>NW_024063526.1:422500-1725640 GCF_006381635.1 Hibiscus syriacus | reverse complement strand
AAGGCACATGGGGGCTGATTATATGCAAAGCACATGGATGTTCTAGGGAGCCTTGTGGTGCAGCCCTTTGCATGGGATGATGGCTGGCCGAATCCCCTTGTAACAATTCGGCCATGCCTCTCCATTTCCTATAAATAGGAAAGCATATTTCATTTGTAATCAGACCTTTTTTATTAATATAAGTGAGATTATTCACTTCCTTAAGTCCTGGTGACTTTTATCGACTTATCAAGTATTTTATACTTGTGGCGTCAACCCTTTTCTTTTTACCTTGATACTTCTGGTTCCTAGTTCTTATAACTAGTGGGTCAAAGTCCTTAATAACACCCCTTGAAGAAGCAATATAAAGTCTGGGTCTTTGCTCTCTATAGCATTGGTTCTTCTTTGAGACTTCTTCAATATACTATCCTCACTACCATCCCTTTTATTTCATTGCCATAACCATAGCCATATCAACCATCTTCCACTTCCATCTCTCATTTTAAACAGCCCACCTTTTCACCATACGTCTACCACCCTTAACCCTCTCTTTTTGAGACATTCACTTGTACAGGTTGTTTTGCTTCCTTCCTAGATCCACAATCAATTAATAAGGCACAAGTGCCTTACATCACTGCCTTGATGTATATATGATAATCATGCTTAATATGATTATAAGACTATCCTAACATGTTTAAATATCAATGTGCATATTTTGTTCATACTAAGTTATTCTTTAACTATTAGAACATTATATAACATAACATAGGAGGGTGTTAAGTTATCAAATGAATCAAAAGCTTAAAGACACTTAGTTAGGAGAACTTCCCTGAATTGTTTGGCCCTTGATCGAGTAATAGGACCTTGTGGCATGACTTTTGGATTTGGGGTAGGTGTGACCATATCAGTTATAGAACATAGACCCAGACTTTATATTGCTTCTTTAAGGGGTGGTAAACAAGGACTTGAACCCACTAGTTATAAGAACTAGGAACTCGAAGTATCTATGGAATAGGTTGATGCCACAAACTTATAAAGCTTGCTTAATCGATATAGTTCTAAAAAGAACTTGAAGAGAGAATAATCTCACAAAGATTTATATTATCAAAAGGGTTGAGTACAAATGAAATGTCAAAGACTTATTTCTAGGCCTGGAAAGGTTTGTCGAATAATTATGTGTCCATTCGGTTAGATATATGACTTTTAAATGGAAATACATGTTGTTTTAATGAAAGGAGATGTCTTTGGCCGAATAGTCTCCTTGTTATTCATCTTGGCGCCAACTTTGAAGCAACACCTTGCTTTGGCCAAATAGGGAGAAGACTCTTCACTTTGTCACCCATTTCATCCACACGCATGGCACACGTGTGGGCTGGTCATGAGGCACTCACATGGGTGGTGTAGAATGTTTAAGGTGTGGACTCCTCCATGGTGTGAAGAAAAGCAGCAATGATGTAAGGTAATTCTACCTTCTCGTTTGATTGTGGATCTAGGAAGGAAGTAAAATAACCTGCACAAGTGAATGGCTCAAAACAGAATGGACAAGGGTGGTAAACGTATGGTTTAATAGGTAGGCTATTTAATAAATGAGAGATGGAAGCGGAAGATGATTGAAATGGTTATGGTTATGACGATGAAACAAAAAGGATGGTTGTGAGGATAGTATCTTGAAGAATGCTCAAAGAAAAACCAATGCTATAGAGAGCAAATACCCAATCTTTATATTGTTTCTTCAAGGGGTGTGATACAGTTCAACCTAGCCTCACTTGGATGGATGGTGAAGTCAAGGTTGTACCTTAGATTGTTTCGGTCTAGGAAAGCAACAAGTATCCTGCACAAACAAGAAAACTCAAAAAATAGTTAAATGGAAGTAATGAAATGGAAAGATAAATATGGCAGCGGAAAATATATATAAGTTGGTGATATGTTTAAAGGAAATGATGAAGTATGGCAATGGAAGTAGAATGAAGGTGATGGAGATGAATATGAAAAGTAGTATCTTAAAGAAGACTCAAAGAATAACCAATGTTAAAGAACAAAGACCCAGACTTTATATTGCTTCTTTAAGGGATGGTAAACAAGGACTTTGACCCACTATCTATAAAGAGATAGGAACCAGAAGTATCAGGGTGACATAGTTAGGGGTGACGCCACCAGCATAAGCTTGATAAGTCGATAAAGTTCACTTAAGAACTAAAGAGAGAAACTCATACAAATATTTGATTAAACAAAGTGAATTGGTTTCTTTTACAAATGAATGGAAAGCTATTATAAGCCTAAGAGTGCATGGTGTGAATACAAAACATTTAATGAGTGAACCTTCATGGATGAGTGTTCATACTTTAAGTAGATACAAAGCATAGCTTAGGTGAATGAATTTTGATGAATGGATATTCATCTTTTAATGGAATACATCCTTTGGCCGAATTCATCCCACCTTGTGTGAACTTGTTGATTTGTCTTCTATGGATGAATGTTCATGAATGTATCTTGGCTGAAATTCTTCCCCCTTGTATGAACATGACTATTTGGCTTCTTGCATGAATGGATGAATTTAAAAGCCTTTGAATGAATCCTTGCACCTCCTCAAAAATGTTCTGATTCATTTTAATATTCTTTTCTGGTCCATGCATGTCTTCATTAATTCCTCCCATGCATAATTCATTTGAAGGAGATGAATGGTTGCAAATCCCGTATTAATTTCCAGCCTGCAATGTCTTCAGTAATCTGGACATATCTCAAGCTCCCGATATTGGATTAATGTGATTAAAAATGCGTTGGAAAGCTACGAGATAGGGGATTAAATGTTTAGAGACTTCATCACCCAAAGATGCTTGGAACATGTTAAAAAATGTAGATCAATCTGACTGACGTGAACTGTCCAACCAACTCTTCAATTGCCTTTAGTCTTCTTAGCATCCAATGAACCTAGAAAAAGTATGTAAACAAATAATTAGATAGGAATTGAGCTATGATAATTATGAATGCATGCTTCCACCTATGTTAATAATGCAAATGAGCTAACTATGAATGCATATGCATTGAATGGGTTATATAAAGATGTGAATTAATAAGTCATGCATGAATATCATATATTATACATATAAATGACAGCATATAATAATCAAGCAAAAATTAAGAATAAGATAAACATACTCACGTGACATGTAATGCATAAATGAGTAAATAAATAATAAAATAAGGCAAGACTCCCTTACAATCATCTTGGAAGAACTTCAAAGTTGTGAGCATGTTTTGTTTGAACTTGGTGGTCGATAGGATCACATCATCCCCCCTTCTTTAAGGCGATTTGTCCCCAAATCGATGCTTGGTACATAAGGAAACAACTTTGATGTTCTTTTGAATGGAAATTCTTTCATTCTCATCTTGCATCGTTTTCTTTGCTCAAAATGCTTCACATGTTCAAGTCTTTGCTTTTGAATCAACAATCTAAAAAATAGAACAAAGTTAGAAGTAGATAATTTAGAATCAAAGGAAAGGAAAGGATTAAATTCATGAATGAATGGGTTTAGACTCTTAATGTTCTCCATGGTTAGGTTCATTGAATGTTCCCTTTTATAAGGTGCATTCGATCTTGAGTATGAGATGAATGTACTTTGAAAGTTAATGAACATGTTCTTTATAATTTCAAGTAACACATCTTTTGAAATTTCAAAAGAAATGATGCTTGAATCATCTTGAATGTCCCTTGGAATAACCTGCAAATTCAAAGAATGAATAGAAGAAAAAAATTGATTAGTATAAAACAAAACTTCATTCTCATTGCATTCATTCCTTTCATGCTCATGTTTTTCAACACACTCATCTTCACTCTCATTTTCAACTCCAAATGTCTTGGTTTTCTCACAATGTTCTTCTTTGATTTGTGCATGTTCAACTCCATCATATCTTTTAACCACAACCTCACTTGTAATCTTTTCATTTTCTCTTCCAAACGTACTTCCCCCTTTGCTCCCAAATTCAATCTTTTCAACTTTCTCATTTTTGACTCCAACGTTTCTCACATCAATTTTCTCATTTTCATTTTGATCTCCCTCCACTGTTATTTGTTTCTCACGTGAAACTTCACTTTCAACTTTCTTCATGGCTTTAGTTTTCTTCCATTCCTCTATACGTGATTTGACGATAACTTGGCATTCATGGACTTGATTTGGGCACATTGGAACCAACGCGATCTTTTTCCCTTGGTGTTTGAATGAATATTTGTTGGAGAACCCATCATACAATGCTCGTTTATCAAACTGCCAAGGACGTCCAAGGTGTAGATGGCTTGAATTCATAGAAATAACATCACATAAAACTTCATCTTCATATCCCCCAATTGAAAATGACACACGTACTTGCTCTATAACTTCTAACTCTTCATCTTCATTTAATCCTTGCAAAACATATAGACTGGGATGTTTGAATGTTATAAGCCCCAACTTCTCAACCATGTATGTGCTTGCAAGATTTGCACAACTACCACCATCAATGGTTACAAGGCATACTTTATCATTCACATGAAAACGAGTATGAAATGGATTCCTCCTTTGCTGTCCGTAATCCATTCGAAAGATGGGAGAATTATTAGTGAAAAATTAATAGTTGAATAAGATGAAAGGACCTTACCAATAATCACTCACAAATCCTCACGATCTCTCCAATAAAATGATGATGCTCCACCAATGCTCGTGTTTGCACTCGGGAATATAAACTGGCTTTTTTAATTCCCTTTCTAATCTCACACACTCGATTAACCTTTTTCCACTCGTTCCTCTCTTGTAAAGTTCTTAAAAGAACTAACTCAAGAGCTTTCAAGTGCTATGGACGATGGTTGAAAAATTTGTTAGTGTAGAGGGAAAAAAATAGAAAAGTAGAAAGATTAAATAATGAAGGGTGATCTTATAAAAGGGAGAAAAAGAAAGAAAGGTTCACTTACTATGCAAAGATACTCACCACTTTCCTAGAAGAAATAATCAAAGGTCTTGATGACTTCTTTAGGATCGGTTGGAATGATGATGTTGCTTGTCACCTTTGGCACCTCTTTGCATTTTATTTTATTTTTTTCCTTTCTTTAGTTTTTTTTTTTCACTATGAATCCCTTGTTGATGTTGGGATTAACTTGCTGATTTTTTTTTCACTTCTCTTTTTGATTTTCTTTTTATTGAATGGTAGGATGTTCCTCACTTGGATGGATGGTGAAGTCAAGGTTGTACCTTTGATTGTTTCGGTCTAGGAAAACAACAAGTATCTTGCACAAACAAGAAAGCTCAAAAAAATAGTTAAATGGAAGTAATGAAATGGAAAGATAAATATGGAAGCGGAAAATATATATAAGTTGGTGATATGTTTAAAGGAAATGATGAAGTATGGAAATGGAAGTAGAATGAAGGTGATGGAGATGAATATGAAAAATAGTATCTCAAATAAGACTTAAAGAAGAACCAATGTTAAAGAACAAAGACCCAGACTTTATATTGCTTCTTTAAGGGATGGTAAATAAGGACTTTGACCCACTATCTATAAAGAGATATGAACCAGAAGTATCAGGGTGACATAGTTAGGGGTGACGCCACAAGCATAAGCTTGATAAGTCGATAAAGTTCACTTAAAAACTAAAGAGAGAAAGTCTCACAAATATTTGATTAAACAAAGTGAATTGGTTTTTTTACAAATGAATGGAAAGCTATTTATAGGCCTAACAGTGCATGGTGTGAATATAAAACATTTAATGGTGAACCTTCATGGATGAGTGTTCATACTTTAAGTAGATACAAAACATGGCTTAGGTGAATGAATTTTGATGAATGGATATTTATCTTTTAATGGAATACATCCTTTGGCCGAATTCATCCTACCTTGTGTGAACTTGTTGATTTGTCTTCTATGGATGAATGTTCATGAATGTATCTTGGCTGAAATTCTTCCCCCTTGCGTGAACATGACTATTTGGCTTCTTGCATGAATGGATGAATTTAAAAGCCTTTGAAAGAATCCTTGCACCTCCTCACAAATGTTCTGATTCATTTTAATATTCTTTTCTCGTCCATGCATGTCTTCATTAATTCCTCCCATGCATAAGTCCTTTGAAGGAGATGAATGGTTGCAAATCCCGTATTAATTTCTAGCCTGCAATGTCTTCAGTAATCTGGACATATCTCAAGCTCCCGATATCAGATTAATGTGATTAAAAGTGTGTTGGAAAGCTACGAGATAGGGAATTAAATGTTAAGAATACGTAATCACCCAAAGATGCTTGGAACATGTTCAAAAATGTAGATCAATCTGACTGTCGTGAACTGTCCAACCAACTCTTCAATTGCCTTTAGTCTTCTTAGCATCCAATGAACCTATAAAAAGTATTTAAACAAATATTTAGATAGGAATTGAGCTATGATAATTATGAATGCATGCTTCCACCTATGTTAATAATGCAAATGAGCTAACTATGAATGCATATGCATTGAATGAGTTATATAAAGATGTGAATTAATAAGTCATGCATGAATATCATATATTATACATATAAATGACAACATATAATATTCAAGCAAAAATTAAGAATAAGATAAACATATTCACGTGACATGTAAAGCATAAATAAGTAAATAAATAATAAAATAAGGAAACACTCCCTTAGAATCATCTTGGAAGAACTTCAAAGTTGTGAGCATGTTTTGTTTGAACTTGGTGGTCGATAGGATCACATCAGGGTGGTGTGAAGTACTTTGACCCACTAGTTATATGAACTAGGAACCAGAAGTATCAAGATGAAATAAGAGGGTTGATGCTACAAGTATAAAATACTTGATAAGTCGATAAAAAGTTACCAGGACTTAAGAAAGAAAATAATCTCACTTTAATTAAAATAAAAGGTCTGCTTACAAATGATGATTGCTTTCCTATTTATAGGAAATGGGGAGACATGGCCGAATGGTTACAAAAGGATTCAGGCAGCCCTTGTGTCTCTATAAAATGACATAATTTTAATGCTAAATCACATAATGTTTCGGCCATAGATGGAGGGAAATAACCCTTGGCCAAATAGCTCTTGTTTCCCCTCAAGTTGGCGCCAAATTTGAGAGAAAGGAGTGCTTGGCCGAATGGTAAGAGGACTCTTCATCTTGGCGCCTAAATGAAGTCACACGCCTAGCACATGGTGGGCCAGAAACAAGGCGTGCACATGGCTCCTCTAGGATGCTTGTGGTGCATCCTTGCGCATGGAATGATGGCTGGTCAGGTGCTCTCTCTTGGGCGTGCATGTGTCTCCCCCAAGCTAGCTTAAGTTGTGGAGCTAGCTAGCAATCATGGGCTGTTTGTGAACAAGCTTCCTAGCTAAGTCCTTCTAAGCTCCATAACAACATATTCAGCTACATTCAGCTACCTTTGACATCACTTTTGGCAACTCAACTCCAAATAGTCCAACTAGCTAAGTTTAGCTAGCCTTAAGCTCCTCCAGCTGAATCGAGCTTCCCTTAGTGTTCCATGAGCTGCCTTGTACTTTGTAAGCTGTTTGTGAGCTGCTTATGACGTCCAAATCATTCACCAAGCTACCTCAACGTTCATTATGCTCCAATGTACCTACATGTGCAAGGAAATAAGGTAATTCCATGGTATTGAGCTAATATGAGCTAATTACCTTGCTGCCATGTTTAATTATGGTAATCTAAGATAAGTTTGAATGTCATGAGCTAATTATATCATCTCCTAATATGTGTAAGGTAAGGTATAAAGCCTAAAAGTTAATATAAATACAAATGAACTAATGAAATGAATTATAAGTATGCTGCCTTGATGTATATGTTATAATCATGCATAATATAATTATATAGCTATCCTAACATGCTTAACATATTAAAATAACAATGTGTAAGATGTATTCATACTAAGTTATTCTTTAACTTCATAACTAATATCCTTAGCATGATATGTAATATAATAGTATATATTATATGGCTATTATAAAGTAAATGCATTAAAAGATGTTCAAGAGTACTCCCTTTATAGTTGAAAACGTGCTTGCATCATCCCCCCTTCTTTAGGGTGATTTGTCCTCAAATCGAGTTCATTCTGTCCTTGCATAGCTTCTCGCCTCTTTGCTAAAAGAAGGTATCCTTTGAACATTTGTGTTCTTCCATTAGGTACCCTTTTGTAAGATTTACCTTTAGGCCTTTCTTTGGAATATGATTTACCAACAGGTACCTTTTGGGAATGATCTTTATCTAGGGATATCCCTTTTGGAAGTTACCTTTCACGTGATTTTTCCTGAAAAGTGAGTAGAGAAAAGGTTTCCTATGAAGGGGTACTTACATTTTGTAAATTAAAATCATTGGCGAAGAGTTGTGACTTAAAGTCCCAAACATCACCACTTTTCGTATGTGACCCTTCATTTTCCAGCATTGAACCATCATGTATCTCTATGAAGAAGTTTGGTTTCTTGTTTAGTTCATCTACATTTTTCGTCAGAGTTTTGTCTTTGCGCCATGCTTGTACACACTTTCGCATATGCAATTGATCTTGTTGGACTTCTTTTGGCGTTAAAGGCATCAAGGTCACCTTGCGTCCATCATGCTTAAAAGTGTATTGATTGTGAAAACAATCATGAATGGCCCTTTTGTCATACTGCCATGGTCTCCCAAGTAAGATGTGGCTAGCATGCATAGGGACAATGTCACAAAGCACCTCGTCCTTGTACCTACCAACTGAGAAAGGAATTAGAACCTGTTTGGTAACATTTAACTCACCTCCTTCATTGAGCCATTGGAGTTTATATGGAGTAGGATGTTTTGACGTTGACAATCTAAGTTTTTCTACCATAAGAGTACTGGCTACGTTTGTACAACTTCCTCCATCGATGATCATTGTGCAAACCTTATCCTTGACATGGCACCTTGTATGAAAGATATTGTTTCTCTGAATATCATCTTGAGATGTTTGTGATTGTAGGCACCTCTTTGAAACAAGCATCTCACCATGATCTGCATTTTCTTCCGTTTCTTCTTCTTGTATTGTTTCAGGTTCCTCGTCAAAAATAGGCTCATCAAAATCTGATACAATATCTCCATTGTCAAGCACCATCATGGTATTTTGGTTGGGACATTGACTAGCAACATGTCCTTCTCCAAAACACTTGAAACATTTGATGTCTCTTGATCTCTCAAAAGTGCTGGTTTGCTTTTCTTTACCCTTGCTATATTCGCTCACTTGTATAGTTTTAGGTATCTCTGCACGATCATTCATTTGGACTGGAGTTTCCTTCCGGAAAGTAATAGGTTCTTGCTTCCATTTGGTGGCCGAATTTGGACTGCTCCTAGTGTAGGATTTCCTTTTGAGTTGTCTTTCAATTTTCATGGCCACATGCACCATTTCTTCAATCTCTACATAATGCTGAAGTTCAACAAGGTTAGCAATATCAAGATTTAGGCCAGATAAAAACCTTGCCATTGTTGCTTCTCTATCTTCATCCACATTGGCTCGGATCATGGCAATCTCTATTTCTTTGAAATAATCTTCAACGTTCTTGCTTCCTTTTTTAAAAATTTGCAATTTATGATAAAGATCTCGGTGATAGTGAGTAGGAACAAACCTTTTCCTCATAATGGCCTTCATTTTATCCCATGTTGTGATGGGGCGTTCACCATTTCGCCTTCTTGAACTCACCAATTAGTCCCACCAAACTAAGGCATAGTCCACGAATTCCATAGCAGCAAGCCTAACCTTCTTTTGCTCCGTATAGTTTTGGCATTCAAAAATGTGTTCAATTTTGATTACCCAATCAAGATAGGCTTATGGATCAGTTCGTCCTTGAAATGGAGGAATAGTCACTTTGATGTTGCTGAAGTTGTCATTTTGATTTCGATGAACATCTCTCCTTGCTACTGATGTTACTTCAGCCTCTTCCTCTTCTAAGTCTTCTTCCATTCTAGGGCGGTTTACTCTTCGGTTGCCTAATGAAGCTTCTAATTGATCCATACGATCTTGCAAAGGCTCCAATTCTAATTTCAACAATCTTTCCATTTCGTGCATAATAGCTTGTGTCTGCAAGTTAGGGGCTTCTCTTTCTGGGGATCGTCCTGAACTCTGAGACATGGTTAGTGAAATAAGAAAAGAATAAGATGTGTAAAAGACCTTACCATAATATACTCTCACAAAGCCTCACGAGTCACTCCAAGGAAACTTGATGTCACTCAATTCGCTCGTGTTTACACTCTAGGACTTTAATGGCTTTTACTTGTCCTCTTCTGATCTCACACACGCTCCATCCTTTTTCCTCTCGATTCTCTTGTCTCAAGTTCCAGAAAACTTTTACTCAAGACTATATCGAGTAAATTTTACTTGTTTGGCGTCGGCTGCAAATGGGTTAGTTGGAATGGAAAGCAAAATATAATTAAAAGGGTGGCATAGAAAAATAGAAAGAAGAGAATAAAGGGGTTACTTACACAAGTCACTTTACAATCTTCTATCACCATAATCAAATTTATAGGCTTACTTGAATGGCTTGGTGATGAGAATTGTTTATGAGTGCTTCCAACTTTTCTTTCTTTTTTTCTTCTTTTGAGTGTTTTCAATTTCTTCTTTTTTAGTGCTTTTTTTTTATTTTTCTTGCTCTCTTTGACTTTGCACTTCACTTTGCACTTCTTCTTTTTGTATTTTTTGTATTTTTTTGTACGTTACTTCTTCCACCAAAGCTCTGATTACCATTTGATGTAAGGTAATTCTACCTTATCATTTGATTGTGGATCTAGGAAGGAAGCAAAACAACCTGCACAAGTGAATGGCTCAAAACAGAATGGATAAGGGTGGTAAACGTATGGTTTAATAGGTAGGGTATTTAATAAATGAGAGATAGAAGTGGAAGATGATTGAAATGGTTATGGTTATGACGATGAAACAAAAAGGATGGTTGTGAGGATAGTATCTTGAAGAATGCTCAAAGAATAACCAATGCTATAGAGAGCAAAGACCCAATCTTTATATTGTTTCTTCAAGGGGTGGTGTTAAGTACTTTGACCCACTAGTTATATGAACTAGGAACCAGAAATATCAAGATGAAAGAAGAGGGTTAACGCCACAAGTATAAAATACTTGATAAGTCGATAAAAAGTCACCAGGACTTAAGAAAGAGAATAATCTCACTTCAATTAAAATAAAAGGTCTGCTTACAAATGATGATTGCTTTCCTATTTATAGGAAATGGGGAGACATGGCCGAATGGTTACAAAAGGATTCAGCCAGCCCTTGTGTCTCTATAAAATGACATAATTTTAATGCTAAATCACATAATTTTTTGGCCCTAGATGGAGGGAAATAACCCTTGGCCGAATAGCTCTTGTGTCCCGTCAAGTTGGCGCCAAATTGGAGAGAAAGGAGTGCTTGGCCGAATGGTGAGAGGTCTCTTCATCTTGGCGCCTAAATGAAGTCACACACCTAACACATGGTGGTATGGTCACAAGGCGTGCACATGACTCCTCTAGGATGATTGTGGTGCATTCTTGCGCATGGATTGATGGCTGGTCAGGTGCTCTCTCTTGGGCGTGCATGTGTCTCCCCCAAGCTAGCTTGAGTTGTGGAGCTAGCTAGCAATCATGGGCTGTTTGTGAACAAGCTTCCTAGCTAAGTCCTTTTAAGCTCCATAACAACATATTCAGCTACATTCAGCTACCTTTGACATCACTTTTGGCAACTCAGCTCCAAATAGTCCAACTAGCTAAGTTTAGCTAGCCTTATGCTCCTCCAGCTGAATCGAGCTTCCCTTAGTGTTCCATGAGCTGCCTTGTAATTTGTAAGCTGTTTGTGAGCTGCATATGATGTCCACATCATTCACCAAGCTACCTCAACGTTCATTATGCTCCAATGTACCTACATGTGCAAGGAAATAAGGTAATTCCATGGTATTGAGCTAATATGAGCTAATTACCTTGCTGCCATGTTTAATTATGGTAATGTGAGCTAAGTTTGAATGTCATGAGCTAATTATATCATCTCCTAAGATGTGTAAGGTAAGGTATAAAGCCTAAGAGCTAATATGAATGCAAATGAACTAATGAAATGCATTATAAGTATGCTGCCTTGATGTATATGTTATAATCATGCATATTATAATTATATAGATATCCTAACATGCTTAACATATTAAAATAACAATGTGTAAGATGTATTCATACTAAGTTATTCTTTAACTTCATAACTAATATCCTTAGCATGATATGTAATATAATAGTATATATTATAAGGCTATTATAAAGTAAATGCATTAAAAGATGTTCAAGAGTCTTAGGACAAGTAGGTGAGTCTTAGGACAGCTCCTTGTGAAAAGCACCTCTTGGAATGACAACTCTTCACAAAAAGCTACGAATTCACAAAAATTGACCTAGACCATATTAGAAGTACTCTATGTGGTGGTGGTGATGTGATATGATCCTGTCTAGCTCTAACTTTCTCCATGATTTGATCACACCATGGAGGTTATTCAAATCTGGTTCTAAGGGAGTTCTTCCTTACTTTATCTTATATTTACTTATTTATGCACTATATATTATTATAAGCATACATTTGCAGATTATACTATACCTGAATTAACATAACATGTGCATTCATTCATTATATGGTTTGCATCATTGATTGATATTCAAACATATAATCTATAGTTAAAATAATAATATTCATTCATTATCATATGATGTATGCGTTATTATTATAACCTATAGTCCACATCTTTATATTATAAATTATTTACTTTAAATACTTAGCTTATATTATGCTTTCTTTTGTAGGTAGGTACATATTCGACCACATGATGGGAGCTGACTTAAAGCTAGCATTGGAGTCCAAGAGCTATGGAAACTTGACTAGGACAACTCTGGGACAGCTCAAGAATATTTTGGGACAAAGTTGCCAGCTGACCACTGAGCTCATAGCTCACTTGAGCTGGACTTTTGAGCTAGCTAGAGACCTCATTTTAGCTGGAAAGTTACACCATCATCATCACCACACAAAACACTACAAATATGGTATAGGTCAAATTTTGTAGATTCATACCTTTTCGCAAAGAGTTTCCATTCCGAGAAGTTCCTTTTCAAAAGGAGCTGTCCTAAGACTCACATACATGTCCTTCATCTATGGCCAGCTCATCTTCAGCTCAAACACATGGGAAGTAGCTCAAATGATGTAAGGTTACCCTACACACATGTGACTTTTCATGACAAGTTGCTGCCCATTGAAGACCATGACACCTGGATGCACGTTGAAATCTAAGTCACGCCTAGTTGCTGCCTATCATCATTCCATGGTGATGTAATTCTTCTGATGCCACTTGATGTAAGGCACTTGTACCTTAACAATTGATTGTGGATATAGGAAGGAAGCAAACAATCTGCATAAGTGAATGGCTCAAAAAAGAGATGGTTAAGGGTGGTAAACGTATGGTGAATAGGTGGGCTGTTTAAAATGAGAGATGGAACCAGAAGATGGTTGATATGGCTATGGTTATGGCGATGAAACAAATGGATGGAAGTGAGGATAGTGTCTTGAAGAAGACTCAAAGAAGAACCAATGCTATAGAGAGCAAAGACGCAGACTTTATATTGCTTCTACAAGGGGTGGTGCTAAGTACTTTGACCCACTAGTTATATGAACTAGGAACCAGAAGTATCAAGGTGAAAAAAAGGGGGTTGACGCCACAAGTATAAAATACTTGATAAGTCGATAAAAGTCACCAGGACTTAAGGAAGAGAATAATCTCACTTATATTGATCAAAAGGTCTGATTATAAATGAAATAGGAAAGCCTATTTATAGTTTTTGATGGGACTTGTCCGAATAGGTACATGTTGGTTCAGCCAGCCCTTGTACCTTCCTAAAATGACATGATTTTTAATGAAAAAACAAGACTTTAATGAAAATACATGCTCTTGGCCGAATGGTTATGTGTTGGTTCGGCCCTAAGGATGATTTGAATGCATTTGGAAGTTATTTGGGCACCAAAATGAAGAGTAAAGAGTCTTTGGCCGAATAGGAAGCATCCCTTGGTGTTTTGGCACCAATTTGATGTCACATGGAGTGCACATGCTTGAATGATGCACATGGCAGCCTACATGAATGCACATGGGACTTCTTTCTATGCTTTGATGAGGTTGCAACCGTAGGATGATGTCTTGAAGTCCATGGAATGAAGATAGGCAACAACTAGGTGTGAATTAGCTTCCAACGTGTATCTAGATGACATGGCATCCAATGGGCAGCCTAGAGATGAATTAGCTTCAAGGTAAGCTAGATGAGTGTCTTGGTAGCTAACTAGGTGAGTTATAACTTGATGAACTCAAGCTAGTTAGCTTTGGTCTTCTCAGCTCCTCAGCTACTCTCCCAGCTAGTTCCAGCTACCTCTAGTCCACTTTTCAGCAATTTGATCCAAAGCTCTCCTCCAGCTAAGTTCAGCTACATTTTAGCTCCTCCAGCTAAGTTTAAGCTCCTTATGTGATGAAATGAGCTGCCATAATGTTCATGAGCTAGTGTGAGCTGCTATGCTTGTCCTTTTAGCTAACCAAGCTACCATAATATGCCTTGCTTTGTGTTTCACCTATAAAAATCAACAAACAAATAAATTAAGCATTGTGTGAGCTCATTTAAGGTAAAATGCATGCTGTCGTGAGGTGTTTGAGTGATATAAGCTATGAATGCATCTCATGAGCTAAGTACATAATGATATAACATATGTAAACTAATGTTTAAGACCTAGGAGCTAAAATGAATGCATATGAGCCAACAAATGGCTGATTAAGCATGCTGCCTTTTCATGAATGTAATGAACCGTGCTTAAATGGATGTAAGATTAATCTAACATACTTATAACATTGTGTATCAATCATAAAGATATGGGTATATGTTGTATGCATGAATATCATATAACATGGTATTCATAAATGATAAATGGAAACATGTAATAATAATATCCTAAGAAATGATATGTAATCATAGCATATATTTGAATGATATGAAAGACTTGATCAACTAAGCATAGGATGGAAATAATAATATGATAACTTATACTAACATGTGAATGCATGCTTATGATAGAATAGAATGTATAAATGATATAATATAAGATAGGGTAAGAACGAACTCCCTTAGAATCAGCAATGAAAAACATCCATGTTGTGATTAAGTCATGGAGAAAATTGGAGCTAGTTTGGATCGTATCATCATCCCCTTCTTTTAGGTGATTTGTCCTCAAATCGAAGTAGTTTCTCATTGAAGACCTTCTTGATGTTGAAAGGATTGAATCCTTATGTTTTCCTCAAATAGATGCTTCACAGGAAATGTTGAAACTCTTGGCTTCAATTTTGGTAACTTCACGTCCTTTTATGGGAGGACACAATGTTTGGGAACCATCACATGTCCTTTGAACGGGAGAGACATCCTTTGGTGAAGATAATAACTCCTTGGTGCTGATTTAAATCATCATGTCTATTTGGAAATTCATCACCCTTGGCGAAAGGACATAATCTTTGGAAGTTTTCTTTTGAACCATCATGTGCCTTTTAATAAATCTCTAACTCTTCAAGGGAATCATCTAATTTTTGGGTGAATAATCTTACCTATTTACTTGAAACAACACATTCGATTGAAAAGGCACAAGTCCATTGAGATCCCTCTTTGGAAACGTGATGTCCTTTTTGAATAAAACTTGCCTTTTGGATCACTCCTTTAAACTTTGTACCTTTCCAAATGATAGCTCTTGAGATGGTGGATAGTGCTCGATTCATCTCTTTGAATTGTTCAACACATGTGAAAATAACTCCATAAATATGAATCATTTCACTGCAAGATAAACAAAAGTTAGAAACTGAATAAACAAGATCAATGGAAATAACAAACCATGGAGGATGTTTAAAGGGTGTTGGTTGCTTGATGATGGAAAACTCTATTGGTTGTTGAAACCTCTTTAATAGTTGTAATGTACTTGGAGCCTCAATGATCACAACTTGTGGCACTTCAAGTGACAGATCTTTTTGAACTTCAAGTGGCATAACTGTTGGAATCTCAAAGGACATGTCTTGTGGATTACCAAAGGTCACACCTATTTGTTCTTCAAAAGACATGTTTCTTTGATTTTCTACATGAAAAGATATGTCTCTTTGAATATCCTGCAAGGAAAAAGAAATAGTAGAAGAAGATTTGTTAGGTAAAATTTGTCCTTCACTCTGTTTCTCTTCTCTACACTCATCCTTTTCAAATATGCCATTTTCAATTGTCTCCAATACTTGCAAATCATCCTTTTTAACTTCAACAGATTCATTTCCAATTCTTCTTGTCTCCTCAAAATATTCTTCTTCAATGGTATTTTCTTTGATTTGCTCATTTCTCCTCATATCTTCAATACTTTTCTTCATGGCCATCATTTTCTCCCATTCTTCTATGCGTGACTTAAGGGTCACTTGACATTCATGAACTTGACTGGGAAGCAAGGGTGCCAGTATGATTTTCTTTCCTTGATGCTGGAAAGAGTACTTGTTAGAAAATCCGTCATGGGTAGCCTTCTTATCATATTTCCAAGGACGCCCAAGTATAAGGTGGCTTGCACTCATGGGCACCATGTCACAAAGGACTTCATCTTGGTATCTTCCAATTGAGAAAGGTACAACAACTTGTTTGGTTACCTTGGCTTCACCCACATCGTTGAGCCACTGAAGTTTGTAAGGATGAGGATGCTTGGAAGTCTTGAGACCCAACTTTTCCACCATGTGAGTACTTGCTATGTTTGTACAACTTCCTCCATCAATGATCACCACACAAACTTTATCCCCAACGTGACATTTTGTATGGAAGATATTATCTCTTTGTTCATCTTCTTGACTTTGAATGTTCAAAGTCCTTTTGACTACAAATATGTTGGATGGAAGAGACATGTTAGCAAATAAGTAAAAATGAAATGTGTGTAGGACCTTACCAGAATATACTCTCACAAAGCCTCACAAGTCACTCCAAGGAAAACTTGAATGTTACTCAATCCACTCATGTTTGCACTCTAGGACTTTAATGGCTTTTACTTATCCTCTTCTGATCTCACACACTCTCCATCCTTTTTCCTCTCGATTCTCTTGTCTCAAGTTCTAGAGAACTTTACTCAAGACTATATCAAATAAATTTCTACTTGTTTGGCATCGGCTGCAAAAGGGTTTGTAGAAAGGAAAAACAAATATAATGAAAGGGTGGCTTAGAAATAGAAAGAAGAGAACAAAAAGGGTTACTTACACAAGTCAGTTCACAACCTTCTATTACCACAATCAATTTAAACGGCTCACTTGAATTGCTTGGTAATGATAATTGTTGATGAGTGCTTCAACTTCTTTTCTTTCTTTTCTTTTCTTTTTCTTCTTTTGAGTGCTAGATTTTTCTTTCTTTTGGAGTGCCTCTATTTCTTTTTTGTTTTTTCTTGACTTCTTTCACTTTGCACTTCACTTGCACTTCTTTTTGGTATTTTTGGTGTTGTTGTTGTTGTTGCACGTTGCTTTCTTCTACCAAAGCTCTGATACTACTTGATGTAATGCTTCTGATGCCACTTGATGTAAGGCACTTGTACCTTAACAATTGATTGTGGATCTAGGAAGGAAGCAAACAACCTGCACAAGTGAATGGCTCAAAAAAGAGATGGTTAAGGGTGGTAAATGTATGGTGAATAGGTGGGCTGTTTAAAATGAGAGATGGAAGCGGAAGATGGTTGATATGGCTATAGTTATGGCGATGAAACAAAGGGATGGAAGTGAGGATAGTATCTTGAAGAAGACTCAAAGAAGAACCATTACTATAGAGAGCAAAGACCTAGACTTTATATTGTTTCTTCAAGTGGTGGTGCTAAGTACTTTGACACACTAGTTATATGAACTAGGAACCAGAAGTATCAAGGTGAAAAAAAGGGGGTTGACGCCATAAGTATAAAATACTTGATAAGTCGATAAAAGTCACCAGGACTTAAGGAAGAGAATAATTTCACTTATATTGATCAAAAAGGTCTGATTACAAATGAAATAGGAAAACCTATTTATAGTTTTTGAAGGGACTTGTCCGAATAGGTACATGTTGGTTCAGCCAGCCCTTCTACTTTCCTAAAATGACATGATTTTTAATTAAAAAACAAGACTTTAATGAAAATACTTGCCCTTGGCCGAATGATTATGTGTTGGTTCGGCCCTAAGGATGATTTGAATGCATTTGGAAGTTATTTGGGCGCCAAAATGAAGAGTAAAGAGTCTTTGGCCGAATAGGAAGCATCCCTTGGTGTTTTGGCACCAATTTGATGTCACATAGAGTGCACATGCTTGAATGATGCACATGGCAGCCTACATGAATGCACATGGGTCTTCTTGCTATGCTTTGATGAGGTTGCAACCGTAGGATGATGTCTTGAAGTCCATGGAATGAAGATATGCAACAACTAGGTGTGAATTAGCTTCCAACGTGTATCTAGATGACATGGCATCCATTGGGCAGCCTAGAGATGAATTAGCTTCAAGGTAAGCTAGATGAGTGTCTTGGTAGCTAACTAGGTGAGTTATAACTTGATGAGCTCAAGCTAGTTAGCTTTGGTCTTCTCAGCTCCTCAGATACTCTCCCAGCTAGTTCCAGCTACCTCTAGTCCACTTTTCAGCAATTTGATCCAAAGCTCTCCTCCAGCTAAGTTCAGCTACATTTTAGCTCCTCCAACTAAGTTTAAGCTCCTTATGTGATGAAATGAGCTGCCATAATGTTCATGAGCTAGTGTGAGTTGCGCTTGTCCTTTTAGCTAACCAAGCTACCATAATATGTCTTGCTTTGTGTTTCACCTATAGGAATCAACAAACAAATAAATTAAACAATGTGTGAGCTCATTTAAGGTAAAATGCATGCTGTCGTGAGGTGTTTGAGTGATATAAGCTATGAATGCATGTCATGAGCTAAGTACATAATGATATAATATATGTAAGCTAATGTGTAAGACCTAGGAGCTAAAATGAATGCATATGAACTAACAAATGAATGATTAAGCATGCTGCCACTACATGAATGTAATGAATCATGCGTAAATAGATGTAAGATTAATCTAACATACTTATAACATTGTGTATCAATCATAAAGATCTGGGTATATATTGTATGCATGAATATCATATAACATGGTATTCATAAATGATAAATGGAAACATGTAATAATAATATCCGAAGAAATGATATGTAATCATAACATATATTTGAATGATATGAAAGACTTGATCAACTATGCATAGGATGGAAATAATAATATGATAACTTATACTAACATGTGAATGCATGCTTATGATAAAATAGAATGTATAAATGATATAATATAAGATAGGGTAAGAAAGAACTCTGATGTAAGGCGAATCTACACGCTTTGATGGAAGAGAGTAGATAGCCTTATTGTGTCCCGATCTAGGATTGACAAGTACTGATGTCCTTGAATTTATAAGTTTGGGCTACAAAATAAGATAAGAAAAGAATGATTAATAATGGAATTAATAAAGGGGATAATAATATAAGTAATGAAAATAAATAATAAGAATGAAATGAAATAAAGAAATGATAGAGATGTCTGCGGAATTGATGGAAGAGATGGATGATGGTGATGATGAAATGGCAATGGTGGTGATGTTGTATCTTAAACACGCCAAAGAGGAAACTGTGCTATGAAGCACAATCCCAGTCTTCATAAACTTGCTTGAGGGGTGGTGATAGTGTCTTCAACCCACTAGATATCAATCTAGGAATTTTGGAATCAAAATAGAAGGAATGACGCCACAAGTATAGGAACTATACTTGTTTAATCGATAAAGTTCACAAAGAACTTTGAAGAGAAATAACTCACAAGAGTATATTTTATATAAGAGATGAGATGAGTTACAAATGAAATGCCAAAGCCTATTTATAGTTTTCAAAGGGTTTAGGCCAAATAGATACATGATGGTTCGGCCATGGATGAAACCCCTTTGAAAATACATGATTTTTAAATGAAAATACATTATTTTAATGAAGATACATGCTCTTGGCCGAATGGTAAGGTGTTGGATCGGCCTATGGATGTTTAAATGCTTTTGGAAGTCATTTGGGTGCCAAAATGGAGAGGAAGGTGTCTTTGGCCAAATAGGAAGCATCCCTTGGTGTTTTGGCGCCTATTTGATGTCACATGGAGTGCACATGCTTGAATGATGCACATGGAAGCCTACATCAATGCATATGGGTCTTCTTGCATTGCTTTGGTAAGGTTGCAACAATAGGATGATGTCTTGAAGTCCATGGGCAGCCTAGAGATGAACTACCTTCAACGTAAGCTAGGTGAGTATCTTGGTAGCTAACTCGGTGAGTTATAGCTTGATGAACTCAAGCTAGTTAGCTTTGGTCTTCTCAGCTCCTCAGCTACTCTCCCAGCTACCTTTAGTCCACTTTTCAACAATTTGGTCCAAAGCTCTCCTCCAATTAAGTTCAGCTACATGCTAGCTCCTCCAGCTAAGTTGAAGCTCCTTAAGTGATGAAATGAGTTGCCATAATGTTCAAGAGCTAGTATGAGCTGCTATGCTTATCCTTTTAGCTAACCAAGCTACCATAATATGCCTTGCTTTATGTTTCACCTATAGGAATTAACAAACAAACCAAGTAAGCAATGTGTGAGTTCATTTAAGGTAAAATGCATGCTGTCGTGAGGTGTTTGAGTGATATGAGCTATGAATGATCATCTAGAAGCTAAGATAACATGTATATAAGCTAGATAAAAGGCATAGGACGTTCATGAGCTTTAAGAAAACATATATGAGCAAGAAAATAGATGCATGCCTGCAAATGAGCTAATGTAAACATATCATGAGCTAATAAATGAATGAAAACATGTTGCCATGATATCTAAATGATATGCAAACATAATAAATGAATCTAAAACATATGTAAACATAATATAAAGCTACGTAAAGATGTGGAAACATATGCTATGCATGAAAATCATATAGTATGCAAATGAATGATAACATATGATTATTCAAGCATAGTTTAGGATGCAAATGTAGGCTCATAGTAATATATAATGTATAAATGAGTAAATATAATATAAAGTAAGGTAGAACTCCCTTAGATTGAGCTTGATGAATCTTTAATGATGTGAGTGTGTCATAAAGAAAATTGGTGCTAGACATGATCACATCATCCTCCCATTCTTTTAGGCAATTTGTCCTCAAATCGTAAGGTGACTTCTCCTTAGTGTCTTTCCATTCAAATGTTGCTGATTTGACTTCAAAATGTATCCATTCAATAGTAAATTGTTCAAGACATTTCCTTTTGAAAAGATCTATAAAAGGATCCTTGTGAAAAGTCATGAACCTTGAATAAGTACTTTGATCCTCCTTGTTCTGAAAAGAAAGAAGACTTTCATAAGTAAGGGAATTATTAATCATTGTTAAGTTAAAAATATACTCCCCGTTCACATCTTTTGAATGGCCAAAAGTGATGTCTTTTGAATCACAAGATATGTTGCTTTGAACTATCATGTCCCCAAAAGTCATGTTCCTTGGTCCTTCAATAGGTGTATTCATTGAATCATGAAAGGTTATAACTCTTGGAATGGAAATGTCCTTAGAATCCCCAAAAGTCACATCCTTTGGATGATAAAATGTCTCCCTTTGCCTCACATCTCTTGGCTCTTTGAAGGTCACGTCCCCTAGCCTCCCAATTTGACATGTTGTGTCGCTTGGACATTTGAAAAATCAAAGAAAAAAAATCTGCAATTACATTGTTAGAATAATCGTCCTTGATCTTTCGTTTCATCCATAGGCATTCTCGAATGACCTTGCCATCACCAAGTGATAAGATAATACCATAGATATGAATCGAATTACTGCAAAATAAATCAAAACATGTAAAGGAAAAACTATTGACAAGATGAAAGGAAATATCAAACCAGGGTGGATGTTTAATGGGAGTTGGTTGCTTAATGATGGAGAACTCCAGTGGTGGTTGAAGTCCCTTCAATATGTGCAGTGTATTTGGAATGTCAACGGCTTCTACTCTTAGCATTTCAAGTGACACTTCCTTTGAAATATAAAGAGACATGTTTTGTGGATCACCAAAAGTCATATCTTTTAGTCCTACAAAAGCCATGATTCTTGATTTATCTCCTTGAAAAGATATGTCCCTTGAATGGTCATGCAAAACAAAAGGAATGATAGGAGAAGAAATGTTAGATAAAATTTGTTCTTCACTCTCCTCTTTTTCTCCAAATTCATTCTTCTCATTTTCAACTCCAACGTTTTCTACATCCACTCTCTTTTGTTCAACTTCAAAAAGCTTTTCTTCATTTGAATCTTCCTCCAAACGTTCTCCTTCAGTTACATTGTCTTTAAGTTGTTCTTTCATTGCTTCAATGTGTTTTGATCTTCATTTACTCGGCTAGGAGATAGTGGAGTCAAGATGATTTTCCTTTTATTATGAAAGAAAGAGTATCGGTTTGTGAAACCATCATGGAAAGCCTGCTTGTCAAATTGCCATGGCCTCCCCAAGAGTAAATAACTCGTATTCATATGGACCACGTCATATAGAATCTCTTCTTTGTAACTTCCAAGCGAAAATGGAACAAGCACTTGTTCAGTAACCTTCAATTCTTCATTGCCATACAACCATTGCAATTCATATGGGCTGGAATGTTTAATCGTTGTAAGCCCCAATTTGCTCACCATGTATGTGCATACAATGTTTGTACAACTTCCTCCGTCAATAGCTACAAGCCACACTTTACCATTTACATGGCAACGAGTGTGAAATGTGTTTGTCCTTTGCTGTTTGTCCTCCAATGTTTGGAAAGATGTAATATCACAAGACATTGTTAGTATAAAATAAAGAAAATTAAAACCTTACCAGCACACTCACAAAGCCTCACAATCTTCACTCCAAAGAAAATATAAGATCACTCCACTCAACACTCGTGTTTACTCTTGGGAATATAACTTGGCTTTTAACAATTTCCCTTCTGATCTCACTCTCTCAATAGCCTTTTTCCACTCAATTTCTCTTGCTAATTCCTTTGAGGAACTTACTCAAGATTATAACAAGTTAATTCTTTCCTTGTGTGCGTCGGCTGCAAATAGGTTAGGGTAGAAAGAGTAGAAAAAAAATGAAAAGGTAGAAGAAAGGATTCAAAGGTATTAAAAGAAAGAAATGGTTGAAGACAAGGAAAATGAAAGGATAGAAAAAGGAAGAGGTGACTTACAATTCAAGAAACAACACTTACTGCAACCTTTCTCAAGAAACAATAAGGTTATCTTCTCATAGTGTAGATAGCCTCTTTGATGTTCTTCTAATGGTAGAGCACTTTTCCTTGGCTTGCTTTCTCTTTTGAATTTCTTTTTCTTTTCTTTTTTTCTGATTCATCTTTTTGTCTTTTTCATTTATTTTTGCACTCCAATTTTGTTGAAGGAGTCTTTTCTTCTATTTTTCTTTTGCTTTGCACGCCAATGACACTTGTTGTCAATCCAACTATGCTTTGATTCCCGCTTGATGTAAGATGAATCTACACGCTTTGATGGAAGAGAGTAGATAGCCTTATTGTGTCCTGATCTAGGATTGACAAGTATTGGTGTCCTTGAATTTGTAAGTTTGGTGATGTAAGGTAATTCTACCTTCTCGTTTGATTGTGGATCTAGGAAGGAAGCAAAACAACCTGCACAAGTGAATGGCTCTAAACATAATGGATAAGGGTGGTAAACGTATGGTTTAATAGGTAGGCTATTTAATAAATGAGAGATGGAAGCGGAAGATGATTAAAATGGTTATGGTTATGGCGATGAAACAAAAAGGATGGTTGTGAGGATAGTATCTTGAATAATGCTCAAAGAAGAACCAATGCTATAGAGAGCAAAGACCCAATCTTTATATTGTTTCTTCAAGGGGTGGTGTTAAGTACTTTGACCCACTAGTTAAATGAACTAGGAAACAGAAGTATCAAGATGAAAGAAGAGGGTTGACGCCACAAGTATAAAATATTTGATAAGTCGATAAAAAGTCACCAAGACTTAAGAAAGAGAATAATATCACTTCAATTAAAATAAAAGGTATGCTTACAAATGATTATTGCTTTCCTATTTATAGGAAATTGGGAGACATGGCCGAATGGTTACAAAAGGATTCGGCCATCCCTTGTGTCTCTATAAAATGACATAATTTTAATGCTAAATGACATAATATTTCGGCCTTAGATGGAGCGAAATAACCCTTGGCCGAATAGCTCTTGTGTCCCCTCAAGTTGGTGCCAAATTGGAGAGAAAGGAGTTCTTGGCCGAATGGTGAGAGGACTCTTCATCTTGGCGCCTAAATGAAGTCACATGCCTAGCACATGGTGGGCTGGTCACAAGCCGTGCACATGGCTCCCATAGGATGCTTGTGGTGCATCCTTGCGCATGGAATGATGGCTGGTCAGGTGCTCTCTCTTGGGCGTGCATGTGTCTCCCCCAATCTAGCTTGAGTTGTGGAGCTAGCTAGCAATCATGGGCTGTTTGTGAACAAGCTTCCTAGCTAAGTCCTTATAAGCTCCATAACAGCATATTCAGCTACATTAAGCTACCTTTGACATCACTTTTGGCAACTCAGCTCCAAATAGTCCAACTAGCTAAGTTTAGCTAGCCTTAAGCTCCTCCAGCTGAATCGAGCTTCCCTTAGTGTTCCATGAGCTGCCTTGTACTTTGTAAGCTGTTTATGAGCTGCATATGACGTCCAAATCATTCACCAATGTACCTACATGTGCAAGGAAATAAGGTAATTCCAAGGTATTGAGCTAATATGAGCTAATTACCTTGCTGCCATGTTTAATTATGGTAATGTGAGCTAAGTTTTAATGTCATGAGCTAATTATATCATCTCCTAATATGTGTAAGGTAAGGTATAAAGCCTAAGAGCTAATATGAATGCAAATGAACTAATGAAATGCATTATAAGTATGTTGCCTTAATGTATATGTTATAATCATGCATATTATAAATATATAGCTATCCTAACATGCTTAACATATTAAAATAACAATGTGTAAGATGTATTCATACTAAGTTATTCTTTAACTTCATAACTAATATCCTTAGCATGATATGTAATATAATAGTATATATTATAAGGCTATTATAAAGTAAATGCATTAAAAGATGTTCAAGAGTACTCCCTTTATAGTTGAAAACATGCTTGCATCAAGCAAGTTAGGCGTGACATGGCATCCAACATTTGTCTAAATGACATGTCATCAATTGGACAACAACTTGTTATGAAAGGTCACATTTATAAAAGGTAACCTTTCATCATTTGAGCTACTTTCCATGTGTTTAAGCTAAAGATGAGCTGGCCATAGATGAAGGACAAGTAGGTGAGTCTTAGGACAGCTCCTTGTGAAAAGCACCTCTTGGAATGGCAACTCTTCGCGAAAAGCTACGAATTCACAAAAATTGACCTAGACCATATTAGAAGTACTCTGTGTGGTGGTGGTGATGTGACGTGATCCTGTCTAGCTCCAACTTTCTCCATGATTTGATCACACCATGGAGGTTATTCAAATCTGGTTCTAAGGGAGTTCTTCCTTACTTTATCTTATATTTACTTATTTATGTACTATATATTATTATAAGCATACATTTGCAGATTATGCTATACCTGAATTAACATAACTTGTGCATTCATTCATTATATGGTTTGCATCATTGATTGATATTCAAGCATATAATCTATAGTTATAATAATAATATTCATTCATTATCATATGATGCATGAGTTATTATTATAACCTATAGTCCACATCTTTATATTATAAATTATTTACTTTAAATACTTAGCTTATATTATGCTTTCTTTTGTAGGTACATATTCGACCACATGATGGGAGCTAACTTAAAGCTAGCATTGGAGTCCAAGAGCTATGGAAACTTGACTAGGACAACTCTGGGACAGCTCAAGAACATTTTGGGACAAAGTTGCCAGCTGACCACTGAGCTCATAGCTCACTTGAGCTAGACTTTTGAGCTAGCTAGAGACTTCATTTCAGCTGGAAAGTTGCACCATCATCATCACCACACAAAACACTACAAATATGGTCTAGGTTAAATTTTGTGGATTCATACCTTTTCGCAAAGAGTTTCCATTCCGAGAAGTTCCTTTTCAAAAGGAGCTATCCTAAGACTCACATACATGTCCTTCATCTATGGCCAGCTCATCTTCAGCTCAAACACATGGGAAGTAGCTCAAATGATGAAAGGTTACCTTACACACATGTGACTTTTCATGACAAGTTGCTGCCCATTGAAGACCATGACACCTAGATGCACATTGAAAGCTAAGTCACGCCTAGTTGCTGCCTATCATCATTCCATGGTGATGTAATGCTTCTGATGCCACTTGATGTAAGGCACTTGTACCTTAACAATTGATTGTGGATCTAGGAAGGAAGCAAACAATCTGCATAAGTGAATGGCTCAAAAAAGAGATGGTTAAGGGTGGTAAACGTATGGTGAATAGGTGGGCTGTTTAAAATGAGAGATGGAAGCAGAAGATGGTTGATATGGCTATGGTTATGGCGATGAAACAAAGGGATGGAAGTGAGGATAGTATCTTGAAGAAGACTCAAAGAAGAACCAATGCTATAGAGAGCAAAGACCCAGACTTTATATTGCTTCTTCAAGGGGTGGTGCTAAGTACTTTGACCCACTAGTTATATGAACTAACCAGAAGTATCAAGGTGAAAAAAAGGGGGTTGACGCCACAAGTATAAAATTCTTGATAAGTCGATAAAAGTCACCATGACTTAAGGAAGAGAATAATCTCACTTATATTGATCAAAAGGTCTGATTATAAATGAAATAAGAAAGCCTATTTATAGTTTTTGATGGGACTTGGCCGAATAGGTACATGTTGGTTCGGCCAGCCCTTGTACCTTCCTAAAATGACATGATTTTTAATGAAAAAACAAGACTTTAATGAAAATACATGCTCTTGGCCGAATGGTTATGTGTTGGTTTGGCCCTAAGGATGATTTGAATGCATTTGGAAGTTATTTGGGCGCCAAAATGAAGAGTAAAGAGTCTTTGGCCGAATAGGAAGCATTCCTTGGTGTTTTGGCACCAATTTGATGTCACATGGAGTGCACATGCTTGAATGATGCATATGGCAGCCTACATGAATGCACATGGGTCTTCTTGCTATGCTTTGATGAGGTTGCAACCCTAGAATGATGTCTTGAAGTCCATGGAATGAAGATAGGTAACAACTAGGTGTGAATTAGCTTCCAACGTGTTTCTAGATGTCATGGTATCCATTGGGCAGCCTAGAGATGAATTAGCTTGAAGGTAAGCTAGATGAGTGTCTTGGTAGCTAACTAGGTGAGTTATAACTTGATGAACTCAAGCTAGTTAGCTTTGGTCTTCTCAGCTCCTCAACTACTCTCCCAGCTACTTCCAGCTACCTCTAGTCCACTTTTCAGCAATTTGATCCAAAGCTCTCCTCCAGCTAAGTTCAGCTACATGTTAGCTCCTCCAGCTAAGTTTAAGCTCCTTATGTGATGAAATGAGCTGCCATAATGTTCATGAGCTAGTGTGAGCTGTTATGCTTGTCCTTTTAGCTAACCAATCTACCATAATATGCCTTGCTTTGTGTTTCACCTATAAAAAGCAACAAACAAATAAATTAAGCAATGTGTGAGCTCATTTAAGGTAAAATGCATGATGTCGTGAGGTGTTTGAGTGATATAAGCTATGAATGCATGTCATGAGCTAAGTACATAATGATATAACATATGTAATCTATTTTTTAAGACCTATGAGCTAAAATGAATGCATATGAGCTAACAAATGACTGATTAAGCATGCTGCCTTTTCATAAATGTAATGAATCATGCTTAAATGGATGTAAGATTAATCTAACATACTTATAACATTGTGTATCAATCATAAAGATCTGGGTATATGTTGTATGCATGAATATCATATAACATGGTATTCATAAATGATAAATGGAAACATGTAATAATAATATCCTAAGAAATGATATGTAATCGTAGCATATATTTGAATGATATGAAAGACTTGATCAACTAAGCAGAGGATGGAAATATTAATATGATAACTTATACTAACATGTGAATGCATGCTTATGATAGAATAGAATGTATAAATGATATAATATAAGATAGGGTAAGAACGAACTCCCTTAGAATCAGCAATGAAAAACATCCATGTTGTGATTAAGTCATGGAGAAAATTGGAGCTAGTTTGGATCGTATCATTCTCCCATTCTTTTAGGTGATTTGTCCTCAAATTGAAGTAGTTTCTCATTGAACTCCTTCTTGATGTTGGAAGGATTGAATCCTTATGTTTTCCTCCAATAGATGCTTCACAGGAAATGTTGAAACTCTTGGCTTCAATTTTGGTAACTTCACGTCCTTTTATGGGAGGACACAATGTTTGGGAACCATCACATGTCCTTTGACCGGGTGAGACATCCTTTGGTGAAGATAATAACTCCTTGGTGCTGATTTAAATCATCATGTCTATTTGGAAATTCATCACCCTTGGTGAAAGGACATAATCTTTGGAAGTTTTCCTTTGAACCATCATGTGCCCTTTAATGAATCTTTAACTCTTCAAGGGAATCATCTCCTTTTTGGGTGAATAATCTTACCTATTTACTTGAAACAACACATTCGATTGAAAAGGCACGAGTTCATTGAGATCCCTCTTTGGAAACATGATGTCCTTTTTGAATAGAACTTGCCTTTTGGATCACTCCTTTAAACTTTGTACCTTTCCAAATGATAGCTCTTGAGATGGTAGATAGTGCTCAATTCATCTCTTCGAATTGTTCAACACATGTGAAAATAACTCCATAGATATGAATCATTTCACTGCAAGATAAACAAAAGTTAGAAACTGAATAAACAAGATGAATTGAAATAGCAAACCATGGAGGATGTTTAAAGGGTGTTGGTTGCTTGATGATGGAAAACTCCATTGGTTGTTGAAATCTCTTTACTAGTTGTAATGTACTTGGAGCCTCAATGATCACAACTTGTGGCACTTCAAGTGACACATCTTTTTGAACTTCAAGTGGCATAACTGTTGGAATCTCAAAGGACATGTCTTGTGGATTACCAAAGGTCACACCTATTGGTTCTTCAAAAGACATGTTTCTTGAATTTTCTACTTGAAAAGATATGTCTCTTTGAATATCCTGCAAGGAAAAAGAAATAGTAGAAGAAGATTTGTTAGGAAAAATTTATCCTTCACTCTATTTCTCTTCTCTACACTCATCCTTTTCAAATATGCCATTTTCAATTTGCTCCAATACTTGCAAATCATCCTTTTTAACTTCAACATATTCATTTCCAATTCTTCTTGTCTCCTCAAAATATTCTTCTTCAATGGTATTTTCTTTGATTTGCTCATTTCTCCTCATATCTTCAATATTTTTCTTCATGGCCATCGTTTTCTCCCATTCTTCTATGCGTGACTTAAGGGTCACTTAACATTCATGAACTTGACTGCAAAGCAAGGGTGCCAATATGATTTTCTTTTCTTGATGCTGGAAAGAGTACTTGTTAGAAAATCCGTCATGGGTAGCCTTCTTATCATATTGCCAAGGACGCCCAAGTATAAGGTGGCTTGCACTCATGGGCACCATGTCACAAAGGACTTCATCTTGGTATCTTCCAATTGAGAAAGGTACAACAACTTGTTTGGTTACCTTGGCTTCACCCACATCGTTGAGCCACTGAAGTTTGTAAGGATGAGGATGCTTGGAAGTCTTGAGATCCAACTTTTCCACCATGTGAGTACTTGCTATGTTTGTACAACTTCCTCCATCAATGATCACCACACAAACTTTATCCCCAATGTGACATTTTGTATGGAAGATATTATCTCTTTGTTCATCTTCTTGACTTTGAATGTTCAAAGTCCTTTTGACTACAAATATGTTGGATGGAAGAGACATGTTAGCAAATAAGGAAAAATGAAATGTGTGTATGACCTTACCAGAATATACTCTCACAAATCCTCACAAGTCACTCCAAGGAAAACTTGAATGTCACTCAATCCACTCATGTTTGCACTCTAGGACTTTAATGGCTTTTACTTATCCTCTTCTGATCTCACACACTCTCTAGCCTTTTTCCTCTTGATTCTCTTGTCTCATGTTCTAGAGAATATTACTCAAGACTATATCAAATAAATTTCTACTTGTTTGGCATCGGCTGCAAAAGGGTTAGTAGGAAGGAAAAACAAATATAATGAAAGGGTGGCTTAGAAATAGAAAGAAGAGAACAAAAAGGGTTACTTACACAAGTCACTTCACAACCTTCTATCACCACAATCAATTTAAACGGCTCACTTGAATTGCTTGGCAATGATAATTGTTGATGAGTGCTTCAACTTCTTTTCTTTTTTTTTTTTTTTTTTTTCTTCTTTTGAGTGCTGGATTTTTCTTTCTTTTAGAGTGCTTCAATTTATTTTTTGATTTTTCTTGACTTCTTTCACTTTGCACTTCACTTGCGCTTCTTTTTGGTATTTTTGGTGTTGTTGTTGTTGCACGTTGCTTTCTTCTACTAAAGCTCTGATACCACTTGATGTAATGCTTCTGATGCCACTTGATGTAAGGCACTTGTACCTTAACAATTGATTGTGGATCTAGGAAGGAAGCAAACAACTTGCACAAGTGAATGGCTCCAAAAAGAGATGGTTAAGGGTGGTAAATGTATGGTGAATAGGTGGGCTGTTTAAAATGAGAGATGGAAGCAGAAGATGGTTGATATGGCTATGGTTATGGCGATGAAACAAAGGGATGGAAGTGAGGATAGTATCTTGAAGAAGACTCAAAGAAGAACCATTACTATAGAGAGCAAAGACCCAGACTTTATATTTCTTCTTCAAGGGGTGATGCTAAGTACTTTGACCCACTAGTTATATGAACTAGGAACCAGAAGTATCAAGGTGAAAAAAAGGGGGTTGACGCCATAAGTATAAAATACTTGATAAGTCGATAAAAGTCACCAGGACTTAAGGAAGAGAATAATTTCACTTATATTGATCAAAAAGGTCTGATTACAAATGAAATAGGAAACCTATTTATAGTTTTTGAAGGGAATTGGCCGAATAGGTACATGTTGGTTTAGCTAGCCCTTGTACCTTCCTAAAATGACATGATTTTTAATGAAAAAATAAGACTTTAAAGAAAATACATGCCCTTGGCCGAATGATTATGTGTTGGTTCGGCCCTAAGGATAATTTGAATGCATTTAGAAGTTATTTGGGCGCCTAAATGAATAAGAAAGAGTCTTTGGCCGAATAGGAAGTATCCCTTGGTGTTTTGACGCTAATTTGATGTCACATGGAGTGCACATGATTGAATGATGAACATGGCAGCCTACATGAATGCACATGGGTCTTCTTGTTATGCTTTGATGTGGTTGCAACCATAGGATGATGTCTTGAAGTCCATGGAATGAAGATAGGTAACAACTAGGCGTGAATTAGCTTCCAACATATAGCTAGATGACATGGCATCCATTTGGGCAGCCTAGAGATGAATTAGCTTCAAGGTAATCTAGATGAGTGTCTTGGTAGCTAACTAGGTGAGTTATAACTTGATGAACTCAAGCTAGTTAGCTTTGCTCCTCAACTACTCTTCTCAGCTACCTCTCCACTTTTCAGCTAGCTCTCTCCAGCTAAGTACAGCATGTTAGCTCCTCCAGCTTATGTGATGAAATACCTCATGAGTAGTGTGAGCTGCTATGCTTGTCCTTTTAGCTAACCAAGCTACCATAATATGCCTTGCTTTGTGTTTCACCTATAGGAATCAACAAACAAATAAATTAAGAAATGTGTGAGCTCATTTAAGGTAAAATGCATGCTGTCGTGAGGTGTTTGATTGATATAAGCTATGAATGCATGTCATGAGCTAAGTACATAATGATATAATATATGTAAGCTAATGTGTAAGACATAGGAGCTAAAATGAATGCATGTCATGAGTTAAGTACATAATGATATAATATATGTAAGCTAATGTGTAAGACATAGGAGCTAAAATGAATGCATATGAGCTAACAAATGAATGATTAAGCATGCTGCATTTCATGAATGTAATGAATCATGTATAAATGGATGTAAGATTAATCTAACATACTTATAACATTGTGTATCAATCATAAAGATCTGGGTATATGTTGTATGCATGAATATCATATAACATGGTATTCATAAATGATAAATGGAAACATGTAATAATAATATCCGAAGAAATGATATGTAATCATAGCATATATTTGAATGATATGAAAGATGTGATCAGCTAAGCATATGATGGAAATAATAATATGATAACTTATACTAACATGTGAATGCATGCTTATGATAGAATAGAATATATAAATGATATAATATAAGATAGGGTAAGAAAGAACTCTGATGTAAGGCGAATCTACACGCTTTGATGGAAGAGAGTAGATAACCTTATTGTGTCTCAATCTAGGATTGACAAGTACTGATGTCCTTGAATTTATAAGTATGGGCTGCAAAATAAGATAAGAATAGAATGATTAATAATGGAATTAATAAAGGGGATAATAGTATAAGTAATGAAAACAAATAATAAGAATGAAATGAAATAAAGAAAAGATAGAGATGGCTACGAAATTGATGGAAGAGATGGATGATGGTGATGATGAAATGGCAATGATGGTGATGTTGTATCTCAAACACGCCAAAGAGGAAACTGTGCTATGAAGCACAATCCCAGTCTTCATAAACTTGCTTGAGGAGTGGTGATAGTGTCTTCAACCCACTAGATATCAATCTAGGAATTTTGGAATCAAAATGGAAGGAATGACACCGCAAGTATAGGAACTATACTTGTTTAATCGATAAAGTTCACAAAGAACTTTGAAGAGAAATAACTCACAAGAGTATATTTTATAAGAGATGATGAGTTACAAATGAAATGCCAAAGCCTATTATAGTTTTCAAAGGGTTTAGGCGAAAGATAATGATGGTCGGCCATGGATGAAACCCCTTTTAAAATACATGATTTTTAAATGAAAACATGATTTAATGAAGATACATGCTCTTGGCTGAATGGTAAGGGTTGGTTCGGCCTATGGATGTTTTAAATGCTTTTGGAAGTCATTTGGGTGCCAAAATGGAGATGAAGTTGTCTTTGGCCAAATAGGATGCATCCCTTGGTGTTTTGGCGCCTATTTGATGTCACATGGAGTGCACATGCTTAAATGATGCACATGGAAGCCTACATGAATGCACATGGGTCTTCTTGCAATGCTTTGGTGAGGTTGCAACCATAGGATGATGTCTTGAAGTCCATGGTCAGCCTAGAGACGAACTAGCTTCAAGGTAAGCTAGGTGAGTATCTTGGTAGCTAACTAGGTGAGTTATAGCTTGATGAACTCAAGCTTTAGCTTGTATTCCAGCTCCTCAGTACTCTCCCAGCTACCTTTAGTCAACAATTTGGTCCAAAGCTCTCCATTAAGTTAGCTACATGAGCTCCTAGCTAAGTTGACGCTCCTTAAGTGATGAAATGAGCTGCCATAATGTTCAAGAGCTAGTGTGAGCTGCTATGCTTATCCTTTTAGCTAACCAAGCTACCATAATATGCCTTGCTTTATGTTTCACCTATAGGAATTAACAAACAAACCAAGTAAGCAATGTGTGAGCTCATTTAAGGTAAAATGCATGCTTTCGTGAGGTGTTTGAGTGATATGAGCTATGAATGATCATCTACAAGCTAAGATAACATGTATATAAGATAGATAAAAGGCATAGGACGTTCATGAGCTTTAAGAAAACATATATGAGCAAGAAAAATAGATGCATGCCTGCAAATGAGCTAAAGAAACATGGATTTAAAGCTATTGAGCTAATGTAAACATATCATGAGCTAATAAGTGAATGAAAACATGTTGCCATGATATCTAAATGATATGCAAACATGATAAATTAATCTAAAACATATGTAAACATAATATAAAGCTAAGTAAAGATGTGGAAACATATGCTTTGCATGAAAATCATATAGTATGCAAATGAATGATAACATATGATTATTCAAGCATAGTTTAGGATACAAATGTAGGCTCATAGTAATAAATAATGCATAAATGAGTAAATATAATATAAAGTAAGGTAGAAGTCCCTTAGATTGAGCTTGATGAATCTTTAATGATGTGAGTGTGTCATAAAGAAAGTTGGTGCTAGACATGATCACATCATCATCCCCTTCTTTTAGGCGATTTGTCCTCAAATCGTATGGTGACTTCTCCTTAGTGTCTTTCCATTCAAATGTTGCTGATTTGACTTCAAAATGTATCCATTCAATAGTAAATTGTTCAAGACATTTCCTTTTGAAAAGATCTATGAAAGGATCCTTGTGAAAAGTCATGAACCTTGAATAAGTACTTTGATCCTCCTTGTTCTGAAAAGAAAGAAGACTTTCATAAGTAAGGGAATTATTAATCATTGTTAAGTTAAAAATATACTCCCTGTTCACATCTTTTGAATGGCCAAAAGTGATGTCTTTTGAATCACAAGATATGTTGCTTTGAACTATCATGTCTCCAAAAGTCATGTTCCTTGGTCCTTCAATAGGTGTATTCATTGAATCATGAAAGATTATAACTCTTGGAATGGAAATGTCCTTAGAATCCTCAAAAGTCACGTCCTTTGGATGATAAAATGTCTCCCTTTTGCCTCACATCTCTTGGCTCTTTGAAGGTCACGTCCCCTAGCCTCCCAATTTGACATGTTTCGTCACTTGGAACATTTGAAAAATCAAAGAAAAAAAATCTGCAATTACATTGTTAGAATAATCATCCTTGATCTTTCGTTTCATCCATAGGCATTCTCGAATGACCTTGCCATCACCAATTGATAAGATAATATCATAGATATGAATCGAATTACTGTAAAATAAATCAAAACATGTAAAGGAAAAACTATTGACAAGATGAAAGGAAATATCAAACCAGGGTGGATGTTTAATGGGAGGTGGTTGCTTAATGATGGAGAACTCCAGTGGTTGTTGAAATCCCTTCAATATGAGCAGTGTATTTGGAATGTCAACGGCTTCTACTCTTAGCATTTCAAGTGACACTTCCTTTGAAATATCAAGAGACATGTTTTGTGGATCACCAAAAGTCACATCTTTTAGTCCTACAAAAGCCATGATTCTTGATTTATCTCCTTGAAAAGATATGTCCCTTGAATGGTCCTGCAAAACAAAAGGAAAGATAGGAGAAGAAAGGTTAGATAAATTTTGTTCTTCACTCTCCTCTTTTTCTCCAAATTCATTCTTCTCATTTTCAACTCCAACGTTTTCTACATCCACTCTCTTTTGTTCAACTTCAAAAAGCTTTTCTTCATTTGAATCTTCCTCCAAACGTTCTCCTTCAGTTGCATTGTCTTTAAGTTGTTCTTTCATTGCTTCAATGTTCTTATTCAATGTGTTTTGATCTTCATTTACTCAGCTAGGAGATAGTGGAGTCAAGATGATTTTCCTTTTATTATGAAAGAAAGAGTATCGGTTTGTGAAACCATCATGGAAAGCGCGCTTGTCAAATTGCCATGGCCTCCCCAAGAGTAAATGACTCGTATTCATATGTACCACGTCACATAGAATCTCTTCTTTGAAACTTCCAAGTGAAAATGGAACAAGCACTTGTTCACTAACCTTCAATTCATCATTGCCATACAACTATTGCAATTCATATGGGCTGGAATGTTTAATCGTTGTAAGCCCCAATTTCCTCACCATGTATGTGCTTACAATGTTTGTACAACTTCCTCCGTCAATAGCTACAAGACACACTTTACCATTTACATGGCAACGAGAGTGAAAGGTGTTTTTCCTTTGCTGTTCGTCCTCTAATGTTTGGAAAGATGGAATATCACAAGACATTGTTAGTATAAAATAAAGAAAATTAAAACCTTACCAGCACACTCACAAAGCCTCACAATCTTCACTCCAAAGAAAATATAAGAACACTCCACTCAACACTCGTGTTTACCCTCGGGAATATAACTTGGCTTTTAACAATTTCCCTTCTGATCTCACTCTCTCAATAGCCTTTTTCCACTCAATTTCTCTTGCTAAGTCCTTTGAGTAACTTACTCAAGATTATAACAAGTTAATTCTTTCCTTGTGTGCGTCGGCTGCAAATAGGTTAGGGTAGAAAGAGTAGAAAAAAATGGAAAGGCAGAAGAAAGGATTCAAATGTATTAAAAGAAAGAAATGGTTGAACACATGGAAATGAAAGGATAGAAAAAGGAAGAGGTGACTTATAATTCAAGAAGCAACACTTACTGCAACCTTTCTCAAGAAACAATAAGGTTATCTTCTCATAGTGTAGATGGCCTCTTTGATGTTCTTCTAATGGTAGAGCACTTTTCCTTGGCTTGCTTTCTCTTTTGAATTTCTTTTTCTTTTCTTTTTTTCTGATTCTTCTTTTTGTCTTTTACTTTTCTTTTTGCACTCCAATTTTGTTGAAGGAGTCTTTTCTTCTGTTTTTCTTTTGCTTTGCACGCCAATGACACTTGTTGTCAATCCAACTATGCTTTGTTTACCGCTTGATGTAAGGCGAATCTACACGCTTTGATGGAAGAGAGTAGATAGCCTTATTGTGTCCCCATCTAGGATTGACAAGTACTGATGTCCTTGAATTTGTAAGTTTGGTGATGTAAGGTAATTCTACCTTCTCGTTTGATTGTGGATCTAGGAAGGAAGCAAAACAACCTGCACAAGTGAATGGTTCAAAACAGAATGGATAAGGGTGGTAAACGTATGGTTTAATAGGTAGGCTATTTAATAAATGAGAGATGGAAGTGGAAGATGATTAAAATGGTTATGGTTATGGCGATGAAACATAAAGGATGGTTGTGAGGATAGTATCTTAAAGAATGCTCAAAGAAGAACCAATGCTATAGAGAGCAAAGACCTAATCTTTATATTGTTTCTTCAAGGGGTGCTGTTAAGTACTTTGACCCACTAGTTATATGAACTAGGAACTAGAAGTATCAAGATGAAAGAAGAGGGTTGACGCCACAAGTATAAAATACTTGATAAGTCGATAAAAAATAACTAGGACTTAAGAAAGAGAATAATCTCACTTCAATTAAAATAAAAGGTCTACTTACAAATGATGATTACTTTCCTATTTATAGGAAATGGGGAGACATGGCCGAATGGTTACAAAAGGATTCGGCCAGCCCTTGTGTCTCTATAAAATGACATAATTTTAATGCTAAATGACATAATGTTTCGACCCTAGATGGAGGGAAATAACCCTTGGCCGAATAGCTCTTGTATCCCCTCAAGTTGGCGACAAATTGGAGAGAAAGGAGTGCTTCGCCGAATGGTGAGAGGATTCTTCATCTTGGCGCCTAAATGAAGTCACACACCTAGCACATGGTGGGCTGGTCACAAGGCGTGCACATGGCTCCTCTAGGATGCTTGTGGTACATCCTTGCGCTTGGAATGATGGCTTGTCAGGTGCTCTCTCTTGGGCGTGCATGTGTCTCCCCCAAGCTAGCTTGAGTTGTGGAGCTAGCTAGCAATCATGGGTTGTTTATTAACAAACTTCCTAGCTAAGTCCTTATAAACTCCATAACAGCATATTCAGCTACATTCATCTACCTTTGATATCACTTTTGTCAACTCAGCTCCAAATAGTCCAACTAGCTAAGTTTAGCTAGCCTTAAGCTCCTCCAGCTGAATCGAGCTTCCCTTAGTGTTCCATGAGCTACCTTATACTTTGTATGCTATTTGTGAGATGCATATGACTTCCAAATCATTCACCAAGCTACCTCAACGTTCATTATGCTCCAATGTACCTAAACTCTGAGACATGGTTAGTAAAATAAGAAAAGAATAAGATGTATAAAAGACCTTACCAGAATATACTCTCACAAAGCCTCACGAGTCACTCCAAGGAAACTTGATGTCACTCAATTCGCTCGTGTTTGCACTCTAGGACTTTAATGGCTTTTACTTATCCTCTTCTAATCTCACACACGCTCCAGCCTTTTTCCTCTCGATTCTTTTGTCTCAAGTTCTAGAAAACTTTTACTCAATACTATATCGAGTAAATTTTACTTGTTTGGCGTCGGCTGCAAATGGGTTAGTAGGAATGGAAAGCAAAATATAATTGAAAGGGTGGCTTAGAAAAAAAAGAAGAAGAGAATAAAAGGGTTACTTACACAAGTCACTTTACAACCTTCATCAGCACAATCAAATTTATAGGCTTACTTGAATGGCTTGGTGATGAGAATTGTTGATGAGTGCTTCCAACTTTTTTTTCTTCTTTTGAGTGTTTTCAATTTATTCTTTTTGAGTGCTTCTTTTCTGATTTTTCTTGCTTTCTTTGACTTTACACTTTACTTTGCACTTCTTCTTTTTGTATTTTTATTTTTGTTGCACGTTGCTTCTTCCACCAAAGCTCTAATTACCGCTTGATGTAAGGTAATTCTACCTTCTCATTTGATTATGGATCTAGGAAGGAAGCAAAACAACCTGCACAAGTGAATGGCTCAAAACAGAATGGGTAAGGGTGGTAAACGTATGGTTTAATAGGTAGGCTATTTAATAAATGAGAGATGGAAGCGGAAGATGATTGAAATGGTTATGGTTATGGCGATGAAACAAAAAGGATGGTCTCAAAGAAGAACCAATGCTATAGAGAGCAAAGTCCCAATCTTTATATTGTTTCTTCAAGGGGTGGTGTTAAGTACTTTGACCCACTAGTTATATGAACTAGGAACCAGAAGTATCAGGATGAAAGAAGAGGGTTGACGCCACAAGTATAAAATACTTGATAAGTCGATAAAAAGTCACCAGGACTTAAGAAAGAGAATAAACTCACTTCAATTAAAATAAAAGGTCTGTTTACAAATGATGAATGCTTTCCTATTTATAGGAAATAGAGAGACATGACCGAATGGTTACAAGAGTATTCGACCAGCCTTGTGCCTTCCTATAGAGACATAATTTAATTACAAATAGAGATGATGGTTCGATTTAAATGGAGGGAAATATCCCTTGGCCGAATAGTTCTTGTATCTCTTCAAGTTGGTGCCAAATTGGAGAGAAAGGAGTGCTTGGCCGAATGGTTAGAGGACTCTTCATCTTGGCGCCTAAATGAAGTCACACGCCTAGAGCATGGTGGGCTGGTCACAAGGCGTACACATGGCTCCTCTAGGATACTTGTGGTGCATCCTTGTGCATGAAATGATGGCTGGTCATGTGCTCTCTCTTGGGCGTGCATGTGTCTCCTCCAAGCTAGCTTGAGTTGTGGAGCTAGCTAGCAATCATGGGCTGTTTGTGAACAAGCTTCCTAGCTAAGTCCTTATAAGCTCCATAACAGCATATTCAGCTACATTCAGCTACCTTTGACATCACTTTTGGAAACTCAGCTCCAAATAGTCCAACTAGCTAAGTTTAGCTAGCCTTAAGCTTGTCCAGCTGAATCGAGCTTCCCTTAGTGTTCCATGAGCTACCTTGTACTTTGTAAGATGTTTGTGAGCTGCATATGACGTCCAAATCATTCACCAAGCTACCTCAACGTTCATTATGCTCCAATGTACCTACATGTGCAAGGAAACAAGGTAATTCCTTGGTATTGAGCTAATATGAGCTAATTACCTTGCTGTCATGTTTGATTATGGTAATGTGAGCTAAGTTTGAATGTCATGAGCTAGTTATATCATCTCATAATATGTGTAAGGTAAGGTATAAAGCCTAAGAGCTAATATGAATGCAAATGAACTAATGAAATGCATTATAAGTCTGTTGCCTTGATGTATATGTTATAATCATGCATAATATAATTATATAGCTATCCTAACATGCTTAACATATTAAAATAACAATGTATAAGATGTATTCATACTAAGTTATTCTTTAACTTCATAACTAATATCCTTAACATGATATGTAATTATAATAGTATATATTATAAGGCTATTATAAAGTAAATGCATTAAAAGATGTTCAAGAGTACTCCCTTTATAGTTGAAAACGTGCTTGCATCAATACTTCATCATTTCCTTTAAACATATCACCAACTTATATATATATTTTCCACTGCCATATTTATCTTTCCATTTTATTACTTCCAATTAACTATTTTTTTAGCTTTCTTATTTGCGCAGGATCCTTGTTGCTTTCCTAGATCGAAACAATCAAAGGTACAACCTTGACTTCACCATCCATCCAAGTGAGGCTAGGTTGAACTGTATCATATGGTAATCAGAGCTAAGGTGGATTGCAACAAGAACAAGCAAAAGTAACATCCTACCATTCAATAAAAAGAAAATCAAAAAGAGAAATGCCAAAAGAAAAAAATCAGCAAGTTAATCCCAACATCAACAAGGGATTCCAAGTGAAGAAAAGCTAAAGAAAGGAAATAAAGAAATGAAAATGCAAAGAAGTGCCAAAGGTGACAAGCAACATCATTATTTCAACTGATCCTAAGGAAGTCTTCAAGACCTTTGATTATTCTTCTAAGAAGGTGGTGAGTATCTTTGCATAATAAGTGAACCTTTCTGATACAATTCAACCTAGCCTCACTTGTATGGATGGTGAAGTCAAGGTTGTACCTTTGATTGTTTCGATCTAGGAAAACAACAAGTATCCTGCACAAACAAGAAAGTTAAAAAAATGGTTAAATAGAAGTAATGAAATGGAAAGATAAATGTGGCAGCGGAAAATATATATAAGTTGGTGATATGTTTAAAGGAAATGATTAAGTATGGTAATGGAAGTAGAATGAAGGTGATGGAGATGAATATGAAAAGTAGTATCTCAAAGAAGAACCAATGTTAAAGAACAAAGACCCAGACTTTATATTGCTTCTTTAAGGGATGGAAAACAAGGACTTTGACCCACTATCTATAAAGAGATAGGAACCAAAAGTATCAGGGTGACATAGATAGGGGTGACGCCACAAGCATAAGCTTGATAAGTCGATAAAGTTCACTTAAGAACTAAAGAGAGAAACTCTCACAAATATTTGATTAAACAAAGTAAATTGGTTTATTATAAATGAAATGGAAAGCTATTTATAGGCTTAACAGATGTCTAGGATGCACAGACAAGATTTAATGATTGAACATTCATGGATGAATGTTTATCCTTAAGTAGATACAATGTACGTCCCCTATGCAAGTTCATGGACTAATAAAATAAATGAATCTTCATAGCCGAATTCATCCTCTCTTGATGTGAACATGTTGGTTCATTTCCTTGCATAAATTTGGAGGAATGTTTCATTGTATGTTCGGCCCCCTTTAATGTATGCACCAAGTGTGAACGTGACTCATAGGCTCCCTTCATGTACTTGGATTTAGTGAATGAGTTTGAAAATAATGCATCCATCTCCCTTGAATGTGAAAAAGTCCTTTAGCCTCATTGTATGATTGTACACGCCATAAATGGATTCATGAAGGTGGAAATGCATCAGGTGTGAACATGGCTCTTTATTTGGTGTAAATCCCGTACTTATTTCTAGCATGCACTGTCTTATTTAATCTGGGCATATCTTGAGATCCCAATATCGGATTGATATGATTCAAAGTGTGTTGGAAATCTAAGAGATAGGGGATTAAATGTTAAGAGACTTTTGCACCCAAATATGCTTGGAACATGTTCAAAAATGACGATCAATCTGGCTGACGTGAACTGTCCATCCAACTCTTCAATTGCCTTTAGTCTACTTAGCATCCATTTACCTAGACAAAGTATGTAAACAAATAATTAGATAGGAATTGAGCTATTATTATAATTATGAATGTATGCTTCCACCTATGTTAATAATGCAAATGAGCTAACTATGAATGCATATGCATTGAATGAGTTATATAAAGATGTGAACTAATAAGTCATGCATGAATATCATATATTATGCATATAAATGATAGAGTATAATATTCAAACAAAATTAAGAATAAGATAAACATATTTGCATGACATGTAATGCATAAATGAGTAAATAAATAATAAAATAAGGTAAGACTCCCTTAGAATCAACAATGTACAAGGTCCATGAAGTGATCATGTGTTGAAGAAGTTTGGTCATTGGCATGATCGCATCACTTTCATTATTTTTCTTCCTTCTATAAGACCACCCTTCATTATTTAATCTTTCTACCTTTCTATTTTTTTCCTCTATTCTAACAAACTTTTCAGCCGATGTCCATAGCACTTGAAAGGTCTTGAGTTAGTTCTTTTAAGAACTTTACAAGAGAGGAACGAGTGGAAAAAGGCTAATCGAGCGTGTGAGATCAGAAGTGGAATTACAAAAGCCAAATACATATTCCCGAGTGAAACATGAGTGCTTGAGTGGAGTGACATCATAATTTTTTTTGGAGTGACCGTGAGGTTTTGTTGTGTGAAATTTGGTAAGGCCCTAATTTTCACATTTCAAATTTTTTTACTAACAATGGTAATTGATCTTTCTTTTTCCCAAGCAATGGAGAATATTCAGCAAAGAGAGAACACATTTCACACTCGTTGCCATGTTGATGGTAAAGTGTGTCTTGTAGCTATTGATGGAGGAAGTTGCACAAACAATGCAAGCACATACATGGTCAAGAAGTTGGGACTTACAACATTCAAACATCCTAACCCATACGTTTTGCAAGGATTAAATGAAGATGAAGAGTTCGAAGTCATAGAGCAAGTACTTGTGCCCTTTTCAATTGGGAGATATGAAGATGAAGTCTTTTGTGATGTTGCCTCCATAAATTCAAGCCATCTTCTTTTCGGTCGACCTTGGCAGTTTGATAAATGAGCATTGTATGATGGGTTCTCCAATAAGTATTCATTCAAACACCAAGGGTGAAAGATCACGTTGGTTCCAATGTGCCCAAATCAAGTCCATGAATGTCAAGAGACCCTTAAGTCACTTATAGAGGAATGGGAGAAAACTAAAGCACTGAAGAAAGCTGAAAGAGAAGTTTTACATGAAAAATAAATAAGAGTGGAGAGAGTTGAACTTGCACAAATCAAAGAAGAACATCGTGAGAAAACCAAGACAATTAGAGTTGAAAATGAGAATGTGATTTTGCGTGAGAAATCAATTGGAATAATTGAAAATGAGAGTAAGAACATTGAGAGTGAAGATGAGTGTGTTGTAAAACATGAGAGTGAGATTGAAGAGAACATTCAAAATAAACTTGAGATGAGTGAAAAGAATGTGAGGAGAAGGAAGTTTTACTTTATACTAATCAATCTTTTATTCCTATTCTTTCATTTGATTTGCAGGTTATTCCAAAGGTGATACCATTGTAAATTCATGAATCACATTTTTCCATTGAAGTTCCGAAAGTTGTAACATTTGGTATTCCAAAGCATGTGCTTTTTGACATTCGAAGTACGTTCATTCTACATTCAAAGTTCAAACAACCTTATGAAAGGGAAGTTTCAACGAACCAAATTCCATTCATGAACTTTAATGAATCTTGTACGTTCATTCACATTGTTAATGATGTTTCATGTTCTAACTTATTTCTATTTTGCATCACATTGAATCATTTACATGGAAGTGTTCTTGCTTGTGATCATCAATTCAAGGAAAAGAACGAGCATTATCCAACTATTTTCAAGAATTGTGGAAGGGTACAAAGACTAAAGTTGGCATGCCTTACCTACTTGAAGGATTCAAAGAAATTCATGCATACCCTAATAGGCATAATGATCTTCATTCATCCTTTCTTACACCAATGGATCAATCAATCACAAAATCCTTCGATTTGAGGATAAATTTCTCTAAATAATGGGGGATGATGCAATCATGCCAATGACCAAAATCCTTCGATTCAAAGAATTCACACAAGGGGGAAGAATTTCAGCCAAGATACATTCATGAACATTGTTCCATAGAAGACAACTCAAAAAGTTCACACAAGGTGGGATGAATTCGGCCAAAGGATGTATTCCATTAAAAGATGAACATCCATTCATCAAAATTCATTCACCTAAGCCATGCTTTGTATCTACATAAAGTATGAACATTCATCCATGAATGTTCAATCATTAAATCTTGTATGTGCATACTAGACATCTCTTAGGCCTATAAATAGATTTCCATTTCATTTCTAAAAGCGAATTCATTTTGTTTAATCAAATATTTGTGAGAGTTTCTCTCTTTAGTTCTTATGTGAACTTTATCTACTTATCAAGCTTATGCTTGTGGCGTCACTCCTATCTATGTCACCCTGATACTTCTGGTTTCTAACTCTTTATAGATAGTGGGTCAAAGTCCTTGTTTACCATCCCTTAAAGAAGCAATATAAAGTCTAGGTCTTTGTTCTTTAACATTGGTTCTTCTTTGAGTCTTCTTTGAGATACTACTTTTCATATTCATCTCCATCACCTTCATTCTACTTCCATTACAATACTTCATCATTTCCTTTAAACATATCATTAACTTATATATATATTTTCCGCTGACATATTTATCTTTCCATTTCATTACTTCCATTTAACTATTTTTTTAGTTTTCTTGTTTGTGCAAGATTCTTGTTGCTTTCCTAGATCAAAACAATCAAAGGTACAACCTTGACTTCACCATCCATCCAATTGAGGCTAGGTTGAACTGTATCATATGGTAATCAGAGCTAAGGTGGATAGCAACAAGAACAAGCAAAATCAACATCCTACCATTCAATAAAAGAAAATCAAAGAGAGAAGTGCCAAAAGAAAAAAATCAGCAAGTTAATCCCAACATCAACAAGGATTCTAAGTGAAGAAAAATAAAAGAAAGGAAACAAAGAAATCAAAATGCAAAGAAGTGCCAAAGGTGACAAGCAACATCATTATTTCAACCGATCCTAAAGAAGTCTTCAAGACCTTTGATTGTTCTTCTAGGAAGGTGGTGAGTATCTTTACATAGTAAGTGAACCTTTCTTTATTTTTCATCCTTTTATAAGACCACCCTTCATTATTTAATCTTTCTACCTTTCTATTTTTTTCCTCTACACTAACAAACTTTTCAGCCGACGTCCATAGCACTTGAAAGGTCTCGAGTTAGTTCTTTTAAGAACTTTACAAGAGTGGAACGAGTGGAAAAAGGCTAATCGAGTGTGTGAGATCAGAAGGTGAATTACAAAAGCCAAAGACATATTCCCCATAGAAACACAAGTGCTTCAGTGGAGTGACATCATAATTTTTTTTTGGAGTGACCGTCACGTTTTGTTGTGTGAAATTTGGTAAGGCCCTAATTTTCACATTTCAAATTTTTTACTAACAATGATAATTGATCTTTCTTTTTCCCAAGCAATGGAGAATATTCAGCAAAGAGAGAACACATTTCACACTCGTTGCCATGTTGATGGTAAAGTGTGTCTTGTAGCTATTGATGGAGGAAGTTGCACAAACATTGCAAGCACATACATGGTCAAGAAATTGGGACTTATAACATTCAAACATCAAAACCCATAGGTTTTGCAAGGATTAAATGAATATGAAGAGTTCGAAGTCATAGAGCAAGTACTTGTGCCTTTTTCAATTGGGAGATATGAAGATGAAGCCTTTTGTGATGTTGCCTCCATAAATTCAAGCCATCTTCTTTTCGGTCGACCTTGGCAGTTTGATAAAAGAGCATTGTATGATGGGTTCTCCAAAAAGTATTCATTCAAACACCAAGGGAGAAAGATCACGTTGGTTCCAATGTGCCCAAATCAAGTCCATGATTGTCAAGAGACCCTTAAGTCACGTATATAGGAATGAGAGAAAACTAAAGAATTGAAGAAAGTTGAAAGAGAAGTTTTACATGAAAAATAAATAAGAGTGGAGAGAGTTGAACTTGCACAAATAAAATAAGAACATCGTGAGAAAACCAAGACAATTGGAGTTGAAAATGAGAGTGTGATTTTGCGTGAGAAATCAATTGGAATAATTGAAAATGAGAGTAAGAGCATTGAGAGTGAAGATAAGTGTGTTGTAAAACATGAGAGTGAGATTGAAGAGAAAATTCAAAATAAACATGAGAGAAAAAAATATGAGGAGAAGGAAGTTTTACTTTATACTAATCAATCTTTTACTCATATTCTTTTATTTGATTTGCAGGTTATTCCAAAGGTGATACCATTGCAAATTGATGAATCACATTTGTCCATTGAAGTTTTAAAAGTTGTAACATTTGGTATTCCAAAGCACGTGCTTTTTGACATTCGAAGTACGTTAATTCTACATTCAAAGTTCAAACAACCTTATGAAAGGGAAGTTTCAACGAATCAAATTCCATTCATGAACTTTAATGAATCTTGTACGTTCATCCACATTGTTAATGATGTTTCATGTTCTAACTTATTTCTATTTTGCATCACATTGAATCATTTACATGGAAGTGTTCTTGCTTGTGATCATCAATTCAAGGAAAAGAAACGAGCATTATCCAACTATTCAAGATTCATAAAGTGGAAGGGTACAAAGACTAAAGTTGGCATGCCTTACCTACTTGAAGGATTCAAAGAAATTCATGCATACCCTAATAGGCATAATGATCTTCATTCATCCTTTCTTACACCAATGGATCGATCAATGACAAAAGCCTTCGATTTGAGGACAAATCGCTCTACAGAAGGGGGATGATGCAATCATGCCAAGGACCAAACTTTTCAACACATGATCACTTCATGGACGTTCTGCCTTGTTGATTCTAAGGGAGTCTTAGCTTATTTTATTATTTATTTACTCATTTATGCGTTACATGTCACGTGAATATGTTTATCTTATTCTTAATTTTTGCTTGAATATTATATGTTGTCATTTATATGTATAATATATGATATTCATTCGTGACTTATTAATTCACATCTTTATATAACTCGTTCATTGCATATGCATTCATAGTTAGCTCATTTTGATTATTAACATAGGTGGAAGCATGCATTCATAATTATCATAGCTCAATTCCTATCTAATTATTTGTTTACATACTTTGTCTAGGTTCATTGGATGCTAAGAAGACTAAAGGCAATTGAAGAGTTGGTTGGACAGTTCACGTCAGTCAGATTGATCTACATTTTTGAACATGTTACAAGCATGTTTGGGTGATGAAGTCTTCTTAACATTTAATATCCTATCTCGTAGATTTCCAACGCATTTTGAATCACATCAATCTGATATATGAAGCTTGAGATATGCCCAGATTACTGAAGACAGTTCAGGCTGGAAATTAATTCGGGATTTGCAGCCATTCATCTCCTTCAAAGGACTTATGCATGGGAGGAATTAATGAAGACATGCATGGACGAGAAAAGAATATTAAAATGAATCATAACATTTGTGAGGACGTGCAAGGATTCATTCAAAGGCTTTTAAATTCATACATTCATGCATATTCATGCAAGAAGCTAAATAGTCATGTTCACACAAGGGGGAAGAATTTCAGCCACGATACATTCATGAACATTCATCCATAGAAGACAAATCAACAAGTTCACACAAGGTGGTATGAATTCGGCCAAAGGATGTATTCCATTAAAAGATGAACATCCATTCATCAAAATTCATTCACCTAAGCCATGCTTTGTATCTATTTAAAGTATGAACATTCATCCATGAATGTTCAATCATTAAATCTTGTATGTGCATACTAGACATCTCTTAGGCCTTTAAATAGCTTTCCATTTCATTTGTAAAAGCGAATTCACTTTGTTTAATCAAATATTTGTGAGAGTTTCTCTCTTTAGTTCTTAAGTGAACTTTATCCACTTATCAAGCTTATGCTTGTGGCGTCACTCCTATCTATGTCACCCTGATACTTCTAGTTCCTATTTCTTTATAGATAGTGGGCCAAAGTCCTTGTTTACCATCCCTTAAAGAAGCAATATAAAGTTTGGGTCTTTGTTCTTTTACATTGCTTCTTCTTTGAGTCTACTTTGAGATACTACTTTTCATATTCATCTTCATCACCTTCATTCTACTTACATTACAATACTTCATCATTTCCTTTAAACATATCACCAACTTATATATATATTTTCCGCTGCCATATTTATCTTTCCATTTCATTACTTCCATTTAACTATTTTTTTAGTTTTCTTGTTTGTGCAGGATCCTTGTTGGTTTCCTAGATCGAAACAATCAAATGTACAACCTTGACTTCACCATCCATCCAAGTGAGGCTAGGTTGAACTTTATCATATGGTAATCAGAGCTAAGGTGGATAACAACATCCTACCATTTAATAAAAAGAAAATCAAAAAGAGAAGTTCCAAAAGAAAAAAATCAGCAAGTTAATCCTAACATCAACAAGGGATTCCAAGTGAAGAAAAACTAAAGAAAGGAAACTAAGAAATCAAAATGCAAAGAAGTGCCAAAGGTGACAAGCAACATCATTATTTCAACCGATCCTAAGGAAGTCTTCAAGACCTTTGATTGTTCTTCTAGGAAAGTGGTGAGTATCTTTGCATAGTAAGTGAATCTTTATTTATTTTTCTTCCTTTTATAATACCACCCTTCATTATTTAATATTTCTACCTTTCTATTTTTTTCCTCTACACTAACGAACTTTTCAACCGTCGTCCATAGCAATTGAAAGGTCTCGAGTTAGTTCTTTTAAGAACTTTACAAGAGTGGAACAAGTGGAAAAAGGCTAATCGAGTGTGTGAGATCAAAAGGGGAATTACAAAACCCAACGACATATTTTCGAGTGAAACACGAGTGCTTGAGTGGAGTGACATCATAATTTTTTTTTGGAATGAGCGTGACGTTTTGTTTTGTGAAATTTGGTAAGGCCCTAATTTTCAAATTTCAAATTTTTTACTAACAATGATATTTGATCTTTCTTTTTCCCAAGAAATGGAGAATATTCAGCAAAGAGAGAACACATTTCAGCCAAGATACATTCATGAACATTCATCCATAGAAGACAAATCAACAAGTTCACACAAGGTGGGATGAATTTGGCCAAAGTATGTATTCCATTAAAAGATGAACATCCATTCATCAAAATTCATTCACCTAAGCCATGCTTTGTATCTACTTAAAGTATGAACATTCATCCATGAATGTTCAATCATTAAATCTTGTATGTGCATCCTAGACATCTCTTAGGCCTATAAATAACTTTCCATTTCATTTGTAAAAGCGAATTCACTTTGTTTAATCAAATATTTGTGAGAGTTTCTCTCTTTAGTTCTTAAGCCAAAAGAAAAAAATCAGCAAGTTAATCCCAACATCAACAAGGGATTCCAAGTGAAGAAAAACTAAAGAAAGGAAACAAAGAAATCAAAATGTAAAGAAGTGCCAAAGGTGACAAGCAACATCATTATTTCAACCGATCCTAAGGAAGTCTTCAAGACCTTTGATTGTTCTTCTAGGAAGGTGGTGAGTATCTTTGCATAGTAAGTGAACCTTTCTTTATTTTTCTTCCTTTTATAAGACCGCCCTTCATTATTTAATCTTTCTACCTTTCTATTTTTTTCCTCTACACTAACGAACTTTTCAGCCAACGTCGATAGCACTTGAAAGGTCTCTAGTTAGTTCTTTTAAGAACTTTACAAGAGAGGAACGAGTGGAAAAAGGCTAATCGAGTGTGTGAGATCAGAAAGGGAATTACAAAAGCCAAAGACATAGTCCCGACTGAAACACAAGTGCTTGAGTGGAGTGACATCATAATTTTTTTTGGAGTGACCGTGACGTTTTATTGTGTGAAATTTGGTAAGGCCCCAATTTTCACATTTTAAATTTTTTTTACTAACAATGATATTTGATCTTTCTTTTTCCCTAGCAATGGAGAATATTCAGCAAAGAGAGAACACATTTCACACTCGTTGCCATGTAGATGGTAAAGTGTGTCTTGTAGCTATTAATGGAGGAAGTTGCACAATCATTGCAAGCACATACATGGTCAAGAAGTTGGGACTTACAACATTCAAACATCCCAACCCATACGTTTTGCAAGGATTAAATGAAGATGAAGAGTTCGAAGTCATAGAGCAAGTACTTGTGCCCTTTTCAATTGGGAGATTTGAAGATGAAGTATTTTGTGATGTTGCCTCCAAAAATTCAAGCCATCTTCTTTTCGGTCGACCTTGGCAGTTTGATAAACGAGCATTGTATGAGGGAGAAAGATCATTCAAACACCAAGGGAGAAAGATCAAGTTGGTTCCAATGTGCCCAAATCTAGTCCAAGAATGTCAAGAGACCCTTAAGTCACGTATAGAGGAATGGGAGAAAACTAAAGCACTGAAAAAATTTGAAAGAGAAGTTTTACATGAAAAACAAATAAGAGTGGAGAGAGTTGAACTTGCACAAATCAAAGAAGAATATCATGAGAAAACCAAGACAATTGGAGTTGAATATGAGAGTGTGATTTTGCGTGAGAAATACATTGGAGTAATTGAAAATGAGAGTAAGAGCATTGAGAGTGAAGATGAGTGTGTTGTAAAACATGAGAGTGAGATTGAAGAGAAAATTCAAAACAAACAAGAGAATGAGAAAAGAGATGTGAAGAAGGAAGTTTACTTTATACTAATCAATCTTTTCTTCCTATTCTTTCATTTGATTTTCAGGTTATTCCAAAGGTGATACCATTGCAAATTGATGAATCACATTTGTCCATTGAAGTTCCAAAAGTTGTAACATTTGGTATTCCAAAGCATGTGCTCTTTGACATTCGAAGTACGTTCTTTCTACATTCAAAGATCAAACAACCTTATGAAAGGGAAGTTTCAACGAACCAAATTCCATTCATGAACTTTAATGAATCTTGTACATTCATTCACATTGTTAATGATTTCATGTTCTAACTTATTCTATTTTGCATCACATTGAATCATTTACATGGAAGTGTTCTTGCTTGTGATCATCAATTCAAGGAAAATAAACAAGCATTATCCAACTATTCAAGATTCATAATGTGGATGGGTACAAAGACTAAAGTTGGCATGCCTTACCTACTTGAAGGATTCAAAGAAATTCATGCATACCCTAATAGGCATAATGATCTTCATTCATCCTTTCTTACACCAATGGATCGATCAATGACAAAAGCCTTCGATTTGAGGACAAATTACTCTAAAGAAGGGGGGATGATGCGATCATGCCAAGGACCAAACTTCTTCAACACATGATCACTTCATGGATGTTCTGACTTGTTAATTCTAAGGGAGTCTTAGCTTATTTTATTATTTATTTACTCATTTATGCATTACATGTCACGTGAATATGTTTATCTTATTCTTAATTTTTGCTTGAATATTATATGCTGTCATTTATATGTATAATATATGATATTCATTCATGACTTATTAATTCACATCTTTATATAACTCGTTCAATGCATATGCATTCATAGTTAGCTCATTTGCATTATTAACATAGGTGGAAGCATGCATTCATAATTATCATAGCTCAATTCCTATCTAATTATTTGTTTACATACTTTGTCTAGGTTCATTGGATGCTAAGAAGACTAAAGGCAATGGAAGAGTTGGTTGGATAGTTCACGTCAGTCAGATTGATCTACATTTTTGAACATGTTCCATGCATCTTTGGGTGATTAAGTCTCTTAACATTTAATCCCCTATCTCGTATATTTCCAACACATTTTCAATCACATCAATCCGATATCGGGAGCTTGAGATATGCCTAGATTACTGAAGACAGAGCAGGCTGAAAATTAATTCGGGATTTGCAACCATTCATCTCCTTCAAAGGACTTATGCATGGGAGGAATTAACGAAGACATGCATGGACCAGAAAAGAATATTAAAATGAATCATAACATTTGTGAGGACGTGCAAGGATTCATTCAAAGGCTTTTAAATTCATCCATTCATGCATATTCATGCAAGAACACAAATAATCATGTTCACACAAGGGGAAAGAATTTCAGCCAAGATATATTCATGAACATTCATCCATAGAAGACAAATCAACCAGTTCACACAAGGTGGGATGAATTCGGCCAAAGGATGTGTTCCATTAAAAGATGAACATCCATTCATCAAAATTCATTCGCCTCAGCCATGCTTTGTATCTACTTAAAGTATGAACATTCATCCATGAATGTTCAATCATTAAATCTTGTATGTGCATCCTAGACATCTCTTAGGCCTATAAATAGCTTTCCATTTCATTTGTAAAAGAGAATTCACTTTGTTTAATCAAATATTTGTGAGAGTTTCTCTCTTTAGTTCTTAAGTAAACTTTATCGACTTATCAAGCTTATGCTTGTTGTGTCACTCCTATCTATGTCACCCTGATAATTCTGGTTCCTATCTCTTTATAGATAGTGGGTCAAAGTCCTTGTTTAGCATCCCTTAAAGAAGAAATATAAAGTATGGGTCTTTGTTCTTTAACATTGGATCTTCTTTGAGTCTTCTTTGAGATACTACTTTTCATATTCATCTCCATCACCTTCATTCTACTTCCATTACCATACTTCATGATTTCCTTTAAACATATCACCAACTTATATATATATTTTCCGCTGCCATATTTATCTTTCCATTTCATTACTTCCATTTAACTATTTTTTTAGCTTTCTTGTTTGTGCAGGATCCTTGCTACTTTCCTAGATCGAAACAATCAAAGGTACAACCTTGACTTCATCATCCATCCAAGTGAGTCTAGGTTGAACTGTATCATATGGTAATCAGAGCTAAGGTGGATTGCAACAAGAACAAGCAAAAACAACATCCTACCATTCAATAAAAAGAAAATCAAAAAGAGAAGTGCCAAAAGAAAAAAATCAGAAAGTTAATCCCAACTTCAACAAGGGATTCCAAGTGAAGAAAAACTAAAGAAAGGAAACAAAGAAATCAAAATGCTAAGAAGTGCCAAAGGTGACAAGCAACATCATTATTTCAACCGATCCTAAGGAAGTCTTTAAGACCTTTGATTGTTCTTCTGGGATGGTGGTAAGTATCTTTGCATAGTAAGTGAACCTTTCTTTATTTTTCTACCTTTTATAAGACCACCCATCATTATTTAATCTTTCTACCTTTCTATTTTTTTCCTCTACACTAACGAACTTTTCAGCCGACATCCATAGCACTTGAAAGGTTTCGAGTTAGTTGTTTTAAGAACATTACAAGAGAGGAACGAGTGGAAAAAGGCTAATCTAGTGTGTGAGATCAGAAGGGGAAATACAAAATCCAAAAATATATTCCCGAGTGAAACACGAGTGCTGGAGTGGAGTGACATCATAATATTTTTTTGGAGTGAGCGTGACGTTTTGTTGTGTGAAATTTGGTAAGGCCCTAATTTTCACATTTCAAATTTTTTTTACAAACAATGATATTTGATATTTCTTTTTCCCAAGCAATGGAGAATATTCAGCAAAGAGAGAACACATTTCACACTCGTTGCCATGTAGATGGTAAAGTGTGTCTTGTAGCTATTGATGGAGGAAGTTGCACAAACATTGCAAGCACATACATGGTCAAGAAGTTAGGACTTACAACATTCAAACATCCCAACCCATACGTTTTGCAAGGATTAAATGAAGATGAAGAGTTCGAAGTCATAGAGCAAGTACTTATGCCCTTTTCAATTGGGAGATATGAAGATGAAGCCTTTTGTGATGTTGCCTCCATAAATTCAAGCCATCTTCTTTTCGGTCGACCTTGGCAGTTTGATAAACGAGCATTGTATGATGGGTTCTCCAATAACTATTCATTCAAACACCAAGGGAGAAAGATCACGTTGGTTCCAATATGCCCAAATCAAGTCCATGAATGTCAAGAGACCCTTAAGTCACGTATAGAGGAATGGGAGAAAACTAAAGCACTGAATAAAGTTGAAAGAAAAGTTTTACATGAAAAAAATAAGAGTGGAGAGAGTTTAACTTGCACAAATCAAAGAAAAACATCGTAAAAAAACCAAGACAATTGGAGTTGAAAATGAGAGTGTGATTTTGCGTGAGAAATCCATTGGAGTAATTGAAAATGATAGTAAGAGCATTGAGAGTGAAGATGAGTTTGTTGTAAAACATGACAGTGAGATTGAAGTGAAAATTCAAAACAAACATGAGCATGAGAGAAAAGAATGTGAGGAGAAGGAAGTTTTACTTTATACTAATCAATCTTTTCTTCCTATTCTTTCATTTGATTTGCAGGTTATTCCAAAGGTGATACCATTGCAAATTGATGAACCACATTTGTCCATTGAAGTTCTAAAAGTTGTAACATTTGGTATTCCAAAGCATGTGCTCTTTGACATTCGAAGTACGTTCTTTCTACATTCAAAGATCAAACAACCTTATGAAAGGGAAGTTTCAATAAACCAAATTCCATTCATGAACTTTATTGAAACTTGTACGTTTATTCACACTGTTAATGATGTTTCATGTTCTAACTTATTTCTATTTTGCATCACATTGAAACTTTTACATGGAAGTGTTATTGCTTGTGAACATCAATTCAAGGAAAAAGAAACCAGCATTATCCAACTATTCAAGATTCATAATGTGGAAGGGTACAAAGACTAAAGTTAGCATGCTTCAAGATCAGTCTTTTCTTGGAATTTAGGAATTTTGATCTTAATATTGCTCAAGTTGTCATCAACAATGGCACGCCTAGGGCCTTGGAATGCTGCTTGTTCTCCATCGTCTAATATTTCTTGAACATCTTCTTCTAGGGTGGTGGTTGTTGTTGTCTTCTATGGGCTCCATTATTACGTCCGGGTGGTAGATCCTGGCATTGATCTATCTTTTCATGAAGAGCGTCAAACTCTTTACGAAACATTCTCATCATTTCGCCAATGAGTGCCTACATTTGTAAGTTTGGTTTTCCTGTATTTTCTGTGGGGCTTTGAGACATGGTTAGTAAAATAAATTAAAAACCTTACCAGCACACTCACAAAACCTCACTTGATCACTCCAAAGAAAATTTCAGATTGCACTCCACTCACACTCGTGTTTGCACACGGGGATATATGTCTTGGTTTTTTCTTATCCCCTTTCTGATCTCACCCACTCTTATGCCTTTTTTCACTCGATTCTCTCTTGTGGGTCCTTTTTAAGAACTAATTCAAGATTGAGCAAGTCTCTTTAGTTTGTGCATCGGTTTAGAATGGTCTAGAAATGGTTATGATAGGGGTAGGATATAAATGGTTATGATAGGGGTAGGATAGAAAAAGCTTTAGGAAAATGATAAGGTAATGGAATAAGAAAAGATGAAAGAAAAAAATGAAATAGTAAGATAGTGAAGATAACTTACAACTCAAGTTGTAACACTTATCATCTTCCATCACCATTTTCACGCCTATAACATCACCATCTTCCATTACCATTGCACGCCTATATCATTACCATCTTCTATCACCATTTCATGCCTATATAACCACCAATCCCTTACCATCTATTCATCATTCAATCATCCTTCAATCATCATCAAGGCATTCGTCCATCAACATTATTTGGAGGCCGAATTCATCAATTCTTGAAGGATTCTTCTACAATACTTCTGCAACCATCTTTGATAACATTTCTTTCCATTTCAATTATTTCCATTTCTATTTCATTTCTTAATTATCCATTTATTTAACAACTTCTTATTCTTTGTGCAGATTACTTCCAATTCAAGGAGTAACATTTGGTGTCTCTCCTAGATCGAGAAACAACAATGATGTAAGGCGAATCTACACACTTTGGTGAGAGAGTAGATAGCCTTATTGTGTCCCGATCTAGGATTGACAAGTACTGATGTCCTTGAATTTATAAGTTTGGGCTGCAAAATAAGATAAGAACAGAATGATTAATAATGGAATTAATTAAGGTGATAATAATATAAGTAATGAAATGAAATATTAAGAATGAAATGAAATAAAGAAAGGATAGAGATGGCTGGGGAATTGATGGAAGAGATGGATGATGTTGATGATGAAAGGCAATGGTGGTGATGTTGTATCTCAAACACGCCAAAGAAGAAACTATGCTATGAAGCACAATCCCGGTCTTCACAAACTTGCTTGAGGGGTGGTGATAGTGTCTTCAACCCACTAGATATCAATCTAGGAATTTTGGAATCAAGATAGAAGGAATGACGCCACAAGTATAGGAACTATACTTGTTTAATCAATAAAGTTCACAAAGAACTTTGAAGAGAAATAACTCACAAGAGTATGTTTTATATAAGAGATGAGATGGGTACAAATGAAGGCAAGCCACTCTATTTATAGGAAATGAGAGGGCTTGGCCGAATGGTTACAAGTTGTTTCGGCTAGATACATGTCTCTAGGAAAATACATAATGCTTGAGATGAATGAATAAGTCCTTTGGTGATAGGGAAGCGGTGGCGGATTGATGAACGTTGCTCTTGTTGAAGAATCAAACCTAGAAAGCTCTAGACTTGATGAAGAACAAAGGTGATGAATATGGGAAGGTGGCGACAGTCGCTAGGATTGTTTAGGGTTTCTTTTATGTGCTAGAATCAAGACAACATGATTAGAATAAAATAAACAAAAGATAAATAAATGAAAGATGAAATAAGATAATAAATAAATCAAAAGATCTCCATTATGAAGGTGAACGGTAAAGATGATTGATGATGCGGATGGATTTGTGGAAAAATAGATGGATAAGTGTCCTATCGAGCCCTCCTAGTCACAATGAAAAGTCAAACACGATAAATGGCTCTAACCAACCCTCCTAGTCGCGATGAAAAGGCAAATTGGAGTGTGAAGATTAATCTCCCTCACAAGAACTTGAAAGAACTCAAGGAGAAAAAGCTTCGAAGGCACAAGGCAATCAGCACTTGCAAAAACGAACTCTCGTTGTATTATTAATCAAAGAAATCTTGATTTACAAAGTAGAATGAAGCCTCCTTTATATAGGGGCTGAGTTCTAAAGGTCCTAAATAACTAATGAATAAAATAATAATAAACTAAACATGTCTTAACTCTAATTCCTAATAAAATAATAATAACTAAAGATAATATTTTAACCCAACCTTAATTCCTAATAAAATAATAAATCTAATCCTAAAAGATAATGCATCATCCTATATTAAGTTATATTACAAATAATCAATAAAAATATTGAAAATTCGTAATATTTACAAAATCCCGTATTAATCCCGTATAGGATTTTCTGCATGCACTGTCTTCAATAAAATAGCCATATCTTGAGTTCCCGATATCGGATTAATGTGATTCAAGAACTGTTGGAAAGATAAGAGACAGACAGTCGTATATCTAGAGACATCTTGACTAAATAAGATTAGGATCCCATTCAAAAAGTCATCGTAAGTCTGCTTCTGTTATGATATTCTTTTCCAATGCTTGGACGAGTGGATCACTTGGAAGAGTTATTACTTCTTCCTTTGATATTAGCCTTGTGATGCATGTATCATCCTCCCTTTCTTCAAAAAGATTCGACCTCGAATCTGAAACATTAAAGGGAGCAACATTAGAATCGTTTAATGATTCATTCACATTATAGTTACCGAATAAATATGCTTTGAATCTTCGAGACTTTCTTCTTCTAATAGGTTCGAGTAGAAACATTAGTACAAAGAAGCATGTATTATGGAATCTGGTGCATGTATCATTCCCCCACTCTTCAAAAGGATTCGTCCTCGAATCTAAAAATCCAAAAGAAAGAGATTTAGATGTGTTGAAAGAAAAACTTGTGAAACATTTACCAGGATCAATGTGATGTGTCTTTATGCGTTTTAGTTGAGGTTTCTTCTTTGTAGGAATCAATTTCTTGAAGTCTTGAAATCTTCTTTTGCATACAAGTCTTGTAATCTGATGTTTTGGTTGAAATTCAACATGGCGCCGGCCACTGTTGGCTTTATGTATGATTATTTTAGATAATTTCTCCATGGTTTTATTTGTGTGTGGCGAGAACGAGTGTTTAAAAACCATGTCAACTGGTTTGTTAAAGTAATCCCTTAAGTCTCCTAAGTGGGGTTCATGAATTAATGATTCCCGGGAGGAGCTTTGTGGACTCTAGAACCTGTTTAGTTAGCAAGGAAACTCATATACAAGATAAAGCTCATTAAAAGCACTTTTAAAAGTATGGGTAGAAATATCAAAAATATCCGAGTTATCGTGTATAAATCTTTGATATGTTCAATTCTCGGAATAGTAGTATGAGTTTGATAGGTAAGAGTATACCTTCGTGGTAGTGTATCATCTACTGTGTTTTGCTTACCTCGGTATGTTACGCACTTAAAGGAGTTGTGTTTAGTATGGATGACAACTTCACGAGCCTTACCTTGTAAGAAGGAGAAGAAGTATGTTACAATGTCATTAAAATGAGTAATAAAATACTTACCTTTGGACTCTCGTAAATCATGACTCTTCATTGATATAGCATAGTGATTAGGGCTTTCAGGTGGTAACCCGTCAGGAGGGTCACCTAGCACTATTCGACAACTCTTGGCGATAGAAGATGGTGTGGGCCAGTCTCGTATTGCTTTTACTTTCTCATCATTTACATGGATTCCCTGTGCATGAACTATAAAGCATGTAGAGTAGTTCAAGTCATGTTTCATCATTAAGATGACGTTACGACTAAGGCTTTCATGGATGTAGCCTTTTTGTAACAAATTTAACTCTTTGGTTTCTTCGAGATTGTATGTTTGATGAGGTATGATGGAACCTTGAATTAGATTGGTTTGGTGTTGTTTTCCTTCTTCCAGTGGTAATCCGTTTGGTGGATCACCTAATTCTTTTTGAAAATCATGCAACAAAGATGAAAACACACTAGGCAAATCCTTGTTAATGTTAGAAATCGAAACAATTGATTCTCTAAAGCGAACAAGGATGGAAGGCTGTTTGTAAAGAAGGTTCTCTCTCAATTCTTTTGTGCTCACACATAGATTTTGAGTCACTCTTTTCTTCTCACAATTAGGTTCACTCACCTCCCATGGGTCATTATTCTTTTGGCTTTTGTGACTAGTGACCTCTTTTTCTTTTGCCTCTTTCTCATCTTTTACTTTTTTTGCTTTCCCTACCTCCTCACAAATTATCATTTGATCTTTAGGGACTGGAAGTGTGTCATTCTTTGCTGGTCGTTCTTTCTCCTTGTTAGGTTTGTCATCTCTTGGCTTTATCAGAGAAGATGGAGTAGAAGATGAGGAAGGATTTGAAGGATTACCTTGGTAAGAGGATGAAGTACCTTGGTAATGTTCACTGATTCGAGATCTCCTTTGGATTTGTGCTTCGATTGTCATTGCTTTCTTTAGTGTATCTTCAAGGTTTTCGTACCCTTGTAGATCAAGAAGATCAGTGATGTTTGAGTTTAAGCCGACGACGAATCTTTACATGGTGACTTCTTCTTTTTCGGTTATGTTAGCCCTATTGAGTAAGGACTGCATCTCCTTGTAGTAATCTTCAACTGAACTTCTACCTTGTCGAAGTCGGTGTAGTCATTGTTTAACTTCTCGTGTATAATGTGTCGGTAGGAATCGGTTCCTCATGGTTTGTTTGAGGTCGGTCCAAGAAGTGATTGCTGGAATTTGGAAGTTCTGGATCTTTTTCCTTGTTTGCATCTACCAAGTTCGAGCATATCCTTCAAATTGTATGGTGATGAGGTGAATTTGTTTAGCTTGGGGGCAGTCATGGTATGCGAACATGAGATCAACTTTTCCTTCCCATTCGATGTACTTGTCTGGATCGTTGTCTCCTTTGAAAGACAGGATCGTGAACTTTGGTTTTTTAAAGAGTTTGGGTGCTTGGAAACGTGGTTGTTCGTTCTCGGGTACCAAAAGTTCAGCATTGTTTGGTCTTGGATTCTGGTTTGGTAGATCCAATTGTGGTTCTTGTCGTTCTCTCACGATTTCATCAAATCTTTCAACTTGAGTCGTGAGTCGGGCAAGTGTGGCTAAGATAGCCGTAAGTTTCTTGTTGTTAGTGTCGCCCATTCTGAAATCATAACACTCAAAAGAAAATTTTAAAGTAAAATAAAAATAAAAGAAAGAAAATTCAACAAAGCAAGAAACCTCACAAGTCACTCCAAGAAAGTAACACAATGAGAGGCAAGTAAGCCAATGTTGTACTCTTTAAAACTCACTTTACCAAGTAGTCTTCCACAGTTCGTATAGGAGTTTGATTACTAGCAAAGATTATAAGAAAAACTTAAAAGTTCTAAGAGGTCAAACAAGGGTTAGACTCCAAGCGAACGAGAATGCAAAGAAGGAAGAAATATGCAAACTCTTTAGTCCTACTAACACAAGGAAGATAATGTGTTAGATAATGCAAAAGAACAATAACAGGGAAAAACAAAAGAACCTAAAGCACTAAGAGTTAAAGAAAAAAAGGACCAAACCAGAAAACCTAGAAAACGCTGGATCAACTTGAGTAACGTTTTTGAGGAGGTTGCAGGTATCCACAAATTCTGGAAAAATTCTTGAGTGTCTTTCGATGGGTCAAGAAACCACCTGTAAAATATCAGAACCAAATACCTTCATTAGTATCTAGTAGACTCTGTTGAACGGTGAGTCCTCAAACAATGTGTTTTTCTTGATCACTTTTTTCAAAGTTTTTCTTGATCTCTAAAAATTCTGATATTTTGTGTGAATGATCTCCAATATATGAAGTTTCAATATGGATATTTTCACCACAAAATTCCTCCTGTATAATTTTCAAGAAATTCGACAATATTCTAGACCGAATTTGCTGATAAAACTTGAATGATGTATTTGAAGGCTCTAATGAACTCTGATTGAAGTGAATTTTGTAATGGAAATTAAAATTAGGATGTATATGATATGTGCATAAACTCAGCCCTAAATACATTCATTTGAAATTTTTTTTTGAAATTTTGGCTTTTTTGTTTTTTTTTTGCCTTTTTTTGTTTTTGTTTTGAAAAAAATAGCAAACTAACAAGAAGGATTTGAATCTAAATTAAAATTAAATAAAAAGAACCTGAAACGATGAATCTTCTCTGAACTAGCTCCGTTGGGGTACCTTGACGGTTTTGTGTGCAAGAACAAGCAAAATTGCTTGCTTCTTTCCAAGAATCGGCCCAAATCTGATACCAATTGATAGGGAAGCAGTGGCGGATTGATGAACGTTGCTCTTGTTGAAGAATCAAACCTAGAAAGCTCTAGACTCGATAAAGAACAAAGGTGGTGAATATGGGAAGGTGGCGGCAGTCGCTAGGATTGTTTAGGGTTTCTTTTATGTGCTGGAATCAAGACAACACGATTAGAATAAAATAAACAAAAGATAAATAAATGAAAGATGAAATAAGATAATAAAGAAATCAAAAGATCTCCCTTATGAAGGTGAACGGTAAAGATGATTGATGATGCGGATGGATTTGTGGAAAAATAGATGGATAAGTGTCCTATCGAGCCCTCCTAGTCACAATGAAAAGGCAAACACGATAAATGGCTCTAACCAACCCTCCTAGTCGCGATGAAAAGGCAAATTGGAGTGTGAAGATTAATCTCCCTCACAGGAACTTGAAAGAACTCAAGGAGAAGAAGCTTCGAAGGCACAAGGCAATCAGCACTTGCAAAAACGAACTCTCGTTGTATTATTAATCAAAGAAATCTTGATTTACAAAGTAGAATGAAGCCTCCTTTATATAGGGGCTGAGTTCTAAAGGTCCTAAATAACTAATGAATAAAATAATAATAAACTAAACATGTCTTAACTCTAATTCCTAATAAAATAATAATAACAAAAGATAGTATTTTAACCCAACCTTAATTCCTAATAAAATAATAAATCTAATCCTAAAAGATAATGCATCATCCTATATTAAGTTATATTACAAATAATCAATAAAAATATTGAAAATTCGTAATATTTACAAAATCCCGTATTAATCCCGTATAGGATTTTCTTCATGCACCGTCTTCAGTACAATAGCCATATCTTGAGTTCCCGATATCGGATTGATGCGATTAAAGAACCGTTGGAAAGATAAGAGACACACGGTCGTATCTATAGAAGACATATTGACTAAATAAGATTAGGATCCTATTCAAAAAGTCATCGTAAGTCTTCTTCTGTTCTGATCTTCTTTTCCAATGCTTGGACGAGTGGATCACTTGGAAGAGTTATTACTTCTTCCTTTGATGTGTGCCTTGTGATGCATGTATCATTTGGTCTTGTGATGGTTCGGCTAACTCTTCATGAAAGGCCTTAATGATTCGGCTAAAGATGGGAAGACATCTCCCTTGGCCGAATGGGCATGCTTGTTCATCTTGGTGCCATTTTCTTCCCTTGGCCGAATGGTGGTGTGTCTCTTCATGTTTGGCGCCAAAGGCTCTCATGTGCATGGCATGTGATGTGGCCGAATAGGCATGGATCCTTTAGCTCATAACTCTTGGTGATTTAAGCTTCCAATTGGTGTGATCTCTTCATCCACGTGTTCCTTGTTGAAAAGGCATCTTCATGGGCAGCATCATTCATGAAAGGTCACAATGTTTGGAAAAGTAACCCTTCATGTTTGAGCTACTTTGGGTGTGAATGAGCTGGTGGTGAGCTGGCCTTAGATGACTTGTAACATGGTGAACGTTTGGGCAGCTCCTTGTGAAAAGGTACCTCTTGAGGTGGCAACTATTCGCGAAAAAGGTACGATTTCACAAATTTTGACTTAGGACATATTTAAAGTTTCCTAAGTGGTGATGATGATGGTGCAACTCCCCAGCTGAAATAAGGTCATCTTGTAGCTCAAATCTTCAGCTCAATCTAGCTATGAGCTCATGGCCTCCAGATAACTTTTCACCAATTGTTCATTTTGCTCTCCTTATCGATCCCATGTAAGTTTCCTTGTTGTTACATGCTCCATTTAGCTCCAATGCAGCTCCCAAGTGTTGGTCGAATGTGCCTACATGCGTAACATAAGAAAATAAACTAAGTATATAAACTTATATAATGTGTATATTATAAAAAATGTGACTATAGTATATGATAATAACTTGTATCTCATATATAAATGGATAACTTATTATCATAATAACTATAGGTATAATATATATATATGAAAATAACTATCTTATAACATATGAAATAAGCAGCTATAGGTATAAAGATAGAAAGTTTCTTCCCTGGAGAGGTTGAAATAGCCATGGTAAATATGATGTTGAATTGGATCACATCAAACAAAGTTGCCAACTTCTCCATTATTGAAGAAGTTGAGACATGGTTAGTAAAATAAATTAAAAACCTTACTAGCACACTCACAAAACCTCACTTGATCACTCCAAAGAAAATTTGAGATTGCACTCCACTCACACTCGTGTTTGCACTCGGGGATATATGTCTTGGCTTTTTCTGATCTCTCTTCTGATCTCACCCTCTCTTATGCCTTTTTTCGCTCGATTCTCTCTTGTGTGTCTTTTTTAAGAACTAACTCAGGATTGAGCAAGTCTCTTTAGTTTGTGCGTCGGTTTAGAATGATCTAGAAATGGTTATGATAGGGGTAGGATAAAAATGGTTATGATAGGGGTAGGGTAGAAAAAGGTTTAGGAAAATGATAAGGTAATGGAATAAGAAAAGATGAAAGAAAGAAATGAAATAGTAAGAAAGTGAAGATAACTTACAACTCAAGTTGTAACACTTACTATCTTACTTCACAAGAAACAACAAGGATACCTTCTTCAAGTTTGTTGTTGGGGCAGATTGTATGGTGATTCTCTTTGAGTGTAATTTGCAACTTGCTTCACTTTTTCTTTTTCTTTGAATTTTCTTCTTCTTTTTGTTTTCTTTCTTTTGCACTCAAAATTTGATGTATGAGTCATTTTCTTTTTTTTTGTTTTTCTTCTTTCTTTTTTCTCTTTTTGTTGCTTTTTGTTACAGCACTTGATTGTCAATCCACCAAAGCTCTGATACCACTTGATGTAAGGCTAACCAGGCTTCTTTAATAATGGAGAAGTTGGCAACCTTATTGTTTCCCGATCTAGGAGAGACACCAAATGCTACTCGTTGAATTGGAAGTAATTTGCACAAAGAATAAGAAGTTGTTAAATAAATAGATAATTAAGAAAGGAAATAGAAATGGAAAGAATTGAAATGGAAAGAAATATTATCAAAGATGGTTGCAGAAGTATTATAGAAGAATCCTTCAAGAATTGATGAATTCGGCCTCCAAATAATGTTGATGGATGAATGCCTTGATGATGATTGAAGGATGATTGAATGATGAATAGATGGTAAGGGATTGGTGGTTATATAGGCGTGAAATGGTGATAGAAGATGGTAATGATATAGCGTGCAATGGTAATGGAAGATGGTGATGTTATAGGCGTGAAAATGGTGATGGAAGATGGTGATGTTTAGGTAGTATCTTATAAAACTAAGAAGGAACCAATACTATAAAGGAGCAAAGACCCGTTTCTTATAAGTCTTATAAGGGATGGTACTTTGACCCACTATTTATATAAACTAGGAACCAGAAGTATCAATGAAAGGGGTTTGACACCACAAACTATGAAAGCTTGCTTAATCGATATAGTTCTAAAAAGAACTTGAAGAGAGAAATATCTCACAAAGAATTTTTAATTATCAAAAGGTTGAGTTACAAATGAAATGCCAAAGCCTATTTATAGGCTTGCATAGGTTTGCCCAAATAATTAGGTGTCTATTCGGCTAGATACATGTCTTAAAATGAAAATAGATGATGCTTGGATGAGAGGAGATGTCTTTGGCCGAATGGTTCCCTTGCCTCTTCATCTTGGCGCCAACTTGAAGCAAGATGATGGTTTGGCCGAATGGAGAGAACCCTCTTCATTTTGGCACCCATTTCATCCACATGCATAACACATGTGTGAGCTGGTCATGAGACACTCACATGGGCGGCATGTGTGGCTTCTCCTTGGCGTGAAGTTGAGCAGCAGCTAGGTGTGACTTGGCTTCCATCTTGTATCTTGGTGACATGGCATCAATGGGGCAGCAACTAATTATGAAAGGGGACATTTGTGTGAAGCATCCTTTCATCATTTGAGCTACTTCCCATGTGTTTGAGCTGAAGATGAGCTGGCCATAGATGAAATACATGAAGATGATTCTTAAGACAGCTCCTGAAAGGGCATTTCTCGGATTGGCAACTCTTCGCGAAAATGTACGAATTAAAAAAATTCAACCTAAATCATATTTGTAGTGCTCTGTGTGGTGAAGATGATGGTGCAACTCTCCAGCTGAAAAGAGGTCTCTAGCTAGCTCAAAAGTCCAGCTCAACTTTGTCTCAAAATGTCCTTGAGTTATCCCGGAGTTATCCTAGTCAAGTTTCCTTAGCTCAATGACTCCAATTCTGTCTTTAACTTGGCTCCAATGATGTGGTCGAACATGTACCTACAAAAGAAAGCATATAATAAGCTAAATAATATAAGATATAATCATGTAAATATGTGGATCATAATAATAACTTCATACATTCATAATATCATCACCATAACTATAAATATAATGTACGTAAGCTATTATCATAACTATGGTATAAAGAAAGATTAAGTTAAAGAAAATCCCCTTTAGATTATTGAGAAAGTTTGGAGATGCAAGTCCATTTTTGATGCTGAATTGGATCACATCATACATGGTCAATAAGTTGGGACTTACAACGTTCAAACATCCCAGCCCATATGTTTTGCAAGGATTAAATGAAGATGAAGAGTTAGAAGTCATAGAATAAGTACTTGTGCCCTTTTCAATTGGGAGATATAAAGATGAAGTCTTGTGTGATGTTGGTTCCATAAATTCAAGTCATCTTATTTTCGGGCGACCTTGAGAATTTGACAAGAAGTCTACTCATAATGGATTTTCTAATGTGTATTCATTCCAACATCAAGGAAGTAGAATCACTTTGGTACCAATGTTGCCAAATCAAGTTCATGAAGACCAAATTCAACTGAAGAAAAACATTGAAGAACATCGTGAGAAAACCAAGACATTTGGAGTATAAAATAAGAGTGTGATTTTTCGTGAGAAAGCCATTGGAGTAATAAAAAAATGAGAGTAAGAGCATTGAGAGTGAAGATGAGTTTGTTGTCAAACATAAGAGTGAGATTGAAGAGAGAATTCAAAACAAACATGAGCATGAGAGAGAAGAATGTGAGGAGAAAGAAGTTTTGCTTTATACTAATCAATTTTTTTCTTCTATTCGTTCTTTGAATTTGTAGGTAATTCCAAGGGACATTCAAGATGATTCAAGCATCATTTCTTTTAAAATTGCAAAAGATGTGTCACTTGAAATTACAAAGAACATGTTCATTAACCTTCAAAGTACATTCACCTCATACTCAAGATCGAATGAACCGTGTGAAAGGGAAGATTCAATGTACCTAACCATGGAGATCATTAACAGTCCAAACTCATTCATCCATGAATTTAATCCTTTCCTTTTCTTTGATTCTAAATTATCTACTTTTAACTTTGTTTTATTTTTCAGATAGTCGATTCAAAATTAAAGACTTGAACATGTGAAGCATTTTGAGCAAAGAAAACGGTGCAAGATGAGAATGAAAGAATTTCCAATCCAGAGAAGATCAAAGTTGTTCCCTTATGTACCAAACATCAATTTGGGGACAAATCTCCTTAAAGAAAGGGGGGATGATGTGATCCTACCGACCACCAAGTTCAAACAAAACATACTCACAACTTTGAAGTTCTTCCAAGATGATTCTAAGGGAGTTCTTCCTTATTTTATTACTTATTTACTCATTTATGCTTTATATGTGTTATAAGCATGCTTTTACATTCTAAACTATACTTGAATATTCATATATTGTCCTATGTTTGCATCCTATATGATATTCATGCATGTCATCTTTAATTAGCTTGTTTTCATGCATATGTTACACATTCCTTACTTATGTTATCATATCAATTGCATTATTATATTAGCCATGGAATCATGTGTTACATTAGAATGTTACATATTATTTATTCATGAACTTGAGCATTGTAACTTATATACATTTTGTATTTAGTGCAAGGCACATTCAAGGCAATCTAATGGACAGTTCACGTCACTCCTATTGAGTGCGACATTTGAACATGTTGCAAGCATCTTTGGGTGATGAATTCTCTTAACATTTAATCCCCTATCTCTTATCTTTCCAACACACTTTGAATCGTATCAATCCGATATTGGGAGCTCGAGATATGCCCAGATTACTGAAGACAATGCAAGCTGGAAAAAAGTACAGAATTTGCAACCATTCATCTCCTTCAAAGGATTTATGCATGAGAAGCATTAATGGAGACATGAATGGATGATAAAAGAATATTAAAATGAATCAGAACATTTTTTAGAAGGTTCAAGATTTCATTCAAAGGCTTTTAAGTTCATCCATTAATGCATATTCATGCAAGAAGCCAAATAGTCATGTTCACACAAGGGGTAAGAATTTCAGCCAAGATACATTCATGAACATTCATCCATAGAAGACAAATCAAACATGTTCACACATGGGGGGAAGGATTCAGCCATGAAGATACATTCATGAAGATTTATTCATTAATTCATCATACATTCACCATTGACCGTACATTGCATTTCCTAAGTGATGAACATCCATCCATGAATGTCCAATCATTAAATCTTGTATGTTCATCCTAGACATCTCTTAGGCCTATAAATAGTTTTCCATTTCATTTGTAAGAACGGATTGACTTTGTTTAATCAAATATTTGTGAAAGTTTCTCTCTTTAGTTCTTAAGTGAACTTTATCGACTTATCAAGCTTATGCTTGTGGCGTCACCCCTATCTATTTCACCCTGATACTTCTGGTTCCTATCTCTTTATAGATAGTAGGTCAAAGTACTTGTTTACCACCCTTTAAAGATGTAATATAAAGTATGGGTCTTTGTTCTTTAACATTGGTTCTTCTTTGAGTCTTCTTTGAAATACTACCTTTCATATTCATATCCATCACCTTCATTCTACTTCCATTACCATACTTCATCATTTCCTTTAAACATATCACCAACTTATATATATATATATATATATATATTCCGCTACATATTTATCTTTCCATTTCATTACTTCCATTTAACTATTTTTTTGAGTTTTCTTGTTTGTGCAAGATCCTTGTTGCTTTCCTAGATCGAAACAATCAAAGGTTCAACCTTAATTTCACCATCCATCCAAGTGAGGCTAGGTTGAACTGTATCAATCGGTTCTTTGTCTACTTATCAACAATTGATCCCACCAAATGAGAGCGCAATCAACAAACTCCATTGCTGTCAAAACGAACCTTATTTTGTTCTGAGTAATTATAGCACTCATAAACAAGCTCAACTTTACTCTCCCATGCCAAATTTTTATAAGGATGTTCATCCCTGAAAAGATGGAATTACAACTTTATGTTAGCCAAATTATCATCAAATGCATGCCCATGTCTCTATTCATTCTCGGAGGCTAATCAAATTTATTTTCATCATTAATCTCTTCATTATGATGAGAATGGATTTTATCCATTCTAGAATGTAAAGCCTCAAGTTTAGCCCTTAACATCCTCTGTATATCACGGGTAATGGCTTGCATTGCAAGTTTGGTGGTTGGTCACCCAGGTTGCTATCACTAAAACCTGTCATATTAGTAAAACAATAAAACACAAAAATAATTAATGTATATAAAACCTCACAACACACACACACAAAGATTCTCACAATTTCACTCCAAGGAAATCAGAATTGGCACTCAATCACTCAACACTCGTGTTTCACTCGGGAGAAACTGATACGATCCAAAATAGCTCCAATTTTCTCCATGACTTGATCGGTCTATGGACGTTTTTAACTACTGCTTCTAAGGGAGTTCTTCCTTACCCTATCTTATATTATATCATTTATACATTATATTCTATCATAACCAAGCATTCACATGTTAGTATAAATTATTATCTTATTATTTCTATCCTATGCTTATTTGATCATGTCTCTCATATCATTCAAATATATGCTATGATTACATATCATTTCTTAGGATATTATTATTACATGTTTCCATTTATCATTTATCATGAATACCATGTTATATGATATTCATGCATACAACATATTCACATCTTTATGATTGATACACATTGTTATTTAAATATGTTAAGCATGTTAGAATAGTCTTGCATTTATATTAAGCATGATTCATTACATTTATATAATGGCAGCATGCTTAATCATACATTTGTTAGCTCATATGCATTTATTTTAGCTCTTAGACCATATACATTAGCTCACACATATTATATGATGATATACTTAACTCATGACATGAATTCATAGCTCACAAGACCATGATCATGCACGACAACAAAGTATTTAGCTCATATCAGCTCAATACCATGAAATTACCTTGTTTCCTTGCACATGTAGGTACATTGGAGCATGGCACACGTTGGGAAAGCTTGATAGATAATTTGGGATCCATATGCAGCTCATAAACAGCTCACAAAGTACAAGGCAGTTCATGGAATGCTAAGGGAAGCTCGATTCAGCTGGAGAAGCTTCAGGCTAGCTAAACTTAGCTAGTTGGACTATTTGAAGTTGAGTTGCTAAAAGTGATGACAAAGGTAGCTGAATGTAGCTGAACATGCTGTTATGGAGCTCAAAAGGACTCGGCTAGGAAGATCATTCACAAACAGCCCCATGCTTGCTAGCTAGCTCAACACTCAAGCTAGTTTAGAGGAGACACATGCACGCCTAAGAAGAAGCACATGACCAGCCATCATCCAATGCACATGGGTGCACCACAAGGCTTACTAGAACACCCATGTGCCGTGCATATGACCAGCCCCCATGTGCCTTGCATGTGAACTCATTTAGGTGCCAAGATGAAGAGCCCTCTCCCTATTCGGCCAAGCATCATCTCCCATCCAAATTGGCGCCAACTTGAGGAGACACAAGAACTATTCGGCCAAGGATCATTTCACTCCATCTAGGGCCGAACCATCCTCTCTTTTAGCATTTAAATTATGTCTTTATAGGGAGATACATAGGCTAGCCGAATCATCTTGTATTTATTCGGCCATGTCTCTCCATTTCCTATAAATAGGAAAACATTCCATCATTTGTAAGAGACCTTTTTATTCAATTAAAGTGAGATTATTCTCTTCTTAAGTCCTGGTGAGTTTTTATCGACTTATCAAGTATTTTATACTTGTGGCGTCAACCCCTTCCTTTCATCTTGATACTTCTGGTTCCTAGTTCATATAACTAGTGGGTCAAAGTACTTAACACCATCCCTTGAAGAAACAATATAAAGATTGGGTCTCTGCTCTATATAGCATTGGTTCTTCTTTGAGATTTCCTCAAGATACTATCCTCACAACCATCCTTTTATTTCATCACCATAACCATATCCTTATCAACTATCTTCCGCTTCCATTACTCATTATTTAAATAGCCTACCAATTCACCCATACGTCTACCACCCTTAACCATTCTATTTTGAGCCATTCACTTTGCAGGTTGTTTTGCTTCCTTCCTAGATCCACAATCATTTGAAAAAGGTACAAGTACCTTACATCAAGTGGTAATCAGAGCTTTGGTGGAAGAAGCAACGTGCAACAACAACAAAAAGAAAAATACAAAAAGAAGTGCAAAAGTGAAGTGCAAAGTCAAAGAAAAAGAAAAAAATCAGCAAAGAAAATTGAAGGACTCAAAAGTCAAAGCACTCAAAAAGAAGAAAAAGCAAAGAAAAGAAAGAAAAGTTGGAAGCACTCATCAACAATTCTCATCACCAAGCATTTTCAAGTAAGCCTTTAAAATTGATTGTGGTGATAGAAGGTTGTGAAGTGAATTGTGTAAGTAACCCTTTCATTCTCTTCTTTCTAATTTCTAAGCCACATTTTCAATTATATTTGCTTTCCATTCCTACTAACCATTTGCAGCCGACGCCAAACAAGTGAAATTACTCGATATAGTCTTGAGTAAAAGTTCATTAGAACTTGAGACAAGAGAATTGAGGGAAAAAGGCTGGAGCGTGTGTGAGATCAGAAGAGGACAAGTAAAAGCCATTAAAGTCCTAGAGTACAAACACGAGTGGATTGAGTGACATCAAGTTTTCTTGGAGTGACTCATGAGGATTTGTGAGAGTATACTCTGGTAAGGTCCTTTTACACATTTTCCATTTTTTTTATTTCACTAACAAAATTTTAATTTCTTCCATGGAGTATGAACAACAAAGAGTGAATGCATTTCATACTCGTTGCCATGTAAGCAATGGTAAAGTATGTCTTGTAACCATTGATAGTGGAAGTTGTGCAAATCTAGCTAGTACATATACGATAGAGAAGTTGGGACTTGCAACATTTAAACATCCCAAGCCATATGTTTTGCAAGGATTTAACGAAGATGAAGAGTTAGAAGTCATAGAGCAAGTACTTGTACCATTCTCAATTGGAAAATATGAAGATGAGGTCTTGTGCGATGTTGTCTCCATGAGTTCGAGCCACCTTCTTTTTGGTCGACCTTGGCAGTTTGATAAACGAGCAACACATAATTGCTTCACCAATCGCTTTTCATTCATCCATAATGAAAAGAAGATTACATTGGTGCCAATGATGCCAAATCTAGTGCATGAAGACCAAACTCAACTTAAATCTCGAATAGAAGAATGGCAGAAAACTAAAGCCATGAAGAAAGCTGAAAAAGAAGTCTTGCAAGAGCAACAAGTTCAACAACCGAAAAATCAGATTGATATGACAAAAGTTGGAATTGATGAGTGTAGAGAAGAGAAGCAAAGTGAAGAACATATTTTAACCAACTTTTCTCTTCCATCTATTCTTCCTATTGTTTTGCACGACAATTCAAGAGATGTATCTTTTCGGGAGGATGACTCCAGGATCATGAATTATGGAGGACTAAAGGATGTGACCTTTGAAGAACCAATAGGCGTGACTCTTTGTGATTCACAAGACATGTCTATTGATGTTTTGTGGGTTATACCATTGAATTTCCAATTAAAGGAGTCACTTGAAGTGCTAAGAAATGGAATCATTGACATCCCAAGTGCAATGCTAATTATTAGGAGAATTCAGCGACCAGCTCCAATTAAACATCCACCATGGTTTGCTAACTCTACTCATTTTGTTATTAGATTTTCATTTACTAATTTTGATTTCTTTGGCAGCAATTGGATTCGTATAAGTGGTGTTGTCCAAGTAATATATGATGATAAGATCATTTTGAATTTTGAATTTGATTGGTGCATCAAATACGGCCACTTCAATGGAGATCAAAGGTTAGATGATTCAAGGAGACATGGAGTTACCAGATTCGAAGCCAAGAGGTTAAACATGTCGTGCGAATCATTTATTGGGGGAAAGCATGAGGAATCAATCTCTCATACATTAAGAATGTCTTCAATAAGAAACTACTTCGATTTGAGGACAAATCGCTCTAAAGAAGGGGAGGATGATACGATCCAAACTAGCTCCAATTTTCTCCATGACTTGATCGGTCTATGGACGTTTTTAACTACTGCTTCTAAGGGAGTTCTTCCTTACCCTATCTTATATTATATCATTTATACATTATATTCTATCATAACCAAGCATTCACATGTTAGTATAAATTATTATCTTATTATTTCTATCCTATGCTTATTTGATCATGTCTCTCATATCATTCAAATATATGCTATGATTACATATCATTTCTTAGGATATTATTATTACATGTTTCCATTTATCATTTATCATGAATACCATGTTATATGATATTCATGCATACAACATATTCACATCTTTATGATTGATACACATTGTTATTTAAATATGTTAGGCATGTTAGAATAGTCTTGCATTTATATTAAGCATGATTCATTACATTTATATAATGGCAGCATGCTTAATCATACATTTATTAGCTCATATGCATTTATTTTAGCTCTTAGACCATATACATTAGCTCACACATATTATATGATGATATACTTAGCTCATGACATGAATTCATAGCTCACAAGACCATGATCATGCACGACAATAAAGTATTTAGCTCATATCAGCTCAATACCATGAAATTACCTTGTTTCCTTGCACATGTAGGTACATTGGAGCATGGCACACGTTGGGGAAGCTTGGTAGATTATTTGGGATCCATATGCAGCTCACAAACAGCTCACAAAGTACAAGGCAGTTCATGGAATGCTAAGGGAAGCTCGATTCAGCTGGAGAAGCTTCAGGCTAGCTAAACTTAGCTAGTTGGACTATTTGAAGCTGAGTTGCTAAAAGTGATGACAAAGGTAGCTGAATGTAGCTGAACATGCTGTTATGGAGCTCAAAAAGACTCAGCTTGGAAGATCATTCACAAACAGCCCCATGCTTGCTAGCTAGCTCAACACTCAAGCTAGTTTGGAGGAGACACATGCACGCCTAAGAAGAAGCACATGACCAGCCATCATCCAATGCACATGGGTGCACCACAAGGCTTACTAGAACACCCATGTGCCGTGCATATGACCAGCCCCCATGTGCCTTGCATGTGAACTCATTTAGGTGCCAAGATAAAGAGCCCTCTCCCTATTCGGCCAAGCATCATCTCCCATCCAAATTGGCGCCAACTTTAGGAGACAAAAGAACTATTCGGCCAAGGATCATTTCCCTCCATCTAGGGCCGAACCATCCTCTCTTTTAGCATTTAAATTATGTCTTTATAGGGAGAAACATAGGCTGGCCGAATCATCTTGTATTTATTCGGCCATGTCTCTCCATTTCCTATAAATAGGAAAACATTCCATCATTTGTAAGAGACCTTTTTATTCAATTAAAGTGAGATTATTCTCTTCTTAAGTCCTGGTGACTTTTTATCGACTTATCAAGTATTTTATACTTGTGGCGTCAACCCCTTCCTTTCATCTTGATACTTCTGGTTCCTAGTTCTTATAACTAGTGGGTCAAAGTACTTAACACCATCCCTTGAAGAAACAATATAAAGATTGGGTCTCTGCTCTATATAGCATTGGTTCTTCTTTGAGATTTCTTCAAGATACTATCCTCACAACCATCCTTTTATTTCATCACCATAACCATAGCCATATCAACTATCTTCCGCTTCCATTACTCATTATTTAAATAGCCTACCAATTCACCCATACGTCTACCACCCTTAACCATTCTATTTTGAGCCATTCACTTTGCAGGTTGTTTTGCTTCCTTCCTAGATCCATAATCATTTGAAAAAGGTACAAGTACCTTACATCAAGCGGTAATCAGAGCTTTGGTGGAAGAAGCAACGTGCAACAACAACAAAAAGAAAAATACAAAATGAAGTGTAAAAGTGAAGTGCAAAGTCAAAGATAAAGAAAAAAATCAGCAAAGAAAATTGAAGGACTCAAAAGTCAAAGCACTCAAAAAGAAGAAAAAGCAAAGAAAAGAAAGAAAAGTTGGAAGCACTCATCAACAATTCTCATCACCAAGCATTTTCAAGTAAGCCTTTAAAATTGATTGTGGTGATAGAAGGTTGTGAAGTGACTTGTGTAAGTAACCCTTTCATTCTCTTCTTTCTAATTTCTAAGCCACCTTTTCAATTATATTTGCTTTCCATTCCTACTAACCATTTGCAGCCGACGCCAAACAAGTGAAATTACTCGATATAGTCTTGAGTAAAAGTTCATTAGAACTTGAGACAAGAGAATTGAGGGAAAAAGGCTGGAGCGTGTGTGAGATCATAAGAGGACAAGTAAAAGCCATTAAAGTCCTAGAGTACAAACACGAGTGGATTGAGTGACATCAAGTTTTCTTGGAGTGACTCGTGAGGCTTTGTGAGAGTATACTCTGGTAAGGTCCTTTTACACATTTTCCATTTTTTTTTATTTCACTAACAAAATTTTAATTTCTTCCATGGAGTATGAACAACAAAGAGTGAATGCATTTCATACTCGTTGCCATGTAAGCAATGGTAAAGTATGTCTTGTAACCATTGATAGTAGAAGTTGTACAAATCTAGCTAGCACATATACGATAGAGAAGTTGGGGCTTGCAACATTTAAACATCCCAAGCCATATGTTTTGCAAGGATTTAACGAAGATGAAGAGTTAGAAGTCATAGAGCAAGTACTTGTACCATTCTCAATTGGAAAATATGAAGATGAGGTCTTGTGCGATGTTGTCTCCATGAGTTCGAGCCACCTTCTTTTTGGTCGACCTTGGCAGTTTGATAAACGAGCAACACATAATTGCTTCACCAATCGCTTTTCATTCATCCATAATGAAAAGAAGATTACATTGGTGCCAATGATTCCAAATCTAGTGCATGAAGACCAAACTCAACTTAAATCTCGAATAGAAGAATGGCAGAAAACTAAAGCCATGAAGAAAGCTGAAAAAGAAGTCTTGCAAGAGCAACAAGTTCAACAACCGAAAAATCAGATTGATATGACAAAAGTTGGAATTGATGAGTGTAGAGAAGAGAAGCAAAGTGAAGAACATATTTTAACCAACTTTTCTCTTCCATCTATTCTTCCTATTGTTTTGCACGACAATTCAAGAGATGTATCTTTTCGGGAGGATGACTCCAGGATCATGAATTATGGAGGACTAAAGGATGTGACCTTTGAAGAACCAATAGGCGTGACTCTTTGTGATTCACAAGACATGTCTATTGATGTTTTGAGGGTTATACCATTGAATTTCCAATTAAAGGTGTCACATGAAGTGCTAAGAAATGGAATCATTGACATCCCAAGTGCAATGCTAATTATTAGGAGAATTCAGCGACCAGCTCCAATTAAACATCCACCATGGTTTGCTAACTCTACTCATTTTGTTATTAGATTTTCATTTACTAATTTTGATTTCTTTGGCAGCAATTGGATTCGTATAAGTGGTGTTGTCCAAGTAATATATGATGATAAGATCATTTTTCATTTTGAATTTGATTGGTGCATCAAATACGGCCACTTCAATGGAGATCAAAGGTTAGATGATTCAAGGAGACATGGAGTTACCAGATTCGAAGCCAAGAGGTTAAACATGTCGTGCGAATCATTTATTGGGGGAAAGCATGAGGAATCAATCTCTCCTACATTAAGAATGTCTTCAATAAGAAACTACTTCGATTTGAGGACAAATCGCTCTAAAGAAGGGGAGGATGATACGATCCAAACTAGCTCCAATTTTCTCCATGACTTGATCGGTCTATGGACGTTTTTAACTACTGCTTCTAAGGGTGTTCTTCCTTACCCTATCTTATATTATATCATTTATACATTATATTCTATCATAACCAAGCATTCACATGTTAGTATAAATTATTATCTTATTATTTCTATCCTATGCTTATTTGATCATGTCTCTCATATCATTCAAATATATGCTATGATTACATATCATTTCTTAGGATATTATTATTACATGTTTCCATTTATCATTTATCATGAATACCATGTTATATGATATTCATGCATACAACATATTCACATCTTTATGATTGATACACATTGTTATTTAAATATGTTAAGCATGTTAGAATAGTCTTGCATTTATATTAAGCATGATTCATTACATTTATATAATGGCAGCATGGTTAATCATACATTTGTTAGCTCATATGCATTTATTTTGGCTCTTAGACCATATACATTAGCTCACACATATTATATGATGATATACTTAGCTCATGACATGAATTCATAGCTCACAAGACCATGATCATGCACGACAGCAAAGTATTTAGCTCATATCAATTCAATACCATGAAATTACCTTGTTTCCTTGCACATGTAGGTACATTGGAGCATGGAACACGTTGGGGAAGCTTGGTAGATTATTTGGGATCCATATGCAGCTCACAAACAGCTCACAAAGTACAAGGCAGTTCATGGAATGCTAAGGGAAGCTCGATTCAGCTGGAGAAGCTTCAGGCTAGCTAAACTTAGCTAGTTGTACTATTTGAAGCTGAGTTGCTAAAAGTGATGACAAAGGTAGCTGAATGTAGCTGAACATGCTGTTATGGAGCTCAAAAAGACTCGGCTAGGAAGATCATTCACAAACAGCCCCATGCTTGCTAGCTAGCTCAACACTCAAGCTAGTTTGGAGGAGACACATGCATGCCTAAGAAGAAGCACATGACCAGCCATCATCCAATGCACATGGGTGCACCACAAGGCTTACTAGAACACCCATGTGCCGTGCATATGACCAGCCCCCATGTGCCTTGCATGTGAACTCATTTAGGCGCCAAGATGAAGAGCCCTCTCCCTATTCGGCCAAGCATCATCTCCCATCCAAATTGGCGCCAACTTGACGAGACACAAGAACTATTCGGCCAAGGATCATTTCCCTCCATCTAGGGCCGAACCATCCTCTCTTTTAGCATTTAAATTATGTCTTTATAGGGAGATACATAGGCTGACCGAATCATCTTGTATTTATTCGGCCATGTCTCTCCATTTCCTATAAATAGGAAAACATTCCATCATTTGTAAGAGACCTTTTTATTCAATTAAAGTGAGATTATTCTCTTCTTAAGTCCTGGTGACTTTTTATCGACTTATCAAGTATTTTATACTTGTGGCGTCAACCCCTTCCTTTCATCTTGATACTTCTGGTTCCTAGTTCATATAACTAGTGGGTCAAAGTACTTAACACCATCCCTTGAAGAAACAATATAAAGATTGGGTCTCTGCTCTATATAGCATTGGTTCTTCTTTGAGATTTGTTCAAGATACTATCCTCACAACCATCCTTTTATTTCATCACCATAACCATAGCCTTATCAACTATCTTCCGCTTCCATTACTCATTATTTAAATAGCCTACCAATTCACCCATACGTCTACCACCCTTAACCATTCTATTTTGAGCCATTCACTTTGCAGGTTGTTTTGCTTCCTTCCTAGATCCACAATCATTTGAAAAAGGTACAAGTACCTTACATCAAGCGGTAATCAGAGCTTTGGTGGAAGAAGCATCGTGCAACAACAACAAAAAGAAAAATACAAAAAGAAGTGCAAAAGTGAAGTGCAATTCAAAGAAAAAGAAAAAAATCAGCAAAGAAAATTGAAGGACTCAAAAGTCAAAGCACTCAAAAAGAAGAAAAAGCAAAGAAAAGAAAGAAAAGTTGGAAGCACTCATCAACAATTCTCATCACCAAGCATTTTCAAGTAAGCCTTTAAAATTGATTGTGGTGATAGAAGGTTGTGAAGTGACTTGTGTAAGTAACCCTTTCATTCTCTTCTTTCTAATTTCTAAGCCACATTTTCAATTATATTTGCTTTCCATTCCTACTAACCATTTGCAGCCGACGCCAAACAAGTGAAATTACTCGATATAGTCTTGAGTAAAAGTTCATTAGAACTTGAGACAAGAGAATTGAGGGAAAAAGGCTGGAGCGTGTGTGAGATCAGAAGAGGACAAGTAAAAGCCATTAAAGTCCTAGAGTACAAACACGAGTGGATTGAGTGACATCAAGTTTTCTTGGAGTGACTCATGAGGCTTTGTGAGAGTATACTCTGGTAAGGTCCTTTTACACATTTTCTATTTTTTTTATTTCACTAACAAAATTTTAATTTCTTCCATGGAGTATGAACAACAAAGAGTGAATGCATTTCATACTCGTTGCCATGTAAGCAATGGTAAAGTATGTCTTGTAACCATTGATAGTGGAAGTTGTGCAAATCTAGCTAGCACATATACGATAGAGAAGTTGGGACTTGCAACATTTAAACATCCCAAGCCATATGTTTTGCAAGGATTTAACGAAGATGAAGAGTTAGAAGTCATAGAGCAAGTACTTGTACCATTCTCAATTGGAAAATATGAAGATGAGGTCTTGTGCGATGTTGTCTCCATGAGTTCGAGCCACCTTCTTTTTGGTCGACCTTGGCAGTTTGATAAACGAGCAACACATAATTGCTTCACCAATCGCTTTTCATTCATCCATAATGAAAAGAAGATTACATTGGCGCCAATGATGCCAAATCTAGTGCATGAAGACCAAACTCAACTTAAATCTCGAATAGAAGAATGGCAGAAAACTAAAGCCATGAAGAAAGCTGAAAAAGAAGTCTTGTAAGAGCAACAAGTTCAACAACCGAAAAATCAAATTGATATGAAAAAAGTTGGAATTGATGAGTGTAGAGAAGAGAAGCAAAGTGAAGAACATATTTTAACCAACTTTTCTCTTCCATCTATTCTTCCTATTGTTTTGCACGACAATTCAAGAGATGTATCTTTTCGGGAGGATGACTCCAGGATCATGAATTATGGAGGACTAAAGGATGTGACCTTTGAAGAACCAATAGGCGTGACTCTTTGTGATTCACAAGACATGTCTATTGATGTTTTGAGGGTTATACCATTGAATTTCCAATTAAAGGTGTCACTTGAAGTGCTAAGAAATGGAATCATTGACATCCCAAGTGCAATGCTAATTATTAGGAGAATTCAGCGACCAGCTCCAATTAAACATCCACCATGCTTTGCTAACTCTACTCATTTTGTTATTAGATTTTCATTTACTAATTTTGATTTCTTTGGCAGCAATTGGATTCGTATAAGTGGTGTTGTCCAAGTAATATATGATGATAAGATCATTTTGAATTTTGAATTTGATTGGTGCATCAAATACGACCACTTCAATGGAGATCAAAGGTTAGATGATTCAAGGAGACATGGAGTTACCAGATTCGAAGCCAAGAGGTTAAACATGTCGTGCGAATCATTTATTGGGGGAAAGCATGAGGAATCAATCTCTCCTACATTAAGAATGTCTTCAATAAGAAACTACTTCGATTTGAGGACAAATCACTCTAAAGAAGGGGAGGATGATACGATCCAAACTAGCTCCAATTTTCTCCATGACTTGATCGGTCTATGGACGTTTTTAACTACTGCTTCTAAGGGAGTTCTTCCTTACCCTATCTTATATTATATCATTTATACATTATATTCTATCATAACCAAGCATTCACATGTTAGTATAAATTATTATCTTATTATTTCTATCCTATGCTTATTTGATCATGTCTCTCATATCATTCAAATATATGCTATGATTACATATCATTTCTTAGGATATTATTATTACATGTTTCCATTTATCATTTATCATGAATACCATGTTATATGATATTCATGCATACAACATATTCACATCTTTATGATTGATACACATTGTTATTTAAATATGTTAAGCATGTTAGAATAGTCTTGCATTTATATTAAGCATGATTCATTAAATTTATATAATGGCAGCATGCTTAATCATACATTTGTTAGCTCATATGCATTTATTTTAGCTCTTAGACCATATACATTAGCTCACACATATTATATGATGATATACTTAGCTCATGACATGAATTCATAGCTCACAAGACCATGATCATGCACGACAGCAAAGTATTTAGCTCATATCAGCTCAATACCATGAAATTACCTTGTTTCCTTGCACATGTAGGTACATTGGAGCATGGCACACGTTGGGGAAGCTTGGTAGATTATTTGGGATCCATATGCAGCTCACAAACAGCTCACAAAGTACAAGGTAGTTCATGGAATGCTAAGGGAAGCTCGATTCAGCTGGAGAAGCTTCAGGCTAGCTAAACTTAGCTAGTTGGACTATTTGAAGCTGAGTTGCTAAAAGTGATGACAAAGGTAGCTGAATGTAGCTGAACATGCTGTTATGGAGCTCAAAAAGACTCGGCTAGGAAGATCATTCACAAACAGCCCCATGCTTGCTAGCTAGCTCAACACTCAAGCTAGTTTGGAGGAGACACATGCACGCCTAAGAAGAAGCACATGACCAGCCATCATCCAATGCACATGGGTGCACCACAAGGCTTACTAGAACACCCATGTGCCGTGCATATGACCAGCCCCCATGTGCCTTGCTTGTGAACTCATTTAGGCGCCAAGATGAAGAGCCCTCTCCCTATTCAGCCAAGCATCATCTCCCATCCAAATTGGCGCCAACTTGAGGAGACACAAGAACTATTCAGCCAAGGATCATTTCCCTCCATCTAGGGCCGAACCATCCTCTCTTTTAGCATTTAAATTATGTCTTTATAGGGAGATACATAGGCTGGCCGAATCATCTTGTATTTATTCGGCCATGTCTCTCCATTTCCTATAAATAGGAAAACATTCCATCATTTGTAAGAGACCTTTTTATTCAATTAAAGTGAGATTATTCTCTTCTTAAGTCCTGGTGACTTTTTATCGACTTATCAAGTATTTTATACTTGTGGCGTCAACCCCTTCCTTTCATCTTGATACTTCTGGTTCCTAGTTCATATAACTAGTGGGTCAAAGTACTTAACACCATCCCTTGAAGAAACAATATAAAGATTGGGTCTCTGCTCTATATAGCATTGGTTCTTCTTTGAGATTTCTTCAAGATACTATCCTCACAACCATCCTTTTATTTCATCACCATAACCATAGCCTTATCAACTATCTTCCACTTCCATTACTCATTATTTAAATAGCCTACCAATTCACCCATACGTCTACCACCCTTAACCATTCTATTTTGAGCCATTCACTTTGCAGGTTGTTTTGCTTCCTTCCTAGATCCACAATCATTTGAAAAAGGTACAAGTACCTTACATCATAAACTTTTAATGGCTCTTTTCTGTCTCCCCTTCTGATCTCAAACGCTTAATATGTCTTTTCTACTCGTTCCCTCGTAATCAGTTCTTTTACGAACTAATTTCTATCCTTCAGAATCTGATGTGGTCACACCCACCCCAGATCCGGAAGTCATGCCACAAGGTCCCACTACTAAGTCAAGGGCCAAACAATTCAGGGAAGTTCTCCTAACTAAGTGTCTTGAAGCTTTTAATTCTTTTGATAACTTAACACCCTCCTATGTTATGTTATACAATATTTTAATAGTTAAAGAATAACTTAGTATGAACACATCATGCATATTGTTATTTAATATATGGGTAAAGTATAGTAATGGTCACTGAACATTTCTGAAGCTTGCATTTAGGTCCCCCAACTTTTAAAACTTGCAATACAGTCCCCCAACATTTATTATGTTTGCAATATGGTCCCCCAACTTAAACCACTGTTAGAAAATTAGGGTAAATTATATAAACGATCATTGAACTTTTCAGGCACTTGAATTTAGGTCCCCAACTTTTAAAACTTACAAAACAGTCCCCCAATAATTTTATTTTCTTATTAAATATAGATGTATAGAAAATATAAATGAATCAATTTATATTTAAATGTATGAATCATTTATATTTTTGATATATTTTATTTTTCTTGTATAAACTAGTATTTAAAATATGTTTATATTTTAATCAAAATATTTCAATATACGAATAAAAATATATTTATATAAATGTATATTTATATTTAGATGTATAAATAAAAAAATATATTCATATATTAATGTATGAATCATTTATATTTTTTTAATATTTTATTTTTAATAAGAAATTAAAATTATTAATTATATTAGAAATACTCAACTTAAGATTATATATATAATCATGAATTATAAATATGAAAAATATAATTATTAAATTTAGTTTAAAAATATATAAATCTTAAATTTATTCTTTTAAAATATTGTATCAACTAATATTTAAAAAATATATTAAATCTATCAAACAATTTATCAAATATAATATTTTCCCATCATTTATTGCTTTCAAATTTTTTACCGAAGTTCAAATCTCCTTATTTCCATTTTCCATTATATTCTTTTTTTTCTGGCATTGGTCATACTATTAGTATATGTATTATTGTATATCTCTTAACACAAACGATGGTGTTAGCTTAGTGGTTCCACCCTGTATCTTTCATTTGCGTGACTCAGGTTTGAGTTTGCCCAAGACCCAAATTTTACTTATTTGTAACTTAATTTTCTTCTAATTAGGTGGTGACATGTGTCACCAATAACATATATCATGATCATGTGTTAACACATGTCACATCCTGGTTAAATGATTAATTTATTAAATTTTATTTAATTTAGGACCAAATTGATAGCATATATAAATAATTAGGTGGTGACATATGTCACCAATGACACGTGTCATGATCATGTGCTAACACATGTCAGATCCTAATTAAATGATTAATTTATTAAATTCTATTTAATTTAGGACCAAATTGATTATATAAATAATAAAGACTGAATGTATAATAATGTCAATTCCTTTTAACTGCCACTTCATCATTTGTATCAATTGGTAACGACTAGTGGCTTAGTTGAAACAGATAAATAATTATGTTGTATGATTGATAAATTTAAAAGATCGATGACAAAAGTAAAAAGGGCTAGATAGTTAAGTTGTCAACCTAGTAGTTTACACTTTTATTTATACGTCAAAATAACATTTTATAAATTTAAAATTCGAATTATTTTCAACCTCTTCTATATCCTAACTACTTTTTTTTAATTAAAAATTTTCTTCAACTGATAAGAATTATACTATTATATTTATATAAAAAATACGTATCACATGAAATAAGATGAAATTAAATAATAATAAGTATGACATAATTGAATTTAATTGAATTATTTTGGAATTTAGGGTTTAGAATGAAATTGAATTACTTTGGAAATTGGGGTTTAGAATGAAATTGAGGACTGTTTTGCAAGTTTTAAAAGTTGGGGGACCTAAATTCAAGTGTATGAAAAGTTCAATAACCTTTTATATAATTTACCCTAATTTCTAACGGTGGTTTAAGTTGGGGGACCATATTGCAAACGGAATAAATGTTGGGGGACTGTATTGAAAGTTTTAAAAGTTGGGGGACCTAAATGCAAGCTTCAGAAATGTTCAGTGACCATTACTATACTTTACCCTTAATATATTAAGCATGTTAGAATAGTCTTATAATCATATTAAGTATGATTATCATATATATACATCAAGGCAATGTACTTATAATTCATTTCATTAGTTCATATTCATTCATATTAGCTATTAAGCTTCATGCATGATCTTACACATATTATGAGATGATATAATTAGCTCATGGCCTTTAAACATAGCTCATATTACCATAATCATACATGACAATAAGGTATTTAGCTCATATCAGCTCAATATCATGGACTCACCTTGTTCCCTTGCACATGTAGGTACATTAGAGTGTGATGCATGTTGAGGTAGCTTGGTGGATTATTTGGACATCATATGCAGCTCACAAAGTACATGGCAGCTCATGGAACAATAAGGAAAGCTCAATTCAGCTGGAGGAGCTCAAGGCTAGCTAAACTCAGCTAGTTGGACTATTTTGAGCTGAGTTGCCAAAAGTGATATCAATGGTAGCTGAATGTAGTTGAACATGCTGTTATGGAGCTTACAAGGACTCGATTAGGAAGTTTGTTCACAAACATCCCTATGCTTGCTAGCTAGATCCCACACTCAAGCTAGCTTGAATGATACACATGCGCACCCAAGATGGAGCACATGACCAGCCATCATCCCATGCACAAGGCTGTACCACAAGGCTCCCTAGAGCACCCATGCGCGTGCCATATGACCAGCCCTCATGTGCCTTGCGTGTGATATCATTTAGGCACCAAGATGAAGATCCCTCTCCCTATTCGGCCAATCATCATCTCCTATCCAATTTGGCGCCAACAAGAAGGGTCACAAGAGCTATTCGGCCAAGGGTTATTACCCCCTATTTAAACTGAACCATCATCTCTATTTGTAATTAAATTATGACTCTATAGGAAGACAAAATATAGGTTGAATCCCCTTGTAATCATTCGGACATGCCTTTCCATTTTCTATAAATAAGACCCCATATATCATTTGTATTCAGACCTTTTTGATTAATTTAAGTGAAATTATTCTCTTTCTTAAGCCCTAGTGACTTTTATCTACTTGCCAAGTATTTTTAATACTTGTGGAGTCAACCCCTTCCCCTTGATACTTCTGGTTCCTAGTTCTTATAACTAGTGGGTCAAAGTCCTTCATACCACCCCTTAAAGAAGCAATATAAAGTCTGGGTATTTGCTCTCTATAGCATTGGTTTTTCTTTGAGTCTTCTTTAAGATACTATCCTCACAACCATCCCTTTGTTTCATTAACCATAACCCATAGCCATATCAATCATCTTTCGCTTCCATCTCTCATTTATTAAACAACCCACCTATTCACCCTTACGTCTACCACCCTTAACGATTCCTTTTGAGCCATTCACTTGTTCAGGTTGTTTTGCTTCCTTCCTAGACCCACAATCAATTGAAGAGGTACAAGTGCCTTACATCAAGCGGTAATCAGAGCTTTGGTGGAAGAAGCAACGTGCAACAACAACAAAAAGAAAAATACAAAAATAAGTGCAAGTGAAGTGCAAAGTCAAAGAAATCAAGAAAAATTAGAAAAGAAATTAAAGCACTCCAAAAGAAAGAAAATATCATCACTCAAAAAGAAGAAAAAGAAACAAAGAAAAGAAAAGAAATAAAGTTGAAGCACTTATCAACAATTCTCATCACCAAGCCATTCAAGTAAGCCTTTTTAAATTGATTATGGTGATAGAAAGTTCTGAAGTGACTTGTGTAAGTAACCTCTTTTGTTCTCTTCTTTCTATTTCTAAGCCACCCTTTTATTATATTTTGCTTTCCATTCCTACTAACCTTTTTGCAGCTGACATCAAACAAGTAAAAATTTACTTGATATGGTTTTGAGTAAAGTACTCTAGAACTTAGGACAAGAGAATTGAGAGGAAAAAGGTTGGAGCATGTGTGAGATCAAAAGAGGACAAGTAAAAGCCATTAAAGTCCTAGAGTGCAAACACAAGCGGATTGAGTGACATTCAAGTTTTCCTTGGAGTGACTCATGAGGCTTTGTGAGAGTATATTCTGGTAAGGTCCTACACACATTTTGTTTTTCCTTATTTGCTAATATGTATTTTCCATCCAACATCTTTGTAGTCAAAAGGACTTTGAACATTCAAAGTCAAAAGGATGAACAAAGAGAGAACATCTTCTATACCAAATGTCACGTGGGAGATAAAATTTGCGTGGTGATCATTGATGGAGGAAGTTGTACAAACGTAGCAAGTACTCACATGGTGGAAAAGTTGGGTCTCAAGACTTCTAAGCATCCTCATCCATATAAACTTCAGTAACTCAACGATGTGGGAGAAGCCAAGGTAACCAAACAAGTTGTTGTACCTTTCTCAATTGGAAGATACAAAGATGAAGTCTTTTGTGACGTGGTGCCCATGAGTGTAAGCCATATTATATTAGGACTTCCTTGGCAGTTTGACAAGAAGGCTACCTATGACAGCTTTTCTAACAAGTACTCTTTCGAGCATCAAGGAAAAAAATCATATTGGCACCCTTGCTACCAAGCCAAGTATCATGAATTTCAAGTGACCCTTAAGTCACGCATAGAAGAATGGGAGAAAGAAAAGAAGGCCAAAGAAATTCATACTCCGAAATTGAATATATACGCCAGCAGAGGAGATGTCCGAAAACATTTATCAACTAAGAAGGCTATACTTATACTTAGGTATAAGGAAAGTTTTCTAATTACTAACCCTCCTAAAGGCTTACCTTCTTCTATTTCTAATCTTTTGCAGGAATTTGAGGATATGTTCCCTGAAGAAATTCCCAATCGATTGCCACCAATTAGAGGAATTAAACATCAAATCGATTTCATTCCTTGAGCCACTATCCCTAATAGACCAACATACAGGAGTAATCCCGAGGAAACAAAGGAATTGCAAAGACAAATCAAATAACTCCTAGACAAAGGTTACATTCAGGAAAGTTTAAGCCCTTGTGTTGTACCCGTTTTGTTGGTACCAAAGAAAGATAGAACTTGGAGAATGTGAGTGGATTGTAGGGCTGTGAACCATATCACTATCAAATATAGTCACCCTATACCTCGGTTGGATGACATGCTTGATGAACTTAGTGGAGCCAGCATCTTCTCCAAAATTCGCTTGAAAAGTGGCTACCATCATATTAAAATAAAGGAAGGTGATGAGTGGAAAACTGCATTCAAGACTAAACAAGGTTTGTATGAATGGTTAGTCATGCCTTTTGGTCTCACTAATGCCCCTAACACTTTTATATGTTTGAAGAACCATGTCCTCCGGCCTTACATTGGTAAGTTTTGTGTTGTTTATTTTGATGATATTTTGATATACAGTAAGTCTTTGAAAGATCATGTTGAACATTTACGTTCCATTCTTAGCACTTTGAGAGAAGAACACTTATATGCTAATTCAAGAAGTGTGCTTTTTGTACTAATCAAGTTACTTTCTTAGGCTTCATTGTAAGTTCACAGGGGTTATCAGTGGATTCATAAAAGATTAAGGCAATACAAGAATGGCCAAAGCCATTCAAGTCCGGAGTTTCCATGGATTAGCCAGTTTTTACAGAAGGTTTGTACCAAATTTCAGTTATATTACCGTCCCCTTAACATGGATTATTAAGAATAATTTGAACTTCTCTTGGGGCAAAGAAGAAGATGAAGCATTCAACGAACTCAAGGGTTGTTTAACAAAGACTCCACTATTAGCATTGCCAAACTTTGAGAAAACATTTGAAGTTGAATGTGATGCCTCTTAAATTGGGATTGGTGTTGTTTTAAGTCAAGAAGGAAAACCCATCGCCTACTTTAGTGAAAAACTAAATGGTGCAACTTTGAACTATCCAATACATGACAAAGAGATGTACGCCCTCATTCGAACCTTGGAGACTTGGCAGCACTACTTATTTCCAAAAGAATTTGTAATACAAACTAACCATGAGGCATTAAAGCATATCAAAGGACAACACAAACTCAACAAGAGACATGTCAAATGGGTCGAATTCCTTGAGTCTTTCCCCTATGTCATACACTATAAGAAAGGAAAGAACAATATTGTGGCATATGCTCTTTCACGTAGGTATGTCTTACTTTACACTTTGGATTCTAAACTTCTTGGTTTTTCATTCATTAAGGAACATTATGCTACTGATTTGGACTTTGGAGAAAGGTATAATTTATTTGAAACAAGTGCTCATGACAAATATTATCGGCATGATGGATATCTTTTCAAAGAAGGACGACTATGTATCCCACAAGGTTCCATAAGAGAACTGCTAACCAAAGAAGTGCATGAAAGAGGACTTATGGGACACTTTGGCGTTGAAAAGACACTTAGCATTTTAAAAGAACACCTCTTTTGGCCAAAGATGAAAAGGTATGTTGAAAAGGTATGTGAAATGTGTTTAGTATGTAAAAAGGCAAAATCAAGAGTCATGCCTCATGGATTGTACATACCTTTGCCGATACCATCTCTATCCTTTATTTATTTCATTTCATTATTATTATTTATTTTCATTACTTATATTATTATCCCCTTTATTAAATTCCATTATTAATCATTATTTTCTTATCTTATTTTGCAGCCCAAACTTATAAATTCAAGGACATCAGTACTTGTCAATCCTAGATCGGGACACAATAAGGCTATATACTCTCTTCCATCAAAGCGTGTAGATTCACCTTACATCAGTATCTTTGCATAGTAAGTTAACCTTTATTTCGTTTTCTTCCTTTTTATAAGACAACCCTTCATTATTTAATCTTTCTACCTTTCTATTTTTCCTCTACACTAACAAATTTTTCAGCCGACGTCCATAGCACTTGAAAGGTCTCGAGTTAGTTCTTTTAATAACTTTACAAGAGAGGAACGAGTGGAAAAAGGCTAATCGGGTGTGTAAGATCAGAAGGGGAATTACAAAAGCTAAAGACATATTCCCGAGTGACACACGAGTGCTTGAGTGGAGTGACATCACAATTTTTTTTTGGAGTAACCGTGAGGTTTTTGTTGTGTGAAATTTGGTAAGGTCTTAATTTTCACATTTCAAATTTTTACTAACAATGTTATTTGATCTTTCCTCTTCCCAAGCAATGGAGAACATTCAACAAAGAGAGAATGCATTTCATACTCGTTGCCATGTAAACGGTAAAGATGGCAAAGTATGTCTTGTAGCCATTGATAGTGGAAGTTGTACAAACATTGCAAGCACATACATGGTCAAGAAGTTGGGACTTACAACATTCAAACATCCCAACCCATACATTTTGCAAGGATTAAATGAAGATGAAGAGTTCGAATTCATAGAGCAAGTACTTGTGCCCTTTTCAATTGGGAGATATAAAGATGAAGTCTTTTGTGATGTTGCCTTCATTAATTCAAGCCATCTTCTTTTCGGTCGAACTTGGCAGTTTTATAAACAAGCATTTTATGATGGGTTCTCCAATAAGTATTCATTCAAACACCAAGGGAGAAAGATCACGTTGGTTCCAATGTGCCCAAATCAAGTCCATGAATGCCAAGAGACCCTTAAGTCACGTATAGAGGAATGAGAGGAAACTAAAGCCATGAAGAAAGTTGAAAGAGAAGTTGATACGATCCAAACAAGCTCTAATTTTCTACATGACTTGAACACACCATGGATGTTCTTTAAATCTGTTTCTAAGGGAGTTCTTCATTACCCTATCTTATACTATATCATTTATACATTATATTCTATCATAAGCATGCATTCACATGTTAGTATAAATTATCATATTATTATTTCCATCCTATGCTTATTTGATCATGTTTTTCAAATTATTCAAATATATGCTATGATTACATATCATTTCTTAAGATATTATTATTACATGTTTCCAGTTATCATTTATGAATACCATGTTATATGATATTCATGCATACAATATATACCCATATCTTTATGATTGATACACAATGTTATAAGCATGTTAGGATAGTCTTATAATCATATTAAGCATGATTATCATATATACATCAAGGCAACATCATTATAAAACATTTCGTTAGTTCATATGCATTCATATTAACTCTTAATCCCCATTCATAATCTTACACATATTATAAGATGATATAATTAGCTCATTGCCTTCAAACTTAGCTCACATTACCATAATCAAACATGGCAGCAAGGTATTTAGCTCGTCTTAGCTCAATATCATGGACTTACCTTGTTTCCTTGCACATGTAGGTACATTAGAGCATGATGCACGTTGAGGTAGTTTGGTGAATGATTTCGACGTAATATGCAGCTCACAAACAGCTTACAAAGTACAAGGCAGCTCATGGAACACTAAGGGAAGCTCGATCCAGCTGGAGGAGCTTAAGGCTAGCTAAACTTAGCTAGTTGGACTATTTGGAGCTGAGTTACCAAAAGTGATGTCAAAGGTAGCTGAATATAGCTGAACATAATGTTGAGGAGCTCACAAGGACATAGCTAGGAAGCTTGTTCACAAACAGCCCAAGTTTGCTTGCTAGCTCCACAACTCAAGCTAGCTTGAAGGAGTCACATGCACGCCCAAGAGAGAGAGAGAGCATGACCAGCCATCATTCTATGCACAAGGCTGCACCACAAGGCTTCCTAGAACACCCATGTGCCTTGCATATGACCTGCCCCCATGTGCCTTGCATATGGATCATTTAGGTGCCAAGATGAAGAGTTCCCTCCCTATTCAGCCAAGCCATGTGTTTTGCATGTGATCAGCCCCCATGTGCCTTGCATATGACTCCATTTAGGCGCCAAGATGAATGGCCATCTATCCATTCGGCCAAACACCATTACTCCTCCAATTTGGCGCCAACTTGAAGGGTTTCAAGTGCTATTCGGCCATGAGACATACCCCTACACTTCAACCGAACCAACACCTATTTATTCAAGTTATTTTATGAATTAAATTATGTCATTTTAAGAAGGCACAAGGCTGGCTGAATCTCCTTGTAATTATTCGACCATGGCTCTCCATTTCCTATAAATAGGAAAGCATTCATCATTTGTAAAAAGACCATTATTTTTAATTAAAGTGAGATTATTCTCTTTCTTAAGTCCTGGTGACTTTTTATCGACTTATCAAGTATTTTATACTTGTGACGTCAACCCCTTCCTTTTCATCTTGATACTTCTGGTTCCTAGTTATTTATAACTAGTGGGTCAAAGTACTTCATACCACCCATTAAAGAAGCAATATAAAGTTTGGGTCTTTGCTCTATATAGCATTGGTTCTTCTTTGATTCTTCTTTAAGATACTATCCTCACAACCATTCCTTTGTTTCATAAACCATAACCATAGCATTATCAACCATCTTTCACTTCCATCTCTCATTTAAACAGCCCACCTATTCACCCTTACGTTTACCACCTTAACCTTTCTATTTTTGAGCCATTCACTTTGCAAGTTGTTTTGCTTCCTTCCTAGATCCACAATCAAACGAGAAGGTAGAATTACCTTACATCAAACGGTAATCAGAGCTTTGGTGGAAGAAGCAACGTGCAACAACAACAAAAAGAAAAATACAAAAAGAAGTGCAAGTGAAGTGAAAAGTCAAAGAAATCAAGAAAAATCAGAGAAGAAATTTCCAGCACTCAAAAGAAGAAAAGCAAATAAAAGAAAAAAAGAAAGTTGAAGCACTCATCAACAATTCTCATCACCAAGCCATTCAAGTAAGCCTTTAAAATTGATTGTGGTGATAGAAGGTTGTGAAGTGACTTCTGTAAGTAACCCCTTTTGTTCTCTTTTTCCTATTTTCTAAGACACCCTTTCAATTATATTTTGCTTTCCATTCCTACTAACCTTTTTACAGCAGACACCAAACAAGTAGAAATTTATTTGATACAGTTTTGAGTAAAGTTCTCTAGATCTTGAGACAAGAGAATCGAGAGGAAAAAGGCTAGAGTGTGTGAGATCATAAGAGGACAAGTAAAAGCCTTAAAGTCCTAGAGTGCAAACACGAGTGGATTGAGTGACATCAAGTTTACTTGGAGTGACTCGTGAGACTTTGTGAGAGTATATTCTGGTAAGGTCCTACACACATTTCATTTTTTCCTTATTTGCTAGCATGTCTCTTCCATCCAACATCTTTGTAGTCAAAAGGACTTTGAACATTCAAAGTTAAGAGGATGAATAAAGAGAGAACATTTTCCATTCCAAATGTCACGTGGGAGATAAAATTTGCGTGGTGATCATTGATGGAGGAAGTTGTACAAATGTAGCAAGTACTCACATGGTAGAAAAGTTGGGTCTCAAGATTTCCAAACATCCTCATCCTTATAAACTTCAGTGGCTCAACGATGTGGGAGGAGCCAAGGTATCCAAGCAAGTTATAGTACCTTTTTCAATTGGAAGATACAATGATGAAGTTCTTTGTGACGTGGTGCCCATGAGTGCAAGCCACATTATACTAGGACGTCCTTGGAAATATGATAAGAAGGCTACTCATGATGGATTCTCTATCAAGTACTCTTTCCAACATCAAGGAAAGAAAATCATAATGGCACCCTTGCTTCCCAGTCAAGTACATGAATGCCAAGTGACCCTTAAATCACGCATAGAAGAATAGGAGAAAATGAAGGCCATAAAAGAAGCTTTGAAGAAGAACGTTTTGAGGAGACAAGAACAATTGGAAATGAATCTGTTGGAGTTTAAAAGGATGTTTTGCAAGTAGTGGAGCAAATTGAAAGTGGCAAATTTGAAAAGGATGAGTATAGAGAAGAGAAGCAGAGCGAAGGACAATTTTTACCTAACAATTCTTCTTCTGCTATTTCTTTTTCCTTGTAGGATATTCAAAGAGACATATATTTTCAAGTAGAAAATTCAAGAAACATGTCTTTTGAAGAACCAATAGGTGTGACCTTAGGTAATTCACAAGACATGTCCTTTGACGTTCCAACAGTTATGCCACTTGATGTTCAAAAAGATGTGCCACTTGAAGTGCCAAGGAATAGGATCATTGATAATCCAAGTACATTGCACATATTGAAGGGAATTCAACAACCAATGGAGATTTCCATCATTAAGCAACCAACGCCCATTAAACATCCTCCCTGGTTTACTAATTCTATTCATTTTGTTATTAGTTTTTCATTTTATAACTTTGATTCATTTTGCAGCAATTTGATTAGTATAAGTGGTGTTATCCAATCAATCTATGATGACAAGATCATTTGTCATTTTGAGTTTGATTGGTACATCAAATTCTACCACTACAATGCTGTGAAGCAAGCATTGTCCACCTTTTTAAAGGCCATCATCTGGAAGAGCACAAAGCTTAAAGTTGTTGACTTTATCCACTTGCTTGAAGGAGATCAAAAGTCAAATTTCTTCACCAACCATCATGATGATTCAAGGAGTAAGAGTGAAAAGATAGAATGTTTTGAAAGGATACAACCTTTGGAGTACAAGACACAATTTTTGAATCAAAGGACATGTGCTGGTTTCCAAACATTGTGTTCTCCCATCAAAGGACGTGAAGTTACCAGATTTAAAGCCAAGAGGTTGAACATTTCGTGTGATTCATCTATTGGAGGAAAACACAAGGATTCAATCCTTCCTACATCAAGACGGTCTTCAATGAGAAACTACTTCAATTTGAGGACAAATCACCTAAAAGAAGGGAAGGATGATACGATCCAAACAAGCTCTAATTTTCTCCATGACTTTAACACACCATGGATGTTCTTCAAATCTGTTTCTAAGGGAGTTCTTCATTACCCTATCTTATACTATATCATTTATACACTCTATTCTATCATAAGCATGCATTCACATGTTAGTATAAATTATCATATTATTATTTCCATCATATGCTTATTTGATCATATTTTCCATATTATTCAAATATATGCTATGATTACATATCATTTCTTAGGATATTATTATTACATGTTTCCATTTATAATTTATGAATACCATGTTATATGATATTCATGCATACAACATATACCCATATCTTTATGATTGATACACAATGTTATAAGCGTGTTAGGATAGTCTTATAATCATATTAAGCATGATTATCATATATACATCAAGGCAACATCATTATAATACATTTCGTTAGTTCATATGCATTCATATTAACTCTTAAGCATCATTCATAATCTTACACATATTATGAGATGATATAATTAGCTCATGGCCTTCAAACTTAGCTCACATTACCATAATCAAACATGGCAGCAAGGTATTTAGCTCATCTTAGCTCAATATCATGGACTTACCTTGTTTCCTTGCACATGTAGGTACATTGGAGCATGATGCACGTTGAGGTATCTTGGTGAATGATTTAGATGTCATATGCAACTCACAAACATCTTACAAAGTACAAGGCAGCTCATGGAACACTAAAGGAAGCTCGATTCAGCTGGAGGAGCTTAAGGCTAGCTAAACTTAGCTAGTTCGACTATTTGGAGCTGAGTTGCCAAAAGTGATGTCAAAGGTAGCTGAATATAGCTGAACATAATATTGAGGAGCTCACAAGGACTTAGCTAGGAAGCTTGTTCACAAACAGCTCATGTTTTCTAGCTAGCTCCACAACTCAAGCTAGCTTGAAGGAGACACATGCACGCCAAGAGAGAGAGAGAGCATGACCAGCCATCATTCCATGCACAAGGCTGCACCACAAGGCTTCCTAGAACACCCATGTGCCTTGCATATGACCAGCCCCCATGTGCCTTGCATATGGATCATTTAGGCGCCAAGATGAAGAGTTCCCTCCCTATTCGGCCAAGCCATGTGTTTTGCATGTGATCAGCCCCCATCTACCTTGCATATGACTCTATTTAGGCGCCAAGATGAATGGCCATCTATCCATTCGGCCAAACACCATTACTCCTCCAATTTGGCGCCAACTTGAAGGGTTTCAAGTGCTATTCGGCCATGAGACATACCCCTACACTTCAACCGAACCAGCACCTATTTATTCAAGTTATTTATGAATTAAATTATGTCATTTTAGGAAGGCACAAGGCTGGCCGAATCTCCTTGTAATTATTCAGCCATGTCTCTCCATTTCTTATAAAAAGGAAAGCATTCATCATTTGTAAGAAGACAATTATTTTTAATTGAAGTGAGATTATTCTCTTTCTTAAGTCCTTGTGACTTTTTATCGACTTATCAAGTATTTTATACTTGTGGCGTCAACCCCTTCCTTTTTATCTTGATACTTCTGGTTCCTAGTTCTTTATAACTAGTGGGTTAAAGTACTTCATACCACCCCTTAAAGAAGCAATATAAAGTCTGGTTCTTTGCTCTATATAGCATTGGTTCTTCTTTGAGTCTTCTTTAAGATACTATCCTCACAACCATTCCTTTGTTTCATAAAACATAACCATAGCCATATCAACCATCTTCCGCTTCCATCTCTCATTTAAACAGCCCACCTATTCACCCTTACGTTTACCACCTTAACCTTTCTATTTTTGAGGCATTCACTTTGCAGGTTGTTTTGCTTCCTTCCTAGATCCACAATCAAACGATAAGGTAGAATTATCTTACATCAGAAGTTTTACATGAAAAATAAATAAGAGTGGAGAGAGTTTAACATGCACAAATCAAAGAAGAACATCGTGAAAAACCAAGACATTTGGAGTTGAAAATGAGAGTGTGATTTTGCGTAAGAAATCCATTGGAGTAATTGAAAATGAGAGTAAGAGCATTGAGAGTGAAGATGAGTGTGCTGTAAAACATGAGAGTGAGATTGAAGAGAGAATTCAAAACAAACATGAGCATGAGAGAAAAGAATTTGAGGAGAAGGAAGTTTTACTTTATACTAATCAATATTTTCTTCCTATTCTTTCATTTGATTTGCAGGTTATTCCAAAGGGCCTACCATTGCAAATTGATGAATTACATTTGTCCATTGATGATGTAAGGCTAACCAGGCTTCTTCAATAATGGAGAAGTTGGCAACCTTGTTGTTTCCCGATCTAGGAGAAACACCAAATGCTACACCTTGGATTGAAAGTAATCTGCACAATGAAGAAGAATTGTTTAATTAATATGATAATTAAGAAATTAAAAGTGAATGGAATTGGAAAGAATAGAAATGGAAAGGAATGTTATCAAGAAGGGCTGCGGAAGTGTTGTAGAATGATCCTTCAAGTGATGATGGATTCGGCCTCCAATGGTGGTGATGGACGAATGCCTTGTTGAGCATGAAGGATAATTCAAATATGAAGAAATGGAAATTTATAAGTTGGGGATAATATAGGCGTGATATGGTGATGGAATATGGTGATGATATAGGCGTGATAATGGTGATGGACTATGGCGATGATATAGGCGTGATGATGGTGATGGACAGATTGTATCTTATAAAACTAAGAAGGAACCAATGCTATAAAGGAGCAAAGACCCGTTTCTTATAAGTTTTATAAGGGATGGTATGAAATGACTTTGACCCACTACTTATTTAAACTAGGAACCAGAAGTATCAAGGTGAAGGAATGACGCCACAAGCTTTAGAAAAGGCTTTCTTAATCGATATAGTTCTAAAAAAGAACTTGAAGAGAGAATAATCTCACAAAGAATTTTTAATTGATCAAAGAGTTCGTTTACAAATGAATGCCAAAGCCTATTTATAGATTTGTAAAGGCTTGGCCGAATAAATACATGCCTTTTCGGCAAAGTACATGTCTTAAAACGAAAATAAATGATGCTTGGATGAGGGGAGATGTCTTTGGCCGAATGTTTCCCATATCTGTTCATCTTGGCGCCAACTTGAAGCATGATGATGTTTAGGCTGAATAGAGAGAAACCTCTTCATTTTGACGCCTATTTCATTCACATGCAAAGAACATGGGTGGCTGGTCATGTGGCACTCACATGGATGGTATAGAATGCTTAAGGCGTGGACTCGTCCATGGTGTGAAGATGAACAGCAACTTAGGCGTGACTTGGCATCAAACATGTGTCTAGGTGACATGGCATCAATGGGGCAGCCACTAATTATGAAAGGTCACATTTGTGTGAAGAAACCTTTCATCATTTGAGCTACTTCCCATAAGTTTGAGCTGAAGTTGAGCTGGCCATAGATGAAGGACATGTGTACAAGTCATAAGACAGCTCCTTGTGAAAAGGCATTTCTCGAAATGGAAACTCTTCGCGGAAAGGTGCGAATCCACAAAAATTGACCTAGACCATATTTGTAGTGCTCTGAGATGATGGTGCAACTCTCCAACTGAAATAAAGTCTCTAGCTAGCTCAAAAGTCCAGCTCAAGTGAGCTATGAGCTCGGGGGTCAGCTGGCAACTTTGTCCCAAAATGTTCTTGAGCTGTCCCGGAGTTGTCCTAGTTAAGTTTCCATAGCTCTTGGACTCCAATGCTAGCTTTAAGTCAGCTCCCATCATATGGCCGAACATGCACCTATAAAAGAAAATATTTATAAGCTAAGTAATATAAGATATAAATATGTGGTTCATAGTTTATATTATATGCCAACATAAAACATATTATATAATCTATTGTTTGGGGATGCATTTCTAAATGATTCAAAGGTTTTAATGCATTTGGTAATAAGAGCTTCCCTGAAAAGTTTGGCTCTTGATCGAGTTATTGGTCCTTGTGGCATTACTTCCATATCCTTTGAAGGTGGCGTTGGTGTACACACATCATCCCCCCTTCTTTTATGCGATTTGTCCCCAAATTGTCATCATCCTTGATTGGAGATAGATCTGCTACATTGAAGGTGGCACTTACATTGTATTCTCCGGGAAGATCTAACTTGTATGCATTGTCATTAATCTTCTCAATGATTTGAAAGGGACTATCTCCTCTTGGTAAAAGCTTAGATTTCCTTTTAGTAGGAAACCTTTCCTTTCGCAAATGCACCCATACCCAATCTCCAACTTCCAAATGGAGTGGTTTACGTCCCTTATTGGCTTGTTACTCATACTGCTTTGTTCTTCTCTCAATATTGTGCCGAAATTGTTCATGTAACTTCTTGATGAACTCAGCCTTGTTCTTGACATCCTTGTGAACCATTTGTTCTTAATGTAGAGGAAGAAGGTCCAAAGGAGTTAAGGGATTGAATCCATACACTACCTCGAATGGTGAAATTTTTGTGGCCGAATGAACTGAACGGTTGTAAGCAAATTCAACATGTGGTAGGCAGTCTTCCCAAGTCTTTATGTTTTTCTTGATGATGGCTCTCAACAATGTTGATAATACTCTGTTGACTACCTCCGTTTGCCCATCAGTTTGGGGGTGACAAGTTGTTGAAAATAATAATTTAGTTCCAAGTTTGTTCCATAATGTTCTCCAAAAATGGCTAAGGAACTTGACATCTCGGTCAGAAACAATGGTCCTTGGTATGCCGTGCAATCTCACAACTTCTTTGAAGAATAGATTAGCCACATGGGTTGCATCATCGGTTTTGTGACATGGTATGAAATGGGCCATTTTGGAAAACCGATCAACCACCACAAATATAGAATCTCGCCCATTTCTTGTTTTTGGAAGACCCATCACAAAATCCATGGAAATATCAACCCATGGTGCTATAGGAATGGGAAGAGGTGTGTAAAGTCCATGAGGCATGACCTTTGACTTAGCCTTTTTGCAAACGATGCATCTATCACAAACCCGTTCAACATCCCTTTTCATCTTAGGCCAATAGAGATGTTCTTTCAAGATTTCCAATGTCTTACCAATTCCAAAATGTCCCATGAGCCCTCCTTCATGTGCTTCTTCGTACCAATACTTCTTGAAAGGAACCTTGTGGAATACATAGCCTTTCCTCCTTGAATAGGTACCCATCATGTCTATAGAATTTCTCCACTGCACCCTTTTCACAAGACTTGTATTTCTCTCCAAAATCATGATCATTAGCATAGTAATCTTTAAGGAAAGAAAAACCAAGTAACTTAGAGTTTAAGGTGTTAAGAATAATATACCTTCGTGAAAGGGCATCTGCAACAACATTCTCTTTACCTTTCTTGTAGTGAATGACGTATGGGAAGGACTCAAGAAATTCTATCTACTTGGCATGTCGTTTGTTGAGTTTGTGTTGGCTTTTAATATGCTTCAATGCCTCGTGATCAGTATGAATGACAAATTCCTTGGGCCATAGATAGTGTTTCCACGTCTTTAATGCCCTTATAAGAGAATACATCTCTTTGTCATAAATAGGATAGTTTAGTGAAGCACCACTTAACTTTTCACTAAAGTATGCAACTGGTCGTCCCTCTTGAGTCAAAACGGCACCTATACCAATTCCAGAAGCATCACATTCTATTTCAAAAGTTTTATCGAAATTAGGAAGTACAAGAAGCGGTGCTTTAGTCAAGCATTCCTCGATGGCCGTGAATGCTTCTTCTTGTTCTTTGCCCCATTCAAAGGTAGAATTCTTTTTAATTACCCCAGTTAAGGGAGAGGCAATAGAACTAAAATTGGGCACAAATCTTCGGTAAAAACTTGCAAGTCCATGAAAACTTCTGACTTGGCTTATTGATGTAGGTCTTGGCCAGTCCTGAATTGCTTTAATCTTTTCTGGATCTACTTCAAGTCCCTGTGAACTTACAATAAATCCTAAGAATGTAAGCTTGTTAGTGCAAAAATAACATTTTTGAAGGTTAGCATAAAGTTTCTCTTTTTGGAGAGTTTCAAGTACTGACCTCAAATGTTGCACATGATCATCCAAAGTATGGCTATAAATCAAAATATCATCGAAATATACCACACAAAACTTACCAATAAAAGCCCGAAGTACATGGTTCATTAACCTCATGAAAGTACTAGGTGCATTGGTTAGTCCAAAGGGCATAACCAACCATTCGTACAATCCTTGCTTTGGTTTGAAAGCAGTTTTCCATTCATCTCCTTCTCGTATCCTAATCTGATGATATCCACTTTTAAAATCAATTTTGGAGAAGATGGTGGCACCACTTAGTTCATACAGCATATAGTCAAGCCTTGGAATTGGATGTCGGTATTTGATAGTGATCTGATTAACTGCTCGACAATCTACACACATTCTCCTTGAACCATCCTTATTTGGTACAAGCAAAACAGGAACAATACATGGACTTAGGCTTTCTCGAATGTACCCCTTTTTCATTAACTCACCAACTTGTTTTTGAAGTTCCTTTGTTTCCTCTGGATTACTTATATAGGCTGGTTTGTTTGGTATGGTGGCACCAGGAATGAAATCGATTTGATGTTTAATTCCTCGAAGAGGTGGAAGTCCTCTTGGTATATCTTCTGGAAACATGGCTTCGAAATCCTATAAAAGAGAAACAACAGAAGAAGGCAAACCTTCTTGGAGATTAGTTAAAAGTAGACTTTCCTCGTACATTAGTACAATTAAAGCCTTATGTGACAGCAAATGTTTCCGAATCTCCTTTCTTCCAGCATATATGTTCAATGCTTTAGTCGTTTCTTTTTCATTGTTTTTGATTGACTCCATGCTTTTCTTCAAATGAATTTGATCTTCATTCACTTTACTAGGAGATAGTGGCGTCAAAGTGAATTTCTTATCATTATGACTGATAGTATATATGTTGGTAAACCCATCATGGATTGCTCGTCGGTCGAATTGCCATGGTCTTCCCAAAAGTATATGTCCAACATCCATTGGTACAACATCACAAAGGACTTCATCTTGATATTTGCCAATTGAGAATGGAATGACAACTTGCTTTGTGATTCTTACTTCCCCACCATCATTTAACCATTGAAGTTTATATGAATTTGGATGCTTAGAAGTCTTCAAGCCAAGTTTTTCCACCATAAGAGTGCTTGCAACATTCGTACAACTTCCTCCATCGATGATCATAAAACAAACCTTATTGTTTACATGACAACGAGTATGGAAGATGTTTTCTCTTTGGTCATCTTCTATGATTTGAGTGCTTAAAGCCTTTCTGATGACAAAAGCTTGTCTCGAAACTGAATGGAAATCAAAAAATTCTTGTGACATGGTTAGTAAAATAAAAGAATAAATTAAAACCTTACCAGCACACTCACAAGAACCTCACGTGATCTCTCCAAGAAAATTCAGATTGCACTCCACTCACTCTCTTGTTTGCACTCGAGGATATGATCCTTGGCTTTTTCTGATCCCCCTTCTGATCTCACCCTCTCGTTTACCTTTTACCGCTCGATTCTCTCTTGTAGGTCCTTTTTAAGATCTAACTCAAGATTTAGCAAGTTTCTTTAGTTTGTGCGTCGATTTAGAAATGGTTAGGGTATATGATAAAGGATAGGCTAAAAAAAGGTTAAGAAAGATGATAAGGTAATGGAATAAGAAAAGTTGAAAGAAAAGGAAATGAAATAGTAAATAAGTGAAGATAACTTACAACTCAAGTTGCAACACTTACTATCTTCCTTCACAAGAAACAACAAGGATACCTCATTCAATATTGATGTTGGGCAGATTGTATGGTGCTTCTCTTTGAGTGTACTTTGCAACTTGCTTCACTTCACTTTTCTTTTGCTTTTGATTTTCTTCTTTTTCTTTTCTTTCTTTTGCCCTCCAAATTTGATGTAGGAGTCTTTTTCTTTTCTCTTTTGTTTTCTTCTTTCTTGTTGCTTTTTTTGTTGTACCACTTTGTATGTCAATCCACCAAAGCTCTGATTACCGCTTGATGTAAGGTTAACCAGGCTTCTTCAATTATAGAGAAGTTGGCAACCATGTTGTTTCCCTTTCTAGGAAAGACACCAAATGCTACACCTTGAATTGGAAAGCAATCTGCACAAAAGAAGAATTATTAGTTAAATAAATGAATAATAAAGAAAGGAAATAGAAATGGAAAGAATTGAAATGGATAGAATAGTTATCAAAGAAGGGCTGCGGAAGTGTTGTACAATGATCCTTCAAGTGATGATGGATTCGGCCTCCAATGGTGGTGATGGACGAATGCCTTGTTGAGGATGAAGGATAATTCAAATATGAAGAAATGGAAATTTATAAGTTGGGGATAATATAGGCGTGATATGGTGATGGAATATGGTGATGATATAGGCGTGATAATGGTGATGGACTATGGCGATGATATAGGGGTGATGATGGTGATGGACAGATTGTATCTTATAAAACTAAGAAGGAACCAATGCTATAAAGGAGCAAAGACCCGTTTCTTATAAGTTTTATAAGGGATGGTATGAAAGGACTTTGACACACTAGTTATTTAAACTAGGAACCAGAAGTATCAAGGTGAAGGAATGACGCCACAAGCTTTAGAAAAGGCTTGCTTAATCGATATAGTTCTAAAAAGAACTTGAAGAGAGAATAATCTCACAAAGGATTTTTAATTGATCAAAGGGTTCGTTTACAAATGAATGCCAAAGCCTATTTATAGATTTGTAAAGGCTTGGCTGAATAAATACATGCCTTTTCGGCAAAGTACATGTCTTAAAACGAAAATAAATGATGCTTGGATGAGGGGAGATGTCTTTGGCCGAATGTTTCCCATATCTCTTCATCTTGGCGCCAACTTGAATCATGATGATGTTTAGGCCGAATAGAGAGAAGCCTCTTTATTTTGGCGCCTATTTAATTCACATGCAAAGCACATGGGTGGCTGGTCATGTGGCACTCACATGGATGGTGTAGAAGGCTTAAGGCGTGGACTCCTCCATGGTGTGAAGATGAACAGCAACTTAGGCGTGACTTGGCATCAAACATGTGTCTAGGTGACATGGCATCAATGGGGCAGCAACTAATTATGAAAGGTCACATTTGTGTGAAGCAACCTTTCATCATTTGAGCTACTTCCCATGAGTTTGAGCTGAAGTTGAGCTGGCCATAGATGAAGACATGTGTACAAGTCATAGGAGAGCTCCTTGTGAAAAGGCACTTCTCGAAATGGCAACTCTTCGCGAAAAGGTACGAATCCACAAAATTTAACCTAGACCATATTTGTAGTGCTTTGTGTGGTGAAGATGATGGTGCAACTCTCCAGCTGAAATGAAGTCTCTAGCTAGCTCAAAAGTCCAGCTCAAGTGAGCTATGAGCTCGGGGGTCAGCTGGCAACTTTGTCCCAAAATGTTCTTGAGCTGTCCCAGAGTTTTCCTAGTTAATTTTCCATAGCTCTTGGACCCCAATGCTAGCTTTAAGTCAGCTCCCATCATATGGCTGAACATGCACCTACAAAAGAAAACATTTATAAGCTAAATAATATAAGATATAAATATGTGGTTCATAGTTTATTTTATATGTCAACATAAAACATATTATATAATCTATTGTTTGGGGATGCATTTCTAAATGATTCAAAGGTTTTAATGCATTTGGTGGTAAGAGCTTCCCTGAAAAGTTTGGCTCTTGATCGAGTTATTGGTCCTTGTGGCATTACTTCCATATCCTTTGAAGGTGGCGTTGGTGTACTCACATCAATTGAAGTTCCAAAGGTTGTAATATTTGGTATTCCAAAGCATGTGCTCTTTCACATTCGAAGTACATTCATTCTACATTCAAAGTTCAAATAACCTTATGAAGGGGAAGTTTCAACGAACCAAATATCATTCATGAACCTTAATGAATCTTGTACGTTCATTCACATTGTTAATGATGTTTCATGTTCTAACTTATTTCTATTTTGCAGCACATTGAATCATTTACATGGAAGTGTTCTTGCTTGTGATCATTAATTCAAGGAAAACAAACGAACATTATCCAACTATTCAAGATTCATAATGTGGAAGGGTACAAAGACTAAAGTTGGCATGCCTTACCTACTTGAAGGATTCAAAGAAATTCATGTATACCCTAATAGGCATAATGATCTTCATTCATCCTTTCTTACACCAATTGATCAATCAATGACAAAAGCCTTCGATTTGAGGACAAATCGCTCTAAAGAACGGGGGGATGATGCGATCATGCCAAGGACCAAACTTCTTCAACACATGATCACCTCACGGACGTTCTGCCTTGTTGATTCTAAGGGAGTCTTACCTTATTTTATTATTTATTTACTCATTTATGCATTACATGTCACGTGAATATGTTTATATTATTCTTAATTTTTTCTTGAATATTATATGCTGTCATTTATATGTATAATATATGATATTCATGCATGACTTATTAATTCACATCTTTATATAACTCATTCAATGCATATGCATTCATAGTTAGCTCATTTGCATTATTAACACAGGTATAAGCATGCATTCATAATTATCATAGCTCAATTCCTATCTAATTATTTGTTTACATACTTTGTCTAGGTTCATTGGGTGCTAAGAAGACTAAAGGCAATTGAAGAATTGGTTGGACAGTTCACGTCAGTCAGATTGATCGTCATTTTGGAACATGTTCCAAGCATATTTGGGTGCTAAAGTCCTCTTAACATTTAATCCCCCATCTCTTATCTTTCCAACGCACTTTGAATTGTATCAATCTGATATTGGGAACCCAAGATATGCCCAGATTACTGAAGATAGTGCAGGCTGGAAATAAGTACGGGATTTACAACCAAATGAAGAGCCATTTTCACACCTGATGCATTTCCACCTTCATTAATCCATTTATGGCGTGTACAATTATACAAGGAGGCTAAAGGACTTGTTCACATTCAAGGGAGATGGATGCATTATTTTTCAAACTCATTCATCAAATCCAAGTGCATGAAGGGAGCCTATGAGTCACGTTCACACTTGGTGCATGCATTCCAAAGGGGGCCGAACATACAATGAAAAATTCCCCCAAATTCATGCAAGGAAATTAACCAACATGTTCACATCAAGAGAGGATGAATTAGGCTATGAAGATGTATTCACTTAAATGGATGAACATTCATTTATTTTATTAGTCCATGAACTTGCATAGAGGACGTACATTGTATCTACTTAAGGATGAACATTCATCCATGAATGTTCAATCATTAAATATTGTATTTGCATCCTAGACATCTCTTAGGCCTATAAATAGCTTTACATTTCATTTGTAAAAACCAATTCACTTTGTTTAATCAAATATTTGTGAGAGTTTCTCTCATTGGTTCTTAAGTGAACTTTATCGACTTATCAAGCTTATGCTTGTGGCGTCACCCCTATCTATGTCACCCTGATACTTCTGGTTCCTATCTCTTTATAGATAGTGGGTCAAAGTCCTTGTTTACCATCCCTTAAAGAAGCAATATAAAGTGTGGGTCTTTGTTCTTTAACATTGGTTCTTATTTGAGTCTTCTTTGAGATACTACTTTTCATATTCATCTCCATCACCTTCATTCTACTTCCATTACCATACTTCATCATTCCCTTTAAAAATATCACCAACTTATATATATTTTCCGCTTTCATATTTATCTATACATTTCATTACTTCCATTTTACCATTTTTTTATCTTTCTTTTTTGTGTAGGATACTTGTTACTTTCCTAGATCAAAACAATCAAAGGTACAACCTTGACTTCACCATCCATCCAAGTGAGGCTAGTGAACTGTATCACATGGTATCAGAGCTAAGGTGAATTGCAATAGGAACAAGCAAAAGTAACATCCTATCATTCAATAAAAAGAGAAGTGCAAAAAAAAAATCAGCGAAAAAAAATCAACGAGTTAATCCCAACGTCAATAAGGGATTCCAAATGAAGAAAAACTAAAGAAAGGAAATAGAGAAAGAAAAATGCAAAGAAGTGTCAAAGGTGACAAACAACATCATTATTCCAACCGATCCTAAAGTAGTATTCAAAACCTTTGATTGTTTCTTCTAGGAAGGTGGTGAGTATCTTTGCATAGTAAGTTAACCTTTCTTTCATTTTCTTCCTTTTATAAGACAACCCTTCATTATTTAATCTTTCTACCTTTCTATTTTTTCCTCTACACTAACAAATTTTTCAGCCGACGTCCATAGCACTTGAAAGGTCTCGAGTTAGTTCTTTTAAGAACTTTACAAGAGAGGAACGAGTGGAAAAAGGCTAATCGAGTGTGTGAGATCAGAATGGGAATTACAAAAGCCAAAGACATATTCCCGAGTGACACACGAGTGCTTGAGTGGAGTGACATCACAATGTGTTTTTTGGAGTGACCGTGAGGTTTTGTTGTGTGAAATTTGGTAAGGTCTTAATTTTCACATTTCAAATTTTTACTAACAATGTTATTTGATCTTTCCTCTTCCCAAGCAATGGAGAACATTCAACAAAGAGAGAATGCATTTCATACTCGTTGCCATGCAAACGGTAAAGATGGAAAAGTATGTCTTGTAGCCATTGATAGTGGAAGTTGTACAAACATATCAAGCACATACATGGTCAAGAAGTTGGGACTTACAACATTCAAACCACCCAGCCCATACATTTTGCAAGGATTAAATGAAGATGAAGAGTTCGAAGTCATAGAGCAAGTACTTGTGCCCTTTTCAATTGGGAGATATGAAGATGAAGTCTTTTGTGATGTTGCCTCCATTAATTCAAGCCATCTTCTTTTCGGTCGACCTTGGCAGTTTGATAAACAAGCATTGTATGATGGGTTCTCCAATAAGTATTCATTCAAACATCAAGGGAGAAAGATCACGTTGGTTCCAATGTGCCCAAATCAAGTCCATGAATGCCAAGAGACCCTTAACAATTGATTGTGGATATAGGAAGCAAACAAAATAACCTGCACAAGTGAATGACTCAAAATGAGATGGTTTAGGGGGGTAGATGTATGGGTGAATAGGTGGGCTGTTTAAATGAGAGATGGAAGCGGAAGATGATTGATATGGCTATGGGTTATGGCTGATGAAACAAATGGATGATTGTGAGGATAGTATCTTAAAGAATACTCAAAGAAGAATCAATGCTATAGAGAGCAAAGACCTAGACTTTATATTGCTTCTTCAAGTGGTGGTATTAAGTACTTTGACCCACTAGTTATATGAACTAGGAACCATAAGTATCAAGGTGAAAAGGAAGGGGTTGATTCCACAAGTATAAAATACTTGATAAGTCGTTAAAAGTCACCAGGACTTAAGGAAGAGAATAATCTCACTTATATTAATCAAAAAGGTCTGAATACAAATGATATATGCTTTCCTTTTTATAGGAAATGGATAGGCATGGCCGAATGGTTACAAGGTGATTCGGCTAGCCTTGTGCCTTCCTATAGAGACATAATTTAATTACAAATAGAGATGATGCTTTAGTTTAAATGAAGGGTAATAACCCTTGGTCGAATAGCTCTTGTGTCCCTTCATATTGGTGCCAAATTGGATGGGAGATGATGCTTGGCCGAATAGGGAGAGGGCTCTTCATCTTGGCGCCCAAATGAGACCACATGGAAGGCACATGGGGGCTGGTCATATGGCATGCACATAGGTGTTCTAGGGAACCTTGTGGTGCAGCCTTGTGCATGGAATGATGGTTGGTCATGTGCTCCATCTTGGGCGTGCATGTGTCTCCTTCCAAGCTAGCTTGAGTGTGGAGCTAGTTAGCAAGCATGGGCTGTTTGTGAATAAGCTTCCTAGCCGAATCCTTATGAGCTTCATAACAACATGTTCAGCTACATTCAACTATCTTTAACATCACTTGATGTAAGGCACTTGTACCTTAACAATTGATTGTGGATCTAAGAAGGAATCAAAATAACCTACATAAGTGAATGGCTCAAAAAGAGAGGGTTAAGGGTGGCAGACGTATGGTGAATAGGTGGGTTGTTTAAAATGAGAGATGGAAGTGGAAGATGGTTGATATGGCTATGGTTATGGCTTATGAAACAAAGGGATGGTTGTGATGATAGTATCTTAAAGAAGACTCAAAGAAGAACCAATGCTATAGAGAGTAAAGACCCAGACTGATGTGATCCGATTCAGCGTCAAAAATGGACTTGTATCTCCAACCTTTCAAAGGGGGATTTTCCTTAACTTAATCTTTCTTTATACCATAGTTATGATAATAGCTTACATACATTATAATTATAGTTATGATGATGATATTATGAATGTATGAAGTTATTGTTATGAACCACATATTTATATCTTATATTACTTAGCTTATAAATGCTTTCTTTTGTAGGTACATGTTCAGCCACATCATGGGAGCTAACTTAAAGCTAGAATTGGAGTCAATAAGCTAGGAAATCTTACATAGGATGACTCGGGAGATCATGAAGAACAAATGGTGAAAAGTTGTTAGCTGACCCCCGAGCTCATAGCTCACTTGAGCTGGACTTTTGAGCTAGCTAGAGACTTCATTTCAGCTGGAGAGTTGAACCATCATCTTCTCCACACAGAGCACTACAAATATGGTCTAGGTCAATTTTTTTGGATTCGTACCTTTCCGCGAAGAGTTGCCATTCCGAGAAGTGCCTTTTCACAATGAGCTATCCTATGACTTGTACACATGTCCTTCATCTATGGCCAGCTCAACTTCAGCTCAAACTCATGTGATGTGAGTACACCAACGCCACCTTCAAAGGATATGGAAGTAATGCCACAAGGACCAATAACTCGATCAAGAGCCAAACTTTTCAGGGAAGCTCTTACTACCAAATGCATTAAAACCTTTGAATCATTTAGAAATGCATCCCCAAACAATAGATTATATAATATGGTTTAAGTTGACATATAATATAATCTATGAACCACATATTTATATCTTATATTACTTAGCTTATAAATGCTTTCTTTTGTAGGTACATGTTCGACCACATCATGGGGGCTAATTTAAAGCTAGAATTGGAGTCAATAAGCTAGGAAATCTTACAAAGGATGACTCGGGAGATCATGAAGAACAAATGGTGAAAAGTTGCTAGCTGACCCCCGAGCTCACAGCTCACTTGAGCTGGACTTTTGAGCTAGCTAGAGACTTCATTTCAGCTGGAGAGTTGTACCATCATCTTCACCACGCAGAGCACTACAAATATGGTCTAGGTCAATTTTTGTGGATTCGTACCTTTCCGCGAAGAGTTGCCATTCCGAGAAGTGCCTTTTCACAAGGAGCTGTCCTATGACTTATACACATGTCCTTCATCTATGGCCAGCTCAACTTCAGCTCAAACTCATGGGAAGTAGCTCAAATGATGAAAGGTTGTTTCACACATATGTGACCTTTCATAATTAGTTGTTACCCCATTGATGCCATGTAACCTAGACACATGTTTGATGCCAAGTCACGCCTAAGTTGCTGTTCATCTTCACGCCATGGAGGAGTCCATGCCTTAAGCATTCTACACAATCCATGTGAGTGCCACATGACCAGCCACCCATGTGCTTTGCATGTGAATGAAATAGGTGCCAAAATGAAGACGCTTCTCTCTATTCGGCCTAAACATCATCATGCTTCAAGTTGGCGCCAAGATGAAGAGATGTGGGAACCATTCGGCCAAAGACATCTCCCCTCATCCAAGCATCATTTATTTTCATTTTAAGACATGTACTTTGCCGCCTTTATAAATCTATAAATAGGCTTTGGCATTCATTTGTAAACTAACCTTTTGATCAATTAAAAATCCTTTGTGAGATTATTCTCTCTTCAAGTTCTTTTTAGAACTATATCGATTAAGCAAGCCTTTCTAAAGCTTGTGGCGTCATTCCTTCACCTTGATACTTCTGGTTCCTAGTTTAAATAACTAGTGGGTCAAAGTCCTTTCATACCATCCCTTATAAAACTTATAAGAAACGGGTCTTTGCTCCTTTTATAGCATTGGTTCCTTCTTAGTTTTATAAGATACAATCTGTCCATCACCATTATCACGCCTATATCATCACCATATTCCATCAACATATCACGCCTATATTATCACCAACTTATAAATTTCCATTTCTTCATCTTTGAATTATCCTTCATCCTCAACAAGGCATTCGTCCATCACCACCATTGGAGACCGACTCTATCATCACTTGAAGGATTATTCTACAACACTTCCGCAGCCCTTCTTTGATAACTATTCTATCCATTTCAATTCTTTCCATTTCCATTTACTTTTCATTTCTTAATTATCATATTACTTAATCAATTCTTCTTCTTTTGTGCAGATTACTTTCAATCCAAGGTGTAGCATTTGGTGTCTCTCCTAGACCGGGAAACAAAAAGGTTGCCAACTTCTCCTTTATTGAAGAAGCCTGGTTAGCCTTACATCAAGCGGTAATCAGAGCTTTGGTGGATTGACATTCAAAGTGCTACAACAAAAAGCAACAAGAAAGAAGAAAAAAACAAAAAGAAAATAAAAAGACTCCTGCATCAAATTTGGAGTGCAAAAGAAAGAAAAGAAAAAGAAGAATCAAAAAGCAAAGAAAAAGTGAAGTAAAATTGCAAATACACTCAAATAGAAGCACAATACAATCTGCCCTAACATCAAACTTGAAGGAGGTATCCTTGTTGGTTCTTGTGAAGGAAGATAGTAAGTGTTGCAACTTGAGTTGTAAGTTATCTTCACTTTCTTACTATTTCATTTCCTTTTCATTCATCTTTTCTTATTTCATTACTTTATCATTTTCTTAAACTTTTTTATCCTACCTTTACCATAACCATTTCAATACCCTAACCATATTGTTTTAAGCCGACGCAAAAACTAAGAAACTTGCTCAATCTTGAGTTAGTTCTTTAAAGGACCCACAAGAGAGAATTGAGCGGTAAAAGGCAAACGAGAGGGTGAGATCAGAAGGGGGATTAGAAAAAGCCAAGGTTCATATCCCCGAGTGCAAACACGAGAGTGAGTGGAGTGGAATCTGAATTTTCTTGGAGAGATCACGTGAGGTTTTTGTGAGTGTGCTGGTAAGGTTTTAATTTATTCATTTATTTTACTAACCATGTCACAAGAATTGTTTGATTTCCATTCAGTTTCGAGACAAGCTTTTGTCATCAAAAAGGCTTTAAGCACTCAAATCATAGAAGATGACCAACGAGAAAACATCTTCCATACTTATTGTCATGTAAACAACAAAGTTTGTTTTATGATCATCGATGGAGGAAGTTGTACGAATGTTGCAAGCACTCTTATGGTGGAAAAACTTGGCATGAAGACTTCTAAGCATCCAAATCCATATAAACTTCAATGGTTAAATGATGGTGGGGAAGTAAGAATCACCAAGCAAGTTGTCATTCCATTCTCAATTGGCAAATATCAAGATGAAGTCCTTTGTGATGTTGTACCAATGGATGCTGGACATATACTTTTGGGAAGACCATGGCAATTCGACCGACGAGCAATCCATGATGGGTTTACCAACAGATATACTATCATTCATAATGATAAGAAATTCACTTTGACGCCACTATCTCCTAGTCAAGTGAATAAAGATCAAATTCATTTGAAGAAAAGCATGGAGTCAATCAAAAACAATGAAAAAGAAACGACTAAAGCATTGAACATATATGCTGGAAGAAAGGAGATTCGAAAACATTTGCTGTCACATAAGGCTTTAATTGTACTAATGTACAAGGAAAGTCTACTTTTAACTAATCTCCAAGAAGGTTTGCCTTCTTCTGTTGATTCTCTTTTACAGGATTTCGAAGCCATGTTTCCAGAAGATATACCGAGAGGACTTCTACCTCTTCGAGGAATTGAACATCAAATCGATTTCATTCCTGGTGCCACCATACCAAACAAACCAGCTTATAGAAGTAATCCGGAGGAAACAAAGGAACTTCAAAAACAAGTTGGTGAGTTAATGGAAAAGGGGTACATTCGAGAAAGCCTAAGTCCATGTGTTGTTCCTGTTTTGCTTGTACCAAAGAAGGATGGTTCATGGAGAATGTGTGTAAATTGCCGAGCAGTTAATCAGATCACTGTCAAATACCAACATCCAATTCCAAGGCTTGACGATATGCTGGATGAACTAAGTGGTGCCACCATCTTCTCCAAAATTGATCTTAAAAGTGGATATCATCAGATTAGGATGCGAGAAGGAGATGAATGGAAAACTACTTTCAAAACAAAGCAAGGATTGTACGAATGGTTGGTTATGCCCTTTGGACTAACCAATGCACCTAGTACTTTCATGAGGTTAATGAACCATGTACTTCGGGATTTTATTGGTAAGTTTTGTGTGGTATATTTCGATGATAATTTGATTTATAGCCATACTTTGGATGATCATGTGCAACATTTGAGGTCAGTACTTGAAACTCTCTAAAAAGAGGAACTTTATGCTAACCTTCAAAAATGTCCTTTTTGCACTAACAAGCTTACATTCTTAGGATTTATTGTAAGTTCACAGGGACTTGAAGTAGATCCAGAAAAGATTAAAGCAATTCAGGACTGGCCAAGACCTACATCAATAAGCCAAGTCATAAGTTTTCATGGACTTGCAAGTTTTTACCAGAGATTTGTGCCCAATTTTAGTTCTATTGCCTCTCCCTTAACTGGGGTAATTAAAAAGAATTCTACCTTTGAATGGGGAAAAGAACAAGAAGAAGCATTCACGGCCATCAAGGAATGCTTGACTAAAGCACCGCTTCTGGTACTTCTTAATTTCGATAAAACTTTTGAAATAGAATGTGATGCTTCTGGAATTGGTATAGGTGCCATTTTGACTCAAGAGGGACGACCAGTTGCATACTTTAGTGAAAAGTTAAGTGGTGCTTCACTAAACTACCCTATTTATGACAAAGAGATGTATTCTCTTATAAGGGCATTAGAGACGTGGCAACACTATCTATGGCCCAAGGAATTTGTCATTCAAACTGATCACGAGGCATTGAAGCATATTAAAAGCCAACACAAACTCAACAAACGACATGCCAAGTGGATAGAATTTCTTGAGTCCTTCCCATACGTCATTCACTACAAGAAAGGTAAAGAGAATGTTGTTGCAGATGCCCTTTCACAAAGGTATGTTCTTCTTAACACCTTAAACTCTAAGTTACTTGGATTTTCTTTCCTTAAAGATTACTATGCTAATGATCTTGATTTTGGAGAGAAATACAAGTCTTGTGAAAAGGGTGCAGTGGAGAAATTCTATAGACATGATGGGTACCTATTCAAGGAAGAAAGGCTATGTATTCCACAAGGTTCCTTTCGAGAAGTATTGGTACAAGAAGCACATGAAGGAGGGCTCATGGGACATTTTGGAATCGGTAAGACATTGGAAATCTTGAAAGAACATCTCTATTGGCCTATGATGAAAAGAGATGTTGAACGGGTTTGTGATAGATGCATCGTTTGCAAAAAGGCTAAGTCAAAGGTCATGCCTCATGGACTTTACACACCTCTTCCCATTCCTATAGCACCATGGGTTGATATTTCCATGGATTTTGTGATGGGTCTTCCAAAAACAAGAAATGGGCGAGATTCTATATTTGTGGTGGTTGGTCGGTTTTCCAAAATGGCCCATTTCATACCATGTCACAAAACCGATGATGCAACCCATGTGGCTAATCTATTCTTCAAAGAAGTTGTGAGATTGCACGGCATACCAAGGACCATTGTTTATGACCGAGATGTCAAGTTCCTTAGCCATTTTTGGAGAACATTATGGAACAAACTTGGAACTAAATTGTTGTTTTCAACAACTTGTCACCCCTAATGGGCAAACAGAGGTAGTCAACAGAGTATTATCAACATTGTTGAGAGCCATCATCAAGAAAAACATAAAGACTTGGGAAGACTACCTACCACATGTTGAATTTGCTTACAACCGATCAGTTCATTCGGCCACAAAAATTTCACCATTCGAGGTAGTGTATGGATTCAATCCCTTAACTCCTTTAGACCTTCTTCCTCTACCTCAAGAACAAGGCTGAGTTCATCAAGAAGTTACATGAACAAGTTCGGCACAATATTGAGAGAAGAACAAAGCAATATGAGCAACAAGCCAATAAGGGACGTAAACCACTCCATTTGGAAGTTGGAGATTGGGTATGGGTGCATTTGCGAAAGAAAAGGTTTCCTACTAAAAGGAAATCTAAGCTTTTACCATGAGGAGATGGTCCCTTTCAAATCATTGAGGAGATTAATGACAATGCATACAAGTTAGATCTTCCCGGAGAATACAATGTAAGTGCCACCTTCAATATAGCAAATCTATCTCCAATCAATGATGATGACAATTTGGGGACAAATCGCATAAAAGAAGGGGGGATGATGTGAGTACACCAACGCCACCTTCAAAGGATATGGAAGTAATTCCACAAGGACCAATAACTCGATCAAGAGCCAAACTTTTCAAGGAAGCTCTTACTACCAAATGCATTAAAACCTTTGAATCATTTAGAAATGCATCCCCAAACAATAGATTATATAATATGTTTTATGTTGACATATAATATAATCTATGAACCACATATTTATATCTTATATTACTTAGCCTATAAATATTTTCTTTTGTAGGTACATGTTCGGCCACATCATGGGGGCTTATTTAAAGCTAGAATTTGAGTCAATAAGCTAGGAAATCTTACAAAGGATGACTCGGGAGATCATGAAGAACAAATTGTGAAAAGTTGCTAGCTGACCCCCCGAGCTCACAGCTCACTTGAGCTGGACTTTTGAGCTAGCTAGAGACTTCATTTCAGCTGGAGAGTTGTACCATCATCTTTACCACACAGAGCACTACAAATATGGTCTAGGTCAAATTTTGTGGATTCGTACCTTTCAGCGAAGAGTTGCCATTCTGAGAAGTGCCTTTTCACGAGGAGTTGTCCTATGACTTGTACACATGTCCTTCATCTATGGCCAGCTCAACTTCAGCTCAAACTCATGGGAAGTAGCTCAAATGATGAAAGGTTGTTTCACACAAATGTGACCTTTCATAATTAGTTGCTGCCCCATTGATGCCATGTCACCTAGACACATGTTTGATGCCAAGTCACGCCTAAGTTGCTGTTCATCTTCATGCCATGGAGGAGTCCACGCCTTAAGCATTCTACACCATCCATGTGAGTGCCACATGACCAGCCACCCATGTGCTTTCCATGTGAATGAAATAGGTGCCAAAATGAAGAGGCTTCTCTCTATTCGGCCTAAACATCATCATGCTTCAAGTTGGCGCCAAGATGAAGAGATATGGGAACCATTCGGCCAAAGACATCTCCCCTCATCCAAGCATCATTTATTTTCGTTTTAAGACATGTACTTTTCCGAACAGGCATGTATTTATTCGGCCAAGCCTTTACAAATCTATAAATAGGCTTTGGCATTCATTTGTAAACTAACCTTTTGATCAATTAAAAATCCTTTATGAGATTATTCTCTCTTCAAGTTCTTTTTAGAACTATATCGATTAAGCAAGCCTTTCTAAAGCTTGTGGCATCATTCCTTCAGCTTGATACTTCTGGTTCCTAGTTTAAATAACTAGTGGGTCAAAGTCCTTTCATACCATCCCTTATAAAACTTATAAGAAACGGGTTTTTGCTCCTTTTATAGCATTGGTTCCTTCTTAGTTTTATAAGATACAATCTGTCCATCACCATTATCACGCCTATATCATCACCATATTCCATCAACATATCACGCCTATATTATCACCAACTTATAAATTTCCATTTCTTCATCTTTGAATTATCCTTCATCCTCAACAAGGCATTCGTCCATCACCACCATTGGAGACCGACTCTATCATCACTTGAAGGATCATTCTACAACACTTCCGCAGCCCTTCTTTGATAACTATTATATCCATTTCAATTCTTTCCATTTCCATTACTTTTCATTTCTTAATTATCATATTACTTAATCAATTCTTCTTCTTTTGTGCATATTACTTTCAATCCAAGGTGTAGTATTTGGTGTCTCTCCTAGATCGGGAAACAACAAGGTTGCCAACTTCTCCATTATTGAAGAAGCCTGGTTAGCCTTACATCAACATGGGAAGTAGCTCAAATGATGAAAGGTTGCTTCACACAAATGTGACCTTTCATAATTAGTTGCTGCCCCATTGATGCCATGTCACCTAGGCACATGTTTGATGCCAAGTCACGCCTAAGTTGTTGTTCATCTTCACGCCATGAAGGAGTCCACGCCTTAAGCATTCTACACCATCCATGTGAGTGCCACATGACCAGCCACCCATGTGCTTTGCATGTGAATGAAATAGGCTCCAAAATGAAGAGGCTTCTCTCTATTCGGCCTAAACATCATCATGCTTCAAGTTGGCGCCAAGATGAAGAGATATGGGAACCATTTGGCCAAAGACATATCCCCTCATCCAAGCATCATTTATTTTCGTTTTAAGACATGTACTTTGCTGAAAAGGCATGTATTTATTCGGCCAAGCCTTTACAAATATATAAATAGGCTTTGGCATTCATTTGTAAACGAACCCTTTGATAAATTAAAAATCCTTTGTGAGATTATTCTCTCTTCAAGTTCTTTTTAGAACTATATCGATTAAGCAAGCCTTTTCTAAATCTTGTGGCATCATTCCTTCACCTTGATACTTCTGGTTCCTAGTTTAAATTACTAGTGGGTCAAAGTCCTTTCATACCATCCCTTATAAAACTTATAAGAAACGGGTCTTTGCTCCTTAATAGCATTGGTTCCTTCTTAGTTTTATAAGATACAATCTGTCCATCACCATCATCACGCCTATATCATCGCCATAGTCCATCACCATTATCACGCCTATATCATCACCATATTCCATCACCATATCACGCCTATATTATCCCCAACTTATAAATTTCCATTTCTTCATATTTGAATTATCCTTCATCCTCAACAAGGCATTCGTCCATCACCATCATTGGAGGCCGAATCCATCATCACTTGAAGGATCATTCTACAAAACTTTTGCAGCCCTTCTTGATAACATTCCTTTCCATTTCTATTATTTCCAATTCCATTCACTTTTAATTTCTTAATTATCATATTAATTAAACAATTCTTCTTCATTGTGCAGTATACTTTCAATCCAAGGTGTAGCATTTGGTGTCTCTCCTAGATCGGGAAACAACAAGGTTGCCAACTTCTCCATTATTGAAGAAACCTGGTTAGCCTTACATCAAGCGGTAATCAGAGCTTTGGTGGATTGACATACAAAGTGCTACAACAAAAAAAAAAGCAACAAGAAAGAAGAAAACAAAAGAGAAAAGAAAAAGAATCCTACATCAAATTTGGAGTGCAAAAGAAAGAAAAGAAAAAGAAGAAAATCAAAAGCAAAAGAAAAGTGAAGCAAGTTGCAAAGTACACTCAAAGAGAATCCTTGTTTCAACTTGAAGGAGGTATCCTAGTTGTTTATTGTGAAGGAAGATAGTAAGTGTTGCAACTTGAGTTGTAAGTTATTTTCACTTATTTACTATTTCATTTCCTTTTCTTTCATCTTTTCTTATTCCATCACCTTATCATCTTTCTTAACCTTTTCTAGCCTATCCTTTATCATATACCCTAACCATTTCTAAACCGCCGCACAAACTAAAGAAACTTGCTCAATCTTGAGTTAGTTCTTAAAAAGGACCCACAAGAGAGAATCGAGCGGTAAAAGGCAAACGAGAGGGTGAGATCAGAAGGGGGATCAGAAAAAGCCAAGGATCATATCCTCGAGTGCAAACACGAGAGTGAGTGGAGTGCAATCTGAGTTTTCTTAGAGAGATCACGTGAGGTTCTTGTGAGTGTGCTGGTAAGGTTTTAAATTACTTTATTTCGCTAACCATGTCTCAAAGTCCCCGAGGAAATGCAGGAACATCAAACTTACAAATGCAGGCACTCATTGGTGAAATGATGAGAATGTTTCGTGAAGAGTTTGATGCTCTTCATGAAAAGATAGATCAACACCATGATCTACCACCAACCCGTAATAATGGAGCCAATAGAAGACAACAACAACCACCCCCTCCAGAAGAAGATGTTCAAGAAAATTTTGACGAGGGTGAACAAGCAGCATTCCAAGGCCCTAGACATGCCATTGTTGATGACAATTTGAGCAACATTAAGATCAAAATTCCTCAATTCCAAGGAAAGACTGATCCTGAAGCTTATCTTGAATGGGAAAGCAAAGTGGAACATGTTTTTAGTTGCCACAACTATTCCGAGATGAAGAAAGTGAGATTGGCAGCCATGGAGTTCATAGACTATGCCTTAATATGGTGGGATCAACTTACCCTTAACCGAAGGTGGAATGGAGAACGACCGATCTCAACTTGGCTTGAAATGAAAGGTATTATGAGAAAACGATTCATTCCTGTTCACTATCACCGTGACTTGTTTCAAAAGTTACATAATATTAAACAAGGCCATAAGAGTGTGGAGGACTACTACAAAGAGATGGAAGTGGCCATGATCCGAGTCAACATTGAGGAGGATCGTGAAGCAATTATGGCAAGATTCCTTACTGGACTTAATCTCGAAATTACCAATACCTTAGAGTTGTATCATTACATCGAACTAGATGAGATGGTGCAAATGGCAATGAATATTGAAGACAACTGAAGAGGAGACATACATCTCGCAATGTTGCGCCCACACCATCAAGATGGAATCCAAACATAAAGAAACCTACTCCTCCTCCTGTTAAAGAACAAGTCGAATCTTCGAAGACTCAACAAGTAAGTAAAGACCCCAATCGAGGAAAGCAAACTACTGAACGTTCAAGAGACATTAGGTGCTTTAAATGTCTTGGGATGAGCCACATAGCTACATAATGTCCTAATCGGAATACCATGCTCTTACTTGGAAATGGTGAAATAGAATCAGAACCTGAAGAAGAAGAAGAGGCACCCATTTAAGTCAATGAAGAAATAACTCTTACAGATCCCGTTGATCAAGGAGAAGCCTTGGTAATTAGAAGAAGTTTGAATCTTCAAGTTGCGAAAGATAATGCACAGCGAGAAAACATATTCCATACCCGATGCCATGTGAATGAAAAGGTATGTTTTGTTATTATAGATGGTGGAAGTTGTACTAATGTGGCCAGTGCAATAATGGTGGAAAAGCTTGGTTTGAAAACAATGAAGCACCCAAATCCATATAAGTTGCAGTGGCTCAATGAACGAGGAGAACTCAACGTTAGCAAACAGGTGATAGTTCCTTTTTCCATTGGAAAATACAAAGATGAGGTTATGTGTGATGTTGTCCCTATGCACGCTAGCCATCTACTTCTTAGAAGGCCATGGCAATACGACAAAAGGACTATTCATGATTGTTTTACCAATCAATACTCATTCAGCCATAAAGGAAAGAATATTATCCTAACTCCTTTAACGCCTAAACAAGTTCAGAATGATCAATTCAGAATGAAACAGAGTATTGGGGCTATGAGGAAAGGAAAAGCAACAACCGTGGAAGAAACGGATCCAAAAACAAGTGCTTATTCTTCAAAGTGTTTGATTCGAGAATGCCTATTGACAAAATAGAAGGTTAAAGATGATTATTCTAACTTTGAAGCAGATTTTTTCTTTGACTTGCAGGATTTACCAAGAGGCACCATTTGCCAAAAGGAAGATTTAGGAGACGTAACCTTTGGGAATCCAAAAGATGTGTCCATTGAAAAGCAAAAGGACATCAATTTTAATTCAAAGAAAGTGTCTTCAGAAGAGCCAATGGACGTGACCTATGAGAATTCAATGATCATGTCTACTGGAGTATTAAGAAACACCACTTTTGGGATATCAAGGGACCTAAATATTCAGAGCAAATTTACATGGGCATATCTCACTCAAGAGCCTAAAGAAGGGATCCCAATTTCTGATGAAACAGCAACTATGGAATGGAGGAACGTTCAAAAGAAACCACCCTTTAATTTGAGGACAAATTGCTTTAAAGAAGGGGGGATGATGTGATCCGATTCAGCGTCAAAAATAGAGTTGCATCTCCAACCTTTCAAAGGGGGATTTTCCTTAACTTAATCTTTCTTTATACCATAGATATGATAATAGCTTATATACATTATAATTATAGTTATGATGATGATATTATGAATGTATGAAGTTATTGTTATGAACCACATATTTATATCTTATATTACTTAGCTTATAAATGCTTTCTTTTGTAGGTACATGTTCGGCCACATCATGGGAGCTGACTTAAAGTTAGAATTGGAGTCAATAAGCTAGGAAATCTTACATAGGATGACTCGGGAGATCATGAAGAACAAATGGTGAAAAGTTGTTAGCTGACCCCCGAGCTCATAGCTCACTTAAGCTGGACTTTTGAGCTAGCTAGAGACTTCATTTCAGCTGGAGAGTTGCACCATCATCTTCACCGCACAGAGCACTACAAATATGGTCTAGGTTAATTTTTGTGGATTCGTACCTTTCCACGAAGAGTTGCCATTCCAAGAAGTTCCTTTTCACAAGGAGTTGTCCTATGACTTGTACACATGTCCTTCATCTATGGCCAGCTCAACTTCAGCTCAAACTCATGGGAAGTAGCTCAAATGATGAAAGGTTGCTTCACACAAATGTGACCTTTCATAATTAGTTGCTGCCCCATTGATGCCATGTCACCTAGACACATGTTTGATGCCAAGTCACGCCTAAGTTGCTGTTCATCTTCACGCCATGGAGGAGTCCATGCCTTAAGCATTCTACACCATCCATGTGAGTGCCACATGACCAGCCACCCATGTGCTTTGCGTGTGAATGAAATAGGCACCAAAATGAAGAGGCTTCTCTCTATTCGGCCTAAACATCATCATGCTTCACGTTGGCGCCAAGATGAAGAGATATGGGAACCATTCGGCCAAAGACATCTCCCCTCATCCAAGCATCATTTATTTTCGTTTTAAGACATGTACTTTGTCGAAAAGGCATGTATTTATTCGGCCAAGCCTTTACAAATCTATAAATAGGCTTTGGTATTCATTTGTAAATGAACCCTTTGATCAATTAAAAATCCTTTGTGAGATTATTCTCTCTTCAAGTTCTTTTTAGAACTATATCGATTAAGCAAGCCTTTTCTAAAGCTTGTGGCGTCATTCCTTCACTTTGATACTTCTGGTTCCTAGTTTAAATAACTAGTGGGTCAAAGTCCATTCATAACATCCCTTATAAAACTTATAAGAAACGGGTCTTTGCTCCTTAATAGCATTGGTTCCTTCTTAGTTTTATAAGATACAATCTGTCCATCACCATCATCACACCTATATCATCGCCATAGTCCATCACCATTATCACGCCTATATCATCACCATATTCCATCACCATATCACGCCTATATTATCCCCAACTTATAAATTTCCATTTCTTCATATTTGAATTATCATTCATCCTCAACAAGGCATTCGTCCATCACCACCATTGGAGGCCGAATCCATCATCACTTGAAGGATCATTCTACAACACTTCCGTAGCCCTTCTTGATAACATTCCTTTCCATTTATATTCTTTCCAATTCCATTCACTTTTAATTTCTTAATTATCATATTAATTAAACAATTCTTCTTCATTGTGCAGTTTACTTTCAATCCAAGGTGTAGCATTTGGTGTCTCTCCTAGATCGGGAAACAACAAGGTTGCCAGCTTCTCCATTATTGAAGAAACCTGGTTAGCCTTACATCACAGACTTTATATTGCTTCTTCAAGGGGTGGTATTAAGTACTTTGACCCACTAGTTATATGAACTAGGATCCAGAAGTATCATGGTGAAAAGAAAGGGGTTGACGCCACAAGTATAAAATACTTGATAAGTTGATAAAAGTCACTAGGACTTAAGGAAGAGAATAATCTCACTTATATTAATAAAAAGGTCTGCTTACAAATGAAATATGATGGCCTATTTATAGTTTTCAAAGGGTTTAGGCCGAATAAACACTTGATGGTTCGGCCAAGGTTGAAACCCCTTTGAAACTACATGATTTTTGATGAAAATACATGATTTAAATGAAGATACATGCTCTTGGCCGAATGGTTATGTGTTGGTTCGGCCCTAAGAAAGATTTGATTGCATTCTGAAGTTATTTGGGCGCCAAAATAAAGAGGAAAGAGTATTTGGCCGAATAGGAAGCATCCCTTAGTGTTTTGGCGCCAATTTGATGTCACATGATTGCACATGCTTGAATGATGCACATGGAAGCCTACTTGAATGCACATAGGTGATCTAGGGAGCCTTGTGGTGCAGCCTTGTGCATGGGATGTTGGCTGGTTATGTTCTCCATCTTGGGCGTGCATGTGTCTCCTCCTAGCTAGCTTGAATGTGGAGCTAGCTTAGCAAGCATGGGGCTGTTTGCGAACAAGCTTCCTAGCTGAGTCCTCGTGAGCACCATAACAGCATGTTCAACTACATTCAGCTACCATTGATATCATTTTTAACAACTCAGCTCCAAATAGTCCAACTAGATGAGTTTAGCTAGCCTTGAGCTCCTCCAACTTAATTGAGCTTTCCTTAGTGTTCCATGAGCTACCATGTTCCTTGTGAGCTGTTTGTGAGCTGCATTTAATGTCCAAATAATCCACCAAGCTACCCCAACGTGTGCCATGATCCAATGTACCTACATGTGCAAGCAAACAAGGTAAGTTTATGGCATTGAGCTGATATGAGCTAAATACCTTGCTGCCATGCATGAATATGGTAATGTGAGCTATGATTGAAGGTCATGAGCTAAATATATCATCTTATAATATGTATGAACTAATGCATAAAGCCTAAGTGCAAAAATGAATGCATAGGAGCTGATAAAATGAATGATAATTATGCTACCTTGATGTATATGTGATAATCATGCTTAAATGAATGCAAGACTAATATAGCATACTTAACATGCTTGAAATAACATTGTGCATATATGTTGTATAAATGAATATCATTTAACATGGTATTCATAATAAATGATAAATGGAAACATGTAATAATAATATCATAAGAAATGATATGTAATCATAGCATATATTTCAATGATATGAAGGACATGATCAACTAGGCATAGGATGGAATTATTATGATAATTTATACAAACATGTGAATGCATGCTTATGACAGAATAGAATGTATAAATGATATAATATAAGATACGGTAAGAACTCCCTTAGAAACAACTTTGAATAACATTCATGGTGTGATAAAGTCATGGAGAAAATTGGAGCTAGTTTGGATCGTATCATCCTCCCCTTCTTTTAGGCGATTTGTCCTCAAATCGAAGTAATTTCTCATTGAAGACTTTCTTGATGTAGGAAGGATTGAATCTTTATGCTTTCCTTCAATAGTTGATTCACACGAAATGTTCAACCTCTTTTCTTCTAATCGGGTAACTTCACGTCCTTTATTGGAAGGACACAATGTTTGGAAACTGTCACATGTCCTTTGATTCAAAAATTATGTCTTGTACTCCAAAGGTTGTATCCTTTCAAAACATTGTATCTTTTCACTCTTACTCCTTGAATCATCATGATGGTTAGTGAAGAAATTTGACTTTTGATCTCCTTCAAGCAAGTGGATAAAGTCAACAACTTTAAGCTTTGTGTTCTTCCAGATGGTAGCCTTTAAAAAGGTGGACAATGCTTGCTTCACACCATCGTAGTGGCTAAATTTGATGTACCAATCAAACTCAAATTGACAAATGATCTTGTCATCATAGATTGATTGGATAACACCACTTATACTAATCAAATTGTTGCAAAATGAATCAAAGTTATAAAACGAAAAACTAATAACAAAATGAATAGAATTAGTAAACTAGGGAGGATGTTTAATGGGCGTTGGTTGCTTAATGATGGAAATCTCCATTGGTTGCTGAATTCCCTTCAATATGTGCAATGTACTTGGATTATCAATGATCCTATTCCTTGGCACTTCAAGTGGCACATCTTTTTAAACATCAAGTGGCATAACTATTAGAATGTCAAAGGACATGTCTTGTGGATTACCAAAGGTCACACCTATTGGTTCTTCAAAAGACATGTCAAGAAGATTTGTTAGGTAAAATGATACAATCCAAACTAGCTCCAACTTTCTCCATGACTTGAACACACCATGGATGTTCTTCAAAGCTGTTTCTAAGGGAGTTCTTCATTACCCTATCTTATACTATATCATTTATACATTCTATTCTATCAAAAGCATGCATTCACATGTTAGTATAACTTATCATATTATTATTTCCATCCTATGCTTATTTGATCATGTTTTTCATATTATTCAAATATATGGTATGATTACATATCATTTCTTAGGATATTATTATTACATATTTCCATTTATCATTTATGAATACCATGTTATATGATATTCATGCATACAACATATACCCATATCTTTATTATTGATACACAATGTTATACGCATGCTAGGATAGTCTTATAATCATATTAAGCATGATTATCATGTATACATCAATGCAACATTATTATAAATCATTCATTAGTTCATATGCATTCATATTAGCTCTTAAGCTTCATACATTATCTTACACATATTTTGAGATGATATAATTAGCTCATGACCTTTAAACATAGCTCACATCACCATAATCATACATGGCAGTAAGGTATTTAGCTCATAACAACTCAATGCCATGGACTTACCTTGTTTCCTTACACATGTAGGTACATTGGATCATGGCACACATTGGGGTAGCTTGGTGGATTATTTGGACATCAAATGCAGCTCACAAATAGCTCACATGGAATATGGCAGCTCGTGGAACACTAAGGAAAACTCAACTTAGCTGGAGGAGCTAGCATGTAGATGAACTTAGCTGGAGGAGAGTTTTGGACCAAAGTGTTGAAAAGTGGACTAAAGGTAGCTGGAAGTAGCTGGGAGAGTAGCTGAAGAGCTGAGAAGACCAAAGCTAACTAGCTTGCGTTTATCAAGCTATAACTCACCTAGTTAGCTACCAAGACACTCATCTAGCTTACCTTGAAGCTAGTTCATCTCTAGGCTACCTAATGGATGCCATGTCATCTAGATACACATTGGAAGCTAATTCATGCCTAGTTGTTGCCTATCTTCATTCCATGGACTTCAAGACATCATCCTATGGTTGCAACCTCATCAAAACATAGCAAGACGACCCATGTGCATTCATGTAGGCTGTCATGTGCATCATTCAAGCATGTGCACTCCAAGTGACATCAAATTGGCGCCAAAACACCAAGGGACGCTTTCTATTCGGCCAAAGACTTTATCCTCTTCATTTTGGCGCCCAAATAACTTCCAAATGCATTCAAATCATCCTTAGGGCCGAACCAACACATAACCATTCGGCCAAGAGCATGTATTTTCATTAAAGGCTTTGATTTTTCATTAAAATCATGTCATTTTAGGAAGGTACAAGGGTTGGCCGAACCAACATGTACCTATTCGGCCAAGTCCCTTCAAAAACTATAAATAGGCTTTCCTATTTCATTTGTAATCAGACATTTGTTTTAATTAAATTGAGATTATTCTCTTCCTTAAGTCCTGGTGACTTTTATCGACTTATCAAGTATATTTTATACTTGTGGCATCAACCCCTTTCTTTCATCTTGATACTTCTGGTTCCTAGTTCATATAACTAGTGGGTCAAAGTACTTATCACCACCCCTTGAAGAAGAAATATAAAGTCTGGGTCTTTGCTCTATATAGCATTGGTTCTTCTCTAAGTCTTTTTCAAGATACTATCCTCACTACCATCCCTTTTGTTTCATAAACCATAACCATAGCCTAATCAACCATTCTTCCGCTTCCATTTTAAATAGCCCACCTATTCACCATACGCCTACCACCCTTAACCATTCTATTTTGAGCCATTCACTTCGCAGGTTGTTTTGCTTCCTTCCTAGATCCACAATCATTTGTCAAGGCATTAGAAGAGCCTCACATCATAAAATTTTTCCTCCACTTTGCTTTTCTTCTATACACTTATCCTTTTCAGATTTTTCAACCCCAACAGTATTATTTCCAATTGTTCTTGTCTCCTCAAAATGTTCTTCTTCAAAGTTTCTTTTCATGGCCTTCGTTTTCTCCCATTCTTCTATGCGTGACTTAAGGGTCACTTGGCATTCATGGACTTGGCTTGGAAGCATCGGTGCTAATAATATTTTCCTCCCTTGGTGTTGGAATGAATACTTATTGGAAAATCCATCTTGAGTAGCCTTCTTGTCAAATTTCCAAGGACGTCCTAATATAATGTGACTTGCATTCATGGGCACCACATCACAAAGGACTTCATCATTGTATCTCCCAATTGAGAAAGGTACAACAACTTGTTTGGTTACCTTGGCTTCACCCACATCGTTGAGCCACTGAAGTTTGTAAGGATGAGGATGCTTGGAAGTCTTGAGACCCAACTTTTCCACCATGTGAGTACTTGCTACGTTTGTACAACTTCCTCCATCAAAGATCACCACACAAACTTTATCCCCAACGTGACATTTTGTATATAAGATATTCTCTCTTTGTTCATCTTCTTGACTTTGAATGTTCAAAGTCCTTTTGACTACAAGGATGTTGGATGGAAGAAACATGTTAGCAAATAAGAAAAAAACAAAATGTGTGTAGGACCTTACCAGAATATACTCTCACAAAGCCTCACGAGTCACTCCAAGGAAACTTGAATATCACTCAATCCGCTCGTGTTTGCACTCTAGGACTTAATGGCTTTTACTTTTCCTCTTTTGATCTCAAACACGCTCCAGCCTTTTTCCTATCGATTCTCTTGTCCCAAGTTCTAGAGAACTTTACTCAAAACTGTATCAAGTAAATTTTTACTTGTTTGGCGTCGGCTGCAAAAGGGATAGTAGGAATGAAAAGCAAAATATAATTATAAGGGTGGCTTAGAAAATAAAAAGAAGAGAAAAAAAGGGCTTATTTGAATTGCTAGGTGATGATAATTGTTGATGAGTGCTTCAACTTCTTTTCTTTCTTTTCTTTGCTTTCTCTTCTTTTGAGTGCTGGATTTTTCTTTCTTTTGAGTTCTTCACTTTCTTTTCTGATTTTTCTTTTTCTTTGACTTTGCACATCACTTTGCACTTCTTTTTTGTATTTTTCTTTTTATTATTGTTGCACGTTGCTTTATTCCACCAATAACTCTGATTACCGCTTGATGTAAGGTACTTGTACCTTAACAATTGATTATGGATCTAGGAAGGAAGCAAAACAACCTGCACAAGTAAATGACTCAAAAAGATAGGGTTAAGGGTGGTAGACGTATGGTCAATAGGTGGGCTGTTTAAAATGAGAAATGGAAGCGAAAGATGGTTGATATGGCTATGGTTATGGCTTATGAAAAAAAGGGATGGTGATGTGATCCAATTCAACATCATGGATATTCCACCCTTACAAGGGGAGAGCCTTTCTAACTTTACATATATATATGCTTATTTCAAATATTTTAATATAGTTATTTTCATTTACATATACTATATCTATAGTTATAATGATGATAACTTAACCATTAATATGTGAGATATAAGTTATCATAATATATTATGGTTTACATTCTTATATAATACATTATATAAGTTCATTTGCTTAGTTTATTTCTTTATGTTATGCATGTAGGCACATTCGGCCAGTACTTGGGAGGTACATTGGAGCTAAATGGAGCATGCAAAAGAAAGAATACTTACATGGGAACAATTAGGAGAGCATAAGGAGAAAATTGGCGAAAAGTTATGATACATGCACCACATGGCCTAAAGCTAAGGATGATGAATTTACTATACCACTTGGCCCTATCACACGAGGCCGGACCAAACTTCTTAAAGACAAGCTTCAAAGCGCAGTTCAAGCATTCATCCGGAAGGGTCTAATAGCAGTATATTTGAAAAAACTTTTTGAAGGGGATCCAGTTGTTATCCGGTCAACATGTCTTCTGGAGATACAACCGTCTATCTCTTATCTTTCCAACGGTTCTTTAATCGCATCAATCCGATAACGCGAACTCAAGATATGGTCATTTTACTGAAGACGGTGCATGCAGGAAATCCTATACGGGATTAATATGTTATTTTGTAAATATTACGAATTTTCAATATTTATATTGATTATTTGTAATATAATTTAATATAGGATGATTAATTATCTTTTAGGATCAGATTTATTATTTTATTAGGAATTAAGGTTGGGTTAAAACAATATTTTTAGTTATTATTATTTTATTAGGAATTAGGGTTAAAACATGTTTAGTTTATTAATATTTTATTCTTTAGTTATTTAGGACCTTTAGAATTCAGCCCCTATATAAAGGAGGCTTCATTCAACTTTGTAAATCAGATTTCTTTGATCAATAATACAACAAGAGTTTGTTTTTGCAAGTGTTGAATTCCTTGTGCCTTCGAAGCTTCTTCTCCTGGAGTTCTTTCAAGTTCTTGTGAGGGAGATTAATCTTCACACTCCAATTTGCCTTTCATCGCGACTAGGAGGGTTGGTTAGAGCCATATTATCGTGTTTGCCTTTTCATTGCGACTAGGAGGGCTCGATAGGACATTATCCATCGATTTTCCACATCCATCCACGCCATCAATCACCTTTACCGTTCACTTTCATAAGGGAGATCTTTGATTTCTTGGTTATTTTCTCTATTCTTAATTCCTTTATCTTTTGTTTATCTTATTTTAATCTTGTTTCTTTTCTTGTTTCTAGCACTAAAAGAAACCCTAAAGAATCCTAGCTATTGCCGCCACCTTCCTCATTCATTCCTTATTGTTCTTCATCCAGTCTAGAGCTTTTCTAGGTTTGATTCTTCAACAAGAGCAACGTTCATCAATCTGCCACCTCTTCCCTATCAATTGGTATCAGATTTGGGCCAATTCTTGGAGAGAAACAAGCAATCTTGCTTGTTCTTGCACACAAAACAGTCAAGGTACCCCAACGGAGCTAGTTCACAAACGATTCAGCTTTTCAAGTTCTTTTTATTTAATTTTAATTTAGATTTAAATCCTTCTTGTTAGTTTGCTATTTTTTTCAAAAAAAAAAAACAAAAAAAAAGGCAAAAAAAAGGCAAAAAAAAAGGGAAAAAAATAAAAAAAAGCCAAAATTTCAAAATTTCAAAAAAATTGAAAACGAAGGTATTTAAATCTGATTTTATCCATAAATTATATTCATTCTAAGATTAATCCCCAGTGCAAATTTCACCCTAATCGGAGTTCATTGGATCCTTCAAATACATCATTCAAGTTTCATCGGCAGATTCGGTTTAGAATCTTGTCGAATTTCTTGAAACTTTTACAGGATGAATTTCGTGGTGAAAATTTCCAGATTGAAACTTCATATATTGGAGATCATTCAAACAAAATATCAGAATTTTTGGAGATCAAGAACAACTTCGAAAAAAGTGATCAAGAAAAACAGATTGTTTGAGGACTCACCGTTCAACAGAGTCTACTGGATACTACTAAAGGTATTTAGTTCTGAAATTTTACAGGTAGTTTCTTGACGCATCGATATACATTCAAGAAATTTTTCAGAATTTTTTGACACCGGTAACCCCCTCAAAATCGTTTCTCAAGTTGATCCAGCGTTTTCTAGGTTTTCTGGTTTGGTCCCTTTTTCTTTGACTCTTAGTGCTTTAGGTTCTTTTGTTTTTCCTTGTTATTGTTCTTTTGCATTATCTAACACATTATCTTCTTTGTGTTAATAGAACTAAAGAGTTTGCATACTTCTTCCTTCTTTGCATTCTCGTTCTCTTGGAGTCTAACCTTTGTTTGGCCTCTTAGAGCTTTTAGGTTTTTCTTATCGCCTTTGCTAGTAATCAGACTCCGATACGAACTGTGAAAGACTACTTGGTAAAGTGAGTTTTAAAGAGTACAAGATCGGGTTACTTGCCTCTCGTTGTGTTACTTTCTTTGAGTGACTTGTGAGGTTTCTTGCTTTGTTGAATTTATTTTATTTTATTCTACTTTAAAATCTTCTTTTGAGTGTTATAATTGCAGGATGGGCGACAATAACAATGAGACACTTACGGCTATCTTAGCCGCACTTGAACGACTCACAACTCAATTTGATCAACTTAACAATGCCTTGAGAGAACGGCAAGAACTACAACTGGATCAACCAAACTAGAATCCAAGGCCAAACAATGCTGAACTTTTGGCCCCCAGGCGAGCACAACCACGTTTTCAAACACCCGAACTCTTTGCAAAACCAAAGTTCACGATCCTGTCTTTTAAAGGAGACTACGACCCAGACAAGTACATCGATTGGGAAGGAAAATTTGATCTCTTGTTCGCATACCATGACTGCCCCCAAGCTGAACAAGTTCCCCTCATCACCTTGGAATTCGATGGATATGCTCACACTTGGTGGATGCAAACAAGGAAAAAGATCGACAACTACCAAATTCAACCAATCACGTCTTGGACCGAACTCAAACATGCCATGAGGAACCGATTTCTACCGACACATTATACACGAGAAGTTAAACAACGACTACACCGACTTCGACAAGGTAGAAGTTCAGTTGAAGATTACTACAAGGAGATGCAATCCTTACTCAATAGGGCTAACATAACTGAAGAAGAAGAGGACACCATGTCAAGATTCGTCGTTGGTTTAAACTCAAACATCACTGATCTTCTTGATCTCCATGGGTACGAAAACCTCGAAGATACACTAAAGAAAGCAATGACAATCGAAGCACAAATACAAAGGAGATTCCGATTCAGAGAACATTACCAAGGTACTTCATTCTCTTACCAAGGTAATACTTCAAATCCTTCCTCATCTTCTACTCCATCTTCTCAAAAAAAGTCGAGAGATGACAAACTCGACAAAGAAAAACAACGACCAGCGAAGAATGAGACACTTTCAGCCCCTAAAGACGACACCCAAGCAAGAGACATCAAGTGTTTTAAATGCTTAGGAAGAGGCCATATCAGCCGCAATTGTCCAAACACGAGGACCTTAACCATACTAGGTGATGGATCTTACAATTCTGACTTTGATGACGACCTCGCCGACATTCCAGCACATGCCGAAACCAAAGAAGACAGTGATGACTATGGAAGCGATGAGTACAATGACACAATCTTGGTGATCCGTCATACATTGAACATCCAAGCATCCGACGAGTCTGACATACAACGTTCCAACATCTTCCACACACGCTGCCTAATCAAGGAACAACCATTCTCCATCATCATTGATAATGGTAGTTGTGTCAACGTCATTAGCTCCAATGTTGTTGAATCACTCAAACTTCCTTGCCAACGACATCCGAAACCTTATTGATTACAATGGCTTAATGAGAGTGCCGAGATGAAGGTGGTTAAACAATGCCTCGTTAATATCAAGATGGGAAAGTATTGTGACGACGTATGGTATAATGTATTTCCGATGCAAGCATCCCACATTCTCTTAGGACGACCTTGGCAATACGATAATGACGTCACATATTATGTTCGAAAGAACATTTACACAATTCCAATAAAAGGTAAACCGTTCCGACTTAACCCCCTACCCCCTAAAGAGATTCTCATAGATCAACAACGAATTCTCAAGGAAACAGGGAATTTGAAACAAAAGGTAAAAGAGGTCACAACCGATAAAAGCCAAACAAATGACCCACGGGTGGTGAGTGAACCTCAATGTGAAAATAAAAGAGTGTCTCAAAACATTTATGTGAGTGAAAAAGACATGAGAGATACCCTTTTTCAAAATAGGCCGTGCATTCTAGTCCGTTTCAAGGACTCCATTTTATCAACTATCACTAACATCACAGATTTTCCTAGTGTGTTTTCTTCTCTATTACAGGAGTTTCAAGATGTCTTAAGCAACCCACTGGATGGTTTACCACCTATAAGAGGAATCGAACATCAAATCGAATTCATCCCTGGATCAACCATACCAAACCGCCCCGCTTACCGATGCAATCCTGAGGAAACGAAGGAATTGGAACGACAAATAGATTCATTATTACAAAAAGGACACATCCGTGAGAGTCTTAGTCCTTGTGCAGTTCCCGTCATTCTAGTTCCAAAGAAAGATGGCACATTCCGAATGTGTGTAGATTGTCGACCTATCAATCGGATAACAATCAAGTATAGGCATCCTATTCCACGCCTAGATGATATGTTGGATGAACTACATGGTGCAAGTATCTTCACCAAAATTGACTTGAAGAGTGGTTACCATCAAATTCGAATGAAAGAAGGTGACGAATGGAAAATAGCATTCAAGACAAAGTTCGGCTTGTATGAATGGCTTGTTATGCCTTTTGGACTCACAAACGCTCCAAGCACCTTTATGAGATTAATGAATCACGTTCTTAAGGAGTTTATAGGTAAATTTGTTGTCGTTTACTTTGATGACATTCTTATATACTCATCTTCTTTTGATTCTCATGTCATTCACGTTCGAATAGTTCTCGAATTCGACGAGAACATTTATATGCTAACATGGATAAGTGTGTGTTTTGCAGTGATAAGCTTATGTTTTTAGGCTTTATAGTTAGTGTACAGGGCATTCATGTAGATAAAGAGAAGGTCAAGGCAATTCAAGAATGGCCCACGCCTACTTCCATCACCGAGGTAAGATCTTTTCATGGTTTGGCAAGTTTCTACCGTCGCTTTGTTAAAGATTTCTCAACCATTGCTGCACCATTAACCGAGAACATCAAAAAGTCAGTTGAATTCAAATGGGGACCACTACAACAAAAAGCTTTTAAACTTCTTAAAGATAAGTTATGTTCTGCCCCTATTCTTCGTCTTCCTAATTTTTCTAACACCTTTGAGCTAGAATGTGATGCTTCAGGCATAGGCATTGCTGCTGTCCTCATGCAAGAAAGACAACCTATCGCTTACTTTAGTGAGAAGTTAAAAGGTGCACAATTGAACTACTCTACCTACGACAAGGAACTTCTTGCACTCGTCCGAGCACTCGAAGTATGGCAACACTATCTTCTCCCTGAAGAGTTTGTCATTCACACGGACCATGAATCACTCAAATGGTTAAATGGACAAGGTAAGTTAAACAAACGACATGCTCGATGGGTTGAGTTCATTGAATCTTTCCCTTACATCATCAAATACAAACAAGGGAAAGATAACATCGTAGCTGATGCATTATCCCGACGATACACACTTATCACTCGAATGCATGCTACTGTTCTGGGTTTTGCATATATCAAAGAACTTTATCCTAACGATCCAGATTTTTCTGAGATTTATAAACAATGTGTAAAAGGTGCTTTTAACAAGTTTTATCTTGTAGATGGCTTTCTCTTTCGCATGAACAGGTTGTGTATACCACAAAGCTCTTTGCGAGAATTCTTGGTTCACGAGTCACATGCCGGATGACTTATGGGACACTTCGGTATTCACAAAACACTTGATATGGTCATGGAACACTTCTTTTGGCCGCACATGCGTAAAACAGTGGAAAAGATTTATGCATCATGCATCACGTGCAAACAAGCAAAGTCAAAGGTAAATCCTAATGGTTTGTATACGCCTTTACCAATTTCTTCTTCTCCAAGGATCGATTTATCGATGGATTTTATACTTGGCTTACCCTGCACTAAGAAAGGACGAGATAGTATTTTTGTGGTTGTGGACAGATTCTCAAAGATGGCACACTTTATTCCTTGCAATAAAACGGACGATGCCACACATATTGCTAATTTATTCTTTCGAGAAATAGTCTGCCTTCATGGCATTCCTCACACCATTGTGTCTGATCGTGACACTAAGTTCATAAGCCACTTTTGGAAGGTATTATGGGGTAAGATTGGCACAAAACTTCTCTATTCCACTTCTTTTCATCCTCAAACCGATGGACAAACCAAAGTAATAAATCGGATTCTAGGATCTTTGCTAAGAACTGTGGTAGGTAAGAATACCCGTAATTGGGAAGAATGTTTACCTTTTGTTGAGTTTGCTTATAATCGATCCATTCACTCCACGACAGGTTATTCTCCATTCGAAATAGTTTATGGTTTTAACCCACTAACTACTTTGGATCTTATTCCCTTACCTTTAGATCAGGTTGCCAGTTTAGATGGTGAAAAGAAGGCTGCTCCTGTCAAAGACATTCACGCCAAAGCCAAACTCAAGATGGAGAAAACCTACGAGGCAATCGCAAACCGAGTTAACAAGGACCGACGACATGTCACCTTTGAAACAGGAGATTGGGTATGGGTTCACATGAGAAAAGAAAGGTTCCCGACACAAAGGAAATCCAAGCTAGACCCACGAGGCGATGGCCCATTCCAAGTTCTTGAACGAATCAATGACAACGCCTACCGCATTGATCTTCCCGGTGAGTATAACGTGAGTGCATCCTTTAATGTTTCTGACTTATCTCCTTTTGATATTTCAGATTCGAGGACGAATCCTTTTAAGGAAGGGGGAGATGATACATGCACCACATGCCCTAAAGCTAAGGATGATGAATTTACTATACCACTTGGCCCTATCACACGAGGCCGGACCAAACTTCTTAAAGACAAGCTTCAAAGCGCAGTTCAAGCATTCATACGGAAGGGTCTAATAGCAGCAGATTTCAAACAACTTTTTGAAGGGGATCCAGTTTTTATCCGGTCGACATGTCTGCTTGAGATACAACCGCCTGTCTCTTATCTTTCCAACGGTTCTTTAATCGTATCAATCCAATATCGAAAACTTAAGATATGGTCATTTTACTGAAGACGGTGCATGCAGGAAATCCTATACGGGATTAATACGTTATTTTGTAAATATTACGAATTTTCAATATTTATATTGATTATTTGTAATATAATTTAATATAGGATGATTAATTATCTTTTAGGATCAGATTTATTATTTTATTAGGAATTAAGGTTGGGTTAAAACAATATTTTTAGTTATTATTATTTTATTAGGAATTAGGGTTAAAACATGTTTAGTTTATTAATATTTTATTCTTTAGTTATTTAGGACCTTTAGAATTCAGCCCCTATATAAAGGAGGCTTCATTCAACTTTGTAAATCAGATTTCTATGATCAATAATACAACAAGAGTTTGTTTTTGCAAGTGCTGATTGCCTTGTGCCTTCGAAGCTTCTTCTCCTGGAGTTCTTTCAAGTTCTTGTGAGGGAGATTAATCTTCACACTCCAATTTATCTTTTCATCGCGTCTAGGAGGGTTGGTTAGAGCCATATTATCGTGTTTTCCTTTAATTGCGACTAGGAGGGCTCGATAGGATATTATCCATCGATTTTCCACATCCATCCACGCCATCAATCATCTTTACCGTTCACTTTCATAAGGGAGATCTTTGATTTCTTGGTTATTTTCTCTATTCTTAATTCCTTTATCTTTTGTTTATCTTATTTTAATATTGTTTCTTTTCTTGTTTCTAGCACTAAAAGAAACCCTAAAGAATCCTAGCTATTACCGCCACCTTCCTCATTCATTCCTTATTGTTCTTCATCGAGTCTAGAGCTTTTCTAGGTTTGATTCTTCAACAAGAGCAACGTTCATCAATCCGCCACCGCTTCCCTATCAAGTTATTTTGAGGCCGTGAGCTCAGAGCTGGATTGAGCTGAAGATTTGAGCTACAAGATGACCTCATTTCAGCTGGGGAGTTGCACCATCATCATCACCACTTAGAACACTTCAAATATGTCCTAAGTCTAAAATTTGTGAAATGGTACCTTTTCGCGAGTAGTTGCCAACTCAAGAGGTACCTTTTCACAAGGAGCTGCCATAATGTTCACCATGCTACAAGTCACCTATAGCCAGCTCACCTTTAGCTCATTCACACTATAAGTAGCTCAAACATAAAGGGACACCTTTCTCAAACATTGTGACCTTTCATGAATGATGCTGCCCATGAAGATGCCTTTACATCCAAGAGCATGCTGATGAAGATATTGTAATCGTTGGAGGCTTAAATCACCATAGGACATGATATAAAGCTTCATATATATTCGGCCACATCACACATGAGAGCATTTGGCGCCAACATGAGGAGATACAAACTCATTCGACCAAAGAGAAGAAAAATGGCGTCAAGTTGAACAAGCATCACCATTCGGCCAAGAAAGATGCCTTCCCATCCTTAGCCAAATCATCAAGTCCCTTTATGAAGGGTTAGCCAAACCATCACAAGCCCAAATAACTTAATCTTTCATTTTAAAGCATTATATGATATTCATGCATATAATGTTATATGATATTCATGCATACAACATATACCCATATCTTTATGATTGATACACAATGTTATAAGCATGTTAGGATAGTCTTATAATCATATTAAGCATGATTATCATATATACATCAAGGCAGCATCATTATAATACATTTCGTTAGTTCATATGCATTCATATTAACTCTTAAGCCTCATTCATAATCTTACACATATTATGAGATGATATAATTAGCTCATGGCCTTCAAACTTAGCTCACATTACCATAATCAAACATGGCAACAAGGTATTTAGCTTGTCGTAGCTCAATACCATGGACTTACCTTGTTTCCTTGCACATGTAGGTACATTGGAGCATGATACATGTTGAGGTAGCTTAGTGAATGATTTGAATGTCATATGCAGCTCACAAATATGATAGGGAAGCGGTGGCAGATTGATGAAAGTTGCACTTGTTGAGGAATCAAACCTAGAAAAGCTCTAGACTCGATGAAGAATAATAAGAGATGAATGAGGAAGGTGGCGGCAATAGCTAGGGTTCTTTGGGGTTTCTTTAAGTGATGGAAACAAGGTAAGAAACAAGATTAGAACAAGATAAACAAAATATAAAGAAATTGAAAATAAAATATGATAACCAATAAATCAAAAGATCTCCCTTATGAAGGTGAACGGTAAAGTTGATAATAGTGAGGATGGATTTGTGGAAAATAGATAGATAAGTGTCCTATCGAGCCATCCTATTCACAATGAAAAGGCAAACACGATAAATGGCTCTAACCAACCTTTCTAGTCGCAATGAAAAGGCAAATTGGAGTGTGAAGATTAATCTCCCTCACAAGAACTTGAAAAAACTCCAGGATAAGAAGCTTAGAAGGCACAAGGCAATCAGCACTTGCAAAAATGAACTCTCGTTGTATTATTAATCAAAGAAATCTTATTTACAAAGTTGAATAAAGCCTCCTTTATATAGTGGTTGAGTTCTAAAGGTCCTAGATAACTAATGAATAAAATAATAATAAACTAAACATGTTTTAACTCTAATTCCTAATAAAATAATAATAACTAAAGATAATATTTTAACCCAACCTTAATTCCTAATAAAATAATAAATCTAATCCTAAAACATAATGCATCATCCTATATTAAGTTATATTACAAATAATCAATAAAATATTGAAAATTCGAAATATTTACAAAATCCCGTATTAATCCCGTATAGGATTTTCTGCATGCACCGTCTTCAATAAAATGGATATATCTTGAGTTCCCGATATCGGATTGAGGCGATTCAAGAACTGTTGGAAATATAATGATAGGGAAGCGGTGGTGGATTGATGAACATTGCTCTTGTTGAAGAATCAAACCTAGAAAAGCTCTAGACTCGATGAAGAACAATAAGGAATGAATGAGGAAGGTGGCGGCAATAGCTAGGATTCTTTAGGGTTTCTTTTAGTGCTAGAAACAAGAAAAGAAACAAGATTAAAATAAGATAAACAAAAGATAAAGGGATTAAGAATAGAGAAAATAACCAAGAAATCAAAGATCTCCCTTATGAAAGTGAATGGTAAAGATGATTGATGGCGTGGATGGATGTGGAAAATCGATGGATAATGTCCTATCGAGCCCTCCTAGTCGCAATGAAAAGGAAAACACGATAATATGGCTCTAACCAACCCTCCTAGTCGCGATGAAAAGGCAAATTGGAGTGTGAAGATTAATCTCCCTCACATGCACCACATTCCCTAAAGCTAAGGATGATGAATTTACTATACCACTTGGCCCTATCACACGAGGCCGGACCAAACTTCTTAAAGACAAGCTTCAAAGCGCAGTTCAAGCATTCATCCAGAAGGGTCTAATAGCAGCAGAATTGAAACAACTTTTTGAAGGGGATCCAGTTGTTATCCGGTCGACATGTCTTCTGGAGATACAACCGACTGTCTCTCATCTTTCCAACGGTTCTTGAATCGCATCAATCCGATATCCATAACTCAAGATATGGTCATTTTACTGAAGACGGTGCATGCAGGAAATCCTATACGGGATTAATACGTTCTTTTGTAAATATTACGAATTTTCAATATTTATATTGATTATTTGTAATATAATTTAATATAGGATGATTAATTATCTTTTAGGATCAGATTTATTATTTTATTAGGAATTAAGGTTGGGTTAAAACAATATTTTTAGTTATTATTATTTTATTAGGAATTAGGGTTAAAACATGTTTAGTTTATTAATATTTTATTCTTTAGTTATTTAGGACCTTTAGAATTCAGCTCCTATATAAAGGAGGCTTCATTCAACTTTGTAAATCAGATTTCTTTGATCAATAATACAACAAGAGTTTGTTTTTGCAAGTGTTGATTGCCTTGTGCCTTCGAAGCTTCTTCTCCTGGAGTTCTTTCAAGTTCTTGTGAGGGAGATTAATCTTCACACTCCAATTTGCCTTTTCATCGCGACTATGAGGGTTGGTTAGAGCCATATTATCGTGTTTACCTTTTCATTGCGACTAGGAGGGCTCGATAGGACATTATCCATCGATTTTCCACATCCATCCACGCCATCAATCATCTTTACCGTTCACTTTCATAAGGGAGATCTTTGATTTCTTGATTATTTTCTCTATTCTTAATTCCTTTATCTTTTGTTTATCTTATTTTAATCTTGTTTCTTTTCTTGTTTCTAGCACTAAAAGAAACCCTAAAGAATTCTAGCTATTGCCGCCACCTTCCTCATTCATTCCTTATTGTTCTTCATCGAGTCTAGAGCTTTTCTAGGTTTGATTCGTCAACAAGAGCAACGTTCATCAATCCGCCACCGCTTCCCTATCAATTGGTATCAGATTTGGGCCGAATCTTGGAGAGAAACAAGCAATCTTGCTTGTTCTTGAACACAAAAACGTCAAGGTACCCCAACGGAGCTAGTTCACAAACGATTCAGCGTTTCAGGTTCTTTTTATTTAATTTTAATTTAGATTTAAATCCTTCTTGTTAGTTTGCTATTTTTAAAAAAAAAACAAAAAAAAAAGCAAAAAAAATAATAAAGCCAAAAAAGTCAAAATTTCAAAAAAATTGCAAACGAAGGTAATTAGGGATGATTTTATCCATATATTATATTCAGTCTAAGAGTAATCCCCATTCCAAATTTCACCCCAATCGGAGTTCATTGGAGCCTTCAAATACATCATTCAAGTTTCATCGGCAGATTCGGTTTAGAATCTTGTCGAATTTCTTGAAAATTTTACAGGAAGAATTCCGTGGTGAAAATTTCCAGATTGAAACTTCATATATTAGAGATCTTTCACAAAAAATATCAGAGTTTTTGGAGATCAAGAACAACTTTGAAAAAAGTGATCAAGAAAAACAGATTGTTTGAGGACTCACCGTTTAACAGAGTCTACTGGATACTACTGAAGGTATTTGGTTCTGAAATTTTACAGGTGGTTTTTTGACTCATAGAAAGACATTCAAAAAATATTTAAGAATTTTTGGACACCGGAAACCCCCTCAAAAACGTTTCTCAAGTTGATCCAGCGTTTTCTAGGTTTTCTGGTTTGGTCCCTTTTTCTTTGACTCTTAGTGCTTTAGGTTCTTTTGTTTTTCCTTGTTATTGTTCTTTTGCATTATCTAACACATTATCTTCTTTGTGTTAGTAGGACTAAAGAGTTTTCATACTTCTTCCTTCTTTGCATTCTCGTTCTCTTGGAGTCTAACCTTTGTTTGGCCTCTTAGGGCTTTTAGTTTTTCTTATCGCCTTTGCTAGTAATCAAACTACGATACGAACTGTGAAAGACTACTTGGTAAAGTGAGTTTTAAAGAGTACAAGATCGACTTAATTGCCTCTCGTTGTGTTACTTTCTTGGAGTGACTTGTGAGGTTTCTTGCTTTGTTGAATTTATTTTATTTTATTCTACTTTAAAATCTTCTTTTGAGTGTTATAATTGCAGGATGGGCGACAATAACAATGAGACACTTACGGCTATCTTAGCCGCACTTGAATGACTCACAACTCAATTTGATCAACTTAACAATGCCTTGAGAGAACGGCAAGAACTACAACTGGATCAACCAAACCAGAATCCAAGGACAAACAATGCTGAACTTTTGGCCCCCAGGTGAGCACAACCACGTTTTCAAACAACCGAACTCTTTGCAAAACCAAAGTTCACGATCTCGTCTTTTAAAGGAGACTACGACCCAGACAAGTACATCGATTGGGAAGGAAAAGTTGATCTCTTGTTCGCATACCATGACTGCCCCCAAGCTGAATAAGTTCCCCTCATCACCTTGGAATTCGAAGGATATGCTCACACTTGGTGGATGCAAACAAGGAAAAAGATCGACAACTACCAAATTCAACCAATCACGTCTTGGACCGAACTCAAACATGCCATGAGGAACCGATTTCTACCGACACATTATACAGGAGAAGTTAATCAACGACTACACCGACTTTGACAAGGTAGAAGTTCAGTTGAAGATTACTACAAGGAGATGCAGTCCTTACTCAATAGGGCTAACATAACTGAAGAAGAAGAGGACACCATGTCAAGATTCGTCGTTGGCTTAAACTCAAACATCACTAATCTTCTTGATCTCCATGGGTACGAAAACCTCGAAGATACACTAAAGAAAGCAATGACAATCGAAGCACAAATACAAAGGAGATTCCGATTCAGAGAACATTACCAAGGTACTTCATTCTCTTACCAAGGTAATACTTCAAATCCTTCCTCATCTTCTACTCAATCTTCTCAAAAAAAGTCGAGAGATGACAAACTCGACAAAGAAAAACAACGACCAACGAAGAATTAGACACTTCCAGCCCCTAAAGACGACACCCGAGCAAGAGACATCAAGTGTTTTAAATGCTTAGGAAGAGGCCATATCAGCCGCAATTGTCCAAACACAAGGACCTTAACCATACTAGGTGATGGATCTTACAATTATGACTCTGATGACGACCTCGCCGACATTCCAGCACATGTCGAAGCCAAAGAAGACAGTGATGACTATGGAAGCGATGAGTACAATGGCACAATCTTGGTGATCCATCATACATTGAACATCCAAGCATCCGACGAGTCTGACATACAACGTTCCAACATCTTCCACACACGCTGCCTAATTAAGGAACAACCATTCTCCATCATCATTGATAATGGTAGTTGTGTCAACGTCATTAGCTCCAATGTTGTTGAATCACTCAAACTTCCTTGCCAACGACATCCGAAACCTTATTGCTTACAATGGCTTAATGAGAGTGTCGAGATGAAGGTGGTTAAACAATGCCTCGTTAATATCAAGATGGGAAAGTATTGTGACGACGTATGGTGTGATGTAATTCCGATGCAAGCATCCCACATTCTCTTAGGACGACCTTGGCAATACGACAATGACGTCACATATTATGGTCGAAAAAACATTTACACAATTCCAATAAAAGGTAAACCGTTCCGACTTAACCCCCTACCCCCAAAGAGATTCTCATAGATCAACAACGAATTCTCAAGGAAACAGGGAATTTGAAACAAAAGGCAAAAGAGTTCACAACCGATAAAAGCCAAACAAATGACCCACGGGTGGTGAGTGAACCTCAATGTGAAAATAAAAGAGTGTCTCAAAACATTTATGCGAGTGCAAAAGACATGAGAGATACCCTTTTTCAAAATAGGCCGTGCATTCTAGTCCGTTTCAAGGACTCCATTTTATCAACTATCACTAACATCACATATTTGCCTAGTGTGTTTTTTTCTCTATTACAGGAGTTTCAAGATGTCTTAAGCAACCCACCGGATGGTTTACCACCTACAAGAGGAATCGAACATCAAAACGAATTCATCCCTGGATCAACCATACCAAACCGCCCCGCTTACCGATGCATTCCTGAGGAAACGAAGAAATGGGAACGACAAATAGATTCATTATTACAAAAAGGACACATCCGTGAGAGTCTTAGTCCTTGTGTAGTTCCCGTCATTCTAGTTCCAAAGAAAGATAGCACATTCCGAATGTGTGTAGATTGTCGACCTATCAATTGGATAACAATCAAGTATAGGCATCCTATTCCACGCCTTGATGATATGTTGGATGAACTACATGGTGCAAGTATCTTCACCAAAATTGACTTGAAGAGTGGTTACCATCAAATTCGAATGAAAGAAGGTGACGAATGGAAAACAGCATTCAAGACAAAGTTCGGCTTGTATGGATGGCTTGTTATGCCCTTTGGACTCACAAACGCTCCAAGCACCTTCATTAGATTAATGAATCACGTTCTTAAGGAGTTTATAGGTAAATTTGTTGTCGTTTACTTTGATGACATTCTTATATACTCATCTTCTTTTGATTCTCATGTCATTCACGTTCGAATGGTTCTCGAAGTTCTTTGACGAGAATATTTATATGCTAACATGGATAAGTGTGTGTTTTACAATGATAAGCTTATGTTTTTAGGCTTTATAGTTAGTGTACAGGGTATTCATGTAGATAAAGAGAAGGTCAAGGCAATTCAAGAATGGCCCACGCCTACTTCCATCACCGAGGTAAGATCTTTTCATGGTTTGGCAAGTTTCAACCGTCGCTTTGTCAAAGATTTCTCAACCATTGCTGCACCATTAACCGAGATCATCAAAAAGTCAGTTGAATTCAAATGGGGACCACTACAACAAAAAACTTTTGAACTTCTTAAAGATAAGTTATGTTCTGCCCCTATTCTTCGTCTTCCCAATTTTTCTAACACCTTTGAGCTAGAATGTGATGCTTCAGGCATAGACATTGGTGATGTCCTCATGCAAGAAAGACAACCTATCGCTTACTTTAGTGAGAAGTTAAAAGGTGCACAATTGAACTACTCTACCTACGACAAGGAACTTCTTGCACTCGTCCGAGCACTCGAAGTATGGCAACACTATCTTCTCCCTAAAGAGTTTGTCATTCACACGGACCATGAATCACTCAAATGGTTAAATGGACAAGGTAAGTTAAACAAACGACATGCTCGATGGGTTGAGTTCATTGAATCTTTCCCTTACATCATCAAATACAAACAAGGGAAAGATAACATTGTAGCTGATGCATTATCCCGACGATACACACTTATCACTCGAATGCATGCTACTGTTCTGAGTTTTGCACATATCAAAGAACTTTATCCTAACGATCCATATTTTTCTGAGATTTATAAACAATGTGTAAAAGGTTCTTTTAACAAGTTTTATCTTGTAGATGGCTTTCTCTTTCGCATGAACAGGTTGTGTATACCACAAAGCTCTTTGCGAGAATTCTTGGTTCATGAGTCACATGCCGGAGGACTTATGGGACACTTCGGTATTCACAAAACACTTGATATGGTCATGGAACACTTCTTTTGGCCGCACATGCGTAAAACAGTGGAAAAGATTTGTGCATCATGCATCACGTGCAAACAAGCAAAGTCAAAGGTAAATCATAATGGTTTGTATATGCCTTTACCAATTTCTTCTTCTCCTTGGATCGATTTATCGATGGATTTTATACTTGGCTTACCCCGCACTAAGAAAGGACGAGATAGTATTTTTGTGGTTGTGGATAGATTCTCAAAGATGGCACACTTCATTCCTTGCCATAAAACGGATGATGCCACACATATTGCTAATTTATTCTTTAGAGAAATAGTTCGCCTTCATGGCATTCCTCGCACCATTGTTTCCGATCGTGACACTAAGTTCATAAGCCACTTTTGGAAGGTATTATGGGGTAAGATTGGCACAAAACTTCTCTATTCCACTTCTTGTCATCCTCAAACCGATGGAAAAACCGAAGTAATAAATCGGATTCTAGGATCTTTGCTAAGAACTGTGGTAGGTAAGAATACCCGTAATTGGGAATAATGTTTACCTTTTGTTGAGTTTGCTTATAATCGATCCATTCACTCCACAACAGGTTATTCTCCATTCGAAATAGTTTATGGTTTTAACCCACTAACTACTTTGGATCTTATTCCCTTACCTTTAGATCAGGTTGCCAGTTTAGATGGTGAAAAGAAGGCTGCTCTTGTCAAAGACATTCACGCCAAAGCCAAACTCAAGATGGAGAAAACCTACGAGGCAATCACAAACCGAGTTAACAAGGGCCGACGACATGTCACCTTTGAACCAGGAGATTGGGTATGGGTTCACATGAGAAAAGAAAGGTTCCCGACACAAAGGAAATCCAAGCTATACCCACGAGGCGATGGCCCATTCCATGTTCTTTAACGAATCAATGACAACGCCTACCGCATTGATCTTCCTGGTGAGTATAACGTGAGTGCATCCTTTAATGTTTCTGACTTATCTCCTTTTGATATTTCAAATTCGAGGATGAATTCTTTTAAGGAAGGGGGAGATGATACATGCAGCACATGCCCTAAAGCTAAGGATGATGAATTTACTATACCACTTGGCCCTATCACACGAGGCCGGACCAAACTTCTTAAAGACAAGCTTCAAAGCGCAGTTCAAGCATTCATCCGGAAGGGTCTGATAGCAGCAGATTTGAAACAACTTTTTTGAAGGGTATCCAGTTGTTATCAGGTCGACATGTCTTCTGTAGATACAACCGTCTGTCTCTTATCTTTCCAACGGTTCTTGAATCGCATCAATCCAATATCGGGAACTCAAGAAATGGTCATTTTACTGAAGATGGTGCATGCAGGAAATCCTATACGGGATTAATACGTTATTTTGTAAATATTACGAATTTTCAATATTTATATTGATTATTTGTAATATAATTTAATATAGGATGATTAATTATCTTTTAGGATCATATTTATTATTTTATTAGGAATTAAGGTTGGGTTAAAACAATATTTTTAGTTATTATTATTTTATTAGGAATTAGGGTTAAAACATGTTTAGTTTATTAATATTTTATTCTTTAGTTATTTAGGACCTTTAGAATTCAGCCCCTATATAAAGGAGGCTTCATTTAACTTTGTAAATCAGATTTCTTTGATCAATAATACAACAAGAGTTTGTTTTTGCAAGTGCTGATTGCCTTGTGCCTTCGAAGCTTCTTCTCCTGGAGTTCTTTCAAGTTCTTGTGAGGGAGATTAATCTTCACACTCCAATTTTCCTTTTCATCGCGACTAGGAGGGTTGGTTAGATCCATATTATCGTTTTTGCCTTTTCATTGCGACTAGGAGGGCTCGATAGGACATTATCCATCGATTTTCCACATCCATCCACGCCATCAATCATCTTTACCATTCACTTTAATAAGGGAGATCTTTGATTTCTTGGTTATTTTCTCTATTCTTAATTCTTTTTATCTTTTGTTTATCTTATTTTAATCTTGTTTCTTTTCTTGTTTCTAGCACTAAAAGAAACCCTAAAGAATCCTAGCTATTGCCGCCACCTTCCTCATTCATTCCTTATTGTTCTTCATCGAGTCTAGAGCTTTTCTAGGTTTGATTCTTCAACAAGAGCAACGTTCATCAATCCGCCACCGCTTCCCTATCATGAGATTAATGTGCCATCTTTCTGAGGGGGTGTGATAGCATATAAATGTTCTCGTCGAAGAACTTCGAGAACCATTCGAATGTGAATGACATGTCAAAAGAAGATGAGTATATAAGAATGTCATCAAAGTAAACGACAACAAATTTACCTATAAACTCCTTAAGAACGTGATTCATTAATCTCATGAAGGTGCTTGGAGCGTTTGTGAGTCGAAAGGGCTAAGACTCTCACGGATGTGTCCTAAATCTATTTGTTTTGAGGAATCTACACACACATTCGGAATGTGCCATCTTTCTTTGGAACTAGAATGACGGGAACTGCACAAGGACTAAGACTCTCACGGTTGTGTCCTAAATCTATTTGTCGTTCCAATTCCTTCCTTTCCTTAGGATTGCATCGGTAAGCGGGGCGATTTGGTATGGTTGATCCAGGGATGAATTCGATTTGATGTTCGATTCCTCTTGTAGGTGGTAAACCATCTGGTGGGTTGCTTAAGACATCTTGAAACTCCTGTAATAGAGAAGAAAACACACTAGGCAAATCTGTGATGTTAGTGATAGTTGATAAAATGGAGTCCTTGAAACGGACTAGAATGCACGGCCTATTTTGAAAAAGGGTATCTCTCATGTCTTTTGCACTCGCATAAATATTTTGAGACACTCTTTTTATTTTCACATTGAGGTTCACTCACCACCCGTGGGTCATTTGTTTGGCTTTTATCGGTTGTGACCTCTTTTGCCTTTTGTTTCAAATTCCCTGTTTCCTTGAGAATTCGTTGTTGATCTATGAGAATCTCTTTGGGGGGTAGGGGGTTAAGTCGGAATGGTTTACCTTTTATTGGAATTGTGTAAATGTTCTTTCGACCATAATATGTGACGTCATTGTCGTATTGCCAAGGTCGTCCTAAGAGAATGTGGGATGCTTGCATCGGAATTACATCACACCATACGTCGTCACAATACTTTCCCATCTTGATATTAACGAGGCATTGTTTAACCACCTTCATTTCGGCACTCTCATTAAGCCATTGTAAGCAATAAGGTTTCGGATGTCGTTGGCAAGGAAGTTTGAGTGATTCAACAACATTGGAGCTAATGATGTTGACACAACTACCATTATCAATGATGATGGAGAATGGTTGTTCCTTGATTAGGCAGTGTGTGTGGAAGATGTTGGAACGTTGTATGTCAGACTCGTCGGATGCTTGGATGTTCAATGTATGACGGATCACCAAGATTGTACCATTGTACTCATCGCTTCCATAGTCATCACTGTCTTCTTTAGCTTCGGCATGTGCTGGAATGTCGGCGAGGTCGTCATCAGAGTCAGAATTGTAAGATCCATCACCTAGTATGGTTAAGGTCCTCGTGTTTGGACAATTACGGCTGATATGGCCTCTTCCTAAGCATTTAAAACACTTGATGTCTCTTGCTCGGGTGTCGTCTTTAGGGGCTGGAAGTGTCTCATTCTTCGTTGGTCGTTGTTTTTCTTTGTCGAGTTTGTCATCTCTCGACTTTTTTTGAGAAGATGGAGTAGAAGATGAGGAAGGATTTGAAGTATTACCTTGGTAAGAGAATGAAGTACCTTGGTAATGTTCTCTGAATCGGAATCTCCTTTGTATTTGTGCTTCGATTGTCATTGCTTTCTTTACTGTATCTTCGAGGTTTTCGTACCCATGGAGATCAAGAAGATCAGTGATGTTTGAGTTTAAGCCAACGACGAATCTTGACATGGTGTCCTCTTCTTCTTCAGTTATGTTAGCCCTATTGAGTAAGGACTGCATCTCCTTGTAGTAATCTTCAACTGAACTTCTACCTTGTCGAAGTCAGTGTAGTCGTTGTTTAACTTCTCATGTATAATGTGTCGGTAGAAATCGGTTCCTCATGGCATGTTTGAGTTCGGTCCAAGACGTGATTGGTTGAATTTCGTAGTTGTCGATCTTTTTCCTTGTTTGCATCCACCAAGTGTGAGCATATCCTTCGAATTCCAAGGTTATGAGGGGAACTTGTTCAGCTTGGGGGCAGTCATGGTATGCGAAAAAGAGATCAACTTTTCCTTCCCAATCGATGTACTTGTCTGGGTCGTAGTCTCCTTTAAAAGACGGGATCGTGAACTTTGGTTTTGAAAAGAGTTTGGGTGTTTGAAAACGTGGTTGTGCTCGCCTGGGGGCCAAAAGCTCAGCATTGTTTGGCCTTGGATTCTGGTTTGGTTGATCCAGTTGTAGTTCTTGCCATTCTCTCAAGGCATTGTTAAGTTGATCAAATTGAGTTGTGAGTCGTTCAAGTGTGGCTAAGATAGCCGTAAGTGTCTCATTGTTATTGTCGCCCATCCTGCAATTATAACACTCAAAAGAAGATTTTAAAGTAGAATAAAATAAAATAAATTCAACAAAGCAAGAAACCTCACAAGTCACTCCAAGAAAGTAACACAACGAGAGGCAAGTAAGCCGATCTTGTACTCTTTAAAACTCACTTTACCAAGTAGTCTTTCACAGTTCGTATCGGAGTTTGATTACTAGCAAAGGCGATAAGAAAAACCTAAAAGCTCTAAGAGGCCAAGAGAACGAGAATGCAAAGAAGGAAGAAGTATGCAAACTCTTTAGTCCTACTAAAACAAAGAAGATAATGTGTTAGATAATGCAAAAGAACAATAACAAGGAAAAACAAAAGAACTTAAAGCACTAAGAGTCAAAGAAAAAGGGACCAAACCAGAAAACCTAGAAAACGCTGGATCAACTTGAGCAACGTTTTTGAGGGGGTTACCGGTGTCCAAAAAATTCTGAAAAATTTCTTGAATGTCTTTCGATGCGTCAAGAAACCACCTGTAAAATTTCAGAACCAAATACCTTCAGTAGTATCCAGTAGACTCTGTTGAACGGTGAGTCCTCAAACAATCTGTTTTTCTTGATCACTTTTTTCGAAGTTGTTATTGATCTCAAAAAATTCTGATATTTTGTGTGAATGATCTCCAATATATTAAGTTTCAATCTGGAAATTTTCACCACGAAATTCCTCGTGTAAAATTTTCAAGAAATTCGACAAGATTCTAAACCGAATCTGCCGATGAAACTTGAATGATGTATTTGAATACTCCAATGAACTCTTATTGGGGTGAAATTTGGAATGGGGATTATTATTAGAATGAGTATAATTTATGGATAAAATCAGCCCTAAATACCTTCGTTTGCAATTTTTTTTGAAATTTTGGCTTTTTTGGCTTTTTTTTGTTTTTTTGCCTTTTTTTGGGTGTTTTTTTTTTTGTTTTTTTGGAAAAAAATAGCAAACTAACAAGAAGGATTTAAATCTAAATTAAAATTAAATAAAAAGAACCTGAAACGCTGAATTGTTTGTGAACTAGCTCCGTTGGGGTACCTTGACGGTTTTGTGTGCAAGAACAAGCAAGATTGCTTGTTTCTCTCCAAGAATCGGCCTAAATCTGATACCAATTGATAGGGAAGCGATGGCGGATTGATGAACGTTGCTCTTGTTGAAGAATCAAACCTATAAAAGCTCTAGACTCGATGAAGAACAATAAGGAATGAATGAGGAAGGTGGCGGCAATAGCTAGGATTCTTTAGGGTTTCTTTTAGTGCTACAAACAATAAAAGAAACAAGATTAAAATAAGATAAACAAAAGATAAAGGAATTAAGAATAGAGAAAATAACCAAGAAATCAAAGATCTCCCTTATGAAAGTGAACGGTAAAGATGATTGATGGCGTGGATGGATGTGGAAAATCGATGGATAATGTCCTATCGAGCCCTCCTAGTCGCAATGAAAAGGAAAACACGATAATATGGCTCTAACCAACCCTCCTAGTCGCGATGAAAAGGCAAAATGGAGTGTGAAGATTAATCTCCCTCACAAGAACTTGAAAGAACTCCAGGAGAAGAAGCTTCGAAGGCACAAGGCAATCAGCACTTGCAAAAACAAACTCTTGTTGTATTATTGATCAAAGAAATCTGCTTTACAAAGTTGAATGAAGCCTCCTTTATATAGGGGCTGAATTCTAAAGGTCCTAAATAACTAAAGAATAAAATATTAATAAACTAAACATGTTTTAACCCTAATTCCTAATAAAATAATAATAACTAAAAATATTGTTTTAACCCAACCTTAATTCCTAATAAAATAATAAATCTGATCCTAAAAGATAATTAATCATCCTATATTAAATTATATAAGAAATAATCAATATAAATATTGAAAATTCGTAATATTTACAAAATAACGTATTAATCCCGTATAGGATTTCCTGCATGCACCGTCTTCAGTAAAATGACCATATCTTGAGTTCCCGATATAGGATTGATGCAATTCAAGAACTGTTGGAAAGATAAGAGACAGACGGTTGTATCTCCAGAAGACATGTCGACCGGATAACAACTGGATCCCCTTCAAAAAGTTATTGCAAATCTGCTGCTATTAGACCCTTCCGGATGAATGCTTGAACTGCGCTTTGAAGCTTGTCTTTAAGAAGTTTGGTCCGGCCTCGTGTGATAGGGCCAAGTGGTATAGTAAATTCATCATCCTTAGCTTTAGGGCATGTGGTGCATGTATCAGATAAGAGAAAGAAGGTTGTATATCCAGAAGACATGTCGACCAAATAAGATCAGGATCCCATTAAAAAAGTCGTCGCAAGTATGCTGCTGTTCTGATCTTCTTTTCCAAAGCTTGGACGAGTGGATCATTTGGAAGAGTTATTACTTCTTCCTTTGATGTGAACCTTGTGATGCATGTATCATCCTCCCTTTCTTCAAAAAGATTCGACCTCGAATCTGAAACATTAAAGGGAGCAACATTAGAATAGTTTAATAATTCATTCACATTATGCTTACCGAATAGATATGCTTTGAATCTTCGAGACTTTGTTCTTCTAATAGGTTTGAGTAGAAACATTAGTCCAAAGAATCATGTATTATGGACTCTGGTGCATGTATCATTCCCCCACTCCTCAAAAGGATTCATCCTCGAATCTGAAAATCCAAAAGAAAGAGAATTAGATGTGTTGAAAGAAAAACTTGTGAAATATTTACCAGGATCAGTGTGATGTGTCTTTATGCGTTTTATTCGAGGTTTCTTCTTTGTAGGAACTGATTTCTTGTAGTCTTGAAATCCTCTTTTGCATACAAGTCTTGTAATCTGATGTTTTGGTTGAATTTCAACATGGTGTCGGCCACTGTTGGCTTTCTGTATGATTATTTCAGATAATTTCTCCATGGTTTTATTCGTGTGTGGTGAGAATGAGTGTTTAAAAACCATGTCAACTGGTTTGTTAATGTAATCCCTTAAGTCTTCTAAGTGTGGTTCATAAATTAATGATTCATAGGAGGAGATTTGTGGACTGTATAACCTGTTTAGTTGGCAAGGAAACTCATATACAAGAAAAAGCTCATTAAAAGCACTCTTAAATGTATGGGTAGAAATATCAGAAATATCTGAGTTATCGTGATATACAACTTTGATATGTTCAATTCTCGGAATAGTAGTATGAGTTTGATAGGTAAGAGTATACCTTCGTGGTACTGTATCGTCTACTGTGTTTTGCTTACCTCGGTATGTTACGCACTTAAAGGAGTTGTGTTTAGTATGGATGACAACTTCACGAGCCTTACCTTGTAAAAAGGAGAAGAAGTACGTTACAATGTCATTAAAATGAGTAATAAAATGTTTACCTTTGGACTCTCGTAAATCGTGACTCTTCATTGGTATGGCATAGTGATTAGGGCTTTTAGGTGGTAACCCGTCAGGAGGGTCACCGAGCACTATTTGAAAACTCTTGGCGATGGAAGATGGTGTTGGCCAGTCTCGTGTTGCTTTTACTTTCTCATCATTTACATGGATTCCCTGTGCACGAACTATAAAGCATGTGGAGTTGTTCAAGTCATGTTTCGTCATTATGATGACGTTACGACTAAGGCTTTCATGGATGTAGCCTTTTTGTAACAAATATAACTCTTTGGTTTCTTCGAGATTGTATGTTTGACGAGGTATGATGGAACCTTGAATTAGATTAGTTTGGTGTTGTTTTCCTTTTTCCAGTGGTAATCCGTCAGGTGGATCACCTAATTCTTCTCGAAAATCCTGTAACAAAGATGAAAACACACTAGGCAAATCCTTGTTAATGTTAGAAATTTAAACAATTGATTCTCTAAAGCGAACAAGGATGGAATGCTGTTTGTAAAGAAGGTTCTCTCTCAATTCTTTTGTGCTCACACATAGATTTTGAGTCACTCTTTCTTCTCACAATTAGGTTCACTCACCTCCCATGGGTCATTATTCTTTTGGCTTTTGTAATTAGTGACCTCTTTTTCTTTTGCCTCTTTCTCAGTTTTTCCTTTTTTGCTTTCCCTACCTCTTCACAAATTATCATTTGATCTTTAGGGTCTGGAAGTGTGTCATTCTTTGCTGGTCGTTCTTTCTCCTTGTCAGGTTTGTCATCTCTTGGTTTTTTTAGAGAAGATGGAGCAGCAGATGAGGAAGGATTTGAAGGATTACCTTGGTAAGAGGATAAAGTACCTTGGTAATGTTCTCGGAATCTCCTTTGGATTTGTATATCGATTGTCATTGCTTTTTTTAGTGTATCTTCAAGGTTTTCATACCCTTGTAGATCAAGAAGATTAATGATGTTTGAGTTTAAGCCGACAATGAATCTTGACACGGTGACCTCTTCTTTTTCAGTTATGTTAGCCCTATTGAGTAAGGACTGCATCTCCTTATAGTACTCTTCAACTGAACTTCTACCTTGTCAAAGTCGGTCTAGTCGTAGTTTAATTTCTCGTGTATAATGTGTCGGTAGGAATCGCTTCCTCATGGTTTGTTTGAGGTCGGTCCAAGAAGTGATTGTTGGAATTTGGAAGTTCTGGATCTTTTTCCTTGTTTGCATCCACCAAGTTCGAGCATATCCTTCGAATTGTGTGGTGATGAGGTGAACTTGTTTAGCTTGGGGGCAGTCATGGTATGCGAACATGAGATCAACTTTTCCTTCCCATTCGATGTACCTGTCTGGATCATTATCTCCTTTGAAAGATGGGATCATGAACTTTGGTTTTGCAAAGAGTTTGGGTGCTTGAAAACGTGGTTGTTCTCACCCGCGTACCAAAAGTTTAGCATTGTTTGGTCTTGGATTCTGGTTTGGTAGATCCAGATGTGGTTTTTTTCATTCTCTCACTATTTCATCAAATCTTTCAACTTGAGTCGTGAGTCGGGTAAGTGTGGCTAAGATAGCCGTAAGTGTCTTGTTGTTATTGTCGCCCATCCTGAAATCATAACACTCAAAAGAAAATTTTAAAGTAAAATAAAAATAAAAGGAAGAAAATTCAACAAAGCAAGAAATCTCACAAGTCACTCCAAGAAAGTAACACAACGAGAGGCAAGTAAGCCGATCTTGGACTCTTTAAAACTCACTTTACCAAGTAGTCTTCCACAGTTCGTATCGGAGTTTGATTACTAGCAAAGGCGATAAGATAAACCTAAAAGCTCTAAGAGGCCAACCAAAGGTTAGACTCCAAGAGAACGAGAATGCAAAGAAGGAAGAAGTATGCAAACTCTTTAGTCCTACTAACACAAGGAAGATAATGTGTTAGATAATGCAAAAGAACAATAACAGGGAAAAACAAAAGAACCTAAAGCACTAAGAGTTAAAGAAAAAAAGGACCAAACCAGAAAACCTAGAAAACGCTGGATCAACTTGAGCAACGTTTTTGAGGGGGTTACCGGTATCCAAAAATTCTGGAAACATTCTTGAATGTCTTTCGATGCATCAAGAAACCATCTGTAAAATTTCAGAATCAAATACCTTCAGTAGTATCCAGTAGACTCTGTTGAACGGTGAGTCCTCAAACAATCTGTTTTTCTTGATCGCTTTGTTCAAAGTTGTTCTTGATCTCTAAAAATTCTGATATTTTGTGTGAATGATCTCCAATATATGAAGTTTCAATTTGGAAATTTTCACCACAAAATTGTTCCTGTAAAATTTTCAAGAAATTTGACAATATTCTAGACCGAATCTGCCGATAAAACTTGAATGATGTATTTGAAGGATCTAATGAACTGTGATCGAAGTGAATTTTGTACTGAAGATTAAACTTAAGACGAATATGATATCTGGAGAAAATCAGCCCTAAATACCTTCGTTTGCAATTTTTTTTTTGAAATTTTGAAATTTTGGATTTTTTGTTTTTTTTGTTTTTTTTTGCCTTTTTTTGCCTTTTTTTTGAAAAAAAATAGCAAACTAACAAGAAGGATTTGAATCTAAATTAAAATTAAATAAAAAGAACCTGAAACGATGAATCTTCTCTAAACTAGCTCCGTTGGGGTACCTTGATGGTTTTGTGTGCAAGAACAAGCAAAATTGCTTGCTTCTTTCCAAGAATCGGCCCAACTCTGATACCAATTGATAGGGAAGCGGTGGCGGATTGATGAACGTTGCTCTTGTTGAGGAATCAAACCTAGAAAAGCTCTAGACTCGATGAAGAATAATAAGAGATGAATGAGGAAGGTGGCGGCAATAGCTTGGGTTTTTTGGGGTTTCTTTAAGTGATGGAAACAAGGTAAGAAACAAGATTAGAACAAGATAAAAAAAATATAAAGAAATTGAAAATAAAATATGATAACCAATAAATCAAAAGATCTCCCTTATGAAGGTGAACGGTAAAGATGATGATGGTGAGGATGGATTTGTGGAAAATAGATGGATAAGTGTCCTATCGAGCCCTCCTAGTCGCAATGAAAAGGAAAACACGATAAATGGCTCTAACCAACCCTCCTAGTCGCGATGAAAAGGAAAATTGGAGTGTGAAGATTAATCTCCCTCACAAGAACTTGAAAGAACTCCAGGAGAAGAAGCTTCGAAGGCACAAGGCAATCAGCACTTGCAAAAACGAACTCTCATTGTATTATTAATCAAAGAAATCTTATTTACAAAGTTGAATGAAGCCTCCTTTATATAGGGGTTGAGTTCTAAAGGTCCTAGATAACTAATGAATAAAATAATAATAAACTAAACATGTTTTAACTCTAATTCCTAATAAAATAATAATAACTAAAGATAATATTTTAACCCAACCTTAATTCCTAATAAAATAATAAATCTAATCCTAAAAGATAATGCATCATCCTATATTAAGTTATATTACAAATAATCAATAAAAATATTAAAAATTCGTAATATTTACAAAATCCCGTATAGGATTTTCTGCATGCACCGTCTTCAGTAAAATGGCTATATCTTGAGTTCCCGATATTGGATTGAGGCGATTCAAGAACTGTTGGAAATATAAGAGAAAGACGGTTGTAGATCTAGAAGACATGTTGACCAAATAAGATCAGGATCCCATTCAAAAAGTCGTCGCAAGTATGCTGCTGTTCTGATCTTCTTTTCCAAAGCTTGGACGAGTGGATCATTTGGAAGAGTTATTACTTCTTCCTTTGATGTGAACCTTGTGATGCATGTATAAAAATAGCTTACAAAGTACAAGGAAGCTCATGGAACACTAAGGGAAGCTCGATTCAGCTGGAGGAGCTTAAGGCTAGCTAAACTTTGCTAGTTGGACTATTTGGAGCTGAGTTGCCAAAAGTAATGTCAAAGGTAGTTGAATATAGCTGAACATAATGTTTGAGGAGCTCAACAGGATTTAGATAGGAAGCTTGTTCACAAACAGCCTATGTTTGCTAGCTAGCTCCACAACTCAAGCTAGCTTGAAAGAGACACATGCACACCCAAGAGAGAGAGAGAATGACCAGCCATCATTCCATGCACAAGGCTGCACCACAATGCTTCCTAGAACACCCATGTGCCTTGCATATGGGTCATTTAGGCGCCAAGATGAAGAGTTCCCTCCCTATTCGGCCAAGCCATGTGTTTTGCATGTGATCAGCCCCTTTGTGCATATGGGTCATTTAGGCGCCAAGATGAAGAGTTCCCTCCCTATTCGGCCAAGCCATGTGTTTTGCATGTGATCAGCCCCTATGTGCCTTGCATATGACTCCATTTAGGCCCCAAGATGAATGGCCATCTATCCATTCGGCCAAACACCATTACTCCTCCAATTTGGCGCCAACTTGAAGGGTTTCAAGTGCTATTCGGCCATGAGACATACGCCTATACTTCAACCGAACCAGCACCTATTTATTCAAGTTATTTATGAATTAAATTATGTCATTTTAGGAAGGCACAAGGCTGGCCGAATCTCCTTGTAATTATTCGGCCATGTCTCTCCATTTCCTATAAATAGGAAAGCATTCATCATTTGTAAGAAGACCATTATTTTTATTTGAAGTGAGATTATTCTCTTTCTTAAGTCCTGGTGACTTTTTATCGACTTATCAAGTATTTTATACTTGTGGCGTCAACCCCTTCCTTTTCATCTTGATACTTCTGGTTCCTAGTTCTTTATAATTAGTGGGTCAAAGTACTTCATACCACCCCTTAAAGAAGCAATATAAAGTCTGGGTCTTTGCTCTATATAACATTGGTTCTTCTTTGATTCTTCTTTAAGATACTATCCTCACAACTATTCCTTTGTTTCATAAACCATAGCCATAGCCATATAAACCATCTTCTGCTTCCATCTCTCATTTAAACAGCCCACCTATTCACCCTTACGTTTACCACCTTAACCTTTCTATTTTTGAGCCATTCACTTTGCAGTTTGTTTTGCTTTCTTCCTAGATCCACAATCCAATGAGAAGGTAGAATTACCTTACATCAAGAGGTAATCAGAGCTTTGGTGGAAGAAGCAACGTGCAACAAAAACAAAAAGAAAAACACAAAAAGAAGCGCAAGTGAAGTGCAAAGTCAAAGAAATCAAGAAAAATCAGAAAAGAAATTTCCAGCACTCAAAAAGAAGAAAAGCGAAGAAAAGAAAAAAAGAAAGTTGAAGCACTCATCAACAATTCTCATCACCAAGCCATTCAAGTAAGCCTTTAAAATTGATTGTGGTGATAGAAGGTTGTGAAGTGACTTGTGTAAGTAACCCCTTTTGTTCTCTTCTTTCTATTTTCTAAGCCACCCTTTCAATTATATTTTGCTTTCCAATCCTACTAATCTTTTTGCAGCCGATGCCAAACAAGTAGAAATTTATTTGTTACAATCTTGAGTAAAGTTCTCTAGAACTTGAGACAAGAGAATCGAGAGGAAAAAGGCTAGAGTGTGTGAGATCAGAAGAGGACAAGTAAAAGCCTTAAAGTCCTAGAGTGCAAACACGAGTGGATTGACTGACATCAAGTTTACTTGGAGTGACTCGTGAGACTTTGTGAGAGTATATTCTGGTAAGGTCCTACACACATTTCAATTTTTCCTTATTTGCTAACATGTCTCTTCCATCCAACATCTTTGTAGTCAAAAGCACTTTGAACATTCAAAGTCAAGAGGATGAACAAAGAGAGAACATTTTCCATACCAAATGTCACGTGGGAGATAATATTTGCGTGGTGATCATTGATGGAGGAAGTTGTACAAATGTAGCAAGTACTCACATGGTAGAAAAGTTGGGTCTCAAGATTTCCAAACATCCTCATCCTTATAAACTTCAGTGGCTCAACAATGTGGGAGAAGCCAAGGTAACCAAGCAAGTTGTTGTACCTTTTTCAATTGGAAGATACAATGATGAAGTTCTTTGTGACGTGGTGCCCATGAGTGCAAGCCACCTTATACTAGGACGTCATTGGAAATATGATAAGAAGGCTACTCATGATGGATTCTCTAACAAGTACTCTTTCCAACATCAAGGAAAGAAAATCATATTGGCACCCTTACTTCCCAGTCAAGTTCATGAATGCCAAGTGACCCTTAAATCACGCATAGAAGAATGGGAGAAAATGAAGGCCATAAAAAGAAGCTTTGAAGAAGAACGTTTTGAGGAGACAAGAACAATTGGAAATGAATCTGTTGGAGTTAAAAAGGATGTTTTGCAAGTAGTGGAGCAAATTGAAAGTGGCAAATTTGAAAAGGATGAGTATAGAGAAGAGAAGTAGAGTGAAGGATAATTTTTACCTAACAATTCTTCTTCTACTATTTCTTTTTCCTTGCAGGATATTCAAAGAGACATATATTTTCAAGTAGAAAATTCAAGAAACATGTCTTTTGAAGAACCAATAGGTGTGACCTTTGGTAATCCACAAGACATGTCCTTTGATGTTCCAACAGTTATGCCACTTGATGTTCAAAAAGATGTGCCACTTGAAGTGCCAAGGAATGGGATCATTGATAATCCAAGTACATTACACATATTGAAGGGAATTCAGCAACCAATGGAGATTTCCATCATTAAGCAACCAACACCCATTAAACATTCTCCCTGGTTTGCTAATTCTATTCATTTTGTTATTATTTTTTCGTTTTATAACTTCAATGAGAAACTACTTCGATTTGAGGACAAATCGCCTAAAAGAAGGGGATGATGATATGATCCAAACAAGCTATAATTTTCTCCATGACTTGAACACACCATGGATGTTCTTCAAATCTATTTCTAAGGGAGTTCTTCATTACCCTATCTTATACTATATCATTTATACATTCTATTCTAGCATAAGCATGCATTCACATGTTAGTATAAATTATCATATTATTATTTCCATCCTATGCTTATTTGATCATGTTTTTCATATTATTCAAATATATGCTATGATTACATATCATTTCTTAGGATATTATTATTACATGTTTCCATTTATCATTTATGAATACCATGTTATATGATGTTCATGCATACAACATATACCCATATCTTTATGATTGATACACAATGTTATAAGCATGTTAGGATAGTCTTATAATCATATTAAGCATGATTATCATATATACATCAAGGCATCATCATTATAATACATTTCGTTAGTTCATATGCATTCATATTAACTCTTAAGCCTCATTCATAATCTTACACATATTATGAGATGATATAATTAGCTCATGGCCTTCAAACTTAGCTCACATTACCATAATCAAACATGGCAGCAAGGTATTTAGCTCGTCTTAGCTCAATATCATGGACTTACCTTGTTTCCTTGCACATGTAGGTACATTGGAGGATGATGCACGTTGAGGTAGCTTGGTGAATGATTTGGACGTCATATGCAGCTCACAAACAACTTACAAAGTACAAGGCAGCTCATGGAACACTAAGGGAAGCTCGATTCAGCTGGAGGAGCTTAAGGCTAGCTAAACTTAGCTAGTTGGACTATTTGGAGCTGAGTTGCCAAAAGTGATGTCAAAGGTAGCTGAATATAGCTGAACATAATGTTGAGGAGCTCACAAGGACTTAGCTAGGAAGCTTGTTCACAAACAGCCCATGTTTGCTAGCTAGCTCCACAACTCAAGCTAGCTTGAAGGAGACACATGCACGCCCAAGAGAGAGAGAGCATGACCATCCATCATTCCATGCACAAGGCTGCACCACAAGGCTTCCTAGAACACCCATGTGCCTTGCATATGACCAGCCCCCATGTGCCTTGCATATGGATCATTTAGGCGCCAAGATGAAGAGTTCCCTCCCTATTCGGCCAAGCCATGTGTTTTGCATGTGATCAGCCCCCATGTGCCTTGCATATGACTCCATTTAGGCCCCAAGATGAATGGCCATCTATCCATTCAGCCAAACACCATTACTCCTCCAATTTGGCGCCAACTTGAATGGTTTCAAGTGTTATTCGGCCATGAGATATACCCTGCACTTCAACCGAACCAACACCTATTTATTCAAGTTATTTATGAATTAAATTATGTCATTTTAGGAAGACACAAGGCTGGCCGAATCTCCTTGTAATTATTCGACCATGTCTCTCCATTTCCTATAAATAGGAAAGCATTCATCTTTTGTAAGAAGACCATTATTTTTAATTGAAGTGATATTATTCTCTTTCTTAAGTCCTGGTGACTTTTTATCGACTTATCAAGTATTTTATACTTGTGGCGTCATCCCCTTCCTTTTCATCTTGATACTTCTGGTTCCTAGTTCTTTATAACTAGTGGGTACTTCATACCACCCCTTAAAGAAGCAATATAAAGTCTGGGTCTTTGCTCTATATAGCATTGGTTCTTCTTTGAGTCTTCTTTAAGATATTATCCTCACAACCATTCCTTTGTTTCATAAACCATAACCATAGCCATATCAACCATCTTCCGCTTCCATCTCTCATTTAAACAGCCCACCTATTCACCCTTACGTTTACCACCTTAACCTTTCTATTTTTGAGCCATTCACTTTGCAGGATGTTTTGCTTCCTTCCTAGATCCACAATCAAACGAGAAGGTAGAATTACCTTACATCAACATGGTCTTCATGCTATGCTTTGATGAGGTTGCAACCATAGGATGATGTCTTGAAGTCCATGGAATGAAGATAGGCAACAACTAGTCGTGAATTAGCTTCCAATGTGTATCTAGATGACATGGCATCCATTGGGCAGCCTAGAGATGAACTAGCTTCAAGGTAAGCTAGATGAGTGTCTTGGTAGCTAACTAGGTGAGTTATAGCTTGATAAACTCAAGCTAGTTAGCTTTGGTCTTCTCAGCTCCTCAGCTACTTCCAGCTACCTTTAGTCCACTTTTCATCACTTTGGTCCAAAGCTCTCCTCCAGCTAAGTTCAGCAACATGCTAGCTCCTCCAGCTAAGTTGAGCTTTCCTTAGTGTTCCACGAGCTGCCATGATATTTGTGAGCTGTTTGCGAGCTACATATGACGTCCAAATACTCTACCAAGCTACCTCATCGTGCATCACACTCCAATGTACCTATATGTGCAAGGAAACAAGGTAAGTCCATGATATTGAGCTGTTATGAGCTAAATACCTTGCTGCCATGTATGATTATGGTGATGTGAGCTATGTTTGAAGGTCATGAGCAAATTATATCATCTCAAATTATGTGTAAGATAATGCATGAAGCTTAAGAGCTAATATGAATGCATATGAACTAATAAAATGATTTATAATGATGTTGCCTTGATGTATATATGATAATCATGCTTAATATGATTATAAGACTATCCTAACATGCTTATAACATTGTGTATCAATCATAAAGATATGGGTATATGTTGTATGCATGAATATCATATAACATGGTATTCATAAATGATAAATGGAAACATGTAATAATAATATCCTAAGAAATGATATGTAATCATAGCATATATTTAAATAATATGAAAAACATGTTCAAATAAGCATAGGATGGAAATAATAATATGATAATTTATACTAACATGTGAATGCATGCTTATGATAGAATAGAATGTATAAATGATATAGTATAAGATAGGGTAATGAAGAACTCCCTTAGAAACAGCTTTGAAGAACATCCATGGTGTGTTCAAGTCATGGAGAAAGTTGGAGCTAGTTTGGATCGTATCAAGCCCTCTCCCTATTCGGCTAAGCATCATCTCCCATCCAATTTGGCACCAACTGAAGGGACACAAGAGCTATTCGGCCAAGGGTTATTACCCTCCATTTAAACTAAACCATCATCTCTATTTGTAATTAAATTATGACTCTATAGGAAGACACAAGGTCGGCCGAATCCCCTTGTAATCATTCAGCCATGCCTCTCCATTTTCTATAAATAGAAAAACATATATCATTTGTATTCAGACCTTTTTAATTAATATAAGTGAGATTATTCTCTTTCTTAAGTCCTGGTGACTTTTATCGACTTATCAAGTATTTTTAATACTTGTGGCATTAACCCCTTCCCCTTGATACTTTTGGTTCCTAGTTCTTATAACTAGTGGGTCAAAGTCCTTCATACCACTCCTTAAAGAAGCAATATAAAGTCTGGGTCTTTGCTCTCTATAGCATTGGTTCTTCTTTGAGTCTTCTTTAAGATATTATCCTCACAACCATTCCTTTGTTTCATTAACCATAACCCATAATCATATCAATCATCTTCCGCTTCCATCTCTCATTTATTAAACAGCCCACCTATTCACCCTTACGTCTACCACCCTTAACCATTTCTTTTGAGCCATTCACTTGTGCAGGTTGTTTTGCTTCCTTCCTAGATCCACAATAAATTGAGAGGTACAAGTGCCTTACATCAAGCGGTAATCAGAGCTTTGGTGGAAGAAGCAACGTGTAACAACAACAAAAAGAAAAATACAAAAAGAAGTGCAAAGTCAAAGAAATCAAGAAAATCAGAAAATAAATTAAAGCACTCCAAAAGAAAGAAAATTTCAGCACTAAAAAAAAGACCAAAGAATAGAAAGAAAAGTTGAAAGCACACAACTACAATTCTCATCACCAAGCCATTCAAGTAAATATTTCTAAATTGATTATGCTGATAGAAGCTTGTGAAGTGACTTGTGTAAGTAAACCCTTTTGTTCTCTTCTTTCTATTTCTAAGCCACTCTTTTATTATATTTTGCTTTCCATTCCTACTAACCTTTTTGCAGCCGATGCCAAACAAGTAAAAATTTACTTGATATGGTTTTGGGTAAAGTCCTCTAGAACTTGGGACAAGAGAATTTAGAGGAAAAGGGATGGAGCGTGTGTGAGATCAGAAGAGGACAAGTAATAGCCATTAAGTCCTATAGTGCAAACACGAACGGATTGTGACATTCAAGTTTTCCTTGGAGTGACTCGTGAGGCTTTGTGAGAGTCTATTCTGGTAAGGTCCTACACACATTTCATTTTTCCTTATTTGCTAACATGTCTCTTCCATCCAACATCTTTGTAGTCAAAAGGACTTTGAACATTCAAAATCAAGAGGATGAACAAAGAGAGAACTCAAAGTCAAGAGGATGAACAAAGAGAGAACATCTTCCATACCAAATGTCACGTGGAAGATAAAATTTGCGCGATGATCATCGATGGAGGGAGTTACACAAACGTAGCTAGCACTCTTATGGTTGAAAAACTTGGTTTGGCAACATCAAAGAATTCCTCTCCATATAAAATCTAATGGCTCAATGAAGGAGGTGAGTTAAACGTTACCAAATAGGTTCTAATTCCTTTTTCAGTTGGTAGGTACAAGGACGAGGTGCTTTGTGACATTGTCCCTATGCATGCTAGCCACGTCTTACTTGGAAGACCATGACAGTATGACAAAAGGGCCATTCATGATTGTTATCACAATCAATACACTTTCAAGCATGATGGACGTAAGATAACCTTGATGCCTTTGATGCCAAAAGAGGTACAACAAGATCAATTGCATATGCGAAAGAGTATACAAGCATGGCGTAAAGACTAACCACCAATGAAAAGTGAAGGACAAAACATGAAATCCAACTTCTTCATGAAGCAACATGATGATTCATTGTTGAAAAATGAAGGGTCTCCTACGAAAGGTGGTGATGATTGAAATTTAAAGTCACAACTCTTCACCAAGGGACATAATAGCCAAAAGATAAGTAACCCTTCATTTGAAACCTATTATCTCCTCACTTTTCAGAACCAACCACATGAAGGGTCACTTCCAAAAGGGATATCCTTAAAAGATGATCACTCCCAAAAGGTACCTGTTGGTAAATCATATTCCAAAGAAAGGCCTAAAGGGAAATCTTATGAAAGGGTACCTACTGGAAGAACACAAATGTTCAAAGGATGCTTTCTTTTAGCAAAGAGACATGAAGTTATGCAAGGACAAAATGAACTCGATTTGAGGACAAATTGCCCTAAAGAAGGGGGGATGATGCAAGCACATTTTCACCAACAAAGGGAGTACTCTTGAACATCTTTATAGTGAATATACTTTATATTGTTTATATACTATATGCTTATATAATACATTTCATGATAAGAATACTTGTTATGTAGTTGAAGAATAACTTAGTATGAACACATCATGCATATTGTTATTTAATATATTAAGCATGTTAGAATAGTCTTATAATTATATTAAGCATGATTATTACATATACATCAAGGCAGCATATTTATAATTCATTTCATTAGTTCATATGAATTCCTATTAGATCTTAGGCTTTATGCATTAGCTCATACATATTATGAGATGATATAATTAGCTCATGACCTTAAAGCATAGCTCACATTACCATAATCATACATGAAAGCAAGGTATTTAGCTCATATCAGCTCAATGTCATGGACTTACCTTGTTTCCTTGCACATGTAGGTACATTGGAGTGTGAAACACGTAGAGGTAGCTTGGTGGATTATTTGGACATCATATGCAGCTCACAAAGTACATGGAAGCTCATGGAACAATAAGGAAAGCTCAATTCAACTGGAGGAGCTTAAGACTTGCTAAACTCAGCTAGTTGGACTATTTGGAGTTGAGTTGCCAAAAGAGATGTCAAAGGTAGCTGAATGTAGCTGAACATGTTGTTATAGAGCTCACAAGGACTCGGCTAGGAAGCTTGCTCACGAACAGCCCATAATTGCTAAGATAGCTCCACACTCAAGCTAACTTGTAAGGAGACACATGCACGCCCAAGATGGAGCACATGACCAGCCATCATTTCATGCACAAGGCTGCACCACAAGGCTCCCTAGAGAACCCATGTGCATGCCATATGACCAGCCCCCATGTGCCTTGCGTGTGATATCATTTAGGCATCAAGATGAAGAGCCCTCTCCCTATTCGGCCAAGTATCATCTCCCATCCAATTGGGCGCCAACATTAAGGGACACAAGAGCTATTCGGCCAAGGATTATTACCCTCCATTTAAACTGAACCATCATCTCTATTTGTAATTAAATTATGAATCTATAGGAAGATATAAGGCTGGCCGAATCCCCTTGTTTTCATTTGGATATACCTCTCCATTTCCTATAAATAGGAAAACATATATCATTTGTATTCAGACCTTTTGAATAATTAAAGTGATATTATTCTCTTTTCTTAAGTCCCAGTGACTTTTATCGACTTATCAAGTATTTTTAGTACTTGTGGCATCAACCCCTTCCCTTGATACTTCTGGTTTCTAGTTCTTATAACTAGTGGGTCAAAGTCCTTAATACCACCCCTTAAAGAAGCAATATAAAGTCTGGGTCTTTGCTCTCTATAGCATTGGTTCTCCTTTGAGTCTTCTTTAAGATAATATCCTCACAACCATCCCTTTATTTCATTAACCATAACCCATAGCCATATCAATCATCTTCCGCTTCCATCTCTCATTTATTAAACAACCCACCTATTCACCTTTACGTCTACCACCCTTAACCATTTCTTTTGAGCCATTCTCTTGTACAAGTTGTTTTGCTTCCTTCCTATATCCATAATCAATTGAAGAGGTACAAGTGTTTTACATCACTTATCATTTATATTATTAGCTAATATGCATTCATTTTAGCTTTTAGCTTTAAATAATAGTTCACACATATTATATGATGATATATTTAGCTCATGACATTCAATCATAGCTCACATTACCATAATCATGCATGGCAGCAAGGTATTTAGCTCATATTAGCTCAATGCCATGGACTTACCTTGTTTCCTTGCACATATAGGTACATTGGAGCATGACACATGTTGGGGTAGCTTGGTGGATTATTTGGACATCATATGCAGCTCACAAACAGCTCACAAAGTACATGGCAGCTTGTGGAACACTAAGGAAAGGTCAATTCAGCTGGAGGAGCTCAAGGCTAGCTAATCTCATCTAGTTGGACTATTTCAAACGAAGTTGCTAAAAGTGACATCAAGTGTAGCTGAATGTAACTGAATGTGTTGTTATGAAGCTTGTAAGGTCTCGGTTATGAAGCTCATTCACAACCAGCCCCTTACTTGCTAGCTAGCTACACACTCAAGCAAGCTTGGAGGAAGAAACATGCACACCCAAGATGATGCACATGACCAGCCTTCATCCTATGCACAAGGCTGCACCGCAAGGCTCCCTAGAGATCCCATGTGCGTGCCATATGAACAGCCACCATGTGCCTCGCATGTGGTCTCATTTAGGTGCCATGATGAAGAGCCATCTAACCATTTGGCCAAGCATCATTTCCTCTCCCATTTGGCGCCAACTTAAAGGGATACAAGAGCTAATCGGACAAAGGTTATTACCCTTCATTTAGGACCGAACCATCATCTCTTTTAGCATTTAAATTATGACTTTATAGGGAGACACAAGGGTTGGCCGAACCACCATGTATCTATTCGGCCATGCCCCTCCAAAACCTATAAATAGGCCATCATATTTCATTTGTAGTCATATCGTTTTGATTAATTAAAGTGAGATTATTATCTTTGCTTAAGTCCTTGTGACTTTTTATCGACTTATCAAGTATTTTAATACTTGTGGCATCAATCCCTTCTGATATAGTCACGTCTACACCAGATCCGGAGGTCATGCCACACGGTCCCATTACTAGGTCAAGGGCCAAACAATTCAGGGAAGTTCTCTTAACTAAGTGTCTTGAAGCTTTTGATTCATTTGATAACTTAACACTCTCTTATGTTATGTTATATAATGTTTTAATAGCTAAAGAATAACTTAGTATGAACACATCTTACACATTGTTATTTTTAATATGTTAAGCATGTTAGGATAGTTTTATTATCATATTAAGCATGATTATTATATATACATCAAGGCAGCATACTTATAATGCATTTCATTAGTTTATTTGCATTCATATTAACTCTTAGGCTTTATACATTATCTTACACATATTAGGAGATGATGTACTTAGCTCATGACCATCATACTTATCTTACATTACCATAAACAAACATGGCAGCAAGGTATTTAGCTCGTTTTAGCTCAATATCATGAACTTACCTTGTTTCCTTGCACATATAGGTACAATGGAGTGTGATGCGCGTAGAGGTAACTTGGTGAATGATTTGGACGTCATATATAGTTCAAAAACAGCTCACAAAGTACAAGGCAGCTCATGGAATGCTAAGGGAAGCTCGATTCAGCTGGAGAAGCTTCAGGCTAGCTAAACTTAGCTAGTTGGACTATTTGAAGCTGAGTTGCTAAAAGTGATGACAAAGGTAGCTGAATGTAGCTGAACATGCTGTTATGGAGCTCAAAAGGACTCGGCTAGGAAGATCATTCACAAACAACCCCATGCTTGCTAGCTAGCTCAACACTCAAGCTAGCTTGGAGGAGACACATGCACGCCTAAGAAGAAGCACATGACCAACCATCATTCAATGCACATGGGTGCACCACAAGGCTTCCTAGAACACCCATGTGCCGTGCATATGACCAGCCCCCATGTGCCTTGCATGTGAACTCATTTAGGCGCCAAGATGAAGAGCCCTCTCCCTATTCGGCCAAGCATCATCTCCCATCTAAATTGGCGCCAACTTGAGGAGACACAAGAACTATTCGGCCAAGGATCATTTCCCTCCATCTAGGGCCGAACCATCCTCTCTTTTAGCATTTAAATTATGTCTTTATAGGGAGATACATAGGCTGGCCGAATCATCTTGTATTTATTCGGCCATGTCTCTCCATTTCCTATAAATAGGAAAACATTCCATCATTTGTAACAGACCTTTTTATTCAATTAAAGTGAGATTATTCTCTTCTTAAGTCCTGGTGACTTTTTATCGACTTATCAAGTATTTTATACTTGTGGCGTTAACCCCTTCCTTTCATCTTGATACTTCTGGTTCCTAGTTCATATAACTAGTGGGTCAAAGTACTTAACACCATCCCTTGAAGAAACAATATAAAGATTGGGTCTCTGCTCTATATAGCATTGGTTCTTCTTTGAGATCTCTTCAAGATACTATCCTCACAACCATCCTTTTATTTCATCACCATAACCATAGCCTTATCAACTAACTTCCGCTTCCATTACTCATTATTTAAATAGCCTACCAATTCACCCATACGTCTACCACCCTTAACCATTCTATTTTGAGCCATTCACTTTGCAGGTTGTTTTGCTTCCTTCCTAGATCCACAATCATTTGAAAAGGTACAAGTACCATACATCAAGCGGTAATCAGAGCTTTGGTGGAAGAAGCAACGTGCAACAACAACAAAAAGAAAAATACAACAAGAAGTGCAAAAGTGAAGTGCAAAGTGAAAGAAAAAGAAAAAAAAATCAGCAAAGAAAATTGAAGGACTCAAAAGTCAAAGCACTCAAAAAGAAGAAAAAAAAACAAAGAAAAGAAAGAAAAGTTAGAAGCACTCATCAACAATTCTCATCACCAAGCATTTTCAAGTAAGCCTTTAAAATTGATTATGGTGATAGAAGGTTGTGAAGTGACTTGTGTAAGTAACCCTTTCATTCTCTTCTTTCTAAATTCTAAGCCACCTTTTCAATTATATTTGCTTTCCATTCCTACTAACCATTTGCAACCGACGCCAAACAAGTGAAATTACTCGATATAGTCTTGAGTAAAAGTTCATTAGAACTTGAGACAAGAGAATTGAGGGAAAAAGGCTGGAGCGTGTGTGAGATCAGAAGAGGACAAGTAAAAGCCATTAAAGTCCTAGAGTGCAAACACGAGCGGATTGAGTGACATCAAGTTTTCTTGGAGTGACTCGTGAGGCTTTGTGAGAGTATATTCTGGTAAGGTCCTACACACATTTCAATTTTTTCCTTATTTGCTAGCATGTCTCTTCCATCCAACATTTTTGTAGTCAAAAGGACTTTGAACATTCAAAGTCAAGATGATGAACAAAGAGAAAACATCTTCCATACCAAATGTCACGTGGGAGATAAAATTTGTGTGGTGATCATTGATGGAGGAAGTTGTACCAATTTAGCAAGTACTCACATGGTGGAAAAGTTGGGGCTCAAGACTTCCAAACATCCTCATCCTTACAAACTCCAATGGCTCAACGATGTGGGAGAAGCCAAGGTAACCAAGCAAGTGATTGTACCTTTCTCAATTGGAAGATACAATGATGAAGTCCTTTGTGACGTGGTGCCCATGAGTGCAAGTCACCTTATACTAGGACGTCCTTGGCAATATGATAAGAAAGCCACCCATGACGGATTCTCTAACAAGTACTCATTCCAACATCAGGGAAAGAAAATCATATTGGCACCTTTGTTACCAAGCCAAGTTCAGGAATGTCAAGTGACCCTCAAATCACGCATAGAAGAATGGGAGAAAGAAAAGAAGGCCAAAGAAATCCATACTCCAAAGATGAATATCTATGCCAGCAGAGGAGATATTCGGAAACATTTATCAACTAAGAAAGCTCTACTTATACTTATGTATAAGGAAAGTTTTCTTCTTACTAACCCTCCTAAAGGTTTGCCTTCTTCTATTTCTAATATTTTGCAGGAATTTGAGGATATGTTTCCTGAGGAAATTCCCGATGGATTGGCACCGATTAGAGGAATTGAACATCAAATTGATTTCATTCCTGGAGCCACCATTCCTAATAGACCAGCATATAGGAGCAATCCTGAAGAAACAAAGGAATTGCAAAGACAAGTCATAGAACTCCTAAACAAAGGTTACATTCGAGAAAGCTTAAGTCTATGTGTTGTCCCCGTTTTGTTGGTACCAAAGAAAGATGGAACTTGGAGAATGTGCGTGGATTGTAGAGCAGTGAATCAAATCACTATCAAATATAGGCACCCTATACCTCGGTTGGATGATATGTTTGATGAACTTAGCGGGGCCAATATCTTCTCCAAAATTGATTTGAAAAGTGGCTACCATCAGATAAGAATGAAGGAAGGTGATGAGTGGAAATCTACGTTCAAGACCAAACAAGGTTTGTATGAATGGTTAGTCATGCCTTTTGGCTTGTCTAATGCCCCTAGTACCTTTATGCGTTTAATGAATCATGTCCTTCGGCCTTATATTGGTAAGTTTTGTGTTGTTTACTTTGATGATATCTTGATATACAGTAAGTCATTGAAAGATCATGTTGAACACTTACGATCTATTCTTAGCACTTTGAGAGAAGAGCATTTATATGCTAATCTCAAGAAGTGTGATTTTTGTACTAATCAAGTTACTTTCTTAGCTTTATTGTAAGTTCACAGGGATTATCAATGGATCCAGAGAAGATTAAGGCAATACAAGAATGGCCAAAACCGGTTAATGTCAGTCAAGTTCGAAGTTTCTATGGATTAGCCAGTTTTTACAGAAGGTTTGTACCAAACTTTAGTTCCATTGCTGTACCCTTAACAGGGATTATTAAGAAGAATTCAAACTTCTCTTGGGGCAATGAACAAAACAAATCTTTCAACGAACTCAAAGATTATTTAACAAAGGCCCCATTACTAGTCTTGCCAAACTTTGAGAAAACATTTGAAGTTGAATGTGATGCTTCCGGAATTGGAATTGGTGCTGTTTTAAGTCAAGAAGGAAAACCCATTGCCTATTTTAGTGAAAAACTAAATGGTGCAACTCTGAACTATCCAACATATGACAAAGAGATGTATGCACTCATTCGTGATACACACTGACCATAAAGCATTAAAGCATATCAAAGGACAACACAAACTCAACAAGAGACATGCCAAATGGGTTGAATTTCTTGAGTCTTTTCCCTATGTCATCCACTATAAGAGAGGAAAGGATAATGTCGTGCCAGATGCTCTTTCACGCAGGTATGTCTTACTTAACACTTTGGATTCCAAACTTCTTGGTTTTTCATTTATTAAGGAACATTATGCTACTGATTTGGACTTTGGAGAAAGGTATAAGTTATGTGAAACATGTGCTCATGATAAGTATTATCAGCATGATGGATATCTTTTCAAAGATGGACGATTATGTATTCCACAAGGTTCCATAAGAGAAGTGTTAACCAAAGAAGCACATGAAGGAGGACTCATGGGACACTTTGGAGTTGAAAAGACTCTTAGCATTCTGAAAGAACACCTCTTTTGGCCAAAGATGAAAAGGTATGTTGAAAAGGTATGTGAAAGGTGTTTAGTATGTAAAAGGGCAAAATCAAGAGTCATGCCTCATGGATTATATATGCCCTTGCCAATACCAACCATGCCATGGATAGATATTTCAATGGACTTTGTTTTAGGTTTACCAAAAACAAAGAGTGGAAAGGATTCAATATTTGTGGTGGTTGATCGATTCTCCAAAATGGCTCACTTTATACCATGTCACAAGACTGATGATGCTATTCTTGTTGCCAACTTATTCTTCCGAGAAGTGGTAAGGTTACATGGACTTCCTCAACCATTGTGTCAGATAGAGACGTTAAGTTCCTAAGTTATTTTTGGAGGACTTTGTGGAGTAAAATAGGCACAAAACTACTATTCTCTACTACATGGCATCCTCAAACGGATGGTCAAACTGAAGTAGTTAATAGAGTTTTATCAACGCTACTACGATCCATCATCAAGAAAAATATTAAGACATGGGAAGAATGCCTACCACACGTGGAATTTGCATACAACCGAACCATTCACTCGGAAACTAAACATTCTCCATTTGAGGTAGTGTATGGTTTCAATCCTTTAACTCCTTTGGACTTACTTCCTTTACCTTATGATCAGATAGTGAACAAAGATGGAAAGAACAAATCATAATTTGTTAAAAGACTCCATCAACAAGTCAAGGACAATATTGAGAGAAGAACAAGACAATATGAACAACAAGCAAACAAAGGAAGGAAGAAGGTAACTTTTGACGTAGGAGATTGGGTTTGGGTACACTTTAGGAAGGAAAGATTCCCAAACCAAAGGAAGTCTAAACTACTACCCCGAGGAGATGGTCCATTTCAGATTATAGAAAAGATCAACGACAATGCCTATAAAATTGAATTGCCCAGTGAGTTTGGTGGCGTCAGTGCTTTATTCAACATCACTGACTTATCTCCCTTTGAGGATGGACACGATTTGGGGACAAATCGCTTAAAAGAAGGGGGGATGATATAGTCACGTATACACCAGATCCGGAGGTCATGCCACACGGTCCCATTACTAGGTCAAGGGCCAAACAATTCAGGGAAGTTCTCTTAACTAAGTGTCTTGAAGCTTTTGATTCATTTGATAACTTAACACTCTCTTATGTTATGTTATATAATGTTTTAATAGCTAAAGAATAAATTAGTATGAACACATCTTACACATTGTTATTTTTAATATGTTAAGCATGTTAGGATAGTTTTATTATCATATTAAGCATGATTATTATATATACATCAAGGCAGCATACTTATAATGCATTTCATTAGTTTATTTGCATTCATATTAACTCTTAGGCTTTATACATTATCTTACACATATTAGGAGATGATGTACTTAGCTCATGACCATCATACTTAGCTTACATTACCATAAACAAACATGGCAGCAAGGTATTTAGCTCGTTTTAGCTCAATATCATGAACTTACCTTGTTTCCTTGCACATATAGGTACAATGGAGTGTGATGCACGTAGAGGTAGCTTGGTGAATGATTTGTACGTCATATATAGTTCACAAACAGCTCACAAAGTACAAGACAACTCATGGAATGCTAAGGGAAGCTCGATTCAGTTGGAGAAGCTTCAGGCTAGCTAAACTTAGCTAGTTGGACTATTTGAAGCTGAGTTGCTAAAAGTGATGACAAAGGTAGCTGAATGTAGCTGAACATGCTGTTATGGAGCTCAAAAGGACTCAGCTAGGAAGATCATTCACAAACAGCCCCAAGCTTGCTAGCTAGCTCAACACTCAAGCTAGCTTGGAGGAGACACATGCACGCCTAAGAAGAAGCACATGACCAGCCATGTGCCGTGCATATGACCAGCCCCCATGTGCCTTGCATGTGAACTCATTTAGGCGCCAAGATGAAGAGCCCTCTCCCTATTTGGCCAAGCATCATCTCCCATCCAAATTGGCGCCAACTTGAGGAGACACAAGAACTATTCGGCCAAGGATCATTTCCCTCCATCTAGGGCCGAACCATCCTCTCTTTTAGCATTTAAATTATGTCTTTATAGGGAGATACATAGGCTGGCCGAATCATCTTGTATTTATTCGGCCATGTCTCTCCATTTCCTATAAATAGGAAAACATTCCATCATTTGTAACAGACCTTTTTATTCAATTAAAGTGAGATTATTCTCTTCTTAAGTCCTGGTGACTTTTTATCGACTTATCAAGTATTTTATACTTGTGGCGTCAACCCCTTCCTTTCATCTTGATACTTCTGGTTCCTAGTTCATATAACTAGTGGGTCAAAGTACTTAACACCATCCCTTGAAGAAACAATATAAAGATTGGGTCTCTGCTCTATATAGCATTGGTTCTTCTTTGAGATTTCTTCAAGATACTATCCTCACAACCATCCTTTTATTTCATCACCATAACCATAGCCTTATCAACTATCTTCCGCTTCCATTACTCATTATTTAAATAGCCTACCAATTCACCTATACGTCTACCACCCTTAACCATTCTATTTTGAGCCATTCACTTTGCAGGTTGTTTTGCTTCCTTCCTAGATCCACAATCATTTGAAAAAGGTACAAGTACCATACATCACCTTCCCTTTGATACTTGTGGTTCCTATCTCCATATATATAGTGGGTCCAAGTCCTTACTACCATCCCTTAAATAAGTAATATAAAGTATGAGTCTTTGCTCTCTATAGTATTGGTTCTTTTTTGAGTCTTCTTTAAGACACTACCTCACAACCATTCCATTGTTTCATCAACCTCACCATAGCCATAACATCCTTCTGCTACCATCTCTCTTATCATAAATAGCCTACCTATTCACCTTTGCATCTACCACCAAACCATCTATTTGAGCCATTCACTTATGCAGGTTATTTTGCTTCCTTCCTAGATCCATAATCAATTGAAAAGGTAGAATTAACTTACATCAAGCAATAATCAGAGCTTTGGTGGAAGAAGCAACGTGCAACAACAACAACAAAAAAATACCAAAAAGAAGTGCAAGTGAAGTGCAAGTGAACAAAAATAAAAAATCAGCAAAAGAAATTGAAGCACTCCAAAAGAAGAAAAAACCAAACACTCAGAGAAAGAAGAAAAGAAAAGAAAGAAAGAAAGAAAAGTTGAAAGCACACGACAACAACTCTCATCACCAAGCCATTCAAGTAAGCCTTTAAATTGATTATGGTGATAGAAGGTTGTGAAGTGACTTTGTGTAAGTAATCCTTTTTTTTATCTTCTTTCTATTTCTAAGCCGCCCTTTTCATTATATTTTGCTTTCCATTCCTACAAACCCTTTTGCAGCCGACGCACAACAAGTAAACTCTACTTGACATGGTTTTGAGTAAAGTCGTTAGAAATTGGGATAAAGAGAATCGAGAGGAAAAAGGCTTGATAATTGTGGCGTCACCTATCTTCTATCCACCTTGATACTTGTGGTTCCTATCTCTTTATAGATAGTGGGTCCAAGTCCTTTTCTACCACGCCTTAGAGAGATTTGTAAGGTTGGGTCTTTGATCATTGTAGCATTGGTTCTTCCTTGGTCTTTCTAAGATCTTATCCATCATCTTCCATTTTCTTTCATAAACTCAACCATAACCATACCATCATTCCACCATACAAATACTTCTCTAAATTCTTTCAAACATATCATCATCACTTATTTCGCTGCCATCTTTATATTACTAACTTATTCATTCATACTTAACCATTTTTTAAGTCTTCTTATTTCAAGAACACTTGCTGCCTTCCTAAGTCCTACAATCAAAGTATAAGTTTTAATTCACCAAGTGGAGTAGGACGTGCTTGTATCATTCCTCTTCATCTAACTTCAGCTACATGCTAGCTCCTCCAGCTAAGTTAAAGCTCCTTAGGTGATAAAATCAAGCATCCATAATATGCCTTGCTTTGTACTTCACCTATAGGAATTAATAAACAAATCAAGAAAGCAATGTGTGAGATCAATTAAGGTAAATAGCTAAGATAACATGTATATGAGCTAGATAGAAGGCATAGGATTCTAATGAGCCTTAAGAAAACATGTATGAGCTAAAAAGGAGATGCATACATGCAAATGAGGTAGAGAAATATGGATGCAAAGCTAGTAAGCTAATGTAAACATAACATAAGCTAAAATAACATGACATGAGCTAATGAATGAATGAATACATGCTGCCATGACATGTAAATAATATGAAAACATAATAAATGAACTTAAAACATAAGTAAAACATAATATAAAGATAAGAAAAGATGTGGAAACATACTTTATGCATGAAAATCATATAGTATGCAAGTGAACGATAACATATGATCATTCAAGCATAGTTTAAGGTGCAAAAGCATGCTTATAAAATGAAATGATGTATATAGATGATAGTAAAGGAAAAACTAAGGATGAGTTCCCTTAGAATGAGCTTTGAAGAATGTCCAAGGTGTGATCAAGTCATGGAGAAAGTTGGAGCTAGTTTTGATTATATCATCCCCCTTCTTCTAGGAGATTTGTCCTCAAATCAAAGTAGTTTCTCATTAAAGACCTTCTTGATGTAGGAAGGATTGAATCCTTATGCTTTTCTCAAATAGATGCTTCACACAAAATGTTCAACCTCTTGGCTTCATTTCTTATAACTTCAGGTCCTTTGATGGGAAGACACAACATTTTGGAACCATCACATGTCCTTTGAACAGGAGAGACATATCCCTACACGAACCAACTTGTTCCTTTTTCTTTGTTATTTGAATTATCACAATGCTTGGAAAGGAGTTCTATCTCTTCAATTCCTCCCTTTAATTCATCATACTTATTAGTGAAAAGGTTTGTCTCTTGGTTGGAATCATCACATCCCTTAGTGAAGACAATTATTCTTTGAATGAATCCTTGGTGCTGATTTAAATCATCATCTCCTTTCACCTTTGCGCCTCTCCAAATGATTGCCCTTAAGGTTGATAGGATTTCACCATAAGGATGAAACAAGTTGCTAAAAAACAAATCAAAGTTAATAAATAAAAAACTATTAACAAGATGAATGGAAATAGCAAACCAGGGTGGATGTTTAATGGGTGTTGGTTGCTTAATGATGGAAAACTCCATTGGTTGCTGAATTCCCTTCAATATGTGCAATGTACTTGGAGTATCAATGATCCCAACTCTTGGCACTTCAAGTGATACATCTTTTTGAACTTCAAGAGGCATAACTGTTGGAACGTCAAAGGACATGTGTTGTGGATCACCAAAGGTCACGACTATTGGTTCCTCAAAAGACATGTTTCTTGAATCTTCTACTTGAAGTGATATGTCTCTTGTATTATCCAACAAAACAAAAGAAATAATAGGAGAAAAAGTAGGGTTAGATTAAAAAAAGTCTCTCTTTTTCTTTTCTACATTCACTTTCCCTTTGCTCCCAAATTCAATCTTTTCATCTCTCTCATTTTCAAGTCCAATGTTTTTCACATCCATTTTCTCATTTTCATTTTCAAATTTCTCCACATTTACTTATTTCTCCTGCAAAACCTTTTCCATGGCTTTTTTTTTGTTTGCTTCTTCATGGATCCAATGATTTTCTTCAGTTGTGTTTGGTTTTCATGCACTTAATTTGGCAACATTGTCACCAAGGTGATCTTGTTTTCATTATGGAAGAATGAAAAGTGTTTGGTGAAGCCATCATGCGTTGTTCGTTTATCAAAGTGCTAAGATCAGTCAAAAAGAAGATGACTTAAATTCCTGGGAACAACATCAAACAAGACTTCATCTTTGTACCTTTCGATTAAGAATGACACAAGTACTAGTTCAGTGACTTTTAACTCTTCTTCGTCATTAAACCATTGCAATTCATATGGGTAGGAATGTTTGATCGTTGTAAGACCCATCTTATCTACCATATATGTGCTAGCAAGGTTTGTACAACTTCCACCATCAATGGCTACAAGACATACTTTACCATTTACATGGCAACGAGTATGAAATACATTCTCTCTTTGTTGATTGTACTCCATTTCTTGGGAATATGAAAGATCAAGCAACATTATTAGTAAAAAAAATTGGAAATGTGAAAAAGGACCTTACCATTCAAACTCTCATAAAACTTTTCTTAGACACTCCAAAGAAAGAAAATTGTCACTCAACACTCATGTTTACACTCAAGACTTGTTATGGCTTTTTCTTTGTCCTCTTCTATGCTCACATTGTTAACGTACCTTTTTCCTCTCGTCCTCTTTAGTTGGTCCTAATAAAACTTTACTCAAGACTTCTCAAGGTCTTGGTACTTTGTATACGTTGACTGCAATTGGTTAAGGTAATGGAAAAAAAACAAATGTAATGTAAATGGTGGCTAGAAGAAGAAAGAAAAGAAAAGAAATGGTTACTTACTTGCAAAGTCACTCGCAACTTCACCTTCACTATAATCAAGGTTTTGATGACATCTTGAACCTTGTTGGTGTTGTTTTTGTTGAACTGCTTCACTTTGTTTGGCCTTCTCTGATGCAAACTCATTTTCAGCATTCATATTCATCATTTGCTTATGGTTAATCACCAGGGGAGTCTTCTTAAACTTTATGCTCCTTTATTTCTTTTATATTTTAGTTATCAATATTCTGATCATCTATGGACTTACATATTATCTTTATCATGTTCTAATATCATATGATGAACACTTTATGCTTAGGTTGTTGATTATGTAATTTATAATTTATATGGTCTTTAAGTAACTTACCCATTTTATGTTCACATCTTTATATTACTTACTGCATGATATTAATTCACATATTTACTTAGTTTATTATTGATTTTCATTAGTTTTGAATTCATTTAGATTGATGTCATTACATTCATATTATGGCAGCATGTAAATTCTTCCTAGCTCATTACAATTTAATTCAACTCACAAGTCATATATATTAGCTCACTAATATCATACCATCTTATACTTAGCTCATGATATCATTCCATAACTTATAAGCATTAATTCACACACGACAGCATGCATTTACATTCATTCCAACTTATATCCTTTGATTTAACTTAGTTTCCTTATTTATGTAGGTACATCAATGGGTAGCACACATTATGGTAGCTTGGTGGACTATTTGGCCTCAACATGTAGCTCACAATTAGCTCAAAAGGATTCAAGAAGCTCATGAAGACTTATGGAAAGCTCAACTCAGCTGGAAGAGCTAACATGTAGTTGAACTTAGCTGGATGAACCATTTGAAGCCAAGTTGCTAAAAGTGACGTCAAGTGCATCTGAAAGTAGCTACAAGAAATGCTAAGAGGCTTAGTAGGTCACGGCTAGAAGGCTCAATCACAACCAGCCCTTCTTGCATAGCTAGCTCACTAGAAGCTTGAATGTTTCTTCCCTTTGGCGTGAAGATGAAAACGTTCATGCATTATTCCGCCAATGTTCATGTCTCTACCTTTTGGCCGAAACATCACATATGCATTCATATTTATTTAATTCAATAAGTATATATTTTCTTAGGGACACAAGGGCTGGCGGAATCACCATGTAACCATGAGTGATGTAAGGCTCTTCTGATGTCTTATCAAATTGATTGTGGATCTAGGAAGGAAGCAAAACAACCTGCAAAGTGAATGGTTCAAAACAGAACGGTTAAGGTAGATAGACGTATGGTGAATGGGTGGGCTGTTTAAAATGAGAGATGGAAGCGGAAGATGGTTGATATGGCTATAGTTATGGCAATAAAACAAAGGGGATGGAAGTGAGGATAGTATCTTGAAGAAGTCTCAAAGAAGAACCAATGCTATAGAGAGCAAAGACCCAGACTTTATATTGCTTCTACAAGGGGTGGTATTAAGTACTTTGACCCACTAATTATATGAACTAGGAACCAGAAGTATCAAGGTGAAAAGAAAGGGGTTGACACCACAAGTATAAAATACTTGATAAGTCGATAAAAGTCACCAGGACTTAAGGAAGAGAATAATCTCACTTATATTAATCAAAAAGGTCTCATTACAATTGAACTATAATGGCCTATTTATAGTTTTTGAAGGGACTTGGCCGAATAGGTACATATTGGTTCGGCCAGCCCTTGTACCTTCATAAAATGACATGATTTTTAATGAAAAAACAAGTCTTTAATGAAAATACATGCTCTTGGTCGAATGGTTATGTGTTGGTTCGGCCCTAAGGATGATTTGAATGCATTTGGAAGTTATTTGGGTGGCAAAATGAAGAGGAAAGAGTCTTTGGCCGAATAGGAAGCATCCCTTGGTGTTTTGGCGCCAATTTGATGTCACATGAACTGCACATGCTTGAATGATGCACATGGCAGCCTACATGAATGCACATGGGTCTTCTTGCTATGCTTTGATGAGGTTGCAACCATAGGATGATGTCTTGAAGTCCATGGAAAGAAGATAGGCAACAACTAGGCGTGAATTAGCTTCCAATGTGTATCTAGATGACATGGCATCCATTGGGCAGCCTAGAGATGAACTAGCTTCAAGGTAAGCTAAATGAGTGTCTTGGTAGCTAACTAGGTGAGTTATAGCTTGATAAACCTAAGCTAGTTAGCTTTGGTCTTCTCAGCTCCTCAGCTACTCTCCCAGCTACCTTTAGTCCACTTTTCAGCACTTTGGTCCAAAGGTCTCCTCCAGCTAAGTTCAGCTACATGCTAGCTCCTCCAGCTAAGTTGAGCTTTCCTTAATGTTCCACGAGCTGCCATGATATTTGTGAGCTGTTATGAGCTAAATGTCTTGCTGCCATGTATGATTATGGTGATGTGAGCTATGTTTGAAGGTCATGATCTAATTATATCATCTCAAAGTATGTGTAAGATAATGCATGAAGCTTAAGAGCTAATATGAATGCATATGAACTAATGAAATGATTTATAATGATGCTGCCTTGATGTATATATGATAATCATGCTTAATATGATTATAAGACTATCCTAATATGCTTATAACATTGTGTATCAATCATAAAGATAGGGTATATGTTGTATGCATGAATATCATATAACATGGTATTCATAAATGATAAATGGAAACATGTAATAATAATATCCTAAGAAATGATATGTAATCATAGCATATATTTGAATAATATGAAAAACATGATCAAATAAGCATAGGATGGAAATAATAGTATGATAATTTATACTAACATGTGAATGCATGCTTATGATAGAATAGAATGTATAAATGATATAGTATAAGATAGGCTAATGAAGAACTCCCTTAGAAACAGCTTTGAAGAACATCCATGGTGTGTTCAAGTCATAGAGAAAGTTGGAGCTTGTTTGGATTGTATCATCCTCCCCTTCTTTTAGGTGATTTGTCCTCAAATCGAAGTAGTTTCTCATTAAAGACCTTCTTGATGTAGCAAAGATTGAATCCTTATGTTTTCCTCCAATAAATGCTTCACACGAAATGTTGAATCTTGGCTTCAATTCTGGTAACTTCACGTCCTTTTATGGGAGGACACAATGTTTGGGAACCATCATATGTCCTTTGAATGGGAGAGACATATCGTTTGGTGAAGATAATAACTCCTTGGTGCTTATTTAAAAGATCATGTCCTTTCACCTTTGTGCCTCTCCGAATGATTACCTTTAAGGTTGGTAGTATTTCACCATAAGGATGAAACAAGTTCAAGTTGCTGCAAAACAAATCAAAGTTAGTAAATGAAAAACTATTAACAATATGAATGGAAATAGCAAACCATGGAGGATGTTTAATGGGTGTTGGTTGCTTGATGATGAAAAATTCCATTTGTTGCTGAAATCTCTTCAATATGTGCAATGTACTTGGAGCATGAATGATATCAACTCTTGGTACTTCAATTGGCATATTCTTTCAAATTTCAAGAGGTACATCATTTGAAATGTCAAAGGACATGTCTTGTGGATCACCAAAAGTCACGTTTATTGATTCTTCAAAAGACATGTTTCTTGAATCTTCAACTTGAAGTGACATGTCTATTTGATTATTCTACACATCAAAAGAAAGAATAGGAGTACGATTAGATAAAATATGTTTTTCACTCTCATTTTCCTTTTCCTCTTTGCTCCCATATTCAATAATTTCATTTTTCTCATTTTCAACTCTCTCCACTCTTTTCTCATGCAAAAATTTTCTTTCAACGTTCTTCATTGCATGAATGTATGGATCAATTTGAAGCATCTTTGGGCAACCGAAGAATAAATCACCCTAGAATGGAAGAAGAATTTGAGGAAGAAGAGGCTGAAGTAACATCAAAAGCAATAAGAGACGTTTATCGAAATCAGAATGATAACTTCAGCTACATTAAGGTACCCATTCCTCCATTTCAAGGACGAACTGATCCTGAAGCCTATCTTGACTGGGTAATCAAGATCAAGCACATTTTTTAATGTCAAAACTATACAGAGCAAAAGAACGTCAGGCTTGCTACTATGGAATTCGTGGACTATGCCCTAGTTTGGTGGGATCAATTGGTGAGTTCAAGAAGATGAAATGGTGAGTGCCCCAGTATTACGTGGGAAGAAATGAAGGCCATTATGAGCAAAAGGTTCGTGCCTACTCACTATCACCGAGATCTTTATCATAAGCTACAAAATCTTAAACAAGGAAGCATGAGCATAGAAGATTATTTCAAGGAGATAGAGATAGCCATGATTCGAGCCAATGTTGATGAAGACAGAGAAGCAACAATGGCAAGGTTTCTATCTAGCTTAAATCATGACATTACTAACCTTGTTGAACTGTAACATTATGTAGAGATTGAGGATATGGTACATATGGCCATGAAAATTGAATGACAGATTAAAGAATTCAAGCGGAGTAATCCAAATTCGGACACCAAATGGTAACAAGAGCCTAATACTTTCCGGAAACCAACTCTAGTCCAAGCATAGGATCGTGTTGAGGTAACCAAAACTATTCAAATGGGTGAATCCAACAAGGGAAAAGAAAAGCAAACTAACTCTTTTGAGAGGTCCAGAGACATCAAATGTTTAAGTATTTTAGAAAAGGACATGTGGCTAGTCAATGTCCCAACCAAAATGCTATGATAGTACTTGACAATGGAGATGTTGTATCAGATTCCAAAGAACCTATCTATGATGAGGAACCTGAAGCAATCCAAGATGAAGAAACAGTAGAGAATACAGACCATGGAGAAATGCTTGTTTTAAAAACGTGCCTAAATCACAAACATCTCATGAGGATTTACAAAGAAAGAACATTTTCCATATAAGGTGCCATGTCAAGGACAAAGTTTGCACAATGATTATAGATGGAGGGAGTTGCACAAACGTAGCCAGCACTCTTATGGTTGAAAAACTTGGTTTGCCAACATCAAAGCATCCCACTTAATATAAACTCCAATGGCTCAATGAAGGAGGTGAGTTAAATATTACTAAACAGGTTCTAATTCCTTTTTTAGTTGGTTGGTACAAGGATGAGGTACTTTGTGACATTTTTCCTATGCAAGCTAGCCACATTCTACTTGGTAGACCATGAAAGTGTGACAAAAGGGCCATTCATGACTGTTATCATAATCAATACACCTTTAAACATGAAGGACGCAAGGTAACCTTGGTACCTTTGATGCCTAATGATGTACAACAAGATCAGTTGCATATGCGAAAAAGTGTACAAGCATGGCGTAAAGACAAACCACCAATGAAGAATGAAGAAGGACGAAGAACGAAACCGAACTTTTTCATGAAGAAACATAATGGCTCATTGCTAGAAAATGAAGGGTTTCCTACGAAAAATGGTGATGGTTGGGATTCAAAGTCACAACTCTTCACCAAGGGTCTTAATCTTCAAAAGATAAGTACCCCTTCATTTGAAACCTCATATCTCCTCACTTTTCAGGACCAACCACTTGAAAGGTCACTTCCAAAAGGGATATCCCTAGAAGAATATCATTCCCAAAAGGTACCTATTGGTATATTATATTCCAAAGAAAGGCCTAAAAGGAGATCTTTTGAAAGGGTACCTACTAGAAGAACACATTCATTCAAAGGATGCTTTCTTTTAACAAAGAAACGTGAAGCTATGCAAGGATTCGATTTAAGGAGAAATTGCCCTAAAGAAGGGGGATGATGCAAGCACATTTTCACCTACAAAGGGAGTACTCTTGAATATATATATATATTTTTTGTTTTATTTAATTTATACTAGTTTAATAATATATGCTATTATAATACATCTCATGTTAAGGTTACTAGTTATGTAGTTAATAAATAACTTAGCATTAACACATCTTCATAATAGATGCACATTGTTATTTAAATAAGTTAAGCATGTTAGAATAGTCTTGCAATCATATTAAGCATGATTCATCATATTTATATAATAGCAACATACTTATCATTCATTTTATTAGCTCATATGCATTCATTTTAGCTCTTACACTTTAAACATTAGCTCACACATATTATATGATATTATATGTAGCTCATAACATGCAACCATAGATCACAAGACCATGATCATGCACGACAACAAGGTATTTAGCTCATACAAGCTCAATGCCAATGAATTACCTTGTTTTCTTGCATATGTAGGTACATTGGAGCATGACAAACGTTGGGGAAACTTGGTGGAGCATTTGGAAGTCATATGCAGCTCACAAAGAACATGGCAGCTCGTGGAACACTAAGGAAAGCTCAACTCAGCTGGAGGAGCTCAAGGCCAGCTAATCTCAGCTAGTTGGACTATTTGAAACTAAGTTTCTAAAAGTGATATCAATAGTAGCTGAATGTAGCTGAATGTGCTGTTATGAAGCTTGCAAGGTCTCGGCTAGGAAGCTCACTCACAACCATCCCCTTGCTTGCTAGCTAGCTACACATTCAAGCAAGCTTGCAAGAATACCCATACATGCTCAAGATGATGCACATGACCAGCTTTCATCCTATGCACAAGGCTGCACCACAAGGTTCCCTAGAACACCCATATGCGTTCCATATGACCAGTAACCATGTGTCTTGCATGTGGTCTCTTTTAGGTGCCAAGATGAAGAGCCATCTACCCATTCGGCCAAGCGCCATTTACTCTCCCATTTGGTGCCAACTTGAAAGGATACAAGTGATATTCAACCATGGGACATGTTCCTACATTTTAACCAAACCATCACCTATTTATTCATGTTAATTATTTATTAAATTATGTCTTTTTATGAAGGGACAAGGGCTGGCGGAACCATCATGTACCTATTCGGCCAAGTCCCTTCAAAAACTATAAATAGGCTTTCCTATTTCTTTTGTAATCAAACCTTTTTCATCAATTAAAGTGAGATATTTCTCTTTACTTAAGTCCTTGTGACTTTTATCGACTTATCAAGTAATTTATTACTTGTAGCGTCAACCCCTTCCCTTTGATATTGTGGTTCCTATCTCTATGTAGATAGTGGGTCCAAGTCATTGTTACCACCCCTTAGGAAGGATTTGTAAGGATGGGTCTTGATGTGATCCTACTGACCACCAAGTTCAAACAAAACATGCTCACAACTTTGAAGTTCTTCCAAGATGATTCTAAGGGAGTCTTGCCTTATTTTATTATTTATTTACTCATTTATGCATTACATGTCACGTGAATATGTTTATCTTATTCTTAATTTTTTCTTGAATATTATATGCTGTCATTTATATGTATAATATATGATATTCATGTATGACTTATTAATTCACATCTTTATATAACTCATTCAATGCATATGCATTCATAGTTAGCTTATTTGCATTATTAACATAGGTGGAAGCATGCATTCATAATTATCATAGCTCAATTCCTATCTAATTATTTGTTTACATACTTTTTCTAGGTTCATTGGATGCTAAGAAGACTAAAGACAATTGAAGAGTTGGTTGGACAGTTCACGTCAGTCAGATTGATCTACATTTTTGAACATGATCCAAGTATCTTTGGGTGATGAAGTCTTCTTAACATTTAATCCCATATCTCGTAGCATTCCAACGCATTTTTAATCACATTAATCCGATTCGGGAGCTTGAGATATGTCCAGATTACGGAAGATAGTGCAGGCTGGAAATTAATACGGGATTTGCAACCATTCATCTCCTTCAAAGGACTTATGCATGGGAGGAATTAATGAAGACATGCAAGGACGAGAAAAGAATATTAAAATGAATCAGAACATTTGAGAGGAGGTGCAAGGATTCATTCAAAGGCTTTTAAATTCATCCATTCATGCAAGAAGCCAAATAGTCATGTTCACACAAGGGGGAAGAATTTCAGCCAAGATACATTCATGAACATTCATCCATAGAAGACAAATCAACAAGTTCACACAAGGTGGGATGAATTCGGCCAAAGGATGTATTCCATTAAAAGATGAACATCCATTCATCAAAATTCATTCACCTAAGCCATGCTTTGTATCTACTTAAAGTATGAACACTCTTCCATGAAGGTTCACTCATTAAATGTTTTGTATTCACACCATGAACTCTTAGGCCTATAAATAGCTTTAAATTCATTTGTAAAAGAAACCAATTCACTTTGTTTAATCAAATATTTATGAGAGTTTCTCTCTTTAGTTCTTAAGTGAACTTTATCGACTTATCAAGCTTATGCTTGTGGCGTCACCCCTATCTATGTCACCCTGATACTTCTGGTTCCTATCTCTTTATAGATAGTGGGTCAAAGTCCTTGTTTACCATCCCTTAAAGAAGCAATATAAAGTCTAGGTCTTTGTTCTTTAACATTGGTTCTTCTTTGAGTCTTCTTTGAGATACTACTTTTCATATTCATCTCCATCACCTTCATTCTACTTCCATTACCATACTTCATCATTTCCTTTAAACATATCACCAACTTATATATATTTTCCGCTGCCATATTTATCTTTCCATTTCATTACTTCCATTTAACTATTTTTTTGAGCTTTCTTGTTTGTGCAGGATACTTGTTGCTCTCCTAGACCGAAACAATCAAAGGTACAACCTTGACTTCACCATCCATCCAAGTGAGGCTAGGTTGAACTTTATCATATGGTAATCAGAGCTAAGGTGGATTGCAACAAGAACAAGCAAAAACAACATCCTACCATTCAATAAAAAGAAAATCAAAATGAGAAGTGCCAAAAGAAAAAAATCAGCAAGTTAATCCCAACATCAACAAGGGATTCCAAGTGAAGAAAAACTAAAGAAAGGAAACAAAGAAATCAAAGTGCAAAGAAGTGCCAAAGGTGACAAGCAACATCATTATTTCAACCGATCCTAAGGAAGTCTTCAAGACCTTTGATTGTTCTTCTAGGAAGGTGGTGAGTATCTTTGCATAGTAAGTGAACCTTTCTTTATTTTTATTCATTTTATAAGACCACCCTTCATTATTTAATCTTTCTACCTTTCTATTTTTTCCCTCTACTTTAACGAATTTTTCAGTCGACGTCCATAGCACTTGAAAGCTCTCGAGTTAGTTCTTTTAAGAACTTTACAAGAGAGGAACGAGTGGAAAAAGGCTAATCGGTGTGTGAGATCAGAAGGGGAATCGAAAAAGCCAGTTTATATTCCCGAGTTCAAACACAAGCGTTGAGTGGAGCATCATCATTTGTTTGGAGTGATTGTGAGGATTTGTGAGTGATTATTGGTAAGGTCCTTTCATCTTATTCAACTATTAATTTTTTACTAACAATTCTCCCATCTTTCGAATGGATTACGAACAGCAAAGGAGGAATCCATTTCATACTCATTTTCATGTTAATGATAAAGTATGCCTTGTAGCCATTGATGGTGGTAGATGTGCAAATCTTGCAAGCACATACATGGTTGAGAAGTTGGGACTTATAACATTCAAACATCCCAGCCCATATGTTTTGCAAGGATTAAATGAAGATGAAGAGTTAGAAGTTATAGAGCAAGTACGTGTGTCATTTTCAATTGGGGGATATGAAGATGAAGTTTTATGTGATGTTATTTCTATGAATTCAAGCCATATACTCCTTGGACGTCCATGGAAGTTTGATAAACGAGCATTGTATAATGGGTTCTCCAACAAATTTTCATTCAAACACCAAGGGAGAAAGATCGCGTTGGTTCCAATGTGCCCAAATCAAGTTCATGAATGCCAAGTTATCGTCAAATCAAGTATAGAGGAATGGAAGAAAACTAAAGCCATGAAGAAAGTTGAAAGAGAAGTTTCACGTGAGAAACAAATAACAGTGGAGGGAGATCAAAATGAAAATGAGAAAATTGATGTGAGAAACGTTGGAGTCGAAAATGAGAAAGTTGAAAAGATTGAATTTGGGAGAAAAGGGGGAAGTACGTGTGGAAGAGAAAATGAAAAGATTACAAGTGAGTTTGTGGTTAAAAGATATGATGGAATTGAACATGCACAAATCAAAGAAGAACATTGTGAGAAAACCAAGACATTTGGAGTTGAAAATGAGAGTGAAGATGAGTGTGTTGAAAAACATGAGCATGAAAGGAATGAATAAAATGAGAATGAAGTTTTGCTTTATACTAATCAATTTTTTTCTTCTATTCATTCTTTTAATTTGCAGGTTATTCCAAGGGACATTCAAGATGATTCAAGCATCATTTCTTTTGAAATTCCAAAAGATGTGTCACTTGAAATTATAAAGAACATGTTCATTAACCTTCAAAGTACATTCACCTCATACTCAAGATCGAATGCACCTTATAAAAGGGAAGACTCAATGAACCTAACCATGGAGAACATTAAGAGTCCAAACTCATTCATTCATGAATTTAATCCTTTCCTTTCCTTTGATTCTAAATTATCTACTTCTAACTTTGTTCTATTTTTCAGATTGTTAATTCAAAAGCAAAGACTTGAACATGTGAAGCATTTTGAGCAAAGAAAATGATGCAAGATGAGAATGAAAGAATTTCCATTCAAAAGAACATCAAAGTTGTTCCCTTATGTACCAAGCATCGATTTGGGGACAAATCGCCTTAAAGAAGGGGGGATGATGTGATCCTACTGACCACCAAGTTCAAACAAAACATGCTCACAACTTTGAAGTTCTTCCAAGATGATTCTAAGGGAGTCTTGCCTTATTTTATTATTTATTTACTCATTTACGCATTACATGTCACGTGAATATGTTTATCTTATTCTTAAATTTTGCTTGAATATTATATGATGTCATTTATATGTATAATATATGATATTCATGCATGACTTATTAATTTACATCATTATATAACTCATTCAATGCATATGCATTCATAGTTAGCTCATTTGCATTATTAACATAGGTGGAAGCATGCATTCATAATTATCGTAGCTCAATTCCTATCTAATTATTTGTTTACATACTTTGTCTAGGTTCATTGGATGCTAAGAAGACTAAAGGCAATTGAAGAGTTGGTTGGACAGTTCACGTCATTCAGATGGATCTACATTTTTGAACATGTTCCAAGCATCTTTGGGTGATGAAGTCTTCTTAACATTTAATATCCTATCTCGTAACTTTCCAACGCATTTTTAATCACAATAATCCGATATCGGGAGCTTGAGATATGTCTAGATTACTGAAGATAGTGCAGGCTGGAAATTAATACCGGATTTGCAACCATTCATCTCCTTCAAAGGACTTATGCATGGGAGGAATTAATGAAGACATGCATGAACGAGAAAAGAATATTAAAATGAATCAGAACATTTGTGAGGAGGTGCAAGGATTCATTCAAAGGCTTTTAAATTCATCCATTCATGCAAGAAGCCAAATAGTCATGTTCACACAAGGGGGAAGAATTTCAACCAAGATACATTCATGAACATTCATCCATAGAAGACAAATCAACAAGTTCACACAAGGTGGGATGAATTCGGCCAAAGAATGTATTCCATTAAAAGATGAATATCCATTCATCAAAATTCATTTACCTAAGCCATGCTTTGTATCTACTTAAAGTATGAACACTCATCCATGAAGGTTCACTCATTAAATGTTTTGTATTCACACCATGCACTCTTAGGCCTATAAATAGCTTTACATTCATTTGTAAAAGATACCAATTCACTTTGTTTAATCAAATATTTGTGAGAGTTTCTCTCTTTAGTTCTTAAGTGAACTTTATCAACTTATCAAGCTTATGCTTGTGGTGTCACCCCTATCTATGTCACCCTGATACTTCTGGTTCCTATCTCTTTATAGATAGTGGGTCAAAGTCCTTATTTACCATCCCTTAAAGAAGTAATATAAAGTCTGAGTCTTTGTTCTTTAACATTGGTTCTTCTTTGAGTCTTTTTTGAGACTACTTTTCATATTCATCTCCATCACCTTCATTCTACTTCCATTACCATACTTCATCATTTCCTTTAAACATATCACCAACTTATATATATTTTCCGCTGACATATTTATCTTTCCATTTCTTTACTTCCATTTAACTATTTTTTTGAGCTTTCTTGTTTGTGCGGGATACTTGTTGGTCTCCTAGACCAAAACAATCAAAGGTACAACCTTGTCTTCACCATCCATCCAAGTGAGGCTAGGTTGAACTGTATCAGGTCTTTGCTCTATATAGCACTGGTTCTTCCTTGATCATTTCTAAGATACTATACTCTTTAACCTTCCATTTTTTCATCAACCATACCATAGCCATAACAATCATCTTCCACTTCCATCTCTCATTTCTTAAATAGCCTACCATTTCACCTTTACATCTACCACCAAACCATCTATTTGAGCTATTCACTTATGAAGGTTGTTTTGCTTCCTTCCTAGATCCACAATCAATTGAAAAGGTATAATTACCTTACATCACACCTACTCCTTGGAAGGCCATGGCAATATGACAAGATGAATATTCATGATTGTTTTACCAATCAATACTCGTTCAACCATAAAGGAAAAAACATTATCCTTATAATGTGATCCTATCGACCACCAAGTTCAATCAAAACATGCTCACAACTTTGAAGTTCTTCCAAGATGATTCTAAGGGAGTCTTGCCCTATTTTATTATTTATTTACTCATTTATGCATTACATGTCACGTGAATATGTTTATCTTATTCTTAATTTTTGCTTGAATATTAAATGTTGTCATTTATATGTATAATATATGATATTCATGCATGACTTATTAATTCACATCTTTATATAAATAATTCAATGCATATGCATTCATAGTTAGCTTATTTGAATTATTAACATAGGTGGAAGCATGCATTCATAATTATCATAGCTCAATTCCTATCTAATTATTTGTTTACATACTTTGTCTAGGTTCATTGGATGCTAAGAAGACTAAAGGCAATTGAAGAGTTGGTTGGACAGTTCACATCGGGAGCTTGAAATATGTCCAGATTACTAAAGATAGTGCAGGCTGGAAATTAATACGGGATTTGCAACCATTCATCTCCTTCAAAGGACTTATGCATGGGAGTAATTAATGAAGACATGCATGGACGAGAAAAGAATATTAAAATGAATCAGAACATTTGTGAGGAGGTGCAAGGATTCATTCAAAGGCTTTTAAATTCATCCATTCATGCAAGAAGCCAAATAGTCATGTTCACACAAGGGGGAAGAATTTCAGCCAAGATACATTCATGAACATTCATCCATAGAAGAAAAATCAACAAGTTCACACAAGGTGGGATGAATTCGGCCAAATGATGTATTCCATTAAAAGATGAATATCCATTCATCAAAATTCATTCACCTAAGCCATGCTTTGTATCTACTTAAAGTATGAACACTCATCCATGAAGGTTCACTCATTAAATGTTTTGTATTCACACCATGCACTCTTAGGCCTATAAAGAGCTTTCCATTCATTTGTAAAAGAAACCAATTCACTTTGTTTAATCAAATATTTGTGAGAGTTTCTCTCTTTAGTTCTTAAGTGAACTTTATCGACTTATCAAGCTTATGCTTGTGGCGTCACCCCTATCTATGTCACCCTGATACTTCTGGTTCCTATCTCTTTATAGATAGTGGGTCAAAGTCCTTGTTTACCATCCCTTAAAGAAGCAATATAAAGTTTGGGTCTTTGTTCTTTAACATTGGTTCTTCTTTGAGTCTTCTTTGAGATACTACTTTTCATATTCATCTCCATCACCTTCATTCTACTTCCATTACCATACTTCATCATTTCCTTTAAACATATCACCAACTTATATATATTTTCCACTGCCATATTTATCTGTCCATTTCATTACTTTCTTTTAACCATTTTTTTAGCTTTCTTGTTTGTACAGGATACTTGTTGCTTTCCTAGATCGAAACAATCAAAGGTACAACCTTGACTTCACCATCCATCCAAGCAAGGCTAGGTTGAACTTTATCATATGGTAATCAGAGCTAAGGTGGATTGCAACAAGAACAAGCAAAAACAACATCCTACCATTCAATAAAAAGAAAATCAAAAAGAGAAGTGCCAAAAGAAAAAAATTAGCAAGTTAATCCCAACATCAACAAGGGATTCCAAGTGAAGAAAAACTAAAGAAAGGAAACAAAGAAATCAAAGTGCAAAGAAGTGCCAAAGGTGACAAGCAACATCATTATTTCAACCGATCCTAAGCAAGTCTTCAAGACCTTTGATTGTTATTCTAGGAAGGTGGTGAGTATCTTTGCATAGTAAGTGAACCTTTCTTTATTTTTATTCCTTTAATAAGACCACCCTTCATTATTTAATCTTTCTACCTTTATATTTTTTTCCCTCTACACTAACGAATTTTTACGCCGATGACCATAGCACTTGAAAGCTCTCGAGTTAGTTCTTTTAAGAACTTTACAAAAGAGGAACGAGTGGAAAAGGCTAATCGAGTGTGTGAGATCAGAGAGGGAAATGAAAAAGCCAGTTTATATTCCCGAGTGCAAACACGAGCGTTGAGTGGAGCATCATCATTTTTTTGGAGTGATCGTGAGGATATGTGAGTGATTATTGGTAAGGTCCTTTCATCTTATTCAACTATTAATTTTTCACTAACAATTCTCCCATCCTTAGAATGGAGTACGGACAGCAAAGGAGGAATCCATTTCATACTCGTTTTCTTGTGAATGATAAAGTATGCCTTGTAGCCATTGATGGTGGTAGTTGTGCAAATCTTGCAAGCACATACATGGTTGAGAAGTTAGGGCTTATAACATTCAAACATCCCGGTCCATATGTTTTGCAAGGATTAAATGAAGATGAAGAGTTAGAAGTTATAGAGCAAGTACGTGTGTCATTTTCAATTGGGGGATATGAAGATGAAGTTTTATGTGATGTTATTTCTATGAATTCAAGCCATCTACTCCTTGGACGTCCTTGGCAGTTTGATAAACGATCATTGTATGATGGGTTCTCCAATAAATATTCATTCAAACACCAAGGGAGAAAGATCGCGTTGGTTCCAATGTGCCCAAATCAAGTCCATGAATGCCAAGTTATCGTCAAATCACGTATAGAGGAATGGAAGAAAACTAAAGCCATGAAGAAATTTGAAAGTGAAGTTTCACGTGAGAAACAAATAACAGTGGAGGGAGATCAAAATGAAAATGAGAAAATTGATGTGAGAAACGTTGGAGTCGAAAATGAGAAAGTTGAAAAGATTGAATTTGGGAGCAAAGGGAGAAGTACGTGTGGAAGAGAAAATGAAAAGATTACAAGTGAGGTTGTGGTTAAAAGATATGATGGATTTGAACATGCACAAATCAAAGAAGAACATTATGAGAAAACCAAGACATTTGGAGTTGAAAATGAGAGTGAAGATGAGTGTGTTGAAAAACATGAGCATGAAAGGAACGAATGCAATGAGAATGCAGTTTTGTTTTATACTAATCAATTTTTTTCTTCTATTCATTCTTTGAATTTACAGGTTATTCCAAGGGACATTCAAGATGATTCAAGCATCATTTCTTTTGAAATTCCAAAAGATGTGTCACTTGAAATTATAAAGAACATGTTCATTAACCTTCAAAGTACATTCACCTCATACTCAAGATCAAATGAACCTTATAAAAGATTGTTGATTCAAAAGTAAAGACTTGAACATGTGAAACATTTTGAGTAAAGAAAACAATGCAAGATGAGAATGAAAGAATTTCCATTCGAAAGAACATCAAAGTTGTTCCCTTATGTACCAAGCATCGATTTGGGGACAAATCACCTTAAAGAAGGGGGGATGATGTGATCTTATCGACCACCAAGTTCAAACAAAACATGCTCATAACTTTGAAGTTCTTCCAAGATGATTCTAAGGGAGTCTTGCCTTATTTTATTATTTATTTACTCATTACTGCATTACATGTCACGTGAATATGTTTATCTTATTCTTAATTTTTTCTTGAATATTATATGCTATCATTTATATGTATAATATATGATATTCATGCATGACTTATTAATTCACATCTTTATATAACTAATTCAATGCATATGCATTCATAGTTAGCTCATTTGCATTATTAACATAGATGGAAGCATGCATTCATAATTATCATAGCTCAATTCCTATCTAATTATTTGTTTACATACTTTTTCTAGGTTCATTGGATGCTAAGAAGACTAAAGGCAATTGAAGAGCTGGTTGGACAGTTCACTTCAGTCAGATTGATCTACATTTTGGAACATGTTCCAAGCATCTTTGGGTGATTAAGTCTCTTAACATTTAATCCCCTATCTCGTATCTTTCCAACACATTTTTAATCACATTAATCCGATATCGGGAGCTTGAGATATGTCCAGATTACTGAAGAGAGTGCAGGCTGGAAATTAATAGGGGATTTGCAACCATTCATCTCCTTCAAAGGACTTATGTATGGGAGGAATTAATAAAGACATGCATGGACGAGAAAAGAATATTAAAATGAATCAGAACATTTGTGAGGAGGTGCAAGGATTCATTCAAAGGCTTTTAAATTCATCCATTCATGCAAGAAGCCAAATAGTCATGTTCACACAAGGGGGAAGAATTTCAGCCAAGATACATTCCTGAACATTCATCCATAGAAGAAAAATCAACAAGTTCACACAAGGTGGGATGAATTCGGCCAAAGGATGTATTCCATTAAAAGATGAATATCCATTCATCAAAATTCATTCACCTAAGCCATGCTTTGTATCTACTTAAAGTAACACTCATCCATGAAGGTTCACTCATTAAATGTTTTGTATTCACACCATGCACTCTTAGGCCTATAAATAGCTTTCCGTTCATTTGTAAAAGAAACCAATTCACTTTGTTTAATCAAATATTTGTGAGAGTTTCTCTCTTTAGTTCTTAAGTGAACTTTATCGACTTATTAAGCTTATGCTTGTGGCGTCACCCCTATCTATGTCAACCAGATACTTCTGGTTCCTATCTCTTTATAGGTAGTGGGTCAAAGTCCCTGTTTACCATCCCTTAAAGATGCAATATAAAGTCTGGGTCTTTGTTCTTTAACATTGGTTCTTTTTTGAGTCTTCTTTGAGATACTACTTTTCATATTCATCTCCATCACATTCATTCTACTTCCATTACCATACTTCATCATTTTCTTTAAACATATCACCAACTTATATATATTTGCCGCTACCATATTTATCTGTCCATTTCATTACTTTCATTTAACCATTTTTTAGCTTTCTTATTTGTGCAGGATACTTGTTGCTTTCCTAGATCGAAACAATCAAAGGTACAACCTTGACTTCACCATCCATCCAAGCGAGGCTAGGTTGAACTGTATCACCTTACTCCTTTAACGCCGAAACAAGTTCAGAATGATCAAGCCAAAATGAAATAATGATGTGATCCTGTCTAGCACAAACTTCTTGCCTGACATACTCAAATCATTGAAGATCTATTAAGATTAATCTAAGGGAGTTCTTCCTTACTTTATATTATATTTACTCATTTATGCACTATATATTATTATGAGCATACATTTGCATTTTAAACTATGCTTGAATAATCATATGTTATCATTCACTTGCATACTATATGATTTTCATGCATACTATTTGTTTTCACATCTTTACCTAGCTTTATATTATGTTTACATATGTTTTAGATTCATTTATTATGTTTGAATATCATTTACATATCATGTCAGCATACTTATCATTCATTAGCTTGTTTCATGCATGTGTTACACATTCCTTACTTATGTTATCATATCAATTGCATTATTATATTAGCCATGGAGTCATGTGTTACATTAGAATGTTACTTATTACTTATTCATTACCTTGGGCATTGTAACTTATATACATTTTGTATTTAGTGTAAGGTACATTCAAGGCAATCCAGTGGACAGTGCACGTCAGCAATATTGATCGCCACTTTTGAACATGTTACAAGCATATATGGGAGATGAAGTCTTCTTAAAATTTAATTCCTAGTCTCTTAGCTTTCCAACTCAATTTGAATAGATTCAATCCGATATTGGGAGCTCGACATATGACCAGATTATTTAAGACAGTGCATGTTGAATATTTATTCGGGATTTACAACCAAATGAAGAGCCATGTTCACACCTGATGCATTTCCACCCTCATAAATCCATTTATGGCGTGTACAATCAAACAAAGGATGGAAAAAGGTACATTTGAGAATGACACACGTTGGGACAACTTGTTGGAGCATTTGGAAGACATACAGCTCACAAACAGCTTAGTGGAGCATTTTGAAGACATATACAGCTTGGTGGAGCATTTGAAAGACATATACAGCTTGGTGGAGCATTTGGGAGACATAAACAGCTCACAAACAGCTCACAAAGAGCATGAAAGCTAGTGGGACACTAAGGAGAACACAAGGCCAGCTAATCACAACCAGCCCTTGCTTGTTAACCATATACCCACTCAAGCAAGCTTGGAGGAAGACTCATGCACGCCCAAGATGTTGCATATGACCAGCAAATTAGCATCCATTTATTCATGTTAATTATGTATTAAAGGGATTTAAGGTGAATCTACACGCTTTGATGGAAGAGTAGATAGCCTTATTGTGTCCCGATCTAGGATTGACAAGTACTGATGTCCTTGAATTAATAAGCTTGGGCTGCAAAATAATAAGAAAGAAATATGATTAATAATGGGTTTAAGAAAAGAATAATAATATAAGTAATGGAATGAAAGAATAAGAATAGAGATGGCTGCGAAATTATAGGATTGATGATGGTCTTGATGAAGGATGTTGATGATGGAATGAAGATGGTGGTGATGTTGTATCTCAAACTTGCCAAAGTGGAAACTATGCTATGAAGCACAATCCCGGTCTTCACAAACTTGCTTGAGGGGTGGTGATAGTGTCTTCAACCCACTAGATATCAATCTAGGAATTTTGGAATCAAAAATGGAAGGAATGACGCCACAAGTATAGAAACTATACTTGTTTAATCGATAAAGTTCACAAAGAACTTTGAAGAGAAATAACTCACAATAGTATATTTTATATAAGAGATGAGATGGGTACAAATGAAGGCAAGCCACTCTATTTATAGGAAATGAGAGGGCTTGGTCGAATGGTTACAAGTTGTTTCGGCTAGATACATGTCTCTAGGAAAATACATAATGCTTGAGATGAATGAATAAGTCCTTTGGGCTTGTGATGGTTCGACTAACTCTTCATGAAAGGCCTTAATGATTTAGCTAAGGATGAGAAGACATCTTCCTTGGCCGAATGGGCATGCTTGTTCATCTTGGCGACATTTTCTTCCCTTGGACGAATGGTGGTGTGTCTCTTCATGTTTGGTGCCAAAGGCTCTCATGTGCATGGCATGTGATGTGGCTGAATAGGCATGGGCCCTTTAGCTCATATCTCTTGGCGATTTAAGCTTCCAATTGGTGTGATCTCTTCATCCACGTGTTCCTTGTTGAAAAGGCATCTTCATGGGCAACATCATTCATGAAAGGTCACAAAGTTTGGAAAAGTAACCCTTCATGTTTGAGCTACTTTGGGTGTGAATGAGCTGGTGGTGAGCTGGCCTTAGATGACTTGTAACATGGTGAACGTTTGGGCAGCTCCTTATGAAAAGGTACCTCTTGAGGTGGCAACTATTCGCGAAAAGGTACGATTTCACAAATTTTGACTTAGGACATATTTGAAGTGTCCTAAGTGGTGATGATGATGGTGCAACTCTCCAGCTGAAATGAAACATCTAGCTAGCTCAAAAGTCCAGCTCAAGTCAGTTATGAGCTCGGGGGTCAGCTGGAAACTTTGTCCCAAAATGTTCTTGAGATGTCCCGGAGTTATCCTAGTTAAGTTTCCATAGCTCTTGGACTCTAATGCTAGCTTTAAGTCAGCTCCCATCATGTGGCTGAACATGCATCTACAAAAGAAAACATAATATTAGCTAAGTATATGAATTATTATAAAGTAATAAGAATGAGCATATTATAAAGATGTGAACTATAGGTTATAATAATAATTCATGCATCATATGATAATGAATGAATATTATTATTACAACTATAGATTATATGCATGAATATCAATCAATGATGCAAACTATAGGACATAATGAATGAATGCACATGTTATTATAATTCAAGCATAGTCTAATATGAAAATGTATGCTCATAATAATATATAGTGCATAAATGAGTAAATATAATATAAAGTAAGGTAGAACTCCCTTATTGATACAGTTCAACCTAGCCTCACTTGGATGGATGGTGAAGTCAAGGTTGTACCTTTGATTGTTTCGATCTAGGAAAGCAACAAGGATCCTGCACAAACAAGAATGCTCAAAAAAATAGTTAAATGGAAGTAATGAAATGGAAAGATAAATATGGCAGCGGAAAATATATATAAGTTGGTGATATGTTTAAAGGAAATGATGAAGTATGGTAATGGAAGTAGAATGAAGGTGATGGAGACGAATATGAAAAGTAGTATCTCAAAGAAGACTCAAAGAAGAACCAATGTTAAAGAACAAAGACCCAGACTTTATATTGCTTCTTTAAGGGATGGTTAACAAGGACTTTGACCCACTATCTATAAAGAGATAGGAACCAGAAGTATCAGGGTGACATAGATAGGGGTGACGCCACAAATATTTGATCAAACAAAGTGAATTGGATTATTTTACAAATGAATGGAAAGCTATTTATAGGCCTAAGAGTGCATGGTGTGAATACAAAACATTTAATGAGTGAACCTTCATGGATGAGTGTTCATACTTTAAGTAGATACAAAGCATGGCTTAGGTGAATGAATTTTGATAAATGGATATTCATCTTTTAATGGAATACATCCTTTGGCCGAATTCATCCCACCATGTGTGAACTTGTTGATTTGTCTTCTATGGATGAATGTTAATGAATGTATCTTGGCTGAAATTCTTCCCCCTTGTGTGAACATGACTATTTGGCTTCTTGCATGAATGGATGAATTTAAAAGCCTTTGAATGAATCCTTGCACCTCCTCACAAATGTTCTGATTCATTTTAATATTCTTTTCTCGTCCATGCATGTCTTCATTAATTCCTCCCATGCATAAGTCCTTTGAAGGAGATGAATGGTTGCAAATCCCGTATTAATTTCCAGCCTGCACTGTCTTCAGTAATCTGGACATATCTCAAGCTCCTGATATCGGATTAATGTGATTCAAAATGAGTTTGAAATCTACGAGATAGGGGATTAAATGTTAAGAAGACTTCATCACCCAAAGATTCTTGGAACATGTTCAAAAATGTAGATCAATCTGACTGACGTGAACTGTCCAACCAACTCTTCAATTGCCTTTAGTCTTCTTAGCATCCAATGAACCTAGACAAAGTATGTAAACAAATAATTAGATAGGAATTAAGCTATGATAGTTATGAATGCATGCTTCCACCTATGTTAATAATGCAAATGAGCTAACTATGAATGCATATGCATTGAATGAGTGATATAAAGATGTGAATTAATAAGTCATGCATGAATATCATATATTATACATATAAATGACAGCATATAATATTCAAGTAAAAATTAAGAATAAGATAAACATATTCACGTGACATGTAAGGCATAAATGAGTAAATAAATAATAAAATAAGGCAAGACTCCCTTAGAATCATCTTGGAAGAACTTCAAAGTTGTGAGCATGTTTTGTTTGAACTTGGTGGTCGGTAGGATCACATCATCCCCCCCTTCTTTAAGGCGATTTGTCCCTAAATCGATGCTTGGTACATAAGGGAACAACTTTGATGTTCTTTTGAATTGAAATTCTTTCATTCTCATCTTGCATCGTTTTCTTTGCTCAAAATGCTTCACATGTTCAAGTCTTTGCTTTTGAATCAACAATCTGAAAAATACAACAAAGTTAGAAGTAGATAATTTATAATCAAAGGAAAGGAAATGATTAAATTCATGAATGAATGAGTTTGGACTCTTAATGTTCTCCATGGTTAGGTTCATTGAATCTTCCCTTTTATAAGGTTCATTCGATCTTGAGTATGAGGTGAATGTACTTTAAAGGTTAATGAACATGTTCTTTATAATTTCAAGTGACACATCTTTTGGAATTTCAAAAGAAATGATGCTTGAATCGTCTTGATTGTCCCTTGGAATAACCTGTAAATTCAAAGAATGAATAGAAGAAAAAAATTGATTAGTATAAAGCAAAACTTCCTTCTCCTCGCATTCGTTCCTTCCATGCTCATGTTTTTCAACACACTCATCTTCACTCTCATTTTCAACTCCAAATGTCTTGGTTTTCTCACAATGTTCTCCTTTGATTTGTGCATGTTCAACTCCATCATATCTTTTAACCACAACCTCACTTGTAATCTTTTCATTTTCTCTTCTACACGCACTTCCCCCCTTTGCTCCCAAATTCAATCTTTTCAACTTTCTCATTTTCGACTCCAACGTTGCTCAAATCAATTTTCTCATTTTCATTATGATCTCCCTCCACTATTATTTGTTTCTCACGTGATACTTCTCTTTCAACTTTCTTCATGGCTTTAGTTTTCTTCCATTCCTCTATACGTGATTTGACGATAACTTGGCATTCATGGACTTGATTTGGGCACATTGGAACCAACGTGATCTTTCTCCCTTGGTGTTTGAATGAATACTTGTTGAAGAACCCATCATACAATGCTCGTTTATCAAACTGCCACGGACGTCCGAGGAGAAGATGGCTTGAATTCATGGAAACAACATCACACAAGAACTCATCTTCATATCTCCCAATTGAAAATGACACAAGTACTTGGTCTATGACTTCTAACTCTTCATCTTCATTTAATCCTTGCAAAACATATGGACTGGGATGTTTGGATGTTATAAGCCCCAACTTCTCAACCATGTATGTGCTTGCAAGATTTGCACAACTTCCACTATCAATGGCTACAAGGCATACTTTATCATTCACATGAAAACGAGTATGAAATGGATTCCTTCTTTGCTGTTCGTATTTCATTCGAAAGATGGGAGAATTGTTAGTGAAAATTTAATAGTTGAATAAGATTAAAGGACCTTACCAATAATCACTCACAAATCCTCACGATCACTCCAAAAAAATGATGATGCTCCACTCAACGCTCGTGTTTGCACTCGGGAATATAAATTGGCTTTTGTAATTCCCCTTCTGATCTCACACACTCAGTTAGCCTTTTACCACTTGTTCCTCTCTTGTAAAGTTCTTAAAAGAACTAACTCGAGACCTTTCAAGTTCTATGGATGTCGGTTGAAAAATTTGTTAGTGTAGAGGAAAAAAAAGAAAGGTAGAAAGATTAAATAATGAAGGGTGGTCTTATAAAAGGAAGAAAAAGAAAGAAAGGTTCACTTACTATGCAAAGATACTCACCACCTTCATAGAAGAAACAATCAAAGGTCTTGAAGACTTCTTTAGGATCGATTGGAATGATGATGTTGCTTGTCACCTTTGGAACCTCTTTGCATTTTTCTTTCTTTGTTTCCTTTCTTTAGTTTTTCTTCACAAGGAATCCCTTGTTGATGTTGGGATTAACTTGTTGATTTTTTTTTTGCACTTCTCTTTTTGATTTTCTTTTTATTGAATGGTAGGATGTTGCTTTTGCTTGTTCTTGTTGCAATCCACCTTAGCTCTGATACCATATGATACAGTTCAACCTAGCCTCACTTGGATGGATGGTGAAGTCAAGGTTGTACCTTTGATTGTTTCGATCTAGGAAAGCAACAAGGATCCTGCACAAACAAGAATGCTCAAAAAAATAGTTAAATGGAAGTAATGAAATGAAAAGATAAATATGGCATCGGAAAATATATATAAGTTGGTGATATGTTTAAAGGAAATGATGAAGTATGGTAATGGAAGTAGAATGAAGGTGATGGAGACGAATATGAAAAGTAGTATCTCAAAGAAGACTCAAAGAAGAACCAATGTTAAAGAACAAAGACCCAGACTTTATATTGCTTCTTTAAGGGATGGTAAACAAGGACTTTGACCCACTATCTATAAAGAGATAGGAACCAGAAGTATCAGGGTGACATAGATAGGGGTGACGCCACAAGCATAAGCTTGATAAGTCGATAAAGTTTACTTAAGAACTAAAGAGAGAAACTCTCACAAATATTTGATTAAACAAAGTGAATTGGTTTCTTTTACAAATGAATGGAAAGCTATTTATAGGCCTAAGAGTGCATGGTGTGAATACAAAACATTTAATGAGTGAACCTTCATGGATGAGTGTTCATACTTTAAGTAGATACAAAGCAAGGCTTAGGTGAATGAATTTTGATAAATGGATATTCATATTTTAATGGAATACATCCTTTGGACGAATTCAACCCACCTTGTGTGAACTTGTTGATTTGTCTTCTATGGATGAATGTTAATGAATGTATCTTGGCTGAAATTCTTCCCCCTTGTGTGAACATGACTATTTGGCTTCTTGCATGAATGGATGAATTTAAAAGCCTTTGAATGAATCCTTGCACCTCCTCACAAATGTTCTGATTCATTTTAATATTGTTTTCTCGTCCATGCATGTCTTCATTAATTCCTCCCATGCATAAGTCCTGTGAAGGAGATGAATGGTTGCAAATCCCGTATTAATTTCCAGCCTGCACTGTCTTCAGTAATCTGGACATATCTCAAGCTCCTGATATCGGATTAATGTGATTCAAAATGCGTTGGAAATATACGAGATAGGGGATTAAATGTTAAGAGACTTCATCACCCAAAGATGCTTGGAACATGTTCAGAAATGTAGATCAATCTGACTGACGTGAACTGTCCAACCAACTCTTCAATTGCCTTTAGTCTTCTTAGCATCCAATGAACCTAGACAAAGTATGTAAACAAATAATTAGATAAGAATTAAGCTATGATAATTATGAATGCATGCTTCCACCTATGTTAATAATGCAAATGAGCTAACTATGAATGCATATGCATTGAATGAGTTATATAAAGATATGAATTAATAAGTCATGCATGAATATCATATATTATACATATAAATGACAGAATATAATATTCAAGCAAAAATTAAGAATAAGATAAACATATTCACGTGACATGTAATGCATAAATGAGTAAATAAATAATAAAATAAGGCAAGACTCCCTTAGAATCATCTTGGAATAACTTCAAAGTTGTGAGCATGTTTTGTTTGAACTTGGTGGTCGGTAGGATCACATCACTTATATTGAGCTTGATGGAATTTCAATGATGTGAGTATGTCATGCAAAAATTGGTGCTAGGTAGAATCACATCATCCTCCCCTTCTTTTGGGCGATTTGTCCTCAAATCGAAAGGTGACTTCTCCAAATCGTTCGCCCATTCATCGGTCATCTTTATGAAATGATCTTTATCAAAAATCACATCCCTTGAATAAGTTCCATGAGTGTCCATGACCTGAAAAAGGAAAGGAATCTCATAAGTAAGAGAATGATTAATGATAAATAAGTGAAAGAAGTACTCCTTGCCTATGTTTGCTGGATGGTCAAGAGTCATGTCTTTTGAAGACATATTGTCTTTAATGATCATATCTCTTGGTACCCCAAAAGACATATTGTTTGGTTCTTCAAAAGTCATGTCCATTGAATGAAAAGTTATAGCTTTTGGCACTTGAAAAGATAATTCTCTTAAGCTTCCATGGATCATGCCTCTTGGTTCCTCCATATGACAAGTTGTGTCCTTTGAATCATTCTTCATGCTTGATGCATCAACGTTTGGTAGGATAATCCCATGTATATGAATTGATTTCCTGCAAATTAAATCTAAGTTAGAATATGAGAAATTATAAACAAAATGAATGGAAATATCAAACCAAGGTGGATGTTTAATGGGAGTTGGTTGCTTAATGATGGAGAACTCCATTGGTTGTTGAAATCCCTTCAATATGTGCATTGTATTTGGAATGTCAACGGCTGCTACTCTTGGCATTTCAAGTGACACTTCCTTTGAAATATCAAGAGACATGTTTTGTGGATCACCAAAAGTCACATCTTTTAGTCCTCCAAAAGCCATGATTCTTGATTTATCTCCTTGAAAAGATATGTCCCTTGAATGGTCCTGCAAAATAAAAGGAATGAAAGGAGAAGAAAGGTTAGATGAAATTTGTTCTTCACTCTCTTCTTTTTCTCCCAATTCATTCTTCTCATTTTCAACTCCAACATTTTCTACATCCATTCTCTTTTGTTCAACTTCAAAAAGCTTTTCTTCATTTGAATCTTCCTCCAAATGTTCTCCTTCAGTTGCATTGTTTTTAAGTTGCCTTGTCATTGCTTCAATTCTCATTTTCAAATGAGTTTGATCTTCACTTACTCGGCTAGGAGATAATGGAGTCAAAATGAATTTTCTTTCATTATGGATGATTGAGTACCAATTTGTGAATCCATCATGGACAACTCGTTTGTCAAATTGCCATGGCCTCCCCCAAAGTAAATGACTCGTACTCATAGGCACCACATCACATAGAATCTCGTCTTTGTATCTTCCGATTGAGAATGGCACAAGTACTTGTTCAGTGACCTTCATCTCTTCCTCGTTGTTCAACCATTGCAATTCATATGGTCTGGAATGTTTAATCATTGCAAGCCCCAATTTTTTCACCATGTATGTACTTGCAATGTTTGTACAACTTCCTCTGTCAATAAATACAAGACACACTTTACCATTTACATGGCAATGAGTGTGAAATGTGTTTGTTCTTTGCTGTTCGTTCTCCAATGTTTGGAATGATGAAAGATCATAAGACATTATTAGTAGAAAGAAAGAAAAAAAATTAAAACCTTACCAGCACGCTCTCAAAGCCTCACAATTTTCACTCCAAATAAAATTAAGAGATCACTCCACTCAACACTCGTGTTTACTCTCGGGAATATAGTTTGTCTTTTAACAATTCCCCTTCTGATCTCACTCTCTCAATAGCCTTTTTCCACTCAAATTTCTCTTGCTAAGTCCTTTGAAGAACTTACTCAAGATTATAACAAGTTAATTCCTTCCTTGTGTGCATCGGCTGCAGATAGGTTAGGGTAGAAAAAATAGAAGAAATAGAAAGATAAAATAAAGGATTTAAAGGTATTAAAAGATAAAATGGTTGAAGAAAAGGAAAATGATGGTATACAAAAGAAAGAGGTGACTTACAATCCAAGAAACAACACTTATTGCAACCTTTCTCAAGAAACAATAAGGTTATCTTCTCTTAGTGTAGATGGCCTCTTTGATGTACATTGCAATGTTAGAGCACTTTCCTTGGCTTGCTTTCTTTTTGAATTTCTTTTTCTTTTCTTCTTTTCTTTTTCTAAATTTTCTTCTTCTTTTTGTCTTTTCTTTCTTTTTTGTACTCTAATTTTGATGTAGGAGTCTTTTTCTTTAGCTTTGCACGCCAAATGACACTTTTGTTGTCAATCCAACTATACTCTGATTACCGCTTGATGTAAGGCGAATCTACACGCTTTGATAGAAGAGTAGATAGCCTTATTCTGTCCTGATCTAGGATTGACAAGTACTGATGTCCTTGAATTAATAAGCTTGTGCTGTAAAATAATAAGAAAGAAATATGATTAATAATGGGTTTAAGAAATGAATAATAATATAAGTAATGGAATGAAAGAATAAGAATAGAGATGGCTGCGGAATTATGGGATTGATGATGGTCTTGATGAAGGATGTTGATGACGGAATGAAGATGGTGGTGATGTTGTATCTCAAACTTGCCAAATAGGAAACTATGCTATGAAGCACAATCCCGGTCTTCACAAACTTGCTTGAGGGGTGGTGATAGTGTCTTCAACCCACTAGATATCAATCTAGGAATTTTGGAATCAAAAATGGAAGGAATGACGCCACAAGTATAGAAACTATACTTGTTTAATCGATAAAGTTCACAAAGAACTTTGAAGAGAAATAACTCACAAGAGTATATTTTATATAAGAGATGAGATGGGTACAAATGAAGGCAAGCCACTCTATTTATAGGAAATGAGAGGGCTTGGCCGAATGGTTACAAGTTGTTTCGGCTAGATACATGTCTCTAGGAAAATACATAATGCTTGAGATGAATGAATAAGTCCTTTGGGCTTGTCATGGTTCGGCTAACTCTTCATGAAAGGCCTTAATGATTCGGATAAGGATGGGAAGACATATCCCTTGGCCGAATGGGCATGCTTGTTCATCTTGGCGTCATTTTCTTCCCTTGGCCGAATGGTGGTGTGTCTCTTCATGTTTGGCGCCAAAGGCTCTCATGTGCATGGCATGTGATGTGACCGAATAGGCATGGACCCTTTAGCTCATATCTCTTGGCGATTTAAGCTTCCAATTGGTGTGATCTATTCATCCACGTGTTCATTGTTGAAAAGGCATCTTCATGGGCAGCATCATTCATGAAAGGTCACAATGTTTAGAAAAGTAACCCTTCATGTTTGAGCTACTTTGGGTGTGAATGAGCTAGTGGTGAGCTGGCCTTAGATGACTTTTAACATGGTGAACATTTGGGCAGCTCCTTGTGAAAAGGTACCTCTTGAGGTGGCAACTATTCGCGAAAAGGTACGATTTCACAAATTTTGACTTAGGACATATTTGAAGTGTCCTAAGTGGTGATGATGATGGTGCAACTCTCCAGCTGAAATGAAACATCTAGCTATGATCTCGGGGGTCAGCTGGAAACTTTGTCCCAAAATGTTCTTGAGCTATCCCGGAGTTATCCTAGTTAAGTTTCCATAGCTCTTGGACTCTAATGCTAGCTTTAAGTCAGCTCCCATCATATGGCCGAACATGCATCTACAAAAGAAAATATAATATCAGCTAAGTATATGAATTATTATAAAGTAATAAGAATGTGCATATTATAAAGATGTGAACTATAGGTTATAATAAAAATTCATGCATCATATGATAATGAATGAATATTATTATTACAACTATAGATTATATGCATGAATATCAATCAATGATGCAAACCATATGACATAATGAATGAATGCACATGTTATGATAATTCAAGCACAGTCTAATATGAAAATGTATGCTCATAATAATATATAGTGCATAAATGAGTAAATATAATATAAAGTAAGGTAGAACTCCCTTATATTGAGCTTGATGGAATTTCAATGATGTGAGTATGTCATGCAAAAAGTTGGTTCTAGATAGGATCACATCATAAAGTATGTCTTTTAGGAAGGCACAAGGGTTGGCCGAACCATACCCTTTCAAAACTCTATAAATAGGCTTTCCTACTTTATTTGTAAACAGACTTTGATGAATATAAGTGAGATTATTCTCTTTTCTTAAGTCCTTGTGACTTTTATCGACTTATCAAGTAATTCATTACGTTGGCATCAACCCCTTTCACTTTGATACTTGTGGTTCCTATCTCTATATAGATAGTGGGTCCAAGTCATTTTTACCACCCCTTAGAAAGGATTTGTAAGGCTGGGTCTTTGCTCTCTATAGAACTGGTTCTTCCTTGGTCATTTCTAAGATACACTATCATATTCCACATTCCATTGTTTCATCAACCATACCATAACCATAACATACATCTTCCGCTACCATCTATTAATTCTTAAATAACCTACCATTTCACCTTTTACATCTACCACCTAAACCATCTATTCAATCCATTCACTTATGCAGGTTGTTTTGCTTCCTTCCTAGATCCACAATCAATCGAAAAGGTTCAATCACCTGTACATCAAGCGGTAATCAGAGGCTAAATAAGGATACATCGCAAGTGAGGCTAGAGCTTATCGTATTATATGGTAATCAAAGCTTTGGTGGAAGAAGCAACGTGCAACAACAACAAAAATAAAAAAAAAATACAAAAGGAAGTGCAAGTGTAGTGCTAGTGAATGAAATCGAGATTCAGCAAAGAAAGAAAAGTTGAAAAGTACACAACAACAAGTCTCATCACCAAGCCATTCAAGTAACCCATTTTAATTGATTCTGGTGATATAAGGTTGTAAAGTGACTTTATTTAAGTAACCCCTTTATTCTTTTTTTTCTATCTCTAAACCACCTTTTTCATTATATTTTATTTTTCCATTCCTACTAACCCTTTTGCGGCAAACGCACAACAAGTAAAATTTACTTGATACTATTTTGAGTAAGGTTATTTAGAACTTGAGATAAAGAGGATTGAGAGGAAAAAGGCTTGAGCGAGTGAGATCAGAAGAGGACTAGTAAAAGCCTTGAAGTCCTAGAGTGCAAACACGAGCGGACTGACTGACAATCAAGTTTTCTTGGAGTGAACTCATGAGGCTTTGTGGGTGATTATTGGTAAGGTTCTTTCATCTTATTCAATTTTAATTTTTACTAACAATTCTCCCATCTTTTGATTAGAGTACAAACAACAAAGAAGGAATACATTTCATACTCGTTGCCATGTAAATGGTAAAGATGGTAAAGTATGCCTTGTAGCCATTGATGGCGGAAGTTGTGCAAATCTTGCAAGCACATACATGGTCGATAAGTTGGGACTTATAACATCCAAACATCTCAGTACATATGTTTTGCAAGGATTTAATGAAGATGAAGAGTTAGAAGTCAAAAAGCAAGTATTTGTGTCATTTTCAATTGGGAGATATGAAGATGAGGTCTTGTGTGATGTTGTTTCCATGAATTTAAGCCATCTTCTCTTTGGACGTCCTTGGAAGTTTGATAAACGAGCATTGTATGATGGGTTCTCTAACAAGTATTCATTAAAACACCAAGGGAGAAAGATCATGTTGGTTCCAATGTGCCCAAATCAAGTCCATGAATGCCAAGTTATCATCAAATCATGCATAGAAGAATGGGAGAAAACTAAAGTCATGAAGAAAGTTGAAAAAGAAGTTTTGCAAGAGTAGGAAGTTGAACAAGTGGAAAATCAGATTGATATGACAAAAGTTAGAATTGATGAGTGTAGAAAAGAAAAGAAGAATAAAGAAGAAATCTTAACTAACCTTACTCTTTCATCTATTCTTTCTATTGTTTTGCAGGATAATTCAAGAGATGTATCTTTTTAAGGAGATGATTCAAGAAACTTTTCTTTTAAAGAACCAATAGGTGTGACCTTTGGTAAAGACATGTCCTTTGACGTTCCAACAGTTATGCCACTTGAAGTTCTAAAAGGAGCATCACTTGAAGTGCCAGGAGTTGTGTTCGTTTACATTCCAAGTGCATTGCCAATTATGAAAAGAATTCAGCAACCAACTCCCATTAAACATCCACCTTGGTTTGATATTTCCATTCATATTGTCAATAGTTTTTCATTTACTTATTTTAATTTATTTTACAGCAATTTGATTCGTGTCTGTGGTTTATCTTATCAAATTGTGATGGCAAGGACAATTCAAAAGACACAATTTGTCAAGGGAAAGAGCCAAGAGACTTTATTCATAAAGGCTTAATGAACATGACCCTTCAAGAACCTAAGGTTGTGACTCTTCAATCAAAGGACATGATCCTTGGAAGACAAGAGAATGTGTAAAGAATGCCAAAATCTATGAACGTTCAAAGCAACATCTCTTGTGATTCAAACAACATCACTCTTGGCCATCCAAAAGATGTGAACATGGAGTATACATGATGTAAGGCTTTTGATGCCACTTGGTGTAAGGAACTTAGTACCTTAACAAATTGATTGTGGATCTAGGAAGGAAGCAAACAACCTGCACAAGTGAATGGCTCAAAAAGAGAGGGTTAAGGGTGGTAGACGTATGGTGAATAGGTGGGATGTTTAAAATGAGAGATGGAAGTGAAACATGGTTGATATGGCTATGGTTATGGTTCATGAAACAAAGGGATGGTTGTGAGGATAGTATCTTAAAGAAGACTCAAAGAAGAACCAATGCTATATAGAGCAAAGACCCAAACTTTATATTGCTTCTTCAAGGGGTGGTGTTAAGTACTTTGACCCACTAGTTATATGAACTAGGAACTAGAAGTATCAAGTTGAAAATAAAGAGGTTGACTCCACAAGTATAAAATACTTGATAAGTCGATAAAAGTCACCAGGACTTAAGGAATAGAATAATCTCACGTATATTGATCAAAAGGTCTAATTACAAATGAAATATGATGGCCTATATATAGTTTTCAAAGGGTTTAGGCCGAATAAACACTTGATGGTTCGGCCAAGGTTGAAACCCCTTTGAAAATACATGATTTTTGATGAAAATACATTATTTCAATGAAGATACATGCTCTTGGCCGAATGGTTATGTGTTGGTTCGGCCCTAAGAATGATTTGAATGCATTTGGAAGTTATTTGGGATGCAAAATGAAGAGGAAAGATGATGCAAGCACGTTTTCATCAATAAAGGGAGTACTCTTTAACACCTTTATATTGAAATTACTATACATATGTTATATACTACATGTTCTTATAATACAATTCATGATAAGAATTCTTGTTATGTTATATAATGTTTTAATAGTTAAAGAATAACTTAGTATGAACACAGAATACATATTGATATTTAAGCATATTAGGATAGTTTTATAATCATATTAAGCATGATTACATTATATACATCAAGGCAGCATCATTATAATTCGTTTTAATAGATCATATGCATTCATATTAGCTCTTAAGCTTCATGCATTATCTTACACATATTATGAGATGATATATTTAGCTCATGACCTTCAATCATAGCTCACATTACCATATTCTTACATGGCAGCAAGGTATTTAGCTCGTCTTAGCTCAATATCATGGCCTTACCTTATTTCCTTGCACATATAGGTACAATGGAGTGTGTTGAACGTTGAGATAACTTGGTGGATGATTTGAACGTCCTATGCAGTTCACAAACAACTCACAAAGGACAAGGCAGCTCATGGAACATTAAGGAAAGCTCAATTCAGCTGCAGGAGCTCAATGCTAGCTAAACTCATCTAGTTGAACTATTTGGAGCTGAGTTGTCAAAAATGATGTCAATGGTAGCTGAATATAGCTGAACGTGCTGTTATGAAGCTCATAAGGATTCAGCCGGAAGCTTGTTCACAAAACAGCCCATGCTTGCTAGCTAGCTCCACACTCAAGCTAGCTTGGAGGAGACACATGCACGCCTAAGAAGGGAACACATGACCAGTAATCATCCCATGCAAAGGGCTGCACCACAAGGCTCCCTAGAACACCCATGTGCTTTGCATATGATCAGCCCCCATGTGCCTTGCATGTGGTTCATTTAGGTGCCAAGAAGAAGAGCCATTTAACCATTCGGCCAAGCATCATCTTCTCTCCCATTTGGCGCCAAAATGAAGGGATACAAGTGTTATTCGGCCAAGGATCATTTCCCTCCATCAAGGGCAGAACCATCATCTCTTTTAGCATTTAAATCATGTCATTTTAGGAAGGTACAAGGGCTGGCCGAACCAACATGTACCTATTCGGCCAAGTCCCTTAAAAAACTATAAATAGGCTTTCCTATTTCATTTGTAAGGAGACCTTTTGATCAATATAAGTGAGATTATTCTCTTCCTTAAGTCCTGGTGACTTTTATCGACTTATCAAGTATTTTATACTTGTGGCGTCAACCCCTTTCTTTCATCTTGATACTTCTGGTTCCTAGTTCATATAACTAGTGGGTCAAAGTACTTTACACCACCCCTTGTAGAAACAATATAAAGTCTGGGTCTTTGTTATCTATAGCATTGGTTCTTCTTTAAGACTTCTTCAAGATACTATCCTCACTTTCATCCCCTTTGTTTCATCGCCATAACCATAGCCATATCAACCATCTTCCACTTCCATCTCTCATTTTAAACAGCCCACCTATTTCACCCATACGTTTACTACCTTAACCATCTCTTTTTGAGCCATTCACTTGTGCAGGTTGTTTGCTTCCTTCCTAGATCCACAATCAGTTTGTTAAGGCATCAGAGGAGCCTTACATCAAGTGGTAATCAGAGCTTTGGTTGAAGAAAGCAACGTGCAATAACAACAGAAAGAAAAATTCAAAAAAAAGTGCAAAGTGAAGTGCAAAGTCAAAGAAATCAAGAAAAATCAGAAAACAAAGTGAAGCACGCAAAAGAAATAAAAATCAGCACTAAAAAAAGTAAGCCGTTTAAATTGATTGTGGTGATAGAAGGTTGTAAAGTGACTTGTGTAAGTAACCCCTTTTGTTCTTTTCTTTCTATTTCTAAGCCAACCTTTCATTATATTTATTTTCCCATTCCTACTAACCCATTTGCAGCCGACACCAAACAAGTAAATTTTCTTGATACAGTCTTGAGTAAAGTTCTCTAGAACTTGAGACAAGAGAATCAAGAAGAAAAAGGCTGGAGAGTGTGTGAGATCAGAAGAGGACAAGTAAAAGCCATTAAAGTCCTAGAGTGCAAACACGAGCCAATTGAGTGACATCAAGTTTCTTGGAGTGACTCGTGAGGCTTTGTGAGAGTACATTTTGGGTAAGGTCTTTTACACATCTTATTCTTTTCTTATTTCACTACCCATGTCTCGAAGTCCAAGATGAACCCCTGAAAGAGATGCCCCTAATTTGCAAACTCAAGAAATTATGCATGGAATGGTCAGATTACTGAAATTAGAATTGGAACCTTTGCATGATCGTATGGATCAATTTGAAGCATCCTTAGGCAACCGAAGAGTAAATCGCCCTAGAATGGAAGAAGACATCGAAGAGGATGAGACTGAAGTAACATCAGTATCAAGAAGAGATGTTCATCGAAATCAGAATGACAACTTCAGCAACATCAAAGTGACCATTCCTCCATTTCAAGGATGAACTAATCCAGAAGTCTATCTTGATTGGGTAATCAAGATTGAACACATTTTTGAATGCCAAAATTATACGGAGCAAAAGAAGGTCAGACTTGCTGCTATGGAATTCGTGGACTATGCCTTAGTTTGGTGGGACCAATTGGTGAGCGCCCCATCAATACGTGGGAAGAAATGAAGGCCATTATGAGAAAAAGATTTGTGCCTACTCACTATCACCGAGATCTTTAACATAAATTACAAAATTTGAAACAAGAAAGCAAAAATGTTGAAGATTATTTCAAAGAAATGGAGATAGCCATGATCCGAGCCAATGTGGATGAAGACAAAGAAGCAACCATGGAAAGGTTTTTATCTGGCCTAAATCTTGATATTGCTAACCTTGTTGAACTTCAACATTATGTAGAGATTGAAGAGATGGTACATGTGGCCATGAAAATTGAAAGACAACTCAAAAGGAAATCCTACACTAGGAGCAGTCCAAATTCGACCACCAAGTGGAAGCAGGAACCCATCACTTTCAGGAAACCAATTCCAGCACAAGCAAAGGATCAAATAGAAGTTTCCAAAGCAAAACAAGTGGGAGAATCTAGTAAGGGTAAGAAAAGCAAACCGGTACTTTCGAATGATCCAGAGACATCAAATATTTTGGGAAAGGACATGTTGCTAGTCAATGACCCAACCGAAATGCCATGATGGTACTTGACAATGGAGATATTGTGATACGATCCAAACAAGCTCTAATTTTCTCCATGACTTGAACACACCATGGATGTTCTTCAAATCTGTTTCTAAGGGAGTTCTTCATTACCCTATCTTATACTATATCATTTATACATTCTATTCTATCATAAGCATGCATTCACATGTTAGTATAAATTATCATACTATTATTTCCATCCTATGCTTATTTGATCATGTTTTTCATATTATTCAAATATATGCTATGATTACATATCATTTCTTAGGATACTATTATTACATGTTTCCATTTATCATTTATGAATACCATGTTATATGATATTCATGCATACAACATATACCCATATCTTTATGATTGATACACAATGTTATAAGCATGTTAGGATAGTCTTATAATCATATTAAGCATGATTGTCATATATACATCAAGCAGCATCATTATAATACATTTCGTTAGTTCATATGCATTCATATTAACTCTTAAGCCTCATTCATAATCTTACACATATTATGAGATGATATAATTAGCTCATGGCCTTCAAACTTAGCTCACATTACCATAATCAAACATGGCAGCAAGGTATTTAGCTCGTCTTAGCTCAATATCATGGACTTACCTTGTTTCCTTGTACATGTAGGTACATTGGAGCATGATGCACGTTGAGGTAGCTTGGTGAATGATTTGGACGTCATATGCATCTCACAAACAGCTTACAAAGTACAAGGCAACTCATGGAACACTAAGGGAAGCTCGATTCAGCTGGAGGAGCTTAAGGCTAGCTAAACTTAGCTAGTTGGACTATTTGGAGCTGATTTGCCAAAAGTGATGTCAAAGGTAGCTGAATGTAGCTGAACATTATGTTGAGGAGCTCACAAGGACTTAGCTAGGAAGCTTGTTCACAAACAGCCCATGTTTGCTAGCTAGCTCCACAACTCAAGCTAGCTTGAAGGAGACACATGCACGCCCAAGAGAGGGAGCATGACCATCCATCATTCCGTGCACAAGGCTGCACCACAAGGCTTCCTAGAACACCCATGTGCCTTGCATATGAGCAGCCCCCATGTGCCTTGCATATGGATCATTTAGGCGCCAAGATGAAGAGTTCCCTCCCTATTCGGCCAAGCCATGTGTTTTGCATGTGATCAGCCCCCATGTGCCTTGCATATGACTCCATTTAGGCGCCAAGATGAATGACCATCTATCCATTCGGCCAAACACCATTACTCCTCCAATTTGGTGCCAACTTTAAGGGTTTCAAGTGCTATTCGGCCATGAGACATACCCCTACACTTCAACCGAACCAGCACCTATTTATTCAAGTTATTTATGAATTAAATTATGTCATTTTAGGAAGGCACAAGGCTGGCCGAATCTCCTTGTAATTATTCGGCCATGTCTCTCCATTTCCAATAAATAGGAAAGCATTCATCATTTGTAAGAGACCATTATTTTTTAATTGAAGTGAGATTATTCTCTTTCTTAAGTCCTGGTGACTTTTTATCGACTTATCCAGTATTTTATACTTGTGGCGTCAACCCCTTCCTTTTCATCTTGATACTTCTGGTTCCTAGTTCTTTATAACTAGTGGGTCAAAGTACTTCATACCACCCCTTAAAGAAGCAATATAAAGTTTGGGTCTTTGCTCTATACAACATTCGTTCTTCTTTGAGTTTTCTTTAAGATACTATCCTCACAACCATTCCTTTGATTCATAAACCATAACCATAGCCATATCAACCATCTTCCGCTTCCATCTCTCATTTAAACAGCCCACCTATTCACCCTTACGTTTACCACCTTAACCTTTCTATTTTTGAGCCATTCACTTTGCAGGTTGTTTTGCTTCCTTCCTAGATCCACAATCAAACGAGAAGGTAGAATTACCTTACATCATATTGTATTGGATTCTGACGAGCCTATTTTTGATGAGGAACCTAAAACAGTGCAAAATGAAAAAACTAAAGAAAATGCAGATCATGGTGAGATACTTGTTTCGAAAAGGTGCCCACAATCACAAACATCCCAAGAGGATATTCAAAGAAACAATATTTTCTATACAAGATGTCATGTCAAGGAGAAGGTTTGCACAATGATAATCGATGGAGGAAGTTGCAAAAACGTAGCCAGCACTCTTATGGTTGACAAACTTGGATTGACAACGTCAAAGCATCCTACTCCATATAAACTCCAATGGCTCAATGAAGGAGGTGAGTTAAACGTTACCAAACAGGTTCTAATTCCTTTTTCAGTTGGCAGGTACAAGGATGAGGTGCTTTGTGACATTGTTCCTATGCATGCTAGCCACATCTTACTTGGAAGACCATGGCAGTATAATAAAAGGGCCATTCATGACTGTTATCATAATCAACACATTTTTAAGCATGATGGACACAAGGTAACCTTGATGCCTTTGACGCCAAAAGAGGTACAACAAGATCAGTTGTATATACGAAAAAGTGTACAAGCATGGCGCAAAGACAAAACCCCAATGAAGAATGAAGAGGAACAAAATATGACACCAAACTTCTTCATAGAGAAACACGATGGTTCAAGGCTGGAAAATAAAGAGATTCCTACGAAAATTGGTGATGGTTGGAATTTAAAGACACAACTCTTCACCAAGGGTTTTAATCGCCAAAAGGTAAGTAACCATTCATTTGAAACCTTTTCTCTCCTCACTTTTCAGGACCAATCACGTAAAAGGTCACTTCCAAAAGTGATATCCTTAAAGGAAGATCATTCTCAAAAGGTACCTGTTAGTAAATCAAATTCCAAAGAAAGGCCTAAAGGGAAATCTTATGAAAGGATACCTAATGGAAGAACACAACCGTTCAAAGGATGCTTTCTTTTAGCAAGGAGACGTGACGTTATGCAAGGACAAAATGAACTCGATTTGAGGACAAATCGCCCTAAAGAAGGGGGGATGATGCAAGCACGTTTTCATCAATAAAGGGAGTACTCTTTAACACCTTTATATTGAAATTACTATACATATGTTATATACTACATGTTCTTATAATACAATTCATGATAAGAATTCTTGTTATGTTATATAATGTTTTAATAGTTAAAGAATAACTTAGTATGAACACATAATACATATTGATATTTAAGCATATTAGGATAGTTTTATAATCATATTAAGCATGATTACATTATATACATCAAGGCATCATCATTATAATTCGTTTTAATAGATCATATGCATTCATATTAGCTCTTAAGCTTCATGCATTATCTTACACATATTATGAGATGATATATTTAGCTCATGACCTTCAATCATGGCCTTACCTTATTTCCTTGCACATATAGGTACAATGGAGTGTGTTGAACGTTGAGATAACTTGGTGGATGATTTGGACGTCCTATGCAGTTCACAAACAACTCACAAAGGACAAGGCAGCTCATGGAACATTAAGGAAAGCTCAATTCAACTGCAGGAGCTCAATGCTAGCTAAACTCATCTAGTTGAACTATTTGGAGCTGAGTTGTCAAAAATGATGTCAATGGTAGCTGAATATAGCTGAACGTGCTGTTATGAAGCTCATAAGGATTCAGCCGGAAGCTTGTTCACAAAACAACCCATGCTTGCTAGCTAGCTCCACACTCAAGCTAGCTTGGAGGAGACACATGCACGCCTAAGAAGGGAACACATGACCAGCCATCATCCCATGCAAAGGGCTACACCACAAGGCTCCCTAGAACACCCATGTGCTTTGCATATGATCAACCCCCATGTGCCTTGCATGTGGTTCATTTAGGCGCCAAGATGAAGAGCCATTTAACCATTCAGCCAAGCATCATCTTCTCTCCCATTTGGCGCCAAAGTGAAGGGATACAAGTGTTATTCGGCCAAGGATCATTTCCCTCCATCAAGGGTCGAACCATCATCTCTTTTAGCATTTAAATCATGTCATTTTAGGAAGGTAAAAGGGCTGGTCGAACCAACATGTACCTATTCGGCCAAGTCCCATCAAAAACTATAAATAAGCTTTCCTATTTCATTTGTAAAGAGACCTTTTGATCAATATAAGTGAGATTATTCTCTTCCTTAAGTCCTGGTGAATTTTATTGACTTATCAAGTATTTTATACTTGTGGCATCAACCCCTTTCTCTCATCTTGATACTTCTGGTTTCTAGTTCATATAACTAGTGGGTCAAAGTACTTAACACCACCACTTGTAGAAGCAATACAAAGTCTGGGTCTTTGCTCTCTATAGCATTGGTTCTTCTTTGAGACTTCTTCCAGATACGATCCTCACTTCCATCCCCTTTGTTTCATCGCCATAACCATAGCCATATCAACCATCTTCCGCTTCCATCTCTCATTTTAAACAGTCCACCTATTTCACCCATACGTTTACTACCTTAACCATCTCTTTTTAAGCTATTCACTTATGCAGGTTGTTTGCTTCCTTCCTAGATCCACAATCAGTTTGTTAAGGCCTCAGAAGAGCCTTACATCAAAAGAGTCTTTGGCCGAATAGAAAGCATCCTTTAGTGTTTTGGCGTCAATTTGATGTTATATCAGTGTACATGCTTGAATGATGCACATGGAAACCTACTTGAATGCACATGGGTGATCTAGGGAGCCTTGTGGTGCAACCTTGTGCATGGGATGACGGCTGGTCATTTGTTCCATCTTGGGTGTGCATGTGTCTCCTCCTAGCTTGCTTGAATGTGGAGCTAGCTTAGCAAGCATGGGGCTGTTTGTGAACAAGCTTCCTAGCCGACTCCTTGTCAGCTCTATAATAGCATGTTCAGCTACATCCAGCTACCATTGATATCATTTTTGACAACTCAGCTCCAAATAGTCCAACTAGATGAGTTTAACTAGCCTTGAGTTCCTCCAGCTGAATTGAGCTTTCCTTAGTGTTCCATGAGCTGCCATGTTCCTTGTGAGCTTTTTGTGAGCTGAATTTGATGTCCAAATAATCCATGAAGCTACTCCAACGTGTTCCATGATCCAATGTACCTACATGTGCAAGGAAACAAGGTAAGTCCATGGCATTGAGCTGATATGAGCTAAATACCTTGCTGCCATGCATGAATATGGTAATGTGAGCTATTATTGAAGGTCATGAGCTAAATATATCATCTTATAATATGTATGAACTAATGAATAAAGCCTAAGTGCTAAAATGAATGCATAGGAGCTGATAAAATGAATGATAATTATGTTGCCTTGATGTATATGTGATAATCATGCTTAAATGAAGGCAAGACTAATATAGCATACTTAACATGCTTGAAATAACATTGTGGATATATGTTGTATGCATGAATATCATTTAACATGTTATTCATAATAAATGATAAATGGAAACATGTAATAATAATATCCTAAGAAATGATATGTAATCATAGCATATATTTGAATGATATGAAGGACATGATCAACTAGGCATAGGATGGAATTATTATGATAATTTATACTAACATGTGAATGCATGCTTATGATAGAGTAGAATGTATGAATGATATAATATAAGAGAGGGTAAGGAAGAACTCCCTTAGAAACAGTAATGAAACACATCCATGGTGTGATCAAGTCATGGAGAAAGTTAGAGCTTGTTTGGATCGTATCATCCTCCCCTTCTTTTAAGCGATTTGTCCTCAAATCGAAGTAGTTTCTCATTGAAGACCTTCTTGATGTATGATGGATTGAATCCTCATGCTTAACTCCAATAGATGATTCACACAAAATGTTCATCCTCTTGGCTTCAAATCTGGTAACTTTATGTCCTTTAATGGAAGGAAACAATGTTTGGAAACCATCACATGTCCTTTGATTAAAAAATTGTGTATTGTACTCCAAAGGTTGTATCATTTCAAAGCATTGTATCTTTCCACTCTTACTCCTTGAGTCATCATGATGGTTGGTGAAGAAATTTGTCTTTTAATCTCCTTCAAGAAAGTGGATAAAGTTAACAACTTTAAGCTTTCTGCTCTTCCAGATGATGGCTCTTAAAATGGTGGACAATGCTTGTTTCACACCATTGTATTGGCTGAATTTGATGCACCAATCAAACTCAAAATGAAAAATGATCTTGCCATCATAAATTGATTGGATAAAACCACTTATACTAATCAAATTGCTGCAAAATGAATCAAAGTTGTAAAATGAAAAACTAATAACAAAATGAATAGAATTAGCAAACTAAGGTGGATGTTTAATGGGAGTTGGTTGCTTAATGATGGAAAACTCCCTTAGAAACAGTAATGAAACACATCCATGGTGTGATCAAGTCATGGAGAAAGTTAGAGCTTGTTTGGATCGTATCATCCTCCCCTACTTTTAGGCGATTTGTCCTCAAATCGAAGTAGTTTCTCATTGAAGACCTTCTTGATGTATGATGGATTGAATCCTCATGCTTAACTCCAATAGATGATTCACACAAAATGTTCATCCTCTTGGCTTCAAATCTGGTAACTTACGTCCTTTAATGGGAGGACACAATGTTTGGAAACCATCATATGTCCTTTGATTAAAAAATTATGTATTGTACTCCAAAGGTTTTATCCTTTCAAAACATTGTATCTTTCCACTCTTACTCCTTGAGTCATCATGATGGTTTGTGAAGAAATTTGTCTTTTGATCTCCTTCAAGAAAGTGGATAAAGTTAACAACTTTAAGCTTTGTGCTCTTCCATATGATGGCTCTTAAAATGGTGGACAATGCTTGTTTCACACCATTGTATTGGCTGAATTTGATCCACCAATCAAACTCAAAATGAAAAATGATCTTGCCATCATAAATTGATTGGATAAAAAGACTTATACTAATCAAATTGCTGCAAAATGAATCAAAGTTATAAAATGAAAAACTAATAACAAAATGAATAGAATTAGCAAACCATGGTGGATGTTTAATGGGCGTTGGTTGCTTAATGATGGAAAACTCTATTGGTTGATGGATTCCCTTCAATAGGTGCAATGTTCTTAGATTATTAACGATCCCATTCCTTGGCACTTCAAGTGGCATAATTGTTGGAATGTCAAAGGACATGTCTTGTGGATTACCACAGGTCAAACCTATTGGTTCTTCAAAAGACATGTTTCTTGAATTTTCTACTTGAAAAGATATGTCTCTTTGAATATCCTGCAAGGAAAAAGAAATAGTAGAAGAAGATTTGTTAGGTAAAATTTATCCTTCACTCCGTTTATCTTCTCTACACTCATCCTTTTCAAATATGCCATTTTCAATTTGCTTCAATACTTGCAAATCATCCTTTTCAACTTCAACAGATTATCTCCTCAAAATATTCTTCTTCAATGGTATTTTCTTTGATTTGCTTATTTCTCCTCATATCTTCAATACTTTTCTTCATGGCCTTCATTTTCTCCCATTCTTCTGTGCGTGACTTAAGGGTCACTTGACATTCATGAACTTAACTGGGAAGCAAGGGTTCCAGTATGATTTTCTTTCCTTGATGCTGGAAAGAGTACTTGTTAGAAAATTCGTCATGGGTAGCCTTCTTGTCAAACTGCCAAGGACATCCTAATATAATGTGACTTGCACTCATGGGCACCACGTCACAAAGGACTTCATCATTGTATCTCCTAATTCAGAAAGGTACAACAACTTGTTTGGTTACCTTGGCTTCGCCCACATCGTTGAGCCACTGAAGTTTGTAAGGAAGAGGATGCTTGGAAGTCTTGAGACCCAACTTTTCCACCATTGAGTACTTGCTACGTTTGTACAACTTCCTCCATCAATGATCACCACATAAACTTTATCCCTAACGTGACATTTTGTATGGAAGATATTATCTCTTTGTTCATCTTCTTGACTTTGAATGTTCAAAGTCCTTTTGACTACAAATATGTTGGATGGAAGAGACATGTTAGCAAATAAGGAAAAACGAAATGTTTGTAGGACCTTACCAGAATATTCTCTCACAAAGCCTCACAAGTCACTCCAAGGAAAACTTGAATGTCACTCAATCCGCTCGTGTTTGCACTCTAGGACTTAATGGCTTTTACTTGTCCTCTTCTGATCTCACACACTCTCCAGCCTTTTTCCTCTCGATTCTCTTGTCTCAAGTTCTAGAGAACTTTACTCAAGACTCTATCAAATAAATTTCTACTTGTTTGGCGTCGACTGTAAAAGGGTTAGTAGGAAGGAAAACAAATATAATGAAAGGGTGACTTAGAAATAGAAAGAAGAGAACAAAAAGAGTTACTTACACAAGTCACTTCACAACCTTCTATCACCACTGATGCAAGCACGTTTTCAACTATAAAGGGAGTACTCTTGAACATCCTTTTAATGCATTTACTTTATAATAACCTTATAATATATACTATTATATTACATATCATGCTAAGGATATTAGTTATGAAATTAAAGAAATAACTTAGTATTAATACATCTTACACATTGTTATTTTAATATGTTAAGCATGTTAGTATAGCTATATAATTATATTATGCATGATTATAACATATACATCAAGGCAGCATACTTATAATGCATTTCATTAGTTTGCATTCATATTAGCTCTTAGGCTTTATACCTTACCTTACACATATTAGGAGATGATATAATTAGCTCATGACATTCAAACTTAGCTCATATTACCATAATCAAACATGGCAGCAAGGTAATTAGCTCATATTAGCTCAATACCATGGAATTACCTTGTTTCCTTGCACATGTAGGTAATTGGAGCATAATAAACGTTGAGGTAGCTTGGTGAATGATTTGGACATCATATGCAGCTCACAAACAGCTTACAAAGTAAAAGGCAGCTCATGGAACACTAAGGGAAGCTCGATTCAGTTGGAGGAGCTTAAGGCTAGCTAAACTTAGCTAGTTGGGCTATTTGGAGCTGAGTTGCCAAAAGTGATGTCAAAGGTAGCTGAATATAGCTGAACATAATGTTAAGGAGCTCACAAGGACTTAGCTAGGAAGTTTGTTCACAAACAGCCCATGTTTGCTAGCTAGCTCCACAGCTCAAGCTAGCTTGGAGGAGACACATGCACGCCCAAGAGAGAGAACATGACCAGCCATCATCCCATGTAAAAGGCTGCACCACAAGGCTCCCTAGAACACCCATGTGCGTGCCATATGACCAGCCCCCATGTGCCGTGCATATGACTTCATTTAGGCGCCAAGATGAAGAGCCATTTAACCATTCGACCAAGTATCATCTCCTCTCCCATTTGGCTCCAATTTGAAGGGATACAAGTGTTATTCGACCAAGGATCATTTCCCTCCATCAAGGGCCGAACCATCATCTCTTTTAGCATTTAAATTATGTCTTTATAGGGAGATACATGGGCTGGCCGAACTATTATGATGTAAGGTACTTGTACCTTTTCAAATGATTGTGGATCTAGGAAGGAAGCAAAACAACCTGCAAAGTGAATGGCTCAAAATAGAATGGTTAAGGGTGGTAGACGTATGGGTGAATTGGTAGGCTATTTAAATATTGAGTAATGGAAGCGGAAGATAGTTGATAAGGCTATGGTTATGGTGATGAAATAAAAGGATGGTTGTGAGGATAGTATCTTGAAGAGATCTCAAAGAAGAACCAATGCTATATAGAGCAGAGACCCAATCTTTATATTGTTTCTTCAAGGGATGGTGTTAAGTACTTTGACCCACTAGTTATATGAACTAGGAACCAGAAGTATCAAGATGAAAGAAAAGGGGTTGACGCCACAAGTAATAAATACTTGATAAGTCGATAAAAAGTCACCAGGACTTAACAAGAGAATAATCTCACTTTAATTGAATAAAAAGGTGTGCTTACAAATGAAATAGGAAAGCCTATTTATAGTTTTTGAAGGGATTTGGCTGAATAGATACATGTTGGTTCGGCCAGCCCTTGTGCCTTCCTAAAATGACATGATTTTTGTGTGAAAATACATGACTTAATGCAAATACATGCTCTTGGCCGAATGGTTATGTGTTGGTTCGGCCCTAAGGATATTTTGAAAGCATTTGGAAGTTATTTGGGCGCCAAAATGAAGAGGAAAGAGTCTTTGGCCGAACAGCAAGCATCCCTTGGTGTTTTGGCGCCAATTTGATGTCACATGGTGTGCACATGCTTGAATGATGCACATGGCAGCCTACTTGAACGCACATAGGTCTTCTTGTTATGCTTTGATGAGATTGCAACCATAGGATGATGTCTTGAAGTCCATGGAATAAAGATAGGCAACAATTAGGCGTGAATTAGCTTCCAACATGCATCTAGGTGTCATGGCATCCATTGGGCAGCCTAGAGATGAACTAGCTTCAAGGTAAGCTAGGTGAGTGTCTTGGTAGCTAACTAGGTGAGTTATAGCTTGATGAACTCAAGCTAGTTAGCTTTGGTCTTCTCAACTCCTCAGCTACTCTCCCAGCTACTTCCAGCTACCTCTAGTCCACTTTTCAGTAATTTGGTCCAAAGCTCTCCTCCAGCTAAGTTCAGCTACATGCTAGCTCCTCCAGCTAAGTTTAAGCTCCTTATGTGATGAAATGAGCTGCCATAATGTTCATGAGCTAGTGTGAGCTGTTGTGCTTGTCCTTTTAGCTAGCCAAGCTACCATAATATGCCTTGTTTTGTGTTTTACCTATAGGAATCACCAAACAAATAAAATAAGCAATGTGTGAGCTCATTTAAGGTAAAATGCATGCTGCCGTGAGGTGTTTGAGTGATATGAGCTATGAATGCATGTCATGAGCTAAGTACATAATGATATAACATATGTAAGCTAATGTATAAGACCTAGGAGCTAGAATGAATGCACGTGAGCTAACAAATGAATGATTAAGCATTCTGCCATTTCACGAATGAATTGAATCATGCTTAAATGAATGCAAGACTAATATAACATACTTAACACACTTGAAATAACATTGTGCATCAATTATAAAGATGTGAATGCATGAATATCATATAATATGGTATTCATAAATGATAAATGGAAACATGTAATAATAATATCCTAAGAAATGATATGTAATCATAACATATATTTGAATAATATTAAAAACATGATCAAATAAGCATAGGATAATAATATGATAATAATTTATACTAACATGTGAATGCATGGTTATGATAGAATATAATGTATAAATGATATAATATAAGATAGGGTAAGGAAGAACTCCCTTAGAAGCAGTAGTTAAAAACGTCCATAGACCGATCAAGTCATGGAGAAAATTGGAGCTAGTTTGGATCGTATCATCCTCCCCTTCTTTAGAGCGATTTGTCCTCAAATCGAAGTAGTTTCTTATTGAAGACATTCTTAATGTAGGAGAGATTGATTCCTCATGCTTTCCCCCAATAAATGATTTGCACGACATGTTTAACCTCTTGGCTTCGAATCTGGTAACTCCATGTCTCCTTGAATCATCTATCCTTTGATCTCCATTGAAGTGGACGTATTTGATGCACCAATCAAATTCAAAATGAAAAATGATCTTATCATCATATATTACTTGGACAACACCACTTATACGAATCCAATTGCTACGAAAGAAATCAAAATTATTAAATGAAAATCTAATAACAAAATGAGTAGAGTTAGCAAACCATGGTGGATGTTTAATTGGAGCTGGTCGCTGAATTCTCCTAATAATTGGCATTGCACTTGGGATGTCAATGATTCCATTTCTTAGCACTTAAAGTGACACCTTTAATTGGAAATTCAATGGTATAACCCTCAAAACATCAATAGACATGTCTTGTGAATCACAAAGAGTCACGCCTATTGGTTTTTCAAAGGTCACATCCTTTAGTCCTCCATAATTCATGATCCTGGATTCATCCTCCCGAAAAGATACATCTCTTGAATTGTCCTGCAAAACAATAGGAAGAATAGATGGAAGAGAAAAGTTGGTTAAAATATGTTCTTCACTTTGCTTCTCTTCTCTACACTCATCAATTCCAACTTTTGTCACATCAATCTGATTTTTCGGTTGTTGAACTTGTTGCTCTTGCAAGACTTCTTTTTCAGCTCTCTTCATGGCTTTACTTTTCTGCCATTCTTCTATTCGAGATTTAAGTTGAGTTTGGTCTTCATGCACTAGATTTGGCATCATTGGCACCAATGTAATCTTCTTTTCATTATGGATGAATGAAAAGCGATTGGTGAAGCAATTATGTATTGCTCGTTTATCAAACTGCCAAGGTCGACCAAAAAGAAGGTGGCTCGAACTCATGGAGACAACATCGCACAAGACCTCATCTTCATATTTTCCAATTGAGAATGGTACAAGTACTTGCTCTATGACTTTTAACTCTTCATCTTCGTTAAATCCTTGCAAAACATATGGCTTGGGATGTTTAAATGTTGCAAGTCCCAACTTCTCTATCGTATATGTGCTAACTAGATTTGCACAACTTCCACTATCAATGGTTACAAGACATACTTTACCATTGCTTACATGGCAACGAGTATGAAATGCATTCACTCTTTGTTGTTCGCACTCCATGGAAGAAATTAAAATTTTGTTAGTGAAATAAAAAAAATGGAAAATGTGTAAAAGGACCTTACCAGAGTATACTCTCACAAAGCCTCATGAGTCACTCCAAGAAAACTTGATGTCACTCAATCCACTCGTGTTTGTACTCTAGGAATTTAATGGCTTTTACTTGTCCTCTTCTGATCTCACACATGCTCCAGCCTTTTTCCTCTCGATTCTCTTGTCTCAAGTTCTAGTGAACTTTTACTCAAGACTATATCGAGTAAATTTTACTTGTTTAGCGTCGGCTGCAAATGGTTAGTGGGAATGGAAAGCAAATATAATTGAAGAGGTGGCTTAGAAATTAGAAAGAAGAGAATGAAAGGGGTTACTTACACAAGTCACTTTACAACCTTCTATCACCACAATCAAATTTAAAGGCTTACTTGAATGGCTTGGTGATGAGACTTGTTGATGAGTGCTTCCAACTTTTCTTTCTTTTCTTTGCTTTTTCTTCTTTTTGAGTGCTTTGACTTTTGAGTCCTTCAATTTTCTTTGCTGATTTTTTTTTTTGACTTTGCACTTCACTTTTGCACTTCTTTTTGTATTTTTTTCTTTTTGTTGTTGTTGCACGTTGCTTCTTCCACCAAAGCTCTGATTACCGCTTGATGTAAGGTACTTGTACCTTTTCAAATGATTGTGGATCTAGGAAGGAAGCAAAACAACCTGCAAAGTGAATGGCTCAAAATAGAATGGTTAAGGGTGGTAGACGTATGGGTGAATTGGTAGGCTATTTAAATATTGAGTAATGGAAGCGGAAGATAGTTGATAAGGCTATGGTTATGGTGATGAAATAAAAGGATGGTTGTGAGGATAGTATCTTGAAGAGATCTCAAAGAAGAACCAATGCTATATAGAGCAGAGACCCAATCTTTATATTGTTTCTTCAAGGGATGGTGTTAAGTACTTTGACCCACTAGTTATATGAACTAGGAACCAGAAGTATCAAGATGAAAGAAAAGGGGTTGACGCCACAAGTAATAAATACTTGATAAGTCGATAAAAAGTCACCAGGACTTAAGAAGAGAATAATCTCACTTTAATTGAATAAAAAGGTGTGCTTACAAATGAAATAGGAAAGCCTATTTATAGTTTTTGAAGGGATTTGGCTGAATAGATACATGTTGGTTCGGCCAGCCCTTGTGCCTTCCTAAAATGACATGATTTTTGTGTGAAAATACATGACTTAATGCAAATACATGCTCTTGGCCGAATGGTTATGTGTTGGTTCGGCCCTAAGGATATTTTGAAAGCATTTGGAAGTTATTTGGGCGCCAAAATGAAGAGGAAAGAGTCTTTGGCCGAACAGCAAGCATCCCTTGGTGTTTTGGCGCCAATTTGATGTCACATGGTGTGCACATGCTTGAATGATGCACATGGCAGCCTACTTGAACGCACATAGGTCTTCTTGTTATGCTTTGATGAGGTTGCAACCATAGGATGATGTCTTGAAGTCCATGGAATAAAGATAGGCAACAATTAGGCGTGAATTAGCTTCCAACATGCATCTAGGTGTCATGGCATCCATTGGGCAGCCTAGAGATGAACTAGCTTCAAGGTAAGCTAGGTGAGTGTCTTGGTAGCTAACTAGGTGAGTTATAGCTTGATGAACTCAAGCTAGTTAGCTTTGGTCTTCTCAACTCCTCAGCTACTCTCCCAGCTACTTCCAGCTACCTCTAGTCCACTTTTCAGTAATTTGGTCCAAAGCTCTCCTCCAGCTAAGTTCAGCTACATGCTAGCTCCTCCAGCTAAGTTTAAGCTCCTTATGTGATGAAATGAGCTGCCATAATGTTCATGAGCTAGTGTGAGCTGTTGTGCTTGTCCTTTTAGCTAGCCAAGCTACCATAATATGCCTTGTTTTGTGTTTTACCTATAGGAATCACCAAACAAATAAAATAAGCAATGTGTGAGCTCATTTAAGGTAAAATGCATGCTGCCGTGAGGTGTTTGAGTGATATGAGCTATGAATGCATGTCATGAGCTAAGTACATAATGATATAACATATGTAAGCTAATGTATAAGACCTAGGAGCTAGAATGAATGCACGTGAGCTAACAAATGAATGATTAAGCATTCTGCCATTTCACGAATGAATTGAATCATGCTTAAATGAATGCAAGACTAATATAACATACTTAACACACTTGAAATAACATTGTGCATCAATTATAAAGATGTGAATGCATGAATATCATATAATATGGTATTCATAAATGATAAATGGAAACATGTAATAATAATATCCTAAGAAATGATATGTAATCATAACATATATTTGAATAATATTAAAAACATGATCAAATAAGCATAGGATAATAATATGATAATAATTTATACTAACATGTGAATGCATGGTTATGATAGAATATAATGTATAAATGATATAATATAAGATAGGGTAAGGAAGAACTCCCTTAGAAGCAGTAGTTAAAAACGACCATAGACCGATCAAGTCATGGAGAAAATTGGAGCTAGTTTGGATCGTATCATATTATGTCTCTATTCGGCTATGCCCCTCCATTTCCTATAAATAGGAAAGCATTCATCATTTGTAATCAGACCTTTTATTTTTACTATAAGTGAGATTATTTTTTTTCTTAAGTCCTGGTGACTTTTTATCGACTTATCAAGTATTTTATACTTATGGCGTCAACCCTCTTCTTTCATCTTGATACTTCTGGTTCCTAGTTCATATAACTAGTGGGTCAAAGTACTTAACACCACCCCTTGATGAAATAATATAAAGATTGGGTCTTTGCTCTCTATAGCATTGGTTCTTCTTTGAGCATTCTTCAAGATACTATCCTCACAACCATCCTTTTTGTTTCATCGCCATAACCATAACCATTTCAATCATCTTCCACTTCCATCTCTCATTTATTAAATAGCCTACCTATTAAACCATACGTTTACCACCCTTATCCATTCTATTTTGAGCCATTCACTTGTGCAGGTTGTTTTGCTTCCTTCCTAGATCCACAATCACACGAAAAGGTAGGATTACCTTACATCAAGCGGTAATCAGAGTTTTGGTGGAAGAAAGCAACGTGCAACAACAACAAAAAGAAGTGCAAGTGAAGTACAAAAGTGAAAAAAAGCAAGAAAAATCAGCAAAGAAATTGAAAGCACTCGAAAAGCAAAGAAAAGAAAAAAGAAAGAAAAGTTGGAAGCACTCATCAATAATTCTCATCACCAAGCCATTCAAGTAAGCCTATAAATTTGATTGTGGTGATAGAAGGTTGTAAAGTGACTTGCATAAGTAACCCCTTTATTCTCTTCTTTCTATTTTTTTTCTAAGCCACCCTTTCAATTATATTTTGCTTTCCATTCCTACTAAACCATTTGCAGCCGACGCCAAACAAGTAAAATTTACTCGATATAGTCTTGAGTAAAAGTTTTCTAGAACTTGAGACAAGAGAATCAAGACGAAAAAGGCTGGAGCGTGTGTGAGAATAGAAGAGGACAAGTAAAAGCCAATAAAGTCCTAGAGTTCAAACACGAGCGGATTGAGTGACATCAAATTTCCTTGGAGTGACTCATGAGGCTTTATGAGAGTATATTCTGGTAAGGTCTTTTATACATCTTATTCTTTTCTTATTTCACTAACCATGTCTCGGAGTTCAGGACGATCCCCAGAGAGAGAAGCCCCTAACTTGCAGACACAAGCTATTATGCACGAAATGGCAAGATTGTCGAAATTATAATTGAAGCCTTTGCAAGATCGTATGGATCAATTAGAAGCATCTTTAGGCAACCAGAGAGTAAAACGCCCTAGAATGGAAGAAGACTTAGAAGAGGAAGAGGCTGAAGTAACATCAGTAGCAAGGAGAGATGTTCATCGAAATCAAAATGATAACTTCAGCAATATCAAAGTGACTATTCCTCCATTTCAAGGAAGAACTGATCCAGAAGCCTATCTTGATTGGGTAATCAAAATTGAACACATTTTTGAATGCCAAAACTATACGGAGAAAACAAAAGTTAGGCTTGCTTCTATGGAATTCGTGGACTATGCCTTAGTTTGGTGGGACCAATTGGTGAGTTCAAGAAGACGAAATGGTGAACACCCCATCACAACATGGGATAAAATGAAGGCCATTATGAGGAAAAGGTTTGTTCCTATTCACTATCACCGAGATCTTTATCATAAATTACAAAATTTGAAACAAGGAAGCAAGAACGTTGAAGATTATTTCAAAGAAATGGAGATTGCCATGATCCGAGCCAATGTGGATGAAGATAGAGAAGCAACAATGGCAAGATTCTTATCTGGCCTAAATCTTGATATTGCTAACCTTGTTGAACTTCAGCATTATATAGAGATTGAAGAAATGGTGCATGTGGCCATGAAAATTGAAAGACAACTCAAAAGGAAATCCTACACTAGGAGTGGTCCAAATTCGGCCACCAAATGGAAGCAAGAACCTATTACTTTCTGAAAGCAAACTCCAGTCCAAACAAAGGATCGTGCAGAGGTACCTAAAACTACACAAGTGGGCGAATCTAGCAAGGGTAAAGAAAAGCAAACCAGCACTTTTGAGAGATCAAGAGACATCAAATGTTTCAAGTGTTTTGGAAAAGGACATGTTGCTAGCAATGTCCCAACCGAAATACCATGATGGTGCTTGACAATGGAGATATTGTATCAGATTCTGATGAGCCTATTTTTGACAAGGAACCTAAAATAATAGAAGAAGAAGAAACGGAAGAAAATGCAGATCATGGTGAGATGCTTGTTTCAAAGAGGTGCCTACAATCACAAACATCCCAAGATGATATTCAAAGAAACAATATCTTTCATACAAGATGACATGTCAAGGATAAGGTTTGCACAATGATCATCGATGGAGGAAGTTGCACAAACATAGCCAGCACTCTTATGGTTGAAAAACTTGGATTGGCAACGTCAAAACATCCTACTCCATATAAACTCCAATGGCTCAATGAAGGAGGTGAGTTAAATGTTACCAAACAGGTTCTAATTCCTTTCTCAGTTGGTAGGTACAAGGGCGAGGTGCTTTGTGACATTGTCCCTATGCATGCTAGCCACATCTTACTTGGGAGACCATGGCAGTATGACAAAAGGGTCATTCATGATTGTTTTCACAATCAATACACTTTTAAGCATGATGGACGCAAGGTGACCTTGATGCCTTTAACGCCAAAAGAAGTACAATAAGATCAATTGCATATGCGAAAGAGTGTACAAGCATGGCGCAAAGACAAAACTCCGACGAAAAATGAAGAGGAACTAAACAAGAAACCAAACTTCTTCATAGAGATACATGATGGTTCAATGCTGGAAAATGAAGGGTCACCTACGAAAAGTGGTGATGTTTGGGACTTAAAGTCACAACTCTTCGCCAATGATTTAAATCTACAAAAGGTAAGTACCCCTTCAAATGAAACCTTTTCTCCCCTCACTTTTCAGGACAAATCACGTGAAAGGTCACTTCTAAAAGGGATATCCCTAGATAAAGATCATTCCCAAAAGGTACTGATGCGATCATGCAAAGGACCAAACTTCTTCACACATGATCACTTCATGGACGTTCTGCCTTGTTGATTCTAAGGGAGTCTTACCTTATTTTATTATTTATTTACTCATTTATGCATTACATGTCACGTGAATATGTTTATCTTATTCTTAATTTTTGCTTGAATATTATATTTTGTCATTTATATGTATAATATATGATATTCATGCATGACTTATTAATTCACATCTTTATATAACTCATTCAATGCATATGCATTCATAGTTAGCTCATTTGCATTCATAACACAAGTGGCAAAATGAATTCATAATTATAATAGCTCAATTCCTATCTAATTATTTGTTTACATACGTTGTCTAGGTACATTGGATGCTAAGTAGACTAAAGGCAATTGAAGAGTTGGATGGACAGTTCACGTCAGTTAGATTGATCGTAATTTTTAAACATGTTCCGGGAATCTTTGGGTGATGAAGTCTCTTAACATTTAATCCCCTATCTCTTAGCTTTCCAACGTACTTTGAATCATATCAATCTGATATTGGGAACTCAAGATATACCCAGATTAATTAAGACAGTGCAGGCTGGAAATAAGTACGGGATTTACACCAAATGAAGAGCCATGTTCACACCTGATGCATTTCAACCTTCATGAATCCATTTATGGCGTGTACAATCACACAAGGAGGCTAAAGGACTTGTTCATATTCAAGGGAGATGGATGCATTATTTTCAAACTCATTCACCAAATCCAAGTGCATGAAGGGAGCCTATGAGTCACGTTCACACTTGGTGCATGCATTCCAAAGGGGGCCAAACATACAATGAAACATTCCTGAAAATTCATGCAAGGAAATGAACCATCATGTTCACATCAAGAGAGGATGAATTCGGCTATGAAGATGTATTCACTTAAATTGATGAATATTCATTTATTTTATTAGTCCATGAACTTGCATAGGGGACGTACATTGTATCTACTTAAGGATGAACATTCATCCATGAATGTTCAATCATTAAATCTTGTATGTGCATCATAGACATCTCTTAGGCCTATAAATAGCTTTCCATTTCATTTGTAGAAAGAAATTCACTTTGTTTAATCAAATATTTGTGCGAGTTTCTCTCTTTTGTTCTTAAGTGAACTTTATCGACTTATCAAGCTTATGCTTGTGGCGTCACTCCTATCTATGTCACTCTGATACTTCTGGTTCCTATCTCTTTATAGATAGTGGGTCAAAGTCCTTGTTTACCACCCCTTAAAGAAGCAATATAAAGTTTGGGTCTTTGTTCTTTAACATTGGTTCTTCTTTGAGATACTACTTTTCATATTCATCTCCATCACCTTCATTCTACTTCCATTACCAAACTTCATAATTTCCTTTAAACATATCACCAACTTATATATATTTTCCGCTCCCATATTTATCTTTTCATTTCATTACTTCCATTTAACCATTTTTTAGCTTTGTTGTTTGTGCAGGATACTTGTTACTTTCCTAGATCGAAACAATCAAAGGTACAACCCTGACTTCACCATCCATCCAAGTGAGGCTAGGTTGAACTGTATCATATGGTATCAGAGCTAAGGAGGATTGTAACAAGAACAAGCAAAAGCAACATCCTATCATTCAATAAAAAGAAAATCAAAAGGAAAAGTGCAAAAAAAAATCAGCAAGTTAATCCCAACATCAACAAGGGATTCTAAGTGAAGAAAAACTAAAGAAAGGAAACAAAGAAAGCAAAATGCAAAGAGATGCCAAAGGTGACAAGCAACATCATCATTCCAATCGATCCTAAAGAAGTCTTCAAGACCTTTGATTATTTCTTCTAGGAAGGTGGTGAGTATCTTTGCATAGTAAGTGAACCTTTCTTTCTTTTTATTCCTTTTTTTAAGACCACCCTTCATTATTTAATCTTTCTACCTTTCTATTTTTTCCTCTACACTAACAAATTTTTCAGCCGACGTCCATAGCACTTGAAAGGTCTCGAGTTAGTTCTTTTAAGAACTTTACAAGAGAGGAACGAGTGGAAAAAGGCTAATCGAGTGTATGAGATCAGAAGGGGTATTACAAAAGCCAAAGACATATTCCCGAGTGAAACACGAGTGCTTGAGTGGAGTGACATCACAATGTTTTTTTGGAGTGACTGTGAGGTTTAGTTGTGTGAAATTTGGTAAGGTCCTAATTTTCACATTTCAAATTTTTACTAACAATGTTAGTTGATCTTTCCTCTTCCCAAGTAATGGAGAACATTCAACAAAGAGAGAATGCATTTCATACTCGTTGCCATATAAACGGTAAAGATGGAAAAGTATGTCTTGTAGCCATTGATAGTGAAAGTTGTACAAACATTGCAAGCACATACATGGTCAAGAAGTTGGGACTTACAACATTCAAATATCCCAGCCCATACATTTTGCAAGGATTAAACGAAGATGAAGAGTTTGAAGTCATAGAGCAAGTACTTGTGCCCTTTTCAATTGGGAGATATGAAGATGAAGTCTTTTGTGATGTTACCTCCATTAATTCAAGCATCTTCTTTTCGGTCGACCTTGGCAGTTTGATAAACAAGCATTGTACATGCACAAATCAAAGAAGAACATCGTGAGAAAACCAAGACATTTGGAGTTGAAAATAAGAGTGTGATTTTGCGTGAGAAATCCATTGGAGTAATTGAAAATGAGAGTAAGAGCATTGAGAGTGAAGATGAATGTGTTGTAAAACATGAGAGTGAGATTGAAGAGAGAATTCAAAACAAACATGAGCATGAGAGAAAAGAATGTGAGGAGAAGGAAGTTTTACTTTATACTAATCAATATTTTCTTCCAATTCTTTCATTTGATTTGCAAGTTATTCCAAAGGCCACACCATTGCAAATTGATGAATCACATTTGTCCATTGAAGTTCCAAAGGTTGTAACATTTCGTATTCCAAAGCATGTGCTCTTTGACATTCGAAGTACATTCATTCTACATTCAAAGTTAAAACAACCTTATGAAAGGGAAGTTTCAACGAACCAAATTTCATTCATGAACTTTAATGAATCTTGTACGTTCATTCACATTGTTAATGATGTTTCATGTTCTAACTTATTTCTATTTTGCAGCACATTGAATCATTTACATGGAAGTGTTCTTTCTTGTGATCATCAATTCAAGGAAAAGAAACGAACATTATCCAACTATTCAAGATTCATAATGTGGAAGGGTACAAAGACTAAAGTTGGCATGCCTTACCTACTTGAAGGATTCAAAGAAATTCATGCATACCCTAATAGGCGTAATGATCTTCATTCAACCTTTCTTACACCAATGGATCAATCAATGACAAAAGCCTTCGATTTGAGGACAAATCGCTCTAAAGAAGGGGGGATGATGCGATCATGCCAAAGAACAAACTTCTTCAACACATGATCACTTCATGGACATTCTGCCTTGTTTATTCTAAGGGAGTCTTACCTTATTTTATTATTTATTTACTCATTTATGCATTACAAGTCACGTGAATATGTTTATCTTATTCTTAATTTTTGCTTGAATATTATATGTTGTCATTTATATGTATAATATATGATATTCATGCATGACTTATTAATTCACATCTTTATATAACTCATTCAATGCATATGCATTCATAGTTAGCTCATTTGCATTCATAACACAGGTGGCAAAATGAATTCATAATTATAATAGCTCAATTCCTATCTAATTATTTGTTTACATACTTTGTCTAGGTACATAGTAATATGATAGCCAATAGCAAAGACCCGGAGAAGTACCCAAGTGGCCCCATCACACGAGCAAGGGCTAAGGAATTTCAAGCAGTTATAGAGAGTATGTTTACATCACATTTGGAACGTGATGAAAAAGGAATAATAAGGGAGGAATACTTTACTTTGCTTATGCATGAATTTGCATGAGAATTTAAAGTTTGCATAACATTCATTGCATTTAATAAGTGTGTTGTTCATTCAAGCATGCATTGCATTTAAATCATCTAGTTCATTCATCAAATTAGTTCTTTTATTATATTAACTCTTAATTGTTTCATGCATGTTTTCAATTAAATATTGAATAAAGTTCACCTTTGTTTCTAGGTGCATGAGAGAAGTTAAATGGTTTCATCATATGCACGAATGTCAGTCAGAATGTCTTCCAATTATAGATGTGATACAGATGTGTTTGGTTCTAGAAATTAATTGGACATTATTCCTCTATCTCTTATCTTTCCAACGCCTTTTAAATCACCTTAATCCGATATCGGGAGCTTGGGATATGATCGATTTATTGAAGACAGTGCAGGCTGGAAATTTGTTACGGGAATTTTATGCATGGATGATTTGGATGAGTTTGAGCCAAGGGAGTCTTTTCAACTTCAGCCAAGTGACAAGCCATTGAAGGAATCTTAATTCATCTATTAAAGGCATTCAAAGCTGATTGTTATCATCTAAGTTCAAGAGATGTTCATATTCTTCAAGGGAGCATGCAATGAAGGGTGATTTAATTCACTTATCAAGACAATTTTCAGCATGGAATAACAAGAGTCTTCCACCCCTTGGACGAAATTAAGGCCAAATTCAGCTTCAAATTGTCTAGATTCATCCCCAAAATGATCTAGAATATTCATCCAACTTTGAAGATAAGAAGACAAAGCATTCAAGTGCATTTTATTGCTAAATTGATGAGAATGTTTTCATCTTTTGAGTCTTTTCATATGCTTCTTAGAAATACTATAATAGACACCTTTGGGATCATTTGTAGGACACATTTTGAATATATAAAACATATTTGAGAGGTTGCTTTCATTCTTGTTCTCTTGTAGAACTTTATCGGCTTCAAGATAGTCTTGTAGTCTTCATCCATTTCCTTTTGTTATAGCGTTGGTTCCTAGCTCATATATAGCTAGTGGGTCACGTTCCATACCCTATCATTTCGATTCCAATTTTTTTTTTATATTGTTGGTTCTTAGCTCCAAATAGCTAACGGGTCACAATCCGCTTTATCCTTACACACTTTGCCACAATAACACCATTTGCCACGACAACGCCATTCATACTTCACCATCTATTTTCATTATCATCAAACCACAACAACCATCACTCTTCCATCACCTTCAAACAACTTCCTCATTCTTTTCATTCCATCATTTCAATTATTATTTCATATCATATCCTTCTTATGTTTATATTTATGTAATTTCAGAGTTCAAGCTATCATTACGGGATTTTTTACTAGGATCACGATCGGACATTCACATATATGACTCGAAACATATAATCGAGATCATATCATTCAGTATCAGAGCTAGTCGATTCAGTAAGCGTATCATTTTTCTCTCTTCCGGGTTAGTACAAAATCAAAAAAAAAAGTCAAAAAGAAAAAAAAGTTTAAAGAGGGAGGGAGTAATTCTTTTCATCTTTAAAGAAAAAAATATATATTTACTTCATCTTTATATTCAATTGTTCAATTTTTGTTACCTTTGCTTACCATCTCTTTTCCTTGTAGCCAATTTCTTTTCACTATCGTTACTACCAAACCATAATTGTTTCAGCCAAAGTCCACTAGACCTTGTAAACCTTGAGAAAGTTCCCAAAAGGACTTGTAATCAAAGCACGAGTGGTAAAAGGCAAGAGTGGTCATTAAGGGTAAAAGCCATCCCGAGTGAAACACAAGTGGGAGTGACTTTTCTTGGAGTGTTTGGTGAGGTTTTTTTGTTGTTGTGTGAGGTTATTGTTTTATTACTAATTATGTCTTATCATTCGGGAGACAATTCTCAAGTTACAGGTACCGTTGAACCAAACCTACAAATGCAAGCCATGGTGCGTGAATTGATTAGGATTTTGAGGGAAAAGTTGGAAACTCTCCATAAACGTATTGACCGTATTGAAGAAGAGTGTACTCAAGGATTTCGAGAGCAAGAAGATGTCAATCAAGGAGGAAATGAAGAAGTGGAAAGACCAGAAGAAGATCGTGCATCACAACAAAGAATGGGAAATCGAGGTATAAGGCCCCAAAGGTTTCATCCATTAATGGATGATAATCTTGTTAATATCAAGATTTCCATTCCACCATTCCAAGGCAAGACGGATCCCGAGGCTTACTTAGCATGGGAAAAGAAGGTAGAGCACATCTTCGGGTGCCATGATTATTCCGAACTCAAGAAGGTAAAACTCGCTGCCCTTGAGTTTATGGATTATGCACTAATATGGTGGGATCAATTGACATCAAGTAGGAGACGCAATGGAGAACATCCTATCACTACATGGGATGAAATGAAAGCAGTGATGCGAAGGCGATTCATTCCAACCCACTACCATGGGGAGTTATTCAACCGTCTTCAAAACCTTTCACAAGGTAACCGAAGTGTTGAAGATTATCACAAAGAGATGGAGGTGGCCATGATTCGAGCCAACATCGATGAGGATCAAGAAGCCACAATGGCAAGATTCCTAACGGGACTTAATCCGGACATTGTGAACATGGTTGAGTTGCAACATTATATGGAGATGGAAGACATGGTGCATATGGCCATAAAGGTGGAAAAATAACTCAAAAGGAAGGGTGCCACACGATCTTATGGGAGTGCAACTTCAAAATGGGGGCAAAGTTCATACAAGAAGACTCCTCCATTGCCATCCCACGAAAGAGGAGGACCGCCCAAAGGAAGTAAGCCCATTGCCGAAACCAGCAAGGGTAAGACTGCCGCCACTCCAAATTGTTCTCGTGACATACAATGTTCTAAGTGTTTGGGGCGTGGAAACATTGCAAGCCAATGTCCAAATCGCAACACCATGCTTCTTCAAGATGATGGAGAAGTTGAATTGGAACAAGAAGAGGATGAGAATGAAGATGCTACCATTGATATGGAAGAATTAGAGCATGCCGTGGAAGGAGAGGTCCTTGTTGTCAAAAGGAATCTAAACGTGCAATCCAATGGAGGAGATGAACAACATGAAAATATCTTCCATACTCGATGCCACGTTGGAGGAAAGGTATGCTTTGTTATTATTGATGGAGGTAGTTGCACTAATGTTGCTAGTACCTTAATGGTAGATACACTTGGCTTGGCAACAACAAAGCATCCATAACCTTATAAACTGCAATGGCTCAACGATGGAGGAGAACTCAAGGTGACCAATCAAGTTCAAATTGCTTTCTCCATAGGGAAGTACAAAGACAAGGTGTTATGTGATGTTGTACCAATACACGTAAGCCATTTACTACTTGGAAGGCATTGGAAATTTGATAGGCGAGTGATCCATGATGGTTATACCAACCGGTATACATTCACCCATGAGGCAAGGAAGATCACTTTAGCTCCACTTTCACCAAAGCAAATACATGAAGACCAAATTCAATTGCGAGGAAAATTTGAAAAAGCCAAAGAGAGAGAGACCAAAATGGAGGTAAAAGCAAAAGAGTGTGATCAAAATAAGGGAAGGAAAATTATCATTCTTTCTAAAGAGAGAGAGTTGAAAAAGTGTTTAATGACGGCAAAGGAAGCACTTGTGCTCATGCACAAGGAAAATTTTTTTAACACTAACTACCTTGATCAAAATTTGCCTGTTTTTGTTGTGTCTTTATTGCAGGAGTTTGATGACCTATTTCCGGAAGAAATACCAAGTGGGTTGCCACCTATTCGTGGCATAGAACATCAAATTGACTTTGTTTCTGGTGCCGTCATTCCAAACCGACCAGCATACCAAGCAACCCCGAAGAAACTAAGGAATTGCAAAGGCAAGTATCTGAGTTGATGGAAAAAGGCTATGTGAGAGAAAGGCTTAGCCCATGTGCCGTGCCGGTTCTACTTGTGCCAAAGAAGGATGGAACTTGGCGCATGTGTGTGGATTGTCGAGCGGTAAACAAAATCACGGTAAAGTATCGTCACCCTATTCCTCGCTTAGATGACATGTTAGATGAGCTTAGCGGTTCTAACCTCTTTTCCAAGATTGATCTTAAGAGTGGTTACCACCAAATACGAATACGGGAAGGTGATGAGTGGAAAAAAAACATTCAAAATGAAGCAAGGTCTTTATGAGTGGTTGGTTATGCCTTTTGGCTTAACTAATGCACCAAGCACATTTATGAGGTTAATGAATCATGTTCTTAGGCCATTCTTGGGTAAGTTTTGTGTGGTTTATTTTGATGACATTCTAATATATAGTAAAACCATGGAAGAACATGTTCAACATTTGAGGCCAGTTTTACTTGTTTTGAGGAAGGAAAAATTGTTTGCTAATTTACAAAAATGTACGTTTTGTACTGACATGGTTGTTTTCCTAGGTTTTGTTGTGAGTTCTGAAGGTTTGGAGGTTGACAAAGAGAAGATTAAAGCCATTAAAGAGTGGCCACGACCAACAAGCATTTCTCAAGTTAGGAGCTTCCATGGACTTGCAAGTTTTTATCGGAGATTCGTCCCAAACTTCAGCACCATAGCCGCCCCACTAACAAGTGTTATTAAGAAGAATTATAAATTCTTTTGGGGGGAAGATCAAGAGAAGTCCTTTAATAGAATTAAAGATTGTTTAATACATGCCCCTTTACTTGCTCTACCTGATTTTAATTTAACTTTTGAAATTGAATGTGATGCATCAGGTGTAGTAATTGGAGCAGTCTTGTCTCAAGGTGGACGTCCTATAGTGAGAAATTAAGTGGAGCTACGGTTAACTATCCTACCTACAAAAAAGATATGTATGCTTTTGTGAGGGCAATGGAAACATGGCAACACTACCTTTGGCTTAAGGAGTTCATCATTTACACCGATCATGAGGCGTTGAAACATATTCGGGGGCAGCATAAACTAAACAAAAGGCATGCCAAATGGGTAGAGTTTCTTGAAACTTTTCCATATGTTATCAAGTACAAGAAAGGTAAGGAGAATATAGTTGCCGATTCATTGTCACGAAGGTATGTTCTTTTAATCACTTTGGAATCTAAGTTGTTGGTTTTTACATTTAATAAAGACTTATATGTTTCTGACTCTAATTTTGGGGAAATTTATAAAGCTTGTGAGAAAGGAACGATTGATAAATACTTTAAGCATGATGGTTTTCTATTCAAGGAAGGGAGATTATGCGTCCCTCAAGGTTCCATGCGATAATTGCTCACTAAGGAAGCCCATGGAGGAGGATTAATGGGACATTTTGGGATAGCAAAGACTTTGGCTATACTTCAAGAACATCTATATTGGCTCAAAATGAAACGAGATGTGGAAAGGTTATGTGAGCGTTGCATTACTTGCAAGAAGGCCAAATCTAAAGTCATGCCACATGGACTTTACACACCACTACCCATACCGGAAGCACCATGGATGGATATTTCAATGATTTTGTTCTAGGGCTTCTTCACACAAAGAACAAGAAAGACTTCATCTTTGTAGTTGTTGATAGATTTTCCAAAATGGCTCATTTCATTCCCTGTGACAAAACTAATGATGCCTCACATATTGCTACTTTGTTTTTCAGGGAAATTTTAAGGCTACATGGTATACCAAGAACTATTTTGTCTGATCGGGATGTGAAGTTCTTAAGCCACTTTTGGAGAGCCCTATGGAGTAAGATTGGTACTAAGTTACTATTCTCCACCACTTGCCACCCTCAAACGGATGGTCAAACTGAAGTGGTGAATCGAGTACTTTCCATGTTACTTCGATCTATCATTCGGAAGAATTTGAGAACATGGGAGGAGAGTTTACCACATGTGGAGTTTGCATACAGCCGTTCAATCCATACTACTACGGGGCGTACGCCTTTCGAAGTGGTGTATGGGTTTAATCCATTAACACCGATAGACTTGTTACCATTACCTGCTGATCAAATTGTGAATAAAGATGGACTTAACAAAGTTGAGTTTGTTAAGAAGCTTCATCAACAAGTAAGGGAGAACATTGAAAAATGAACTAAGCAATACAAGCAGCAAGCAAATAAGGGTCGTAAGCGAATTAATTTTGAGCCAGGGGATTGGGTGTGGCTGCACATGGGGAAAGAAAGGTTTCCGGCACAACGAAAGTCCAAATTACTGCCTCGTGGAGATGGACCATTCCAAATAGTCAAGAAGATCAATGACAACGCCTATCAATTAGATCTTCCAGGTGAGTTTAATGTCAGTGCAACCTTCAATGTTGCTGACTTGTCTCCTTATGATATAGGTGATGATTTGGGGACAAATCGCTTTAAAGAGGGAGGGACTGATATGATAGCCAATAGCAAAGACCCGGAGAAGTACCCAAGTGGCCCCATCACACGAGCAAGGGCTAAGGAATTTCAAGCAGCTATGGAGAGTATGTTTACATCATGTTTTGGAACGTGATGAAAAAGGAATAATAAGGGAGGAATACTTTACTTTTCTTATGAATGAATTTGCATGAGAATTTAAAGTTTGCATAACATTCATTGCATTTAATAAGTGTGTTGTTCATTCAAGCATGCATTGCATTTAAATAATCTAGTTCATTCATCAAATTAGTTCTTTTATTATATTAACTCTTAATTGTTTCATGCATGTTTTCAATTAAATATTGAATAAAATTCACCTTTGTTTCTAGGTAAATGAGAGAAGTTAAATGGTTTCATCATATGCAAGAATGACAGTCAGAATGTCTTCCAATTATGAATGTGATACAGATATTTTTGGTTCTAGAAATCAATTGGACATTATTCCTCTATCTCTTATCTTTCCAACGCCTTTTGAATCACCTTAATCCGATATCGGGAGCTTGAGATATGATCGATTTATTGAAGACAGTGCAGGCTGGAATTTTGTTACGGGAATTTTATGCATGGTTGATTTGGATGAGTTTGAGCCAAGGGAGAGTCTTTTCAACTTCAGCCAAGTGAAAAGCCATTGAAGGACTCTTAATTCACCTATTAAAGGCATTCAAAGCTGATTGTTATCATCTAAGTTCAAGAGATGTTCATATTCTTCAAGGGAGCATGCAATGAAGGGTGATTTAATTCACTTATCAAGACAATTTTGAGCATGGAATAGCAAGAGTCTTCCACCCCTTGGACGAAATTAAGGCCAAATTCAGCTTCAAATTGTCTAGATTCATCCCCAAAATGATCTAGAATATTCATCCAACTTTGAAGATAAGAAGACAAAGCATTCAAGTGCATTTTATTGCTAAATTGATGAGAATGTTTTCATCTTTTGAGTCTTTTCATATGCTTCTTAGAAATACTATAAATAGACACCTTTGGGATCATTTGTAGGACACATTTTGAATATATAAAACATCTTTGAGAGGTTGCTTTCATTCTTGTTCTCTTGTAGAACTTTATAGTCTTCAAGATAGTCTTGTAGTCTTCATCCATTTCCTTTTGATATAGCATTGGTTCCTAGCTCATATATAGCTAGTGGGTCACGTTCCATACCCTACCATTTCGATTCCAATTTTTTTTATATTGTTGGTTCTTAGCTCCAAATAGATAACGGGTCACAATCCGCTTTATCCTTACACACTTTGCCACAACAACACCATTTGCCACGACAACGCCATTCATACTTCACCATCTATTTTCATTATCATCAAACCACAACAACCATCACTCTTCCATCACCTTCAAACAACTTCCTCATTCTTTTCATTCCATCATTTCAATTATTATTTCATATCATTTCCTTCTTATGTTTATATTTATGTAATTTCAGAGTTCAAGCTATCATTATGGGGTCTTTTACTAGAATCACGATCGGACATTCACATATATGACTCGAAACATATAATCGAGATCATATCACATTGGATGCTAAGTAGACTAAAGGCAATTGAAGAGTTGGATGGACAGTTCACGTCATTCAGATTGATCGTAATTTTTTAACATGTTCCGAGCATCTTTGGGTGATGAAATCTTCTTAACATTTAATTCCCTATCTCTTATCTTTCCAACGCACTTTGAATCATATCAATCCGATATTGGGAACTCAAGATATACCCAGATTAATTAAGACAGTGCAGGCTGGAAATAAGTACGGGATTTACACCAAATGAAGAGCCATGTTCACACCTGATGCATTTCCACCTTCATGAATCCATTTATGGCGTGTACAATCATACAAGGAGGCTAAAGGACTTGTTCATATTCAAGGGAGATGGATGCATTATTTTCAATCTCATTCACCAAATCCAAGTGCATGAAGGGAGCCTATGAGTCACGTTCACACTTGGTGCATGCATTCCAAAGGGGGCCGAACATACAATGAAACATTCCTGAAAATTCATGCAAGGAAATGAACCAACATGTTCACATCAAGAGAGGATTAATTCGGCTATGAAGCTGTATTCACTTAAATGGATGAATATTCATTTATTTTATTAGTCCATGAACTTGCATAGGGGACGTACATTGTATCTACTTAAGGATGAACATTCATCCATGAATGTTCAATCATTAAATCTTGTAGGTGCATCATAGACATCTCTTAGGCCTATAAATAGCTTTCCATTTCATTTGTAGAAAGAAATTCACTTTGTTTAATCAAATATTTGTGAGAGTTTCTCTCTTTAGTTCTTAAGTGAACTTTATCGACTTATCAAGCTTATGCTTGTGGCGTCACCCCTATCTATGTCACCCTGATACTTCTGGTTCCTATCTCTTTATAGATAGTGGGTCAAAGTCCTTGTTTACCACCCCTTAAAGAAGCAATATAAAGTATGGGTCTTTGTTCTTTAACATTGGTTCTTCTTTGAGATACTACTTTTCATATTCATCTCCATCACCTTCATTCTACTTCCATTACCAAACTTCAGAATTTCCTTTAAACATATCACCAACTTATATATATTTTCCACTGCCATATTTATCTTTTCATTTCATTACTTCCATTTAACCATTTTTTTAGCTTTGTTGTTTGTGCAGGATACTTGTTGCTTTCCTAGATCAAAACAATCAAAGGTACAACCTTGACTTCACCATCCATCCAAGTTAGGCTAGGTTGAACTGTATCAGGTACCTGTTGGTAAATCATATTCCAAAGAAAGGCCTAAAGGGAAATATTAGAAAAGGGTATATAATGGAAGAACACAAACGTTCAAAGGATACTTTCTTTTAACAAAGAGGCGTGAAGCTATGCAAGGACAGAATGGACTCGATTTGAGGACAAAACGCCCTAAAGAAGGGTGGATGATGCAAGCACGTTTTCAACTATAAAGGGAGTACTCTTGAACATCCTTTTAATGCATTTACTTTATAATAACCTTATAATATATACTATTATATTACATATCATGCTAAGGATATTAGTTATGAAATTAAAGAAATAACTTAATATGAATACATCTTACACATTGTTATTTTAATATGTTAAGCATGTTAGGATAGCTATATAATTATATTATGCATGATTATAACATATACATCAAGGCAACATACTTATAATGCATTTCATTAGTTCATTTGCATTCATATTAGCTCTTAGGCTTTATAACTTACCTTACACATATTAGGAGATGATATAATTAGCTCATGACATTCAAACTTAGCTCAAATTACCATAATCAAACATAGCAGCAAGGTAATTAGCTCATATTAGCTCAATACCATGGAATTATCTTGTTTCCTTGCACATGTAGGTACATTGGAGCATAATAAATGTTGAGGTAGCTTGGTGAATAATTTGGACGTCATATGCAGCTCACAAACAACTTACAAAGTAAAAGGCAGCTCATTGAACACTAAGGGAAGCTCGATTCAGCTGGAGGAGCTTAAGGCTAGCTAAACTTAGCTAGTTGGACTATTTGGAGCTGAGTTGCCAAAAGTGATGTCAAAGGTAGCTGAATGTAGCTGAACATAATGTTAAGGAGCTCACAAGGACTTAGCTAGGAAGCTTGTTCACAAACAGCCCATGTTTGCTAGCTAGCTCCACAACTTAAGCTAGCTTGGAGAAGACACATGCACGCCCAAGAGAGAGAACATGACCAGCCATCATCCCATGCACAAGGCTGCACCACAAGGCTCCCTAGAACACCCATGTGTGTGCCATATGACCAGCCCCCATATGCCGTGCATATGACTTCATTTAGGCGCCAAGATGAAGAGCCATTTAACCATTCAGCCAAGCATCATCTCCTCTCCCATTTGGCGCCAATTTGAAGGGATACAAGTGTTATTCAGCCAAGGATCATTTCCCTCTATCAAGGGCCGAACCATCATCTCTTTTAGCATTTAAATTATGTCTTTATAGGGAGATACATGGGCTGGTCGAACCATTATGTCTCTATTCGGCTATACCCCTTCATTTCCTATAAATAGGAAAGCATTCATCATTTGTAATCAGACCTTTTATTTTTAATATAAGTTAGATTATTCTCTTTCTTAAGTTCTGATGACTTTTTATCGACTTATCAAGTATTTTATACTTGTGGCGTTAACCCTCTTCTTTCATCTTGATACTTCTGATTCCTAGTTCATATAACTAGTGGGTTAAAGTACTTAACACCACCCCTTGAAGAAACAATATAAAGATTGGGTCTTTGCTCTCTATAGCATTGGTTCTTCTTTGAGCATTCTTCAAGATACTATCCTCACAACCATCATTTTTGTTTCATCGCCATAACCATAACCATTTCAATCATCTTCCGTTTCCATCTCTCATTTATTAAATAGCCTACCTATTAAACCATACGTTTACCACCCTTATCCATTCTGTTTTGAGTCATTCACTTGTGCAGGTTGTTTTGCTTCCTTCCTAGATCCACAATCAAACGAGAAGGTTGGATTACCTTACATCAACCACAATCAATTTAAACGGCTTACTTGAATTGCTTGGTGATGATAATTGTTGATGAGTGCTTCAACTTCTTTTCTTTCTTTTCTTTGCTTTTTCTTCTTTTGAGTGCTGGATTTTTCTTTCTTTTGGAGTGCTTCTATTTCTTTTTTGATTTTTCGAGACTTCTTTCACTTTGCACTTCACTTGCACTTCTTTTTGGTATTTTTGTTGTTGTTACACGTTGCTTTCTTCCACTAAAGCTCTGATTACCGCTTGATGTAAGGCTTCTAATGCCACTTGATGTAAGGCACTTGTACCTTAACAAATTGATTGTGGATCTAGGAAGGAAGCAAACAACCTGCACAAGTGAATGGCTCAAAAAGAGAGGGTTAAGGGTGGTAGACGTATGGTGAATAGGTGGGATGTTTAAAATGAGAGATGGAAATGGAAGATGGTTGATATGGCTATGGTTCTGGTTTATGAAACAAAGGGATGGTTGTGAGGATATTATCTTAATGAAGACTCAAAGAAGAACCAATGCTATATAGAGCAAAGACCCAGACTTTATATTGCTTCTTCAAGGGGTGGTGTTAAGTACTTTGACCCACTAGTTATATGAACTAGGAACTAGAAGTATCAAGGTGAAAAGAAAGGGGTTGACGCCATAAGTATAAAATACTTGATAAGTCGATAAAAGTAACCAATACTTAAGAAAGAGAATAATCTCACTTATATTGATCAAAAGGTCTAATTACAAATGAAATATGATGGCCTATATATAGTTTTCAAAGGGTTTAGGCCGAATAAACACTTGATGGTTCGACCAAGGTTGAAACCCCTTTGAAAATACATGATTTTTGATGAAAATACATGATTTAAATGAAGATACATGCTCTTGGCCAAATGGTTATGGGTTGGTTCAGCCCTAAGGATGATTTGAATGCATTTGGAAGTTATTTGGGTGCTAAAATGAAGAGGAAAGAGTCTTTGGCCGAATAGGAAGCATCCTTTAGTGTTTTGGTGCCAATTTGATGTCATATGAGTGCACATGCTTGAATGATGCACATGGTAGCCTACTTGAATGGACATGGGTGATCTAGGGAGCCTTGTGGTGCAGCCTTGTGGATGGGATGATGGCTGGTCATGTGCTCCATCTTGGGCGTGCATGTGTCTCCTCCTAGCTTGCTTGAATGTGGAGCTAGCTTAGCAATCATGGGGTTGTTTGTGAACAAGCTTCCTAGCCGAGACCTTGTGAGTTCCATAACAGCATGTTCAGCTACATTCAGCTACCATTGATATCATTTTTGACAACTCAACTCCAAATAGTCCAACTAGTTGAGTTTAACTAGCATTGAGCTCCTCCAGCTGAATTGAGCTTTCCTTAGTGTTCCATGAGCTGCCATGTTCCTTGTGAGCTGTTTGTGAGCTGGATTTGATGTCCAAATAATCCACGAAGCTACCCTGATACATGCATCACAAGGCTCACATCAAAGGAAGAAGTAATAACTCTTCCAAATGATCCACTCGTCCAAGCATTGGAAAAGAAGACCAGAACAATAGCAGACTTGAGACGACTTTTTGAATGGGATCCTGATCTTATTTGGTCAACATGTCTTCTTGACATACAACCTTCTGTCTCTTATCGTTTCAACGGTACTTGAATTGTATCAATTCGATATCGGTAACTCATGATATGACCATTTTACTGAAGATGGTGCATGCAGGAAATCCTATACGGGATTAATACGTTATTTTATAAATATTACGAATTTTCAATATTTATATTGATTATTTGTAATATAATTTAATATAGGATAATTAATTATCTTTTAGGATTAGATTTATTATTTTATTAGGAATTAAGGTTGGGTTAAAATAATATTTTTAGCTATTATTATTTTATTAGGAATTAGAGTTAAAACATGTTTAGTTTATTATTATTATTTTATTCTTTAGTTATTTAGGACCTTTAGAATTCAGCCCCTATATAAAGGAGGCTTCATTCAACTTTGTAATGAAGATTTCTTTGATTAATAATACAACGAGAGTTCGTTTTTGCAAGTACTGATTGCCTTGTGCCTTCGAAGCTTCTTCTCCTTGAGTTCTTTCAAGTTCTTGTGAGGGAGATTAATCTTCACACTCCAATTTGCCTTTTCATCGCGACTAGGAGGGTTGGTTAGAGCCATTTATCGTGTTTGCCTTTTCATTGCGACTAGGAGGGCTCGATAGGACACTTATCCATCTATTTTTCCACAAATCCATCTGCACCATCAATCATCTTTATCGTTCACCTTCATAAGGGAGATCTTTTGATTTCTTTATTATCTTATTTCATCTTTCATTTATTTATCTTTTGTTTATTTTATTCTAATCGTGTTGTCTTGATTCTAGCACATAAAAGAAACCCTAAACAATCCTAGCGACTGCCGCCACCTTCCCATATTCATCACCTTTGTTCTTCATCGAGTCTAGAGCTTTCTAGGTTTGATTCTTCAACAAGAGCAACGTTCATCAATCCGCCACCGCTTCCCTATCAATTGGTATCAGATTTGGGCCGATTCTTGGAAAGAAGCAAGCAATTTTGCTTGTTCTTGCACACAAAACCGTCAAGGTACCCCAACGGAGCTAGTTCAGAGAAGATTCATCGTTTCAGGTTCTTTTTATTTAATTTTAATTTAGATTCAAATCCTTCTTGTTAGTTTTCTATTTTAAAAAAACAAAAAAAAAAAAAAAAAAAAAAAAAAAAAAAAAAAAGCCAAAATTTCAAAAAAATTGCAAACGAAGGTATTTAGGACTGATTTTCTCAGATATAATATCCATATTAATTTTAATTGCCAGTACAAAATTCACTTCAATCAGAGTTCATTAGAGCCTTCAAATACATCATTCAAGTTTTATCAGCAGATTCGGTCTAGAATATTATCGAATTTCTTGAAAATTATACACTAGGAATTTTGTGGTGAAAATTTCCATATTGAAACTTCATATATTGGAGATCATTCACACAAAATATCAGAATTTTTAGAGATCAAGAACAACTTCGAAAAACGTGGTCAAGAAAAATAAATTGTTTGAGGACTCACCGTTCAACAGAGTCTACTGGATACTACTGAAGGTATTTGGTTCTGAAATTTTACAGGTGGTTTCTTGACGCATCGAAAGACATTCAAGACATTTTCAGAATTTTTGGACACCGGTAACCCCCTCAAAAATGTTGCTCAAGTTGATCCAGCGTTTTCTAGGTTTTCTGGTTTGGTCCCTTTTTCTTTGACTCTTAGTGCTTTAGGTTCTTTTGTTTTTCCTTGTTATTGTTCTTTTGCATTATCTAACACATTATCTTCTTTGTGTTAGTAGGACAAAAGAGTTTGCATACTTCTTCCTTCTTTGCATTCTCGTTCTCTTGGAGTCTAACCTTTGTTTGGCCTCTTAGAGCTTTTAGGTTTTTCTTATCGCCTTTGCTAGTAATCAAACTCCGATACGAACTGTGAAAGACTACTTGGTAAAGTGAGTTTTAAAGAGTACAAGATCAGATTACTTGCCTCTCGTTGTTTTACTTTCTTGGAGTGACTTGTGAGGTTTCTTGCTTTGTTGAATTTTCTTTCTTTTTTTTTATTTTACTTTAAAATGTTCTTTTGAGTGTTATGATTTCAGGATGGGCGACAATAACAACAAGACACTTACGGCTATCTTAGCCACACTTTCTCGACTCACGACTCAAGTTGAAAGATTTGATGAAACCGTGAGAAAACGACAAGAACCACAACTGGATCTACCAAACCAAAATCCAAGACCAAACAATGTTGAACTTTTGGTACCTAGGCGAGAACAACCACGTTTACAAGCACCCAAACTCTTTGCAAAACCAAAGTTCACGATCCTGTCTTTCAAAGGAGACAACAATCTGGACAGGTACATCGATTGGGAAGGAAAAGTTGATCTCATGTTTGCATACCATGATTGCCCCCAAGCTAAACAAGTTCACCTCATCACCATGCAATTCGAAGGATATGCTCGAACTTGGTGGATGCAAACAAGGAAAAAGATCCAGAACTTCCAAATTCCAACAATCACTTCTTGGACTGACCTCAAACAAACCATGAGGAAGTGATTCCTACCGACACATTATACACGAGAAGTTAAACTACGACTACACCAACTTCGACAAGGTAGAAGTTCAGTTGAAGACTACTACAAGGAGATGCAGTCCTTACTCAATAGGGCTAATATAACCGAAAAAGAAGAGGTAACCGTGTCAAGATTTGTCGTTGGCTTAAACTCAAACATCACTGATCTTCTTGATCTCCATGAGTACGAAAACCTCGAAGATACACTAAAGAAAGCAATGACAATCGAAACACAAATACAAAGGAGATTCCGATTCAGAGAATATTACCAAGGTATTTCATCCTCTTACCAAGGTAATCCTTCAAATCCTTCCTCATCTTCTACTCCATCTTCTCTGAAAAAGCCAAGAGATGACAAACCTGGCAAGGAGAAAAAACGACCAGCAAAGAATGACACACTTCCAACCCCTAAAGATCAAATGATAAATTTGTGAGGAGGTAGAGAAAGTAAAAAAAAGAAAAAGCTGAGAAAGAGGCAAAAGAAAAAGAGGTCACTAGTTTCAAAAACCAAAAGAATAATGACCCATGGGAGGTGAGTGAACGTAATTGTGAGAAGAAAAGAGTGACTCAAAATCTATGTGTGAGCACAAAAGAATTGAGAGAGAACCTTCTTTACAAACAACCTTCCATCCTTGTTCACTTTAGGGAATCAATTGTTTCGATTTCTAACATTAACAAGGATTTACCTAGTGTGTTTTCATCTTTGTTACATGATTTTCGAGAAGTGTTAGGTGATCCACCTAACGAATTACCACCGAAAAGAGGAAAACAACACCAAACCAATCTAATTCAAGGTTGCATCATACCTCGACAAACATACAATCTCGAAGAAACCAAAGAGTTAGATTTGTTATAAAAAGGACATCCAGGAAAACCTTAGTCGTGACGCCATCTTAATGACGAAACATGACTTGAACAACTCCACATGCTTTATAGTTCATGCACAGAGAATCCATGTAAATGATGAGAAAGTAAAAGCAACACGAGACTGGACCACACCATCTTCCATCGCCAAGAGTTGTCGAATAGTGCTAGGTGACCCTCCTGACGAGTTACCACCTGAAAGCCCTAATCACTATGCCATATCAATTAAGAGTCACGATTTACGGGAGTCCAAAGACCGAGGTAAGCAAAACAAAATAGACGATGCACTACCACGAAGGTTTTACAGTCCACAAATCTCCTCCCGAGAATTCTTAATTCATGAACCACACTTAGGAGACTTAAGGGATTACTTTAACAAACCAGTTGACATGGTTTTTAAACACTCATTCTCGCCACACAAGAATAAAACCATGGAGAAATTATCTGAAGCAATCATACAGAAAGCCAACAGAGGTCAACGCCATGTTGAATTTCAACCAAAACATCATATTACAAGACTTGTATGCAAAAGAGGATTTCAAGACTACAAGAAATCAGTTCCTATAAAGAAGAAACCTCGACTAAAATGCATAAAGACATATCACATTGATCCTGGTAAATGTTTCACAAGTTTTTCGTTCAACACATCTAATTCTCTTTCTTTTGGATTTTCAGATTCGAGGACGAATCCTTTTGAGGAGTGGGGGAATGATACATGCACAAGAGTCTAGAATATATGCTTCTTTGGACTAATGTTTCTACTCGAACCTATTAGAAGAACAAAGTCTCGAAGATTCAAAGCATATCTATTCGGTAAGAATAATGTGAATGAATCATTAAACGATTCTAATGTTGCTCCCTATAATGTTTCAGATTCGAGGTTGAATCTTTTTGAAGAAAGGGAGGATGATACATGCATCACAAGGCTCACATCAAAGGAAGAAGTAATAACTCTTCCAAATGATCCACTCGTCCAAGCATTGGAAAAGAAGACCAGAACAATAGCAGACTTGAGACGACTTTTTGAATCGGATCCTGATCTTATTTGGTCAACATGTCTTCTGGACATACAACCGTCTGTCTCTTATCTTTTCAACGGTTCTTGAATCACATCAATTCGATATCGGTAACTCAAGATATGACCATTTTACTGAAGATGGTGCATGCAGGAAATCCTATACGGGATTAATACGTTATTTTGTAAATATTACGAATTTTCAATATTTATATTGATTATGATGTAAGGTACTTGTACCTTTTCAAATGATTGTGGATCTAGGAAGGAAGCAAAACAACCTGCAAAGTGAATGGCTCAAAATAGAATGGTTAAGGGTGGTAGACGTAGGGGTGAAATGGTAGGCTATTTAAATAATGAGTAATGGAAGCGGAAGATAGTTGATAAGGCTATGGTTATGGAGATGAAATAAAGGGATGGTTGTGAGGATAGTATCTTGAAGAAATCTCAAAGAAGAACCAATGCTATAGAGAGCAGAGACCCAATCTTTATATTGCTTCTTCAAGGGGTGGTATTAAGTACTTTGACCCACTAGTTATATGAACTAGGAACCAGAAGTATCAAGATGTAAGGAAGGGGTTGACGCCACAAGTATAAAATACTTGATAAGTCGATAAAAAGTCACCAGGACTTAAGAAGAGAATAATCTCACTTTAATTGAATAAAAAGGTCTGTTTACAAATGAAATATGCTTTCCTATTTATAGGAAATGGAAGGATATGGCCGAATGATTACAAGAGGTTTCGGCCAGCCCTTGTGCCTCTATGAAATGACATAATTTTTACAAATAGAGAGGTGGTTCGGTTTAATTGGAGGAAAATATCTTTTGGCCGAATAGTGCTTGTACCCCTTCAAGTTGGCGCCAAATTGGAGAGAAAGTGCTTGGCCGAATGGTAAGAGGACTCTTCATCTTGGCACCTAAATGAAGTCACACGCCAATCACATGGTGGTCTGGTCACAAGGCGTGCACATGGTCTCTCTAGGATGCTTGTGGTGTAGCCTTGCGCATGGAATGATGGCTGGTCATGGGTTCTATCTTAGGCGTGCATGTCTCCTTCCAAGCTAGCTTGAGTGTTGAGCTAGCTAGCAAGAATGGGGCTGTTTATGAATGATCTTCCTAGCCGAGTCCTTTTGAGCTCCATAACAACATGTTCAGCTACATTCAGCTACCTTTGTCATCACTTTTAGCAACTCAGCTTCAAATAGTCCAACTAGCTAAGTTTAGCTAGCCTGAAGCTTCTTCAGCTGAACCGAGCTTCCTTAGCATTCCATGAGCTGCTTTGTACTTTGTGACTGTTTGTGAGCTATGTATGAAGTCCAAATCATTCACCAAGCTACCTCAACGTGTGCCATGCTCCAATGTACCTACATGTGCAAGGAAACAAGGTAAGTTCATGATATTGAGCTAAAACGAGCTAAATACCTTGCTGCCATGTTTGTTTATGGTAATGGGAGCTAAGTATGATGGTCAGCTAAGTACATCATCTCCTAATATGTGTAAGATAATGTATAAAGCCTAAGAGTTAATATGAATGCAAATAAACTAATGAAATGCATTATAAGTATGCTGCCTTGATGTATATATAACAATCATGCTTAATATGATAATAAAACTATCCTAACATGTTTAACATATTAAGATAACAATGTGTAATATGAATTCATACTAGTTACTCTTTAGCTATTAAAACATTATATAACATAACATTAGAGAGTGTTAAGTTATCAAATGAATTAAAAGCTTCAAGACACTTAGTTAAGAGAACTTCCCTGAATTGTTTGGCCCTTGACCTAGTAATGGGACCATATGGCATGACCTCCGGATCTGGTGTAGACGTGACTATATCATCCCCCCCTTCTTTTAAGCGATTTGTCCCCAAATCGTGTCCATCCTCAAAGGGAGATAAGTCAGTGATGTTGAATGAAGCACTGACGCCACCAAACTCACTGGGCAATTCAATTTTATAGGCATTGTCGTGATCTTTTCTTTAATCTGAAATGGACCATCTCCTCGGGGTAATAGTTTAGACTTCCTTTGGTTTGGGAATCTTTCCTTCCTAAAGTGTATCCAAACCCAATCTCCTACGTCAAAAGTTACCTTCTTCCTTCCTTTGTTTGCTTGTTGTTCATATTGTCTTGTTCTTCTCTCAATATTGTCCTTGACTTGTTGATGGAGTTTTTAACAAATTCTGCTTTGTTCTTTCCATCTTTGTTCACTATCTGATCATAAGGTAAAGGAAGTAAGTCCAAAGGAGTTAAAGGATTGAAACCATACACTACCTCAAATGGAGAATGTTTAGTTGCCGAGTGAATGGTTCGGTTGTATGCAAATTCCACGTGTGGTAGGCATTCTTCCCATGTCTTAATATTTTTCTTGATAATGGATCGTAGCAGCGTTGATAAAACTCTATTAACTACTTCAGTTTGACCATCCGTTTGAGGATGACATGTAGTAGAGAATAGCAGTTTTGTGCCTATTTTACTCCACAAAGTCCTCCAAAAATGACTTAAGAACTTAACATCTCTATCTGACACAATAGTTCGAGGAAGTCCATGTAACCTTACCACTTCTCGGAAGAATAAGTTGGCAACAAAAATAGCATCATCAGTCTTGTGACATGGTATAAAGTGAGCCATTTGGAGAAACGATCAACCACCACAAATATTGAATCCTTTCCACTCTTTGTTTTTGGTAAACCTAAAACAAGTTGAAATATCTATCCATGGCATGGTTGGTATTGGCAAAGGCATGTATAATCCATGAGGCATGACTCTTGATTTTGCCCTTTTACATACTAAACACCTTTCACATACCTTTTCAACATACCTTTTCATCTTTGGCCAAAAGAGGTGTTCTTTCAGAATGCTAAGAGTCTTTTCAACTCCAAAGTGTCCCATGAGTCCTCCTTCATGTGCTTCTTTGGTTAACACTTCTCTTATGGAATCTTGTGGAATACATAATCGTCCTTCTTTGAAAAGATATCCATCATGCTGATAATACTTATCATGAGCACCTGTTTCACATAACTTATACCTTTCTCCAAAGTCCAAATCAGTAGCATAATGTTCCTTAATGAATGAAAAACCAAGAAGTTTGGAATCCAAAGTGTTAAGTAAGACATACCTGCGTGAAAGAGCATCTGCCACGACATTATCCTTTCCTCTCTTATAGTGGATGACATAGGGAAAGACTCAAGAAATTCAACCCATTTGGCATGTCTCTTGTTGAGTTTGTGTTGTCCTTTGATATGCTTTAATGCTTCATGGTCAGTGTGTATCACGAATTCCTTTGGCAATAAATAGTGCTGCCAAGTTTCCAATGCTCGAATGAGTGCATACATCTCTTTGTCATATGTTGGATAGTTCAGAGTTGCACATTTAGTTTTTCACTAAAATAGGCAATGGCTTTTCCTTCTTGACTTAGGACAGCACCAATTCCAATTCCGGAACATCACATTCAACTTCAAATGTTTTCTCAAAGTTTGGCAAGACTAGTAATGGGCCTTTGTCAAACAATCTTTGAGTTCGTTGAAAGATTTGTCTTATTGCCCCAAGAGAAGTTTGAATTCTTCTTAATAATCCTGTTAAGGGTGCAGCAATGGAACTAAAGTTTGGTACAAACCTTCTGTAAAAGCTGGCTAATCCATGGAAACTTCGAACTTGACTGACATTAACGGTTTGGCCATTCTTGTATTGCCTTAATCTTCTCTGGATCCATGAATCCCTGGAACTTACAATAAAGCCTAAGAAAGTAACTTGATTAGTAAAAATCACACTTCTTGAGATTAGCATATAAATGTTCTTCTCTCAAAGTGCTAAGAATAGATCGTAAGTGTTCAACATGATCTTTCAATGACTTACTGTATATCAAGATATCATCAAAGTAAACAACACAAAACTTCATACAAACCTTGTTTGGTTTTGAACGCAGTTTTCCACTCATCACCTTCCTTCATTCTTATCTGGTGGTAGCCACTTTTCAAATCAATTTGGAGAAGATATTGGCCCCGCTAAGTTCATCAAGCATATCATCCAACCGAGGTATAGGGTGCCTATATTTGATAGTGATTGATTCACTGCTCTACAATCCACGCACATTCTCCAAGTTCCATCTTTCTTTGGTACCAACAAACGGGGACAGCATGGACTTAAGCTTTCTCGAATGTAACCTTTGTTTAGGAGTTCTTTGACTTTTTTTGCAATTCCTTTGTTTCTTCAGGATTACTCCTATATGCTGGTCTATTAGGAATGGTGGCTCCAGGAATGAAATCAATTTGATGTTCAATTCCTCTAATCGGTGGCAATCCATCAGGAATTCCCCAGGAAACATATCCTCAAATTCCTGCAAAAGATTAGAAATAGAATAGGCAAACCTTTAGGAGGTTAGTAAGAAGAAACTTCTTATACATAAGTATAAGTAGAGCTTTCTTAGTTATAAATGTTTCCGAATATCTCCTCTGCTGGCATAGATATTCATTTTTGGAGTATGGATTTCTTTGGCCTTCTTTTCTTTCTCCATTCTTCTATGTGATTTGAGGGTCACTTGACATTCCTGAACTTGGCTTGGTAACAAAGGTGCCAATATGATTTCTTTCCCTGATGTTGGAATGAGTACTGTTAGAGAATCCGTCATGGGTGGCTTTCTTATCATATTGCCAAACGTCCTAGTATAAGGTGACTTGCACTCATGGTACCACGTCACAAAGGACTTCATCATTGTATCTTCCAATTGAGAAAGGTATAATCACTTGCTTGGTTACCTTGGCTTCTCCCACATCGTTGAGCCATTGGAGTTTGTAAGGATGAGGATGTTTGGAAGTCTTGAGACCCAACTTTTCCACCATGTGAGTGCTTGCTACATTGGTACAACTTCCTCCATCAATGATCACCACACAAATTAATCTCACGTGACATTTGGTATGGAAGATGTTTTCTCTTTGTTCATCATCTTGACTTTGAATGTTCAAGTCCTTTTGACTACAAAAATATTGGATGGAAAGACATGTTAGCAATAAAAAAAATTGAAATGTGTGTAGACTTACCAGATTTCTCCAAAGCCTCACGAGTCACTCCAAGAAAACTTGATGTCACTCAATCCGCTCGTGTTTGCACTCTAGGACTTTAATGGCTTTTACTTGTCCTCTTCTGATCTCACACGCTCCAGCCTTTTTCCTCAATTCTCTTGTCTCAAGTTCTAATGAACTTTTACTCAAGACTATATCGAGTAATTTCACTTGTTTGGCGTCGGCTGCAAATGGTTAGTAGGAATGGAAAGCAAATATAATGTTTGCTTTTTCTTCTTTTTTGAGTGCTTTGACTTTTGAGTCCTTCAATTTTCTTTGCTGATTTTTTTTCTTTTTCTTTGACTTTGCACTTCACTTGTGCTTCTTTTTGTATTTTTCTTTTTATTGTTGTTGCACGTTGCTTCTTCCACCAAAGCTCTGATTACCGCTTGATGTAAGGTACTTGTACCTTTTCAAATGATTGTGGATCTAGGAAGGAAGCAAAACAACCTGCAAAGTGAATGGCTCAAAATAGAATGGTTAAGGGTGGTAGACGTAGGGGTGAAATGGTAGGCTATTTAAATAATGAGTAAGGAAGCGGAAGATAGTTGATAAGGCTATGGTTATGGAGATGAAATAAAGGGATGGTTGTGAGGATAGTATCTTGAAGAAATCTCAAAGAAGAACCAATGCTATAGAGAGCAGAGACCCAATCTTTATATTGCTTCTTCAAGGGGTGGTATTAAGTACTTTGACCCACTAGTTATAGAACTAGGAACCAGAAGTATCAAGATGTAAGGAAGGGGTTGACGCCACAAGTATAAAATACTTGATAAGTCGATAAAAAGTCACCAGGACTTAAGAAGAGAATAATCTCACTTTAATGAATAAAAAGGTTTGTTTACAAATGAAATATGCTTCCTATTTATAGGAAATGGAAGGATATGGCCGAATGATTACAAGAGGTTTCGGCCAGCCCTGTGCTCTATGAAATGACATAATTTAATTACAAATAGAGAGGATGGTTCGGTTTAATTGGAGGAAAATATCCTTTGGCCGAATAGTGCTTGTACCCCTTCAAGTTGGCGCCAAATTGGAGAGAAAGGAGTGCTTGGCCGAATGGTAAGAGGACTCTTCATCTTGGCGCCTAAATGAAGTCACACGCCAATCACATGGTGGTCTGGTCACAAGGCGTGCACATGGTCTCTCTAGGATGCTTGTGGTGTAGCCTTGCGCATGGAATGATGGCTGGTCATGGGTTCTCTTAGGCGTGCATGTGTCTCCTTCCAAGCTAGCTTGAGTGTTGAGCTAGCTAGCAAGAATGGGGCTGTTTATGAATGATCTTCCTAGCCGAGTCCTTTTGAGCTCCATAACAACATGTTCAGCTACATTCAGCTACCTTTGTCATCACTTTTAGCAACTCAGCTTCAAATAGTCCAACTAGCTAAGTTTAGCTAGCCTGAAGCTTCTTCAGCTGAACCGAGCTTACCTTAGCATTCCATGAGCTGCTTTGTACTTTGTGAGCTGTTTGTGAGCTATGTATGAAGTCCAAATCATTCACCAAGCTACCTCAACGTGGCCATGCTCCAATGTACCTACATGTGCAAGGAAACAAGGTAAGTTCATGATATTGAGCTAAAACGAGCTAAATACCTTGCTGCCATGTTGTTTATGGTAATGGGAGCTAAGTATGATGGTCATGAGCTAAGTACATCATCTCCTAATATGTGTAAGATAATGTATAAAGCCTAAGAGTTAATATGAATGCAAATAAACTAATGAAATGCATTATAAGTATGCTGCCTTGATGTATATATAACAATCATGCTTAATATGATAATAAAACTATCCTAACATGTTTAACATATTAAGATAACAATGTGTAATATGAATTCATACTAAGTTACTCTTTAGCTATTAAAACATTATATAACATAACATTAGAGAGTGTTAAGTTATCAAATGAATTAAAAGCTTCAAGACACTTAGTTAAGAGCACTTCCCTGAATTGTTTGGCCCTTGACCTAGTAATGGGACCATGTGGCATGACCTCCGGATCTGGTGTAGACGTGACTATATCAGATTATTTGTAATATAATTTAACATAGGATGATTAATTATCTTTTAGGATCAGATTTATTATTTTATTAGGAATTAAGGTTGGGTTAAAACAATATTTTTAGTTATTATTATTTATTAGGAATTAGAGTTAAAACATGTTTAGTTTATTATTATTTATTCTTTAGTTATTAGGACCTTTAGAATTCAGCCCCTATATAAGGGAGGCTTCATTCAACTTTGTAATGAAGATTTCTTTGATTAATAATACAACGAGAGTTCGTTTTTGCAAGTGTTGATTGCCTTGTGCCTTCGAAGCTTCTTCTCCTTAAGTTCTTTCAAGTTCTTGTGAGGGAGATTAATCTTCACACTCCAATTTGCCTTTTCATCGCGACTAGGAGAGTTGGTTAGAGCCATTTATCGTGTTTGCCTTTTCATTGAGACTAGGAGGGCTCGATAGGACACTTATCCATCTATTTTTCCACAAATCCATCCGCACCATCAATCATCTTTATCGTTCACCTTCATAAGGGAGATCTTTTGATTTCTTTATTATCTTATTTCATCTTTCATTTATTTATCATTTGTTTATTTTATTCTAATCGTGTTGTCTTGATTCCAGCACATAAAAGAAACCCTAAACAATCCTAGCGACTGCCGCCACCTTCCCATATTCATCACCTTTGTTCTTCATCTAGTCTAGAGCTTTCTAGGTTTGATTCTTCAACAAGAGCAATGTTCATCAATCCGCCACCGCTTCCCTATCATACCCCAATGTGTGCCATGATCCAATGTACCTACATGTGCAAGGAAACAAGGTAAGTCCATGGCATTGAGCTGATATGAGCTAAATACCTTGCTTCCATGCATGAATATGGTAATGTGACCTATTATTGAAGGTCATGAGCTAAATATATCATCTTATAATATGTATGAACTAATGCATAAAGCCTAAGTGCTAAAATGAATGCATAGGAGCTGATAAAAATGAATGATAATTATGCTGCCTTGATGTATATGTGATAATCATGCTTAAATGAATGCAATACTAATATAGCATACTTAACATGTTTGAAATAACATTGTGGATATATGTTGTATGCATGAATATCATTTAACATGTTATTCATAATAAATGATAAATGGAAACATGTAATAATAATATCCTAAGAAATGATATGTAATCATAGCATATATTTGAATGATATGAAGGACATGATCAACTAGGCATAGGATGAGATTATTATGATAATTTATACTAACATGTGAATGCATGCTTATGATAGAATAGAATGTATGAATGATATAATATAAGAGAGGGTAAGGAAGAACTCCCTTAGAAACAACAATGAAACACATCCATGGTGTGATCAAGTCATGGAGAAAGTTAGAGCTTGTTTGGATCGTATCAATACCAAAGATGTGAACAAGGAGTATACTTTTAACCTAACAATGATTCATAATTCCCTTACTTATGAAAGCCTTCTTTCTTTTCAGGACAAGGATGTTCAAGGTATTTATTCAAGGTTCAAGACTTTTCACAAAGATCATTTAATAGATCTTTTCGAAAGGGAATGTCTTAAATAATTTTCTATTGAATGGATATATTTTGAAGGCAAATCAGCAACGTTTGAATGAAAAGACACTAAAGAGAAGTCACCTTTCTATTTGAGGACAAATTGCCCAAAAGAAGGGGAGGATGATGTGATCATGTCTAGCACAAACTTCTTGCATGACATACTCAAATCATTGAAGATCCATCAAGATCAATCTAAGGGAGTTCTTCCTTACTTTATATTATATTTACTCATTTATGCACTATATATTATTATGAGCATACATTTGCATTTTAAAACTAAGCTTGAATAATCATATGTTATCATTCACTTGCATACTATATGATTTTCATTCTTAATATATGTTTCCACATCTTTACCTAGCTTTATATTATGTTTACATATGCTTTAGATTCATTTATTATGTTTGCATATCATTTATATATCATGTCAGCATACTTATCATTCATTAGCTTGTTTCATGCATGTGTTACACATTCCTTACTTATGTATCATATCAATTGCATTATTATATTAGCCATGGAGTCATGTGTTACATTAAAATGTTACTTATTACTTATTCATTACCTTGGGCATTGTAACTTATATACATTTTGTATTTAGTGCAAGGTACATTCAAGGCAATCCAGTGGACAGTGCACGTCAGCCATATTGATCACCACTTTTGAACATGTTACAAGCATATATGGGAGATGAAGTCTCTTAAAATTTAATTCCCATTCTCTTAGCTTTCCAACTCACTTTGAATAGTATCAATCCAATATTGGGAGCTCGAGATATGACCAGATTACTTAAGACAGTTCAGGTTGAATATTTATGCGGGATTTACTACCAAATGAAGAGCCATGTTCACACCTGATGCATTTCCACCCTCATAAATCCATTTATGGCGTGTACAATCAAACAAAGGATGGAAAAAGGTACATTGGAGCATGACACACATTGGGACAACTTGTTGGAGCATTTGGAAGACATATACAGCTCTCAAACAACTTAGTGGAGCATTTTGAAGACATATACAGCTTGGTGGAGCATTTGGAAGACATATACAATTTAGTGGAGCATTTGGGAGACATAAACAACTCACAAACAACTCACAACGAACATGGCAGCTAGTGGGACACTAAGGATAACACAAGGCTAGCTAATCACAACCAGTCCTTGCTTGTTAACTAGATACACACTCAAGAAAGATTGGAGGAAGACTCATGCACGCCCAAGATGTTGCATATGACCAGCCAATCAGCATCCATTTATTCATGTTAATTATGTATTAAAGTATGTCTTTTAGGAAGGCACAAGGGCTGGCCGAACCATGCCCTTTCAAAACTTTATAAATAGGCTTTCCTACTTCATTTGTAAACATACTTTGATGAATATAAGTGAGATTATTCTCTTTGCTTAAGTCCTTGTGATTTTTATCGACTTATCAAGAAATTCATTTGATGTGATCCTGACTAGCACCAGTTTTATCCATTATTTTATCACATCATGGACGTTCTACCTTGTTGATTATAAGGGAGTTCTTCCTTATTTTATAATATATTGAATCATTTATGCATACATTTGCATGTTAAATGTAAAGGATATGGCAGTGACCTATTTTATCCAGTGGACAGATCACGTCACCCATATTGATCGCCATTTCTGGACATGTTCCAAGCATATTTGGGTGATAAAGTCTTCTTAACATTTGTTTCACTATCTCTTAGTTTTCCAACTGAATTTGAATCAAATCAATCTGATATGTGGAACTTGAGATATGGCCAAATTACTGAAGACAGTGCAGGCTGGAAATAAGTACGGGATTTGTTGCTATTCATCTCCTTCAATGGACTTATGCTTGAGAGGCCTTAACGGAGAACATGCCACATGTTAGGACAGTCTAGTGGAGCACTTAGAAGACACATCCAGCTCACAAACATGGCAGCAAGGTTTATTGGAGCATTACACACAATTGGCAGCTTGTTGGAGCATTAAGGAAACATGACAACTCACCAACAACTCATGGCAGATTGTGGGGCAGCTTGTGGAGGGAATTTCGGCTGGAAGTGCACAAATGACAACTCAACACCACCAGCCCTTGTTTTGTTAATTATCTACTCAAATTAAGCTTGAAATGAAGACAATACACGCCCAAATTGTTTCTGCACATCCTACACGAAATTGCACTACAAAACAACCCATGTGCATGCCAACAAAGCAAGATGCTTGTCTCCACTTAGCGACAACTTGAAGAATTCGGCCAAACACTTCTAAGTACTATAAATAGGCTTTCATATTACATTAGAAGGGAGCTCATTATGATGAATTAAGTGAGATTATTCTTTTGTTTAAGTCCTTGTGACTTTTTATCGACCAAACAAGTAACTTGTTACTTGTGGCATCAATTCCTTTCATTATGATAATTTTGGTTCCTATCTCTATATAGATAGTGGGTCAAATTCGTTGTTACCACCCCTTAGAACGATTTGTAAGGCTGGGTCTTTTCTCTTTATAGCACTGGTTCTTCCTTGGTTATTCTAAGATACTATCCATTCCTTATTTACCATCCCTTATTGGAGCAATATAAAGTCTGGGTCTTTGTTCTTTAACATTGGTTCTTCTTTGAGTCTTCCTTAAGATATTATCATATTTACCATTCCGTTATTTCGTGTCTATATCATAACCACAACTAAGTCTTCCTCTACCATCTCTTATCCGACCATTTACCATCACGTTTACCACTTAAACTATCCATTTCTTACCATTTTCTTATGCAGGTTGTTTTGCTTCCTTCCTAGATCCATAATCATTCGATAAGGCAGATCGGATTGTATCATCATTACTTGTGGCATCAACCCCTTTCACTTTGATACTTGTGTTTCCTATCTATATATAGATAATGGGTCAAAGTCCTTGTTACCACCCCTTATAAATGATTTGGAAGGCTGGGTCTTTGCTCTCTATAGCATTGGTTCTTCCTTGGTAATTTCTAAGATACTATCATATTCCACATTCCATTGTTTCATCAACCATAGCATAACCATAACATACATCTTCCGCTACCATCTCTTAATTCTTAAATAACCTACCATTTCACATTTTACATCTACCGCCTAAACCATCTATTCGATCAATTCACTTATGCAGGTTATTTTGCTTCCTTCCTAGATCCACAATCAATCGAAAAGGTTCAACCACTAGTACATCAAGCGATAATCAGAGGGCAAATAAGGATACATCGCAAGTGAGGCCATAGCGTATCATATCAAACAGAGTGTTGAGGCTATAAGGAAAGGAAAAGCATCAGCAATAGTGGAGGAAACTGATCCAAGAACATGTGCTTATTCTTCAAAGTGTTTGATACGAGAATACCTACTAACAAAATGTAAGAATGAAGATGATTATTCTAACTTTTAACATGCATATTTTTTCTTTAACTTGGAGGATGTACCAAGAGGCACCATTTGTCAAAATGAAGGTTTGGGAGACGTGACCTTTGGAAACCCAAAAGATGTGTCCATTGAGCAGCAAAAGGACACAATTTTTCATTCAAAGGACATGTCCTTAGGAGGACCAATGGATGTGACCTATGAGGACTCAATGATCATGCCTATTGGAGAATTATGGGACACCACTTTTGGGATGTCAAGGGGCCTAAACTTTCAAAGCAAAATTACATGGGCATATCTCACACAAGTACCTATTGAAGGGATCCCCACTTTTTATAAAATAATAACTATGGGATAGAGGAACGTTGACAAGAAACCACCTTTCGATTTGAGGACAAATCGCTTTAAAGAAGGGAGGATGATGTGAACCAAATCAGCAACATAAATGGACTTGCATCTCCAACCTTTCACTATAATCAAATGGCAATTTCTCTAACTTATTCTTTCTTTATATCATAGTTATAATAATAGTTTACATACATTACATTTATAGTTATGATGATGATATTATGTAATGTATGAAGTTACTATTATGAACCACATATTTATATATTTATATCTTATCTTATTTAGCTTAAAATATGTTTTCTTTTGTAGGTGCATATTCGGCCACATGATGGGAGCTAAATTAAAGCTATCATTGTAGTCCAAGAGATTGGATAGCCTTAATTAATTTAAAGTGTAGGATTTGGTGTCTCTCCTAGATCGGGAAACAACAAGGCTGTTAACTTCTAATCATTGAAGAAGCTTGGATAGCCTTACATCACTTGATCACACCATGGATGTTCTTCAAAGCTGATTCTAAGGGAGTTCTTCCTTACCTTATCAAACTTCTAATCATTTCATTCTAAATTATCAATCTCTTAATCATTTCTTTCTTTTAATTGTACAGATTACTTATCAATTAAAAGTGTAGCATTTGGTGTCTCTCCTAGATCGGGAAACAACAAGGCTGCCACCTTCTCCATCATTGAAGAAGCTTAGATAGCCTTACATCACTTGATCACACCATGGATTTTCTTCAAAGCTGATTTTAAGGGACTTCTTACTTACCTTATCCTTTGTTATCTTCTATATGCATCATTTAATGTTATAAGCATGCTTTTGCTCCTTAAACTATGCTTGAATAATCATATGTTATCATTCACTTGCATACTGTATGATTTTCATGCTTGATCACCCAATGTTTGATTCTCATCTTTTTCAACATTTTGTTCAATTTCAAAATGCATTCCTTCATTCAAAATTTCTTCCAAACACTCTCCTTCAAGTTGCTCGTTCATTACTTCAGTGTTTCCCTTAGAAGATTTGATCTTGAAGTACTAGGTTTGGCAATAAAGGTTCCAATGTAATCTTCTTTCTTTCATATGAAAATGAGAACTGATTGGTGAATCCATCATGGGTGGTTCGCTTGTCATATTGCCATGGTCATCCAAATAGCAAATGACTCATACTCATAGGCACCACGTCGCATAGAATCTCATCTTTGTATCTTCCAATTGAGACTGGTACAATTACTTGCTCCATGACGTTTAATTCTTCTTCCTCGTTCAACCATTGCAATACATATGGATTTGGATGCTTGGTCATCCTGAGTCCCAATTTATTCACATGTATCTGCTTGTAATTTTTGTACAACTTCCTCCGTCAATAACTACAAGACACACTTTACCATTTACATAGAAACGAGTGTAAAATGTGTTTGTTCTTTGCTATTCATCCTCCAATGTTTGGAAAGATGGAAATTCACAAGACATTGTTAGTAGAAAATAAATAAAATTAAAACCTTATCAGGGCACTCACAAAGCCTTACGTGGTTACTCCAAAGAAAATTCAAATTTTATTCCACTCACGCTCGTGTTTGCACTCGGAGATATGTTTATTGGCTTTTTTTAGATCCCCTTCTGTTCTTACCCTCTTTGTTACCTTTTCCTCTTAATTTCTCTTGTTGGGTCCTTTAGAGAACTAACTCAAGATCGAGCAAGTTTTCTTTGTTTGGTGCATCGACTGCAATATGGTTAGTATGGAAAAGATATGTATTGGTAAAGATAGAATAAGTTAAGAAAAGAAAGAAAAGGTAATTAATAGGTAGCAATGAAAGAAAAGGTGATTTTTGAAGTAAAGAGAAAAATGAAGATGACTTACAACCCAAGATGCAACACTTACTATCTTCCTTCAAAAGAAACAAAAAGAATGCCTCCTTCAAGTTTGATGTTGGCAGATTATAGTGTGCTTCCTTTTGAACATGAATTGCAACTTTTCTTCAACTTTTTTCTTTGCTAGAATTTTATTTGAATTTCTTCTTTCTTTTTTTCTTTTCTTTTCGTACACCTTATTTGATGTAGGAGTCATTTCTTTTATTTTTTTATTTTTATTTTGTTGCAACACTTGAATGTCAATCCAACGAAGCTCTGATTACTACTTGATGTATGGCTATCCACGCTTCTCCAATGATGGAGAAGATGTGATGTGATCCAATTCAACATCATAGATATTCCACCCTTACAAGGGGAGAGACTTTATAACTTTACACATATATATGCTTATTTCAAATATTTTAATATAGTTATTTTCATTTACATATACTACATCTATAGTTATTATGATGATAACTTAACCATTAATATGTGAGATATAAGTTATCATAATATACTATAGTTCACATTCTTATATAATACATTATATAAGTTCATTTACTTAGTTTATTTCTTTATGTTATGCATGTAGGCACATTCGGCCAGTACTTGGGAGCTACATTGGAGCTAAATGTAGCATGAAAAAGGAAGGATACTTACATGGGAACGATTAGGAGAGCATAAGGAGCAAATTTGTGAAAAGTTGTTTTGAGGCCGTGAGCTCATAGCTGGATTGAGTTGAAGATTTGAGCTACAAGATCCCCTCATTTCAGCTGGGGAGCTGCACCATTATCATCACCACTTAGGACACTTCAAATATGTCCTAAGTTAAAATTTGTGAAATTGTACCTTTTCGCGAATAGTTGCCAACTCAAGAGGTACCTTTTCATAAGAAGCTGCCATAATGTTCACCATGCTACAAGTCACCTATGGCCAGCTCACCTTTAGCTCATTCACACCATAAGTGGCTCAAACATGAAGGGACACCTTTCTCAAAAATTGTGACCTTTCATGAATGATGTTGCCCATGAAGATGCCTTTACATCCAAGAGCATGCTGATGAAGATATTGTAATCGTTGGAGGCTTAAATCACTATGGGACATGATATAAAGCTTCATATATATTCGTCCACATCACATGCTATGCACAAGAGAGCATTTGGCACCAACATGAGGAGATACAAACCCATTCGACCAAAGAGAAGAAAAATGGCGCCAAGTTGAACAAGCATCACCATTCGACCAAGGGAGATGCCTTCCCATCCTTAGCCAAATCATCAAGTCCCTTTATGAAGGGTTAGTCGAACCATCACAAGCCCAAATGACTTACTCTTTCATGTTAAAGCATTATGTATCTTCATAAAGTCATGTATCTAGTCGAAACATCATGTAACCATTCGGCCAAGCCCTCTCATTTCCTATAAATAGAGTGGCTTGCCATCATTTGTAATCATCTCATCTCAGATATTAAAATTACTCTTGTGAGTTATTTTCTCTTCAAAGTTCTTTATGAACTTTATCGATTAAACAAGTATAGTTCCTATACTTGTGGCGTCATTCCTTCCATCTTGATTCCTAAATTCCTAGATTGATATCCAGTGGGTTGAAGACACTATCACCACCCCCTCAAGCAAGTTTGTGAAGACCGGGATTGTGCTCCTTAGCATTGTTTCATCTTTGGCGTGCTTGAGATACAACACCATCACCATCTCCATTTCATCAACATCATCCATCAAGACCATCATTTACGCAGCCATCTCTATCCTTATTCTTTCATTTCATCATTTATTTTATCATTCCATTTATCCATTCCAATATTAATCTTATTTCTTTCTTATCTTATTTTGCAGTCCAAGCTTATAATTCAAGGACATTAGTACTTGCCAATCCTAGATCGGGACACAATAAGGCTATATACTCTCTTCCATCAAACCGTGTAGATCTGCCTTACATCAAACGGTAATCAGAGCATAGTTGGATTGACAACAAAAGTGTCATTAGTGTGCAAAGAAAAAGAAAAACAGAAGAAAAGACTCCATCAACAAAATTGGAGTGCAAAAAGAAAAGAAAAGACAAAAAGAAGAGAAAAAAAATTCAGAAAAGAAGAAAAGAAAAAGAAGTTCAAAAAGAGAAAGCAAGCCAAGGAAAGTGCTCTACCATTGCGAAGTACATCAAAGAGGCCATCTACACTAAGAGAAGATAACCTTGGTGTTTCTTGAGAATGGTTGCAGTAAGTGATATTTCTTGAATTGTAAGTCACCTCTTCCTTTTCTATCCTTTCATTTTCCTTGTCTTCAACGATTTCTTTCTTTTAATACCTTTAAATCCTTTCTTCTACCTTTCCATTTCTTCTATTGAGAGAGTGAAATCAGAAGGGGAATTGTTAAAAGCCATAATTATATTCCCGAGAGTAAACACGAGTGTTGAGTGGAGTGATCTTATCTTTTCTTTGGACTGAACTTGTGAGACTTTGTGAGTGTGCTGGTAAGGTTTATTTTTGTTTTATTTACTAACCATGTCTCAAATTCCTAAAGGAAATATAAGTCAACCCAATTTGTAAATGCAAGAACTGATTGGAGAAATGATGAGAATGTTTCGAACATAATTTGATGCTCTCCATGAGAAACTAGACCAAAGACAAGATCAACCACAAACCAGAAACAATGATACTCCTCGGAGGCAACAACCTCTTCCAGAAGATGATGTCCCAAATCCTTATGATAAAGAAGAACCATCATTGATACAAGGACCCAGGCGTGCCAATATTGATGATAACATGAGCAACATAAAAATCAAGATTCCTCAATTTCAAGGAAAAACTGATCCGGAAGCATATCTTGAATGGGAAAGTAAAGTGGAACATGTTTTCAGTTGACATAACTATTCCAAACTCAAGAAAGTAAGATTGGCAGTCATGGAATTTATTGATTATGCTTTGATATGGTGGGATCAACTTACTATTACTCGAAGGAGGAATGGAGAGAGACCAATTTCAACATGGCTCGATATGAAAGGTATCATGCGTAAACGTTTCATTCCTACTCATTATCATCGGGACATGTTTCAGAAATTGTAGAACCTAAAGCAAGGCCAAATGAGTATAGAGGATTACTGATACGATCCAAACTAGCTCCAATTTTCATTGCTGATTCTAAGGGTTCTTTCTTACCCTATCTTATATTCTATCATTTATACATTCTATTCTAACATAAGCATGCATTCACATGTTAGTATAAATTATCATATTATTATTTCCATCCTATGCTTAGTTGATCATGTCTTTTATATCATTCAAATATATGCTATGATTACATATCATTTCTTAGGATATTATTATTACATGTTTCCATTTATCATTTATGAATACCATGTTATATGATATTCATGCATACAACATATACCCAGATCTTTATGATCGATACACAATGTTATAAGTATGTTAGATTAATCTTACATCCATTTAAGCATGATTCATTACATTCATGAAATGGCAGCATGTTTAATCATTCATTTGTTAGCTCATATGCATTCATTTTAGCTCCTATGTCTTACACATTAGCTTATATATGTTATATCATTATGTAGTTAGCTCATGACATTAATTCATAGCTTATATCACTCAAACACCTCACGACAGCATGCATTTTACCTTAAATGAGCTCACACATTGCTTAATTTGTTTGTTTGTTGATTCCTATAGGTGAAACACAAAGCAAAGCATATTAAGGTGGCTTGGTTAGCTAAAAGGACAAGCATAACAGCTCACACTAGCTCATGAACATTATGGTAGCTTATTTCATCACATAAAGAGCTTAAACTTAGCTAGAGGAGCTAACATGTAGCTGAACTTAGCTGGAGGAGAGCTTTGGACCAAATTGTTGAAAAGTGGACTAGAGGTAGCTGAAGTAGCTGGGTGAATAGTTGAGGAGCTGAAAAGACCAAAGCTAACTAGCTTGAGTTCATCAAGCTATAACTCACCTAGTTAGCTACCAAGACACTCATCTACCTTACCTTGATGCTAGTTCATCTCTAGGCTGCCCAATGGATGTCATGTCATCTAGATACACGTTGGAAGCTAATTCACGCCTAGTTGTTGCCTATTTTCATTCCATGAACTTCAAGACATCATCCTATGGTTACAACCTCATCAAAGCATAGCAAGAAGACCCATGTTCATTCATGTAGGCTGCCATATGCATCATTCAAGCATGTGCACTCCATGTGACATCAAATTGGCACCAAAACTCCAAGGGATGCTTCCTATTCGGCCAAGTCCCTTCGAAAACTATAAATAGGCTTTCTTATTTCATTTGTAATCAGACCTTTTGTTTAATTAGAGATTATTCTCTTCCTTAAGTCCTGGTGACTTTTATCGACTTATCAAGTATATTTTATATTAGTGGCGTCAACCCCTTTCTTTCATCTTGATACTTCTAGTTCCTAGTTCATATAACTAGTGGGTCAAAGTACTTAATACCACCCCTTGAAGAAGCAATATAAAGTCCGGGTCTTTGCTCTATATAGCATTGGTTCTTCTTTGAGTCTTCTTCAAGATAATATCCTCACTTCCATCCCTTTGTTTCATAACCGTAACCCATAGCCATTTCAATCATCTTCCTCTTCCATCTCTCATTTAAATAGCCCACCTAATCACCCATACGTTTACCACCCTTAACCCTCTCTTTTAAGCCATTCACTTGTGCAGGTTGTTTGCTTCCTTCCTAGATCCACAATCAATTTGTTAAGGCATCAGAAGAGCCTTACATTAAGCGGTAATCAGAGCTTTGGTGGAAGAAAGCAACGTGCAACAACAATAACAACAAAAATACAAAAAGAAGTGCAAGTGAAGTGCAAAGTCAAAGAAATTAAGAAAAATCAGAAAAGGAATTAAGCACTCCAAAAGAAGAATTTCCAGCACTCAAAAAGAAGAAAAGGAAAGAAAAGGAAAGAAAGAAAGTTGAAGCACTCATCAACAACTCTCATCACCGAGCCATTCAAGTAAGCCTTTTAGATTGATTGTGGTGATAGAAGGTTGTGAAGTGACTTGTGTAAGTAACCCTTTTATTCTTTTCTTTCTATTTCTAAGCCACCCTTTCATTATATTTGTTTTCCCTTCCTACTAACCCGTTTGCAGCCGACGCTAAACAAGTAAAATTTACTTGATACGGTCTTGAGTAAAATCCTCTAGAACTTGGGACAAGAGAATTGAGAGGAAAAAGGCTGGAGTGTATGTGAGAACAGAAGAGGACAAGTAAAAGCAATTAAAGTCCTAGAGTGCAAACACGAGTGGATTGAGTGAAATTGAAGTTTTCTTGGAGTGACTCGTGAGGCTTTGTGAGAGCAATATTTTGGTAAGGTCCTACACACATTTCATTTTTCCTTATTTGCTAACATGTCTCTTCCATCCAACATCTATGTAGTCAAAAGGACTTTGAACATTCAAAGTCAAGAAGATGAACAGAGACAAAATATCTTCCATACAAAATGTCATGTGGGAGATAAAGTTTGTGTGGTGATCATTGATGGAGGAAGTTGTACAAACATAGCAAGTACTCACATGGTGGAAAAGTTGGGTCTAACGACTTCCAAGCATCCTCATCCTTACAAACTTCAGTGGCTCAATGATGTGGGTGAAGCCAAGGTAACCAAACAAGTTATTGTACCTTTCCCAATTGGGAGATACAATGATGAAGTCCTTTGTGACGTGGTGCCCATGAGTGCAAGTCACATTATATTAGGACGTCCTTGGTAATTTGACAAGAAGGCTACTCACGATGGATTTTCCAATAAGTATTCATTCCAACACCAAGGGAGGAAAATCATATTAGCACCGATGCTTCCAAGCCAAGTCCATGAATGCCAAGTGACCCTTCAGTCACGCATAGAAGAATGGGAGAAAGCTAAAGCCATGAAGAACGTTGAAAGAAAATTTTTGCATGAGAAAAGAGTGGAGAGAGTTGAAAATGAGAAAAATGAAATGATTGAATATGGGAGCAAAGAGGAACAGGAAAATGAGAGTGAAAAACATATTTTATCTAATCGTACTCATATTCTTTCTTTTGATGTGCAGGATAATCCAATAGACATGTCACTTCAAGTAGAAAATTCAAGAAACATGTCTTTTGAAGAATCAATAAACGTGACTTTTGGTGATCCACAAGACATGTCCTTTGACATTTCAAATGATGTACCTCTTGAAATTCGAAAGAATATGCCAATTGAAGTACCAAGAGTTGATATCATTCATGCTCCAATTACATTGCACATATTGAAGAGATTTCAGCAACAAATGGAATTTTTCATCATCAAGCAACCAACACCCATTAAACATCCTCCATGGTTTGCTATTTCCATTCATATTGTTAATAGTTTTTCATTTACTAACTTTGATTTGTTTTGCAGCAACTTGAACTTGTTTCATCCTTATGGTGAAATACTACTAACCTTAAAGGTAATCATTCGGAGAGGCACAAAGGTGAAAGGACATGATCTTTTAAATCAGCACCAAGGAGTTATTATCTTCACCAAACGATATGTCTCTCCCGTTCAAAGGACATATGATGGTTCCCAAACATTGTGTCCTCCCATAAAAGGACGTGAAGTTACCAGAATTGAAGCCAAGAGTTTCAACATTTCGTGTGAAGCATTTATTGGAGGAAAACATAAGGATTCAATACTTCCAACATCAAGAAGGTCTTCAATGAGAAACTACTTCGATTTGAGGACAAATCACCTAAAAGAAGGGGAGGATGATACGATCCAAACTAGCTCCAATTTTCTCCATGACATAATCACAACATGGATGTTTTTCATTGTTGATTCTAAGGGAGTTCTTTCTTACCCTATCTTATATTCTATCATTTATACCTTCTATTCTAACATAAGCATGCATTCACATGTTAGTATAAATTATCATATTATTATTTCCATCCTATGCTTAGTTGATCATGTCTTTCATATCATTCAAATATATGCTATGATTACATATCATTTCTTAGGATATTATTATTACATGTTTCCATTTATCATTTATGAATACCATGTTATATGATATTCATGCATACAACATATACCCAGATCTTTATGATTGATACACAATGTTATAAGTGTGTTAGATTAATCTTACATCCATTTAAGCATGATTCATTACATTCATGAAATAGCAGCATGCTTAATCATTCATTTGTTAGCTCATATGCATTCATTTTAGCTCCTAGGTCTTACACATTAGCTTACATATGTTATATCATTATGTAGTTAGCTCATGACATTAATTCATAGCTTATATCACTCAAACACCTCACGACAGCATGCATTTTACCTTAAATGAGCTCACACATTGCTTAATTTGTTTGTTTGTTGATTCCTATAGGTGAAACACAAAGCAAGGCATATTATGGTAGCTTGGTTAGCTAAAAGGACAAGCATAGCAGCTCACACTAGCTCATGAACATTATGTCAGCTCATTTCATCACATAAGGAGCTTAAACTTAGCTGGAGGAGCTAACATGTAGCTGAACTTAGCTGGAGGAGAGCTTTGGACCAAATTGTTGAAAAGTGGACTAGAGGTAGCTGGAAGTAGCTGGGAGAGTAGCTGAGGAGCTGAAAAGACCAAAACTAACTAGCTTGAGTTCATCAAGCTATAACTCACCTAGTTAGCTACCAAGACACTCATCTAACTTACCTTGAAGCTAGATCATCTCTAGGCTGCCCAATGGATGTCATGTCATCTAGATACACGTTGAAAGCTAATTCACGCCTAGTTTTTGGCTATCTTCATTCCATGGACTTCAAGACATCATCCTATGGTTGTAACCTCATCAAAGCATAGCAAGAAGACCCATGTGCATTCATGTAGGCTGCCATGTGCATCATTCAAGCATGTTCACTCCATGTGACATCAAATTGGCGCCAAAACACCAAGGGATGCTTCCTATTCGGCCAAGTCCCTTCAAAAACAATAAATAGGCTTTCTTATTTCATTTGTAATTAGACCTTTTGTTTAATTACAGTGCGATTATTCTCTTCCTTAAGTCATGGTGACTTTTATCGACTTATCAAGTATATTTTATACTTGTGGTGTCAACCCCTTTCTTTCATCTTGATACTTCTGGTTCCTAGTTCATATAACTAGTGGGTCAAAGTACTTAATACCACCCCTTGAAGAAGCAATATAAAGTCCGGGTCTTTGCTCTATATAGCATTGGTTCTTCTTTGAGTCTTCTTCAAGATACTATCCTCACTTTCATCCCTTTGTTTCATAACCGTAACCCATAGCCATTTCAATCATCTTCCGCTTCCATCTCTCATTTAAACAGCCCACCTAATCACCCATACGTTTACCACCCTTAACACTCTATTTTAAGCCATTCACTTGTGCAGGTTGTTTGCTTCCTTCCTAGATCCACAATCAATTTGTTAAGGCATCAGAAGAGCCTTACATCAATTACTATAAGAAAATGGAAGTGGCAATGATCCGAGTCAATATTGAGGAGGATCGTGAAGCAACCATGGCTCGATTTCTTACCGGACTTAATCCCGAGATTGCCAACACACTAGAGTTGTACCATTACATAGAACTTGATGAAATGGTGCAAATGGCTTTGAAAATAGAGAGGCAACTACGGAGAAGATCTCGCACTACCATGCCTTCTAGATAGAGTCCTAAAAATTTGAAGAAGTCTACTCCTACTCCTTTCAAGAAAAAGGCCGAATCCTCAGTTGCTTTAAATGTCTTGGGAGGGGGCTTGTATCCACACAATGTCCCAACCGAAACTCCATGCTACTACTTGGAAATGGAGAGATTGAATCTGACCATGTGACGTATAGGCGAATCTACACACTTTGGTGAGAAGAGTAGATAGCCTTATTGCGTCCCGATCTAGGATTGACAAGTACTGATGTCCTTGAATTTATAAGTTTGGGCTGCAAAATAAGATAAGAAAATATGTTTAATAATGGACTTAATAAAGGGTAATAATATAAGTAATGAAAATAAATAATATAATAATGAAATGAAATAAATAAAAAAGATAGAGATGGCTGCGGAATTGATGGAAGCAATGGATGATGTTGATGATGAAATGGCAATGGTGGTGATGTTGTATCTCAAACACGCCAAAGATGAAATAGTGCTAAGGAGCACAATCCCGGTCTTCACAAACTTGCTTGAGGGGTGGTGATCGTGTCTTCAACCCACTAGATAACAATCTAGGAATTTAGGAATCAAAATGGAAGGAATGACGCCACAAGTATAGGAACTACACTTGTTTAATCGATAAAGTTCACAAAGAACTTTGAAGAGAAATAACTCACAAGAGTATATTTTTATATAAGAGATGAGATCAGTACAAATGATGGCAAGCCACTCTATTTATAGGAAATGAGAGGGCTTGGCCGAATGATTACAAGTTGTTTCGGCTAGATACATGTCTCTAGGAAAATACATAATGCTTGAGATGAATGAATAAGTCCTTTGGGCTTGTGATGGTTCGGCTAACTCTTCATGAAAGGCCTTAATGATTCGGCTAAGGATGGGAAGACATCTCCCTTGGCCGAATATGTATGTTGGTTCATCTTGGCGCCATTTTCTCCCTTTGGCCGAATGGTGGTGTGTCTCTTCATGCTTGGCGCCAAAAGGCTCTCATGTGTATGGCATGTGATGTGGCCAAATAGGCATGGAGCCTCTAGCTCATGTTTCTTGATGATTTAAGCATCCAATAGGCGTGATCTCTTCACCGATGTGTTCCTTGTTGAAAAGGCATCTTCATGGGCAGCATCATTCATGAAAGGTCACAATGTTTGAGAAAGGTAACCCTTCATGTTTGAGCTACTTCGGGTGTGAATGAGCTGGTGGTGAGCTGGCCTTAGATGACTTGTAACATGATGAACGTTTGGACAGCTCCTTGTGAAAAGGTACCTCTTGAGGTGGCAACTATTTGTGAAAAGGTACGATTTCACAAATTTTGACATAGGACATATTTGAAGTGTCCTAAGTGGTGATGATGATGGTGCAACTCCCCAGCTGAAATGAGTTCATCTTGTAGTTCAAATCTTCAGCTCAATCCAGCTATGAGCTCACGGCCTCAAAAATAACTTTTCATCAATGAATCCTTATGATCTCTTAAGCATCCCTATGTGAGTTTCCTTGCTGTTTCATGCTCTATTTAGCTCTAATGCAGCTCCCAAGTCTTGGCCGAATGTGCCTACACGCATAATATAAAGAAATAAACTAAGTAAATGAACTTATACAATGTATTATATAATAATGTGGACTATAGTATATAATAACTTATATCTCATATATTAATGATTAAGTTATTATAATAACCATAGATATTATATGTATGAAAATAATTATGAAATAAACATATATGTATGTAAAGTTAGAAAGTTTCTTCCCTTGTAAGGGTGGAATAGCCATGATAATCATGATGCTGAATTGGATCACATCATCCTCCCCTTCTTTTAATCGATTTGTCCTCAAATCGAAAGATCTTCCTTTCCTTGAGTCATTCCATTTGATAAGTACCTTTATAAAAAGATTCATATCTTTTGAAAGAATGCCTTGTAAGTTCTTGATCTGGAAAGAAATAAAACTTTCATTAGTATAAATGTGATCAAACAAAATTAAAGTTAAGAAATACTTCCTGAAAGATGTAGGTTCAAAGTTCATGTCTATTGAAGACATTTGGCTTTGAATGTTGATGTCCTTTTGTATTCCAAAATTCATGCCCCTTTCCATAGATAGTTGCATTAATTCATGAAAGGTGATGACTCTTGGAATGGTGATGTCCTCATAAGTCACGCCCTTTGGATGAAAAATCATTTCCCTTTGGTTTTCAATAGGCATGTCTTTTGGTTCTTGATGGGTCACGTCCTTTGGATGAAGAGTTACCAATCTTTGCTCTTCAATAGTCGCACCTTTTGGTTCTTGAAAGATCACATCGTTTAGTTTACCAAATTGATGGATTGTGTTGCTTGGTTCATCCTGCAAATCAAAGGAAACTTTTGTTTGGTTAAGGTTAGAAAAATCAGCATCAACTTTGCATCTTGTTAATAGGCATCTTTGTGACAAGCACTTAGAGGTATAAGCACTTGTTTTTGGAATGTTTTCTTCCTGGTTTAACTTCGATTTTCCTTTCCTCATGGCCTCAACACTTTGTTTCATCTTGATTTGATCAACTTGGACTTGTTTAGGCGTCAAAGGTGTTAGGATGATCTTCTTCCCTCCATGATTGAATGAATACTGATTAGTAAAACAATCATGGATGGTCCTCCTATCATATTGCCATGGTCTTCCAAGGAGTAAATGACTAGCATGCATAGGAACAACATCGCACATAACCTCGTCCTTGTACTTGCCAATGGAGAAAGGAACCATCACCTGTTTGTTGACATTAAGTTCTCCTCGTTCATTTAACCATTGTAATTTGTAGGGATTTGGATGTTTCAACGTTTGCAATCCCAATTTCTCCACCATGATGGTACTGGCAACATTAGTACAACTTCCACCGTCTATGATCATGAAACACACCTTTTCATTCACATGGCAGCGGGTATGAAAGATGTTTTCCCTTTGTGCATCGTCTTCTACTATTTGAGCACTTAGACTTCTCTTGACCACTAGGGCTTCACCTTCTACCGGAGCACCAATTTCGGTTTCTTCCTCAACTTCTGTTGGTGTCAGTGCAGCTTCTTCTTCTTCATGGTCAGATTCAATCTCACCATTTCCAAGTAATAACATGGTGTTTCGGTTGGGACATTGTGTGGATATATGTCCCCTCCCAAGACACTTAAAGCAACGTATGTCTCTTGTTCGTTCAGGGATCTCTTTTCCTCGATTCTCTTTATTAATTTGGGAAGCATTTGATGATTCAGCCTTCTCTTTGGTAGGAATAGGGGTAGACTTCCTCAAACTATTATTTGGACTCCATCTTGAAGATGTAGGCACTGAAGTACGAGAGATAGATCTTCTCCAAAGTTGCCTTTCTATTTTCATAGCCATTTGCACCATTTCATCAATTTCGATGTAATGATACAATTCTAGTGTGTTGGCAATCTCAGGATTGAGTCCAGCAAGAAATCTAGCCATGGTTGCTTCGCGATCCTCCTCAATATTGACTCGGATCATTGCCACTTCCATTTCCTTATAGTAATCCTCTACACTCCTTTGGCCTTGCTTTAGGTTCTGCAATTTCTGAAACATATCCCGATGATAATGAGTAGGAATGAAACGTTTACGCATGATACCTTTCATTTCGAGCCATGTTGAAATTGGTCTCTCTCCATTCCTCCTCCGAGTAATAGTAAGTTGATCCCACCATATCAAAGCATAATCAACAAATTCCATAGCTGCCAATCTTACTTTCTTGAGTTCGGAATAGTTATGGCAACTAAACACATGTTCCACCTTGCTTTCCCATTCAAGATAGGCTTCTGGATCAGTCTTTCCTTGGAATTGAGGAATTTTGATTTTGATGTTGCTCATATTATCATCAACATTGGCACGCCTAGGTCCTTGTATCAATGCTGGTTCTTCTTCATCATAAGGATTTGGGACATCATCTTCTGGAAGAGGTTGTTGCCTCCGAGGGGTATCATTATTTCTGGTTTGTGGTTGATCTTGTCTTTGGTCTAGTTTCTCATGGAGAGCATCAAATTCTGTTCGAAACATCCTTATCATTTCTCCAATCAGTGCTTGCATTTGCAAGTTGGGTTGACCTGCATTTCCTTTAGGACTTTGAGACATGGTTAGTAAATAAAAAATAAACCTTACCAGCACACTCACAAAGTCTCACAAGTTCACTCCAAAGAAAAGATAAGATCACTCCACTCAACACTCGTATTTACTCTCGGGAATATATATTTGGCTTTTAACAATTCCCCTTCTGATCTCACTATCTCAATAGCCTTTTTTCACTCAAATTTCTCTTGCTAAGTCCTTCGAAGAACTTACTCAAGATTATAACAAGTTAATTCCTTCCTTTGTGTGCGTCGGCTGCAAATAGGTTAGGATAGAAAAGGAATAGAAATGGAAAAGTAGAAGAAAGGATTCAAAGGTCTTTTAAAGAAAGAAATGGTTGAAGAAAAGGAAAATGAAAGGATAGAAAAAGGAAGAGGTGACTTACAATTCAAGAAACAACACTTACTGTAACCTTTCTCAAGAAACAATAAGGTTATCTTCTCTAAATGTAGATGGCCTCTTTGATGTACTTTGCTATGGTAGAGCACTTTCCTTGGCTTTGCTTTCTTTTTTAATTCTTTTTCTTTTCTTTTCTTCTTTTCTTCTTCTTTTTGTCTTTTTCTTTCTTTTTGTACTCCAATTTTGATGTAGGAGTCTTTTTCTTTAGCTTTGCACGCCAATGACACTTTTGTTGTCAATCCAACTATGCTCTGATACCACTTGACGTATAGGCGAATCTACACACTTTGGTGAGAAGAGTAGATAGCCTTATTGTGTCCCGATCTAGGATTGACAAGTACTGATGTCCTTGAATTTATAAATTTGGGCTGCAAAATAAGATAAGAAAATATGTTTAATAATGGACTTAATAAAGGGTAATAATATAAGTAATGAAAATAAATAATAATAATGAAATGAAATAAATAAAAAGATAGAGATGGCTGCGGAATTGATGGAAGCAATGGATGATGTTGATGATGAAATGGCAATGGTGGTGATGTTGTATCTCAAACACGCCAAAGATGAAATAGTGCTAAGGAGCACAATCCCGGTCTTCACAAACTTGCTTGAGGGGTGGTGATCGTGTCTTCAACCCACTAGATAACAATCTAGGAATTTAGGAATCAAAATGGAAGGAATGACGCCACAAGTATAGGAACTACACTTGTTTAATCGATAAAGTTCACAAAGAACTTTGAAGAGAAATAACTCACAAGAGTATATTTTTATATAAGAGATGAGATCAGTACAAATGATGGCAAGCCACTCTATTTATAGGAAATGAGAGGGCTTGGCCGAATGATTACAAGTTGTTTCGGCTAGATACATGTCTCTAGGAAAATACATAATGCTTGAGATGAATGAATAAGTCCTTTGGGCTTGTGATGGTTCGGCTAACTCTTCATGAAAGGCCTTAATGATTCGGCTAAGGATGGGAAGACATCTCCCTTGGCCGAATATGTATGTTGGTTCATCTTGGCGCCATTTTCTCCATTTGGCCGAATGGTGGTGTGTCTCTTCATGCTTGGCGCCAAAAGGCTCTCATGTGTATGGCATGTGATGTGGCCGAATAGGCATGGAGCCTCTAGCTCATGTTTCTTGATGATTTAAGCATCCAATAGGCGTGATCTCTTCACCGATGTGTTCCTTGTTGAAAAGGCATCTTCATGGGCAGCATCATTCATGAAAGGTCACAATGTTTGAGAAAGGTAACCCTTCATGTTTGAGCTACTTCGGGTGTGAATGAGCTGGTGGTGAGCTGGCCTTAGATGACTTGTAACATGATGAACGTTTGGACAGCTCCTTGTGAAAAGGTACCTCTTGAGGTGGCAACTATTCGTGAAAAGGTACGATTTCACAAATTTTGACATAGGACATATTTGAAGTGTCATAAGTGGTGATGATGATGGTGCAACTCCCCAGCTGAAATGAGTTCATCTTGTAGCTCAAATCTTCAGCTCAATCCAGCTATGAGCTCACGGCCTCAAAAATAACTTTTCATCAATGAATCCTTATGATCTCTTAAGCATCCCTATGTGAGTTTCCTTGCTGTTTCATGCTCTATTTAGCTCTAATGCAGCTCCCAAGTCTTGGCCGAATGTGCCTACACGCATAATATAAAGAAATAAACTAAGTAAATGAACTTATACAATGTATTATATAATAATGTGGACTATAGTATATAATAACTTATATCTCATATATTAATGATTAAGTTATTATAATAACCATAGATATTATATGTATGAAAATAATTATGAAATAAACATATATGTATGTAAAGTTAGAAAGTTTCTTCCCTTGTAAGGGTGGAATAGCCATGATAATCATGATGTTGAATTGGATCACATCACCATGAAGAAGAAGAAGTGCCACCACCACCAATAAAAATTGAGGAAGAAGCCGAAATTGGTGCTCCGGTGGAAGGTAAAGCCCTAGTGGTCAAAATAAGTCTAAGTGCTCAAGTGGTAGAAGACAATGCACTACGGGAAAACATCTTTCATACACGCTGCCATGTGAATGAAAAGGTGTGTTTCATGATCATAGACGGTGGAAGTTGTACTAACGTGGCAAGTACCATTATGGTGGAGAAATTGGGATTAAAAACATTGAAGCATCCAAGTCCCTACAAATTACAATGGTTAAATGAACGAGGAGAACTTAATGTCCATAAACAGGTGATGGTTCCTTTCTCCATTGGTAAGTACAAGGATGAGGTTATGTGCGATGTTGTTCCTATGCATGCTAGCCATTTACTCCTTGGAAGACCATGGAAATATGATAGGAGGACCATTCATGATTATTTTACCAATCAATATTCATTCAACCATGGAGGGAAAAAGATAATCCTAACACCCTTGACGTCTAGACAAGTCCAAATTGATCAAATCAAGATGAAACAAAGTGTTGAGGACATCAGGAAAGGAAAATTGAACTTAATAGAGGAGGAAACCAGCCCAAAAACAAGTGCTTGTACATCTAAGTGCTTGTCAAAAAGATTTCTATTGACAAGATGCAAAGTTGATGCTGATTTTTCTAACCTTAACAAAACAAGAGTTTCCTTTGAATTGCAGGAAGAACCAAGCAACACAATCCTTCAATTTGGTGAACTAAAGGATATGACTTTTCAAGAGCCAAGAGGTGAGACTATTGAAGAGAAAAGAAAGGTAACTTTTCATCCAACGGACGTGATCCATCAAAAATCAAGAGTCATGCCTATTGAAAACCAAAGGGAAATGATTTTTCATCCAAAGGGCGCGACTTATGAGGACATCACCATTCCAAGAGTCATCATATTTCATGAATCAATGCATCTATCTATGGAAAGGGGCATGATTTTTGGAATACAAAAGGGCACCAACATTCAAAGCCAAATGTCTTCAATAGACATGAACTTTGAACCTACATTTTTCAAGAAGTATTTGTTAACTTTAATTTTGTTTGATCACATTCATACTAATGAAAGTTTTCTTTCTTTTCAGATCAAGAACTTACAAGGCATTCTTTCAAAAGATATGGACCTTTTTATAAAGGTACTTATCGAATGGAAGGACTCAAGGAAAAGAAGATCTTTCGATTTGAGGACAAATCAATTAAAAGAAGGGGAGGATGATGTGATCCAATTCAGCATCATGGATATTCCACCCTTACAAGGGGAGAGACTTTCTAACTTTACACATATATGCTTATTTCAAATATTTTAATATAGTTATTTTCATTTACATATACTATATCTATAGTTATTATGATGATAACTTAACCATTAATATGTAAGATATAAGTTATCATAATATACTATAGTTCACATTCTTATATAATACATTATATAAGTTCATTTACTTAGTTTATTTCTTTATGTTATGCATGTAGGAACATTCGGCCAGTACTTGGGAGCTACATTGGAGCTAAATGGAGCATGTAAAAGCAAGGATACTTACATGGGAACGATTAGGAAAGCATAAGGAGCAAATTGGTGAAAAATTGTTTTGAGGCCGTGAGCTCATAGCTGGATTAAGCTGAAGATTTGAGCTATAAGATCCCCTCATTTCAGTTGGGGAGCTGTACCATCATTATCACCACTTAGGACACTTCAAATATGTCCTAAGTCAAAATTTGTGAAATCGTACCTTTTCGCAAATAGTTTCCAACTCAAGAGGTACCTTTTCACAAGGAGCTGCCATAATGTTCACCATCCTACAAGTCACCTATGGCCAGCTCACCTTTAGCCCATTCACACCATAAGTAGCTCAAACATGAATTGACACCTTTCTCAAACATTGTCACCTTTCATGAATGATGCTATCCATGAAGATGCCTTTACATCCAAGAGCATGCTGATGAAGATATTGTAATCATTGGAGGCTTAAATCACCATGGGACAAGATATAAAGCTTCATACATATTCGGCCACATCACATGCTATGCACATAAGAGCATTTGACGCCAACATGAGGAGATACAAACCCATTCGGCCAAAGAGAATAAAAATGGTGCCAAGTTGAACAAGCATCACCATTCGGCCAAGGGAGATGCCTTCCCATCCTTAGCCGAATCATCAAGTCCCTTTATGAAGGATTAGCCGAACCATCACAAGCCCAAATGACTTAATCTTTCATTTTAAAGCATTATGTATATTCATAAACTCATGTATCTAGCCGAAACATCATGTAACCATTCAGCCAAGCACTCTCATTTCCTATAAATAGAGTGGCTTTCCATCATTTGTAATCTTCTCATCTCAGATATTTGTGAGTTAATTTCTCTTCAAAGTTCTTTGTGAACTTTATCGATTAAACAAGTATAGTTCCTATACTTGTGGCGTAATTCCTTCCATCTTGATTCCTAAATTCCTAGATTGATATGTAGTGGGTTGAAGACACTATCACCACCCCTCAAGCAAGTTTGTGAAGACCGGGATTGTGCTCCTTAGCATTGTTTCATCTTTGGCGTGCCTGAGATACAACACCATCACCATCTCCATTTCATCAACATCATCCATCAAGATCATCATTCCGCAGCCATCTCTATCCTTATTCTTTCATTTCATCATTCCATTTATCCATTCCAATATTAATCTTATTTCTTTCTTATCTTATTTTGTAGCCTAAGCTTATAATTCAAGGACATCAGTACTTGTCAATCCTATATCGGGACACAATAAGGCTATCTACTCTCTTCCATCAAAGCGTGTAGATCCGCCTTAAATCAAGATGGCAGCCTTGTTGTTTCCTGATCTAGGAATGACACCAAATGCCACACTAGAATTATAAGAAATCTTCACAAAGTAATGAAAGAAATGGTTAATGTAATAATGAAATTAAGAAAGGAAATAGAATTATGAAGAAATAAAGGGACAGTGTTGTTATCAAAGTTGGTTGCGGAATTAATGTAGAAGTATCCTTCAAATGGAAGGTGAAATTGGCCTTTAAATGGAAGATGAAATTGGCCTCCAATGGTGATGATGGACAGTTTCCTTGATGATGAGTGAAATATGCTTCAATGGTGATGAAATGATAATGGAAATGGTGATGGTGTAGGCATGAAGATGATGGAAACTGGAATGAAGAAGGTAGTATCTTAAATGATCCAAAGAAGAAGAAAAACTATAGAAATCTTATCCTCGTTCTCTATAAACTTGCTTAAGGGATGGTATGTTTAGACTTGAACCCTCTAGTTATGGAAACTAGGAACTCAAAGTATCAAATGAAAGGAATGACGCCACAAACATAGAAAAGTTTGCTTAATCTATAAAGTTCTTAAAGAACTTGCAATAGAGAATTCTCACATATGAGTTTTATATATTCAAAAGGTGTGTTTAAAATGATGGAATAGGTATTAAGAGGACTAGCTGAATAATTAAGTACCCATTAGGCTAAGTACATGATTAATTGAAAGTGCATGTCTTTTATGTTGAATGAAAATGTCCTTTGGCCTTGGTGTTGGTTCGACTACCTCTTCACGTAAGTACATGATGATTCAGCTGAATTGAAGTTGCATCTCCCTTGGCCGAATGGTTAGGTGTTGTTTCACCTTGGCACCAATGTATTGTGCATGTGCTAGGCGTATGCTAAGCATATCCCATGGTGTAGCGGAATAGTTGTAGGGGTTACCTCTTGGCTCTTCAAAATTTAGGCTCCATTTAGTTCAACAAGCTCACCAACGTGCACCTAGGTGTCATGGCATCCAATGGGCAGCAACTTGTCATGAAAAGTCTTCTTATGTGTATGGCAACTGTTCACGCACGATTTGAGACCAACTTTCTGTATAACTTGATTATTCCATGGACGTTCTTCATTGCTGCTTCTAAGGGAGTTCTTTCTTACCTTGTCTTATATTATATCATTTATACATTCTATTATATCATAAACATACATTCACATGTTAGTATAAATTATCATAAGCATGCATTCACATGTTAGTATAAGTTATCATATCACATGTTAGACATAATCTACGGCCAAAGGACATCAATTTTATGAAAGGTTACTTTTTCTCAAATTGTGCCTTTTCGCGAATAGGTGCCTTTTCGGGTCATGCCTTTTCACGAGGAGCTACCAAGTGAATCAACACATCAAGTGATGTAAGGCAAATCTACACCCTTCAAAGGAAGTGAATAGACAACCTTATTGTTGTCCCGATCTAGGAATTTCAAAGTGATACCCTTTAATTGTAAGTATGGTTGCAACAAAGAAAGATAATTAAAATGATTAGTAATGATATAATGAAATGGATAAATAATTAAAATGATAAAAAATGAATAAAAGGAAAGGCACCTCTTCGCGAAAAGGTACAATTTATGAAAAATTAACTTGACCCATATTTGAAGTATTCTGAGTGGTGTGTTGATGGTGCAGCTCCCCAACTAAATTGAAGTCATCTTCTAGCTCGAATCTTTATCTCAACCCAACTATGAACTCACTTGTCTCTGGACAACTTTTCACCAAGGGTTCCTTATACTCTCTTGAGTGTCCCTATACGAGTTCTGTTGTTGTAGCTTTCACAATTCAGCTCAAATCAGCTCCCTTAGGTGAGGCCGAATGTACCTTCAAAGAAAACACAATATAAGCTAAGTATTTAAAGTAATAAATATTTAATATAAAGATGTGGGCTAAGGCTATAATAATAACTTCATGCATCACATAATAATGAATGAAATATTATCATAGCTATAGATGTAATATATATATATAAATATATCTATGTCATAAATGAGATTTGAGTCATGTATTATGAATATAATCATTATAATCATAGTGTAGGAAAATAATAAGTTAGATAAAGTCCCCCTCAAATCGAAAGGTAGCTTCTCCCTAGTATCCTTTAATCCAACAGAGACTGCCTTGTTATCAATGGTGATCTCTCCAGTAGGCACTTGTTTGAGACATGTCTCTTTGAAAAGATATCTTTCTACAGGTCTTTCTTTGGATAATTTTATACCAATAGGTACCTTTATGAAAAGATTCTTTTCATGAGTCATGCCTTTTGAAAAAGTGTTGTGAAATTTCAAGTCCTGAAAAGAAAAGGGAGTTTCATAAATAAGATGATGATTAATGATAAATGATAGGGAAACGGTGGCGGATTGATGAACGTTGCTCCTGTTGAAGATCAAACCTAGAAAAGCTCTAGACTCGATGAAGAACAATAAGGAATGAATGAGGAAGGTGGCGGCAATAGTTAGGATTCTTTAGGGTTTCTTTTAGTGCTAGAAACAAGAAAAGAAACAAGATTAAAATACGATAAACAAAAGATAAAGGAATTAAGAATAGAGAAAATAACCAAGAAATCAAAGATCTCCCTTATGAAAGTGAACGGTAAAGATGATTGATGGCGTGGATGGATGTGGAAAATCGATGAATAATGTCCTATCGAGCCCTCCTAGTCGCAATGAAAAGGCAAACACGATAATATGGCTCTAACCAACCCTCCTAGTCGCGATGAAAAGGCAAATTAGAGTGTGAAGATTAATCTCCCTCACAAGAACTTGAAAGAACTCCAGGAGAAGAAGCTTCGAAGGCACAAGGCAATCAGCACTTGCAAAAACAAACTCTTGTTGTATTATTGATCAAAGAAATCTGATTTACAAAGTTGAATGAAGCCTCCTTTATATAGGGGCTGAATTCTAAAGGTCCTAAATAACTAAAGAATAAAATATTAATAAACTAAACATGTTTTATCCCTAATTCCTAATAAAATAATAATAACTAAAAATATTGTTTTAACCCAACCTTAATTCCTAATAAAATAATAAATCTGATCCTAAAAGATAATTAATCATCCTATATTAAATTATATTACAAATAATCAATATAAATATTGAAAATTCGTAATATTTACAAAATAACGTAATAATCCCGTATAGGATTTCCTGCATGCACCGTCTTCAGTAAAATGACTATATCTTGAGTTCCCGATATCGGATTGATACGATTCAAGAACCGTTGGAAAGATAAGAGACAGAAGGTTGTATCTCCAGAAGACATGTTGACCGGATAACAACTGGATCCCCTTCAAAAAGTTGTTTCAAATCTGCTTCTATTAGACCCTTCCGGATGAATGCTTGAACTGCGCTTTGAAGCTTGTCTTTAAGAAGTTTGGTCCGGCCTCGTGTGATAGGGCCAAGTGGTATAGTAAATTCATCATCCTTAGCTTTAGGGCATGTGGTGCATGTATCATCTCCCCCTTCCTTAAAAGGATTCGTCCTCGAATCTGAAATATCAAAAGGAGATAAGTCAGAAACATTAAAGGATGCACTCACGTTATACTCACCGGGAAGATCAATGCGGTAGGCGTTGTCATTGATTCGTTCAAGAACTTGGAATGGGCCATCACCTCGTGGGTCTAGCTTGGATTTCCTTTGTGTCGGGAACCTTTCTTTTCTCATGTGAACCCATACCCAATCTCCTGGTTCAAAGGTGACATGTCATCGGCCCTTGTTAACTCGGTTTACGATTGCCTCGTAGGTTTTATCCATCTTGAGTTTGTCTTTGGCGTGAATGTCTTTGACAAGAGCAGCCTTCTTTTCACCATCTAAACTGGCAACCTGATCTAAAGGTAAGGGAATAAGATCCAAAGTAGTTAGTGGGTTAAAACCATAAACTATTTCGAATGGAGAATAACCTGTTGTGGAGTGAATGGATCGATTATAAGCAAACTCAACAAAAAGGTAAACATTCTTCCCAATTACGGGTATTCTTACCTACCACAGTTCTTAGCAAAGATCCTAGAATCTGATTTATTACTTCGGTTTGTCCATCGGTTTGAGGATGACAAGAAGTGGAATAGAGAAGTTTTGTGCCAATCTTACCCCATAATACCTTCCAAAAGTGGCTTATGAACTTAGTGTCACGATCGGACACAATGGTGCGAGGAATGCCATGAAGGCGGACTATTTCTCGAAAGAATAAATTAGCAATATGTGTGGCATCGTCCGTTTTATGGCAGGGAATGAAGTGTGCCATCTTTGAGAATCTGTCCACAACCACAAAAATACTATCTCATCCTTTCTTAGTGTGGGGTAAGCCAAGTATAAAATCCATCGATAAATCGATCCAAGGAGAAGAAGAAATTGGTAAAGGCGTATACAAACCATTAGGATTTACCTTTGACTTTGCTTGTTTGCACGTGATGCATGATGCACAAATCTTTTCCACTGTTTTACGCATGTGCGGCCAAAATAAGTGTTCCATGACCATATCAAGTGTTTTGTGAATACCGAAGTGTCCCATAAGTCCTCCGGCATGTGACTCGTGAACCAAGAATTCTCGCAAAGAGCTTTGTGGTATACACAACCTGTTCATGCGAAAGAGAAAGCCATCTACAAGATAAAACTTGTTAAAAGCACCTTTTACACATTGTTTATAAATCTCAGAAAAATCTGGATCGTTAGGATAAAGTTCTTTGATATGTGCAAAACCCAGAACAGTAGCATGCATTCGAGTGATAAGTGTGTATCATCGGGATAATGCATCAGCTACAATGTTATCTTTCCCTTGTTTGTATTTGATGATGTAAGGGAAAGATTCAATGAACTCAACCCATCGAGCATGTCGTTTGTTTAACTTACCTTGTCCATTTAACCATTTGAGTGATTCATGGTCCGTGTGAATGACAAACTCTTTAGGGAGAAGATAGTGTTGCCACACTTCGAGTGCTCGGACGAGTGCAAGAAGTTCCTTGTCGTAGGTAGAGTAGTTCAATTGTGAACCTTTTAACTTCTCACTAAAGTAAGAGATAGGTTGTCTTTCTTGCATGAGGACGGCACCAATGCCTATGCCTGAAGCATCACATTCTAGCTCAAAGGTGTTAGAAAAATTGGGAAGACGAAGAATAGGGGCAGAACATAACTTATCTTTAAGAAGTTCAAAAGCTTTTTGTTGTAGTGGTCCCCATTTGAATTCAATTGACTTTTTGATGATCTCGGTTAATGGTGCAGCAATGGTTGAGAAATCTTTGACAAAGCGACGGTAGAAACTTGCCAAACCATGAAAAGATCTTACCTCGATGATGGAAGTAGGCGTGGGCCATTCTTGAATTGCCTTGACCTTATCTTTATCTACATGAATACCCTGTACACTAACTATAAAGCCTAAAAACATAAGCTTATCACTACAAAACACACACTTATCCATGTTAGCATATAAATGTTCTCGTCGAAGAACTTCGAGAACCATTCGAACGTGAATGACATGAGAATCAAAAGAAGATGAGTATATAAGAATGTCATCAAAGTAAACGACAACAAATTTACCTATAAACTCCTTAAGAACGTGATTCATTAATCTCATGAAGGTGCTTGGAGCGTTTGTGAGTCCAAAGGGTATAACAAGCCATTCATACAAGCCGAACTTTGTCTTGAATGCTATTTTCCATTCGTCACCTTCTTTCATTCGAATTTGATGGTAAACACTCTTCAAGTCAATTTTGGTGAAGATACTTGCACCATGTAGTTCATCCAACATATCATCTAGGCGTGGAATAGGATGCCTATACTTGATTGTTATGCGATTGATAGGTCGACAATCTACACACATTCGGAATGTGCCATCTTTCTTTGGAACTAGAATGACAGGAACTGCACAAGGACTAAGACTCTCACGGATGTGTCCTTTTTGTAATAATGAATCTATTTGTCGTTCCAATTCCTTCGTTTCCTCAGGATTGCATCGGTAAGCGGGGCGGTTTGGTATGGTTGATCCAGGGATGAATTCGATTTGATGTTCGATTCCTCTTGTAGGTGGTAAACCATCCGGTGGGTTGCTTAAGAAATCTTGAAACTCCTGTAATAGAGAAGAAAACACACTAGGCAAATCTGTGATGTTAGTGATAGTTGATAAAATGGAGTCCTTGAAACGGACTAGAATGCACAGCCTATTTTGAAAAAGGGTATCTCTCATGTCTTTTGCACTCGCATAAATGTTTTGAGACACTCTTTTATTTTCACATTGAGGTTCACTCACCACCCGTAGGTCATTTGTTTGGCTTTTATCGGTTGTGACCTCTTTTGCCTTTTGTTTCAAATTCCCTGTTTCCTTGAGAATTCGTTGTTGATCTATGAGAATCTCTTTGGGGGGTAGGGGGTTAAGTCGGAACGGTTTACCTTTTATTGGAATTGGGTAAATGTTCTTTCAACCATAATATGTGACGTCATTGTCGTATTGCCAAGGTCGTCCTAAGAGAATGTGGGATGCTTGCATCGGAATTACATCACACCATACGTCGTCACAATACTTTCCCATCTTGATATTAACGAGGCATTGTTTAACCACCTTCATCTTGGCACTCTCATTAAGCCATTGTAAGCAATAAGGTTTCGGATGTCGTTGGCAAGGAAGTTTGAGTGATTCAACAACATTGGAGCTAATGACGTTGACACAACTACCATTATCAATGATGATGGAGAATGGTTGTTCCTTGATTAGGCAGCGTGTGTGGAAGATGTTGGAACGTTGTATGTCAGACTCGTCGGATGCTTGGATGTTTAATGTATGATGGATCACCAAGATTGTGCCATTGTACTCATCGCTTCCATAGTCATCACTGTCTTCTTTGGCTTCGGCATGTGCTGGAATGTCGGCGAGGTCGTCATCAGAGTCAAAATTGTAAGATCCATCACCTAGTATGGTTAAGGTCCTCGTGTTTGGACAATTGCGGCTGATATGGCCTCTTCCTAAGCATTTAAAACACTTGATGTCTCTTGCTCGGGTGTCATCTTTAGGGGCTGGAAGTGTCTCATTCTTCACTGGTCGTTGTTTTTCTTTGTCGAGTTTGTCATCTCTCGACTTTTTTTGAGAAGATAGAGTAGAAGATGAGGAAGAATTTGAAGTATTACCTTGGTAAGAGAATGAAGTACCTTGGTAATGTTCTCTGAATCAGAATCTCCTTTGTATTTGTGCTCGATTGTCATTGCTTTCTTTACTGTATCTTCGAGGTTTTCGTACCCATGGAGATCAAGAAGATCAGTGATGTTTGAGTTTAAGCCAACGACGAATCTTGACATGGTGTCCTCTTCTTCTTCAGTTATGTTAGCCCTATTGAGTAAGGACTGCATCTCCTTGTAGTAATCTTCAACTGAACTTCTACCTTGTCGAAGTCGGTGTAGTCGTTGTTTAACTTCTCGTGTATAATGTGTCGGTAGAAATCGGTTCCTCATGGCATGTTTGAGTTCGGTCCAAGACGTGATTGGTTGAATTTGGTAGTTGTCGATCTTTTTCCTTGTTTGCATCCACCAAGTGTGAGCATATCCTTCGAATTCCAAGGTGATGAGGGGAACTTGTTCAGCTTGGGGGCAGTCATGGTATGCGAACAAGAGATCAACTTTTCCTTCCCAATCGATGTACTTGTCTGGGTCGTAGTCTCCTTTAAAAGACGGGATCGTGAACTTTGGTTTTGCAAAGAGTTCGGGTGTTTGAAAACGTGGTTGTGCTCGTCTGGGGGCCAAAAGTTCAGCATTGTTTGGCCTTGGATTCTGGTTTGGTTGATCCAGTTGTAGTTCTTACCGTTCTCTCAAGGCATTGTTAAGTTGATCAAATTGAGTTGTGAGTCGTTCAAGTGCAGCTAAGATAGTCGTAAGTGTCTCATTGTTATTGTCGCCCATCCTGCAATTATAACACTCAAAAGAAGATTTTAAAGTAGAATAAAATAAAATAAATTCAACAAAGCAAGAAACCTCACAAGTCACTCCAAGAAAGTAACACAACGAGAGGCAAGTAAGCCGATCTTGTACTCTTTAAAACTCACTTTACCAAGTAGTCTTTCACAGTTCGTATCGAAGTTTGATTACTAGCAAAGGCGATAAGAAAAAACTTAAAAGTTCTAAGAGGCCAAACAAAGGTTAGACTCCAAGAGAACGAGAATGCAAAGAAGGAAGAAGTATGCAAACTCTGTAGTCCTACTAACACAAGGAAGATAATGTGTTAGATAATGCAAAAGAACAATAACAGAGAAAAAACAAAAGAACGTAAAGCACTAAGAGTCAAAGAAAAAAGGACCAAACCAGAAAACCTGAAAAACGCTGGATCAACTTGAGCAACATTTTTGAGCAGGTTACCGATATCCAAAAATTCTGGAAAACTTCTTGAATGTCTTTCGATGCGTCAATAAATCACCTGTAAAATTTCAGAACCAAATACCTTCAGCAGTATCCAGTAGACTCTGTTGAACGGTGAGTCCTCAAACAATCTGTTTTTCTTGATCGCTTTGTTCGAAGTTGTTCTTGATCTCCAAAAATTCTGATTTTTTGTGTGAATGATATCAAATATATGAAGTTTCAATCTGGAAATTTTCACCACAAAATTCCTCCTGAAACGATGAATCTTCTCTGAACTAGCTCCGTTGGGGTACCTTGACGGTGTTGTGTGCAAGAACGAACAAGATTGCTTGCTTCTTTCCAAGAATCGGCCCAAATATGATACCAATTGATAGGGAAGCGGTGGCGGATTGATGAACGTTGCTCTTGTTGAAGAATCAAACCTAGAAAAGCTCTAGACTCGATGAAGAACAATAAGGAATGAATGAGGAAGGTGGCGGTAATAGCTAGGATTCTTTAGGGTTTCTTTTAGTGCTAGAAACAAGAAAAGAAACAAGATTAAAATAAGATAAACAAAAGATAATGGAATTAAGAATAGAGAAAATAACCAAGAAATCAAAGATCTCCCTTATGAAAGTGAACGGTAAAGATGATTGATGGCGTGGATGGATGTGGAAAATCGATGGATAATGTCCTATCGAGCCCTCCTAGTCGCAATGAAAAGGCAAACACGATAATATGGCTCTAACCAACCCTCCTAGTCACGATGAAAAGGCAAATTGGAGTGTGAAGATTAATCTCCCTCACAAGAACTTGAAAGAACTCCAGGAGAAGAAGCTTCGAAGGCACAAGGCAATCAGCACTTGCAAAAACAAACTCTTGTTGTATTATTGATCAAAGAAATCTGATTTACAAAGTTGAATGAAGCCTCCTTTATATAGGGGCTGAATTCTAAAGGTCCTAAATAACTAAAGAATAAAATATTAATAAACTAAACATGTTTTATCCCTAATTCCTAATAAAATAATAATAACTAAAAATATTGTTTTAACCCAACTTTAATTCCTAATAAAATAATAAATCTGATCCTAAAATATTATTTAATCATCCTATATTAAATTATATTACAAATAATCAATATAAATATTGAAAATTCGTAATATTTACAAAATAACGTATTAATCCCGTATAGGATTTCCTGCATGCACCGTCTTCAGTAAAATGACCATATCTTGAGTTCCCCATATCGGATTGATGCGATTCAAGAACCGTTGGAAAGATAAGAGACATACGGTTGTATCTCCAGAAGACATATCGACCGGATAACAACTGGATCCCCTTCAAAAAGTTGTTTCAAATCTGCTTCTATTAGACCCTTCCGGATGAATGCTTGAACTGCACTTTGAAGCTTGTCTTTAAGAAGTTTGGTCCGGCCTCGTGTGATAGGTCCAAGTGGTATAGTAAATTCATCATCCTTAGCTTTAGGGCATGTGGTGCATGTATCAATAAATAAGTGAAAAAAAATACTCACTGTCTATGTTTGTTGGATGGTTACAAGTTATGTCTTTTGAAGACATATTATTTTGAACGATTATGTTCCTTGGCATCCCAAAAGTCATGTGCCATGGCTCTCCAATAGGCATGTTCATTGGATCATGAATGGTTATAACTCTCAAAATTTGAATAAGAACTCCCTTTGAATCTTCATGAGTCACGTCCTTTGGTTCTCCTAAGGTCACATCTTTTCAATGAATAATTGCATCATTTTGCCTCTAATTAGACATATCTCTTGGATTTTTAAAGGTCATGTATCCTAGTCTTGGTTCTCCTAAGGTCACGCCTTCTCTTTCCCCATGGCTTCAACGCTTTGTTTCATCTTAAGTTAATCACTCTGAACTTGTTTCAGCGTCAAAAGATTAAGGGCAATTTTCTTCCCTCCATGGTTGAATGAGTATTGGTTGGTGAAACAATCATGAATAGTTCTCTTATCATATTGCCATGGTCTCCCAAGAAGTAGATGGCTAGCATGCATAGGAACTACATCACACATAACTTTGTCCTTGTACTTTCTAATCGAAAAAGGAACTATCACATGTTTGTTAACGTTGAGTTCTCCTCGTTCATTGATCCATTGTAGCTTATATGGATTTGGATGCTTCATAGTTTTTAATCCAAGCTTTTACACCATGATTGTGTTTGCTACGTTGGTACAACTTCCGCCATCTATGATCATGAAACAAACCTTGTCATTCACATGGCATCGGGTGTGAAAGATATTTTCTCTTTGTGCATTGTCCTCCGTCATTTGTGTGCTCAAACTTCTCTTAATCACCAGGATTTCTCCTTCAACGTGAGCCTCAATTTCTGCTTCTTCATTGGAATCTTCTTGTGTTTCTTCTTTAGGCTCAGACTCAATATTGCCATTCCCAAGTAGAAACATTGTATTCTAGTTGGGACATTGTGTAGAGACATGCCCCCTCCCAAGACATTTATTACACCAAATGTCCCTTGAATGTTCAGTTGTTTGTTTTCCTAGGTTGTTGTCTTTGTTCACTTGTTGAGCCTTGGAAGATTTAGCTTGCTCTTTGCTAGGAATAGGAGTAGATTTCTTCAAGTTGTTTTAACTCCATTTTGAAGGTGTATGCATAACATTGCGAGATGTATGTCTTCTCTGTAGTTTCCTTTCTATCTTCATCTCCATTTGCACCATTTCATCTATTTCAATGTAATGGTATAACTCCAAAGTGTTAGCAATTTCTGAATTAAGTCCGGCAAGAAATCTAGCCATGGTTGCTTCACGATCCTCCTCAACGTTGACTCGGATCATTGCCACTTCCATTTCCTTATAGTAGTCCTCCACACTCCTTTGGCCTTGTTTGAGATTCTGTAATTTCAAAAACAAATCTCTGTGATAATGATCATGAATGAAACGTTTTCGTATTATACCTTTCATTTCATGCCATGTTGAGATTGGTCTTTCTCCATTCCTCCTCCTACTTATGGTAATTTGATCCCACCATATCAAAGCATAATCTATTAATTCCATGGCCATCAATCTTGCTTTCTTTAATTCTAAATAGTTGTGGCAACTAAAAACATGTTCCACCTTGCATTCACATTCAAGATAGGCTTCGGAATAAGTTTTCCCTTGAAATTGAGGAATTTTAATCTTGATGTTGCTCATGTTGTCATCAACATTAGCACGCCAGGGTCCTTGTAACATTGCTTGTTATACTCCATCATAATTATCTAAAGTGTTATATTCTTTGAGAGGTTGTTGTCTCATAGGAGCACCATTGTTTCGAGCTTGTGGCAGATATTGACATTGTGATATGAGCACATCTATGCCAGCAAAGGAAGCTGATCCGGAGGTCTTACCAACAAGACCTATCACACATTCTAAGGCAAAACATTTTTAGGGAAGCTCTTTCTCTTAAGTTTTTACAAGTTTCTAAATCATTATGTAATGTTTATGCCTTAGAAACTAAGCTTTTCAATGTGTTACATACTGATGTGTAACATCACCTTAGTTATATTAAATAATTATATGCATTTGCATTAGTTTCATTAGATATATAAGTGTGTGTATTATATATATTACTTTATGCTTTTAATAAGTTTTATAGCTCATAAGTGTGTTTGCATGGTATTTTCAGTTTATTAGTAAGTTTACAATAAGTTTTCCATACTTTGATGGATGTTATTATGTTTTTCATAAAGGAACAATAAAGGGCAGCAACTTAAGTTTGCCATACTAAGTAATTATATTCATTTGCATTAGTTTCATTAGATATATAATTGTGTGCATTATATATATTACTTTATGCTTTTAATAAGTTTTATAGCTCATAAGTGTGTTTGCATGGTATTTTCAGTTTATTAGTAAGTTTACAATAAGTGTGCCATACTTTGATGGATGTTATTCTGTTATTATTTTTTGCATTAATCCTTGCTCGGTTGAAGCTCAAAGGAGTGCATGACACTCATCTCAGCTAAAATTAACTCACTACACTTTCAGATAGTTGAATTCAGCTCACCTTAGCTCCGTTCAGCTCCACTAGCTCAATTCAAGCTAACAAGTCCAGAAGTAGCTCAAGGGTGTCCTACGTGTGGAAAAGTGTCCTACAAGCATGTGAGCAGCATGTGGGGCGTTATATACCTATCCAAGAGTGCATGGGATGCGTGACATAGTTCACATGTGTGGAAATTCAACATTAGGCAGATTTGAATTCAAACTAAAAGCACATGTGAAATTGTTTGAATTCTCAACCCTTCATGCATGGACGTTTTAAACTCCTTATCCACTCATTTAATACATGAAAAATGTGTTAAATGCATTCAAAATCAGCCACACAAATGGGCAGCAACACTGATGTAAGGCTATCCAAGATTCTTCAATGATGGAGAAGTTGGCAGCCTTATTGTTTCCCGATCTAGGATAGACACCAAATGCTACACTTTAAATTGATAAGCAATATGGACAATTAAAGAAAAAATGATTAAAGGATTGATAATTAAAAATGGAAATGAAAATGGAAAGAAATGATAGTGATAGAAATGTTATCAAATGTTGGATGTGGAAGTGTTGTTGAATTGTCCTTCAATGATTATAAAATTTAGCCTCCAATGATGTTGTTATACACTTGCCTTGATGATGGTTGAAGGATGGCTTTATGGGGATGGAATGGTGACGAATATGAAGATGTTGTAGGCATGAAGGTGATAGAGATAAATAAACGGTAGTATCTCAAAGAAGACTCAAAGAAGAACCAATATTATTGAACAAAGACTCAGACTTTATATTGCTTCTTTAAGGTGTGGTAAACAAGGACTTGAACCCACTAGTTATAAAAACTAGGAACTCAAAGTATCTATGGAAGAGGTTGACGCCACAAACTTATAAAGCTTGCTTAATAGATATAGTTCTGAAAAGAACTTGAAGAGAGAATAATCTCACAAAGATTTATATTATCAAAAGGGTTGAGTTTACAAATGAATGCCAAAGCCTATATGTAGGCTTGCATGGGTTTGGGTGAATAACTACATGTCCATTCGGCTAGATACATGGTTTTTAAATGAAAATACATGATGTTTTAATGAAGAGAGATGTCCATGCCTGAATAGTCTCCTTGTGGTTCATCTTGGCGCCAATTTTGAAGCAATACCTTGCTTTGGCTGAATAGGGAGAAGCCCCTTCACTTTGGCACCCAATATGTTCAACACAAATGGCACATGGGTGGCTGGTCATGAGGCACTCACATGGGTGGCATAGGATGCTTATGGTGTGGCTTCTCCATGGCGTGAAGATAAGCAGCAAGTTAGGCGTGACTTGGCATCCAACATGTGTCTAAATGACATGTCATCAATGGGGCAACAACTTGTTATGAAAGGTCACTTTTGTGAAAGGTAACCTTTCATAATTTGAGCTACTTTCCATGTGTTTGAGCTAAAGATGAGCTAGCCATAGATGAAGGACAAATAGACAAGTCTTAGGACAGCTCCTTGTGAAAAGACAACTCTTGGAATGGCAACTCTTCGTGAAAAGGTACGAATGCACAAAAATTGACCTAGACCATATTTAAAGTGCTCTGTGTGTTGGTGGTGATGGTGTAACTCTCTAGCAGAAATGAGGTCTCTAGCTAGCTCAAAAGTCCAGCTCAAGTCAGCTATGAGCTCGGGGGGTCAGTTGGCAACTTTGTCCCAAAATGTTCTTGAGCTATCCCAGAGTTGTCCTAGTCAAGTTTCCATAGCTCTTGAACTCCAATGCTAGATTTAAGTCAGCTCCCATCATGTGGCCGAACATGCACCTACAAAAGAAAGCATATTATAAGTGAAGTAATATAAGATATAATTGTATAAATATGTGGTTTATAATAGTAACTTCATACATTACATAATACCATCATCATAACTATAAATTTAATGTATGTAAACTATTATTATAACTATGGTATAAAGAAAGAACAAGTTAAAGAAAATCCCCCTTTGATTATTGTGAAAGGCTAGAGATGCAAGGTCATTTATGTTGCTGATTTGGATCACATCATCCCCCTTCTTTAAAGCAATTTGTCCTTAAATCGAAAGGTGGTTTATTTTCAACATTCCTCCATTCTGTAGTTGATGTTTCATCAAAAATGGGGATCTCTTCAATAGGTACTTGTTTGAGATATGTTCATGTAATTTTGCTTTGAAAGTTTAGGTCTATTGACATCCCAAAAGTGGTGTCCCATAAATCTTCAATCGACATGTTCTCAAGAGTCACGTCCATTGGTTCTCCTAAGGTTACATCCTTTGAATGAAAAAATTGTATCCTTTTGCTGTTCAATAGACACATCTTTAGGATTTTTAATGGAAACGTCTTGATACATGCATCACAAGGCTCACATCAAAGGAAGAAGTAATAACTCTTCCAAATGATCCACTCGTCCAAGCATTGGAAAAGAAGATCAGTACAGAAGCAGACTTACGACGACTTTTTGAATGGGATACTGATCTTATTTAGTCAAGATGTCTTCTAGAGATACGACCGTCTGTCTCTTATCTTTCCAAAGGTTCTTGAATAGCATCAATCCGATACCGGGAACTCAAGATATGACTATTTTACTGAAGACGGTGCATGCAGAAAATCCTATACGGGATTAATACGAGATTTTGTAAATATTACGAATTTTCAATATTTTTATTGATTATTTGTAATATAACTTAATATAGTATGATGCATTATCTTTTAGGATTAGATTTATTATTTTATTATGAATTAAGGTTGGGTTAAAAATATTATCTTTAGTTATTATTATTTTATTAGGAATTAGAGTTCAGATATGTTTAGTTTATTATTATTTTATTCATTAGTTATTTAGGACCTTTAGAACTCAGCCCCTATATAAAGGAGGCTTCATTAAACTTTGTAATTCAAGATTTATTTGATTAATAATACAACGAGAGTTCGTTTTTGCAAGTGCTGATTGCCTTGTGCCTTCGAAGCTTCTTCTCCTGGAGTTCTTTCAAGTTCTTGTGAGGGAGATTAATCTTCACACTCGAATTTGCCTTTTCATCACGACTAGGAGGGTTGGTTAGAGCCATTTATCGAGTTTGCCTTTTCATTGCAACTAGGAGGGTTAGATAGGACACTTATCATCTATTTTTCCACAAATCCATCTGCACCATCAATCATCTTTATCGTCCACCTTCGTAAGAGAGATCTTTTGATTTCTTTATTATCTTATCTTATTTTATTTTCAATTTCTTTATCTTTTGTTTATTTTGTTCTAATCTAATTGCCTTGAAGAAACCCTAAAGAATCCTAGTTACTACTGCCACCTTCCCCTATTCATCCCCTTTGTTCTTAATCGAGTCTAAAGCTTTCTAGGTTTGATTCTTCAACAAAAGCAACGTTCATTAACCCGCCACCGCTTCCCTATCAATTGGTATCAGATTTGGGCCGATTCTTGGAAAGAAGCAAGCAATCTTGCTTGTTCTTGCACACAAAACCGTCAAGGTATCCCAACGGAGCTAGTCCAGAAAAGATTCATCGTTTCAAGTTCTTTTTATTTAATTTTAATTTAGATTCAAATTCTTCTTGTTAGTTTGCTATTTTTTTTAAAAAAACAGAAAAAGGAAAAAAAAGCCAAAAAGCCAAAATTTCAAAAAAAATGCAAACGAAGGTATTTAGGGATGATTTTCTCTAGATATCATATTCATCCTAATATAAATCTCCAGTCCGAAATTCACCCAAATTGGAGTTCATTAGAGCCTTAAAATACATTCTTCAACTTTCATCGGTAGATTCGGTCTAGGATCTTGTCGAATTTCTTGAAAATTCTACAGGAGGAATTTCGTGGTGAAAATTTCCAGATTGCAACTTCATATATTGAAGATCATTCACGCAAAAAAAAAAATCAGAATTTTTGGAGATCAAGAATAACTTCAAACAAAGTGATCAAGAAAAATAGATTGTTTGAGGACTCACCGTTCAACAGAGTCTACTGGATACTACTGAAGGTATTTGGTTCTGAAATTTTACAGGTGGTTTCTTGACGCATTTAAAGACATTCAAGAATTTTTACAGAATTTTTGGACACCGGTAACCCCCTCAAAAACGTTTCTCAAGTTGATCCAGCGTTTTCTATGTTTTCTGGTTTGGTCCCTTTTTTCATTGACTCTTAGTGCTTTAGGTTCTTTTGTTTTTCCTTATTATTGTTCTTTTGCATTATCTAACACATTATATTCCTTGTGTTAGTAGGACTAAAGAGTTTGCATACTTCTTCCTTCTTTGCATTCTCGTTCTCTTGGAGTCTAACCTTTGTTTGGCCTCTTAGAGCTTTTAGGTTTTTTCTTATCGCCTTTGCTAGTAATCAAACTCCAATACGAACTGTGGAAGACTACTTGGTGAAGTGAGTTTTAAAGAGTACAAGATCAGCTTACTTGCCTCTCGTTGTGTTACTTTCTTGGAGTGACTTGTGAGGTTTCTTGCTTTGTTAAATTTTCTTTCTTTTATTTTTATTTTACTTTAAAATTTTCTTTCGAGTGTTATGATTTCAGGATGTGTGACAATAACAACAAGACACTTACGGCTATCTTAGCCGCACTTGCACAACTCATAACTCAAGTTGAAAGATTTGATGAACTTACCAATACCGTGAGAGAACGACAAGAACCACAACTGGATCTACCAAACTAGAATCCAAGCTAAACAAGTTCCCCTCATCACCATGCAATTCGAAGGATATGCTCGAACTTGGTGGATGCAAACAAGGAAAAAGATCCAGAATTTCCAAATTCCAACAATCACTTCTTGGACCGACCTCAAACAAACCATGAGGAAGCGATTCCTACCGACACATTATACACTAGAAGTTAAACTACGACTACACAGTTCAGTTGAAGACTACTACAAGGAGATGCAGTCCTTACTCAATAGGGCTAACATAACCGAAAAAGAAGAAGTCACCGTGTCAAGATTCATCGTCGGCTTGAACTCAAACATCAATGATCTTCTTGACCTCCATGGGTACGAAAACCTTAAAGATACACTAAAGAAAGCAATGACAATCGAAGTACAAATCCAAAGGAGATTCCGAGAATATTACCAAGGTACTTCATCCTCTTACCAAGGTAATCCTTCAAATCCTTCCTCGTCTTCTGCTCCATCTTCTCTAAAAAAGCTAAGAGATGACAAACCTGACAAGGAGAAAGAACGACCAGAAAAGAATGACACATGATGTAAGGCTAACTAGGCTTCTTTAATAATGGAGAAGTTGGCAACCTTGTTGTTTCCCGATCTAGGAGAGACACCAAATGCTACACCTAGGATTGAAAGTAATCTGTACAAAAGAAGAAGAATTGTTTAATTAATATGATAATTAAGAAATTAAAAGCGAATGGAATTGAAAGGAATAGAAATGGAAAGGAATGTTATCAAGATGGGCTGCGGAAGTGTTGAATAAATCTTCTTCAAGTGATGTTGACTTCGGCCTCCAATGGTGGTGATGAAGTATGCCTTGTTTATGAATGAAGGATGATTTAATAGTGATGAAATGTTATTTAGAATGGTGGTAGAGTTGGCATGAAAGTGATGGACTATGGTGATGTTATATGCGTGAAAATGGTGATGGAAGATGGTGATGAATAGATAGTATCTTATAAAACTAAGAAGGAACCAATACTATAAAGAAGCAAAGACCCGTTTCTTATAAGTTCTATAAGGGATGGTAGTAAGGACTTTGACCCTTTAGTTATATGAACTAGGAACCAAAAGTATCAAGGTGAAGGAATGACGCCACAAGCTTTAGAAAGGCTTGCTTAATCGATATAGTTCTAAAAAGAACTTGAAGAGAGAATAATCTCACAAAGGATTTTTAATTGATCAAAGGGTTGTGATACAAATGAAATGCAATAGCCTATTTATAGTTTTCAAAGGGTTTAGGCCGAATAGATACTTGATGGTTCGGCCAAGGTTGAAACCCCTTTGAAAATACATGATTTTTTTTATGAAAATACACGATTTAAATGAAGATACATGCTCTTGGCCGAATGGTTATGTGTTGGTTCGGCCCTAAGGTTGATTTGAATGCATTTGGAAGTTATTTGGGCGCCAAAATGAAGAGGAAAGAGTCTTTGGCCGAATAGGAAGCATCCCTTGGTGTTTTGGCGCCAATTTGATGTCACATGGAGTGCACATGCTTGAATGATGCACATGACAGCCTACTTGAATGCACATGAGTCTTCTTGCAAGGCTTTGGTGATGTTACAACCATAGGATGGTGTCTTGAAGTCCATGGAATGAATATGGCAGCAACTAGGTGTGACTTGTCTTCCAACATGCATCTAGGTGTCATGGCCTTCAATGTGCAGCAACTTGTCATGAAAGGTCACATTATGTGGAAGGTAACCTTTCATCATTTGAGCTACTTTACAAGTGTTTGAGCTGAAGATGAGCTGGCCATAGATGCAATACATGTCAATGAGTCTTAGGATAGCTCCTTGTGAAAGGGCACTTCTCGGATTGGAAACTCTTCGCGAAAAGGTACGAATTCACAAAATTCGACCTAGACCATATTTGTAGTGCTCTATGTGGTGAAGATGATGGTGTAACTCTCCAGCTGAAAAGAAGTCTCTAGCTAGCTCAAAAATCCATCTCAAGTGAGGTATGAGGTCGGATGTCAGCTGACAACTTTTCATCATTTGTTCTTCATGATCTCCCGAGTCATCTTATGGAAGTTTTCCTAGCTCATTGACTCCCATGCTAGCTTTAAATCAGTTCCCAACATGTGGCCGAACATGCACCTACAAAAGAAAGCATAATATAAGCTAAGTATATGAATTATTATAAAGTAATAAGAATGTGCATATTATAAATATGTGAACTATAGGTTATAATAATAACTCATGCATCATACAATAATGAATGAATATTATTATTACAACTATAGATTATATGCATGAATATCAATCAATGATGCAAACCATAGGACATAATGAATGAATGCACATGTTATGATAATTCAAGCATAGTCTAATATGAAATTGTATGCTTATAATAATATATAGTGCATAAATAAGTAAATATAAGATAAAGTAAGGTAGAACTCCCTTAGAACCAGATTTGAATAACCTCCATGGTGTGATCAAATCATGGAGAAATTTGGAGCTAGACAGGATCACATCATCCCCCCTTCTTTTGAGCGATTTGTCCTCAAATCGAAAGGTGACTTCTCCTTAGTGTCATCCCATCCGGTATATGCAATGGGGATATTTATGAAATGTTTCTTTTCATAAGTCATGTCCTTTGAATAAGTGCTTTGAATGTACATGACCTGAAAAGAAATATAACTCTCATAAGTAAAAACACGATTAAATACAAATAAAGGAAAATTGTACTTCCTGTTGGTGTTTGATGGTTGGTTAAAAATCATGTCTGTTGAAGACATGTTGCTTTGAATGATCATGTCCCTTGGCATCCCAAAAGTCATGTCCATTGGATCATGAAAATTCACGATTTTATGCTCTTGAAGGGTCACGTCCATTAAGCCTTTATGATTCACGTCTCTTGGCTCTTTCCCTTGACAAATTGTGTCTTTTGAATCATCATTGTCATCACAAATTGATAAGATAATGCCACAGACATGAATTGAATTACTGCAAAATGAATCAAAATAAGTAAATGAAAAACTATTGACAAGATGAATAGATATATCAAACCAGGGTGGATGTTTAATGGGAGTTGGTTGCTGAATTCTTTTCATAATTGGCAATGTACTTGGAATGTCAACGGCTGCTACTCTAGGTATTTCAAGTGACACTTCCTTTGAAATATCAAGAGACATGTTTTGTGGATCACCAAAAGTTACATCTTTTAGTCTTCCAACAGCCATGATTCTTGATTCATCTCCTTGAAAAGATATGTCCCTTGAATGGTCCTACAAAACAAAAGGAATGATAGGAGAAGAAAGGTTAGATAAAATTTGTTCTTCACTCTCCTCTTTTTCTCCAAATTCATTCTTCTCATTTTCAACTCCAACGTTTTCTACATCCGCTCTCTTTTGTTCAACTTCAAAAAGTTTTTCTTCATTTGATTCTTCCTCCAAACGTTCTCCTTCAGTTGCATTGTCTTTAAGTTGCTTGTTCATTGCTTCAATTCTCATTTTCAAATGAGTTTGATCTTCACTCGCTCAGCTAGGAGATAATGGAGTCAAAATGAATTTTCTTTCATTGTGGATGATTGAGTATCGATTTGTGAATCCATCATGGATAGCCCGTTTGTCAAATTGCCATGGTCGTCCAAACAGCAAATGACTCGTATTCATAGGCACCTCGTCGCATAGAATCTTGTCTTTGTACCTTCCAATTGAGAATGGCACAAGTACTTGTTCAGTGACCATCAACTCTTCCTCGTCATTAAACCATTGCAATTCATATGGGCTGGAATGTTTAATCGTTGAAAGGCCCAATTTGTTCACCGTGTATGTGCTTGCAATGTTTGTACAACTTCCTCCGTCAATAGCTACAAGACACACTTTACCATCTATATGGCAAAGAGTGTGAAATGTGTTTGTTCTTTGTTGTTCGTCCTCTAATGTTTGGAAAGATGGAAGATCACAAGACATTGTTAGTATAAAAAAAAATTAAAACCTTACCAGCACACTCACAAAAGCCTCACTTGGTCACTCCAAAGAAAATTAAGACTTCACTCCACTCGCACTCGTGTTTGCACTCGGGGATATGTTCTTGGCTTTTTCTGATCCCCCTTCTGATCTCACCCTCTCATTTGCCTTTTTCCGCTCAATTCTCTCTTATGGGTCCTTTAAAGAACTAACTCAAGATTGAGCAAGTTTCTTAGTTTGTGCGTCGGCTTAAAACAATATGGTTAGGGTATAGAAATGGTTATGGTAAAGGTAGGATAGAAAAGGTTAAGAAAAGGATAAAGTAATGAAATAAGAAAAGATGAAAGAAAAGGAAATGAAATAGTAAGAAAGTGAAGATAACTTACAACTCAAGTTGCAACACTTACTATCTTCCTTCACAATAAACAACAACGATACCTCCTTCAAGTTTGATGTTGGGGCAGATTGTACTGTGCTTCTCTTTGAGTGTATTTGCAATTTTGCTTCACTTTTTATTTGCTTTTTTATTCTTCTTTTCTTTTCTTTCTTTTGCACTCCAAATTTGATGTAGGAGTCTTTTTCTTTTCTTTTTGTTTTTTTCTTCTTTCTTGTTGCTTTTTGTGGTAGCACTTTGAATGTAAATCCACCAAAGCTCTGATACCACTTGATGTAAGGCTAACCAGGCTTCTTTAATAATGGAGAAGTTGGCAACCTTGTTGTTTCCCGATCTAGGAGAGACACCAAATGCTACACCTTGGATTGAAAGTAATATGTACAAAAGAAGAAGAATTGTTTAATTAATATGATAATTAATAAATTAAAAGCGAACGGAATTGGAAGGAATAGAAATGGAAAGGAATGTTATCAAGATGGGCTGCGGAAGTGTTGAATAAATCTGCTTCAAGTGATGTTGACTTCGGCCTCCAATGGTGGTGATGAAGTATGCCTTGTTTATGAATGAAGGATGATTTAATAGTGATGAAATGTTATTTGGAATGGTGGTAGAGTTGGCGTGAAAGTGATGGACTATGGTGATGTTATAGGCGTGAAAATGGTGATGGATGGTGGTGATGAATAGATAGTATCTTATAAAACTAAGAAGGAACCAATGCTATAAAGGAGCAAAGACCCGTTTCTTATAAGTTCTATAAGGGATGGTAGTAAGGACTTTGACCCTCTAGTTATATGAACTAGGAACCAAAAGTATCAAGGTGAAGGAATGACGCCACAAGCTTTAGAAAGGCTTGCTTAATCGATATAGTTCTAAAAAGAACTTGAAGAGAGAATAATCTCACAAAGGATTTTTAATTGATCAAAGGGTTGTGATACAAATGAAATGCAATAGCCTATTTATAGTTTTCAAAGGGTTTAGGCTTAATAGATACTTGATGGTTCGGCCAAGGTTGAAACCCCTTTGAAAATACATGATTTTTGATGAAAATACATGATTTAAATGAAGATACATGCTCTTGGCCGAATGGTTATGTGTTGGTTCGGCCCTAAGGTTGATTTAAATGCATTTGGAAGTTATTTGGGCGCCAAAATGAAGAGGAAAGAGTCTTTGGCCGAATAGGAAGCATCCCTTGGTGTTTTGGCGCCAATTTGATGTCACATGGAGTGCACTTGCTTGAATGATGCACATGGTAGCCTACTTGAACGCACATGGGTCTTCTTGCAAGGCTTTGGTGATGTTACAACCATAGGATGGTGTCTTGAAGTCCATGGAATGAATATGGCAGCAACTAGGCGTGACTTGGCTTCCAACATGCATTTAGGTGTCATGGCCTTCAATGTGCAGTAACTTGTCATGAAAGGTAACATTATGTGGAAGGTAACCTTTCATCATTTGAACTACTTTGCAAGTGTTTGAGCTGAAGATGAGCTGGCCATAGATGAAATACATGTCAATGAGTCTTAGGACAACTCCTTGTGAAAGGGCACTTCTCGAATTGGAAACTCTTCGCGAAAAGGTACAAATTCACAAAATTTGACCTAGACCATATTTGTAGTGCTCTATGTGGTGAATATGATGGTGCAACTCTCCAGCTGAAAAGAAGTCTCTAGCTAGCTCAAAAATCCAGCTCAAGTGAGGTATGAGCTCGGAGGTCAGCTGACAACTTTTCATCATTTGTTCTTCATGATCTCCCGAGTCATCTTATGGAAGTTTTCCTAGCTCATTGACTCCCATGCTAGCTTTAAATCAGTTCCCAACATGTGGCCGAACATGCACCTACAAAAGAAAGCATAATATAAGCTAAGTATATGAATTATTATAAAGTAATAAGAATGTGCATATTATAAAGATGTGAACTATAGGTTATAATAATAACTCATGCATCATACGATAATGAATGAATATTATTATTACAACTATAAATTATATGCATGAATATCAATCAATGATGCAAACCATAGGACATAATGAATGAATGCACATGTTATGATAATTCAAGGATAGTCTAATATGAAATTGTATGCTTATAATAATATATAGTGCATAAATAAGTAAATATAAGATAAAGTAAGGTCGAACTCCCTTAGAACCAGATTTGAATAACCTCCATGGTGTGATCAAATCATGGAGAAATTTGGAGCTAGACAGGATCACATCATCCTCCCCTTCTTTTGAGCGATTTGTCCTCAAATCGAAAGGTGACTTCTCCTTAGTGTCCTCCCATCCGGTATATGCAATAGGGATCTTTATGAAATGTTTCTTTTCACAAGTCATGTCCTTTGAATAAGTGCTTTGAATGTACATGACCTGAAAAGAAATATAACTCTAATAAGTAAAAACACGATTAAATACAAATAAAGGAAAATTGTACTTTCTGTTGGTGTTTGATGGTTGGTTAAAAATCATGTCTGTTGAAGACATGTTGCTTTGAATGATCATGTCCCTTGGCATCCCAAAAGTCATGTCCATTGGATCATGAAAATTCATGATTTTATGCTCTTGAAGGGTCACGTCCATTAAGCCTTTATGATTCACGTCTCTTGGCTCTTTCCCTTGACAAATTGTATCTTTTGAATCATCCTTGTCATCACAAATTGATAAGATAATGCCACAGACATGAATTGAATTGCTGCAAAATGAATCAAAATAAGTAAATGAAAAACTATTGACAAGATGAATAGATATATCAAACCAGGGTGGATGTTTAATGGGAGTTAGTTGCTGAAATCTTTTCATAATTGGCAATGTACTTGGAATGTCAACGGCTGCTACTCTAGGTATTTCAAGTGACACTTCCTTTGAAATATCAAGAGACATGTTTTGTGGATCACCAAAAGTTACATCTTTTAGTCTTCCAACAGCCATGATTCTTGATTCATCTGCTTGAAAAGATATGTCCCTTGAATGGTCCTGCAAAATAAAAGTAATGATAGGAGAAGAAAGGTTAGATAAAATTTGTTCTTCACTCTCCTCTTTTTCTCCAAATTCATTCTTCTCATTTTCAACTCCAACGTTTTCTACATCCACTCTCTTTTGTTCAACTTCAAAAAGCTTTTCTTCATTTGATTCTTCCTCCAAACGTTCTCCTTCAGTTGCATTGTCTTTAAGTTGCTTGTTCATTGCTTCAATTCTCATTTTCAAATGAGTTTGATCTTCACTCACTCAGCTAGGAGATAATGGAGTCAAAATGAATTTTCTTTCATTGTGGATGATTGAGTATCGATTTGTGAATCCATCATGGACAGCCCGTTTGTCAAATTGCCATGGTCGTCCAAACATCAAATGACTCGTATTCATAGGCACCACGTCGCATAGAATCTTGTCTTTGTACCTTCCAATTGAGAATGGCACAAGTACTTGTTCAGTGACCATCAACTCTTCCTCGTCATTAAACCATTGCAATTCATTTGGGCTGGAATGTTTAATCGTTGAAAGGCCCAATTTGTTCACCGTGTATGTGCTTGCAATGTTTGTACAACTTCCTCCGTCAATAGCTACAAGACACACTTTACCATCTACATGGCAACGAGTGTGAAATGTGTTTGTTCTTTGTTGTTCGTCCTCTAATGTTTGGAAAGATGGAAGATCACAAGATATTGTTAGTATAAAAAAAAAATTAAAACCTTACCAGCACACTCACAAAAGCCTCACTTGGTCACTCCAAAGAAAATTAAGACTTCACTCCACTCGCACTCGTGTTTGCACTCGGGGATATGTTCTTGGCTTTTTATGATCCCCCTTCTGATCTCACCCTCTCATTTGCCTTTTTCCGCTCAATTCTCTCTTGTGGGTCCTTTAAAGAACTAACTCAAGATTGAGCAAGTTTCTTAGTTTGTGCGTCGGCTTAAAACAATATGGTTAGGGTATAGAAATGGTTATGGTAAAGGTAGGATAGAAAAGGTTAAGAAAAGGATAAAGTAATGAAATAAGAAAAGATGAAAGAAAAGGAAATGAAATAATAAGAAAGTGAAGATAACTTACAACTCAAGTTGCAACACTTACTATCTTCCTTCACACTTACTATCTTTTCTTTTTGTTTTTTTCTTCTTTCTTGTTGCTTTTTGTTGTAGCACTTTGAATGTAAATCCACCAAAGCTCTGATACCACTTGATGTAAGGCTAACCAGGCTTCTTCAATAATGGAGAAGTTGGCAACCTTGTTGTTTCCCGATCTAGGAGAGACACCAAATGCTACACCTTGGATTGAAAGTAATCTGTACAAAAGAAGAAGAATTGTTTAATTAATATAATAATTAAGAAATTTAAAGCGAATGGAATTGGAAGGAATATAAATGGAAAGGAATGTTATCAAGATGGGATGCGGAAGTGTTGAATAAATCTCCTTCAAGTGATGTTGACTTCGGCCTCCAATGGTGGTGATGAAGTATGCCTTGTTTATGAATGAAGGATGATTTAATAGTGATGAAATGTTATTTGGAATGGTGGTAGAGTTGGCGTGAAAGTGATGGACTATGGTGATGTTATAGGCGTGAAAATGGTGATGGATGGTGGTGATGAATAGATAGTATCTTATAAAACTAAGAATGAACCAATGCTATAAAGGAGCAAAGATTTGTTTCTTATAAGTTCTATAAGGGATGGTAGTAAGGACTTTGACCCTCAAGTTATATGAACTAGGAACCAAAAGTATCAAGGTGAAGGAATGATGCCACAAGCTTTAGAAAGGCTTGCTTAATCGATATAGTTCTAAAAAGAACTTGAAGAGAGAATAATCTCACAAAGGATTTTTAATTGATCAAAGGGTTATGATACAAATGAAATGCAATAGCCTATTTATAGTTTTCAAAGGGTTTAGTCCGAATAGATACTTGATGGTTCGGCCAAGGTTGAAACCCCTTTGAAAATACATGATTTTTTATGAAAATACATGACTTAAATGAAGATACATGCTCTTGGCCGAATGGTTATGTGTTGGTTTGGCCCTAAGGTTGATTTGAATACATTTGGAAGTTATTTGGGCGCCAAAATGAAGAGGAAAGAGTCTTTGGCCGAATAGGAAGCATCCCTTGGTGTTTTCGCACCAATTTGATGTCACATGGAGTGCACATGCTTGAATGATGCACATGGCAGCCTACTTGAACGCACCTGGGTCTTCTTGCAAGGCTTAGGTGATATTACAACCATAGGATGGTGTCTTGAAGTCCATGGAATGAATATGGTAGCAACTAGGCATGACTTGGCTTCCAACATGCATCTAGGTGTCATGGCCTTCAATGTACAGCAACTTGTCATGAAAGGTCACATTATGTGGAAGGTAACCTTTCATCATTTGAGCTACTTTACAAGTGTTTGAGCTGAAGATGAGCTGGCCATAGATGCAATACATGTCAATGAGTCTTAGGACAGCTCCTTGTGAAAGGGCACTTCTCGGATTGGAAACTCTTCGTGAAAAGGTACGAATTCACAAAATTCGACCTAGACCATATTTGTAGTGCTCTATGTGGTGAAGATGATGGTGCAACTCTCCAACTGAAAATAAGTCTCTAGCTAGCTCAAAAATCCAGCTCAAGTGAGCTATGAGCTCGGAGGTCAGCTGACAACTTATGGAAGTTTTCCTAGCTCATTGACTCCCATGCTAGCTTTAAATCAGTTCCCAACATGTGGCCGAACATGCACCTACAAAAGAAAGCATAATATAAGCTAAGTATATGAATTATTATAAAGTAATAAGAATGTGCATATTATAAAGATGTGAACTATAGGTTATAATAATAACTCATGAATCATACGATAATGAATGAATATTATTATTACAACTATAGATTATATGCATGAATATCAATCAATGATGCAAACCATAGGACATAATGAATGAATGCACATGTTATGATAATTCAAGCATAGTCTAATATGAAATTGTATGCTTATAATAATATATAGTGCATAAATAAGTAAATATAAGATAAAGTAAGGTATAACTCCCTTAGAACCGGATTTGAATAACCTCCATGGTGTGATCAAATCATGGAGAAATTTGGAGCTAGACAGGATCACATCAACACACTTCCAGCCCCTAAAGATCAAATGATAATTTGTGAGGAGGTAGGGAAAGCAAAAAAAGAAAAAGCTGAGAAAGAGGCAAAAGAAAAAGAGGTCACTAGTTACAAAAGCCAAAAGAATAATGACCCATGGGAGGTGAGTGAACCTAATTGTGAGAAGAAAAGAGTGACTCAAAATCTATGTGTGAGCATAAAAGAATTGAGAGAGAACCTTCTTTAGAAACAACCTTCCATCCTTGTTCGCTTTAGAGAATCAATTATTTTGATTTCTAACATTAACAAGGATTTGCCTAGTGTGTTTTCATCTTTGTTACAGGTTTTTCAAGAAGAATTAGGTGATCCACCTGACGGATTACCATTGGAAAAAGGAAAACAACACCAAACCAATCTAATTCAAGGTTCCATCATACCTCGTCAAACATACAATCTCGAAGAAACCAAAGAGTTAAATTTGTTACAAAAAGGCTACATCCATGAAAGCCTTAGTCGTAACGTCATCTTAATGATGAAACATGACTTGAACAACTCCACATGCTTTATAGTTCATGTACAGGGAATCCATGTAAATGATGAGAAAGTAAAAGTAACACGAGACTGGCCCACACCATCTTCTATCGCCAAGAGTTGTCGAATAGTGCTAGGTCACCCTCCTGACGGGTTACCACCTGAAAGCCCTAATCACTATGCTATATCAATGAAGAGTCATGATTTACGAGAGTCCAAAGGTAAGTATTTTATTACTCATTTTAATGACATTGTAACATACTTCTTCTCCTTCTTACAAGGTAAGGCTCGTGAAGTTTTCATCCATACTAAACACAACTCCTTTAAGTGCGTAACATACCGAGGTAAGAAAAACACAGTAGACGATACACTACCATGAAGGTATACTCTTACCTATCAAACTCATACTACTATTCCGAGAATTGAACATATCAAAGATTTATATCACGATAACTTGGATATTTTTGATATTTCTACCCATACTTTTAAAAGTTCTTTTAATGAGCTTTATCTTGTATATGAGTTTCCTTGCCAACTAAACCAGTTCTACAGTCCACAAAGCTCCTCCTGGGAATCATTAATTCATGAACCCCACTTAGGAGACTTAAGGGATTACTTTAACAAACCAGTTGACATGGTTTTTAAACACTCATTCTCGCCACACACAAATAAAACCATGGAGAAATTATCTGAAATAATCATACATAAAGCCAACAGTTCCCGCGCCATGTTGAATTTCAACCAAAACATCAGATTACAAGACTTGTATGCAAAAGAGGATTTCAAGACTTCAAGAAATCAGTTCCTACAAAGAAGAAACCTCGACTAAAACGCATAAAGACACATCACATTGATCCTGGTAAATATTTCACAAGTTTTTCTTTCAACACATCTAAATCTCTTTCTTTTGGATTTTCAGATTCGAGGATGAATCCTTTTGAAGAGTGGGGGAATGATACATGCACCAGAGTCCATAATACATGCTTCTTTGAACTAATATTTCTACTCAAACCTATTAGAAGAATAAAGTCTCGAAGATTCAAAGCATATCTATTCGGTAAGTATAATGTGAATGAATCATTAAACGATTCTAATGTTACTCCCTTTAATGTTTCAGATTCGAGGTCGAATCTTTTTGAAGAAAGGGAGGATGATACATGCATCACAAGGCTCACATCAAAGGAAGAAGTAATAACTCTTCCAAATGATCCACTCGTCCAAGCATTGGAAAAGAAGATCAGTACAGAAGCAGATTTACGACGACTTTTTTAATGGTATCCTTATCTTATTTAGTCAAGATGTCTTCTGGAGATACAACCGTCTGTCTCTTATCTTTCCAAAGGTTCTTGAATCGTGTCAATCCGATACCAGGAACTCAAGATATGGCTATTTTACTGAAGACGGTGCATGCAGAAAATCCTATACGGGATTAATACGGGATTTTGTAAATATTACGAATTTTCAATATTTTTATTGATTATTTGTAATATAACATAATATAGGATGATGCATTATATTTTAGGATTAGATTTATTATTTTATTAGGAATTAAGGTTGGGTTAAAAATATTATCTTTAGTTATTATTATTTTATTAGGAATTAGAGTTCAGATATGTTTAGTTTATTATTATTTTATTCATTAGTTATTTAGGACCTTTAGAACTCAGCCCCTATATAAAGGAGGCTTCATTAAACTTTGTAATTCAAGATTTCTTTGATTAATAATACAACGAGAGTTCGTTTTTGCAAGTGCTGATTGCCTTGTGCCTTCGAAGCTTCTTCTCCTGGAATTTTTTCAAGTTCTTGTGAGGGAGATTAATCTTCACACTCGAATTTGCCTTTTCATCGCGACTAGGAGGGTTGGTTAGAGCCATTTATCGAGTTTGCCTTTTCATTGTGACTAGGAGGGTTAGATAGGACACTTATCATCTATTTTTCCACAAATCCATCTGCACCATCAATCATCTTTACCGTCCACCTTCGTAAGGGAGATCTTTTGATTTCTTTATTATCTTATCTTATTTTATTTTCAATTTATTTATTTTTTTGTTTATTTTGTTCTAATCTAATTGCCTTGAAGAAACCCTAAAGAATCCTAGTTACTGCTGCCACCTTCCCCTATTCATCCCCTTTGTTCTTAATCGAGTCTAGAGCTTTCTAGGTTTGATTCTTCAACAAGAGAAATGTTCATTAACCCGCCACCACTTCCCTATCACGTCTCCTAAACCTTTCTTTTGAAAAATGGTGTCTCTTGGTACATCCTGCAAGTCAAAGAAAAAATTTGCATTTTCAAAGTTAGAATAATCGTCTTTAACCTTGCATTTTGTCAGTAGGCATTCTCGTATCAAGCACTTTGAAGAATAAACACTTGTTCTCGGATCAGTTTCCTCCACGATTGCTGATGCTTTTCCTTTCCTTATAGCCTCAACATTCTATTTCATTTTGGCTTTGATCATTCTGAACTTGTTTCGACGTTAAAGGAGTAAGGATAATCTTCTTCCCTCTATGGTTGAACGAGTATTGATTGGTAAAACAATCATGGATAGTCCTTTTGTCGTATTGCCATGGTCTTCCAAGAAGTAGATGGCTAGCGTGCATAGGGACAACATCACACATCACTTTGTCCTTGTACTTTCAATTGGAAAAGGAACTATAACATGTTTGTTAACGTTGAGTTCCCCTCGTTCATTGAGCCACTGTAGCGTATAGGGACTCGGGTGCTTCATCGTTTTCAAGCCAAGCTTTTCCACCATGATTGTACTGGCCACGTTAGTACAACTTCCACCATTTATAATGACAAAACATACATTTTCATTCACATGGCATCGTGTATGAAAATTGTTTTCTCGCTGGGCATTGTCCTTCGTGACTTGAAGGTTCAGACTTCTTTTTATTACCAAAGCTTATATTCTATCAACGGGATCTGCAAGGGTTATTTCTTCATTGACTTGAGTGGGTTCGTCTTCTTCTTCTTCAGATTCAGATTCAATTTCACAATTTCCAAGTAAGAGCATGGTGTTCGGGTTAGGACACTGTGTAGATATGTGGCCCTTCCCAAGACAATTAAAACACCTGATGTCTCTCGAACATTCGTGATTTGTTTTTCTCAGTTAAGGTCTTTACTTACTTGTTAAGTCTTTAAAGATTCAGCTAGTTCTTTGACAGGAGAATGAGTAGGCTTCTTTATGTTGTTTGGACTCCATTTTGATGGTGTGGGTGCAATATTGCGAGATGTATGTCTCCTCTTTAGTTGCCTTTTTATCTTCATTGCCATTTGCACCATCTCATCTATTTCAATGTAATGGTATAACTCCAAAGTATTGGCAATTTCTGGATTAAGTCCAGTAAGGAATCTAGCCATAGTTGCTTCAAGATCCTCCTCAATGTTGACTCGGATCATGGTCACCATATTAAACAAGTCTAAATGATAATGAACAAGAATGAATCGTTTTCGCATAATACCTTTCATTGCATGCCAAGTTGAGACTGATCGTTCTACATTCCTCCCTCTGTTAAGAGTAAGTTGTTCCCACCATATTAAGGCATAGTCTATGAACTCCATGGCTACCAATCACAGTTTCTTTATCTCATAATAGTTGTGGCAACTAAAAGCATGTTCCATCTTGCTTTCCCTTTCGAGATAGGCTTCAGGATCAGTCTTTCCTTGGAAATGAGGAATCTTAATCTTGATATTACTCAGATTGTCATCAACAATAGCACGTCTAGGGCCTTGGAATGCTGCATTGATGTATCCTTGTTTAGCTCTAATACCACTTGATATAAGGCACTTGTACCTTAACAATTGATTGTGGATCTAGAAAGGAAGCAAAACAACTTGCACAAGTGAATGGCTCAAAAAGAGATGGTTAAGGATGGTAAATGTATAGATGAATAGGTGGGCTGTTTAAAATGAGAGATGAAAGTGGAAGATGGTTGATATGGCTATGGTTTATGGCTGATGAAATAAAGAGATGGTTGTGAAGATAGTATCTTAAAGAAGACTCAAAGAAGAACCAATGATATAGAGAGCAAAGATCCAGACTTTATATTACTTCTTTAAGGGGTGGTATGAAGTACTTTGACCCACTAGTTATAAGAACTAGGAACCAGAAGTATCAAGGTGAAAAGAGGGTTGACGTCACAAGTATAAAATACTTGATAAGTCGATAAAAGTTACCAGGACTTAAGGAAGAGAATAATCTCACTTATATTAATCAAAAAGGTCTGATTACAAATGAAATATGATGGCCTATTTATAGTTTTCAAAAGGTTTAGGCCGAATAAACACTTGATGGGTCGGCCAAGGTTTAAACCCCTTTGAAAATACATGATTTAAATGAAGATGCATGCTCTTGGCTGAATGATTATGTGTTGGTTCGGCCCTAAGGAAGATTTGAATGCATTTGGAAGTTATTTGGGCACCAAAATGAAGAGGAAAGAGTCTTTGGCTGAATAGGAAGCATCACTTAGTGTTTTGGCACCAATTTGATGTTACATGAGTGCACATGCTTGAATGATGCACATGGCAGCCTACTTGAATGTATATAGGTGATCTAGGGAGCCTTGTGGTGCAGCCTTGTGCATGGGATGATGGCTGGTCATGTGCTCCATCTTGGGCGTGCATGTGTCTCCTCCTAGCTAGGTTGAATGTGGAGCTAGCTTAGCAAGCATGGGGCTGTTTGTGAACAAGCTTCCTAACCAAGTCCTTGTGAGCTCCATAACAGCATGTTCAGCTACATTCAGCTACCATTGATATCATTTTTGACAACTCGGCTCCAAATAGTCCAACTAGCTGAATTTAGCTAGCCTTGAGCTCATCCAGCTAAATTGAGCTTTCCTTAGTGTTCCATGAGCTGCCATGTTCCTTGTGAGCTAATTTTGATGTCCAAATAATCCACCAAGCTACCCCAAAGTGTGCCATTGATGTAAGGCAAATCTACACGCTTTGATGGAAGAGAGTAGATACCCTTATTGTGTCCCGATCTAGGATTGACAAGTACTGATATCCTTGAATTTATAAGTTTGGGCTGCAAAATAAGATAAGAAATATGATTAATAATGGACTTAATAAAGTGAATAATAATATAAGTAATGAAAAGAAATAATAAGAATGAAATGAAATAAAGAAAGGATAGAGATGGCTGCGGAATTGATGGAAGAGATGGATGATGTTGATGATGAAATGGCAATGGTGGTGATGTTGTATCTCAAACACGCCAAAGAGGAAACTATGCTATGAAGCACAATTCCGATCTTCACAAAATTGCTTGAGGGGTGGTGATAGTGTCTTCAACCCACTAGATATCAATCTAGGAATTTTGGAATCAAAATGGAAGGAATGACGCCACAAGTATAGTTCCCTATACTTGTTTAATCGATAAAGTTCACAAAGAACTTTGAAGAGAAATAACTCACAAGAGTATATTTTATATAAGAGATGAGATGATTACAAATGAAGGCAAGCCACTATATTTATAGGAAATGAGAGGGCTTGGCCGAATGGTTACAAGTTGTTTCGGCTAGATACATGACTTTATGAAGATACATAATGTTTTAAAATGAAAGATTAAGTCATTTGGGATTATGATGGTTCGGCTAACCCTTTATAAAGGGGCTTGATGATTCATCTAATGATGGGAAGACATCTCCCTTGGCCGAATATGTATGTTGGTTCATCTTGGCGCCAGTTTCTCCCCTTAGCCAAATGGTGGTGTGTCTCTTCATGTTTGGCGCCAAAGAATCTCATGTTCAATACATGTGATGTGGCCGAATATGCATGGCACTCTTCCTCATGATGATTTAAGCTTCCAATGGTTGCAATTTCTTTACCAACGTGCTTCTAGATGAAAAGGCATCTTCATTCATGAAAGGTCACAATGTTTGAGAAAGGTAACCCTTCATGTTTGAGCTACTTTGGGTATGAATGAGCTGGAGGTGAGCTGGCCTTAGATGACTTGTAACATGGTGAACGCTTGGGCAGCTCCTTGTGAAAAGGTACCTCTTGAGGTGGCAACTATTCGTGAAAAGGTACAATTTCACAAAGTTTGACTTAGGACATATTTGAAGTGTCCTAAGTGGTGATGATGATGGTACAACTCCCCAGCTTAAATAAAGTCATCTTGTAGCTCAAATCTTCGACTCAATCCAGCTATGAGCTCACGGGTCTCTGGACAACTTTTCACCAATGAGTCCTTATGATCTCCTAAGCATCCCTATGTGAGTTCCCTTGCTGTTTCATGCTCCATTTAGCTCCAATGCAGCTCCCACGTGTTGGCTGAATGTGCCTACATGCATAACATAAAGAAATAAACTAAGTATATAAACTTATATAATGTGTATATTATAAGAATGTGACTATAGTATATTATGATAACTTATATCTCACATATTAATGGTTAAGTTATCATCATAATAGCTATAGATATAGTATATGTAAATGAAAATAACTATATTAAGATATTTGAAATAAGCATATATATGTGTAAAGTTAGAAAGTCTCTTCCCTTGTAAGGGTGGAATATCCATGATATTGAATTGGATCACATCATCCTCCCCTTCTTTTAATCGATTTGTCCTCAAATCGAAAGATCTTCTTTTCCTTGAGTCCTTCCATTCGATAAGTACCTTTATAAAAAGATTCATATCTTTTGAAAGAATGCCTTGTAAGTTCTTGATCTGCAAAGAAAGAAAACTTTCATTAGTATGAATGTGATCAAACAAAATTAACGTTAAGAAATACTTCCTGGAAGATGTAGGTTCAAAGTTCATGTCTATTGAAGACATTTGGCTTTGAATGTTGGTGCCCTTTTGTATTCCAAAAATCATGCCCCTTTCCATAGATAGATGCATTGATTCATGAAAGGTGATGACTCTTGGAATGGTGATGTCCTCATAAGTCTCGCCATTTGGATGAAAAATCATTTCCCTTTGGTTTTCAATAGGCATAACTCTTGATTCTTAATGGGTCACGTCCTTTGGATGAAGAGTTACCATTCTTTGCTCTTCAATAGTCGCACCTCTTGGCTCTTGAAAAGTCATATCCTTTAGTTTACCAAATTGATGGATTGTGTTGTATGGTTCATCTTGCAATTCAAAGGAAACTTTTGTTTTGTTAAGGTTAGAAAAATCAGCATCAACTTTGCGTCTTGTCAATAGACATCTTTGTGACAAGCACTTAGATGTACAAGCACTTGTTTTTGGGCTGGTTTCCTCCTCTATTAACTTTAATTTTCCTTTCCTCATGTCCTCAACACTTTGTTTAATCTTGATTTGACCAATTTGGACTTGTCTAGGCGTCAAGGGTGTTAGGATGATCTTCTTCCCTCCATGGTTGAATGAATACTGATTGGTAAAAGAATCATGAATGGTTCTCCTATCATATTGCCATGGTCTTCCAAGGAGTAAGTGGCTAGCATGCATAGGAACAACATCGCACATAACCTCGTCCTTGTACTTACCAATGGAGAAAGGAACCATCACCTGTTTGTTGACATTAAGTTCTCCTCGTTCATTTAACCATTGTAATTTGTAGGGATTTGGATGCTTCAATGTTTTTAATCCCAATTTCTCCACCATAATGGTACTTGCGACATTTGTACAACTTCCACCGTCTATGATCATGAAACATACCTTTTCATTCATATGGCAGCGGGTATGAAAGATGTTTTCCCGTTGTGCATCGTCTTCTACTACTTGAGCACTTAGACTTCTCTTGACCACTAGGGCTTCACCTTCCACTGGAGCACCAATTTCTACTTTTTCCTAGACTTCGGTTGGTGCTGCTTCTTCCTCCTCATGGTCAGACTAAATTTCACCATTTTCAAGTAATAACATGGTGTTTCGGCTAGGACATTGTGTAGATATATGCCCCCTCCCAAGACATTTAAAGCAACGGATGTCTCTTGATCGTTCAGGGATCTCTTTTTCTCGATTCTCCTTACCAAGTTGGGATGCATTTGATGATTCGGCCTTTTCCTTGATAGGAGTAGGAGTAGACTTCTTCAAATTTTTAGGACACTATCTTGAAGGCATGGAAGTGCGAGATATAGATCTCCTTCGTAATTGCCTCTCTATTTTCATAGCCATTTGCACCATTTCATCAATTTCGATGTAATGATACAATTCTAGTGTGTTGGCAATCTCGGGATTAAGTCCGGCAAGAAATCGAGCCATGGTTGCTTCACGATCCTCCTCAATATTGACTCAGATCATTGCCACTTCCATTTCCTTATAATAATCCTCTACACTCCTTTGGCCTTGCTTCAGGTTCTGCAATTTCTGAAACATGTCCCGGTGATAATGAGTAGGAATAAAACGTTTACGCATGATACCTTTCATTTCGAACCATGTTGAAATTGGTCTCTCTCCATTCCTCCTCCGAGTAATAGTAAGTTGATCCCACCATATCAAAGCATAATCGACAAACTCCATTGATATAGTCACGTCTACACCAGATCCGGAGGTCATGCCACATGGTCCCATTACTAGGTCAAGGGCCAAACAATTCAGGGAAGTGCTCTTAACTAAGTGTCTTGAAGCTTTTAATTCATTTGATAACTTAACACTCTCTAATGTTATGTTATATAATGTTTTAATAGCTAAAGAGTAACTTAGTATGAATTCATATTACACATTGTTATCTTAATATGTTAAACATGTTAGGATAGTTTTATTATCATATTAAGCATGATTGTTATATATACATCAAGGCAGCATACTTATAATGCATTTCATTAGTTTATTTGCATTCATATTAACTCTTAGGCTTTATACATTATCTTACACATATTAGGAGATGATGTACTTAGCTCATGACCGTCATACTTAGCTCCCATTACCATAAACAAACATGGCAGCAAGGTATTTAGCTCGTTTTAGCTCAATATCATGAACTTACCTTGTTTCCTTGCACATGTAGGTACATTGGAGCATGGCACACGTTGAGGTAGCTTGGTGAATGATTTGGACTTCATACATAGCTCACAAACAGCTCACAAAGTACAAAGCAGCTCATGGAATGCTAAGGGAAGCTCGGTTCAGCTGAAGAAGCTTCAGGCTAGCTAAACTTAGCTAGTTGGACTATTTGAAGCTGAGTTGCTAAAAGTGATGACAAAGGTAGCTGAATGTAGCTGAACATGTTGTTATGGAGCTCAAAAGGACTCGGCTAGGAAGATCATTCATAAACAGCCCCATTCTTGCTAGCTAGCTCAACACTCAAGCTAGCTTGGAAGGAGACACATGCACGCCTAAGATAGAACCCATGACCAGCCATCATTCCATGCGCAAGGCTACACCACAAGCATCCTAGAGAGACCATGTGCACGCCTTGTGATCAGACCACCATGTGATTGGCGTGTGACTTCATTTAGGCGCCAAGATGAAGAGTCCTCTTACCATTCGGCCAAGCACTCCTTTCTCTCCAATTTGGCGCCAACTTGAAGGGGTACAAGCATTATTCGGCCAAAGGATATTTTCCTCCAATTAAACCGAACCATCCTCTCTATTTGTAATTAAATTATGTCATTTCATAGAGGCACAAGGGCTGGCCGAAACCTCTTGTAATCATTCGGCCATATCCTTCCATTTCCTATAAATAGGAAAGCATATTTCATTTGTAAACAGACCTTTTTATTCAATTAAAGTGAGATTATTCTCTTCTTAAGTCCTGGTGACTTTTTATCGACTTATCAAGTATTTTATACTTGTGGCGTCAACCCCTTCCTTACATCTTGATACTTCTGGTTCCTAGTTCATATAACTAGTGGGTCAAAGTACTTAATACCACCCCTTGAAGAAGCAATATAAAGATTGGGTCTCTGCTCTCTATAGCATTGGTTCTTCTTTGAGATTTCTTCAAGATACTATCCTCACAACCATCCCTTTATTTCATCTCCATAACCATAGCCTTATCAACTATCTTCCGCTTCCATTACTCATTATTTAAATAGCCTACCATTTCACCCCTACGTCTACCACCCTTAACCATTCTATTTTGAGCCATTCACTTTGCAGGTTGTTTTGCTTCCTTCCTAGATCCACAATCATTTGAAAAGGTACAAGTACCTTACATCAAGCGGTAATCAGAGCTTTGGTGGAAGAAGCAACGTGCAACAACAATAAAAAAAGAAAAAAATACAAAAAGAAGTGCAAAAGTGAAGTGCAAAGTCAAAGAAAAAGAAGAAAAAAAATCAGCAAAGAAAATTGAAGGACTCAAAAGTCAAAGCACTCAAAAAAAGAAGAAAAAGCAAAGAAAAGAAAGAAAGTTGAAGCACTCATCAACATTTCTCATCACCAAGCCATTCAAGTAAGCCTTTTAAATTGATTGTGGTGATAGAAGGTTGTGAAGTAACTTGTGTAAGTAACCCTTTCATTCTCTTCTTTCTAATTTCTAAGCCACCTTTTCAATTATATTTGCTTTCCATTCCTACTAACCATTTGCAGCCGACGCCAAACAAGTGAAATTACTCGATATAGTCTTGAGTAAAAGTTCATTAGAACTTGAGACAAGAGAATTGAGGAAAAAGGCTGGAGCGTGTGTGAGATCAGAAGAGGACAAGTAAAAGCCATTAAAGTCCTAGAGTGCAAACATGAGCGGATTGAGTGACATCAAGTTTTCTTGGAGTGACTCGTGAGGCTTTGTGAGAGAATATTCTGGTAAGGTCCTACACACATTTCAATTTTTTTTTATTTGCTAACATGTCTCTTCCATCCAATATTTTTGTAGTCAAAAGGACTTTGAACATTCAAAGTCAAGATGATGAACAAAGAGAAAACATCTTCCATACCAAATGTCACGTGAGAGATAAAATTTGTGTGGTGATCATTGATGGAGGAAGTTGTACCAATGTAGCAAGCACTCACATGGTGGAAAAGTTGGGTCTCAAGACTTCCAAACATCCTCATCCTTACAAACTCCAATGGCTCAACGATGTGGGAGAAGCCAAGGTAACCAAACAAGTGATTGTACCTTTCTCAATTGGAAGATACAATGATGAAGTCCTTTGTGACGTGGTACCCATGAGTGCAAGTCACCTTATACTAGGACGTCCTTGGCAATATGATAAGAAAGCCACCCATGACGGATTCTCTAACAAGTACTCATTCCAACATCAGGGAAAGAAAATCATATTGGCACCTTTGTTACCAAGCCAAGTTCAGGAATGTCAAGTGACCCTCAAATCACGCATAGAAGAATGGGAGAAAGAAAAGAAGGCCAAAGAAATCCATACTCCAAAAATGAATATCTATGCCAGCAGAGGAGATATTCGGAAACATTTATCAACTAAGAAAGCTCTACTTATACTTATGTATAAGGAAAGTTTTCTTCTTACTAACCCTCCTAAAGGTTTGCCTTCTTCTATTTCTAATCTTTTGCAGGAATTTGAGGATATGTTTCCTGAGGAAATTCCTGATGGATTGCCACCGATTAGAGGAATTGAACATCAAATTGATTTCATTCCTGGAGCCACCATTCCTAATAGACCAGCATATAGGAGTAATCCTGAAGAAACAAAGGAATTGCAAAAACAAGTCAAAGAACTCCTAAACAAAGGTTACATTCGAGAAAGCTTAAGTCCATGTGCTGTCCCCGTTTTGTTGGTACCAAAGAAAGATGGAACTTGGAGAATGTGCGTGGATTGTAGAGCAGTGAATCAAATCACTATCAAATATAGGCACCCTATACCTCGGTTGGATGATATGCTTGATGAACTTAGCGGGGCCAATATCTTCTCCAAAATTGATTTGAAAAGTGGCTACCACCAGATAAGAATGAAGGAAGGTGATGAGTGGAAAACTGCGTTCAAAACCAAACAAGGTTTGTATGAATGGTTAGTCATGCCTTTTGGCTTGACTAATGCCCCTAGTACCTTTATGCGTTTAATGAATCATGTCCTTCGGCCTTATATTGGTAAGTTTTGTGTTGTTTACTTTGATGATATCTTGATATACAGTAAGTCATTGAAAGATCATGTTGAACACTTACGATCTATTCTTAGCACTTTGAGAGAAGAACATTTATATGCTAATCTCAAGAAGTGTGATTTTTGTACTAATCAAGTTACTTTCTTAGGCTTTATTGTAAGTTCACAGGGATTATCAGTGGATCCAGAGAAGATTAAGGCAATACAAGAATGGCCAAAACCGGTTAATGTCAGTCAAGTTCGAAGTTTCCATGGATTAGCCAGCTTTTACAGAAGGTTTGTACCAAACTTTAGTTCCATTGCTGCACCCTTAACAGGGATTATTAAGAAGAATTCAAACTTCTCTTGGGGCAATGAACAAGACAAATCTTTCAACGAACTCAAAGATTGTTTGACAAAGGCCCCATTACTAGTCTTGCCAAACTTTGAGAAAACATTTGAAGTTGAATGTGATGCTTCCGGAATTGGAATTGGTGCTGTCCTAAGTCAAGAAGGAAAACCCATTGCCTATTTTAGTGAAAAACTAAATGGTGCAACTCTGAACTATCCAACATATGACAAAGAGATGTATGCACTCATTCGAGCATTGGAAACTTGGCAGCACTATTTATTGCCAAAGGAATTCGTGATACACACTGACCATGAAGCATTAAAGCATATCAAAGGACAACACAAACTCAACAAGAGACATGCCAAATGGGTTGAATTTCTTGAGTCTTTTCCCTATGTCATCCACTATAAGAGAGGAAAGGATAATGTCGTGGCAGATGCTCTTTCACGCAGGTATGTCTTACTTAACACTTTGGATTCCAAACTTCTTGGTTTTTCATTCATTAAGGAACATTATGCTACTGATTTGGACTTTGGAGAAAGGTATAAGTTATGTGAAATAGGTGCTCATGATAAGTATTATCAGCATGATGGATATCTTTTCAAAGAAGGACGATTATGTATTCCACAAGATTCCATAAGAGAAGTGTTAACCAAAGAAGCACATGAAGGAGGACTCATGGGACACTTTGGAGTTGAAAAGACTCTTAGCATTCTGAAAGAACACCTCTTTTGGCCAAAGATGAAAAGGTATGTTGAAAAGGTATGTGAAAGGTGTTTAGTATGTAAAAGGGCAAAATCAAGAGTCATGCCTCATGGATTATACATGCCTTTGCCAATACCAACCATGCCATGGATAGATATTTCAATGGACTTTGTTTTAGGTTTACCAAAAACAAAGAGTGGAAAGGATTCAATATTTGTGGTGGTTGATCGTTTCTCCAAAATGGCTCACTTTATACCATGTCACAAGACTGATGATGCTATTTTTGTTGCCAACTTATTCTTCCGAGAAGTGGTAAGGTTACATGGACTTCCTCGAACTATTGTGTCAGATAGAGATGTTAAGTTCTTAAGTCATTTTTGGAGGACTTTGTGGAGTAAAATAGGCACAAAACTGCTATTCTCTACTACATGTCATCCTCAAACGGATGGTCAAACTGAAGTAGTTAATAGAGTTTTATCAACGCTGCTACGATCCATTATCAAGAAAAATATTAAGACATGGGAAGAATGCCTACCACACGTGGAATTTGCATACAACCGAACCATTCACTCGGCAACTAAACATTCTCCATTTGAGGTAGTGTATGGTTTCAATCCTTTAACTCCTTTGGACTTACTTCCTTTACCTTATGATCAGATAGTGAACAAAGATGGAAAGAACAAAGCAGAATTTGTTAAAAAACTCCATCAACAAGTCAAGGACAATATTGAGAGAAGAACAAGACAATATGAACAACAAGCAAACAAAGGAAGGAAGAAGGTAACTTTTGACGTAGGAGATTGGGTTTGGATACACTTTAGGAAGGAAAGATTCCCAAACCAAAGGAAGTCTAAACTATTACCCCAAGGAGATGGTCCATTTCAGATTAAAGAAAAGATCAACGACAATGCCTATAAAATTGAATTGCCCAGTGAGTTTGGTGGCGTCAGTGCTTCATTCAACATCACTGACTTATCTCCCTTTGAGGATGGACACGATTTGGGGACAAATCGCTTAAAAGAAGGGGGGGATGATATAGTCACGTCTACACCAGATCCGGAGGTCATGCCACATGGTCCCATTACTAGGTCAAGGGCCAAACAATTCAGGGAAGTGCTCTTAACTAAGTGTCTTGAAGCTTTTAATTCATTTGATAACTTAACACTCTCTAATGTTATGTTATATAATGTTTTAATAGCTAAAGAGTAACTTAGTATGAATTCATATTACACATTGTTATCTTAATATGTTAAACATGTTAGGATAGTTTTATTATCATATTAAGCATGATTGTTATATATACATCAAGGCAGCATACTTATAATGCATTTCATTAGTTTATTTGCATTCATATTAACTCTTAGGCTTTATACATTATCTTACACATATTAGGAGATGATGTACTTAGCTCATGACCATCATACTTAGCTCCCATTACCATAAACAAACATGGCAGCAAGGTATTTAGCTCGTTTTAGCTCAATATCATGAACTTACCTTGTTTCCTTGCACATGTAGGTACATTGGAGCATGGCACACGTTGAGGTAGCTTGGTGAATGATTTGGACTTCATACATAGCTCACAAACAGCTCACAAAGTACAAAGCAGCTCATGGAATGCTAAGGGAAGCTCGGTTCAGCTGAAGAAGCTTCAGGCTAGCTAAACTTAGCTAGTTGGACTATTTGAAGCTGAGTTGCTAAAAGTGATGACAAAGGTAGCTGAATGTAGCTGAACATGTTGTTATGGAGCTCAAAAGGACTCGGCTAGGAAGATCATTCATAAACAGCCCCATTCTTGCTAGCTAGCTCGACACTCAAGCTAGCTTGGAAGGAGACACATGCACGCCTAAGATAGAACCCATGACCAGCCATCATTCCATGCGCAAGGCTACACCACAAGCATCCTAGAGAGACCATGTGCACGCCTTGTGACCAGACCACCATGTGATTGGCGTGTGACTTCATTTAGGCGCCAAGATGAAGAGTCCTCTTACCATTCGGCCAAGCACTCCTTTCTCTCCAATTTGGCGCCAACTTGAAGGGGTACAAGCACTATTCGGCCAAAGGATATTTTCCTCCAATTAAACCGAACCATCCTCTCTATTTGTAATTAAATTATGTCATTTCATAGAGGCACAAGGGCTGGCCGAAACCTCTTGTAATCATTCGGCCATATCCTTCCATTTCCTATAAATAGGAAAGCATATTTCATTTGTAAACAGACCTTTTTATTCAATTAAAGTGAGATTATTCTCTTCTTAAGTCCTGGTGACTTTTTATCGACTTATCAAGTATTTTATACTTGTGGCGTCAACCCCTTCCTTACATCTTGATACTTCTGGTTCCTAGTTCATATAACTAGTGGGTCAAAGTACTTAATACCACCCCTTGAAGAAGCAATATAAAGATTGGGTCTCTGCTCTCTATAGCATTGGTTCTTCTTTGAGATTTCTTCAAGATACTATCCTCACAACCATCCCTTTATTTCATCTCCATAACCATAGCCTTATCAACTATCTTCCGCTTCCATTACTCATTATTTAAATAGCCTACCATTTCACCCCTACGTCTACCACCCTTAACCATTCTATTTTGAGACATTCACTTTGCAGGTTGTTTTGCTTCCTTCCTAGATCCACAATCATTTGAAAAGGTACAAGTACCTTACATCATCCATGGCTGCCAATCTTACTTTCTTAAGTTCGGAATAGTTATGGCAACTGAAAACATGTTCCACCTTTCTTTCCCATTCAAGATATGCTTCCGGATCAGTTTTTCCTTGAAATTGAGGAATCTTGATTTTTATGTTTGCTCATGTTATCATCAATATTGGCACGCCTAGGTCCTTGTATCAATGCTGGTTCTTCTTCATCATAAGGATTTGGGACATCATATTCTGGAAGAGGTTGTTGCCTCCGAGGAGTATCATTATTTCGAGTTTGTGTTTGATCTTGTCTTTGATCTAGCTTATCATGGAGAGCATCAAATTGTGTTCTAAACATTCTCATCATTTCTCCAATCAGTGCTTGCATTTGCAAATTGGGTTGACCTGCATTTCCTTTAGGACTTTGAGACATGGTTAGTAAATAAAACAAAAATAAACCTTACCAGCACACTCACAAAGTCTCACGAGTTCACTCAAAAGAAATGATAAGATCACTCCACTCAACACTAGTGTTTACTCTCGGGAATATAATTATGGCTTTTAACAATTCCCCTTCTGATCTCACTCTCTTAATAGCCTTTTTCCACTCAAATTTCTCTTCCTAAGTCCTTTGAGGAACTTACTCAAGATTATAACAAGTTAATTCCTTCCTTGTGTGTGTCGGCTGCAAATAAGGTTAGGGTAGAAAGAATAGAAGAAATGGAAAGGTAGAAGAAAGGATTCAAAGGTATTAAAAGGAGGAAATGGTTGAAGACAAGGAAAATGAAAGGATAGAAAAGGAAGAGGTGACTTACAATTCAAGAAACAACACTTATTGCAACCTTTCTCACGAAACAATAAGGTTATCTTCTCTTAGTGTAGATGGCCTCTTTGATGTTCTTGTAATGGTAGAGCACTTTCCTTGGCTTGCTTTCTCTTTTTGAACTTCTCTTTTTCTTTTCTTTTCTTATTTTCTTCTTTTCTGATTTTTCTCTTCTTTTTGAACTCCAATTTGTTGAAGGAGTCTTTCTCTCTTTTGAATTTCTTTTTTTTTTGCTTTGCACGCCAATGACACTTTTGTTGTCAATCCGACTATGCTCTGATTACCGCTTGATGTAAGGCATCTACACGCTTTGATGGAAGAGAGTAGATAGCCTTATTGTGTCCCGATCTAGGATTGACAAGTACTGATGTCCTTGAATTTATAAGTTTGGGCTGCAAAATAAGATAAGAAATATGATTAATAATGGACTTAATAAAGTGAATAATAATATAAGTAATGAAAAGAAATAATAAGAATGAAATGAAATAAAGAAAGGATAGAGATGGATGCAGAATTAATGGAAGAGATGGATGATGTTGATGATGAAATGGCAATGGTGCTGATGTTGTATCTCAAACACACCAAAGAGGAAACTATGCTATGAAGCACAATCCTGGTCTTCACAAACTTGTTTGAGGGGTGGTGATAGTGTCTTCAACCCACTAGATATCAATCTAGGAATTTTGGAATCAAAATGGAAGGAATGACGCCACAAGTATAGTTCCTATACTTGTTTAATCGATAAAGTTCACAAAGAACTTTGAAGATAAATAACTCACAAGAGTATATTTTATATAAGAGATGAGATGATTACAAATGAAGGCAAGCCACTCTATTTATAGGAAATGAGAGGGCTTGGCCGAATGGTTACAAGTTGTTTCGGCTAGATACATGACTTTATGAAGATACATAATGTTTTAAAATGAAAGATTAAGTCATTTGGGATTATGATGGTTTGGCTAACCCTTCATAAAGGGGCTTGATGATTAGGCCAATGATGGGAAGACATCTCCCTTGGCCGAATATGTATGTTGGTTCATCTTGGCGCCATTTTCTTCCCTTAGCCAAATGGTGGTGTGTCTCTTCATGTTTGGCGCCAAAGAATCTCATGTGCAATACATGTGATGTGGCCGAATATGCATGGTACTCTTCCTCATGATGATTTAAGCTTCCAATGGTTGCAATTTCTTTACCAACGTGCTTCTAGATGAAAAGGCATCTTCATTCATGAAAGGTCACAATGTTTGAGAAAGGTAACCCTTCATGTTTGAGCTACTTTGGGTGTGAATGAGCTGGAGGTGAGCTGGTCTTAGATGACTTGTAACATGGTGAATGCTTGGACAGCTCCTTGTGAAAAGGTACCTCTTGAGGTGGCAATTATTCACGAAAAGGTATGATTTCACAAATTTTGACTTAGGACATATTTGAAGTGTACTAAGTGGTGATGATGATGATGCAACTCCCCAGCTGAAATAAAGTTATCTTGTAGCTCAAATTTTCAGCTCAATCCAGCTATGAGCTCACGGGTCTCCGGATAACTTTTCACCAATGAGTCCTTATGATCTCCTAAGCATCCCTATGTGAGTTCCCTTGCTGTTTCATGCTCCATTTAGCTCCAATGAAGCTCCCAAGTGTTGGTCGAATGTGCCTACATGCATAACATAAAGAAATAAACTAAGTATATAAACTTATATAATGTGTATATTATAAGAATGTGACTATAGTATATTATGATAACTTATATCTCACATATTAATGGTTAAGTTATCATCATAATAACTATAGATATAGTATATGTAAATAAAAATAACTATATTAAGATATTTGAAATAAGCATATATATATGTGTAAAGTTAGAAAGTCTCTTCCCTTGTAAGGGTGGAATATCCATGATGCTGAATTGGATCACATCAGCCATGATCCAATGTACCTACATGTGCAAGGAAACAAGATAAGTACATGGCATTGAGCTGATATGAGCTAAATACCTTGCTGCCATGCATGAATATGGTAATGTGAGTTATGATTGAAGGTCATGAGCTAAATATATCATCTTATAATATGTATGAACTAATTCATAAAGCCTAAGTGCTAAAATGAATGCATAGGAGCTGATAAAATGAATGATAATTATGCTGCCTTGATGTATATATGATAATCATGCTTAAATGAATGCAAGACTAATATAACATACTTAACCTATTTGCAGACGACGCACACAAGGAAGGAATTAACTTGTTATAATCTTTAGTAAGTTACTCAAAGGACTTAACAAGAAAATTTTGAGTGGAAAAGGATATTGAGAGAGTGAGATCAGAAGGGGAATTGTTAAAAGCCATAATTATTTTCCCGAGAGTAAACACGAGTGTTGAGTGGAGTGATCTTATCTTTTCTTTGGAGTGAACTTGTGATACTTTGTGAGTGTGCTGGTAAGGTTTATTTTTGTTTTATTTACTAACCATGTCTCAAAGTCCTAAAGGAAATGCAGGTCAACCCAAGCACTGATTGGAGAAATGATAAGAATGTTTCGAACAGAATTTGATGCTCTCCATGAGAAACTAGACCAAAGACAAGATCAACCACAAACCAGAAACAATGATACTCCTCAGAGGTAACAACCTCTTCCAGAAGATGATGTCCCAAATCCTTATAATGAATAAGAACTAACATTGGACCCAGGCGTGCCAATATTGATGATAACATGAGCAACATAAAAATCAAGATTCCTCAATTTCAAGGAAAAACTGATCCGGAAGCATATCTTGAATGGGAAAGCAAGGTGGAACATGTTTTCAGTTGCCATAACTATTCCGAACTCAAGAAAGTAAGATTGGCAGCCATGGAGTTTATTGATTATGCTTTGATATGGTGGGATCAACTTACTATTACTCGAAGGAGGAATGGAGAGAGACCAATTTCAACATGGCTCGATATGAAAGGTATCATGCGTAAACATTTCATTCCTACTCATTATCATCGGGACATGTTTCAGAAATTGCAGAACCTAAAGCAAGGCCAAAGGAGTGTAGAGGATTACTATAAAGAAATGGAAGTGGCAATGATCCGAGTCAATATTGAGGAGGATCGTGAAGCAACCATGGCTCGATTTCTTACCAGACTTAATCCTGAGATTACCAACACATTAGAGTTGTACCATTACATAGAACTTGATGAAATGGTGCAAATGGCTTTGAAAATATAGAGGCAACTAAGGAGAAGATATCGCACTACCATGCCTTCTAGATGGAGTCCTAACAATTTGAAGAAGTCTACTCTTACACCTATAAAGGAAAAGGCTGAATCCTCAAATGCTTCCCAACTCAGCAAGGATAATCGAGGAAAAGAGATTCCTGAACGATCAATAGATATTCGTTGCTTTAAATATCTTGGGAGGGGCATGTATCCACACAATGTCCCAACCGAAACACCATGCTACTACTTAGAAATGGAGAGATTGAATCTGACCATGAAGAAGAAGAAGCGCCACCACCACCAACGGAAATTAAGGAAGAAGCCGAAATTGGTGCTCCGATGGAAGGTAAAGCCCTATTGGTAAAAAGAAGTCTAAGTGCTCAAGTGGTAGAAGACAATGCACAACGGGAAAACATCTTTCATACACGCTGCCATGTGAATGAAAAGGTGTGTTTCATGATCATAGAGGTGGAAGTTGTACCAACGTGGCAAGTACCATTATGGTGGAGAAATTGGGATTAAAAACATTGAAGCATCCAAGTCCCTATAAATTACAATGGTTAAATGAACGAGGAGAACTTAATGTCCACAAACAGGTGATAGTTCCTTTCTCCATTGGTAAGTACAAGGAGGAGGTTATGTGCGATGTTGTTCCTATGAATGCTAGCCATTTACTCCTTGGAAGACCATGGCAATATGATAGGAGGACCATTCATGATTGTTTTACCAATCAGTATTCATTCAACCATGGAGGGAAGAAGATCATCCTAACACCCTTGACGCCTAGACAAGTCCAAATTGATCAAATCAAGATGAAACAAAGTGTTGATGACATGAAGAAAGGAAATCGAACTTAATAGAGGAGGAAACCAGCCCAAAAACAAGTGCTTGTACATCTAAGTGCTTGTCAAAAAGATGTCTATTGACAAGACGCAAAGTTGATGCTGATTTTTCTAACCTTAACAAAACAAGAGTTTCTTTTGAATTGCATGATGAACCAAGCAACACAATCCATCAATTTGGTGAACTAAAGGATATGACTTTTCAAGAGCCAAGAGGTGCGACTATTGAAGAGCAAAGAATGGTAACTCTTCATCTAAAGGACGTGATCCATCAAAAATCAAGAGTCATGCCTATTGAAAACCAAAGGGAAATGATGTGATCTAATTCAGCATCATGGATATTCCACCCTTACAAGGGGAGAGACTTTCTAACTTTACACATATATATGCTTATTTCAAATATTTTAATATAGTTATTTTCATTTACTATAGTTCACATTCTTATATAATACATTATATAAGTTCATTTACTTAGTTTATTTCTTTATGTTATGCATGTAGGCACATTCGGCCAGTACTTGGGAGCTACATTGGAGCTAAATGGAGCATGCAAAAGCAAGGATACTTACATGGGAACGATTAAGAGAGCAGAAGGAGCAAATTGGTGAAAAGTTATTTTGAGGCCGTGAGCTAATAGCTGGATTGAGCTGAAGATTTGAGCTACAAGATCCCCTCATTTCAGCTGGGGAGCTACACCATCATCATCACCACTTAGGATACTTCGAATATATCCTAAGTCAAAATTTGTGAAATCGTACCTTTTCGCGAATAGTTGCCAACTCAAGAGGTACCTTTTCACAATGAACTGCCATAATGTTCACCATGCTACAAGTCACCTATGGCCAGCTCACCTTTAGCTCATTCACACCATAAGTATCTCAAACATGAAGGGACACCTTTCTCAAACATTGTGACCTTTTGATGTAAGGTAATCCTACCTTCTCTTTTGATTATGGATCTAGGAAGGAAGCAAAACAACCTGCACAAGTGAATGGCTCAAAACAGAATGGATAAGGGTGGTAAACGTATGGTTTAATAGGTAGGCTATTTAATAAATGAGAGATGGAAGCGGAAGATGATTGAAATGGTTATGGTTATGGTTATGGCGATGAAACAAAAAGGATGGTTGTGAGGATAGTATCTTGAAGTATGCTCAAAGAAGAACCAATGCTATAGAGAGCAAAGACCCAATCTTTATATTGTTTCTTCAAGGGGTGGTGTTAAGTACTTTGACCCACTAGTTATATGAACTAGGAACCAGAAGTATCAAGATGAAAGAATAGGGTTGACGCCACAAGTATAAAATACTTGATAAGTCGATAAAAAGTCACCAGGACTTAAGAAAAAGAATAATCTCACTTCAATTAAAATAAAAGGTCTGATTACAAATGATGAATGCTTTCCTATTTATAGGAAATGGAGGGGCATAGCCGAATAGAGACATAATGGTTCGTCCAGCCCATGTATCTCCCTATAAAGACATAATTTAAATGCTAAAAGAGATGATGGTTCGGCCCTTGATAGAGGGAAATGATCCTTCGCCGAATATCACTTGTATCCCTTCAAATTGGCGCCAAATGGGAGAGGAGATGATGCTTGGCCGAATGGTTAAATGGCTCTTCATCTTGGCGCCTAAATGAAGTCATATGCACGATACATGGGGGCTGGTCATATGGCACGCACATGGGTGTTCTAGGGAGCCTTGTGGTGCAGCCTTGTGCATGGGATGATGGCTGGTCATGTTCTCTCTCTTGGGCGTGCATGTGTCTCCTCCAAGCTAGCTTGAGTTGTGGAGCTAGCTAGTAAAAATGGGCTGTTTGTGAACAAGCTTCCTAGATAAGTCCTTGTGAGCTCCTTAACATTATGTTCAGCTACATTCAGCTACCTTTGACATCACTTTTGGCAACTCAGCTCCAAATAGTCCAACTAGCTAAGTTTAGCTAGCCTTAAGCTCCTCCAGCTGAATCGAGCTTCCCTTAGTGTTCCATGAGCTGCCTTTTACTTTGTAAGTTGTTTGTGAGCTACATATGACGTCCAAATAATCCACCAAGCTGCCTCATCGTGCATCACACTCCAATGTACCTATATATGCAAGGAAACAAGGTAAGTCCATGATATTGAGCTGTTATGAGCTAAATACCTTGCTGCCATGTATGATTATGGTGATGTGAGCTATGTTTGAAGGTTATGAGCTAATTATATCATCTCAAAATATGTGTAAAATAATGCATGAAGCTTAAGGGCTAATATGAATGCATATGAACTAATGAAATGATTTATAATGATGTTGCCTTGATGTATATATGATAATCATTCTTAATATGATTATAAGACTATCCTAACATGCTTAATAACATTGTCTAACAATCATAAAGATATGGGTATATGTTGTATGCATGAATATCATATAACATGGTATTCATAAATGATAAATGGAAACATGTAATAATAATATCCTAAGAAATGATATGTAATCATAGCATATATTTGAATAATATGAAAAACATGATCAAATAAGCATAGGATGGAAATAATAATATGATAATTTATACTAACATATGAATGCATGCTTATGATAGAATAAAATATATAAATGATATAGTATAAGATAGGGTAATGAATAACTCCCTTAGAAACAGATTTGAAGAACATCCATGGTGTGTTCAAGTCATGGAGAAAATTAGAGCTTGTTTGGATCGTATCATCCTCCCCTTCTTTTAGGCGATTTGTCCTCAAATCGAAGTAGTTTCTCATTGAAGACCGTCTTGATGTACGAAGGATTGAATCCTTGTGTTTTCCTCCAATAGATGAATCACATGAAATGTTCAACCTCTTGGCTTTAAATCCGGTAACTTCGCGTCCTTTGATGGGAGGACACAATGTTTGGAAACCAGCACATGTCCTTTGATTCAAAAATTGTGTCTTGTACTCCAAAGGTTGTATCCTTTCAAAAAAATTGTATCTTTTCACTCTTACGCCTTGAATCATCATGATGGTTGGTGAGAAATTTAACTTTTGATCTCCTTCAAGGAAGTGGATAAAGTCAACAACTTTAAGCTTTGTGCTCTTCCAGATGATGGCCTTTAAAAGGGTGGACAATGCTTGCTTCACAGCATCGTAGTGGCGGAATTTGATGTACCAATCAAACTCAAAATGACAAATGATCTTATCATCATAGATTGATTGAATAACACCACTTATACTAATCAAATTGCTGCAAAATGATTCAAAGTTATAAAACGAAAAACTAATAACAAAATGAATAGAATTAGCAAACCAGGGAGGATGTTTAATGGGCATTGGTTGCTTAATGATAGAAATCTCCATTGGTTGTTGAATTCCCTTCAATATGTGCAATGTACTTGGATTATCAATGATCCCATTCCCTGGCACTTCAAGTTGCACATCTTTTTGAACATCAAGTGGCATAACTGTTGGAACGTCAAAGGACATGTCTTGTGGATTACCAAAGGTCACACCTATTGGTTCTTCAAAAGACATGTTTCTTGAATTCTCTACTTGAAAATATATGTCTCTTTGAATATCCTGCAAGGAAAAAGAAATAGTAGAATAATTGTTAGGTAAAAATTTTCCTTCACTCTGCTTCTCTTCTCTATACTTATCCTTTTCAAATTTGCCACTTTCAATTTGCTCCACTACTTGCAAAACATCATTTTCAACTCCAACGGATTCATTTCCAATTGTTCTTGTCTCCTCAAAACGTTCTTCTTCAAAGCTTCTTTTTATGGCCTTCATTTTCTCCCATTCTTCTATGCGTGACTTAAGGGTCACTTGGCATTCATGAACTTGACTGGGAAGCAAGGGTGCCAATATGATTTTCTTTCCTTGATGTTGGAAAGAGTACTTGTTAGAGAATCCGTCATGAGTAGCCTTCTTATCATATTGCCAAGGACGTCCTAGTATAAGGTGGCTTGTACTCATGGGCACCACATCACAAAGGACTTCATCATTGTATCTTCCAATTGAAAAAGGTACAACAACTTGTTTGGTTACCTTGGCTTCACCCACATCGTTGAGCCACTCAAGTTTGTAAGGATGAGGATGCTTAAAAGTCTTGAGACCCAACTTTTCAACCATATGAGTACTTGATACGTTTGTGCAACTTCCACCATCAATGATAACCACACAAACTTTATCTCTCACGTGACATTTGGTATGGAAGATGTTCTCTCTTTGTTCATCCTCTTGACTTTGAATGCTCAAAGTCCTTTTGACTACAAGAATGTTGGATGGAAGAGACATGTTAGCAAATAAGGAAAAATTTGAAATGTGTATAGGACCTTACCAGAGTATACTCTCACAAAGCCTCACGAGTCACTCCAAGAAAATTTGATGTCACTCAATCCGCTCGTGTTTGCACTCTAGGACTTTAATGGCTTTTACTTGTCCTCTTCTGATCTTACACACGCTCCAGCCTTTTTCCTCTCAATTCTCTTGTCTCAAGTTCTAGAAAACTTTTACTCAAGACTATATCGAGTAAATTTTACTTGTTTGGCATCGGCTGCAAATGGGTTAGTAGGAATGGAAAGAAAAATATAATTGAAAGGGTGGCTTAGAAAAAAAATAGAAAGAAGAGAATAAAGGGGTTACTTACACAAGTCACTTTACAACCTTCTATCACCACAATCAAATTTATAGGCTTACTTGAATGGCTTGGTGATGAGAATTGTTGATGAGTGCTTCCAACTTTTCTTTCTTTTTTCTTTTCTTTGCTTTTCGAGTGCTTTCAATTTCTTTGCTGATTTTTCTTGCTTTTTTTTCACTTTTGCACTTCACTTGCACTTCTTTTTGTATTTTTCTTTTTGTTATTGTTGCACGTTGCTTTCTTCCACCAAAGCTCTGATTACCGCTTGATGTAATGTAATCCTACCTTCTCTTTTGATTGTGGATCTAGGAAGGAAGCAAAACAACCTGCACATGTGAATTGTTCAAAACAGAATGGATAAGGGTGTTAAACGTATGGTTTAATAGGTAGGCTATTTAATAAATGAGAGATGGAAGCGGAAGATGATTAAAATGGTTATGGTTATGGTGATGAAACAAAAAAGATGGTTGTGAGGATAGTATCTTGAAGAATGATCAAAGAAGAACCAATGCTATAGAGAGAAAAGACATAATCTTTATATTATTTCTTCAAGGGGTGGTGTTAAGTACTTTGACCCACTAGTTATATGAACTAGGAACCAGAAGTATCAAGATGAAAGAATAGGGTTGACGCCACAAGTATAAAATACTTGATAAGTCAATAAAAAGTCACTAGGACTTAAGAAAGAGAATAATCTCACTTCAATTAAAATAAAAGTTCTGATTACAAATGATGAATGCTTTCCTATTTATAGGAAATGGAGGGGCATAGCCGAATAGAGACATAATGGTATGGCCAGCCCATGTATCTTCCTATAAAGACATAATTTAAATGCTAAAAGAGATGATGGTTCGGCCCTTGATGGAGGGAAATGATCCTTGGTCGAATAACACTTGTATCCCTTCAAATTGGTGCCAAATGGGAGAGGAGATGATTCTTGGCCGAATGGTTAAATGGCTCTTCATCTTGGCGCCTAAATGAAGTCATATGCACGGCACATGGGGGCTGGTCATATGGCACGCACATGGGTGTTCTAGGGAGCCTTGTGGTGCAGCCTTGTGCATGGGATGATGGCTGGTCATGTTCTCTCTCTTGGACGTGCATGTGTCTCCTCCAAGCTAGCTTGAGTTGTGGAGCTAGAAAACATGGGCTGTTTGTGAACAAGCTTCCTAGCTAAGTCCTTGTGAGCTCCTTAACATTATGTTCAGCTACATTCAACTACCTTTGACATCACTTTTGGCAACTCAGCTCCAAATAGTCCAACTAGCTAAGTTTAGCTAGCCTTAAGCTCCTCAAGCTGAATCGAGCTTCCCTTAGTGTTCCATGAGCTGACTTTTACTTTGTAAACTATTTGTGAGCTGCATATGACGTCCAAATAATCCATCAAGCTGCCTCATCGTGCATCACACTCCAATGTACCTATATGTGCAAGGAAACAAGGTAAGTCCATGATATTGAGCTGTTATGAGCTAAATACCTTGCTGTCATGTATGATTATGGTGATGTGAACTATGTTTGAAGGTTATGAGCTAATTATATCATCTCAAAATATGTGTAAGATAATGCATGAAGCTTAAGAGCTAATATGAATGCATATGAACTAATGAAATGATTTATAATGATGCTGCCTTGATGTATATATGATAATCATGCTTAATATGATTATAAGACTATCCTAACATGCTTAATAACATTGTCTAACAATCATAAAGATATGGGTATATGTTGTATGCATGAATATCATACAACATGGTATTCATAAATGATAAATGGAAACATGTAATAATAATATCCTAAGAAATGATATGTAATCATAGCATATATTTGATTAATATGAAAAACATGATCAAATAAGCATAGGATGGAAATAATAATATGATAATTTATACTAACATGTGAATGCATGCTTATGACAGAGTAGAATGTATAAATGATATAGTATAAGATAGGGTAATGAAGAACTCCCTTAGAAACAGATTTGAAGAACATCCATGGTGTGTTCAAGTCATGGAGAAAATTAGAGCTTGTTTGGATCGTATCACCTTTCATGAATGATGCTGCCCATAAAGATGCCTTTACATCCAAGAGCATGCTGATGAAGATACTGTAATTATTGGAGGCTTAAATCACCATGGGACATGATATAAAGCTTCATATATATTCGGCCACATAACATGGTATGCCCATGAGAGCATTTGACGCCAACATGAGGAGATACAAACCCATTCTGCCAAATAGAAGAAAAATGGCGCTAAGTTGAACAAGCATCACCATTCAGCCAAGGGAGATGCCTTCCCATCCTTAGTCGAATCATCAAGTCCCTTTATGAAGGGTTAGCCGAACCATCACAAGCCCAAATGACTTAATCTTTCATTTTAAAGCATCATGTATCTTCATAAAGTCATATATCTAGCCGAAACATCATGTAACCATTCGGCCAAGCCCTCTCATTTCCTATAAATAGAGTGGCTTGCCATCATTTGTAATCATCTCATCTCAGATATTAAAATTACTCTTGTGAGTTAATTTCTCTTCAAAGTTCTTTGTGAACTTTATCGATTAAACAAGTATAGTTCCTATACTTGTGGCGTTATTCCTTCCATCTTGATTCCTAAATTCCTAGATTGATATCTAGTGGGTTGAAGACACTATCACTACCCCTCAAGCAAGTTTGTGAAGACCGGGATTGTGCTCCTTAGCATTGTTTCATCTTTGGCATTCTTGAGATACAACACCATCACTATCTCCATTTCATCAACATCATCCATCAAGACCATCATTTCCGTAGCCATCTCTATCCTTATTTTTTCATTTCATCATTTATTTTATCATTCCATTTATCCATTCCAATATTAATCTTATTTATTTCTTATCTTTCATTTCAGTACTTGTCAATCCTATATCGGGGCACAAAAAGCCTATTTACTCTCTTCCATCAAAGCGTGTAGATACGCCTTACATCAAGATGGCAGACTTGTTGTTTCCCGATCTAGGAATGACACCAAATGCCACACTAGAATTATAATAAATCTTCACAAAGTAATGAAAGAAATGGTTAATGTAATAATGAAATTAAGAAAGGAAATAGAATGATGAAGAAATAAAGGGACAGTGTTGTTATCAAAGTTGGTTGCGGAAGTAATGTAGAAGTATCCTTCAAATGGAAGATGAAATTGGCCTCCAATGGTGATGATGGGCGGTTTCCTTGATGATGAGTTAAAGATGCTTCAATGGTGATGAAATGATAATGGAAATGGTGATGGTGTAGGCATGAAGATGATGGAAACTGGAATGAAGAAGGTAGTATCTTAAATAATCAAAAGAAGAAGAAAAACTATAGAAATCTTATCCTCGTTCTCTATAAACTTGCTTAAGGGGTGGTATGTTCGGACTTGAACCCTCTAGTTATGGAAACTAGGAATTCAAAGTATCAAATGAAAGGAATGAAGCCACAAACATAGAAAAGTTTGCTTAATCGATAAAGTTCTTAAAGAACTTGCAATAGAGAATTCTCACATATGAGTTTTATATATTCAAAAGGTGTGTTTACAAATGATGGAAGCCCCTCTATTTATAGGTATTAAGAGGGCTGGCTGAATAATTAAGTACCCATTAGGCTATGTACATGATTAATTGAAGGTGCATGTCTTTTATGTTGAATGAAAATGTCCTTTGGCCTTGGTGTTGGTTCGACTACCTCTTCACGTAAGTACATGATGATTCAGCTAAAATAAAGGTGCATCTCCCTTGGCTGAATGGTTAGGTGTTGTTTCACCTTGGCACCAATGTCTTGTGCATGTGCTAGGCGTATCCCATGGTGTAGCAGAATAGTTGTAGGGGTTTGTCTCTTGGCTCTTCGTAATTTAGGCTCCATTTAGTTCAACAAGCTCGCCAACGTGCACCTATGTGTCATGGCATCCAATGGGTAGCAACTTGTCATGAAAAGTCTCCTTCTGTGTATGGCAATTGTTCATGATTTGAGCTACTTCCCATGTGATTGAGCTGAAGGTGAGCTAGCCATAAGTGAGTTACATTTAGATGAGTCATTTGACATCTCCTTTTGGAAAGGCACCTATTGGAATGGCAACTATTCGAGAAAGGGTACGATTTTAAAAAAATGACTTGGGCCTTATTTGAAGTACTCTGTGTGGTGGTGGTGATGGTGCAGCTCCCCAGCTGAAATGAGATGTCTAGGTAGTTCAAAAGTTCAGCTCAAATCAGTTATGAGCTCACTCGTCACCGGACAACTTTTCACCAATTGTTCCTATATGAGTCTCCTAACTTTAGCCTTCATCATTTATCTCAAATTAACTCCCTTATGTGCGGTTGAATGTACCTTCATTCAAGGATAAAAAAATTAAGTACATAAAGTAGCAATGTGTATAATATAAGAATGTAGACTATAGGTTATAATAATAACTCATGCATCATATGATAATGGATGAATATTATTATTATTATAACTATAGATTATATGCTTGAAAATCAATCAATGATGTAAACCATAGGACATAATGAATGAATGCACATGTTATGATAATTCAAGTATAGTCTAATATGCAAATGTATGCTCATAATAATATATAGTGCATAAATGAGTAAATATAAGATAAAATAAGGTAGAACTCCCTTAGATTGAGCTTGATGGATCTTCAATGATGTGAGTTTATCATGAAGAAAGTTGATGCATGATAGGATCACATCACCCGAGTAATCCTATATAAATTTTCCTAGCTCCTTGTCCTTAGTTAAGCTCAAATTCAGCTCCCAAGTTGATGTATATGTTGGAACCTATAAGAAACATAAAAAGTTTATATTAAAAATTAACCTAAGTACTTAAGCATATAATATGAAGATGTGGACTATATGTTATATGCATAAATATCATATAACATGGTATTCATAATAAATGATAAATAGAAACATGTAATAATAATATCCTAAAAAATGATATATAATCATAACATATATTTGAATGATATGAAAGACATGATAAACTAAGCATAGGATGATATGAATGATTTGATAATTTATACTAACATGTGAATGCATGCTTATGATAGAATAAAATGTATAAATGATATAATATAAGGTAAGGTAAGGAAGAACTCCCTTAGAAGCAACAATGAAGAATGCCCATGGAATAATCAAGTTATGGAGAAAGTTGGTCTCGATCGTGATTGTATCAACCCCTTTCTTTAAGGCAAATTTTCCTCAAATTGAAGCTCTTCACCATTGATTGCTTCTTTTGTGGAGGAATGAATGAATCTACTCCATGTAGAACATTCAACTCCATTTGTTCAGCCTGCAAAGGTAGAAAAGAATGGTTCTTGAAAGTATGATTAGTATAAAGAATGTAATTTATAGGTGCGTGTATCAATTCACTCCTCCACAAAAGAAGCAATCAATGGCGAAGAGCTTCGATTTGAGGACAAGTCACCTTAAAGAAGGGGGTTGATACACGCACGATTGAGACCAACTTTCTCTATAACTTTATTATTCCATGGACGTTCTTCATTGCTGCTTCTAAGGGAGTTCTTCCTTACCTTGTCTTATATTATATCATTTATACATTCTATTCTATCATAAACATGCATTCACATGTTAGTATAAATTATCATAAGCATGCATTCACATGTTAGTATAAGTTATCATATCACATGTTAGACATAATCTACGGCCAAAGGACATCAATTTTATGAAAGGTTACTTTTTCTCAAATTGTGCCTTTTCGCGAATTGGTGCCTTTTCAGGTCATGCCTTTTCACGAGGAGCTACCAAGTGAATCAACACATCAAGTGATGTAAGGCAAATCTACACCCTTCAAAGGAAGTGAATAGACAACCTTATTGTTGTCCCGATCTAGGAATTTCAAAGTGATACCCTTTAATTGTATGTATGGCTGCAACAAAGAAAGATAATTAAAATGATTAGTAATGATATAATGAAATGGATAAATAATTAAAATGATAAAAAATGAATAAAACGAAAGGCACCTCTTCTGAGTGCAGCTCCCCAACTAAATTGAAGTCATCTTTTAGCTCGAATCTTTACCTCAACCCAACTATGAACTCACTTTTCTCTGGACAACTTTTAACCAAGGGTTCCTTATACTCTCTTGAGTGTCCCTATACTAGTTCTGTTGTTGTAGCTTTCACAATTCAGCTCAAATCAGCTCCCTTAGGTGAGGTCGAATGTACCTTCAAAGAAAACACAATATAAGCTAAGTATTTAAAGTAATAAATATTTAATATAAAGATGTGGGATAAGGCTATAACAATAACTTCATGCATCACATAATAATGAATGAAATATTATCATCATAGCTATAGATGTAATATATGTATATAAATATATCTATGTCATAAATGAGATTTGAGTCATGTATTATGAATATAATCATTATAATCATAGTGTAGGAAAATAATAAGTTAGATAAAGTCCCCCTTTGAATCTTATGAAAGATTGGAGATGCAAGGATGAATATGATGTCAAATTGGATCACATCATCCCCCTATTCTTTTAAGCAATTTGTCCTCAAATCGAAAGGTAGCTTCTCCCTAGTATCCTTTCTTATAACAGATACTGTCTTGTTATCAATGTTGATCTCTCCAGTAGGCACTTGTTTGAGACATGTCTCTTTGAAAAGATATCTTTCTAAAGGTCTTTCTTTGGATAATTTTATACCAATAGGTACCTTTATGAAAAGATTCTTTTCATGAGTCATGCCTTTTGAAAAAGTGTTGTGAAATTTCAAGTCCTGAAAAGAAAAGGGAGTTTCATAAATAAGATGATGATTAATGATAAATAAGTGAAAAAAATACTCACTGTCTATGTTTGTTGGATGGTTACAAGTCATGTCTTTTGAAGACATTGTTTTGAACGATTATGTTCCTTGGCATCTCAAAAGTCATGTGCCATGGCTCTCCAATAGGCATGTTCATTGGATCATGAATGGTTATAACTCTCGGAATTTGAATAGGAACGCCCTTTGAATCTTCACGAGTCACGTCCTTTGGTTCTCCTAAGGTCACATCTTTTGAATGAATAATTGCATCATTTTGCCTCTAATTAGACATATCTCTTGGATTTTTGAAGGTCATGTCTCCTAGTCTTGGTTCTCCTAAGGTCACGCCTTCTCTTTCCCCATGGCTTCAACGCTTTGTTTCATCCTAAGTTGATCACTCTGAACTTGTTTCAGTGTCAAAGGATTAAGGGCAATTTTCTTCTCTCCATGGTTGAATGAGTATTGGTTGGTGAAACAATCATGAATAGTTCTCTTGTCATATTGCCATGGTCTCCCAAGAAGTAGATGGCTAGCATGCATAGGAACTACATCACACATAACTTTGTCCTTGTACTTTCCAATCGAAAAAGGAACTATCACCTGTTTGTTAACGTTGAGTTCTCCTCGTTCATTGAGCCATTGTAGCTTATATGGATTTGGATGCTTTATAGTTTTTAATCCAATCTTTTACACCATGATTGTGCTTGCTACGTTGGTACAACTTCCACCATCTATGATCATGAAACAAACCTTGTCATTCACATGGTATCAGGTGTGAAAGATATTTTCCTTTGTGCATTATCCTCCGTCATTTGTGTGCTCAAACTTCTCTTAATCACCAGGATTTATCCTTCAACGTGAGCCTCAATTTCTGCTTCTTCATTGGAATCTTCTTGTGTTTCTTCTTTAGGCTCAGACTCAATATCGCAATTCCCAAGTAGAAACATTATATTCTAGTTGGGACATTGTGTAGAGACATGCCCCCTCCCAAGACATTTAATGCACCGAATGTCCCTTGAATGTTCAGTTGTTTGTTTTCCTCGGTTATTGTCTTTGTTCACTTGTTGAACCTTGGAAGATTCGGCTTGCTCTTTGCTAGGAATAGGAGTAGATTTCTTCAAGTTGTTTTGACTCCATTTTTAAGGTGTAGGCATAACATTGCGAGATGTATGTCTTCTCTGTAGTTTCCTTTCTATCTTCATCTCCATTTACACCATTTCATCTATTTCAATGTAATGGTATAACTCCAAAGTGTTAGCAATTTCTGAATTATGTCTGGCAAGAAATCTAGCCATGGTTGCTTCACGATCCTCCACACTCCTTTGACCTTGTTTGAGATTCTGTAGTTTGTAAAACAAATCTCTGTGATAATGAACATGAATGAAACGTTTTCGTATTATACCTTTCATTTCATGCCATGTTGAGATTGGTCTTTCTCCATTCCTCATCCTACTTATGGTAATTTGATCCCACCATATCAAAGCATAATATATGAATTCCATGGCCATCAATCTTGCTTTATTTAATTCTAAATAGTTGTGGCAACTAAAAACATATTCCACCTTGCATTCCCATTCAAGATAGGCTTCGGAATCAGTTTTCCTTGAAATTGAGGAATTTTAATCTTGATGTTGCTCATGTTGTCATCAACATTAGCACGCCTGGGTCCTTGTAACATTGATTGTTATACTCCATCATAATTATCTAGAGTGTCATATTCTTGGAGAGGTTGTTGTCTCATACCCATCATTGTTTCTAGCTTCTGGTAGATCTTGACATTGTGATGTGAGCACATCTATGCCAGCAAAGGAAGCTGATCCGGAGGTCTTACTAACAGGACCTATCACACGTTCTAAGGCAAAGCATTTCAGGGAAGCTCTTTCTCTTAAGTTTTTATAGGTTTCTAAATCATTTTGTAATGTTTATGCCTTAGAAACTAAGCTTTTCAATGTGTTACATACTGATGTGTAACATCACCTTAGTTATACTAAGTAATTATATGCATTTGCATTAGTTTCATTAGATATATAAGTGTGTGTATTATATATATTACTTTATGCTTTTAATAAGTTTTATAGTTCATAAGTGTGTTTGCATGGTATTTTCAGTTTATTAGTAAGTTTACAATAAGTGTGCCATACTTTGATGGATGTTATTATGTTTTTCATATAGGAACAATAAAGGGCAGCAACTTAAGTTTGCCATACTAAGTAATTATATGCATTTGCATTAGTTTCATTAGATATATAAGTGTGTGCATTATATATATTACTTTATGCTTTTAATAGGTTTTATAGCTTGTAAGTGTGTTTGCATGGTATTTTCAGTTTATTAGTAAGTTTACAATAAGTTTGCCATACTTTGATGGATGTTATTATGTTATTATGTTTTATATTAATCCTTGCTCGGTTGAAGATCAAAGGAGTGCATGCCACTCATCTCAGCTCAAATTAACTTACTACACTTTCAGCTAGCTAAATTCAGCTCACCTTAGCTCCGTTCAGCTCCACTAGCTCAATTTAAGCTAACAAGTCCAGAAGCAGCTCAAGGGTGTCCTACGTGTGGGAAAGTGTCCTACAAGCATGTGAGCAGCATGTGGGGCGTTATATACCTATCCAAGAGTGCATGGGATGTGTGACATAGTGCACATGTGTGGAAATTCAACATTATGCAGATTTGAATTCAAACTAAAAGCACATGTGAAATTGTTTGAATTCTCAACCCTTCCCTCCATGCATGGACGTTTTAAACTCCTTATCCACACAAATGGGAAGCAACACTGATGTAAGGCTACCAAGATTCTTCAATGATGGAGAAGTTGGAAGCCTTATTGTTTCCAGATCTATGAGAGACACCAAATGCTACACTTTAAATTAATAAGCAATCTGCACAATTAAAGAAAGAAATGATTAAGGGATTGATAATTAAGAATGGAAATGAAAATGGAAAGAAATGATAGTGATAGAAATGTTATCAAATGTTGGATGTGGAAGTGTTGTTGAATTGTCCTTCAATGATTATAAAATTTGGCCTCCAATGATGTTGTTGTACGCTTGCCTTGATGATGGTTGAAGGATGGCTTTATGGGGATGGAATGGTAAGGGATATGAAGATGTTGTAGGCGTGAAGGTGATAGATATGAATAAAAGGTAGTATCTCAAAGAAGACTCAAAGAAGAACCAATGTTATAGAACAAAGACCCAGACTTTATATTGCTTCTTTAAGGTGTGGTAAACAAGGACTTGAACCCACTAGTTATAAAAACTAGGAACTCAAAGTATCTATGGAAGAGGTTGACGCCACAAACTTATTGATGCGATCATGCCAAGGACCAAACTTCTTCAACACATGATCACTTCATGGACGTTCTGCCTTGTTGATTCTAAGGGAGTCTTACCTTATTTTATTATTTATTTACTCATTTATGCATTACATGTCACGTGAATATGTTTATCTTATTCTCAATTTTTGCTTGAATATTATATGCTGTCATTTATATGTATAATATATGATAGTCATGCATGACTTATTAATTCACATATTTATATAACTCATTCAATGCATATGCATTCATAGTTAGCTCATTTTCATTATTAACATAGGTGGAAGCATGCATTCATAATTATCATAGCTCAATTCCTATCTAATTATTTGTTTACATACGTTGTCTAGGTTCATTGGATGCTAAGAAAACTAAAGGCAATTGAAGAGTTGGTTGGACAGTTCACGTCAGTCAGATTGATCTACATTTTGGAACATGTTCCAAACATCTTTGGGTGATTAAGTCTTCTTAACATTTAATCCCCTATCTCGTATATTTCCAACGCATTTTGAATCACATCAATCCGATATTGGGAGCTTGAGATATACCAAGATTACTGAATACAGTGCAGACTGGAAATTAATACGGGATTTGCAATCATTCATCTCCTTCAAAGGACTTATGCATGGGAGGAATTAATGAAGACATACATGGACGATAAAAGAATATTAAAATGAATCAGAACATTGGTGAGGAGGTGCAAGGATTCTTTTAAAGTCTTTTAAATTCATCCATTCATACATATTCATGCAAGAAGCCAAATAGTCATGTTCACACAAGGGGGAAGAATTTCAGCCAAGATACATTCATGAACATTCATCCATATAAGACAAATCAACAAGTTCACACAAGGTGGGATGAATTCGGCCAAAGGATGTATTCCATTAAAAGATGAACATCCATTCATCAAAATTCATTCACCTAAGCCAGGCTTTGTATCTACATAAAGTATGAACATTCATCCATGAATGTTCACTCATTAAAGCTTGTATGTGTATCCTAGGAATATTTAGGCCTATAAATAGTTTAGCTTTCATCAAGGGAGATGGATGCATTATTTTCAAACTCATTCACCAAATCCAAGTGCATGAAGGGAGCCTATGAGTCACGTTCACACTTGGTGCATGCATTCCAAAGGGGGCCGAACATACAATGAAACATTCCTAAAAATTCATGCAAGGAAATGAACCAACATGTTCATATCAAGAGAGGATGAATTCGGCTATGAAGATGTATTCACTTAAATGGATGAATATTCATTTATTTTATTAGTCCATGAACTTGCATAGGGGACGTACATTGTATCTATTTAAGGATGAACATTTATTCATGAATGTTCAATCATTAAATCTTGTAGGTGCATCCTAGACATCTCTTAGGCCTATAAACAGCTTTCCATTTCATTTGTAGAAAGGAATTCACTTTGTTTAATCAAATATTTGTCAGAGTTTCTCTCTTTAGTTCTTAAGTGAACTTTATCGACTTATCAAGTTTATGCTTGTGGCCTCAACCCCTTTCTTTTCACCTTGATACTTCTGGTTCCTATCTCTTTATAGATAGTGGGTCAAAGTACTTAATACCACCCCTTGAAGAAGCAATATAAAGTCTGGGTCTTTTCTCTCTATAGCATTGGTTCTTCTTTGAGTCTTCTTTGAGATGCTACTTTTCATATTCATCTCCACACCTTCATTCTACTTCCATTACCAAACTTCATCATTTCCTTGAAACATATCACCAACTTATATACATTTTCTGCTGCCATATTTATCTTTCTATTTCATTACTTCCATTTAACCATTTTTTTAGCTTTCTTGTTTGTGCAGGATACTTGTTGCTTTCCTGGACCGAAACAATCAAAGGTACAACCTTGACTTCACCATCCATCCAAGTGTGGCTAGGTTGAACAATATCACTTATAAAGCTTGCTTAATCGATATAGTTCTAAAAAGAACTTGAAGAGAGAATAATCTCACAAAGATTTATATTATCAAAAGGGTTGAGTTTACAAATGAATGCCAAAGCCTATATGTAGGCTTGCATGGGTTTGGACGAATAACTATATGTCCATTCGGCTAGATACATGATTTTTAAATGAAAATACATGATGTTTTAATGAATGGATATGTCCATTCCCGAATAGTCTCCTTGTGGTTCATCTTGGCGCCAATTTTGAAGCAATAACTTGCTTTGGCCGAATAGGGAGAAGCCCCTTCACTTTGGCACCCAATTTGTTCAACACACATGGCACATGGGTGGCTGGTCATGAGGCACTCACATGGGTGGCATATGATGCTTATGGTGTGGCTCCTCCATGGTGTGAAGATAAGCAGCAAGTTAGGCGTGACTTGGCATCCAACATGTGTCTAAATGACATGTCATCAATGGGGTAGCAGCTTGTTATGAAAGGTAACATTTGTGAAAGGTAACCTTTCATAATTTGAGCTACTTTCCATGTGTTTGAGCTAAAGATGAGCTAGCCATAGATAAAGGACAAATAGGCGAGTCTTACGATATCTCCTTATGAAAAGACACCTCTTGGAATGGCAACTCTTCGTGAAAAGGTACGAATGCACAAAAAATGACCTAGACCATATTTAAAGTGAATTGTGTGGTGGTGGTGATGGTGCAACTCTCTAGCAAAAATGAGGTCTCTAGCTAGCTCAAAAGTCTAGCTCAAGTCAGCTAGCTCGGGGGGTCAGTTGGCAACTTTGTCCCAAAATGTCTTGAGCTGTCCCAGAGTTGTCCTAGTCAAATTTCCATAGCTCTTGAACTCTAATGCTAGCTTTAATTCAGCTCCCATCATGTGGCCGAACATGCACTGATACGATCCAAACAAGCTCTAATTTTCTCAATGACTTGAACACACCATGGATGTTCTTCAAATATGTTTCTAAGGGAGTTCTTCATTACCCTATCTTATACTATATCATTTATACATTCTATTCTATCATAAGCATGCATTCACATGTTAGTATAAATTATCATATTATTATTTCCATCCTATGCTTATTTGATCATGTTTTTCATATTATTCAAATATATGCTATGATTACATATCATTTCTTACGATATTATTATTACATGTTTCCATTTATCATTTATGAAACCATGTTATATGATATTCATGTATACAACATATACCCATATCTTTATGATTGATACAAAATGTTATAAGCATTATGGATAGTCTTATAATCATATTTAGCATGATTATCATATATACATCAAGGCAGCATCATTATAATACATTTCGTTAGTTCATAGGCATTCATATTAACTCTTAAGCCTCATTCATAATCTTACACATATTATGAGATGATATAATTAGCTCATGGCCTTCAAACTTAGCTCACATTACCATAATCAAACATGGTAGCAAGGTATTTAGCTCGTCTTAGCTCAATATCATGGACTTACCTTGTTTCCTTGCACATGTAGGTACATTGGAGCATGATGCACATTGAGGTAGCTTGGTGAATGATTTGGACGTCATATGCAGCTCACAAATAGCTTACAAATTACAAGGTAGCTCATGGAACACTAAGGGAAGCTCGATTCAGCTGGAGGAGCTTAAGGCTAGCTAAACTTAGCTAGTTGGACTATTTGGAGCTGAGTTACCAAAAGTGATGTCAAAGGTAGCTAAATGTAGCTGAACATAATGTTGAGGAGCTCACAAGGACTTAGCAAGGAAGCTTGTTCACAAACAGCCCATGTTTGCTAGCTAGCTCCACAACTCAAGCTAGCTTGAAGAAGACACATGCACGCCCAAGAGAGAGAGAGCATGACCAGCCATCATTCCATGCACAAGGCTGCACCACAAGGATTCCTAGAACACCCATGTGCCTTGCATATGACCAGCCCCCATGTGCCTTGCATAAGGATCATTTAGGCGCCAATATGAAGAGTTCCCTCCCTATTCGGCCAAGCCATGTGTTTTGCATGTGATCAGCCCCCATGTGCCTTGCATATGAATCCATTTAGGCGACAAGATGAATGGCCATCTATCCATTCGGCCAAACACCATTACTCCTCCAATTTGGCACCAACTTAAAGGGTTTCAAGTGTACACTTCAACCGAACCAGCACCTATTTATTCAAGTTATTTAAGAATTAAATTATGTCATTTTAGGAAGGCACAAGGCTGGTCGAATCTCCTTGATGTAAGGCTAACCAGGCTTCTTCAATAATGGAGAAGTTGGTAACCTTGTTGTTTCCTAATCTAGGAGAGACACCAAATGCTACGCCTTGAATTGAAAAGTAATCTGCACAAAAGAAGAATAATTGATTAAGTAAATGAATAATTAAGAAAGGAAATGGAAAGAATTGAAATGGATAGAATAGTTATCAAAGAAGGGCTGCGGAAGTGTTGTAGAATGATCCTTCAAGTGATGATGGATTCGGCCTCCAATGGTGGTAAATGGATGAATGCCTTGTTGATGATGAAGGATGATTATATGGGTGTGAAGGGATATGGATAATGGTGATGGAAATATTAATGGATTGGAGTTGGCGTGATAGTGATGATGGAAGGTGGTAATGAATAGATAGTAATCTTATAAGACTAAGAAGGAACCAATGCTATAAAGGAGCAAAGACCCGTTTCTTATAAGTCGTTATAAGGGATGGTATTAAGGACTTTGACCCTCTATCTATAGGAGATAGGAACCAGAAGTATCAAGGTGAAGGAATGACGCCACAAGCATTAGAAAGGCTTGCTTAATCGATATAGTTCTAAAAAGAACTTGAAGAGAGAATAATCTCACAAAGGATTTTTAATTAATCAAAGGGTTGTGTTACAAATGAAATACAATAGTCTATTTATAGTTTTCAAAGGGTTTAAGCCGAATAGATACTTGATGGTTCGGCCAAGGTTGAAACCCCTTTGAAAATACATGATTTTTGATGAAAGTACATGATTTAAATGAAGATACATGCTCTTGGCCGAATGGTTATGTGTTGGTTCGGGCCTAAGGTTGATTTGAATGCATTTGGAAGTTATTTGGGTGCCAAAATGAAGAGGAAAGATTCTTTGGCCGAATAGGAAGCATCCCTTGGTGTTTTGGCGCCAATTTGATGTCACATGGAGTGCACATGCTTGAATGATGCACATGGCAGCCTACTTGAACGCACATGGGTCTTCTTGCAAGGCTTTGGTGATTTTATAACCATAGGATGGTGTCTTGAAGTCCATGGAATGAATATGACAGCAACTAGGCGTGACTTTGCTTCCAACATGCATCTAGGTGTCATGGCCTTCAATGGGCAGCAACTTGTCATGAAAGGTCATATTATGTGGAAGATAACCTTTCATCATTTGAGGTACTTTACAAGTGTTTGAGCTGAAGATGAGCTGGCCATAGATGAATTACATGAAGATGAGTCATAGGCCAGCTCTTTGTGAAAAGGCACCTTTTGGAATGATAACTATTCGCGAAAAGGTACGAATCCACAAAAATTGACATAGACCATATTTGAAGTGTTCTGTGTGGTGAAGATGACGGTGCAACTCTCCAACTGAAATGAGGTCTCTAGCTAGCTCAAAAGTCCAGCTCAAGTGAGCTATGAGCTCGGGGGTCAACTGGCAACTTTGTCCCAAAATGTTCTTGAGCTGTCCCGAAGTTGTCCTAGTTAAGTTTCCATAGCTCTTGGACTCCAATTCTAGCTTTAAGTCAGCTCCCATCATATGGCCAAACATGCACCTACAAAAGAAAGCATAATATAAGCTAAGTATATGAATTATTGTAAAGTAATAAGAATGTGCATATTATAAAGATGTGAACTATAGGTTATAATAATAACTCATGCATCATATGATAATGAATGAATATTATTATTATAATTATAGATTATATGCATGAATATCAATCAATGATGCAAACCATAGGACATAATGAATGAATGCACATGTTATGATAATTCAAGCATAGTCTAATATGAAAATGTATGCTCATAATAATATATAGTGCATAAATGAGTAAATATAATATAAAGTAAGGTAGAACTCCCTTATATTGAGCTTGATGGATTTTTAATGATGTGAGTATGTAATGCAGAAAGTTGGTGCTAGAGAGGATCACATCATCCTCCCCTTCTTTTATGCGATTTGTCCTCAAATCGAAATGTGACTTCTCCAAATTGTATACCCCTTCAACCGTTGTTGATTTATATTCTAAATATATCCATTCAATAGTAACTTGTTCAAGACATTCCCTTTCGAAAAGATCTATGAAAGGATCCTTGTGAAAAGTCATGAACCTTGAATAAGTATCTTGAACCTCCTTGTCATCTTTTGGATGACCAAGAGTGATGTCTTTTGAATCGAAAGAGATGTTGCTTTGAACGTTCATAACTTTTGGCATTCTAAAAGACACATTCTTTGGTCCTCCAAAGCTCATGTCCTTTGATTGAAGAGTCACAGCCTTAGATTCCTGAAGAGTCACGTCCTTTGGCTCCTTTCCTTGAAAAATTATGTTCTTTAAATTGTTCTTGCTATCATAAATTAATAAAATAATGCCACATACATGAATCGAATTACTGCAAAATGAATCAAAATAAGTAAATGAAAAACTATTGACAAGATGAATGGACATATCAAACCAGGGTGGATGTTTAATGGGAGTTGGTTGCTGAATTCATTTTATTGTTGACAATGCACTTGGAATGTCAATGAACACAACTCTTGGCACTTCAAGGAATGCTTCTTTTGGAACTTCAAATGGTATAACCTTTGAAATATCAAAAGACATGTTTTGTGATTCACCAAAACTCATGACTATTGGTTCTTCAAAAGTCACATCTTTTAGTCCTCCAAAAGCCATGATTCTTGAATCGTCTCCTCGAAAAGATATGTCTTTTGAATTTCGCTGCAAAACATAAGGAAAAATAGGAGGAGTAAAGTTAGATAAAATTTATTCAAAAGTCTTCTTTTCTACTCCAATCTCATTCCCCTCATTTTTAATTCCAATGTGTTCTTCATCCACTCTCTGATTTTCATCATTTTCAACGTTTTGTTCAATTTCAAATTGCATTCCTTCACTGTAACTTTCTTCCAAACGTTCTTCTTCAAGTTGTTCCTTCATTGTTTTAATGCATTCCCTCAAGATGTTTTGATCTTCATTTACTCGGCTAGAGGATAATAGAGTCAAGATGATTTTTCTTTTATTGTGGTAGAATGAATATCGATTTGTGAATCCATCATACAATGCTCGTTTATCAAACTGCCAAGGTCGACCGAAAAGAAGATGGCTTGAATTTATGGAAGCAACATCACAAAAGACTTCATCTTCATATCTCCCAATTGAAAAGGGCACAAGTACTTGCTCTATGACTTCGAACTCTTCATCTTCATTTAATCCTTGCAAAACATATGGGCTAGGATGTTTGAATGTTGTAAGTCCCAATTTCTTAACCATGTATGTGCTTGCAATGTTTTTACAACTTCCTCCATCAATAGCTACAAGACACACTTTACCATTTACATGGCAACGAGTGTGAAATGTGTTTGTTGTTTGTTGTTCATCCTCCAATGTTTGGAAAGATGGAAGATCACAAGACATTGTTAGTATAAAAATAAAAAAAAATTAAAACCTTACCAGCACACTCACAAAATCCTAACTTGGTCACTCCAAAGATATTTAAGACTTCACCCCACTCGCACTCGTGTTTGCACTCGGGATATGTTCTTGGCTTTTTCTGATCCCCCTTCTGATCTCACCCTCTCGTTTGCCTTTTACCACACAATTCTCTCTTGTGGGTCCTTTAAAGAACTAACTCAAGATTGAGCAAGTTTCTTAGTTTGTGTGTTGGCATAAAACAATATGGTTAGGGTATAGAAATGGTTATGGTAAAGGTAGGATAGAAAAGGTTAAGAAAAGGATAAAGTAATGAAATAAGAAAAGTTGAAAGAAAAGGAAATGAAATAGTAAGAAAGTGAAGATACCTTACAATTCAAGTTGCAACACTTACTATCTTCCTTCACTAGAAACAACAAGGATACCTCCTTCAAGTTTGATGTTGGGGTATATTGTATTGTGCTTCTCTTTGATTGTATTTGCAATTTTGCTTCACTTTTTCTTTGCTTTTTGATTCTTCTTTTTTTTTCTTTCTTTTGCACCCAAATATGATGTAGGAGTCTTTTTCTTCTTTCTTGTTGCTTTTTGTTGTAGCACTTTGAATGTCAATCCACCAAAGCTCTGATTACTGCTTGATGTAAGGCTAACCATGCTTCTTCAATAATGGAGAAGTTGGCAACCTTGTTGTTTCCTGATCTAGGAGAGACACCAAATGCTACGCCTTGAATTGAAAAGTAATATGCACAAAAGAAGAATAATTGGTTAAGTAAATGAATAATTAAGAAAGGAAATGGAAAGAATTGAAATGGATAGAATAGTTATAAAAGAAGGGCTGCGGAAGTGTTGTAGAATGATCCTTCAAGTGATGATGGATTCGGCCTCCAATGATGGTAAATAGACGAATGCCTTGTTGATGATGAAGGATGATTATATGGGTGTGAAAGGATATGGATAATGGTGATGGAAATATTAATGGAATGGAGTTGGCGTGATAGTGATGATGGAAGGTGGTAATGAATAGATAGTATCTTATAAGACTAAGAAGGAACCAATGCTATAAAGGAGCAAAGACCCGTGATGTGAGTACACCAACGCCACCTTCAAAGGATATGGAAGTAATGCCACAAGGACCAATAACTCGATCAAGAGCCAAACTTTCAAGGAAGCTCTTACTACCAAATGCATTAAAACCTTTGAATCATTTAGAAAGGCATCCCCAAACAATAGATTATATAATATGTTTTATGTTGACATATAATATAAACTATGAACCACATATTTATATCTTATATTACTTAGCTTATAAATGTTTTCTTTTGTAGGTGCATGTTCGGCCATATGATGGGAGCTGACTTAAAGCTAGCATTGGAGTCCAAGGGCTATTGAAACTTAACTAGGACAACTCCGGGACAGCTCAAGAACATTTTGGGACAAAGTTGGCAGCTGACCCCCGAGCTCATAGCTCACTTGAGCTATATTTTTGAGCTAGCTAGAGACTTCATTTCAGCTGGAGAGTTGCACCATCATCTTTACCACACAGAGCACTACAAATATAGTCTAGGTCATTTTTTTTGGATTCATACCTTTCCACGAAGAGTTGCCATTCCGAGAAGTGCCTTTTCACAAGGAGTTGTCCTATGACTTGTACACATGCCCTTCATCTATGGCCAGCTCAACTTTAGCTCAAACTCAAGAGAAGTAGCTAAAATGATGAAAGGTTACTTCACACAAATGTGACCTTTCATAATTAGTTGCTGCCCCATTGATGCCATGTCACCTAGACACATGTTTGATGCCAAGTCACGCCTAAGTTGCTGTTCATCTTCACGCTATGGAGGAGTCCACGCCTTAAGCATTCTACACCATCCATGTGAGTGCCACATGACCAGCCACCCATGTGCTTTGCATGTGAATGAAATAGGCGCCAAAATGAAGAGGCTTCTCTCTATTCGGCCTAAACATCATCATGCTTCAAGTTGGCGCCAAGATGAAGAGATATGGGAACCATTCAACCAAAGACATCTCCCCTCATCCAAGCATCATTTATTTTCGTTTTAAGACATGTACTTTGCCGAAAAGGCATGTATTTATTCGCCCAAGCCTTTACAAATCTATAAATAGGCCTTGGCATTCATTTGTAAACTAAACCCTTTGATCAATTAAAAATCCTTTGTGAGATTATTCTCTCTTCAAGTTCTTTTTAGAACTATATCGATTAAGCAAGCCTTTCTAAAGCTTGTGGCGTCATTCCTTCACCTTGATACTTCTGGTTCCTAGTTTAAATAACTAGTGGGTCAAAGTCCTTTCATACCATCTCTTATAAAACTTATAAGAAACGGGTCTTAGCTCTGTTATAGCATTGGTTCCTTCTTAGTTTTATAAGATACAATCTGTCCATCACCATTATCACGCCTATATCATCACCATAGTCCATCACCATTATCACGCCTATATCATCACCATATTCCATCATCATATCACGCCTATATTATCACCAACTTATAAATTTACATTTCTTCATCTTTGAATTATCCTTTATCCTCAACAAGGCATTCGTCCATCACCACCATTGGAGGTCGAATCCATCATCACTTGAAGGATCATTCTACAACACTTCCGCAGCCCTTCTTTGATAACTATTCTAACCATTTCAATTCTTTCCATTTCCATTTACTTTTCATTTCTTAATTATCATATTACTTAATCAATTCTTCTTCTTTTGTACAGATTACTTTCAATCCAAGGTGTAGCATTTGGTGTCTTTCCTAGATCGGGAAACAACAAGGTTGCCAACTTCTCCATAATTGAAGAAGCCTGGTTAGCCTTACATCAAGCGGTAATCAGAGCTTTGGTGGATTGACATACAAAGTGCTACAAAAAAAAAGCAACAAGAAAGAAGAAAACAAAAGAGAAAAGAAAAAGACTCCTACATCAAATTTGGAGTGCAAAAGAAAGAAAAGAAAAAAAAGAAGAAAATCAAAAGCAAAAGAAAAGTGAAGCAAGTTGCAAAGTACACTCAAAGAGAAGCACCATACAATCTGCCCAACATCAAACTTGAAGGAGGTATCCTTGTTGTTTCTTGTGAAGGAAGATAGTAAGTGTTGCAACTTGAGTTGTAAGTTATCTTCACTTATTTACTATTTCATTTCCTTTTCTTTCATCTTTTCTTATTCCATTACCTTATCATCTTTCTTAACCTTTTCTAGCCTATCCTTTATCATATACCCTAACCATTTCTAAACCGACGCACAAACTAAAGAAACTTGCTCAATCTTGAGTTAGTTCTTAAAAAGGACCTATAAGAGAGAATCGAGCGGTAAAAGGCAAACGAGAGGGTGAGATCAGAAGGGGGATCAGAAAAAGCCAAGGATCATATCCTCGAGTGCAAACACGAGAGTGAGTGGAGTGCAATCTGAATTTTCTTGGAGAGATCACGTGAGGTTCTTGTGAGTGTGCTGGTAAGGTTTTAATTTATTCTTTTATTTTACTAACCATGTCACAAGAATTGTTTGATTTCCATTCAGTTTCGAGACAAGCTTTTGTCATCAAAAAGGCTTTAAGCACTCAAATCATAGAAGATGACCAAAGAGAAAACATCTTCCATACTTGTTGTCATATAAACAACAAGGTTTGTTTTATGATCATCGATGGAGGAAGTTGTACGAATGTTGCAAGCACTCTTATGGTGGAAAAACTTGGCTTGAAGACTTCTAAGCATCCAAATCCATATAAACTTCAATGGTTAAATGATGGTGGGGAAGTAAGAATCACAAAGCAAGTTGTCATTCCATTCTCAATTGGCAAATATCAAGATGAAGTCCTTTGTGATGTTGTACCAATGGATGCTGGACATATACTTTTGGGAAGACCATGGCAATTCGACCGACGATCAATCCATGATGGGTTTACCAACATATATACTATCATTCATAATGATAAAAAATTCACTTTGACACCACTATCTCCTAGTCAAGTGAATGAAGATCAAATTCATTTGAAGAAAAGCATGGAGTCAATCAACAACAATGAAAAAGAAACGACTAAAGCATTGAACATATATGATGGAAGAAAGGAGATTCGAAAACATTTACTGTCACATAAGGCTTTAATTGTACTAATGTACAAGGAAAGTCTACTTTTAACTAATCTCCAAGAAGGTTTGCCTTCTTCTGTTGTTTCTCTTTTACAGGAATTCGAAGCCATGTTTCTAGAAGATATACCAAGAGGACTTCCGCCTCTTCGAGGAATTGAACATCAAATCGATTTCATTCCTGGTGCCACCATACCAAACAAACCAGCTTATAGAAGTAATCCAGAGGAAACAAAGGAACTTCAAAAACAAGCTGGTGAGTTAATGGAAAAGGGGTACATTCGAGAAAGCCTAAGTCCATGTGTTGTTCATGTTTTGCTTGTACCAAAGAAGGATGGTTCATGGAGAATGTGTGTAGATTGTCGAGCAGTTAATCAGATCACTATCAAATACCGACATCCAATTCCAAGGCTTGACGATATGCTGGATGAACTAAGTGGTGCCACCATCTTCTCCAAAATTGATCTTAAAAGTGGATATCATCAGATTAGGATGCGAGAAGGAGATGAATGGAAAACTTCTTTCAAAACAAAGCAAGGATTATACGAATGGTTGGTTATGCCCTTTGGACTAACCAATGCACCTAGTACTTTCATGAGGTTAATGAACCATGTACTTCGGGCTTTTATTGGTAAGTTTTGTGTGGTACATTTCGATGATATTTTGATTTATAGCCATACTTTGGATGATCATGTGCAACATTTGAGGTCAGTACTTGAAACTCTCCAAAAAGAGAAACTTTATGCTAACCTTCAAAAATGTTATTTTTGCACTAACAAGCTTACATTCTTAGGATTTATTGTAAGTTCACAAGGACTTGAAGTAGATCCAGAAAAGATTAAAGTAATTCAGGACTGGCCAACACCTACATCAATAAGCCAAGTCAGAAGTTTTCATGGACTTGCAAGTTTTTACCGGAGATTTGTGCCCAATTTTAGTTCTATTACCTCTCCCTTAACTGGGGTAATTAAAAAGAATTCTACCTTTGAATGGGGAAAAGAACAAGAAGAAGCATTCACGGCCATCAAGGAATTCTTGACTAAAGCACCGCTTCTGGTACTTCCTAATTTCGATAAAACTTTTGAAATAGAATGTGATGCTTCTGGAATTGGTATAGGTGCCGTTTTTGACTCAAGAGGGACGACCAATTGCATACTTTAGTGAAAAGTTAAGTGGTGCTTCACTAAACTATCCTATTTATGACAAAGAGATGTATTCTCTTATAAGGGCATTAGAGACGTGGCAACACTATCTATGGCCCAAGGAATTTGTCATTCATACTGATCACGAGGCATTGAAGCATATTAAAACCCAACACAAACTCAACAAACGACATGCCAAGTGGATAGAATTTCTTGAGTCCTTCCCATACGTCATTCACTACAAGAAAGGTAAAGAGAATGTTATTGCAGATGCCCTTTCACTAAGGTATGTTCTTCTTAACACCTTAAACTCTAAGTTACTTGGTTTTTCTTTCCTTAAAGATTACTATGCTAATGATCATGATTTTGGAGAGAAATACAAGTCTTGTGAAAAGGGTGCAGTGGAGAAATTCTATAGACATGATGGGTACCTATTCAAGGAGGAAAGGTTATGTATTCCACAAGGTTCCTTTCGAGAAATATTGGTACGAGAAGCACATGAAGGAGGGCTCATGGGACATTTTGGAATCGGTAAGACATTGGAAATCTTGAAAGAACATATCTATTGGCCTAAGATGAAAAGGGATGTTGAACGGGTTTGTGATAGATGCATCGTTTGCAAAAAGGCTAAGTCAAAGGTCATGCCTCATGGACTTTACACACCTCTTCCCATTCCTATAGCACCATGGGTTGATATTTCCATGGATTTTGTGATGGGTCTTCCAAAAACAAGAAATAGGCGAGATTCTATATTTGTGGTGGTTGATCGGTTTTCCAAAATGGCCCATTTCATACCATGTCACAAAACCGATGATGCAACCCATGTGGGTAATCTATTCTTCAAAGAAGTTGTGAGATTGCACGGCATACCAAGGACCATTGTTTCTGACCGAGATGTCAAGTTCCTTAGCCATTTTTGGAGAACATTATGGAACAAACTTCGAACTAAATTGTTGTTTTCAACAACTTGTCACCCCCAAACTGATGGGCAAACGGAGGTAGTCAACAGAGTATTATAAACATTGTTGAGAGCCATCATCAAGAAAAACATAAAGACTTGGGAAGACTGCCTACCACATGTTGAATTTGCTTACAACCGGTCAGTTCATTCGGCCACAAAAATTTCACCATTCGAGGTAGTGTATGGATTCAATCCCTTAACTCCTTTAGACCTTCTTCCTCTACCTCAAGAACAAATGGTTCACAAGGATGGCAAGAACAAGGCTGAGTTCATCAAGAAGTTACATGAATAAGTTCAGCACAATATTGAGAAAAGAACAAAGCAGTATGAGCAACAAGCCAATAAGGGACGTAAACCACTCCATTTGGAAGTTGGAGATTGGGTATGGGTGCATTTGTGAAAGGAAATGTTTCCTACTAAAAGGAAATCTAAGCTTTTACCAAGAGGAGATGGTCCCTTTCAAATCATTGAGAAGATTAATGACAATGCATACAAGTTAGATCTTCCCGGAGAATACAATGTAAGTGCCACCTTCAATATAGCAGATCTATCTCCAATCAAGGATGATGACAATTTGGGGACAAATTGCATAAAAGAAGGGGGGATGATGTGAGTACACCAACGCCACCTTCAAAGGATATGGAAGTAATGCCACAAGGACCAATAACTTGATCAAAAGCCAAACTTTTCAGGGAAGCTCTTACAACCAAATGCATTAAAACCTTTGAATCATTTAGAAATGCTTCCCCAAACAATAGATTATATAATATGTTTTATGTTGACATATAATATAAACTATGAACCACATATTTATATCTTATATTACTTAGCTTATAAATGTTTTCTTTTGTAGGTGCATGTTCGGCCATATGATGGGAGCTGACTTAAAGCTAGCATTGGAGTCCAAGAGCTATGGAAACCTAACTAGGACAACTCCAGGACAGCTCAAGAACATTTTGAGACAAAGTTGCCAGCTGACCCCCGAGCTCATAGCTCACTTGAGCTGGATTTTTTAGCTAGCTAGAGACTTCATTTCAGCTGGAGAGTTGCACCATCATCTTCACCACACAGAGCACTACAAATATGGTCTAGTTCAATTTTTGTGGATTCGTACCTTTCCGCGAAGAGTTGCCATTCCGAGAAGTTCCTTTTCACAAGGAGTTGTCCTATGACTTGTACACATGCCCTTCATCTATGGCCAGCTCAACTTCAGCTCAAACTCATGAGAAGTATCTCAAATGATGAAAGGTTGCTTCACACAAATGTGACCTTTCATAATTAGTTGCTGCCCCATTGATGCCATGCTACCTAGACACATGTTTGATGCCAAGTCACGCCTAAGTTGCTGCTCATCTTCATGCCATGGAGGAGTCCACGCCTTAAGCATTCTACACCATCCATGTGAGTGCCACATGACCAGCCACCCATGTGCTTTGCATGTGAATGAAATAGGTGCCAAAATGAAGAGGCTTCTCTCTATTCGGCCTAAACATCATCATGCTTCAAGTTGGCGCCAAGATGAAGAGATATGGGAACCATTCGGCCAAAGACATCTCCCCTCATCCAAGCATCATTTATTTTCGTTTTAAGACATGTACTTTGCCGAAAAGGCATGTATTTATTCGCCCAAGCCTTTACAAATCTATAAATAGGCCTTGGCATTCATTTGTAAACTAAACCCTTTGATCAATTAAAAATCCTTTGTGAGATTATTCTCTCTTCAAGTTCTTTTTAGAACTATATCGATTAAGCAAGCCTTTCTAAAGCTTGTGACATCATTCCTTCACCTTGATACTTCTGGTTCCTAGTTTAAATAACTAGTGGGTCAAAGTCCTTTCATACCATCCCTTATAAAACTTATAAGAAACATGTCTTTGCTCCGTTATAGCATTGGTTCCTTCTTAGTTTTATAAGATACAATCTATTCATCACCATTATCACGCCTATATCATAACCATAGTCCATCACCATTATCACGCCTATATCATCACCATATTCCATCATCATATCACGCTTATATTATCACCAACTTATAAATTTCCATTTCTTCATCTTTGAATTATCCTTCATCCTCAACAAGGCATTCGTCCATCACCACCATTTGAGGTCGAATCCATCATCACTTGAAGGATCATTCTACAACACTTCCGCAACCCTTCTTTGATAACTATTCTATCCATTTCAATTCTTTCCATTTCCATTTACTTTTTATTTCTTAATTATCATATTACTTAATCAATTCTTCTTCTTTTGTGTAGATTACTTTCAATCCAAGGTGTAGCATTTGGTGTCTTTCCTAGATCGGGAAACAACAAGGTTGTCAACTTCTCTATAATTGAAGAAGCCTGGTTAGCCTTACATCAACCCGTTTCTTATAAGTCGCTATAAGGGATGATATTAAGGAATTTGACCCTCTATCTATAGGAGATAGGAACCAGAAGTATCAAGGTGAAGGAATGATGCCACAAGCTTTAGAAAGGCTTGCTTAATCGATATAGTTCTAAAAAGAACTTGAAGAGAGAATAATCTCACAAAGGATTTTTAATTGATCAAAGGGTTGTGTTACAAATGAAATGCAATAGCCTATTTATAGTTTTCAAAGGGTTTAGGCCGAATAGATACTTGATGGTTCGGCCAAGGTTGAAACCCCTTTGAAAATACATGATTTTTGATGAAAGTACATGATTTAAATGAAGATAAATGCTCTTGGCCGAATGGTTATGTGTTGGTTCGGCCCTAAGGTTGATTTGAATGCATTTGGAAGTTATTTGGGCACCAAAATGAAGAGGAAAGAGTCTTTGGCCGAATAGGAAGCATCCCTTGGTGTTTTGGCGCCAATTTGATGTCACATGGAGTGCACATGCTTGAATGATGCACATGGCAGCCTACTTGAACGCACATGGGTCTTCTTGCAAGGCTTTGGTGATGTTACAACCATAGGATGGTGTCTTGAAGTACATGGAATGAATATGACAGCAACTAGGCGTGACTTGGCTTCCAACATGCATCTAGGTGTCATGGCCTTCAATGGGCAGCAACTTGTCATGAAAGGTCACATTATGTGGAAGGTAACCTTTCATCATTTGAGCTACTTTACAAGTGTTTGAGCTGAAGCTGAGCTGGCCATAGATGAATTACATGAAGATGAGTCATAGGCCAGCTCCTTGTGAAAAGGCACCTTTTGGAATGATAACTATTCGCGAAAAGGTACGAATCCACAAAAATTGACATAGACCATATTTGAAGTGTTCTGTATGGTGAAGATGACGGTGCAACTCTCTAACTTAAATGAGGTCTCTAGCTAGCTCAAAATTCCAGCTCAAGTGAGCTATGAGCTCGGGGGTCAACTGGCAACTTTGTCCCAAAATGTTCTTGAGCTGTCCCGAAGTTGTCCTAGTTAAGTTTCCATAGCTCTTGGAATCCAATGCTAGCTTTAAGTCAGCTCCCATCATATGGTCGAACATGCACCTATAAAAGAAAGCATAATATAAGCTAAGTATATGAATTATTATAAAGTAATAAGAATGTGCATATTATAAAGATGTGAACTATAGGTTATAATAATAACTCATGCATCATATGATAATGATAGATTATATGCATGAATATCAATCAATGATGCAAACCATAGGACATAATGAATGAATGCACATGTTATGATAATTCAAACATAGTCTAATATGAAAATGTATGCTCATAATAATATATAGTGCATAAATGAGTAAATATAATATAAAGTAAGGTAGAACTCCCTTATATTGAGCTTGATGGATTTTTAATGATGTGAGTATGTAATGCAGAAATTTGGTGCTACACAGGATCACATCACTCCTTGTAATTATTCAGCCATGTCTCTCCATTTCCTATAAATAGGAAAGCATTCATCATTTGTAAGAGACCATTATTTTTAATTGAAGTGAGATTATTCTCTTTCTTAAGTCCTGGTGACTTTTTATCGACTTATCAAGTATTTTATACTTATCGCATCAACCCCTTCCTTTTCATCTTGATACTTCTGGTTCATAGTTCTTTATAACTAGTGGGTCAAATTACTTCATACCACCCCTTAAAGAAGCAATATAAAGTCTGGGTCTTTGCTCTATATAGCATTGGTTCTTCTTTGAGTCTTCTTTAAGATACTATCCTCACAACCATTCCTTTGTTTCATAAGCATAACCATAGCCATATCAACCATCTTCCGCTTCCATCTCTCATTTAAACAGCCCACCTATTCACCCTTACGTTTACCACCTTAACCTTTCTATTTTTGAGCCATTCACTTTGCAGGTTGTTTTGCTTCCTTCCTAGATCCACAATCAAACGAGAAGGTAGAATTACCTTACATCATGCACCTACAAAAAAAGCATATTATGAGTGAAGTAATATAAGATATAATTGTATAAATATGTGGTTTATAATAGTAACTTCATACATTACATAATACCATCATCATAACTATAAATGTAATGTATGTAAACTATTATTATAACTATGGTATAAAGAAAGAACAAGTTAAAGAAAATCCCTCTTTGATTATTGTGAAAGGTTGGAGATGCAAGGTCATTTATGTTGCTGATTTGGATCACATCATCCCCCTTCTTTAAAGTGATTTGTCCTCAAATCAAAAGGTGGTTTATTTTCAACATTCCTCCATTATGTAGTTGTTGTTTCATCAAAAATGAGGATCTCTTCAATAGGTACTTGTTTGAGATATGTCCATGTAATTTTGCTTTGAAAGTTTAGGTCCCTTGATATCCCAAAAGTGGTGTCCCATAAATCTTCAATCGACATGTTCATTAAGTCCTCAAGAGTCACGTCCATTGGTTCTCCTAAGGTTACATCTTTTGAATGAAAAATTTTATCATTTTGTTGTTCAATAGACACATCTTTTGGATTTTTAACGGACACGTCTCCTAAACCTTCCTTTTGAAAAATGGTGTCTCTTGGTACATCCTGTAAGTCAGAGAAAATATTTGCATTTTCAAAGTTAGAATAATCATCTTTAACCTTGCATTTTGTCAGTAGGCATTCTCGTATCAAGCACTTTGAAGAATAAACACTTGTTCTCGGATCAGTTTCCTCCATGATTACTGATGCTTTTCCTTTCCTTATAGCCTCAACATTCTGTTTCATTTTGGCTTTGATCATTCTGAACTTGTTTTGACGTTAAAAGAGTAAGGATAATCTTCTTCCCTCTATGGTTGAATGAGTATTGATTGGTAAAATAATCATGGATAATCCTTTTTTCGTATTGCCATGGTCTTCCAAGAAGTAGATAGCTAGCGTGCATAGGGACAACATCACACATCACCTTGTCCTTGTACTTTCAATTGAAAAAGGAACTATCACATGTTTGTTAACGTTGAGTTCCCCTCGTTAATTGAGCTACTGTAGCTTATAGGGACTCGGGTGCTTTATTGTTTTCAAGCCAAGCTTTTCCACCATGATTGTGCTGGCCACGTTAGTACAACTTCCACCATTTATAATAACAAAACATACCTTTTCATTCACATGGCATCGTGTATAAAAATTGTTTTCTCGCTGTGCATTGTCCTCCGTGACTTGAAGGTTCAGACTTCTTTTTATTACCAAAGCTTCTCCTCTATCAACGGGATCTGCAAGGGTTATTTCTTCATTGACTTGAGTGGGTGCCTCTTCTTCTCCTTCAGATTCAGATTCGATTTCATAATTTCCAAGTAAGAGCATGTGTTCCGGTTAGGACACTGTGTAGATGCGTGGCCCCTCCCAAGACATTTAAAACACCTGATGTCTCTCGAACATTCAGTGGTTTGTTTTCCTTAGATAGGATCTTTACTTACTTGCTGAGTCTTTGAAGATTCGACTAGTTCTTTGGCAGGAGAAGGAGTAGGCTTCTTTATGTTGTTTGGACTCCATTTTGATGGTGTGGGTGCAACATTGCGAGATGTATGTCTCCTCTTTAGTTGCCTTTTGATCTTCATTGCCATTTGCACCATCTCATCAATTTCAATGTAATGGTATAACTCCAAAGTATTGGCAATTTCTAGATTAAGTCCGGTAAGGAATCTAGCCATAGTTGCTTCAAGATCCTCCTCAATGTTGACTCGGATCATGGTCACTTCCATCTCTTTGTAGTAGTCCTCCACACTTATCTGTCCTTGCTTGAGATTCTGTAACTTCTTAAACAAGTCTTGATGATAATGAACAGGAATGAATCATTTTCGCAATACCTTTCATTTCATGCCAAGTTGAGACCGATCGTTCTCCATTCCTCCTTCTGTTAAGAGTAAGTTGTTCCCACCATATTAAGGCATAGTCTATGAACTCCATGGATTCCAATCTCAGTTTCTTCATCTCATAATAATTGTGGCAACCAAAAGCATGTTCCATCTTGCTTTCCCTTTCGAGATAGGCTTCAGGATCTGTCTTTCCTTGGAAATGAGGAATCTTAATCTTGATATTACTCAGATTGTCATCAACAATAGCACGTCTAAGGCCTTGGAATACTACATTGATGTATCCTTGTTTAGCTATGATACCACTTGATGTAAGGCACTTGTACTTTAACAATTGATTGTGGATCTAGAAAGGAAGCAAAACAACTTTCACAAGTGAATGGCTCAAAAAGAGAGGGTTAAGGATGGTAAACGTATAGGTGAATAGGTGGGCTGTTTAAAATGAGAGATGAAAGCGGAAGATGGTTGATATGGCTATGCTTTATGGCTGATGAAATAAAGAGATGGTTGTGAGGATAGTATCTTAAAGAAGACTCAAAGAAGAACCAATGATATAGAGAGCAAAGATCGAGACTTTATATTGCTTCTTTAAGGGGTGGTATAAAGTACTTTGACCCACTAATCATAAGAACTAGGAACCAGAAGTATCAAGGTAAAAAGAGGGTTGACGCCACAAGTATAAAATTATTGATAAGTCGATAAAAGTCACCAGGACTTAAGGAAGAGAATAATCTCACTTATATTAATCAAAAAGTTCTGATTAAAAATGAAATATGATGGTCTATTTATAGTTTTCAAAGGGTTTAGGCTGAATAAACACTTGATGGTTCGGCCAAGGTTGAAACCCCTTTGAAAATACATGATTTTTTATGAAAATACATGATTTAAATGAAGATACATGGTCTTGGCCGAATGGTTATGTGTTGGTTCGGCCCTAAGGAAGATTTGAATGCATTTGGAAGTTATTTGGGCGCCAAAATGAAGACGAAAGAGTCTTTGGCTGAATAGGAAGCATCCCTTAGTGTTTTGGCACCAATTTGATGTCACATGAGTGTACATGCTTGAATGATGCACATGGCAGCCTACTTGAATGTACATGGGTGATCTAGGGAGCCTTGTGGTGTAGCCTTGTGCATGGGATGATGGTTGGTCATGTACTCCATCTTGGGCGTGTATGTGTCTCCTCCTAGCTAGCTTGAATGTGGAGCTAGCTTAGCAAGCATGGGGCTGTTTGTGAACAAGCTTCCTAACTGAGTCCAAATAGTCCAACTAGCTGAATTTAGCTAGCCTTGAGCTCCTCCAGCTGAATTGAGCTTTCTTTAGTGTTTCATGAGCTGCCATGTTCCTTGTGAGCTGCTTTTGATGTCCAAATAATCCACCAAGCTACCCCAACGTGTGCCATGATCCAAAGTGCCTACATGTGCAAGGAAACAAGATAAGTCCATGGCATTGAGCTGATATGAGCTAAATACCTTGTTGCCACGCATGAATATGCTAATGTGAGCTATGATTGAAGGTCATGTGATGTGATCCTGTCTAGCTCTAAATTTCTCCATGATTTGATCACACCATGGAGGTTATTCAAATCTGGTTCTAAGGGAGTTCTACCTTACTTTATCTTATATTTAATTATTTATGCACTATATATTATTATAAGCATACAATTTCATATTAGACTATGCTTGAATTATCATAACATGTGCATTCATTCATTATGTCCTATGGTTTGCATCATTGATTGATATTCATGCATATAATCTATAGTTGTAATAATAATATTCATTCATTATTGTATGATGCATGAGTTATTATTATAACCTATAGTTCACATCTTTATAATATGCACATTCTTATTACTTTATAATAATTCATATACTTAGCTTATATTATGCTTTCTTTTGTAGGTGCATGTTCGGCCACATCATGGGAGCTGATTTAAAGCTAGAATTGAAGTCAATGAGCTAGGAAACCTTACATAGGATGACTTGGGAGATCATGAAGAACAAATGGTGAAAAGTTGTCAGCTGACCCTCAAGCTCATAGCTCACTTGAGCTGGACTTTTGAGCTAGCTAGAGACTTCATTTCAGCTGGAGAGTTGCACCATCATCTTCACCACACAGAGCACTACAAATATGGTCTAGGTCAAATTTTGTGAATTCGTACCTTTTCGCGAAGAGTTACCAAACCGAGAAGTGACCTTTCACAAGGAGCTGTCCTATGACTCATCTTCATGCAATTCATCTATGGCCAGCTCATCTTCAGCTCAAACTCATGGGAAGTAGCTCAAATGATGAAAGGTTGTTTCACACAAATGTGACCTTTCATAATTAGTTGCTGCCCCATTGATGCCAAGTCACCTAGACACATGTTTGATGCCAAGTCACGCCTAAGTTGCTGTTCATCTACACACCATGGAAGAGTCCACGCCTTAAGCATTCAACACCAACCATGTGAGTGCCACATGACCAGCCACCCATGTGCTTTGCATGTGAATGAATTAGGCGCCAAGATGAATAGGCTTCTCTCTATTCGGCCTAAACATCAGCATGCTTCAAATTGGCGCCAAGATGAAGAGTTATGGGAACCATTCGGCCAAAGACATCTCCCCTCATCCAAGCATCATTTATTTTCGTTTTAAGACATGTACTTTGCCGAAAAGGCATCTATTTATTCGGCCAAGCCTTTACAAAACTATAAATAGGCTTTGGCATTCATTTGTAAACTTAACCCTTTGATAATTAAAAATCCTTTTGTGAGATTATTCTCTCTTCAAGTTCTTTTCAGAACTATATCGATTAAGCAAGCCTTTTCTAAAGCTTGTGGCGTCATTTCCTCATTGATACTTCTGGTTCCTAGTTTAAATAACTAGTGGGTCAAAGTACTTTCATACCATCCCTTATAGAACTTATAAGAAACGGGTCTTTGCTCCTTTATAGCATTGGTTCCTTCTTAGTTTTATAAGATACAATCTGTCCATCACCATTATCACGCCTATATCATCACCATATTCCATCACCATATCACGCCAATAACATCATCCTTCCATTACCATTTCATCACCATTAAATCATCCTTCATTCATCAACAAGGCATACTTCATCACCACCATTGGAGGCCGAAGTCAACATCACTTGAAGGAGATATATTCAACACTTCCGCAGCCCATCTTTGATAACTATTCTATCCATTTCAAATCCTTCCATTTCTATTTACTTTTCATTTCTTAATTATCATATTACTTAATCAATTCTTCTTCTTTTTGTGCATATTACTTTCAATCCAAGGTGTAGCATTTGGTGTCTCTCCTAGATCGAGAAACAACAAGGTTGCCAACTTCTCCATCATTGAAGAAGTCTGGTTAGCCTCACATCAAGTGGTATCAGAGCTTTGGTGGATTGACATTAAAAGTGAGACAACAAAAAAAGCAACAAGAAAGAAGAAAACAAAAGAGAAAAGAAAAGACTCCTACAACAAATTTGGAGTGCAAAAGAAAGAAAAGAAAAGAAGAAATTCAAAAGCAAAAGAAAAGTGAAGCAAGTTGCAAAGTACACTCAAAGAGAAGCACCATACAATCTGCCCAACATCAAACTTGAAGGAGGTATCCTTGTTGTTTCTTGTGAAGGAAGATAGTAAGTGTTGCAACTTGAGTTGTAAGTCATCTTCACTTATTTACTATTTCATTTCCTTTTCTTTCATGTTTTCTTATTTCATTACTTTATCCTTTTCTTAACCTTTTTCTAGCCTATCCTTTATCCTATACCTTAACCATTTCTAAACCGACGCACAAACTAAAGAAACTTGCTCAATCTTGAGTTAGTTCTTTAAAAGGACCCACAAGAGAGAATTGAGTGGTAAAAGGCAAACGAGAGGGTGAGATCAGAAGGGGGATCAGAAAAAGCCAAGGATCATATCCCCGAGTGCAAACACGAGTGTGAGTGGAATCTGAACTTTCTTTGGAGTGACCAAGTGAGGCTTTGTGAGTGCGCTGGTAAGGTTTAATTTTTTCTACTAACAATGCCTTGTGATCTTCCATCTTTCCAAACATTAGAGGACGAACAACAAAGAACAAACACATTTCACACTCGTTGCCATGTAGATGGTAAAGTGTGTCTTGTAGCTATTGATGGAAGAAGTTGTACAAACATTGCAAGCACATACACGGTGAACAAATTGGGGCTTTCAACGATTAAACATTCCAGCCCATATGAATTGCAATGGTTTAATGACGAGAAAGAGTTGATGGTCACTGAACAAGTACTTGTGCCATTCTCAATTGGAAGGTACAAAGACGAGATTCTATGTGACGTGGTGCCTATGAATACGAGTCATTTGCTGTTTGGACGACCATGGCTATTTGACAAACGGGCTGTCCATGATGGATTCTCAAATCGATACTTAATCATCCACAATGAAAGAAAATTCATTTTGACTCCATTATCTCCTAGCCGAGTGAGTGAAGATCAAACTCATTTGAAAATGAGAATTGAAGCAATGAACAAGCAACTTAAAGACAATACAATTGAAGGAGAACGTTTGGAGGAAGAATCAAATGAAGAAAAGCTTTTTGAAGTTGAACAAAAGAGAGCGGATGTAGAAAACGTTGGAGTTGAAAATGAGAAGAATGAATTTGGAGAAAAAGAGGAGAGTGAAGAACAAATTTTATCTAACCTTTCTTCCCCTATCATTCCTTTTGTTTTCCAGGACCATTTAAGGGACATATCTTTTCAAGGAGATGAATCAAGAATCATGGTTGTTGGAGGACTAAAAGATGTGACTTTTGGTGATCCACAAAACATGTCTCTTGATATTTCAAAGGAAGTGTCACTTGAAATACCTAGAGTAGCAGCCGTTGACATTCCAAGTACATTGCCAATTATGAAAAGAATTCAGAAACCAACTCCCATTAAACATCCACCCTGGTTTGATATGTCTATTCATCTTGTCAATAGTTTTTCATTTACTTATTTTGATTCATTTTGCAGCAATTCAATTCATGTCTGTGGCATTATCTTATCAATTTGTGATGACAAGGATGATTCAAAAGACATAATTTGTCAAGGGAAAGAGCCAAGAGACGTGAATCATAAAGGCTTAATGGATGTGACCCTTCAAGAGCATAAAATCGTGAATTTTAATGATCCAATGGACATGACTTTTGGGATGCCAAGGGACATGATCATTCAAAGCAACATGTCTTTAACAGACATGATTTTTAACCAACCATCAAACACCAACAGGAAGTACAATTTTCCTTTATTTGTATTTAATCAGGTTTTTACTTATGAGAGTTATATTTCTTTTCAGGTCATGTACATTCAAAGCACTTATTCAAAGGACATGACTTATGAAAAGAAACATTTCATAAAGATCCCCGTTGCATATACCGGATGGGAGGACACTAAGGAGAAGTCACATTTCGATTTGAGGACAAATCGCTCAAAAGAAGGGGAGGATGATGTGATCCTGTCTAGCTCTAAATTTCTCCATGATTTGATCACACCATGGAGGTTATTCAAATCTGGTTCTAAGGGAGTTCTACCTTACTTTATCTTATATTTACTTATTTATGCACTATATATTATTATAAGCATACAATTTCATATTAGACTATGCTTGAATTATCATAACATGTGCATTCATTCATTATGTCCTATGGTTTGCATCATTGATTGATATTCATGCATATAATCTATAGTTGTAATAATAATATTCATTCATTATCGTATGATGCATGAGTTATTATTATAACCTATAGTTCACATCTTTATAATATGCACATTCTTATTACTTTATAATAATTCATATACTTAGCTTATATTATGCTTTCTTTTGTAGGTGCATGTTCGACCACATCATGGGAGCTGATTTAAAGCTAGAATTGAAGTCAATGAGTTAGGAAACCTTACATAGGATGACTTGGGAGATCATGAAGAACAAATGGTGAAAAGTTGTCAGCTGACCCTCGAGCTCATAGCTCACTTGAGCTGGACTTTTGAGCTAGCTAGAGACTTCATTTCAGCTGGAGAGTTGCACCATCATCTTCACCACACAGAGCACTACAAATATGGTCTAGGTCAAATTTTGTGAATTCGTACCTTTTCGTGAAGAGTTGCCAAACCGAGAAGTGACCTTTCATAAGGAGCTGTCCTATAACTCATCTTTATGCAATTCATCTATGGCCAGCTCATCTTCAGCTCAAACTCATGGGAAGTAGCTCAAATGATGAAAGGTTGTTTCACACAAATGTGACCTTTCATAATTAGTTGATGCCCCATTGATGCCAAGTCACCTAGACACATGTTTGATGCCAAGTCACGCCTAAGTTGTTGTTCATCTACACACCATGGAAGAGTCCACGCCTTAAGCATTCAACACCAACCATGTGAGTGCCACATGACCAGCCACCCATGTGCTTTGCATGTGAATGAATTAGGCGCCAAGATGAATAGGCTTCTCTCTATTCGGCCTAAACATCATCATGCTTCAAATTGGCGCCAAGATGAAGAGTTATGGGAACCATTCGGCCAAAGACATCTCCCCTCATCCAAGCATCATTTATTTTCGTTTTAAGACATGTACTTTGCCGAAAAGGCATCTATTTATTCGGCCAAGCCTTTACAAAACTATAAATAGGCTTTGGCATTCATTTGTAAACTTAACCCTTTGATAATTAAAAATGTTTTTGTGAGATTATTCTCTCTTCAAGTTCTTTTCAGAACTATATCGATTAAGCAAGCCTTTTCTAAAGCTTGTGGCGTCATTTCCTCATTGATACTTCTGGTTCCTAGTTTAAATAACTAGTGGGTCAAAGTACTTTCATACCATCACTTATAGAACTTATAAGAAACGGGTCTTTGCTCCTTTATAGCATTGGTTCCTTCTTAGTTTTATAAGATACAATCTGTCCATCACCATTATCACACCTATATCATCACCATATTCCATCACCATATCACGCCAATAACATCATCCTTCCATTACCATTTCATCACCATTAAATCATCCTTCATTCATCAACAAGGCATACTTTATCACCACCATTGGAGGCCGAAGTCAACATCACTTGAAGGAGATTTATTCAACACTTCCGCAGCCCATCTTTGATAACTATTTTATCCATTTCAAATCCTTCCATTTCTATTTACTTTTCATTTCTTAATTATCATATTACTTAATCAATTCTTCTTCTTTTTGTGCATATTACTTTCAATCCAAGGTGTAGCATTTGGTGTCTCTCCTAGATCGGGAAACAACAAGGTTGCCAACTTCTCCATCATTGAAGAAGTCTGGTTAGCCTCACATCATCATGAGTTAAATATATCATCTTATAATATGTATGAACTAATTCTTAAAGCCTAAGTGCTAAAATGAATGCATAGGAGCTGATAAAATGAATGATAATTATGCTGCCTTGATGTATATATGATAATCATGCTTAAATGAATGCAAGACTAATATAGCATACTTAACATGCTTGAAATAACATTGTAGATATATGTTGTATGCATGAATATGATTTAACATGGTATTCATAATAATTCATAATAAATGATAAATGGAAACATGTAATAATAATATCCTAAGAAATGATATATAATCATAGCATATATTTGAATGATATGAATCACATGATCAACTAGGAATAGGATGGAATAATTATGATAATTTATACTAACATGTGAATGCATGCTTATGATAGAATAGAATGTATGAATGATATAATATAAGATAGGGTAAGGAAGAACTCCCTTAGAAACAGCTTTGAAAAACATCCATGGTGTGATAAAGTCATGGAGAAAATTGGAGCTAGTTTGGATCGTATCACCCTCCCCTTCTTTTAAGCGATTTTTCCTCAAATTGAAGTAGTTTCTCATTGAAGACTTTCTTGATGTTGGAAGGATTGAATCTTTATGCTTTCCTCCAATAGATGATTCACACAAAATATTCAACCTCTTGGCTTCAAATCGGGTAACTTCACGTCCTTTATTGGGAGGACACAATGTTTGGAAATTGTCACATGTCCTTTGATTCAAAAATTGTGTCTTGTACTCCAAAGGTTGTATCCTTTCAAAACAGTGTATCTTTTCACTCTTACTCCTTGAATCATCATGATGGTTGTGAAGAAATTTAACTTTTGATCTCGTTCAAGCAAGTGGATAAAGTCAACAACTTTAAGCTTTGTGTTCTTCCAGATGATGGCCTTTAAAAAGGTGGACAATGCTTGCTTCACACCATCGTAGTGGCTAAATTTGATGTACCAATCAAACTCAAAATTAACAAATAATCTTGTCATCATAGATTGATAGGATAACACCACTTATACTAATCAAATTACTGCAAAATGAATCAAAGTTATAAAATGAAAAACTAATAACAAAATGAATAGAATTAGCAAACCAGGGTGGATGTTTAATGGGCATTGGTTGCTTGATGATGGAAAACTCCATTGGTTGCTGAAATCTCTTTAATAGTTGTAATATTACTTGGAGCCTCAATGATCACAACTTGTGGCACTTCAAGTGACACATCTTTTTGAACTTCAAGTGGCATAACTGTTGGAATGTCAAAGGACATGTCTTGTGGATTACCAAAGGTCACACCTATTGGTTCTTCAAAAGACATGTTTCTTGAATTTTCTACTTGAAAAGATATGTCACTTTGAATATCCTGCAAGGAAAAAGAAATAGTAGAAGAAGATTTGTTAGGTAAAATTTGTCCTCCACTTTGCTTTTCTTCTCTACACTTATCCTTTTCAGATTTTTCAACCCCAACAGTATCATTTCCAATTCATCTTGTCTCCTCAAAATGTTCTTATTCAAAGTTTCTTTTCATGGCCTTCGTTTTCTCCCATTCTTCTATGCGTGACTTAAGGGTCACTTGGCATTCATGGACTTGGCTTGGAAGAATTAGTGCTAATATGATTTTACTCCCTTGGTGTTGGAATGAATACTTATTGGAAAATCCATCGTGAGTAGCCTTCTTGTCAAATTTCCAAGGACGTCCTAATATAATGTGACTTGCACTCATGGGAAACACATCACAAAGGACTTCATCATTGTATCTCCTAATTGAGAAAGGTACAACCACTTGTTTGGTTACCTTGGCTTCACCCACATCGTTGAGCCACTGAAGTTTGTAAGGATGAGGATGCTTAGAAGTCTTGAGACCCAACTTTTCCACCATGTGAGTACTTGCTATGTTTGTACAACTTCCTCCATCAATGATCACCACGCAAACTTTATCCCCAACGTGACATTTTGTATGGAAGATATTCTCTCTTTGTTCATCTTCTTAACTTTGAATGTTCAAATTCCTTTTGACTACAAGGATGTTGGATGAAAGAGACATGTTAGCAAATAAGAAAAAACTAAATGCGTGTAGGACCTTACCAGAATATGCTCTCACAAAGCCTCACGAGTCACTCTAAGGAAACTTGAATGTCACTCAATCCGCTCGTGTTTGCACTCTAGGGCTTATGGCTTTTACTTGTCCTCTTCTGATCTCACACACACTCCAGCCTTTTTCCTCTCGATTATCTTATCCCAAGTTCTAGAGAACTTTACTCAAACCGTATCAAGTAAATTTTTACTTGTTTGGCGTCGGTTACAAAAGGGTTAGTAGGAATGGAAAAACAAATATAATGAAAGTGTGGCATAGAAAATAGAAAGAAGAGAACAAAAGTGGTTACTTACACAAGTCACTTCACAACCTTCTATCACCACAATCAATTTAAAAGGCTTACTTAAATGGCTTGATGATGAGTGGTTCAACTTTCTTTCTTTTCTTTGTTTTTTTTTTCTTTTTGAGTGCTGGAATTTTCTTTCTTTTGGAGTGCTTCAATTTCTTTTATGATTTTTCTTGATTTCTGTGGCTTTGCACTTCATTTGAACTTTTTTTATATTTTAGTTTTGTTGTTGTTGTACGTTGCTTTCTTCCACCAAAGCTCTGATTACCGCTTGATGTATCCTTTTTTAACTCTAATACCACTTGATGTAAAGCACTTGCACCTTAACAATTGATTGTGGATCTAGGAAGGAAGCATAACAACATGCACAAGTGAATGGCTCAAAAAGAGAGGGTTAAGGATGGTAAACGTATAGGTGAATAGGTGGGCTGTTTAAAATGAGAGATAGAAGCGAAAGATGGTTGATATGGCTATGGTTTATGGCTGATGAAATAAAAGGATGGTTGTGAGGATAATATCTTAAAGAATACTCAAAGAAGAACCAATGCTATAGAGAGCAAAGACCCAAACTTTATATTGCTTCTTTAAGGGGTGGTATGAAGTACTTTGACCCACTAGTCATAAGAACTAGGAACCATAAGTATCAAAGTGAAAAGAGGGTTGACGCCACAAGTATAAAATACTTGGTAAGTCAATAAGAGTCACCAGGACTTAAGGAAGAGAATAATCTCACTTATATTAATAAAAAAGGTCTAATTACAAATGAAATATGATGGCCTATTTATAGTTTTCAAAGGGTTTAGGCCGAATAAACACTCAATGGTTCGACCAAGGTTGAAACCCCTTTGAAAATACATGATTTTTGATGAAAATACATGATTTAAATGAAGATACATGCTCTTGGCCGAATGGTTATGTGTTGGTTCAGCCCTAAGGAAGATTTGAATGCATTTGGAAGTTATTTGGGTGCCAAAATGAAGAGGAAAGAGTCTTTGGCTGAATAAGAAGCATCCCTTAGTGTTTTGGCACCAATTTGATGTCACATCAGTGCACACGCTTGAATGATGCACATGGTAGCCTACTTGAATACACATGGGTGATCTAGGGAGCCTTGTGGTGTAGTCTTGTGCATGGGATGATGGTTGGTCATGTGCTCCATCTTGGGCGTGCATGTGTCTCCTCCTAGATAGATTGAATATGTAGCTAGCTTAGCAAGCATAGGGATGTTTGTGAACAAGCTTCCTAATCGAGTCCTTGTGAGCTCCATAACAGCATGTTCAACTACTGATGCGATCATGCCAAGGACCAAACTTCTTAAACACATGATCACTTCATGGACATTCTACCTTGTTGATTCTAAGGGAGTCTTGCCTTATTTTATTATTTATTTACTTATTTATGCATTACATGTCATGTGAATATGTTTATCTTATTCTTAATTATGCTTGAATGTTATATGATGTCATTTATATGTATAATATATGATATTCATGCATGACTTATTAATTCACATCTTTATATAACTCATTCAATGCATATGCATTCATAGTTAGCTCCTTTGCATTCATAACATTGGTGGAAGAATGCATTCATAATTATAATAGCTTAATTTCTATCTAATTATTTGTTTACATACTTTGTCTAGGTACATTGGATGCTAAGTAGACTAAAGACAATTGAAGAGTTGGATGGACAGTTCACGTCAGTCAGATTGATCATCATTTTTGAACATGTTCCAAGCATCTTTGGGTGATGAAGTCTCTTAACATTTAATCCCCTATCTCTTATCTTTCCAACGCACTTTGAATTGTATCAATCTGATATTGGGAGCCCAAGATATGCCAAGATTACTGAAGACAGTGCAGGCTGGAAATAAGTACGAGATTTACAACCAAATAAAGAGCCATGTTCACACCTGATGCATTTCCACCTTCATGAATCCATTTATGGCGTGTACAATCATACAAGAAGGCTAAAGGACTTGTTCACATTCAAGGGAGATGGATGCATTATTTTCAAACTCATTCACCAAATCCAAGTGCATGAAGGGAGCCTATGAGTCACGTTCACACTTGGTGCATGCATTCCAAAGGGGGCCGAGCATACAATGAAACATTCCTCCAAATTCATGCAAGAAAATGAACCAACATGTTCACATGAAGAGAGGATGAATTCGGCTATGAAGATGTATTCACTTAAATGGATGAACATTCATTTATTTTATTAGTCCATCAACTTGCATAGGGGACGTACATTGTATCTACTTAAGGATGAACATTCATGCATGATTGTTCAATTATTAAATCTTTTATGTGCATCCTAGACATCTCTTAGGCTTATAAATAGCTTTCCATTTCATTTGTAAAAGGCAATTCACTTTGTTTAATCAAATATTTGTGAGAGTTTCTCTCTTTAGTTCTTAAGTGAACTTTATCGACTTATCAAGCTTATGCTTGTGGCATCATCCCTATCTATTTCACCCTGATACTTCTGGTTCTTATCTCTTTATAGATAGTGGGTTAAAGTCCTTGTTTATCACCCCTTAAAGAAGCAATATAAAGTCTGGGTCTTTGTTCTTTAACATTGGTTCTTCTTTGAGTCTTCTTTGAGATACTACCTTTCATATTCATCTCCATCACCTTTATTCTACTTCCATTACCATACTTCATCATTTCCTTTAAACCTATCACCAACTTATATATATATTCCGCTGCCATATTTATCCTTCCATTTCATTACTTCCATTTAACCATTTTTTTGAGTTTTCTTGTTTGTGTAGGATCCTTGTTGCTTTCCTAGATCGAAACAATCAAAGTTACAACCTTGACTTCACCATCCATCCAAGTGAGGCTAGGTTGAACTGTATCAGCTACATTCAACTACCATTGATATCATTTTTGACAACTCAACTCCAAATAGTCCAACTAGCTGAGTTTAGCTAGCCTTGATCTCCTCCAGCTGAATTGAGCTTTCCTTAGTGTTCCATGAGCTGCCATGTTCCTTGTGAGCTGTTTGTGAGCTGCTTTTGATGTCCAAATAATCCACAAACCTACCCCAACGTGTGCCATGATCCAATGTACCTACATGTGCAACGAAACAAGGTAAGTCCATGGCATTGAGCTGATATGAGCTAAATATCTTGTTGCCATGCATGAAAATGGTAATGTGAGCTATGATTAAAGGTCATGAGCTAAATATATCATCTTATAATATTTATGAACTAATGCATAAAGCCTAAGTACTAAAATGAATGCATAGGAGCTGATAAAATTAATGATAATTATGTTGCCTTGATGTATATGTGATAATCATGCTTAAATGAATGCAAGACTAATATAGCATACTTAACATGCTTTAAATAACATTGTGGATATATGTTGTATGCATGAATATCATTTAACATTGTATTCATAATAAATGATAAATGGAACATGCAATAATAATATCCTAAGAAATGATATGTAATCATAGCATATATTTGAATGATATGAAGGACATGATCAACTAGGCATAGGATGGAATTATTATGATAATTTATACTAACATGTGAATGCATGCTTATGATAGAATAGAATGTATGAATGATATAATATAAGATAGGGTAAGGAAGAACTCCCTTAGAAACAACTTTGAATAACATCCATGGTGTGATAAAGTCATGGAGAAAATTGGAGCTAGTTTGGATCGTATCATGCATGTTCTTCTTCGTCAATATTTTCTTTAACATCTTCTTCTGGAGGTGGTTGTTGTTGCATCCAAGGAACTCCATTATTTTGGGCTGGTGGTAGATCATGGCGTTGATCTATCTTTTCATGAAGAGCAATGAACTCTTAATGAAACATTCGCATCATTTTGCCAATGAGTGCTTGTATTTGTAAGTTTGGTGTTCCGGCATTTTCTTTGGGTCTTTGAGACATGGTTAGTAAAATAAATAAATTAAAACCTTACCAGCACGCTCACAAAAACCTCACTTGATCTCTTCAAAGAAATTTTAGATTGCATCCAATCACACTCGTGTTTGCACGCGGGGATATGTTCCTTGGCTTTTTTGTTGATTCCCCTTCTGATCTCACTCTCTCGTTTACCTTTTACCGCTCAATTCTCTCTCGTGGGTCTTTTAGAGAACTAACTCAAGATTGAACAAGTTTCTATATTTGTTGCGTCGGCTTAAAAAGGAAATGGTTATGGTATTGAATGATAAAGGTAGGATAGAATAGTTAAGAAAGGATAGGGTAGTAAATGAGAAAAGATGAAAGAAAAGGAAATGAAATAAATAGAAAATGAAGATAACTTACAACTGAAGTTGCAACACTTACTATCTTGTTTTACAAGAAACAACAAGGATATCTCATTCAAGTTTGATGTTGGGGCAGATTGTAATGTGTTTCACTTTGAGTGTATTTTGCAACTTTGCTTCACTTTTCTTTTGTTTTGAATTTTTTTCTTTTCTTTCTTTTTGCACTCCAAACTTGATGTAGGAGTATTTTTCTTTTCTCTATTATTTTTCTTCTTTCTTTTGCTTTTTGTTGCAACACTTGATTGTCAATCCGACTAAGCTCTGAATACAACTTGATATAAGGCTATCCAAGCTTCTTCAATGATGGAGAAGTTGGCAGCCTTGTTGTTTCTCGATCTAGGAGAGACACCAAATGCTATACATTGAATTGATAAGTAATCTGCACAATTAAATAAAGAAATGATTAAGGGATTGATAATTAAGAATAAAAATGAAAATGGAAAGAAATGATTAAGGGATTGATAATTAAGAATGGAAATGAAAATGGAAAGAAATGATAGTGATAGAAATGTTATCAAATGTTGGCTACGGGAGTGTTGTTGAATTGTCCTTCAATGATTATAAAATTTGGCCTCCAATGATGTTGTTGTGCGCTTGCCTTGATGATGATTGAAGGATGGCTTTATGGGGATGAAATGGTAAGGGATATGAAGATGTTGTAGACGTGAAGGTGATGGAGATGAAAATGAAAGGTAGTATCTCAAAGAAGACTCAAAGAAGAACCAATGTTATAGAACAAAGTCCCAGACTTTATATTGCTTCTTTAAGGGGTGGTAAACAAGGACTAGAACCCACTAGTTATAAGAACTAGGAACTCGAAGTATCTATGGAAGAGGTTAACGCCACAAACTTATAAAGCTTGCTTAATCGATATAGTTCTAAAAATAACTTGAAGAGAGAATAATCTTACAAATATTTATATTATCAAAAGGGTTGAGTTTACAAACGAATACCAAAGCCTATTTATAGGCTTGCATGGGTTTGGCCGAATAATTAAATGTCTATTCGGCTAGATACATGACTCTTAAATGGAAATGCATGATGTTTTAATGAAGGGAGATGTTGATGTGATCCAATTCAGCGTAAAAAATGGACTTGCATCTCCAACCTTTCTCAATAATCAAAGGGGGATTTTCTTTAACTTAATCTTTCTTTATACCATAGTTATGATAATAGCTTACATACATTATATTTATAGTTATGATGATGATATTATGAATGTATGAAGTTATTATTTTGAACCACATATTTACATGATTATATCTTATATTACTTAGCTTATAAATACTTTATTTTGTAGGTACATGTTCGGCCACATGATGGGAGCTGACTTAAAGCTAGCATTGGAGTCAATGAGCTAAAGGAACTTGACTAGGAAAACTCCGTGACAGCTCAAGGATATTTTGTGACAAAGTTGCCAGCTGACCCCGAGCTCATAGCTCACTTGAGATGGACTTTTGAGCTAGCTAGAGACCTCCTTTCAGCTGGAGAGTTGTACCATCATCTTCACCACACAGAGCACTACAAATATGGTCTAGGTCAAATTTTGTGGATTCATACCTTTTCGCGAAGAGTTGTCATTCCGAGAAGTGCCTTTTCACAAGGAGCTGCCCTAAGACTTATACAAATGTCCATCTATGGCCAGCTTAACTACATTTCAAACCCATGGGAAGTAGCTCAAATGATGAAAGTATTCTTCACACAAATGTGCCCTTTCATAATTAGTTGCTGCCCCGTTTATGACATGTCACCTGGACGCTAGATGGATGCCAAGTCACACCTAATAGCTGATCATATTCATGCCAAGGAGGAGCGATATCATAAAGTCCCTATGCCGCCCATGTGAGTGTCTCATGACCAGCCCACACAGGTTCCATGCGTGTGGATGAAATGAGTGCCAAAATGAAGAGGGTTCTCACTATTCGGCCAAAGCATCATCTTTGTTCAAAGTTGGCGCCAAGATGAAGAGCAAGGAGACCATTCCGGCCAAGGACATCTCCATTCATTAAAACAACATGTATTTACATTTAAAAGTCATGTATCTAGCCGAATAGACACCAATTTATTCGCCCAAACCTATGCAAGCCTATAAATAGGGCTTTGATATTCATTTGTAACTCAACCCTTTGATAATATAAAATCCTTGTGAGATTATTCTCTCTTCAAGTTCTTTTTAGAACTATATTGATTAAGCAAGCTTTTCTAAAGTTTGTGGTGTCAAACCCTTCCTTGATACTTGATGTAAGGCGAATCTACACACTTTGATGAAAAGAGTAGATAGCCTTATTGTGTCCCGATCTAGGATTGACAAGTACTGATAGGGAAGCGGTGACGGATTGATGAATGTTGCTCTTGTTGAAGAATCAAACCTAGAAAGCTCTAGACTTGATGAAGAACAAAGGTGATGAATATAGGAAGGTGGCGGCAGTCGCTAGGACTGTTTAGGGTTTCTTTTATGTGCTGGAATCAAGACAACACGATTAGAATAAAATAAACAAAAGATAAATAAATGAAAGATGAAATAAGATAATAAAGAAATCAAAAGATCTCCCTTATGAAGGTGAACGGTAAAGATGATTGATGGTGCGGATGGATTTGTGGAAAAATAGATGGATAAGTGTCCTATCGAGCCCTCCTAGTCGCAATGAAAAGGAAAACACGATAAATGGCTCTAACCAACCCTCCTAGTTGTGATGAAAAAGCAAATTGGAGTGTGAAGATTAATCTCCCTCACAAGAACTTGAAAGAACTCCAGGAGAAGAAGCTTCGAAGGCACAAGGCAATCAACACTTGCAAAAACGAACTCTCGTTGTATCATTAATCAAAGAAATCTGATTTACAAAGTAGAATGAAGCCTTCTTTATATAGGGGCTGAGTTCTAAAGGTTCTAAATAACTAATGAATAAAAGAATAATAAACTAAACATATCTTAACTTTAATTCATAATAAAATAATAATAACTGAAGATAATATTTTAACCCAACCTTAATTCCTAATAAAATAATAAATATAATCCTAATAGATAATTCATCATCATATATTAAGTTATATTACAATAATCAATAAAAATATTGAAAATTCGTAATATTTACAAAATCCCGTATTAATCCCGTATAGGATTTTCTGCATGCACCGTCTTCAGTAAAATGACCATATCTTGAGTTCCCAATATCGGATTGATACGATTAAAGAACCGTTGGAAAGATAAGAGACAGATGGTTGTATCTCCAGAAGATATATTGACCAAATAAGATCAGAATCCCATTCAAAAAGTCGTCTCAAGTATGCTACTGTTCTGATCTTCTTTTCCAAAGCTTGGACGAGTGGATCATTTGGAAGAGTTATTACTTCTTCCTTTGATGTGAGCCTTGTGATGCATGTATCATCCTCCCTTCCTTCAAAACGATTAGACCTTGAATCTAAAACATTAAAGGGAGCAAAATTAGAATAGTTTAATAATTCATTCACATTATGCTTACCGAATAGATATGCTTTGAATCTTCGAGACTTTGTTCTTCTAATAGGTTCGAGTAGAAACATTAGTCCAAAGAAGCATGTATTATGGACTCTGGTGCATGTATCATTCCCCCACTCCTCAAAAGGAATCGTCCTTGAATCTGAATATCCAAAAGAAAGAGATTTAGATGTGTTGAAAGAAAAACTTGTGAAACATTTACCAGGATCAATGTGATGTGTCTTTATGCGTTTTAGTCGAGGTTTCTTCTTTGTAGGAACTGATTTCTTGTAGTCTTGAAATCCTCTTTTCCATACAAGTCTTGCAATATGATGTTTTGGTTGAAATTCAACATGGCGCCAGCCACTGTTGGCTTTCTGTATGATTATTTCAGATAATTTCTCCATGGTTTTATTCGTGTGTGGTGAGAATGAGTGTTTAAAAACCATGTCAACTAGTTTGTTAAAGTAATCCCTTAAGTCTTCTAAGTGTGGTTCATGAATTAATGATTCCCAGGAGGATATTTATGGACTGTAGAACCTGTTTAGTTGGCAAGGAAACTCATATACAAGATAAAGCTCATTAAAAGAACTTTTAAAAGTATGGGTAGAAATATCAGAAATATCCGAGTTATCGTGATATACGTCTTTGATATGTTCAATTCTCGGAATAGTAATATGAGTTTGATAGGTAAGAGTATACCTTCGTGGTAGTGTATCGTCTACTGTGTTTTTCTTACCTCGGTATGTTACGCACTTAAAGGAGTTGTGTTTAGTATGGATGACAACTTCACGAGCCTTACCTTGTAAGAAGGAGAAGAAGTACGTTACAATGTCATTAAAATGAGTAATAAAATACTTACCTTTGGACTCTCGTAAATCGTTACTCTTCATTAATATGACATAGTGATTAGGGCTTTCAGTTGGTAACCCGCCAGGAGGGTCACCTAGCACTATTCGATAACTCTTGGCGATGGAAGATGGTGTGGGCCAATCTCGTGTTGCTTTTACTTTCTCATCATTTACATGGATTCCCTGTGCACGAACTATAAAGCATGTGGAGTTGTTCAAGTCATGTTTCGTAATTAATATGACGTTACGACTAAGGCTTTCATGGATGTATCCTTTTTGTAACAAATCTAACTCTTTGGTTTCTTCGAGATTATATGTTTGACGAGGTATGATGGAACCTTGAATTAGATTGGTTTGGTGTTGTTTTCCTTTTTCCAGTGGTAATCCGTCAGGTGGATCACCTAACACTTCTCGAAAATCCTGTAACAAAGATGAAAACACATTAGGCAAATCCTTGTTAATGTTAGAAATCGAAACAATTGATTCTCTAAAGCGAACAAAGATGAAAGGCTGTTTGTAAAGAAGGTTCTCTCTCAATTCTTTTGTGCTCACACATAGATTTTGAGTCACTCTTTTCTTCTCACAATTAGGTTCACTCACCTCCCATGGGTCATTATGCTTTTGGCTTTTGTAACTAGTGACCTCTTTTCTTTTGCCTCTTTCTCAACTTTTTCTTTTTTTGATTTCCCTACCTCCTCACAAATTTGATCTTTAGGGGCTGGAAGTGTGTCATTCTTTGCTGGTCGTTCTTTCTCATTGTCAGGTTTGTCATCTCTTGGCTTTTTCAGAGAAGATGGAGCAGAAGATGAGGAAGGATTTGAATGATTACCTTGGTAAGAGGATGAAGTACCTTGGTAATGTTCTCGAAATCTCCTCTGGATTTGGGCTTCGATTGTCATTGCTTTCTTTAGTGTATCTTCAAGGTTTTCGTACACATGGAGGTCAAGAAGATCAGTGATGTTGATGTAAGGTACTTGTACCTTTTCAAATGATTGTGGATCTAGGAAGGAAGCAAAACAACCTGCAAAGTGAATGGCTCAAAATAGAATGGTTAAGGGTGGTAGACGTAGGGGTGAAATGGTAGGCTATTTAAATAATGAGTAATGGAAGCGGAAGATAGTTGATAAGGCTATGGTTATGGAGATGAAATAAAGGGATGGTTGTGAGGATAGTATCTTGAAGAAATCTCAAAGAAGAACCAATGCTATAGAGAGCAGAGACCCAATCTTTATATTGCTTCTTCAAGGGGTGGTATTAAGTACTTTGACCCACTAGTTATATGAACTAGGAACCAGAAGTATCAAGATGTAAGGAAGGGGTTGACGCCACAAGTATAAAATACTTGATAAGTCGATAAAAAGTCACCAGGACTTAAGAAGAGAATAATCTCACTTTAATTGAATAAAAAGGTCTGATGTAAGGTACTTGTACCTTTTCAAATGATTGTGGATCTAGGAAGGAAGAAAAACAACCTGCAAAGTGAATGGCTCAAAATAGAATGGTTAAGGGTGGTAGACGTAGGGGTGAAATGGTAGGCTATTTAAATAATGAGTAATGGAAGCGGAAGATAGTTGATAAGGCTATGGTTATGGAGATGAAATAAAGGGATGGTTGTGAGGATAGTATCTTGAAGAAATCTCAAAGAAGAACCAATGCTATAGAGAGCAGAGACCCAATCTTTATATTGCTTCTTCAAGGGGTGGTATTAAGTACTTTGACCCACTAGTTATATGAACTAGGAACCAGAAGTATCAAGATGTAAGGAAGGGGTTGACGCCACAAGTATAAAATACTTGATAAGTCGATAAAAAGTCACCAGGACTTAAGAAGAGAATAATCTCACTTTAATTGAATAAAAAGGTCTGTTTACAAATGAAATATGCTTTCCTATTTATAGGAAATGGAAGGATATGGCTGAATGATTACAAGAGGTTTCGGCCAGCCCTTGTGCCTCTATGAAATGACATAATTTAATTACAAATAGAGAGGATGGTTCGGTTTAATTGGAGGAAAATATCTTTTGGCTGAATAGTGCTTGTACCCCTTCAAGTTGGCGCCAAATTGGAGAGAAAGGAGTGCTTGGCCGAATGGTAAGAGGACTCTTCATCTTGGCGCCTAAATGAAGTCACACGCCAATCACATGGTGGTCTGGTCACAAGGCGTGCACATGGTCTCTCTAGGATGCTTGTGGTGTAGCCTTGCGCATGGAATGATGGCTGGTCATGGGTTCTATCTTAGGCGTGCATGTGTCTCCTTCCAAGCTAGCTTGAGTGTTGAGCTAGCTAGCAAGAATGGGGCTGTTTATGAATGATCTTCCTAGCCGAGTCCTTTTGAGCTCCATAACAACATGTTCAGCTACATTCAGCTACCTTTGTCATCACTTTTAGCAACTCAGCTTCAAATAGTCCAACTAGCTAAGTTTAGCTAGCCTGAAGCTTCTTCAGCTGAACCGAGCTTCCCTTAGCATTCCATGAGCTGCTTTGTACTTTGTGAGCTGTTTGTGAGCTATGTATGAAGTCCAAATCATTCACCAAGCTACCTCAACGTGTGCCATGCTCCAATGTACCTACATGTGCAAGGAAACAAGGTAAGTTCATGATATTGAGCTAAAACGAGCTAAATACCTTGCTGCCATGTTTGTTTATGGTAATGGGAGCTAAGTATGATGGTCATGAGCTAAGTACATCATCTCCTAATATGTGTAAGATAATGTATAAAGCCTAAGAGTTAATATGAATGCAAATAAACTAATGAAATGCATTATAAGTATGCTGCCTTGATGTATATATAACAATCATGCTTAATATGATAATAAAACTATCCTAACATGCTTAACATATTAAAAATAACAATGTGTAATATGAATTCATACTAAGTTACTTAACTAATATTCTTATCATAATATATATTATAATAACATATATTATAAAGCTAATAATAAGTAAATTCAATATAAAGATGTTCAAAAGTACTCCCTTTGTAGATGAAAACGTGATGATATCATCCCCCCCTTCTTTAGGGCGATTTGTCCTCAAATCGAGTTCATTCTGTCCTTGCATAGCCTCACGCCTCTTTGCTAATAGAAAGTATTCTTTGAACGTTTGTGTTCTTCCATTAGGTACCTTTTTGTAAGATTTCCTCTTAGGTCTTTCTTTGGAATATGATTTACCAACAGATACCTTTTGGGAATGATCTTTATCTAAGGATATCCCTTTTGGAAGTGACCTTTTACGTGGTTGGTCCTGAAAAGTGAGAAAAGAAAAGGTTTCATATGAAAGGTTACTTACCTTTTAAAGATTAAAACCATTGGTGAAGAGTTGCGACTTTAAGTCCCAAATATCACCATTGTTCGTAGAAAACCTTTCATTTTCCAGCATTGAACCATCATGTTTCTCTATGAAGAAGTTTGGTTTCTTGTTTTGTTCCTCTTCATTCTTTGTTGGGGTTTTGTCTTTGCGCCATGCTTGTACACTCTTTCTCATATGCAACTGATCTTGTTGCACTTCTTTGGGCGTTAAAGGCATCAAGGTCACCTTGCGTCCATCATGCTTAAAAGTATATTGATTATGAAAACAATCATGAATAGCCCTTTTATCATACTGCCAAGGTCTCCCAAGTAAAATGTGGCTAGCATGCATAGGGACAATGTCACAAAGCACCTCGTCCTTGTACCTACCAACTGAAAAAGGAATTAGAACCTGTTTGGTAACATTTAACTCACCTCCTTCATTGAGCCATTGGAGTTTATACGGAGTAGGATGCTTTGACGTTGCCAATCCAAGTTTTTCAATCATAAGAGTGCTGGCTACATTTGTGCAACTTCCTCCATCGATGATCATTGTGCAAACCTTATCCTTGACATGGCACCTTGTATGAAAGATATTGTTTCTTTGAATATCCTCTTGGGATGTTTGTGATTGTAGGCACCTCTTTGAAACAAGCATTTCACCATGATCTGCATTTTCTTCCGTTTCTTCGTCTTGTATTATTTCAGGTTCCTCGTCAAAAATAGGCTCATCAGAATCTGATACAATATCTCCATTGTCAAGTATCATCATGGCATTTCGGTTGGGACATTGACTAGCAACATGTCCTTTTCCGAAACACTTGAAACATTTGATGTCTCTTGATCTCTCAAAAGTGCTGGTTTGCTTTTCTTTACCCTTGCTAGATTCGCCCATTTGTGCAGATTTGGGTATCTCTGTGCGATCCTTTGGTTGGATTGGAGTTTGTTTCCGGAAGGTAATAGGTTCTTGCTTCCATTTGGTGGCCGAATTTGGACTGCTCCTAGTGTAGGATTTCCTTTTGAGTTGTCTTTCAATTTTCATGGCCACATGCACCATCTCTTCAATTTCTACATAATGCTGAAGTTCAACAAGGTTAGCAATATCAATATTTAGACCAGATAAGAACCTTGCCATTGTTGCTTCTCTATCTTCATCCACATTGGCTCGGATCATGGCAATCTCCATCTCCTTGAAATAATCTTCAACGTTCTTGCTTCCTTGTTTCAGATTTTGTAACTTATGATAGAGATCTCGGTGATAGTGATTAGGAACAAACCTTTTTCTCATAATAGCCTTCATTTCTTCCCAAGTTGTGATGGGGCGTTCACCATTTCGTCTTCTTGAACTCACCAACTGATCCCACCAAACTAAGGCATAGTCAACGAATTCCATAGCAGCAAGTCTAACCTTCTTTTGCTCCGTATAGTTTTGGCATTCAAAAATGTGTTCAATTTTGATTACCCAATCAAGATATGCTTCTGGATCAGTTCGTCCTTGAAATGGAGGAATAGTCACTTTAATGTTGCTGAAGTTGTCATTTTGATTTCGATGAACATCTCTCCTTGCTACTGATGTTACTTCAGCCTCTTCCTCTTCTAAGTCTTCTTCCATTCTAGGGCGATTTACTCTCCGATTGCCTAGAGATACTTCTAATTGATCCAGACGATCTTGCAAAGGCTCCAATTCTAATTTCAGCAATCTTGCCATTTCACGCATAACGGCTTGAGTCTGTAAATTAGGGGAATCTCTTTCTGGGGATTGTCCTAAACTCCGAGACATGGTTAATAAATAAGAAAAGAATAAGATGTGTAAAAGACCTTACCAGAATATACTCTCACAAAACCTCACGAGTCACTCCAAGAAAACTTGATGTCACTCAATCCGCTCGTGTTTGCACTCTAGGACTTTAATGGCTTTTACTTGTCCTCTTCTGATCTCACACACGCTCCAGCCTTTTTCCTCAATTCTCTTGTCTCAAGTTCTAATGAACTTTTACTCAAGACTATATCGAGTAATTTCACTTGTTTGGCGTCGGCTGCAAATGGTTAGTAGGAATGGAAAGCAAATATAATTGAAAAGGTGGCTTAGAAATTAGAAAGAAGAGAATGAAAGGGTTACTTACACAAGTTACTTCACAACCTTCTATCACCACAATCAATTTAAAAGGCTTACTTGAATGGCTTGGTGATGAGAAATGTTGATGAGTGCTTCAACTTTCTTTCTTTTCTTTGCTTTTTCTTCTTTTTTGAGTGCTTTGACTTTTGAGTCCTTCAATTTTCTTTGCTGATTTTTTTTTCTTTTTCTTTGACTTTGCACTTCACTTTTGCACTTCTTTTTGTATTTTTTTCTTTTTTTATTGTTGTTGCACGTTGCTTCTTCCACCAAAGCTCTGATTACCGCTTGATGTAAGGTACTTGTACCTTTTCAAATGATTGTGGATCTAGGAAGGAAGCAAAACAACCTGCAAAGTGAATGGCTCAAAATAGAATGGTTAAGGGTGGTAGACGTAGGGGTGAAATGGTAGGCTATTTAAATAATGAGTAATGGAAGCGGAAGATAGTTGATAAGGCTATGGTTATGGAGATGAAATAAAGGGATGGTTGTGAGGATAGTATCTTGAAGAAATCTCAAAGAAGAACCAATGCTATAGAGAGCAGAGACCCAATCTTTATATTGCTTTTTCAAGGGGTGGTATTAAGTACTTTGACCCACTAGTTATATGAACTAGGAACCAGAAGTATCAAGATGTAAGGAAGGGGTTGACGCCACAAGTATAAAATACTTGATAAGTCGATAAAAAGTCACCAGGACTTAAGAAGATAATAATCTCACTTTAATTGAATAAAAAGGTCTGTTTACAAATGAAATATGCTTTCCTATTTATAGGAAATGGAAGGATATGGCCGAATGATTACAAGAGGTTTCGGCCAGCCCTTGTGCCTCTATGAAATGACATAATTTAATTACAAATAGAGAGGATGGTTCGGTTTAATTGGAGGAAAATATCCTTTGGCCGAATAGTGCTTGTACCCCTTCAAGTTGGCGCCAAATTGGAGAGAAAGGAGTGCTTGGCCGAATGGTAAGAGGACTCTTCATCTTGGCGCCTAAATGAAGTCACACGCCAATCACATGGTGGTCTGGTCACAAGGCGTGCACATGGTCTCTCTAGGATGCTTGTGGTGTAGCCTTGCGCATGGAATGATGGCTGGTCATGGGTTCTATCTTAGGCGTGCATGTGTCTCCTTCCAAGCTAGCTTGAGTGTTGAGCTAGCTAGCAAGAATGGGGCTGTTTATGAATGATCTTCCTAGCCGAGTCCTTTTGAGCTCCATAACAACATGTTCAGCTACATTCAGCTACCTTTGTCATCACTTTTAGCAACTCAGCTTCAAATAGTCCAACTAGCTAAGTTTAGCTAGCCTGAAGCTTCTTCAGCTGAACCGAGCTTCCCTTAGCATTCCATGAGCTGCTTTGTACTTTGTGAGCTGTTTGTGAGCTATGTATGAAGTCCAAATCATTCACCAAGCTACCTCAACGTGTGCCATGCTCCAATGTACCTACATGTGCAAGGAAACAAGGTAAGTTCATGATATTGAGCTAAAACGAGCTAAATACCTTGCTGCCATGTTTGTTTATGGTAATGGGAGCTAAGTATGATGGTCATGAGTTAAGTACATCATCTCCTAATATGTGTAAGATAATGTATAAAGCCTAAGAGTTAATATGAATGCAAATAAACTAATGAAATGCATTATAAGTATGCTGCCTTGATGTATATATAACAATCATGCTTAATATGATAATAAAACTATCCTAACATGCTTAACATATTAAAAATAACAATGTGTAATATGAATTCATACTAAGTTACTTAACTAATATTCTTATCATAATATATATTATAATAACATATATTATAAAGCTAATAATAAGTAAATTCAATATAAAGATATTCAAAAGTACTCCCTTTGTAGATGAAAACGTGATGATATCAGATGTTTGAGTTCAAGACGACGACGAATCTTGACACGGTGACCTCTTCTTTTTCGGTTATGTTAGCCCTATTGAGTAAGGACTGCATCTCCTTGTAGTAGTCTTCAAATGAACTTCTACCTTGTCGAAGTTAGTGTAGTCGTAGTTTAACTTCTCGTGTATAATGTGTCGGTAGAAATCGCTTTCTCATGGTTTGTTTGAGGTCTGTCCAAGAAGTGATTACTGGAATTTGGAAGTTCTAGATCTTTTTCCTTGTTTGCATCCACCAAGTTCGAGCATATCCTTCGAATTGCATGGTGATGAGGGGAACTTGTTTAGCTTGGGGGTAGTCATGGTATGCGAAGATGAGATCAACTTTTTCTTCCCAATCGATGTACCTTTCTAGATCATTGTCTCCTTTGAAAGAATAGATCATGAACTTTGGTTTTGCAAAGAGTTCGGGTGCTTGGAAACGTGGTTGTTCTCGCCTGGGTACCAAAAATTCAATATTGTTTGGTCTTGGATTCTGGTTTGGTAGATCCAGTTGTGGTTCTTGTCGTTCTCTCACGATTTCATCAAATCTTTCAACTTGAGTCGTGAGTCGGGCAAGTGTGGCTAAGATAGCCGTAAGTGTCGCCCATTCTGAAATCATAACACTCAAAAGAAAATTTTTAAAGTAAAATAAAAATAAAAGAAAGAAAATTCAACAAAGCAAGAAACCTCACAAGTCACTCCAAGAAAGTAACACAACGAGAGGCAAGTAAGCCAATCTTGTACTCTTTAAAACTCACTTTATCAAGTAGTCTTTCACAGTTCGTATCGGAGTTTGATTACTAGCAAAGGCGATAAGAAAAACCTAAAATCTCTAAGAGGCCAAACAAAGGTTAGACTCCAAGAGAACGAGAATGCAAAGAAGGAAGAAATATGCAAACTCTTTAGTCCTACTAACACAAGGAAGATAATGTGTTAGATAATGCAAAAGAACAATAACAGGGAAAAACAAAAGAACCTAAAGCACTAAGAGTTAAAGAAAAAAAGGACCAAACCAGAAAACCTAGAAAACGCTGGATCAACTTGAGCAACGTTTTTGAGGGGGTTACTGGTATCCAAAAATTCTGGAAAATTTCTTGAATGTCTTTCGATGCGTCAAGAAACCACCTGTAAAATTTCAGAATCAAATACCTTCAGTAGTATCCAGTAGACTCTGTTGAACGGTGAGTCCTCAAACAATCTGTTTTCTTGATCGCTTTGTTCTAAGCTGTTATTGATCTCCAAAAATTATGATTTTTTGTGTGAATGATCTCAAATATATTTAGTTTCAATCTGGAAATTTTCACCACAAAATTCCTCCTGTATAATCTTCAAGAAATTCGACAATATTCTAGACCGAATCTGCTGATAAAACTTGAATGATGTATTTGAAGGCTCTAATGAACTCTGATTGAAGTTAATTTTGGACTGGAAATTAAAATTAAGATTTATAGGATATCTGCAGAAAATCAACCCTAAATACCTTCGTTTGTAATTTTTTTTGAAATTTTGGCTTTTTTGTTTTTTTTTTGTTTTTTTTTTTTTGCTTTTTTTGCCTTTTTTTGAAAAAAATAGCAAACTAACAAGAAGGATTTGAATATAAATTAAAATTAAATAAAAAGAACCTGAAACGATGAATCTTCTCTGAACTAGCTCCGTTGGGGTACCTTGACGGTTTTGTGTGCAAGAACAAGCAAGATTGCTTGTTTCTTTCCAAGAATGTGCCCCAAATATGATACCAATTGATATGGAAGCGGTGGCGGGTTAATGAACGTTGCTCTTGTTGAAGAATCAAACCTAGAAAGCTCTAGACTCGATGAAGAACAAAGGTGATGAATATGGGAAGGTGACGACAGTTGCTAGGATTGTTTAGGGTTTCTTTTATGTGCTGGAATCAAGATAACACGATTAGAATAAAATAAACAAAAGATAAATAAATGAAAGATGAAATAAGATAATAAAGAAATCAAAAGATCTCCCTTATGAAGGTGAACGGTAAAGATGATTGATGGTGCGGATGGATTTGTGGAAAAATAGATGGATAGGTGTCCTATAGAGCCCTCCTAGTCGCAATGAAAAGGCAAACACGATAAATGGCTCTAAAAAACCCTCCTAGTCGCGATGAAAAGGCAAATTGGAGTGTGAAGATTAATCTCCCTCACAAGAACTTGAAAGAACTCCAGGAGAAGAAGCTTCGAAGGCACAAGGCAATCAGCACTTGCAAAAATGAACTCTCGTTGTATCATTAATCAAAGAAATCTGATTTACAAAGTAGAATGAAGCCTCTTTTATATAGGGGCTGAGTTCTAAAGGTCCTAAATAACTAATGAATAAAATAATAATAAACTAAACATGTCTTAACTCTAATTCCTAATAAAATAATAATAACTAAAGATAATATTTTAACCCAACCTTAATTCCTAATAAAATAATAAAACTAATCCTAATAGATAATGCATCATCATATATTAAGTTATATTACAAATAATCAATAAAAATATTGAAAATTCGTAATATTTACAAAATCCCGTATTAATCCCGTATAGGATTTTCTGCATGCACCGTCTTCAGTAAAATGGCCATATCTTGAGTTACCGATATCGGATTGATACGATTCAAGAACCGTTGGAAAGATAAGAGACAGAAGGTTGTATATACAGAAGATATGTTGACTAAATAAGATCAGGATCCCATTCAAAAAGTCGTCTCAAGTCTGCTACTGTTCTGATCTTCTTTTCCAAAGCTTGGACGAGTGGATCATTTGGAAGAGTTATTACTTCTTCCTTTGATGTGAGCCTTGTGATGCATGTATCAAGTACTGATGTCCTTGAATTTATAAGTTTGGGCTGCAAAATAAGATAAGAAAAGAATGATTAATAATGGAATTAATAAAGGGAATAATAATATAAGTAATGAAAATAAATAATAAGAATGAAATGAAATAAAGAAAGGATAGAGATGGCTGCGGAATTGATGGAAGAGATGGATGATGGTGATGATGAAATGGCAATGGTGGTGATGTTGTTTCTCAAACATGCCAAAGAGGAAACTATGCTATGAAGCACAATCTCGGTCTTCACAAACTTACTTGAGGGGTGGTGATAGTGTCTTCAACCCACTAGATATCAATCTAGGAATTTTGGAATCAAAATGGAAGGAATGACGCCACAAGTATAGGAACTATACTTTTTTAATCGATAAAGTTCACAAAGTACTTTGAAGAGAAATAACTCACAAGAGTATGTTTTATATAAGAGATGAGATGAGTACAAATGAAGGCAAGCCACTCTATTTATAGGAAATGAGAGGGCATGGCTGATACAGTTCAACCTAGCCTCACTTGGATGGATGGTGAAGTCAAGGTTATACCTTTGATTGTTTCGGTCTAGGAAAGCAACAAGTATCATGTACAAACAAGAAAGCTAAAAAAATGGTTAAATGGAAGTAATGAAATGTAAAGATAAATATGGCAGCGGAAAATATATATAAGTTGGTGATATGTTTCAAGGAAATGATGAAGTTTGGTACTGGAAGTAGAATAAAGGTGATGGAGATGAATATGAAAAGTAGTATCTCAAAGAAGACTCAAAGAAGAACCAATGTTAAAGAACAAAGACCCAGACTTTATATTGATTCTTTAAGGGGTGACGCCACAAGCATAAGCTTGATAAGTCGATAAAGTTCACTTAAGAACTAAAGAGATAAACTCTCACAAATATTTGATTAAAAAAAGTGAATTGCTTTCTTTTACAAATGAATGGAAAGCTATTTATAGGCCTAAGAGTGCATGGTGTGAATACAAAACATTTAATGAGTGAACCTTCATGGATTAGTGTTCATACTTTAAGTAGATACAAAGCATGGCTTAGGTGAATGAATTTTGATGAATGGATATTCATCTTTTAATGGAATACATCCTTTGGCCGAATTCATCCCACCTTGTGTGAACTTGTTGATTTGTCTTCTATGGATGAATGTTCATGAATGTATCTTGGCTGAAATTCTTCCCCCTTGTGTGAACATGACTATTTGGCTTCTTGCATGAATGGATGAATTTAAAAGCCTTTGAATGAATCCTTGCACCTCCTCACAAATGTTCTGATTCATTTTAATATTCTTTTCTCGTCCATGCATAAGTCCTTTGAAGGAGATGAATGGTTGCAAATCCTGTATTAATTTCCAGCCTGCACTGTCTTCAGTAATATGGAAATATCTCAATATCCCGATATCGGATTAATGTGATTAAAAATGAGTTGGAAAGCTACGAGATAGGGAATTAAATGTTAAGAAGACTTCATCACCCAAAGATGCTTGGAACATGTTCAAAAATGTAGATCAATCTGACTGACGTGAACTGTCCAACCAACTCTTCAATTGCCTTTAGTCTTCTTAGCATCCAATGAACCTAGACGAAGTATGTAAACAAATAATTAGATAGGAATTGAGCTATGATAATTATGAATTCATGCTTCCACCTATGTTAATAATGCAAATGAGCTAACTATGAATGCATATGCATTGAATGAGTTATATAAAGATGTGAATTAATAAGTCATGCATGAATATCATATATTATACATATAAATGACAAAATATAATATTCAAGCAAAAATTAAGAATAATATAAACATATTCACGTGACATGTAATGCATAAATGAGTAAATAAATAATAAAATAAGGCAAGACTCCCTTAGAATCATCTTGGAAGAACATCAAAGTTGTGAGCATGTTTTGTTTGAACTTGGTGGTCGGTAGGATCACATCATCCCCCCTTCTTTAAGGTGATTTGTCCTCAAATCGATGCTTGGTACATAAGGGAACAAATTTGATGTTCTTTTGAATGGAAATTCTTTCATTCTCATCTTGCATCGTTTTCTTTGCTCAAAATGCTTCACATGTTCAAGTCTTTGCTTTTGAATCAACAATCTGAAAAATAGAACAAAGTTAGAAGTAGATAATTTAGAATCAAAGGAAAGGAAAGGATTAAATTCATGAATGAATGAGTTTGGACTCTTAATGTTCTCCATGATTAGGTTCATTGAATCTTCCCTTTTATAAGGTGCATTCGATCTTGAGTATGAGGTGAATGTACTTTGAAGGTTAATGAACATGTTCTTTATAATTTAAAGTGACACATCTTTTGGAATTTCAAAAGATATGATGCTTGAATGTCCCTTGGAATAACCTGCAAATTCAAAGAATGAATAGAAGAAAAAAATTGATTAGTATAAAGCAAAACTTCCTTATCCTCGCATTCGTTCCTTTCATGCTCATGTTTTTCAACACACTCATCTTCACTCTCATTTTCAACTCCAAATGTCTTGGTTTTCTCACAATGTTCTCCTTTGATTTGTGCATGTTCAACTCCATCATATCTTTTAACCACAACCTCACTTGTAATCTTTTCATTTTCTCTTCTACACGCACTTCCCCCTTTGCTCCCAAATTCAATCTTTTCAACTTTCTCATTTTCGACTCTAACGTTGCTCACATCAATTTTCTCATTTTCATTCTTATCTCCCTCCACTGTTATTTGTTTTTCACGTGAAACTTCTCTTTCAACTTTCTTCATGGCTTTAGCTTTCTTCCATTCCTCTATACGTGATTTGACAATAACTTGGCATTTATGGACTTGATTTGGGCACATTGGAACCAACGCGATCTTTCTCCCTTGGTGTTTGAATGAATACTTATTGGAGAACCCATCATACAATGCTTGTTTATCAAACTGCCAAGGTCGACCGAAAAGAAGATGGCTTGAATTAATGGAGGCAACATCACAAAAGACTTCATCTTCATATCTCCCAATTGAAAAGGGCACAAGTACTTGCTCTATGACTTCGAACTCTTCATCTTCATTTAATCCTTGCAAAATGTATGGCCTGGGATGTTTGAATGTTGTAAGTCCCAACTTCTTGACCATGTATGTGCTTGCAATGTTTGTACAACTTCCACTATCAATGGCTACAAGACATACTTTGCCATCTTTACCATTTCCATGGCAACGAGTATGAAATGCATTCTCTCTTTTTTGAATGTTCTCCATTGCTTGGGAAGAGGAAAGATCAAATAACATTGTTAGTAAAAATTTGAAATGTGAAAATTAGGACCTTACCAAATTTGACACAACAAAACCTCACGGTCACTCCAAAAAAACATTATGATGTCACTCCACTCAAGCACTCGTGTTTCACTCGGGAATATGTCTTTGGCTTTTGTAATTCCCCTTCTGATCTCACACACTCGATTATCCTTTTTCCACTCGTTACTCTCTTGTAAAGTTCTTAAAAGAACTAACTCGAGACCTTTCAAGTGCTATGGACGTCGACTGAAAAATTTGTTAGTGTAGAGGAAGAAATAGAAAGGTAGAAAGATTAAATAATGAAGGGTGGTCTTATAAAAGGAATAAAAAGAAAGAAAGGTTCACTTGCTATGCAAAGATACTCACCACCTTCCTAGAAGAAACAATCAAAGGTCTTGAAGACTTCTTTAGGATCGATTAGAATGATGATGTTGCTTATCACCTTTGGCACCTCTTTGCATTTTGCTTTCTTTGTTTCCTTTCTTTAGTTTTTCTTCACTTGGAATCCCTTGTTGATGTTGGGATTAACTTGCTGATTTTTTTTGCACTTCTCTTTTTGATTTTCTTTTTATTTAATGGTAGGATGTTGCTTTTTCTTGTTCTTGTTGCAATCCTCCTTAGCTCTGATACCATATGATACAGTTCAACCTAGCCTCACTTGGATGGATGGTGAAGTCAAGGTTGTACCTTTGATTATTTTGGTCTAGGAAAGCAACAAGTATCCTGTCTAAACAAGAAAGCTAAAAAATGGTTAAATGGAAGTAATGAAATGGAAAGATAAATATGGCAGCGGAAAATATATATATAAGTTGGTGATATGTTTCAAGGAAATGATGAAGTTTGGTAATGGAAGTAGAATAAAGGTGATGGAGATGAATATGAAAAGTAGTATCTCAAAGAAGACTCAAAGAAGAACCAATGTTAAAGAACAAAGACCCAGACTTTATATTGATTCTTTAAGGGGTGGTAAACAAGGACTTTGACCCACTATCTATAAAGAGATAGGAATCAGAAGTATCAGGGTGACATAGATAGGGGTGACGCCACAATCATAAGCTTGATAAGTCGATAAAGTTCACTTAAGAACTAAAGAGAGAAACTCTCACAAATATTTGATTAAACAAAGTGAATTACTTTCTTTTACAAATGAATGGAAAGCTATTTATAGGCCTAAGAGTGCATGGTGTGAATACAAAACATTTAATGAGTGAACCTTCATGGATGAGTGTTCATACTTTAAGTAGATACAAAGCATGGCTTAGGTGAATGAATTTTGATGAATGGATATTCATCTTTTAATGGAATACATCCTTTGGCTGAATTCATCCCACCTTGTGTGAACTTGTTGATTTGTCTTCTATGGATGAATGTTCATGAATGTATCTTGGCTGAAATTCTTCCCCCTTGTGTGAACATGACTATTTGGCTTCTTGCATGAATGGATGAATTTAAAAGCCTTTGAATGAATCCTTGCACCTCCTCACAAATGTTCTGATTCATTTTAATATTCTTTTCTCATCCATGCATGTCTTCATTAATTCCTCCCATGCATAAGTCCTTTGAAGGAGATGAATGGTTGTAAATCCCATATTAATTTCCAGCCTGCACTGTCTTCAGTAATCTGGAAATATCTCAAGCTCCCGATATTGGATTAATGTGATTAAAAATGATTTGGAAAGCTACGAGATAGGGGATTAAATGTTAAGATACTTCATCACCCAAAGATGCTTGGAACATGTTAAAAAATGTAGATCAATCTCGCTGACGTGAACTGTCCAACCAACTCTTCAATTGCCTTTAGTCTTCTTAGCATCCAATGAACCTAGACAAAGTATTAAACAAATAATTAGATAGGAATTGAGCTATGATAATTATGAATGCATAATTCCACCTATGTTAATAATGCAAATGAGCTAACTATGAATGCATATGCATTGAATGAGTTATATAAAGATGTGAATTAATAAGTCATGCATGAATATCATATATTATACATATAAATGACAGCATATAATATTCAAGCAAAAATTAAGAATAAGATAAACATATTCACGTGACATGTAATGCATAAATGAGTAAATAAATAATAAAATAAGGCAAGACTCCCTTAGAATCATCTTGGAAGAACTTCAAAGTTGTGAGCATGTTTTGTTTGAACTTGATGGTCGGTAGGATCACATCATTGGCCGAATAGTTACATGATGTTTCGGCTAGATACATGTCTTTAGGAAAATACATAATGCTTGAGATGAATGAATAAGTCCTTTGGGCTTGTGATGGTTCGACTAACTCTTCATGAAAGGCCTTAATGATTCGGTCAAAGGGTGGAGAGACATCTCCCTTGGCTGAATGGTGCATGCTTGTTCATCTTGGCGCCAATTTCCTCTCCTTGGCCGAATAGTCATGTGCCTTATCATGTTTGGCGCCAAAGCTTCCATGTGCAAGGCATGTGGTGTGAACGAATAGGCTTAGAGCTCTATCTCATGTCTCTTTGTGATTTAAGCTTCCAATGCTAGCAATTCCTTCACCAACGTGCTCCTAGATGAAAAGGCATCTTCATGGGCACCATCATTCATGAAAGGTCACAATGTTTGAGAAAGGTGTCCCTTCATGTTTGAGCTGCTTATGGTGTGAATGAGCTAAAGGTGAGCTGGCCATAGATGACTTGTGACATGGTGAACGTTTGGGCAGCTCCTTGTGAAAAGGTACCTCTTGAGGTGGTAACTATTCGCGAAAAGGTACGATTTCACAAATTTTGACTTAGGACATATTTGAAGTATCCTAAGTGGTGATGATGATGGTGCAACTACCCAGCTGAAATAAGGTCATCTTGTAGCTCAAATCTTCAGCTCAATCTAGCTATGAGCTCACGGCCTCCGGACAACTTTTCACCAATTGTTCCTTGTGCTCTCCTAATTGATCCCATGTAAGTTTCCTTGCTGTTACATGCTCCATTTAGCTCTACTGCAGCTCCCAAGTGTTGGCCGAATGTGCCTACATGCATAACATAAAGAAATAAACTAAGTATATAAACTTATATAATGTGTATATTATAAGATTGTGACTATAGTATATGATAGTAACTTGTATCTCATATATAAATGGATAACTTATTATCATAATAACTATAAGTATAATATATATATATATGAAAATAACTATCTTATAACATATGAAATAAGCATCTATAGGTATAAAGATAGAAAGTTTCTTCCCTGGAGAGGTTGGAATAGCCATGGTAAATATAATGCTGAATTGGATCACATCATCGTCCCCTTCTTTTAATCGAGTTGTCCTCAAATCGAATTATCATCTTTTCCTAGTGTCCTTCCATTTAATCTTTATAAAAAGGTTCATATCCGTTGAAAGACTGCTTTGGAAGTTCTTAACCTGAAAAGAAAGAAAACTTTCATTAGTAAAATTGTGATCAAATATAACTAAAGTTAAGAAATACTTCCTATAAATTGTATGTTCAAAGTTCATGTCTATTGAAGTCATTTTGCTTTGAACGTTTGCGCCCTTTTGCATTCCAAAAATCATGTCCCTTTGTTCTTCAATAGATGTTTGCATTGATTCATGAAAGATGATGAATCTTGGAATGGCGATGTGCTCATAAGTCACGCCCCTTGGTTGAAAAATCGATTCCCTTTGATTTTCATTAGGCATAACTCTTGATTCTTGAAGGATCACGTCATTTGGATGAAGAATTACCACTCTTTACTTTTCAAAAATTGCACCTTTTGGCTCTTGAAAGGTCATGTCCTTTAATTTCCCAAATTGATGGATTGTGCCACTTGGATCATCCTACAAATCAAAGGAAATTCCTGCATTATCAAAGTTAGAAAAATCTTCATTGACCTTGCGTCTCGTCAGTAAACATCTTTGTAACAAGCACTTAGATGTATAAGTACTTGTTTTTGGAATGTTTTCTTCCTGGATTAACTTCGCTTTTCCTTTCCTCATGGCCTCAACACCTTGTTTCATCTTGATTTGCTCAACTTGGACTTGTTTAGGCGTCAAGGGTGTTAGGATGATCTTCTTTCCTCCATGGTTGAATGAATACTAATTGGTAAAAAAATCATGAATGGTCCTCCTATCATATTGCCATGGTCTTCCAAGGAGTAAATGGCTAGCATGCATAGGAACAACATCGCACATAACCTCGTCCTTGTACTTACCAATTGAAAAAGGGACCATCACCTATTTGTTGACATTAAGTTCACCTCGTTCATTGAGCCATTGTAGTTTGTAGGGATTTGGATGTTTCAACGTTTGCAATTCCAATTTCTCCACCATGATGGTACTGAAAACATTAGTACAACTCCCTCCGTCTATAATCATAAAACACACTTTTTCATTCACATGGCAGCGGGTATGAAAGATGTTTTCCCGTTGTGCATCGTCTTCTACTACTTGGGCACTTAGACTTCTCTTGACAACTAGGGCTTCACCTTCCACAGGAGCACCAATTTCAGCTTCTTCCTCCACTTCTGTTGGTGGTGCTTCTTCTTCTTCATGGTCAGATTCAATCTCACCATTTCCAAGTAATAACATGGTGTTTCTATTGGGACATTGTGTGGATATATGCCCCCTCCCAAGACATTTAAAACAACAGATGTCTCTTGTTCATTCAGGGATCTCTTTTCCTCTATTCTCCTTACCAGGTTGGGATGCATTTGATGATTCGGCTTTTTCCTTGTTAGGAGTAGGAGTAGACTTCTTCAAATTGTTAGGACTCCATCTCGAAGGCATGGTAGTGCGAGATATAGATCTCCTTCGTAATTGCCTCTCTATTTTCATAGCCATTTGCACCATTTCATCAAGTTCGATATAATGATACAATTCCAGTGTGTTGGCAACCTCAGGATTGAGTCCAGCAAGAAATCTATCCATGGTTGCTTCACGATCCTCCTCAATATTGACTCGGATCATTGTCACTTCCATTTCTTTATAATAATCCTCCACACTCCGTTGGCCTTGTTTCAAATTCTACAATTTCTGAAACATGTCTCGGTGATAATGAGTAGGAATGAAACGTTTACACATGATACCTTTCATTTCGAGCCATGTTGAAATTGGTCTCTCTCCATTCCTTCTTCGAGTAATAGTAAGTTGATCCCACCATATCAAAGCATAATCAACAAACTCCATGGCTGCCAATCTTACTTTCTTGAGTTCGGAATAGTTATGGCAACTAAACACATGTTCCACCTTGCTTTCCCATTCAAGATAGGCTTTTGGATCAGTCTTCCCTTGGAATTGAGGAATTTTGATTTTGATGTTGCTCATATTATCATCAACATTGGCACGCCTAGGTCCTTGTATCAATGCTGGTTCTTCATCATCATAAGGATTTGGGACATCATCTTCTGGAAGAGGTTGTGGCCTCTGAGAAGTATTATTGTTTCTAATTTGTGGTTGATCTTGTCTTTGGTCTAGTTTCTCATGGAGAGCATCAAATTCTGTTCGAAACATTCTCATCATTTCTCCAATCAGTGCTTGCATTTGCAAATTGGGTTGACCTGCATTTCCTTTAGGACTTTGAGACATGGTTAGTAAATAAAACAAAAAAAATAAACCTTACCAGCACACTCACAAAGTCTCACAATTTCACTCCAAAGAAAAGATAAGATCACTCCACTCAACACTCGTGTTTACTCTCGGGAATATATATTTGGCTTTTAACAATTCCCCTTCTGATCTCACTCTCTCAATAGCCTTTTTCCACTCAATTTCTCTTGCTAAGTAATTCGAGGAACTTACTCAAGATTATAACAAGTTAATTCCTTCCTTGTGTGCGTCGGCTGCAAATAGGTTAGAGTAGAAAGAATAGAAGAAATGGAAAAGGTAGAAGAAAGGATTTAAAGGATTAAAAAGAAAGAAATGGTTGAAGACAAGGAAAATGAAAGGATAGAAAAGGAAGAGGTGACTTACAATTCAAGAAACAACACTTACTGCAACCTTTCTCAAGAAACAATAAGGTTATCTTCTCTTAGTGTAGATTCTTGTAATGGTAGAGCATTTTCCTTGGCTTGCTTTCTTTTTGAACTTCTCTTTTTCTTTTCTTTTCTTCTTTTCTGATTTCTTTTCTTCTTTTGTAATTTTATTTCTTTTTTCACTCCAATTCTGATGAAGGAGTCTTTTCTTCTATTTTTTTGTTTTTCTTTGCACACCAATGACACTTTTGTTGTCAATCCAACTATGCTCTGATTACCGCTTGATGTAAGGAGAATTTACACACTTTGATGAAAAGATTAGATAGCCTTATTATGTCCCGATCTATGATTGACAAGTACTGATGTCCTTGAATTTATAAGTTTGGGCTGCAAAATAAGATAAGAAAAGAATGATTAATAATGGAATTAATAAAGGGGATAATAATATAAGTAATGAAAATAAATAATAAGAATGAAATGAAAAAAGAAAGGATAGAGATTGTTGCGGAATTGATGGAAGAGATGGATGATGGTGATGATGAAATGGCAATGGTGGTGATGTTGTATCTCAAACACGCCAAAGAGGAAACTATGCTATGAAGCACAATCCTGGTCTTCACAAACTTGCTTGAGGGGTGGTGATAGTGTCTTCAACCCACTAGATATCAATCTAGGAATTTTGGAATCAAAATGGAAGGAATGACGCCAGAAGTATAGGAACTATACTTGTTTAATCGATAAAGTTCACAAAGAACTTTGAAGAGAAATAACTCACAAGAGTATGTTTTATATAAGAGATGAGATGAGTACAAATGAAGGCAAGCCACTCTATTTATAGGAAATAAGAGGGCTTGGCCGAATAGTTACATGATGTTTCGGCTAGATACATGTCTTTAGGAAAATACATAATGCTTGAGATGAATGAATAAGTCCTTTGAGCTTGTGATGGTTCGGCTAACTCTTCATGAAAGGCTTTAATGATTCGGTCAAAGAGTGGAGAGACATCTCCCTTGGCCGAATGGTGCATGCTTGTTCATCTTGGCGCCAATTTCCTGTCCTTGGCCGAATAGTCATGTGCCTTATCATGTTTGGCGCCAAAGCTTCAATGTGCAAGGCATGTGGTGTGACCGAATAGGCTTGGAGCTCTATCTCATGTCTCTTGGTGATTTAAGCTTCCAACGCTAGCAATTCCTTCACCAACGTGCTCCTAGATGAAAAGGCATCTTCATGGGCAGCATCATTCATGAAAGGTCACAATGTTTGAGAAAGGTGTCCCTTCATGTTTTAGCTGCTTATGGTGTGAATGAGCTAAAGGTGAGCTGGCCATAGATGACTTGTGACATGGTGAACGTTTGGACAGCTCCTTGTAAAAAGGTACCTCTTGAGGTGGCAACTATTCACGAAAAGGTACGATTTCACAAATTTTGACTTATGACATATTTGAAGTGTCCTAAGTGGTGATGATGATGGTGCAACTCCCCAGATGAAATAAGGACATCTTGTAGCTCAAATCTTCAGCTCAATCTAGCTATTAGCTCACGGCCTCCGGATAACTTTTCACCAATTGTTCCTTGTGCTCTCCTAATCGATCCCATGTAAGTTTCCTTGCTGTTACATGCTCCATTTAGCTCTAATTCAGCTCCCAAGTGTTGGCTGAATGTGCCTACATGCATAACATAAAGAAATAAACTAAGTATATAAACTTATATAATGTGTATATTATAAGATTGTGACTATAGTATATGATAATAACTTGTATCTCATATATAAATGGATAACTTATTATCATAATAACTATAGGTATAATATATATATATATGAAAATAACTATCTTACAACATATGAAATAAGCATCTATAGGTATAAAGATAGAAAGTTTCTTCCCTGGAGAGGTTGGAATAGCCATGGTAAATATAATGCTGAATTGGATTACATCAATACTTTTGGTTCCTAGTTCATATAACTAGTGGGTCAAAGTCCTTGCTACCATCCCTTATAAAACTTATAAGAAACGTGTCTTTGTTCTTTATAACATTGGTTCCTTTACCATATTTGTATCACCATCATCCATCACCATTCAAGCCCATATCATCATCCTTCCATTACCATCTCTTCATCATTAAATCATCCTTCATTCATCAACAAGGCATACTTCATTACCACCATTGGAGGCCGAAGTTAACATCACTTGAAGGAGATTTATTCAACACTTCCGCAACCCATCTTTGATAACATTTCTATCCATATAATTTCTTTCCATTTCATTTCTTATCATTTTTATCCATATCATTTCTTTCTATTTCATTTCTTATCATTTCCTTTCTTTTTCCATTTCTTATTTATTTTTCCATCTTAATCATTTTTTCTTTTAATTTTGTAGATTACTTATCAATTTAAAGTGTAGCATTTGGTGTCTCTCCTAGATCGGGAAACAACAAGGTTGCCAACTTCTCCATTATTAAAGAAGCCTGGTTAGTCTTACATCAGATGTCCTTGGCCGAATAGTCTCATTGTGGTTCATCTTGGCGCCAATTTTGAAGCAACACCTTGCTTTGGCCGAATAGGGAGAAGCCCCTTCACTTCGGCGCCCAATTTATTCCACACGCATTGATGCAAGCACGTTTTCACCTACAAATGGAGTACTCTTGAACATTTTTATGTTATATTTACTTTATACAAGTTTAATAATATATGATATTTTGATACGTCTCATGTTAAGGTTACTAGTTATGTAATTAATAAATAATTTAGCATGAACACATCTTCACAACATATGCACATTGTTATTTAGATATGTTAAGCATGTTGGAATAGTCTTGCAATCATATTTAAGCATGATTCATCACATTTATATAATGACAGCATACTTATCATTTATTTTATGAGCTCATATGCATTCATTATAGCTCTTAGGCTTTATACATTAGCTCACACATATTATATGATGATATATTTAGCTCATGACATTCAATCATAGTTCACAATACCATAATCATGCATGGCAGCAAGGTATTTAGCTCATATCAGCTCAATGCCATGGAATTACCTTGTTTCCTTGCACGTGTAGGAACATTGGAGCATGACACATGTTGGGGTAGCTTGGTGGATTTTTTGGGCATCATATGTAGCTCACAAACAGCTCACAAAGTATATGGCAGTTCATGGAACACTAAGGAAAGCTCAACTCAGCTGGAGGAGCTCAAGGCTAGCTAATCTTAGCTAGTTGAACTAGTTGAAGCTAAGTTGCTAAAAGTGGTATCAATAGTAGCTGAATGAAGCTGAATGTGCTATTATGAAGATTGCAAGCTCACAGCTAGGAAGACCCATGCACGCCCAAGATGATGCATATGACTTCATCCTATGCACAAGGCTACACCACAAGGCTCCCTAGAACACCCATGTGTGTGCCATATGACCAGCAACCATGTGCCTTGCATGTGGTCTCATTTAGGCGCCAAGATGAAGAGCCATCTAACCATGCGGCCAAGCATAATTTCCTCTCCCATTTGGCGCCAACTTGAAGGGATACAAGTGCTATTCAGCCATGAGACATGTTCCTACAGTTCAACCAAACCAGCACCTATTTATTCATGTTATTTAGTATTTAAATTATGTCTTTATAGGGAGACACAAGGGCTGGCCGAAACCCCTTGTAACCATTCGACCATGCCCCTCCAAAAACTGTAAATAGGCTATCATATTTCATTTGTAAGCAGACCTTTTTGATTAATTAAAGTGAGATCATTCTCTTTGCTTAAGTCTTTGTGACTTTTATCGACTTATCAAGTAATTTATTACTTGTGGCGTCAACCCCTTCCCCTTGATAGTTGTGGTTCCTATCTCCATATAGATAATGGGTCCATGTCCTTATTACCACCCCTTAAAGAAGCAATATAAAGTATGGGTCTTTTCTCTCTATAGCATTGGTTCTTCTTTGAGTCTTCTTTAAGATACTGCCCTCTCACAACCATTCCATTGTTTCATTAACCAAACCATAACCATAACATCCTTCCGCTACCATCTCTCATATCAAAAATAGCCTACCTATTCACCTTTACATCTACCACCAAAACATCTATTTGAGCCATTCACTTATGCAAATTGTTTTGCTTCCTTTCTAGATCCATAATCAATTGACGAGGTAGAATTACCATACATCAAGCGGTAATCAGAGCTTTGGTGGAAGAAGCAACGTACAACAACAACAACAATAAAAATACAAAAAAAAGAAGTGTAAGTGAAGTGAAAGTGAATAAATCAAATTCTAGCAAAGAAATTGAAGCACTCAAAAGAAGAAATTGAAAGCACTCAAAAAGATTAAAAAAAGGAAAGAAAAGAAAAGAAAGAAAAATTAAAGCACTCATCAACAAGTCTTATCACCAAGCCATTCAAGTAAGCCTTTAAATTGATTGTGGTGATAGAAGGTTGTAAAGTGACTTTGTGTAAGTAACCCCTTTTGTTCTCTTCTTTCTATTTTTAAGCCATCCTTTCATTATATTTTGTTTTCCATTCCTACTAACCCTTTTGCAGCCGACGCACAACAAGTAAAATTTACTTGATACGGTTTTGAGTAAAGTCATTTAGAACTTGGGGTAAAGAGAATTGAGAGGAAAAAGGCTAGAGCGTGTGTGAGATCAGAAAAGGACAAGTAAAAGCCTTAAAAGTCCTAGAGTGTAAATACGAGCGGATTGAGTGACATTCAAGTTTTCTTGGAGTGACTCGTGAGGCTTTGTGAGAGTGATACAAGCACGTTTTCAACTATAAAGGGAGTATTCTTGAACATCCTTATAAAGCATTCACTTTATACTAGCCTTATAATATATACTATTATAATACATATCATGCTTAGGATATTAGTTATGAAGTTAAAGAATAACTTAGTATGAATACATCTTGCACATTGTTATTTTTAATATGTTAAGCATGTTAGGATAGCTTTATAATCATATTAAGCATGATTATTTGATATGATCCTGTCTAGCACCAACTTTTTCCATGACATACTCACATCATTGAAGATCCATCAAGATCAATCTAAGGGAGTTCTTCCTTACTTTATATTATATTTACTCATTTATATACTATATATATTATTATGAGCATACATTTTCATCTTAAACTATGCTTGAATAATCATATGTTTCACTTACTTGCATATTATATGATTTTCATGCATAACATATGTTTTCACATCTTTTCTTAGCTTTATATTATGTCTTACGTATGTTTTAGATTCATTTATTATATTTGCATATCATTTACATATCATGACAGTATGTATCATTCATTTATTAGCCCATGTCATGTTATTCTAGCTCATGTTATGTTTACATTAGCTTACTAGCTTTAAATCCATGTTTCTTTAGCTCATTTGCAAGCATGCATCTATTTTATAGCTCATATATGTTTTCTTAAAGCTCATGAACATCCTATGCCTTTTATCTAGCTTATATACATGTTATCTTAGCTTCTAGATGATCATTCATAGCTCATATCACTTAAACACCTCACGGCAGCATGCATTTTACCTTAAATGAGCTCACACATTGCTTACTTTATTTTTTTTTTTTATTCCTATAGGTGAAACACAAAGCAAGGCATATTATGGTAGCATGGTTAGCTAAAAGGACAAGCATAGTAGCTCACACTAGCTCATGAATGTTATGGCAGCTCATTTCATCATTTAAGGAGTTTCAACTTAGCCTATAGGAGCTAGCATGTAGCTAAACTTAGTTGGAGGAGAGCTTTGGACCAAATTGTTGAAAAGTGGACTAAAGGTAGCTAGAAGTAGCAAGGAGAGTAGCTGAGAAGACCAAATCTAACTAACTTGAGTTCATCAAGCTATAGCTCAACTAGTTAGCTACCAAGACACTCACCTAAGCTTACCATTGAAGCTAGTTCTTCTCTAGGCTGCCCATGGACTTCAAGATATCATCCTATGATTGCAACCTCACCAAAGCCTTGAAAGAAGACCCATGTGCATTCAACTAGGCTTCCATGTGCATCATTCAAGCATGTGCACTCCATGTGACATCAAATTGGCACCAAAACACCAAGGGATGCTTCCTATTCGGCCAAAGACTCTTTCCTCTTCATTTTGGCGCCTAAATAACTTCCAAATCCATTCAAAACATCCTTAGGGCCGAACCAACACATAACCATTCGGCCAAGAGCATTTATCTTCATTTAAATCATGTATTTTCATCAAAAATCATGTATTTTCAAAGGGGTTTCAACCTTGGCCGAACCATCAAGTATCTTTTCGGCCTAAACCCTTTGAAAACTATAAATAGGCTAGGCTATCTCATTTGTAAAGAACCCCTTTGATCAATTAAAAACTCTTTGTGAGATATTTCTCTCTTCAAGTTCTTTTTTTAGAACTATATCGATTAAGCAAACTTTCATAGTTTGTGGCGTCAAACCCCTTCCCTTGATACTTTTGGTTCCTAGTTCTTATAATTAGAGGGTCAAAGTCCTTACTACCATCCCTTATAAGACTTATAAGAAACGGATCTTTGCTTCTTTATAGCATTGGTTCCTTCTTAGTTTTATAAGATACAATCTGTTCATCACCATCTTCCATCACCATTTTCACGCCTATAACATCACCATAGTCCTCCACCTTCATGACAATTCCATTACCATTCCATTGCCTTCTTCATCTTTTCACCATTAAATTATCCTTCAATCATCATCAAGGTATTCGTCCATCAACATTATTTAGAGGCCGAATTCATCAATTCTTGAAGGATTCTTCTATCATACTTCCGCAGCCATCTTTGATAACATTTTTATCCATTTCCTTTTCTTATCATTTCATTTCTTCTTTCATATTCTATTTTAATCATTTCTTTCTTTAATTTTTGCAGATTACTTCCAATTCAACGTGTAGCATTTGGTGTCTCTCCTAGATCGGGAAACAACAAGGTTGCCAACTTCTCTATTATTGAAGAAGCCTGGTTAGCCTTACATCATGTGGAATCAGAGCTTTGGTGGATTGACAATCAAGTGCTGCAACAAAAGCAACAAAAAGAGAAAAAAAAAAGAAAGAAGAAAAGAAAAAGACTCCTACATCAAATTTGGAGTGCAAAAGAAAAGAAAAGAAGAAAATTCAAAGCAAAAGAAAAAAAAGGGTGAAGCAAAGTTGCAAAGTACATTCAAAGAGAAGCACAATACAATCTACCCCAACATCAAACTTGAACGAGGTATCCTTGTTATTTCTTGTGAAGGAAGATAGTAAGTGTTGCAACTTGAGTTGTAAGTTATCTTCATTTTCTTACTATTTCATTTCTTTATTCTTTCATCTTTTCTTACTTCATTACCATATATTTTTCTTAAACTTTCTACCCTATCATAACCATTTCTATCCCTAACCATTTCTAAACCAACACACAAACTAAAGAGACTTGCTCAATCTTGATTTAGTTCTTAAAAAGGACCCACAAGAGCGAATCGAGTGAAAAAAGGCATAACAGAGAGTGAGATCAGAAAAATCCAAGAACATATCCTCGAGTGCAAACACGAGTGTGAGTGGATTGACATTTTAATTTCTTTGGAGTGTTACTATGACTTTTTGTGAGAGTGTTCTTGGTAAGGTCCTTTTACACATTTCCATCCTTTATTTCACTGACAATTTTTCATCTTTTCAATGAAGTATGAACAACAAAGAATGAATGCATTTCACACTCGTTGCCATGTAGATGGTAAAGTGTGTCTTGTAGCTATTGACGGAGGAAGTTGTGCAAATCTTGCAAGCACATATATGGTCACGAAGTTGGGACTTGCAACATTCAAACATCCCAGTCCATATGTTTTGTAAGGATTAAATGAAGATGAAGAGTTAGAAGTCACAAAGCAAGTTGTCATCCCGTTTTCAATTGGCATATATCAAGATGAAGTTCTTTGTGATGTTGTACCAATGGATGCTGGACATATACTTTTGGGTAGACCATGGCAATTCGATAGACGAGCAATCCATGATGGGTTTACAAACATATTTTCTATAACCCATAATGGCAATAAATTCACTTTGACGCCACTTTCTCCTAGTCAAGTGAATGAAGAGCAACACCATTTGAAGAAAAGAATGGAATCATTCAAAAACGTTGAAAATAATGAGAATCAAAGAGTAGATGAAGAAAACATTGGAGTTGAAAATGAGAAAGATGAATTTGAAGAAAAAGAGGAGAGTGAAGAACAAATTTTATCTAACCTTTCTTCTCCTATCCTTCTGTTTTGCAGGGCAATTTCAGAGAAGTGTCTTTTCAAGGTGATGATTCAAGAATCATGGCTTTTGGAGGACTAAAAGATGTGACTTTTGAAGAACAAATAGTTGTTACTTTTGGTGGTCAACGAAACATGTCTCTTGATGTTTCAAAGATAACGTCGTTTGAAGTTCCAAGAGAAATGTCACTTGAAGTGCCAAGAGTTGTGTTCGTTGACATTCCAAGTACATTGCCAATTATGAAAATAATTCAGCAACCAACTCCCATTAAACATCCACCCTGGTTTGATATGTCCATTCATCTTGTCAATAGTTTTTCATTTACTTATTTGGATTCATTTTACAACAATTCAATTCATGTCTGTGGCATTATCTTATCAATTTGTGATGACAAGGATGATTCAAAAGACACAATTTGTCAAGGGAAAGAGCCAAGAGACGTGATACATGGAAGTTTAAAAGACTTATATTTTCAGTTGCCAAAGGATGTGACTCTTCAAACAAAGGACATGACCTTTGAAGAACAAAAGAATGTGTCTTTTATAGTGCCAAAAGTTATGATCGTTCAAAGCAACATATCTTGTGATTCAAAAGACATAACTCTTGGCCATCCAAAAGATATGAACAGGGAGTATATCTTCAACTTACTAATGATTAATACTTCCCTTACTTATGAAAGTTTTCTTTCTTTTCAGGACAAGGAGGTTCAAGGTACTTATTCAAGGTTCATGACTTTTCACAAGGATCCTTTCATAGATCTTTTCGAAAGGGAATGTCTTGAACAAGTTTCTATTGAATGGATATATTTTGAAGACAAAACAGCAATGTTTAAATGGAAAGACACTAAAGATAAGTCACCTTTCGATTTGAGGACAAATCGCCCAAAAGAAGGGGAGGATGATGTGATCCTGTCTAGCACCAACATTTTCCATGACATACTCACATCATTGAAGATCCATCAAGATCAATCTAAGGGAGTTCTTCCTTACTTTATATTATATTTACTCATTTATATACTATATATATTATTATGAGCATACATTTGCATCTTAAACTATGCTTGAATAATCATATGTTTCACTTACTTGCATACTATATGATTTTCATGCATAACATATGTTTTCACATCTTTTCTTAGCTTTATATTATGTCTTACATATGTTTTAGATTCATTTATTATATTTTCTTATCCCATGATAGCATGTATCATTCATTTATTAGCCCATGTCATGTTATTCTAGCTCATGTTATGTTTACATTAGCTCACTAGCTTTAAATCCATGTTTCTTTAGCTCATTTGCATGCATGCATCTATTTTATAGCTCATATATGTTTTCTTAAAGCTCATGAACGTCCTATGCCTTTTATCTAGCTTATATACATGTTATCTTAGCTGCTAGATGATCATTCATAGCTCATATCACTTAAACACCTCACGGCAGCATGCATTTTACCTTAAATGAGCTCACACATTACTTACTTTATTTGTTTATTTTATTCCTATAGGTGAAACACAAAGCAAGGCATATTATGGTAGCTTGGTTAGCTAAAAGGACAAGCATAGTAGCTCACACTAGCTCATGAATGTTATGGCAGCTCATTTCATCATTTAAGGAGTTTCAAGTTAGCCTAGAGGAGCTAGCATGTAGCTAAACTTGGCTGGAGGAGAGCTTTGGACCAAATTGTTGAAAAGTGGACTAAAGGTAGCTAGAAGTAGCTGGGAGAGTATCTTAGGAGCTGAGAAGACCAAAGCTAACTAGCTTGAGTTCATCAAGCTATAGCTCAACTAGTTAGCTACCAAGACACTCACCTAAGCTTACCATTGAAGCTAGTTCATCTCTAGGCTGCCCATGGACTTCAAGATATCATCCTATGGTTGCAACCTCACCAAAGCCTTGCAAGAAGACCCATGTGCATTCAAGTAGGCTGCCATGTGCATCATTCAAGCATGTGCACTCCATGTGACATCAAATTGGCGCCAAAACACAAAGGGATGCTTCCTATTCGGCCAAAGACACTTTCTTCTTCATTTTGGCGCCCAAATAACTTCCAAATCCATTCAAAACATCCTTAGGGCCGAACCAACACATAACCATTCGGCCAAGAGCATTTATCTTCATTTAAATCATGTATTTTCAAAGGGGTTTCAACCTTGGCCGAACCATCAAGTATCTTTTCAGCCTAAACCCTTTGAAAACTATAAATAGGCTAGGCTATCTCATTTGTAAAGAACCCCTTTGATCAATTAAAAACTCTTTGTGAGATATTTCTCTCTTCAAGTTCTTTTTTTAGAACTATATCGATTAAGAAAACTTTCATAGTTTGTGGCGTCAAACCCCTTCCCTTGATACTTTTGGTTCCTAGTTCTTATAATTAGAGGGTCAAAGTCCTTACTACCATCCCTTATAAGACTTATAAGAAACGGATCTTTGCTTCTTTATAGCATTGGTTCCTTCTTAGTTTTATAAGATACAATCTGTTCATCACCATCTTCCATCACCATTTTCACGCCTATAACATCACCATAGTCCACCACCTTCACGCCAATTCCATTACCATTCCATTGCCTTCTTCATCTTTTCACCATTAAATTATCCTTCAATCATTATTAAGGCATTCGTCCATCAACATTATTTGGAGGCCGAATTCATCAATTCTTGAAGGATTCTTCTATCATACTTTCGCAACCATCTTTGATAACATTTTTATCCATTTCCTTTTCTTATCATTTCCTTTCTTCTTTCATATTCTATTTTAATCATTTCTTTCTTTAATTTTTTCAGATTACTTCCAATTCAACGTGTAGCATTTGGTGTCTCTCCTAGATCGGGAAACAAGGTTGCCAACTTCTCCATTATTGAAGAAGCCTGGTTAGCCTTACATCATTATTATTTATACATCAAGGCAACATACTTATAATGCATTTTGTTAGTTCATATGCATTCGTATTAGCTCTTAAGCCTCATGCATAATCTTAAACATATTATGAGATGATATAATTAGCTCATAGCCTTCAAACTTAGCTCACATTACCATAATCAAACATGGCAGAAAGGTAATTAGCTTGTTTTAGCTCAATAACATGAACTTACCTTGTTTCCTCACACATATAGGTACATTGGAGTGTGATGCATGTTGAGGTAGCTTGGTGAATGATTTGGACGTCATATACAGCTCACAAACATCTTACAAAGTACAAGGCAGCTCACGGAACACTAAGGGAAGCTCGATTCAGCTAGAGGAGCTTAAGGCTAGCTAAACTTAGCTAGTTGGACTATTTGGAGCTGAGTTGCCAAAAGTGATGTCAAAGGTAGCTGAATGTAGCTGAATATAATGTTAAGAAGCTCACAAGGACTTAGCTAAGAAGCTTGTTCACAAACAGCCAATGTTTGCTAGCTAGCTCCACAACTCAAGCTATCTTGGAGGAGACACATGCACGCCCAAGAGAGAGCACATGACCAGCCATCTTTCCATGCACAAGGTTGCACTACAAACATCCTAGAGAAGCCATGTGCACGCCTTGTGACCAGCCCACCATGTGCTAGGCGTGTGACTTCATTTAAGCACCAAGATGAAGAGTCCTCTCACCATTCATCCAAGCACTCCTTTCTCTCCAATTTGGCGCCAACTTGAAGAGACATAAGAGCTATTCGACCAAGGGTTATTTCCCTCCATCTAGGGCCGAAACATTATGTCATTTAGCATTAAATTATGTCATTTTATAGAGACACAAGGGCTGGCCGAATCCTCTTGTAACCATTCGACCATGTCTCTCCATTTCCTATAAATAGGAAAGCATTCATCAGTTGTAATCATACCTTTATTTTAATTGAAGTGAGATTATTCTCTTTCTTAAGTCCTGGTGACTTTTTATCGACTTATCAAGTATTTTATACTTGTGGCGTCAACCCCTTCCTTTTCACCTTGATACTTCTGGTTCCTAGTTCTTTATAACTAGTGGGTTAAAGTACTTGTAAACCACCCCTTAAAGAAGCAATATAAAGTCTGGGTCTCTGCTCTCTATAGTATTGGTTCATCTTTAAGCCTTCTTTAAGATACTATCCTCTCATCCATTCCATTGTTTCGATAACCAAACCCATAGCCATATCCATCAACTTCTGCTTCCATCTCTTAATTATTAAACAACCCACCTATTCACCCTTACGTTTACCACCTTAACCTTTCTATTTTTGAGCCATTCACTTTGCAGGTTGTTTTCTTCCTTCCTAGATCCACAATAAAACGAGAAGGTAGAATTACCTTACATCAAGCGGTAATCAGAGCTTTGGTGGAAGAAAGCAACGTACAACGACAACAAAGAAGAAAAATACAAAAAGAAGTGCAAGTGAAGTGCAAAAGTGAAAGAAAGCAAGAAAAATCAGCAAAGAAAATAAAAGCACTCAAAAGAAGAAATTGAAAGCACTCGAAAAGAAGAAAAAGAAAGAAAGAAAAGTTGGAAGCACTCATCAATAATTCTCATCACCTAGCCATTCAAGTAAGCCTTTGATTGTGGTGATAGAAGGTTGTAAAGTGACTTGTGTAAGTAACCCCTTTTTGTTCTTTTCTTTCTATTTCTAAGCCACCCTTTCATTATATTTTGTTTTTACATTCCTACTAACCCTTTTTGAAGCCGACGCCAAACAAGTAAAATTTACTCGATATAGTCTTGAGTAAAAGTTTTCTAGAACTTGAGACAAGAGAATTGAGAGGAAAAAGGCTGGAGCGTGTGTAAGATCAGAAGAGGACAAGTAAAAGCCATTAAAGTCCTAGAGTGCAAACACGAGCGGATTGAGTGACATCAAGTTTTCTTGGAGTGACTCGTGAGGCTTTGTGAGAGTATATTCTGGTAAGGTCTTTTACACATCTTATTCTTTTCTTATTTGCTAACCATGTCTCGGAGTTCAGGACGATCACCAGAAAGAGAAGCCCCTAACTTGCAAATCCAAGCCATTATGCATGAAATGACAAGATTGCTTAAATTATAATTGGAGCCTTTGCAAGATCGTATGGATCAATTAGAAGCATCCTTAGGCAACCGGAGAGTAAACCGCCCTAGAATAAAAGAAGAATTAGAAGAGGAGGCTGAAGTAACATCCGTAGCAAGAAGAGATGTTCATAGAAATCAGAATGACAACTTCAGCAACATCAAAGTAACCATTCCTCCATTTCAAGGACGAACAGATCCTGAAGCCTATCTGGACTGGGTAATCAAAATCAAACACATTTTTTAATGTCAAAATTATACGAAACAAAAGAAGGTCAGGCTTGCTGCTATGAAATTCGTGGACTATGCCTTAGTTTGGTGGAACCAATTGGTAAGTTCAAGAAGACGAAATGGTGAACGTCCCATCACTACATGGGAAGAAATGAAAGCCATTATGAGGAAAAGGTTCGTACCTACTCACTATCACCGAGATCTTTATCATAAACTACAAAATTTGAAACAAGGAAGCAAGAGCGTTGAAGATTATTTCAAAGAAATGGAGATAACCATGATCCGAGCCAATGTGGATGAAGATAGAGAAGCAACAATGGCAAGGTTCTTATCTGGCCTAAATCTTGATATTGCTAACCTTGTTGAACTTCAGCATTATGTAGAGATTGAAGAGATGGTTCACGTGGCCATGAAAATTGAAAGACAACTCAAAAAGAAATCCTATACTAGGAGCAGTCCAAATTCGGCCAACAAATGGAAGCAAGAACATATTACTTTCCAGAAGCAAACTCCAGTCCAAACAAAGGATCGTACAGAGGTACCTAAAACTATACAAGTGGGCGAGTTTAGCAAGGGTAAAGAAAAGCAAACCAGTACTTTCGAGAGAACAAGAGACATCAAATGTTTCAAGTGTTTTGGAAAAGGACATGTTGCTAGTCAATGTCCCAACTGAAATGCCATGATGGTACTTGACAATGGAGATATTGTATCGGATTCTGACGAGCCTATTTTTGATGAGGAACCTGAAACAATGTAAGACGAAGAAACTGAAGAAAACGTAGATCATGGTGAGATGCTTGTTTCGAAAAGGTGCCTACAATCACAAATATCCCAAGAGGATATTCAAAGAAACAATATTTTCCATACAAGATGCCATGTCAAGGACAAGGTTTGCACAGTGATCATTGATAGAGGAAGTTGCACAAATGTAGTCAGCACTCTTATGGTTAAAAAACTTGGATTGGCAACATCAAAGCATCCTACTCCATATAAACTCCAATGGCTTAATGAAGGAGGTGAGTTAAATGTTACCAAACAAGTTCTAATTCCTTTTTCAGTTGGAAGGTACAAGGACGAGGTGCTTTGTGACATTGTCCCTATGCATGCTAGCCACATTCTACTTGGGAGACCATGGCAGTATGACAAAAGGGCCATTCATGATTGTTTTCACAATCAATACACTTTTAAGCATTATGGACGCAAGGTGACCTTGATGCCTTTAACGCCTAAAGAAGTACAACAAGATCAATTGCATATGCGAAAGAGTGTACAAGCATGGCGCAAAGACAAAACCCCAACAAAAAATGAAGAGGAACTAAACAAGAAACCAAACTTCTTCATAAAGAAACATGATGGTTCAATTCTGGAAAATGAAGGGTCTCCTACGAAAGGTGGTGATGATTGGGACTTAAAGTCACAACACTTCACCAAAGGTTTTAATCTTCAAAAGGTAAGTACCCTTTTATATGAAACCTTTTATCTCCTCACTTTTCAGGACAAATCACGAGAAAGGTCACTTCCAAAAGGGATATCCCTAGATAAAGATCATTCCCAAAAGGTACCTGTTGGTAAATCATATTCCAAAGAAAGACCTAAAGGGAAATCTTACGAAAGGGAATCTAATGGAAAGACACAATCGTTCAAAGGATGTTTTCTTTTAGCAAAAAGACGTGACGCTATGCAAGGACAAAATGAACTCGATTTGAGGGCAAATCGCTCTAAAGAAGGGGGGATGATACAAGCACGTTTTTAACTATAAAGGGAGTATTCTTGAACATCCTTATAAAGCATTCACTTTATACTGGCCTTATAATATATACTATTATAATACATATCATGCTTAAGATATTAGTTATGAAGTTAAAGAATAACTTAGTATGAATACATCTTGCACATTGTTATTTTTAATATGTTAAGCATGTTAGGATAGCTTTATAATCATATTAAGCATGATTATTATTTATACAACAAGGCACCATACTTATAATGCATTTTGTTAGTTCATATGCATTCGTATTAGCTCTTAAGCCTCATGCATAATCTTACACATATTATGAGATGATATAATTAGCTCATGGCCTTCAAACTTAGCTCACATTACCATAATCAAACATGGCAGCAAGGTAATTAGCTCGTTTTAGCTCAATAACATGAACTTACCTTGTTTCCTCGCACATATAGGTACATTGGAGTGTGATTCACGTTGAGGTAGCTTGGTGAATGATTTGGAAGCTCGATTCAGCTGGAGGAGCTTAAGGCTAGCTAAACTTAGTTAGTTGGACTATTTGGAGTTGAGTTGCCAAAAGTTATGTCAAAGGTAGCTGAATGTAGCTGAATATAATGTTAAGAAGCTCACAAGGACTTAGCTAGGAAGCTTGTTCACAAACAGCCCATGTTTGCTAGCTAGCTCCACAACTCAAGCTATCTTGGAGGAGACACATGTATGCCCAAGAGAGAGCACATGACCAGCCATCATTCCATGCACAAGGATGCACCACAAACATCCTAGAGAAGCCATGTGCACGCCTTGTGACCAGCCCACCATGTGTTAGGCGTGTGACTTCATTTAGGCACCAAGATGAAGAGTCCTCTCACCATTCATCCAAGCACTCCTTTCTCTCCAATTTGGCGCCAACTTGAAGAGACATAAGAGTTATTCGAACAAGGGTTATTTCCCTCCATCTAAGGCCGAAACATTATTTCATTTAGCATTAAATTATGTCATTTTATAGAGACACAAGGGCTAGTCGAATCCTCTTGTAACCTTTCGGCCATGTCTCTCCATTTCCTATAAATAGGAAAGCATTCATCATTTGTAATCAGACCTTTATTTTAATTGAAGTGAGATTATTCTCTTTCTTAAGTCCTGGTGACTTTTTATCGACTTATCAAGTATTTTATACTTGTGGCATCAACCCCTTCCTTTTCACCTTGATACTTCTGGTTCCTAGTTCTTTATAACTAGTGGGTCAAAGTACTTGTAAACCACCCCTTAAAGAAGCAATATAAAGTCTGGGTCTCTGCTCTCTATAGCATTGGTTCGTCTTTAAGCCTTCTTTAAGATACTATCCTCTCATCCATTCCATTGTTTCGATAACCAAACCCATAGCCATATCCATCAACTTCTTCTTCCATCTCTTAATTATTAAACATCCCACCTATTCACCCTTACGTTTACCACCTTAACCTTTCTATTTTTGAGCCATTCACTTTGCAGGTTGTTTTGCTTCCTTCCTAGATCCAAAATCAAACGAGAAGGTTGAATTACCTTACATTAGAGAGTATTATCTGGTAAGGTCTTTTACATATATTTTTCTTTTCTTATTTCACTAATCATGTCTCGGAGTCTAGGATGAACCCTTGAAAGAGAAGCCCCTAACTTGCAAACTCAAGCAATTATGCATGAAATGGAAAGATTCTTGAAATTAGAATTGGAGCTTTTACATGATCGTACGAATCAATTTAAAGCATCTTTGGGCAATTGGAGAATAAATTGCCCTAGAGTGGAAGAAGAATTTGAAGAAGATGAGGCTGAAGTAACATCAGAAGAAAGAAGAGATGCTCATCAAAATCAAAATGATAACTTCAGCAACATTAAGGTAACCATTCCTCCATTTCAAGGATGAAACGATCCTGAAGCCTATCTTGACTGGGTAATCAAGATCGAGCACATTTTTTAATGTCAAAACTATACGGAGCAAAAGAAGGTCAGGCTTGTTGTTATGGAATTCGTGGACTATGCCCTAGTTTGGTGGGATTAATTGGTGAGTTCAAGAAGATGAAATGGTAAACGTCCCATCACTACATGGGAAGAAATGAAGGCCATTATGAGGAAAAGGTTCGTGCCTACTCACTATCACCGAGATCTTTATCATAAGCTACAAAATCTTAAACAAGGAAGCAAGAGCATTGAAGATTATTTCAAGAAGATAGAGATAGCCATGATTCGAGCCAATGTTGATGAAGACAAAGAAGCAACCATGGCAAGATTTTTATCTGGCCTAAATCCTGACATTACTAACATTGTTGAACTGCAGCATTATGTAGAGATTGAGGAGATGGTGCATATGGCCATGAAAATTGAACGACAAATTAAAAGAAAAACCTTCAACCTGAGTAGTCCAAATTTGGCCACCAAATGGAAACAAGAGCTAATACTTTCTGGAAGCCAACTCCAGTCCAAGCAAAGGATCCTATAGAAGTATCCAAGACTAAACAAGTGGACGAATCTAGCAAGGGTAAAGAGAATAAAACCAACACTTTCGAGAGGTCCAGAGACATCAAATGTTTCAAGTGTTTTGGAAAAGGACATGTTGCCAGTCAATGTCCCAACCAAAATTGATGTGATCCTATCTAGCACCAACTTTCTTCATAACATTCTCACATAATTAAAGATCCATCAAGTTTAATCTAAGGGAGTTTTACCTTACTTTATCTTAAATTTACTCATTTATGCACTATGTATTATTATGATCATACATTTGCATATTAGAGTAAACTTGAATTATCAAAACATGAGCATTCATTCATTATGTCATATGGTTTTTGCATCATTGATTGATATTCAAGCATAGTTATAATAATAATATTCATTATCATATGATGCATGAGTTATTATTATAACCTATAGTACACATCTTTATCATATACACATTAATATAGTTCATGTACTTAATCTTTATGTTATGTGTGTGTAGGTACATTCGGCCACAACTTGGGAGCTATATTGGAGCTAAATGGAGCATGCAACAGCAAGGAAACTTATATGGGGGTGTTTAGGAGAGCATAAGGAACTTTTGGTGAAAAGTTATCCGGAGGCCCGTGAGCTCATAGCTGGATTGAGCTACAAGATGACCTCATTTTAGCTGGGGAGCTACACCATCATCATCACAAATTAGGACACTTCAAATATGTCCAAAGTCAAAATTTATGAAATCGTACCTTTTCACAAATAGTTGCTACCTCAAGAGGTACCTTTTTTGATGTAAGGCTCTTCTGATGCCTTAACAAACTGATTGTGGATCTAGGAAGGAAGCAAACAACCTGCACAAGTGAATGGCTCAAAAAGAGATGGTTAAGGGTGGTAAACATATGGGTGATTAGGTGGGGTGTTTAAATGAGAGATAGAAGCGGAAGATGATTGAAATGGCTATGGGTTATGGCTATGAAACAAATAGATGGAAGCGAGGATAGTATCTTGAAAAAGTCTCAAAGAAAAACCAATGCTATAGAGAGCAAAGACCCAGAATTTATATTGCTTTTTCAAGAGGTGGTATTAAGTACTTTGACCCACTAGTTATATGAACTAGGAACCATAAGTATCAAGGTGAAAAGAAAGGGGTTGACGCCACAAGTATTAAAAATACTTGATAAGTTGATAAAAGTCATCAGGACTTAAGGAAGAGAATAATCTCACTTATATTAATCAAAATGGTCTGCTTACAAATGAAATAGGAAAGCCTTTTTATAGTTTTTGAAGGGACTTGGCCGAATAGGTACATGTTGGTTCGGCCAACCCTTGTACCTTCCTAAAATGACATGATTTAAATGCTAAAAGAGATGATGATTCGACCCTTGATGGAGGGAAATAATCCTTGGCTGAGTAACACTTGTATCCCTTCACTTTGGCACCAAATGGGAGAGAAGATGATGCTTGGCCGAATGGTTAAATGGCTCTTCATCTTGGCGCCTAAATGAACCACATGCAAGGCACCTGGGGGCTGATCATATGCAAAGCACATGGGTGTTCTAGGGAGCCTTGTGGTGCAGCCCTTTGCATGGGATGATGGCTGGTCATGTGTTCCCTTCTTAGGCGTGCATGTGTCTCCTCCAAGCTAGCTTGAGTGTGGAGCTAGCTAGCAAGCATGGGTTGTTTTATGAACAAGCTTCTTAGTTGAATCCTTATGAGCTTCATAACAGCACGTTCAGCTATATCCAGCTACCAATGACATCATTTTTGACAACTCAGCTCCATATTGTTCAACTAGTTAAGTTTAGCTAGCCTTGAGCTCCTCCAGCTGAATTGAGCTTTCCTTAATGTTCCATGAGTTGCCTTGTCCTTTGTGAGCTGTTTGTGAGCTGCATAGGATGTCCAAATCATCCACCAAGCTACCTCAACATTCATCATACTCCATTGTTCCTATATGTGCAAGGAAATAGGGTAAGTTCATGATATTGAGCTAAGACATTCTAAATACCTTGCTGCCATGTAAGAATATGGTAATGTGAGCTATGATTGAAGGTCATGAGCTAAATATATCATCTCATAATATGTGTAAGATAATGCATGAAGCTTAAGAGCTAATATGAATGCATATGATCTATTAAAACGAATTATAATGATGCTGCCTTGATGTATATATAATGTAATCATGCTTAATATGATTATAAAACTATCCTAATATGCTTAAATATCAATGTGTATGTTGTTTTCATACTAAGTTATTCTTTAGCTATTAAAACATTATATAACATAACAAGAATTCTTATCATGAATTGTATTATAAGAACATGTAGTATATAACATATGTATAGTAATTTCAATATAAAGGTGTTAAAGAGTACTCCCTTTATTGATGAAAACGTGCTTGCATCATCCCGCCTTTTTTAGGGGGATTTGTCCTCAAATCGAGTTCATTCTGTCTTTGCATAACGTCACGTCTCCTTGCTAAAAGAAAGCATCCTTTGAACGGTTGTGTTCTTCCATTATGTATCCTTTCATAAGATTTCCCTTTAGGCATTTCTTTGGAATTTGATTTACCAACAGGTACCTTTTGAGAATGATCATCCTTTAAGGATATCCCTTTTGGAAGTGACCTTTTACGTGATTGGTCCTGAAAAGTGAGGAGAGAAAAGGTTTCAAATGAAGGGTTACTTACCTTTTGGCGATTAAAACCCTTGGTGAAGAGTTGTGTCTTTAAATTCCAACCATCACTAATTTTCGTAGGAATCCCTTCATTTTCCAACCTTGAACCATCGTGTTTCTCTATGAAGAAGTTTGGTGTCATGTTTCGTTACTCTTCGTTCTTAATTGGGGTTTTGTCTTTGCGCCATACTTGTACACTGTTTCGAATATGTAACTGATCTTGTTGTACCTCTTTTGGAGTCAAAGGCATCAAGGTTACCTTGCGTCCATCATGCTTAAAAATGTATTGATTGTGATAACAGTCATGAATGGCCCTTTTATCATACTGCCATGGTCTTCCAAGTAAGATGTAGGTAGCATGCATAGGGACAATGTCACAAAGCACCTCATCCTTGTACCTGCCAACTGAAAAAGGAATTAGAACCTGTTTGGTAACGCTTAACTCACCTCCTTCATTGAGCCATTGGAGTTTATATGGAGTAGGATGCTTTGACGTTGCCAATCCAAGTTTTTCAACCATAAGAGTACTGGCTACGTTTGTGCAACTTCCTCCATCGATGATCATTGTGCAAACCTTATCCTTGACATGGCATCTTGTATGGAAAATATTGTTTCTTTGAATATCCTCTTGGGATGTTTGTGATTGTAGGCACCTTTTCGAAACAAGCATCTCACCATGATCTGCATTTTCTTCAGTTTCTTCGTCTTGCACTGTTTCAGGTTCCTCATCAAAAATAGGCTCGTCAGAATTCGATACAATATCTCCATTATCAAGTACCATCATGGCATTTCGGTTAGGATATTGACTACCAACATGTCCTTTCCCAAAACATTTGAAACATTTAATGTCTCTGGATCTTTCGAAAATATCGGTTTGCTTTTCTTTACCCTTACTAGATTCTCCGACTTGTTTTACTTTGGAAACTTCTATTTGATCCTTTGCTTGTGCTGGAATTGGTTTCCTGAAGGTGATGGGTTCCTGCTTCCACTTGGTGGCCGAATTTGGACTACTCCTAGTGTAGGATTTCCTTTCGAGCTGTCTTTCAATTTTCATGGCCACATGTACCATCTCTTCAATCTCTATACAATGCTGAAGTTCAACAAGGTTAGCAATATCAGGATTTAGGCAAGATAAAAACTTTGCCATGGTTGCTTCTCTGTCTTCATCCACATTGGCTCGGATCATGGCTATCTCCATTTCTTTGAAATAATCTTCAACGTTTTTGCTTCCTTGTTTCAAATTTTGTAATTTATGGTAAAGATCTCGGTGTTAGTGAGTAGGCATGAACCTTTTTCTCATAATGGCCTTCATGGCTATCTCCATTTCTTTGAACCTTTTTCTCACCAATTGGTCCCACCAAACTAAGGCATAGTCCACGAATTCCATAGCAGCAAGTCTGACCCTCTTTTGCTCCGTATAATTTTGGCATTCAAAAATGTGTTCAATCTTGATTACCCAATCAAGATAGGCTTCTGGATCAGTTCGTCCTTGAAATGGAGGAATGGTCACTTTGATGTTGCTGAAGTTGTCATTCTGATTTCGATGAACATCTCTTCTTGCTACTGATGTTACTTCAGTCTCCTTTTCTTTGATTTCTTCTTCCATTCTAGGGCGATTTACTCTTCGGTTGCTTAAGGATGCTTCAAATTGATCCATATGATCATTCAAAGGTTCCAATTCTAATTTCAGCAATCTGGCTATTTCATGCATAATTGCTTGAGTTTGCAAATTAGGGGCATCTCTTTCAGGGGTTCGTCCTGGACTTCGAGACATGGTTAGTGAAATAAGAAAAGAATAAGATGTGTAAAAGACCTTACCCAAAATGTACTCTCACAAAGCCTCACGAGTCACTCCAAGAAACTTGATGTCACTCAATCGGCTCGTGTTTGCACTCTAGGACTTTAATGTCTTTTACTTGTCCTCTTCTGATCTCACACACTCTCCATCCTTTTTCCTCTCGATTCTCTTGTCTCAAGTTCTAGAGAACTTTACTCAATACTGTATCAGGTAAATTTACTTGTTTGGCGTCGGCTGCAAATGGGTTAGTAGGAATGGAAAAACAAATATAATGAAAGGTTGGTTTAGAAATAGGAAAAAAAGAACAAAAGGGGTTACTTACACAAGTCACTTTACAACCTTCTATCACCACAATCAATTTAAACGGCTTACTTGACTTGCTTGGTGATGAGAATTGTTGATGAGTGCTTCAACTTCTTTCTTTTCTTTTCTTTGCTTTTCTTCTTTTTTGAGTGCTGATTTTTCTTTCTTTTGAGTGCTTCACTTTGTTTTATGATTTTTCTTGATTTCTTTGACTTTGCACTTCACTTTGCAATTTTTTTTGTATTTTTCTTTCTGCTGTTGTTGCACGTTGCCTTCTTCCACCAAAGCTCTGATTACCGCTTGATGTAAGGCTCTTATGATGCCTTAACAAATTGATTGTGGATCTAGGAAGGAAGCAAACAACCTACACAAGTGAATGGCTCAAAAAGAGATGGTTAAGGGTGGTAAACATGTGGGTGATTAGGTGGCCTGTTTAAATGAGAGATGGAAGCGGAAGATGATTAAAATAGCTATGGGTTATGGCTATGAAACAAAGGGATGGAAGTGAGGATAATATCTTGAAAAAGTCTTAAAGAAGAACTAATGCTATAGAGAGCAAAGACCCAGACTTTATATTGCTTTTTCAAGGGGTGGTATTAAGTACCTTGACCCACTAATTATATGAACTATAAACTAGAAGTATCAAGGTGAAAAGAAAGGGGTTGACGCCACAAGTATTAAAAATACTTGATAAGTCGATAAAAGTCACCAGGACTTAAGGAAGAGAATAATCTCACTTATATTAATCAAAATGGTCTGCTTACAAATGAAATAGGAAAGCCTATTTATAGTTTTTGAAGGGACTAGGCCGAATAGGTACATGTTGGTTCGACCAGATGATACATGCATCACAAGGTTCACATCAAAGGAAGAAGTAATAACTCTTCCAAATGATCCACTCGTCCAAGCTTTGGAAAAGAATATCAGAACAGCAGCGCACTTGAGACGACTTTTTGAATGGGATCCTGATATTATTTGGTCGGCATGTCTTCTGGAGATACAACCGTCTGTCTCTTATCTTTCTAACGGTTCTTGAATCGCATCAATCCGATATCGGGAACTCAAGATATGGTCATTTTACTGAAGATGGTGCATGCAGGAAATCCTATACGGGATTAATACGTTATTTTGTAAATATTACGAATTTTCAATATTTTTATATTGATTATTTGTAATATAATTTAATATAGGATGATTAATTATCTTTTAGGATCAGATTTATTATTTTATTAGGAATTAAGGTTGGGTTAAAACAATATTTTTAGTTATTATTATTTTATTAGGAATTAGGGTTAAAACATGTTTAGTTTATTAATATTTTATTCTTTAGTTATTTAGGACCTTTAGAATTCAGCCCCTATATAAAGGAGGCTTCATTCAACTTTGTAAATCAGATTTCTTTGATTAATAATACAACGAGAGTTCGTTTTTGCAAGTGCTGATTGCCTTGTGCCTTCGAAGCTTCTTCTCCTTGAGTTCTTTCAAGTTCTTGTGAGGGAGATTAATCTTCACACTCCAATTTGCCTTTTCATCACGACTAGGAGGGTTGGTTAGAGCCATTTATCATGTTTGCCTTTTCATTGCGACTAGGAGGGCTCGATAGGACACTTATCCATCTATTATCCACAAATCCATTCGCACCATCAATCGTCTTTACCGTTCACCTTCATAAGGGAGATATTTTGATTTCTTTATTATCTTATTTCATCTTCCGTTTATTTATCTTTTGTTTATTTTATTCTAATCTTATTGCCTTGATTCCAGCACATAAAAGAAACTCTAAGAACCCTACTTGCTACCGCCACCTTCCCCTATTCGTTCCCTTTGTTCTTAATCGAGTCTAGAGCTTTCTAGGTTTGATTCTTCAACAAGAGCAACGTTCATCAATCCGCCACCGCTTCCCTATCAATTGGTATCAGATTTGGGCCGATTCTTGGAAAGAAGCAAGCAATTTTGCTTGTTCTTGCACACAAAATCGTCAAGGTACCCCAACGGAGCTAGTTCACAAAAGATTCAGCGTTTCAGGTTCTTTTTATTTAATTTTAATTTAGATTTAAATCCTTCTTGTTAGTTTGCTATTTTTTTTTTCAAAAAAACAAAAAAACAAAAAAGGCAAAAAAGGCAAAAAAAAAAGGCAAAAAAACAAAAAAAAGAGCCCAAAAAGCCAAAATTTCAAAAAATTGCAAACGAAGGTATTTAGGGCTGATTTTATCCATATGTCATATTCATTCCAAGATTAAACCCAATTCCAAATTTCACCCCAATTGGAGTTCATTGGAGCCTTCAAATACATCATTCAAGTTTCATCGGCAGATTCGGTTTAGAATCTTGTCGAATTTCTTGAAAATTTTACAGGAGGAATTTCGTGGTGAAAATTTCCATATTGAAAATTTATATATTGAAGATCATTCAAACAAAAAATCAGAATTTTTGGAGATCAACAACACCTTCGAACAAAGCGATCAAGAAAAACAGATTGTTTGAGGACTCACCGTTCAACAGAGTCTACTGGATACTACTGAAGGTATTTGGTTCTGAAATTTTACAGGTGGTTTCTTGACGCATCAAAAGACATTCAAGAATTTTTCCAGAATTGTTTGACACCGTTAACCCCCTCAAAAACGTTGCTCAAATTGATCCAGCGTTTTCCAGGTTTCTGGGTTGGTTCTTTTTTTTTCTTTGACTCTTAGTGCTTTAAGTTCTTTTGTTTTTCCTTGTTATTGTTCTTTTACATTATCTAACACATTATCTTCATTGTGTTAGTAGGACTAAAGAGTTTGCATACTTCATCCTTCTTTGCATTCTCGTTCGCTTGGAGTCTAACCTTTGTTTGGCCTCTTAGAGCTTTTAGGTTTTTCTTATCGCCTTTGCTAGTAATCAAACTCCGATACGAACTGTGAAAGACTACTTGGTAAAGTGAGTTTTAAAGAGTACAAGATCGGCTTACTTGCCTCTCGTTGTGTTACTTTCTTGGAGTGACTTGTGAGGTTTCTTGCTTTGTTGAATTTATTTTATTTTTATTTTACTTTAAAATTTTCTTTTGAGTGTTATGATTTCAGAATGGGTGACACTAACAACAAGACACTTACGGCTATCTTAGCCACACTTGCCCGACTCACGACTCAAGTTGAAAGATTTGATGAAATCGTGAGAGAACGACAAGAACCACAACTGAATCTACCAAACCATAATCCAAGACCAAACAATGCTGAACTTTTGGTACCCGAGAAAGAACAACCACGTTTCCAAGCACCCAAACTCTTTACAAAACCAAAGTTCATGATCCCGTCTTTCAAAGGAGACAACGATCCAGACAGGTACATCAAATGGGAAGGAAAAGTTGATCTCATATTCGCATACCATGACTGCCCCCAAGCTAAACAAGTTCACCTGATCACCATACAATTTGAAGGATATGCTCGAACTTGGTGGATGCAAACAAGGAAAAAGATCCAGAACTTCCAAATTCCAACAATCACTTCTTGGACCGACCTCAAACAAACCATGAGGAACCGATTCCTACCGACACATTATACACGAGAAGTTAAACAACGACTACACCGACTTCGACAAGGTAGAAGTTCAGTTGAAGATTACTACAAGGAGATGCAGTCCTTACTCAATAGGACTAACATAACCGAAAAAGAAGAGGTCACCGTGTCAAGATTCATCGTCGGTTTAAACTCAAACATCATTGATCTTCTTGATCTACAAGGGTACAAAAACCTTGAAGACGCACTAAAGAAAGCAATGACAATCGAAGCACAAATCCAAAGGAGATCTAGATTCGGAGAACATTACCTAGGTACTTCATCCTCTTACCAAGGTAATCCTTCAAATCCTTCCTCATCTTCTACTCCAGCTTCTCTAAAAAAGCCAAGAGATGACAAACCTGACAAGGAGAAAGAACGACCAGCAAAGAATGACACACTTCCAGTCCCTAAAGATCAAATGATAATTTGTGAGGAGGTAGGGAAAGCAAAAAAAGAAAAAGTTGAGAAAGAGGCAAAAGCAAAAGAGGTCACTAGTTATAAAAGCCAAAAGAATAATGACCCATGGGAGGTGAGTGAACCTAAATGTGAGAAGAAAAGAGTGACTCAAAATCTATGTGTGAGCACAAAAGAATTGAGAGAGAACCTTATTTACAAACAACCTTGCATCCTTGTTCGCTTTAGGGAATCAATTGTTTCGATTTCTAACATTAACAAGGATTTGCCTAGTGTGTTTTCATCTCTTTTACAGGATTTTCGAGAAGTGTTAGGTGATCTACCTAACGAATTACCACTGAAAAGAGGAAAACAATGCCAAATCAATCTAATTCAAGGTTCCATCATACCTCGTCAAACATACAATCTCGAAGAAACCAAAGAGTTGGATTTGTTACAAAAGGCTACATCCAGGAAAGCCTTAGTCGTGACGCCATCATAATGACGAAATATGATTTGAACAACTCTTCAGGCTTTATAGTTCATGCACAGAGAATCCATGTAAATGATGAGAAAGTAAAAGCAACACGAGACTGGACCACACCATCTTCCATCACCAAGAGTTGTCGAATAGTGCTAGGTGACCCTCCTGACGGGTTACCACCTGAAAGCCCTAATCACTATGCCATACCAATGAAGAGTCACGATTTACGAGAGTCCAAAGGTAAATATTTTATTACTCATTTTAATGACATTGTAACGTACTTCTTCTCCTTCTTACAAGGTAAGGCTCGTGAAGTTGTCATCCATACTAAACACAACTCCTTTAAGTGCGTAACATACCGAGGTAAGCAAAACACAGTAGACGATACACTACCACGAAGGTATACTCTTACCTATCAAACTCATACTTCTATTCCGAGAATTGAACATATCAAAGATGTATATCACGATAACTCGGATATTTCTGATATTTCTACCCATACATTTAAAAGTGCTTTTAATGAGCTTTATCTTGTATATGAGTTTCCTTGCCAACTAAACAGGTTATACAGTCCACAAATCTCCTCATGGGAATCATTAATTCATGAACCACACTTAGGAGACTTAAGGGATTACGTTAACAAACCAGTTGACATGGTTTTTAAACACTCATTCTCGCCACACACGAATAAAACCATGGAGAAATTATCTGAAATAATCATACAAAGCCAATAGTGACCGGCGCCATGTTGAAATTCAACCAAAACATCAGATTACAAGACTTGTATGCAAAAGAGGATTTCAAGACTACAAGAAATCAGTTCCTACAAAGAAGAAACCTCGACTAAAATGCATAAAGACACATCACATTGATCCTGGTAAATGTTTCACAAGTTTTTATTTCAACACATCTAATTCTCTTTCTTTTGGATTTTCAGATTCGAGGACGAATCCTTTTGAGGAGTGGGGGAATGATACATGCACCAGAGTCCATAATACATGCTTCTTTGGACTAATGTTTCTACTCGAACCTATTAGAAGAACAAAGTCTCGAAGATTCAAAGCATATCTATTCGGTAAGCATAATGTGAATGAATTATTAAACTATTCTAATGTTGCTCCCTTTAATGTTTCAGATTCGAGGTCGAATCTTTTTGAAGAAAGGGAGGATGATACATGCATCACAAGGTTCACATCAAAGGAAGAAGTAATAACTCTTCCAAATGATCCACTCGTCCAAGCTTTGGAAAAGAAGATCAGAACAGCAGCGCACTTGAGACGACTTTTTGAATGGGATCCTGATATTATTTGGTCGGCATGTCTTCTGGAGATACAACCGTCTGTCTCTTATCTTTCTAACGGTTCTTGAATCGAATCAATCCGATATCGGGAACTCAAGATATGGTCATTTTACTGAAGACGGTGCATGCAGGAAATCCTATACGGGATTAATACGTTATTTTGTAAATATTACGAATTTTCAATATTTATATTGATTATTTGTAATATAATTTAATATAGGATGATTAATTATCTTTTAGGATCAGATTTATTATTTTATTAGGAATTAAGGTTGGGTTAAAACAATATTTTTAGTTATTATTATTTTATTAGGAATTAGGGTTAAAACATGTTTAGTTTATTAATATTTTATTCTTTAGTTATTTAGGACCTTTAGAATTCAGCCCCTATATAAAGGAGGCTTCATTCAACTTGTAAATCAGATTTCTTTGATTAATAATACAACGAGAGTTCGTTTTTGCAAGTGCTGATTGCCTTGTGCCTTCGAAGCTTCTTCTCCTTGAGTTCTTTCAAGTTCTTGTGAGGGAGATTAATCTTCACACTCCAATTTGCCTTTTCATCACGACTAGGAGGGTTGGTTAGAGCCATTTATCGTGTTTGCCTTTTCATTGCGACTAGGAGGGCTCGATAGGACACTTATCCATCTATTATCCACAAATCCATTCGCACCATCAATCGTCTTTACCGTTCACCTTCATAAGGGAGATATTTTGATTTCTTTATTATCTTATTTCATCTTCCGTTTATTTATCTTTTGTTTATTTTATTCTAATCTTATTGCCTTGATTCCAGCACATAAAAGAAACTCTAAGAACCCTACTTGCTACCGCCACCTTCCCCTATTCGTTCCCTTTGTTCTTAATCGAGTCTAGAGCTTTCTAGGTTTGATTCTTCAACAAGAGCAACGTTCATCAATCCGCCACCGCTTCCCTATCACCAGCCCTTGTACCTTCCTAAAATGACATGATTTAAATGCTAAAAGAGATGATGGTTTGGCCCTTGATGGAGGGAAATGATCCTTGGCCGAATAACACTTGTATCCCTTCACTTTGGCGCCAAATGGGAGGGAAGATGATGCTTGGTTGAATGGTTAAATGGCTCTTCATCTTGGTGCCTAATTGAACCACATGCAAGGCACATGGGGGCTGATTATATGCAAAGCAAATGGGTGTTCTAGGGAGCCTTGGGGTGCAACCCTTTGAATAGGATGATGGATGGTCATGTGATACGATCCAAACAAGCTCCAACTTTCTCCATGACTTGAACACACCATGGATGTTCTTCAAAGCTATTTCAAGGGAGTTCTTCATTACCCTATCTTATACTATATCATTTATACATTCTATTCTATCATAAGCATGCATTCACATGTTAGTATAAATTATCATACTATTATTTCCATCCTATGCTTATTTGATCATGTTTTTCATATTATTCAAATATATGCTATGATTACATATAATTTCTTAGGATATTATTATTACATGTTTCCATTTATCATTTATGAATACCATGTTATATGATATTCATGCATACAACATATACCCTATCTTTATGATTGATACACAATGTTATAAGCATATTAGGATAGTCTTATAATCATATTAAGCATGATTATCATATTTACATCAAGGCAGCATCATTATAAATCATTTCATTAGTTCATATGCATTCATATTAGCTCTTAAGCTTCATGCATTATCTTACACATACTTTGAGATGATATAATTAGCTCATGACCTTCAAACATAGCTCACATCACGATAATCATACATGGCAGCAAGGCATTTAGCTCATAACAGCTCAATATCATGGACTTACCTTGTTTCCTTGCACATATAGGTACATTGGAGTGTGATGCATAATGAGACAGCTTGGTAGAGTATTTGGACGTCATATGCAACTCACAAACAACTCACAAATATCATGGAAGCTCATGGAACACTAAGGAAAGCTCAACTTAGCTGGAGGAGCTAGCATGTAGCTGAACTTAGCTGGAGGAGAGCTTTGGACCAAAGTGCTGAAAAGTGGACTAAAGGTAGCTGGAAGTAGCTGGGAGAGTAGCTGAGGAGCTGAAAAGATCAAAACTAACTAGCTTGAGTTTATCAAGCTATAACTCACCTAGTTAGCTACCAAGACACTCATCTAGCTTACCTTGAAGCTAGTTCATCTCTAGGCTGCCCAATGGATGCCATGTCATCTAGATACACATTGGAAGCTAATTCACGCCTAGTTGTTGCCTATCTTCATTCCAAGGACTTCAAGACATCATCTTATGGTTGCAACCTCATCAAAGCATAGCAAGAAGACCCATGTGTATTCATGTAGGCTGCCATGTGCATCATTCAAGCATGTGCACTTCATGTGACATCAAATTGGCGCCAAAACACCAAGGGATGCTTCCTATTCGGCCAAAGACTCTTTCCTCTTCATTTTGGCGCCCAACTAACTTCCAAATGCATTTAAATCATCCTTAGGGCCGAACCAACACATAACAATTCGGCCAAGAGCATGTATTTTCATTAAAGTCTTGTTTTTTCAATAAAAATCATGTCATTTTAGGAAGGTACAAGGGCTGGCCGAACCAACATGTACCTATTCGGCCAAGTCCCTTCAAAAACTATAAATAGGCCATTATAGTTCAATTGTAATCAGACCTCTGTTTTAATTAAAGTGAGATTATTTTCTTCCTTAAGTCCGGGTGACTTTTATCGACTTTTCATATATATTTTATACTTGTGGCGTCAACCCCTTTCTTTCATCTTGATACTTCTGGTTCCTAGTTCATATAACTAGTGGGTCAAAGTACTTATCACCACCCCTTAAGAAGAAATATAAAGTCTGGGTTTTTGCTCTATATAGCATTGGTTCTTCTTTGAGTCTTTTTCAAGATACTATCCTCACTACCATCCCTTTTGTTTCATAAACCATAACCATAACCTAATCAACCATTCTTCCGCTTCCATTTTAAATAGCCCACCTATTCACCATACGCCTACCACCCTTAACCATTCTGGTTTGAGCCATTCACTTCGCAAGTTGTTTTGCTTCCTTCCTAGATCCACAATCATTTATCAAGGCATCAGAAGAGCCTTACATCAAGTGGTAATCAGAGCTTTGGTGGAAGAAAGCAACGTGCAACAATAACAAAAATACAAAAAGAAGTGCAAGTGAAGTGCAAAGTCAAAGAAATCAAGAAAAAAATTAGAAAAGGAATTAAGCACTCCAAAAGAAGAATTTCCAGCACTCAAAAAGAAGAAAAGGAAAGAAAAGGAAAGAAAGTTAAAGCACTCATCAACAACTGTCATCACCAAGCCATTCAAGTAACCCTTTTAGATTGATTGTGGTGATAGAAGGTTGTGAAGTGACTTGTGTAAGTAACCCTTTTATTCTTTTCTTTCTATTTCTAAGCCACCCTTTCATTATATTTGTTTTCCCTTCCTACTAACCCGTTTGCAGCCGACGCTAAACAAGTAAAATTTACCTGATACGGTCTTGAGTAAAATCCTCTAGAACTTGGGACAAGAGAATTGAGAGGAAAAAGGCTGGAGTGTATGTGAGAACAGAAGAGGACAAGTAAAAACCATTAAAGTCATAGAGTGCAAACACGAGTGGATTGAGTGAAATTGAAGTTTTCTTGGAGTGACTCGTGAGGCTTTGTGAGAGCAATATTTTGGTAAGGTCCTACACAAATTTCATTTTTCCTTATTTGCTAACATGTCTCTTCCATCCAACATCTTTGTAGTCAAAAGGACTTTGAACATTCAAAGTTAAGAAGATGAACAGAGACAAAATATCTTCCATACAAAATGTCACGTGGGAGATAAAGTTTGTGTGGTGATCATTGATGGAGGAAGTTGTATAAACATAGCAAGAACTCACATGGTGGAAAAGTTGGGTCTAACGACTTCCAAGCATCCTCATCCTTACAAACTTCAGTGGCTCAATGATGTGGGGGAGGCCAAGGTAACCAAACAAGTTGTTGTTCCTTTATCAATTGGAAGATACAATGATGAAGTCCTTTGTGACGTGGTGCCCATGAGTGTAAGCCACATTATATTAGGACGTCCTTGGCAGTTTGACAAGAAGGCTACCCATGATGGATTTTCTAACAAGTACTCTTTCCAACATCAAGGAAAGAAAATCATATTAGCGACTATGCTTCCAAATCAAGTCCATGAATGTCAGGTTACCCTCAAATCACGCATAGAAGAATGGGAGAAAAAGAAAGCCATGAAAAGAACCCTTGAAGAAGAATGTTTTGAGGAGACAAGAACAATTGTAAATGAAACTGTTAGTGTTGAAAGAGAAGTCTTGCAAGAGCATCAAGTAGAACAAGTGGAAAGTCAGATTGATACGAGAAACATTGGAAAAGAAAGGGAGAATGGAGAGCATGATTCACCTAACTCTTTTCCTTCAATTATTACTTTTGTTTTGCAGGACAATCCAAGAGACATATCACTTCAAATTGAAGACTCAAAGAACATGTGTTTTGAAGAATCAATAGGCGTGACTTGTGGTGATCCACAAGACATGTCCTTTGAGGTTCCAACAATTATGTCTCTAGAAGTTCAAAAAGATGTGTCACTTGAAGTGCCACAAGTTGTGATCATTGAGGCTCCAAGTACATTACAACTATTGAAGAAATTTCAGCAACCAATGGAGTTTTCCATCATCAAGCAACCAATGCCCATTAAACATCCACCCTGGTTTGCTATTTCCATTCACCTTGTTAATAGTTTTTCATTTACTAACTTTGATTTATTTTGCAGCAACTTGTTTCATACTTATGGTGAAGAAATCATACCAACCTTGAAGGCAATAATTTGGAGATGCACAATGGTGAAAGGACATGATGATTTAAATCAGCCCCAAGAAGTCATTCAAAGAACACTTATCTTCACCAAGCGACGTGATGACTCCAACCAAGAGACAAACCTTTCACCAACAAGCATGGTGAATTAAAAGGAGGAAATGAAGATATAGAGGTCCTTTCCAAGCATTATGATTATTCAAAGAATAAAGTAAAAGGATCAAGTTGGTTCGTGAAGGGATATGTCTTTTCCATTCAAAGGACATGTGATGGTTCCCAAACATTGTGTCCTCCCATCAAAGGACGTGAAGTTACCAGATTTGAAGCCAAAAGGTTGAACATTTCGTATGAATCATATATTGGAGGAAAACATAAGGATTCAATCCTTCCTACATCAAGAAGGTCTTCAATGAGAAATTACTTCGATTTGAGGACAAATCGCCTAAAAGAAGGGGAGGATGATACGATCCAAACAAGCTCCAACTTTCTACATGACTTGATGATAGGGAAGCGGTGGCAGATTGATGAACGTTGCTCTTGTTGAAGAATCAAACCTAGAAAGCTCTAGACTCGATGAAGAACAAAGGTGATGAATATGGGAAGGTGGCAGCAGTCGCTAGGATTGTTTAGGGTTTCTTTTATGTGCTGGAATCAAGACAACACGATTAGAATAAAATAAACAAAAGATAAATAAATGAAAGATGAAATAAGATAATAAAGAAATCAAAAGATCTCCCTTATGAAGGTGAACGGTAAAGATGATTGATGGTGCGGATAGATTTGTGGAAAAATAGATGGATAAGTGTCCTATCGAGCCCTCCTTGTTGCAATGAAAAGGAAAACACGATAAATGGCTCTAACCAACCCTCCTAGTCGCGATGAAAAGGCAAATTGGAGTGTGAAGATTAATCTCCCTCACAAGAACTTGAAAGAACTCCAGGAGAAGAAGCTTCGAAGGCACAAGGCAATCAACACTTGCAAAAACGAACTCTCATTGTATTATTAATCAAAGAAATCTGATTTACAAAGTAGAATGAAGTCTCCTTTATATAGGGGCTGAGTTCTAAAGGTCCTAAATAACTAATGAATAAAATAATAATAAACTAAACATGTCTTAACTCTAATTCCTAATAAAATAATAATAACTAAAGATAATATTTTAACCCAACATTAATTCCTAATAAAATAATAAATCTAATCCTAAAAGATAATGCATCATCATATATTAAGTTATATTACAAATAATCAATAAAAATATTGAAAATTCGTAATATTTACAAAATCCCGTATTAATCCCGTATAGGATTTTCTGCATGCACCATCTTCAGTAAAATGGCCATATCCTGAGTTCCCGATATCGGATTGATACGATTCAAAAACCGTTGGAAAGATAAGAGACAGAAGGTTGTATCTACAGAAGATATTTTGACCAAATAAGATCAGGATCCCACTCAAAACGTCGTCTCAAGTATGCTATTGTTCTGATCTTCTTTTCCAAAGCTTGGACGAGTGGATCATTTGGAAGAGTTATTACTTCTTCCTTTGATGTGAGCCTTGTGATGCATGTATCCTCCTCCATTTCTTCAAAAAGATTCAACCTCGAATCTGAAACATTAAAGGGAGCAAAATTAGAATAGTTTAATAATTCATTCACATTATGCTTACCGAATAGATATGCTTTGAATCTTTGAGAATTTTTCTTCTAATAGGTTCGAGTAGAAACATTAGTCCAAAGAAGCATGTATTATGGACTCTGGTGCATGTATCATTCCCCCACTCCTCAAAAGGATTCGTCCTCGAATCTGAAAATCCAAAAGAAAGAGATTTAGATGTGTTGAAAGAAAAACTTGTGAAACATTTACCAGGATCGTCTTTATGCGTTTTAGTCGAGGTTTCTTCTTTGTAGGAACTGATTTCTTATAGTCTTGAAATCCTCTTTTCCATACAAGTATTTCAATATGATGTTTTGGTTGAAATTCAACATGGCGCCAGCCACTGTTGGCTTTCTGTATGATTATTTCAGATAATTTCTCCATGGTTTTATTCGTGTGTGGTGAGAATGAGTGTTTAAAAACCATGTCAACTGGTTTGTTAAAGTAATCCCTTAAGTCTTCTAAGTGTGTTTCATGAATTAATGATTCGCAGGAGGATATTTGTGGACTGTAGAACCTGTTTAGTTGACAAGGAAACTCATATACAAGATAAACCTCATTAAAAGCACTTTTAAAAGTATGGGTAGAAATATCAGAAATATCCGAGTTATCGTGATATACATCTTTGATATGTTCAATTCTCGGAATAGTAATATGAGTTTGATAGGTAAGAGTATGCTTTTGGCTTTTGTAACTAGTGACCTCTTTTTCTTTTGCCTCTTTCTCAACTTTTTCTTTTTTTGATTTCCCTACCTCCTCACAAATTTGATCTTTAGGGGCTGGAAGTGTGTCATTCTTTGCTGGTCGTTCTTTCTCATTGTCAGGTTTGTCATCTCTTGGCTTTTTCAGAGAAGATGGAGCAGAAGATGAGGAAGGATTTGAATGATTACCTTGGTAAGAGGATGAAGTACCTTGGTAATGTTCTCGAAATCTCCTCTGGATTTGTGCTTCGATTGTCATTGCTTTCTTTAGTGTATCTTCAAGGTTTTCGTACACATGGAGGTCAAGAAGATCAGTGATGTTTGAGTTCAAGACGACGACGAATCTTGACACGGTGACCTCTTCTTTTTCGGTTATGTTAGCCCTATTGAGTAAGGACTGCATCTCCTTGTAGTAGTCTTCAACTGAACTTCTACCTTGTCGAAGTCGGTGTAGTCATAGTTTAACTTCTCGTGTATAATATGTCGGTAGAAATTGCTTCCTCATGGTTTGTTTGAGGTCGGTCCAAGAAGTGATTGTTGGAATTTGGAAGTTATGGATCTTTTTCCTTATTTGCATCCACCAAGTTCGAGCATATCCTTCGAATTGCATGGTGATGAGGGGAACTTGTTTAGCTTGGGGGTAGTCATGGTATGCGAAGATGAGATCAACTTTTTCTTCCCAATCGATGTACCTTTCTGGATCATTGTCTCCTTTGAAAGAAGGGATCATGAACTTTGGTTTTGCAAAGAGTTCGGGTGCTTGGAAACGTGGTTGTTCTCGCCTGGGTACCAAAAGTTCAATATTGTTTGGTCTTGGATTATGGTTTGGTAGATCCAGTTGTGGTTCTTGTCGTTCTCTCACGGTATTGGTAAGTTCATCAAATCTTTCAACTTGAGTCGTGAGTCGTGCAAGTGCGGCTAAGATAGCCGTAAGTGTATTGTTGTTATTGTCGCCAATCCTGAAATCATAACACTCGAAAAAAAATTTAAAAGTAAAATAAAAATAAAATAAAGAAAATTCAACAAAGTAAGAAACCTCACAAGTCACTCCAAGAAAGTAACACAACGAGATGCAAGTAAGCCAATCTTGTACTCTTTAAAACTCACTTTACCAAGTAGTCTTTCACAGTTCGTATCGGAGTTTGATTACTATCAAAGGCGATAAGAAAAACCTAAAAGCTCTAAGAGGCCAAACAAAGGTTAGACTCCAAGAGAACGAGAATGCAAAGAAGAAAGAAGTATGCAAATTTTTTAGTCCTACTAACACAAGGAAGATAATGTGTTAGATAATGCAAAAGAACAATAACAAGGGAAAACAAAAGAACCTAAAGCACTAAGAGTCAAAGAAAAAGGTACTAAACCAGAAAACCTAGAAAACGCTGGATCAACTTAAGAAACATTTTTGAGGAGGTTACCGGTGTCCAAAAATTCTGGAATAATTCTTGAATGACTTTCGATGCGTCAAGCAACCACCTGTAAAATTTCAGAACCAAATACCTTAAGTAGTATCCAGTAGACTCTGTTGAACGGTGAGTCCTCAAACAATCTGTTTTTCTTGATCGCTTTTTTATAAGTTTTTCTTGATCTCCAAAATTTCTGATTGTTTGTTTTAATGATCTCCAATATTTTAAGTTTCAATCTGGAAATTTTCAGCACAAAATTCCTCCTGTAGAATTTTCAAGAATTTCGACAATATTCTAGACCGAATCTGCCGATAAAACTTGAATGATGTATTTGAAGGCTCTAATGAACTCTGATTGAAGTGAATTTTGGAATGGAAATTAAAATTAAGATGGATATGATATATGCAGAAAATAAGCCCTAAATACCTTCGTTTGCAATTTATTTGAAATTTTTGGATTTTTTGTTTTATTTGTTTTTTTGTTTTTGCCTTTTTTTGCCCTTTTTTTGTTTTTTTTTGTTTTGAAAAAAATAGCAAACTAACAAGAAGGATTTGAATCTAAATTAAAATTAAATAAAAAGAACCTGAAACGATGAATCTTCTCTGAACTAGCTCCGTTGGGGTACCTTGGCGGTTTTGTGTGCAAGAATAAGCAAAATTGCTTGCTTCTTTCCAAGAATCGGCCCAAATATGATACCAATTGATAGGGAAGCAGTGGAAGATTGATGAACGTTGCTCTTGTTGAAGAATCAAACCTAGAAAGCTCTAGACTCGATGAAGAACAAAGGTGATGAATATGGGAAGGTGGCGGTAGTTGCTAGGATTGTTTAGGGTTTCTTTTATGTGCTGGAATCAAGACAACACGATTAGAATAAAATAAACAAAAGATAAAATAAATGAAAGATGAAATAAGATAATAAGAAATCAAAAGATCTCCCTTATGAAGGTGAACGGTAAAGATGATTGATGGTGCGGATGGATTTGTGGAAAAATAGATGGATAAGTGTCCTATCGAGCCCTCCTTGTCGCAATGAAAAGGCAAAACGATAAATGGCTCTAACCAACCCTCCTAGTCGCGATGAAAAGGCAAATTGGAGTGTGAAGATTAATCTCCCTCACAAGAACTTGAAAGAACTCCAGGAGAAGAAGCTTCGAAGGCACAAGGCAATCAACACTTGCAAAAACGAACTCTCGTTGTATTATTAATCAAAGAAATCTGATTTACAAAGTAGAATGAAGTCTCCTTTATATAGGGGCTGAGTTCTAAAGGTCCTAAATAACTAATGAATAAAATAATAATAAACTAAACATGTCTTAACTCTAATTCCTAATAAAATAATAATAACTAAAGATAATATTTTAACCTAACCTTAATTCCTAATAAAATAATAAATCTAATCGTAAAAAGATAATGCATCATCATATATTAAGTTATATTACAAATAATCAATAAAAATATTGAAAATTCGTAATATTTACAAAATCCCGTATTAATCCCGTATAAGATTTTCTGCATGCACCGTCTTCAGTAAAATGGCCATATCCTGAGTTCCTGATATCGGATTGATACGATTCAATAACCGTTGGAAAGATAAGAGACAGACAGTTGTATCTCCAGAAGATATGTTGACCAAATAAGATCAGGATCCCATTCAAAAAGTCGTCTCAAGTCTGCTACTGTTCTGATCTTCTTTTCCAAAGCTTGGACGAGTGGATCATTTGGAAGAGTTATTACTTCTTCCTTTGATGTGAGTTTTGTGATGCATGTATCACTTGAACACACCATGGATGTTCTTCAAATCTGTTTCTAAGGGAGTTCTTCATTACCCTATCTTATACTATATCATTTATACATTCTATTCTATCATAAGCATGCATTCACATGTTAGTATAAATTATCATACTATTATTTCCATCCTATGCTTATTTGATCATGTTTTTCATATTATTCAAATATATGCTATGATTACATATCATTTCTTAGGATATTATTATTACATGTTTCCATTTATCATTTATGAATACATGTTATATGATATTCATGCATACAACATATACCCTATCTTTATGATTGATACACAATGTTATAAGCATATTAGGATAGTCTTATAATCATATTAAGCATGATTATCATATTTACATCAAGGCAGCATCATTATAAATCATTTCATTAGTTCATATGCATTCATATTAGCTCTTAAGCTTCATGCATTATCTTACACATACTTTGAGATGATATAATTAGCTCATGACCTTCAAACATAGCTCACATCACCATAATCATACATGGCATCAAGGCATTTAGCTCATAACAGCTCAATATCATGGACTTACCTTGTTTTCTTGCACATATAGGTACATTGGAGTGTGATGCACGATGAGGCAGCTTGGTAGAGTATTTGGACGTTATATGTAGCTCACAAACAGCTCACAAATATCATGGCAGCTCGTGGAACACTAAGGAAAGCTCAACTTAGCTGGAGGAGCTAGCATGTAGCTGAACTTAGCTGGAGGAGAGCTTTGGACCAAAGTGCTGAAAAGTGGACTAAAGGTAGCTGGGAGAGTAGCTGAGGAGCTGAGAAGACCAAAGCTAACTAGCTTGAGTTTATCAAGCTATAACTCACCTAGTTATCTACTAAGACACTCATCTAGCTTACCTTGAAGCTAGTTCATCTCTAGGCTGCCCAATGGATGCCATGTCATCTAGATACACATTGGAAGCTAATTCATGCCTAGTTGTTGGCTATCTTCTTTCCATGGACTTCAAGACATCATCCTATGGTTTCAACCTCATCAAAGCATAGCAAGAAGACCCATGTGCATTCATGTAGGCTGCCATGTGCATCATTCAAGCATGTGCACTTCATGTGACATCAAATTGGCATCAAAACACCAAGGGATGCTTCCTATTCGGCCGAAGACTCTTTTCTCTTCATTTTGGCGCCCAAAAAACTTCCAAATGCATTCAAATCATCCTTAGGGCCAAACCAACACATAACCATTCGGCCAAGAGCCTGTATTTTCATTAAAGTCTTGTTTTTTCATTAAAAATCATGTCATTTTAGGAAGGTACAAAGGCTGGCCGAACCAACATGTACCTATTCGGCCAAGTCCCTTCAAAAACTATAAATAGGCCATTATAGTTCAATTGTAATCTAATACAGTTCAACCTAGCCTCACTTGGATGGATGGTGAAATCAAGGTTGTACCTTTGATTGTTTCGGTCTAGGAAAGCAACAAGTATCCTGCACAAACAAGAAAGCTAAAAAAATGGTTAAATGGAAGTAATGAAGTGGAAAGATAAATATGGTAGCGAAAAATATATATAAGTTGGTGATATTTATCAAGGAAATGATGAAGTTTGGTAATGGAAGTAGAATGAAGGTGATGGAGATGAATATGAAAAGTAGTATCTCAAAGAAGACTCAAAGAAGAACCAATGCTATAGAGAGCAAAGACCCAGACTTTATATTGCTTCTTCAAGGGGTGGTATTAAGTACTTTGACCCACTATCTATAAATAGATAGGAACCAGAAGTATCAAGGTGAAAAGAAAGGGTTGACGCCACAAGCATAAGCTTGATAAGTCGATAAAGTTCACTTAAGAACTAAAGAGAGAAACTCTCACAAATATTTGATTAAACAAAATGAATTCCTTTTTAAAAATGAAATGGAAAGCTATTTATAGGCCTAAGAGATGTCTAGGATGCACCTACAAGATTTAATGATTGAACATTCATGTATGAATGTTCATCCTTAAGTAGATACAATGTACGTCCCCTATGCAAGTTCATGGACTAATAAAATAAATGAATATTCATCCATTTAAGTGAATACATCTTCATAGCGGAATTCATCCTCTCTTGATGTGAACATGTTGGTTCATTTCCTTGCATGAATTTTCAGGAATGTTTCATTGTATGTTCGGCCCCCTTTGGAATGCATGCACCAAGTGTGAACGTGACTCATAGGCTCCCTTCATGCACTTGGATTTGGTGAATGAGTTTGAAAATAATGCATCCATCTCCCTTGAATATGAAAAAGTCCTTTAGCCTCCTTGTATGATTGTACACACCATAAACGGATTCATGAAGGTGGAAATGCATCAGGTGTGAACATGGCTCTTCATTTGGTGTAAATCCCGTACTTATTTCCAGCCTGCACTGTCTTAATTAATCTGGGTATATCATGAGTTCCCAATATCGGATTGATATGATTCAAAGTGCGTTGGAAAGCTAAGAGATAGGGGATTAAATTTTAAGAAGACTTCATCACCCAAACATTCTCGGAACATGTTCAAATATTACGATCAATCTGACTGACGTGAACTATCCATCCAACTCTTCAATTGCCTTTAGTCTACTTAGCATCCAATGTACCTAGAAAAAGTATGTAAACAAATAATTAGATAGGAATTGAGCTATTATAATTATGAATTCATTTTGCCTCCTATGTTATGAATGCAAATGAGCTAACTATGAATGCATATGCATTGAATGAGTTATATAAAGATGTGAATTAATAAGTCATGCATGAATATCATATATTATACTTATAAATGACAGCATATAATATTCAAGCAAAAATTAAGAATAAGATAAACATATTCACGTGACATGTAATGCATAAATGAGTAAATAAATAATAAAATAAGGTAAGACTCCCTTAGAATCAACAAGGCATAACGTCCATGAAGTGATCATGTGTTGAAGAAGTTTGGTCCTTGGCATGATCGCATCATAATCAGACCTCTGTTTTAATTAAAGTGAGATTATTCTCTTCCTTAAGTCCTGGTGACTTTTATCGACTTATCAAGTATATTTTATACTTGTGGCATCAACCCCTTTCTTTCATCTTGATACTTCTGGTTCCTAGTTCATATAACTAGTGGGTCAAAGTACTTATCACCACCCCTTGAAGAAGTCTGGGTCTTTGCTCTATGTAGCATTGGTTCTTCTTTGAGTCTTTTTCAAGATACTATCCTCACTACCATCCCTTTTGTTTCATAAACCATAACCATAGTCTAATCAACCATTCTTCCGCTTCCATTTTAAATAGCCCACCTATTCACCATACGCCTACCACCCTTAACCATTCTGTTTTGAGCCAAGTTTTTTTGCTTCCTTCCTAGATCCACAATCAGTTGTCAAGGCATCAGAAGAGCCTTACATCATCATGTGTTCCCTTCTTAGGCGTGCATGTGTCTCCTCCAAGCTAGCTTGAGTATGGAGCTAGCTAGCAAGCATGGGTTGTTTTGTGAACAATCTTCCTAGCCAAATCCTTATGAGCTTCAGAACAGCACGTTCAGCTATATCCAGCTACCAATGACATCATTTTTGACAACTCAGCTCCAAATTGTTCAACTAGTTAAGTTTAGCTAGCCTTGAGCTACTCCAGCTGAATTGAGCTTTCCTTAATGTTCCATGAGTTGCCTTGTCCTTTGTGAGCTGTTTGTGAGCTGCATAGGATGTCCAAATCATCCACCAAGCTACCTCAACGTTCATCACACTCCATTGTTTCTATATGTGCAAAGAAATAAGGTAAGTTCATGATATTGAGCTAAGACGAGCTAAATACCTTGCTGCCATGTAAGAATATGGTAATGTGAGCTATGATTGAAGGTCATGAGCTAAATATATCATCTCATAATATGTGTAAGATAATGCATGAAGCTTAAGAGCTAATATGAATGCATATGATCTATTAAAACGAATTATAATGATGTTGCCTTGATGTATATAATGTAATCATGCTTAATATGATTATAAAACTATCCTAATATGCTTAAATATCAATGTGTATGTTGTGTTCATACTAAGTTATTCTTTAGGTATTAAAACATTATTTAACATAACAAGAATTCTTATCATGAATTGTATTATAAGAACATGTAGTATATAACATATGTATAGTAATTTCAATATAAAGGTGTTAAAGAGTACTCCCTTTATTGATGAAAACGTGCTTGCATCATTTTCACAAGGAGCTGAAATAATGTTCACCATGCAACAATTCACCTATGGCCAACTCACCTCCAGCTCAATCAGACCAGAACTAGCTCAAGCATGAAGGGTTACCTTTCCTAAACATTGTGACCTTTCATAAATGATGTTACCCATGAAGATGCCTTTTCATCTAAGAGCACGTTGGTGAAGAGATTCTCTCTTCAGTTTTTAAGTGAACTTTATCGACTTATCAATCTTATGCTTGTGGCGTCACCCCTATCTATTTCACCCTGATACTTTTGGTTCCTATCTCTTTATAGACAGTGGGTCAAAGTCCTTGTTTATCACCCCTTAAAGAAGTAATATAAAGTATGGGTCTTTGTTCTTTAACGTTGGTTCTTCTTTGAGTCTTCTTTGAGATACAACCTTTCATATTCATCTCCATCACCTTCATTCTACTTCCATTAACATACTTCATCATTTCCTTTAAACATATCACTAACTTATATATATTTCGCTGCCATGTTTATCTTTCCATTTCATTACTCCCATTTAACCATTTTTTTTAGCTTTCTTTTTTGTGCAGGATCCTTGTTGCTGATGTAAGGTACTTGTACCTTTTCAAATGATTGTGGATCTAGGAAGGAAGCAAAACAACCTGCAAAGTGAATGGCTCAAAATAGAATGGTTAAGGGTGGTAGACGTATGGGTGAATTGGTAGGCTATTTAAATAATGAGTAATGGAAGCGGAAGATAGTTGATAAGGCTATGGTTATGGTGATGAAATAAAAGGATGGTTGTGAGGATAGTATCTTGAAGAAATCTCAAAGAAGAACCAATGCTATAGAGAGCAGAGACCCAATCTTTATATTGTTTCTTCAAGGGATGGTTTTAAGTACTTTGACCCACTAGTTATATGAACTAGGAACCAGAAGTATCAAGATGAAAGGAAGGGGTTGACGCCACAAGTATAAAATACTTGATAAGTCGATAAAAAGTCACCAGGACTTAAGAAGAGAATAATCTCACTTTAATTGAATAAAAGGTCTGTTACAAATGAAATAGGAAAGCCTATTTATAGTTTTTGAAGGGATTTGGCCGAATAGATACATGTTGGTTCGGCCAGCCCTTGTGCCTTCCTAAAATGACATGATTTTTGTGTGAAAATACATGACTTAATGCAAATACATGCTCTTGGCCGAATGGTTATGTGTTGGTTCGTCCCTAAGGATATTTTGAAAGCATTTGGAAGTTATTTGGGCGCCAAAATGAAGAGGAAAGAGTCTTTGGCCGAACAGCAAGCATCCCTTGGTGTTTTGGCGCCAATTTGATGTCACATGATGTGCACATGCTTGAATGATGCACATGGCAGCCTACATGAATGCACATGGGTCTTCTTGTTATGCTTTGATGAGGTTGCAACCATAGGATGATGTCTTGAAGTCCATGGAATAAAGATAGGCAATAATTAGGCGTGAATTAGCTTCCAACATGCATCTAGGTGACATGGCATCCATTGGGCAGCCTAGAGATGAACTAGCTTCAAGGTAAGCTAGGTGAGTGTCTTGGTAGCTAACTAGGTGAGTTATAGCTTGATGAACTCAAGCTAGTTAGCTTTGGTCTTCTCAACTCCTCAGCTACTCTCTCAGCTACTTCCAGCTACCTCTAGTCCACTTTTCAGTAATTTGGTCCAAAGCTCTCCTCCAGCTAAGTTCAGCTACATGCTAGCTCCTCCAGCTAAGTTTAAGCTCCTTATGTGATGAAATGAGCTGCCATAATGTTCATGAGCTAGTGTGAGCTATTGTGCTTGTCCTTTTAGCTAACCAAGCTACCATAATATGCCTTGTTTTGTGTTTCACCTATAGGAATCACCAAACAAATAAAATAAGCAATGTGTGAGCTCATTTAAGGTAAAATGCATGCTGCCGTGAGGTGTTTGAGTGATATGAGCTATGAATGCATGTCATGAGCTAAGTACATAATGATATAACATATGTAAGCTAATGTATAAGACCTAGGAGCTAGAATGAATGCACGTGAGCTAACAAATGAATGATTAAGCATTCTGCCATTTCACGAATGAATTGAATCATGCTTAAATGAATGCAAGACTAATATAACATACTTAACACACTTGAAATAACATTGTGCATCAATTATAAAGATGTGAATGCATGAATATCATATAATATGGTATTCATAAATGATAAATGGAAACATGTAATAATAATATCCTAAGAAATGATATGTAATCATAACATATATTTGAATAATATTAAAAACATGATCAAATAAGCATAGGATAATAATATGATAATTTATACAAACATGTGAATGCATGCTTATGATAGAATAGAATGTATAAATGATATAGTATAAGATAGGGTAATGAAGAACTCCCTTAGAAACAGCTTTGAAGAACATCCATGGTGTGTTCAAGTCATGGAGAAAATTGGAGCTAGTTTGGATCGTATCAGTTGCTTTCATAGATCGATACAATCAAAGGTACAACTTTGACTTCACCATCCATTCAAGGAATGCTAGGTTGAACTAGAAGAGATTGCAACCATTGGAGGCTTGAATCACAAGGGATATGAGACAGAGTTCCATGCCTATTCAACCACAACACATGCCATGCACATGAGAGCCTTTGGCTCCAAACATGAGAAGGCACATCACTATTCGGCCAAGGAGAAAAAAATGGCGCCAAGATGAACAAGCATGCACATTCGGCCACGGGAGATGTCTCCCCATCCTTAGCCGAACCATCAAGCCCCTTAATGAAGGGTTAGTTGAACCAACACCAAGCCAAAGGACCCATCCATTGATCTCAAGCATTATGTACTTCCATCTAGAGTCATGTACCAACTGAATACCTATGTAACCATTCGGCCAAACCCTCTCATTTCCTATAAATATAGAGGTTTGCCATCATTTGTACTTATCTCATCTCATATATTAAAATTACTCTTGTGAGTTAATTTCTCTTCAAAGTTCTTTGTGAACTTTATCGATTAAGCAAGTATAATTCATATACTTGTGGCGTCATACCTTCCATCCTGATTCCAAAATTCCTATATTGATATCTAGTGGGTTGAAGACACTATCACCACCCCTCAAGCAAGTTTGTGAAGATCGGGATTGTTCTCCTTAGCATTGTTTCATCTTTGGCGAGTTTGAGATACAATATCACCACTATTGCCGTTTCATCATCAACCATCATCAACATCCTTCATCAAGACCATACCAACTTCATTCTTCCACAGCCATCTCTTTGCTATCTTTATTTCATTTCTTTCTATTTCCATTACTTTTATTATTATCCATTTCTTAAGTCCACCATTAATATTAATTCTTTCTTATTTTTATTACAACCTAAGCTTATAATTCAAGGAAACCAGTACTTGTCAATCCTAGATCGGGACACAATAAGCCTATCTACTCTCTTCCATCTTACTCTTCTCGTATGCTCTCTTTGCATTCCAATTCTTTTTGAATTCCACTCTCACACTCAATATTTTCAATATTCTCATTTTTTTTCTGATTTCCCTCCACTGTTATTTGTTTTTCACGTGAAACTTCTCTTTCAACTTTCTTCATGTCTTTAGTTTTCTTCCATTCTTCTATATGTGATTTGATGATAACTTGGCATTCATTGACTTGATTTGGGCACATTGGAACCAACGTGATCTTTCTCCCTTGGTGTTTGAATGAATACTTGTTGGAGAACCCATCATACAATCCTCGTTTATCAAACTACCAAGGATGTTCAAGGAGTAAATGGCTTGAATTCATAGAAACAACATCACACAAGACTTCATCTTCACATCTCCCAATTGAAAATGACACAAGTACTTGTTCTATGACTTCTAACTCTTAATCTTTATTTAATCCTTGCAAAACATATGGACTGGGATGTTTGAATGTTATAAGCCCCAACTTATCAACCATGTATGTGCTTGCAAAATTTGCACAACTACTACCATCAATGACTACAAGGCATACTTTATCATTCACATGAAACGAGTATGAAATGGATTCCACCTTTGATGTCCGTATTCCATTCGAAAGATGGGAGAATTATTAGTGAAAAATTAATAGTTGAATAAGATGAAAGGACCTTACCAATAATCACTCACAAATCCTCATGATCACTCCAAAAAAATGATGATGCTCCACTCAACGCTCGTGTTTGCACTCGTTCCTCTCTTGTAAAGTTCTTAAAAGAACTAACTCGAGACCTTTCAAGTGCTATAGACTTCGGCTGAAAAATTCGTTAGTGTAGAGGAAAAAAATAGAAAGGTAGAAAGATTAAATAATGAAGGGTGGTCTTATAAAAGGAAGAAAAATAAAGAAAGGTTCACTTACTATGCAAATATACTCACCACCTTCCTAGAAGAACAATCAAAGGTCTTGAAGACTTCCTTAGGATCAGTTGAAATAATGATGATGCTTGTCACCTTTGGCACTTCTATGCATTTTGATTTCTTTGTTTCTTTTCTTTAGTTTTTTTTCACTTGGAATCCCTTGTTGATGTTGGGATTAACTTGCTGATTTTTTTCTTTTGGCACTTTTCTTTTTATTGAATGGTAGGATGTTGCTTTTGCTTGTTCTTGTTGCAACCCACCTTAGCTCTGATTACCATATTTGATTAAACAAAGTGAATTGCCTTTTATAAATTAAATGGAAAGCTATTTATAGGCCTAAGAGATGTCTAGGATGCACATACCAGATTTAATGATTGAACATTCATGGATGAATGTTCATACTTTAAGTAGATACAAAGCATGGCTTAGGTGAATGGATTTTGATGAATGGATGTTCATCTTTTAATGGAATACATCCTTTGGCCAAATTCATCCCACCTTGTGTGAACTTGTTGATTTGTCTTCTATGGATGAATGTTCATGAATGTATCTTGGCTGAAATTATTCCCCCTTGTGTGAACATGACTATTTGGCTTCTTGCATGAATATGAATGAATGGATGAATTTAAAAGCCTTTGAATGAATCCTTGCAGCTCCTCACAAATTTTATGATTTATTTTAATATTCTTTTCTCGTCCATGCATGTCTTCATTAATTCCTCCATGCATAAGTCCTTTGAAGGAGATGAATGGTTACAAATCCCGTATTAATTTCCAGCCTACACTATCTTTAGTAATCTGGGCATATCTCAAGCTCCCAATATCTCACGCCCCATTGGATTACCTTGAATGTACCTTGTATTAAAAAAATGTATATAAGTTACAATGCTCAAGGTAATGAATAAGTAATAAGTAACATTCTAATGTAACACATGATTCCAAGGCTAATATAATAATGCAATTGATATGATAACATAAGTAAGGAATGTATAATATATGCATGAAACAAGCTAATTAAAGATTTGACATGCATGAATATCATATAGGATGAAAACATAGGACAATATATGAATATTTTAGCATAGTTTAGAATGTCAAAGACTGCTTATAACACATATAAAGCATAAATGAGTAAATAAGTAATAAAATATGGAAGAACTTCAAAGTTATGAACATATTTTGTTTGAACTTGGTAGTCGGTATAGGAAATAAAAGAAGACATAAGTTTGAGAAAGAGTTGCATCGGAAGATGAGAGGAAACAAAAAAGATGATGCAAAATTTGTTCCTACCATGCCTAGCTCTTTAATGGTTGTTTCCATTGAATCAAAGGAGATCATTTGGAAAAATACAAAGGCAAAAGCACATGATGTTTCCTACCATCACCAAAGAGAAGTTGAAGGGATAAGCAAAGTTCAGAAGACACATCCATGCACCAAAGGACATGTTGGTTACAAACAACACCAAGGAGACGTTCAAGAAACTAGTGTCTTTACAAAAGGACATGATGTTTCAAAACAGTACCAAGGAGTTGACGTGATCTACGTACTTGAAGGATTTCAAGGGTTAAGACTCTTCACCAACCATCATGATGATTCAAAGAAAGAAGACAAAGAGTTATATACCTTCTCCAAAGGATGAGTTGTTTCAAGTAAAAAGATTGATCAAAAGACATTCTTCATCGATGAAGGATATGATGTTTCCAAAGGACATCAAAGAAGACTCCAAGAGACGCAAGTCTTTACAGTGAGAAATGTTGAACCAAAGCAACACAAACGAGATGGAGCAATGAAGTTGAACATTTCATGGGGAGAATCTTCTCAAGGAGAACATAATGATTCCATCCTTTGTACATCAAGAATGTCTTCAATTAGAAGCTACTTCGATTTGAGGACAAATCACCTAAAAGAAGAGGAGGAGGATGTGATCATGTCTAGCTCCAATTTTCTCCATGACTTGATCACACCATGGATGTTATTAAAATCTGGTTCTAAGGAAGTTCTATCTTACTTTATTTTATATTTACTTATTTATACACTATATATTATTATGAGCATACATTTGCATATTAGACTATACTAGAATTATCATAACATGTGCATTCATTCATTATATGGTTTGCATCATTAATTGATATTCAAGCATATAATCTATAGTTATAATAATAATATTCATTCATTAACATATGATGTATGAGTTATTATTATAACATATAGTCCACATCTTTATATTATAAGTTATTTAATTTAAACATTTAGTTTATATTATGCTTTTTGTATGTGCATATTTGGCCACATGATGGGAACTGACTTAAAGCTAGCATTGGAGTCCAAGAGCTATGGAAACTTGACTAGGACAACTACGGGACAGCTCAATAACATTTTGGGACAAAGGTGCCAGCTGACCCCGAGCTCATAGCTCACTTGAGATGGACTTTTGAGCTAGCTAGGGACCTCATTTCAGCTGGAGAGTTGCACCATCATCATCACCATACAGAACACTACAAATATGGTCTAGGTCAAATTTTGTGGATTCGTACCTTTTCCCGAAGAGTTGCCATTCCGAGAAGTGCCTTTTCACAAGGAACTGTCCTAAGACTCACATACATGTAATTCATCTTTGGCCAGCTCATCTTCAGCTTAAACACATGGAAAGTAGCTCAAATGATGAAAGGTTACCTTCCACAAATGTGAATTTTCATGACAGGTTGCTACCCATTGAAGACCATGACACCTAGATGTACGTTGGAAGCTAAGTCATGCCTAGTTGCTACCTATCTTCATTCCATGGACTTCAAGACATCAACCTATGGTTGCAACCTCACCAAAGCCTTGCAAGAAGACCCATGTGCGTTCAAGTAGGCTGCCATGTGCATCATTCAAGCATGTGCACTCCATGTGACATCAAATTGGCGCCAAAACACTAAGGGATGCTTCTTATTCGGCAAAAGACTCTTTCCTCTTCATTTTGGCGCCCAAATAACTTCCAAATACATTCAAATCATCCTTAAGGCCAAACCAACACATAACCATTCATCCAAGAGCATGTATATTCATTTAAATCATGTATTTTCATAAAAAATCATGTGTTTTCAAAGGGGTTTCAACCTTGGCCGAACCATCAAGTATCTATTCGGCCTAAACCCTTTGGAAACTATAAATAGGCTATTACATTTCATTTGTAACTCAACCCTTTGATAAATTAAAACTCTTGTGAGATTATTCTCTCTTCAAGTTCTTTTTAGAACTATATCGATTAAGCAAGCTTTTCTAAAGTTTGTGGTGTCAATCCCTTCCTTGATACTTCTGGTTCCTAGTTCATATAACTAGTGGGCCAAAGTCCTTGCTACCATCCCTTATAAGACTTATAAGAAACGTGTCTTTGATCTTTATAAAATTGGTTCCTTCTTAGTTTTATAAGATACTATTTCCATCACCATCTTTTCCATTTCCATATTCCATCACCTTCACGCCAACTCCATTACCATTCCATTGCCATCTTCATCTTTTCACCATTAAATTATCCTTCATTCATCAACAAGGCATACTTCATTACCACCATTGGAGGCCGAAGTCAACATTACTTGAAGGAGATTTATTCAACACTTTTGCAAGCCATCTTTGATAACATTTCTATCCATTTCCTTTCTTACCATTTGTTTTCTTCTTCCATATTCTATTTTTAATCATTTATTTCTTTTAATTTTGTGCAGATTACTTATTGATTCAAGTGTAGCATTTGGTGTCTCTCCTAGATCGGGAAACAACAAGGTTGCCAACTTCTCCATTATTGAAGAAGCCTTGTTAGCCTTACATCAAGTTTCTTTGAATCATCATGATGGTTGGTGAAGAGTCTTAACCCTTGAAATCCTTCAAGTAGGTAGATCACGTCAACTCCTTGGTACTGTTTTAAAACATCATGTCCTGATGTAAGGCGAATCTACACGCTTTGATGGAAGAGAGTAGATAGCCTTATTGTGTCCCGATCTAGGATTGACAAGTACTGATGTCCTTAAATTTATAAGTTTGGACTGCAAAATAAGATAAGAAAATATGATTAATAATGGACTTAAATAAAGGAATAATAATATAAGTAATGAAATGAAATAAAGATAGGATAGAGATGGCTGCGGAATTGATGGTATTGATGGATGTTGTTGATGATGGCAATGATGAAATGGAGATGGTGTTGATTTGTATCTCAAACTCGCCAAAGATGAAATAATGCTAACGAGCACAATCCCGGTCTTCACAAACTTGTTTGAGGGGTAGTGATAGTGTCTTTAACCCACTAGATATCAATCTAGGAATTTTGGAATCAAGATGGAAAGAATGACGCCACAAGTATATGAATTATACTTGCTTAATCGATAAAGTTCACAAAGAACTTTGAAGAGAAATAACTCACAAGAGTATGTTTTATATAAGAGATGAGATGGGTACAAATGAAGGCAAGCCACTCTATTTATAGGAAATGAGAGGGCTTGGCCGAATGGTTACAAGTTGTTTCGGCTAGATACATGTCTCTAGGAAAATACATAATGCTTGAGATGAATGAATAAGTCCTTTGGGTTTGTGATGGTTCGGCTAACTCTTCATGAAAGGCCTTAATGATTCGGCTAAGGATGGGAAGACATCTCCCTTGGCCGAATGGGCATGCTTGTTCTTCTTGGCGCCATTTTCTTCCCTTGGCCGAATGGTGGTGTCTCTCTTCATGTTTGGCGCCAAAGGCTCTCATGTGCATGGCATGTGATGTGGCCGAATAGGCATGGACCCTTTAGCTCATATCTCTTGTCGATTTAAGCTTCCAATTGGTGTGATCTCTTCATCCACGTGTTCCTTGTTGAAAAGGCATCTTCATGGGCAACATCATTCATGAAAGGTCACAATGTTTGGAAAAGTAACCCTTCATGTTTGAGCTACTTTGGGTGTGAATGAGCTGGTGGTGAGCTGGCCTTAGATGACTTGTAACATGGTGAACGTTTGGGCAGCTCCTTCTGAAAAGGTATCTCTTGAAGTGGCAACTATTCGCGAAAAGGTACGATTTCACAAATTTTGACTTAGGACATATTTGAAGTGTCCTAAGTGGTGATGATGATGGTGTAACTCCCCAGCTGAAATAAGATCATCTTGTAGCTCAAATCTTTAGCTCAATCTAGCTATGAGCTCACGGCCTCTGGACAACTTTTCACCAATTGTTCCTTGTGCTCTCCTAATCGATCCCATGTAAGTTTCCTTGCTGTTACATGCTCCATTTAGCTCCAATGCAGCTCCCAAGTGTTGGCCGAATGTGCCTATATGCGTAACATAAGAAAATAAACTAAGTATATAAACTTATATAATATGTATATTATAAAAATGTGACTATAGTATATGATAATAACTTGTATCTCATATATAAATGGATAACTTATTATCATAATAACTATAGGTATAATATATATATATGAAAATAACTATCTTATAACATATGAAATAAGCATTTATAGGTATAAAGATAGAAAGCTTCTTCCCTGGAGAGGTTGGAATAGCCATGGTAAATATGATGCTGAATTGGATCACATCATGTCCTTTTGTAAAGACACTAGTTTCTTGAACGTCTCCTTGGTGTTGTTTGTAACCAACATGTCCTTAGGTGCATGGATGTGTCTTCTAAACTTTGCTTATCCCTTCAACTTCTCTTTGGTGATGGTAGGAAACATCATGTGCTTTTGCCTTTGTATCTTTCCATATGATCTCCTTTGATTAAATGGAAACAACCATTAAAGAGCTAGGCATGGTAGGAACAAATTTTGCATCATCTTCTTTGTTTCCTCTCATCTTCCGATGCAACTCTTTCTCAAACCTATGTCTTCTTTTATTTCCTATAACTCGTGTTGCATTATTTGGCCAAATTCATCAATTCTTGAAGGATTCTTCTACAATACTTCCGTAGCCATCTTTGATAACATTTCTTTCCATTTCTATTTCCTTTCTTAATTATCCATTTATTTAACAACTTCTTATTCTTTGTACATATTAATTCCAATTCAACGAGTAGCATTTGGTGTCTCTCCTAGATCGGGAAGCAACAAGGTTGCCAACTTCTCCATTATTGAAGAAGCCTGGTTAGCCGTACATCATCATTCAAGCTAGCTAGGAGGAGACACATGCACACCCAAGATGGAGCACATAACCAGCCATCATCCCATGCACAAGGCTGCACCACAAGGATCCCTAGATCACCCATGCGCATTCAAGTAGGTTTCCATGTGTATCATTCAAGCATGTGCACTCATGTGACATCAAATTGGTGCCAAAACACTAAGGGATGCTTCCTATTCGGCCAAAGACTCTTTCCTCTTCATTGTGGCGCCCAAATAACTTCCAAATGCATTCAAATCTTCCTTCGGGCTGAACCAACACATAACCATTCGACCAAGAGCATGTATCTTCATTTAAATCATGTATTTTCATCAAAAATCATGTATTTTCATCAAAAATCATGTATTTTCAAAGGGCTTTCAACCTTGGCCAAACCATCAAGTGTTTATTCGGCCTAAACCCTTTGAAAACTTTAAATAGGCCATCATATTTCATTTGTAAGTAGACCTTTTTTATTAATATAAGTGAGATTATTCTCTTCCTTAAGTCCTGGTGACTTTTATCGACTTATCAAGTATTTTATACTTGTGACGTCAACCCCCTTTTCTCCATGATACTTCTAGTTCCTAGTTCCTATAACTAGTGGGTCAAAGTACTTAATACCACCCCTTGAAGAAGCTATATAAAGTCTGGGTCTTTGCTCTCTATAGCATTGGTTATTCTTTGAGTCTTCTTTGAGATACTATCCTCACAACCATCCCTTTGTTTCATCAACCATAACCCATAGCCATATCAATCATCTTCCGCTTCCATCTCTCATTTAAACAGCCCACCTATTCACCCTAACGTCTACCACCCTTAGCCATCTCTTTTTTGAGCCATTCACTTATGCAAGTTGTTTTGCTTCCTTCCTAGATCCACAATCAATTGTTAAGGTACAAGTGCCTTACATCAAAAGTGCTCTACCATTGCAAGTACATCAAAGAGGCCAAACTACACTAAGAGAAGATAACCTTATTGTTTCTTGAGAAAGATTGCAGTAAGTGTTGTTTCTTGAATTGTAAGTCACCTCTTCCTTTTCTATATCTTCATTTTCCTTGTATTCAACAATTTCCTTCTTTTAATACCATAAATCTTTTCTTCTACCTTTCCATTTCTTCTATTCTTTTCTACCCTAACATTATTTGCAACCGACGAACAAAGGAAATAATTAACTTGTTCTAATCTTGAGTAAGTTCTTCAAAGGACTTAGTAATAGAAATTGAGTGGAAAAAGGCTAATTGAGAGAGTGAGATCAGAAGGGGAATTGTTAAAAGCTAAGATATATTCCCGAGAGTAAACACGAGTGTTGAGTGGAGTGATCATAACTTTTCTTTGGAGTGAAACTTGTGAGGCTTTGTGAGTGTGCTGGTAAGGTTTTAATTTTATTTAATTTTTACTAACAATGTCTTGTGAATTTTCATCTTTCCAAAGCTTGGAGGATGAACAGCAAAGAACAAATACATTTCACACTCGTTGCCATATAAATGGTAAAGTGTGTCTTGTAACTATTGACGGATGAAGTTGTACAAACATTGCAAGTACATACATGGTGATGCAAGCACGTTTTCATCAATAGAGGGAGTACTCTTGAACACCTTTATATTGAAATTACTATATATATGTTATATACTACATGCTCTTATAATATAATTCATGATAAGAATTCTTGTTATGTAGATAAAGAATAACATAGTATGAACACAACATGCACATTGATATTTAAGCATATTAGGATAGTTTTATAATCATATTAAACATGATTACCTTATATACATCAAGGCAGCATCATTATAATTCGTTTTATTAGTTCATATGCATTCATGTTAGCTCTTAAGCTTCATGCATTATCTTACACATATTATGAGATGATATATTTAGCTCATGACCTTCAATCATAGCTCTCATTACCATATTCTTACATGTTAACAAGGTATTTAGCTCATAACAACTCAATACCATAGACTTACCTTGTTTCCTTGCACATATAGGTACGTTGGAGTGTGATGCACGATGAGGTAGCTTGATGGATGGTTTGGAAGTCATACGCAGCTCAAAAACAGCTCACAAGGTACAAGGCAGCTCATGGAACACTAAAGAAAGCTCGATTTAGCTAGAGGAGCTTAAGGCTAGCTAAACTCAGCTAGTTGGACTATTTGGAGCTGAGTTGCCAAAGTGATGTCAAAGGTAGCTGAATGTAGCTGAACATGTTGTTATGGAGCTCATAAGGATTCGGCTAGGAAGCTTGTTTACAAACAGCCCATGCTTGCTAACTAGCTCCACACTCAAGCTAGCTTGGTAGGAGACACATGCACGCCCAAGATGGAGCACATGACTAGCCATCATTCCATGCACAAGGCTGCACCACAAGGCTCCCTAGATCACCCATGTGCATGCCATATGACCAGCCCCCATGTGCCTTGCATGTGGACTCATTTAGGCGCCAAGATGAAAAGCCCTCTCCCTATTCGGCCAAGCATCATCTCCCATCCAATTTGGCGCCAACATGAAGGGACACTAGAGTTATTTGGCCAAGGGTTATTACCCTCCATTTATACTGAAACATCATCTCTATTTTGTAATTAATTATGTCACTATAGGAAGGCTTGTGCTGGTCGAATCCCCTTGTAACCATTCGACCATGCCTCTCCATTTCCTATAAATAGGAAAGCATATTTCATTTGTAGTCAGACCTTTTTAATTAATATAAGTGAGATTATTCTCTTCCTTAAGTCCTGGTGACTTTTATCGACTTATCAAGTATTTTATAATTGTGGCATCAACCCCTTTCTTTTCACCTTGATACTTCTGGTTCCTAGTTCTTATAACTAGTAGGTAAAAGTCCTTAATACCATCCCTTTTGTTCTCTATAGCATTGTTCTTCTTTGAGACTTCTTCAAGATACTATCCTCACTACCATCCCTTTTGTTTCATCGCCATAACCATAGCAACAACAACAAAAAGAAAAATACAAAAAGAAGTGCAAAGTGAAGTGCAAAGTCAAAGAAATCAAGAAAAATCAGAAAACAAAGTGAAGCACTCAAAAGAAAGAAAAAATCCAGCACTCAAAAAGAAGAAAATCAAATAAAAGAAAAGAAAGAAGTTGAAGCACTCATCAACAATTCTCATCACCAAGCAAGTCAAGTAAGCCGTTTAAATTGATTGTGGTGATAGAAGGTTGTAAAGTGACTTGTGTAAGTAACCCCTTTTATTCTTTTCTTTCTATTTTTCTAAGCCACCCTTTCATTATATTTTGCTTTCCATTCCTACTAACCCTTTTGCAGCCGACGCTAAACAAGTAAAATTTACTTGATATAGTCTTGAGTAAAGTTCTCTAGAACTTGAGACAAGAGAATCGAGAGGAAAAAGGATGGAGAGTGTGTGAGATTAGAAGAGGACAAGTAAAAGCCATTAAGTCCTAGAGTTGTAAATACGAGCGGATTGAGTGACATTCAAGTTTTCTTGGAGTGACTCGTGAAGCTTTGTGAGAGTACATTCTGGTAAGGTCTTTTACACATCTTACTCTTTTCTTATTTCACTAACCATGTCTCGAAGTCCAGGACGAACCCCTGAAAGAGATTCCCCTAATTTGCAAACTCAAGCAATCATGCATGAAATGGCCAGATTGCTGAAATTAGAATTGGAGCCTTTGCATGATCGTATAGACCAATTTGAAGCATCTTTAGGCAATTGAAGAGTAAATCGCCCTAGAATGGAAGAAGAATTCGAAGAACAGGAGGCTGAAGTAACATCAGTAGCACAAAGAGATGCTCATCGAAATCAGAATGATAACTTCAGCAACATCAAAGTGACCATTCCTCCATTTCAAGGACGAACTGATCCTGAAGCCTATCTTGATTGGGTAATCAAGATTGAACACATATTTAATGCCAAAATTATACGGATCAAAAGAAGGTCAGGCTTGCTGCTATGGAATTCATGGATTATGCCTTAGTTTGGTGGGACCAATTGGTGAGTTCCAGAAGACAAAATGGTGAACATCCCATCAATACATGGGAAGAAATGAAGGCTATATGAGGAAAAGTGATGTGATCATGTCTTGCACCAACTTTCTTCATGACACACTCACATCATTGAAGATTCATCATGCTCAATATAAGGGAGTTATACCTTACTTTATATTATATTTACTCATTTATGCACTATATATTATTATGAGCATACATTTGCATCTTAAACTATGCTTGAATAATCATATGTTATCATTCACTTGCAACTATATAATTTTCATGCATAACATATGTTTTCACATCTTTACTTAGCTTTATATTATGCTTACATATGTTTTAGATTCATTTATTATGTTTGCATATCATTTAGATATCATGGTAGCATGTATTCATTCATTCATTAACTCATGTGATGTAAGGTGAATCTACACGCTTTGATGGAAGAGAGTATATAGCCTTATTGTGTCCCGATCTAGGATTGACAAGTATTGATGTCCTTGAATTTATAAGTTTGGGCTACAAAATAAGATAAGAAAATAATGATTAATAATGGAATTTAATAAAGGGGATAATAATATAAGTAATGAAAATAAATAATAAGAATGAAATGAAATAAAGAAAGGATAGAGATGGCTGCGGAATTGATGGAAGAGAAGGATGATGGTGATGATGAAATGGAAATGGTGGTGATGTTGTATCTCAAACACACCAAAGAGGAAACTATGCTATGAAGCACAATCCCGGTCTTCACAAACTTACTTGAGGGGTGGTGATAGTGTCTTTAACCCACTAGATATCAATCTAGGAATTTTGGAATCAAAATGGAAGGAATGACGCCACAAGTATAGGAATTACACTTGTTTAATTAATAATGTTCACAAAGAACTTTGAAGAGAAATAACTCACAAGAGTATATTTTATATAAGAGATGAGATAGGTACAAATGAAGGCAAGCAACTCTATTTATAGGAAATGAGAGGGCTTGGCCGAATGGTTACAAGTTGTTTCGGCTAGATACATGTCTCTAGGAAAATACATAATGCTTGAGATGAATGAATAAGTCCTTTGGGCTTGTGATGGTTCGGCTAATCCTTCATGAAAAGCCTTAACGATTCGACTAAGGATGGGAAGACATCTCCCTTGGCCGAATGGGCATGCTTGTTCATCTTGGCGCCATTTTCTTCCCTTGGCCGAATGGTGGCGTGTCTCTTCATGTTTGGCGCCAAAGGCTCTCATGTGATGTCGCCGAATAGACATGGATCCTTTAGCTCATATCTCTTGGTGATTTAAGCTTCCAATAGGTGTGATCTCTTCATCCACGTGATGTAAGGTAATCCTACCTTCTCGTTTGATTGTGGATCTAGGAAGGAAGCAAAACAACCTACACAAGTGAATGGCTCAAAACTAAAATGACGTTTCTTTTGAAACTTCAAATGGCATCATCTTTGAAACATCAAGAGACATTTTTTGTGAATCACCAAAAGTCATGCCTATTGGTTCTTCAAAAGTCACATCTTTTAGTTTTCCAAAAGCAATGATTTTTTAATCATCTCCTTGAAAAGATATGTCACTTGAATTATCCTGCAAAACAAAAGAGAGAATAGGAGAAGAAGTAAAGTTAGATAAAAATTGTTCTTCATTATCCTCTTTTCCTCCAAATTCATTCTTTTTAACTCCAACAGTTTCTGCATCCACTCTCCGTTCATCATTTTCAACTCGTTCAACTTCAAAATGCTTAACATTACAGCCCATATGACTTGCAATGGTTGGACGACGAGGAAGAGTTAAGGGTCACTGAACAAGTACTTGTGCCATTCTCACTTGGAAGTTACAAAGATGAGATTCTATGTGACGTGGTGCCTATGAATACGAGTCATTTACTCTTAGTGAGGCCATGGCAATTTGACAAGCGGGTTGTCCAAGATGGATTCAAAAATCAGTATTCATTCATCCACAATGAACGAAAAAGTCATATGGACTCCATTATCTCCTAGCCGAGTAAATGAAGATCAAAACACCTTGAAGAAGAACATTGAAGCAATGAAAGAACAACTTAAAGACAATGCAAATGAAGAATGTTTGGAGAAAAATTCAAATGAACAAAAAGCATTTTGAAGTTGAACGAGTTGAAAATGATGAACGGAGATTGGATGCAGAAACTGTTGGAGTTGAAAAGAATGAATTTGGAGGAAAAGAGGAGAATGAAGAACATTTTTTATCTAACCTTACTTCTTCTCCTATTTTCTCTTTTGTTTTGTAGGATAATTCAAGTGACATATCTTTTCAAGGAGATGAAGTGGATGCAGAAACTGTTTGAGTTGAAAAGAATGAATTTGGAGGAAAAGAGGAGAATGAAGAACAATTTTTATCTAACCTTACTTCTTCTCCTATTCTCTCTTTTGTTTTGCAGGATAATTCAAGTGACATATCTTTTCAAGGAGATGATTCAAAAATCATTGCTTTTGGAAAACTAAAAGATGTGACTTTTGAAGAACCAATAGGCATGACTTTTGGTGATTCACAAAAAATGTCTCTTGATGTTTCAAAGATGATGCCATTTGAAGTTCCAAAAGAAACGTCATTTGAAGTGCCAAGAGTTGTGTTCGTTGACATTCCAAGTGCATTGCCAATTGTAAAAAGAATTCAGCAACCAACTCCTATTAAACATCCACCTTGGTTTGATGTTTCAATTCATCTTGTCAATAATTTCTTATATTTTAACTTTGATTTACTTTGCAAGAATTTGAGTTATGTACATGGTATTATCCTACCAACCAATAATGGCAAGATCCTTTGTGGTTATAAGCTTGATTGGTGCATTGAACTCATGTATTTCAAGAAGTTTCAAAGGTTAAGACTCTCCACAAACCATCATGATGATTCAAAGAGTGGAGTTGAAGATATACATATTCTTTTTAACGAATATGATGTGTCGGATCAAGAAGATATTCCAAATGATGCAATTTGTCAAATGGAGGAACAAAAAGGCATGATCTTTGGAAGCTTAAGAGAATTATCTTCTTAAGTGCTAGAAGATATGACTTTTCATTCAAAGGACGTGATCTTTGGGAAACCAAATAATATGTCTTTTGGAGTGCGAAAAGAAGTCATGGACATTCAACGAACTCATTCAAGGGATATGACTTTTGATAAGAATCCTTTCACAAAGATGACATATGGAGGCAAACCAGCAACGATTGAATGGGCATATACTAAGGAGAATTCACCTTTCGATTTGAGGACAAATCGCCCAAAAGAAGGGGAGGATAATGTGATCCTATCTAGCTCCAATTTTCTCCAAGACTTGATCACACCATGGATGTTATTCAAAGCTGGTTCTAAGGGAGTTCTTCCATACTTTATCTTATATTTACTTATTTATGCACTATATATATTATTATGAGCATACATTTGCACATTAGACTATACTTGAATTATCATAGTATGTGCATTCATTCATTATATCCTATGGTTTGTATCATTGATTGATATTCATGTATATAATCTATAGTTATAATATTAATATTCATTCATTATCATATGATGCATGAGTTATTATTATAACCTATAGTTCACATCTTTATAATATGCACATCATTATATTATATGCATTATATAGTTTATATACTTAGTTTGTTTCTTTATGTTATGCATGTAGGAATATTCGACCAACACTTGGGAGCTACATTTGAGCTTAACTAAGGATAAGGAGCTAGGAAAACTTACATAGGATGACTCGGGAGATCATGAAGAACAAATGGTGAAAAGTTATCAGCTGACCCCCAAGCTCATAGCTCACTTGAGCTGGACTTTTGAGCTAGCTAGAGACCTCATTTCAGCTGGAGAGTTACACCATCATCACCACCACACAGAGTACTTCAAATATGGTCTAAGTCAATTTTTGTGGATCCGTATCTTTTCGCGAAGAGTTGCCATTCCAAGAGGTGCCTTTTCACAAGGAGCTGGCCAAAGACTCATCTTCATGTAATTCACCTATGACCAGCTCATCTTCAGCTCATACACATGGGAAGTAGCTCAAATGATGAAAGGTTACCTTCCACAAATGTGACCTTTCATGACAAGTTGTTGACCATTGAAGACCATGACACCTAGATGCATGTTGGAAGCCAAGTCACGCCTAGTTGCTGCCATCTTCATTCCATGGACTTCAAGACATTATCCTATGGTTGCAACCTCACCAAAGCCTTGTAAGAAGACCCATGTGCGTTCAAGTAGGCTGCCATGTGCATCATTCAAGCATGTGCACTCCATGTGACATCAAATTGGCGCCAAAACACCAAGGGATGCTTCCTATTCGGCCAAAGACTCTTTCCTCTTCATTTTGGCGCCCAAATAACTACCAAAGGCATTCAAAACATCCTTAGGCCGAACCAACACCTTACCATTCGGCCGAGAGCATGTATCTTCATTAAAATCATGTATTTTCATTTAAAAAACATGTATTTTTAAAGGGTTTTCATCCATAACCGAACCATCATGTATCTATTCGACCTAAACCCTTTGAAAAACTATAAAAAGGCTAGTGCATTTCATTTGTAATCATCTCATCTCTTATATAAAACATACTCTTGTGAGTTAATTTCTCTTCAAAGTTATTTGTGAACTTTATCGATTAAGCAAGTATAATTCATATACTTGTGGCGTCATTCTTTCCATCTTGATTCCAAAATTCCTAGATTGATATCTAGTGGGTTGAAGACATTATCACCACCCCTCAAGCAAGTTTGTGAAGACCGGGATTGTGCTTCATAGCATAGTTTCCTCTTTGGCGTGTTTGAGATACAACATCACCACCATTGTCATTTCATCATCACCATCATCCATCTCTTCCATCAATTCCGCAGCCATCTCTATCCTTTTTCTTTATTTCATTTCATTCTTATTATTTTTTTCATTACTTGTATTATTATTCACTTTATTAAGTTCATTATTAATCATATTTCTTATCTTATTTTGCAGCCCAAACTTATAAATTCAAGGACATCAGTACTTGTCAATCCTAGATCGGGACACAATAAGGCTATCTACTCTTTTCATCAAAGTGTGTAGATTCGCCCTACATCAAAAACAGAATGGATAAGGGTGGTAAACGTATGGTTTAATAGGTAGGCTATTTAATAAATGAGAGATGGAAGCGGAAGATGATTGAAATGGTTATGGTTATGGCGATTAAACAAAAAGGATGGTTGTGAGGATAGTATCTTGAAGAATGCTCAAAGAAGAACCAATGCTATAGAGAGCAAAGACCCAATCTTTATATTGTTTCTTCAAGGGGTGGTGTTAAGTACTTTGACCCACTAGTTATATGAACTAGGAACCAGAAGTATCAAGATGAAAGAAGAGGGTTGACGCCACAAGTATAAAATACTTGATAAGTCGATAAAAAGTCACCAGGACTTAAGAAAGAGAATAATCTCACTTATATTAAAATAAAAGATCTGATTACAAATGAAATAGGAAAGCCTATTTATAGTTTTTGAAGGGACTTGGCCGAATAGGTACATGTTGGTTTGGCCAGCCCTTGTACCTTCATAAAATGACATGATTTTTAATGAAAAAACAAGACTTTAATGAAAGTACATGCTCTTGGCCGAATGACTATGTGTTGGTTCGGCCCTAAGGATGATTTGAATACATTTAGAAGTTATTTGGTCGCCAAAATGAAGAGGAAAGAGTCTTTGGCCGAATAGGAAGCATCCCTTGATGTTTTGGCTCCAATTTGATGTCACATGGAGTGCACATGCTTGAATGATGCACATGGCAGCCTACTTGAATGCACACGGGTCTTCTTGCAATGTTTTGGTGAGGTTGCAAACATAAGATGATGTCTTAAAGTCCATGGAATGAAGATAGGCAACAACTAGGCGTGAATTAGCTTCCAACATGCATCTAGGTGACATGGTATCCATTGGGCAGCCTAGAGATGAACTAGCTTCAAGGTAAGCTAGGTGAGTGTCTTGGTAGCTAACTAGGTGAGTTATAGCTTGATAAACTCAAGCTAGTTATCTTTGGTCTTCTCAGCTCCTCAGCTACTTCCAGCTACCTTTAGTCCACTTTTCAGCACTTTGGTCCAAAACTCTCCTCCAGCTAAGTTCAGCTACATGCTAGCTCCTCCAGCTAAGTTAAGCTTTCCTTAGTGTTCAACGAGCTGCCATATTCCATGTGAGCTATTTGTGAGCTGCATTTGATGTCCAAATAATCCAACAAGCTACCCCAATGTGTGCCATGATCCAATGTACCTACATGTTCAAGGAAACAAGGTAAGTCCATGGAATTGAGCTGTTATGATCTAAATACATTGCTGCCATGTATGATTATGGTGATGTGAGCTATATTTGAAGGTCATAAGCTAATTATATCATCTCAAAATATGTGTAAGATAATGCATGAAGCTTAAGAGCTAATATGAATGCATATGAACTAATGAAATGATTTATAATGATGCTACCTTGATGTATATATGATAACCAAGCTTAATATGATTATAAGACTATCGTAGCATGCTTATAACATTGTGTATCAATCATAAAGATATGGGTATATGTTGTATGCATGAATATCATATAACATGGTATTCATAAATGATAAATGGAAACATGTAATAATAATATCCTAAGAAATAATATGTAATCATAGCATATATTTGAATAATATGAAAAACATGATCAAATAAGCATAGGATTGAAATAATAATATGATAATTTATACTAACATGTGAATGTATGCTTATGATAGAATATAATGTATAAATGATATAGTATAAGATAGGGTAAAGAAGAACTCCCTTAGAAACAGCTTTGAAGAACATCCATGGTGTGTTCAAGTCATGGAGAAAGTTGGAGCTAGTTTGGATCGTATCATCCTCCCCTTCTTTTAGGTGATTTGTCCTCAAATCGAAGTAGTTTCTCATTGAAGACCTTCTTGATGTAGGAAGGATTGAATCCTTATGTTTTCCTCCAATAGATGATTCACACGATATGTTTAACCTATTGGCTTCAAATCTGGTAACTTCACGTCCTATGGTGGGAGGACACAATGTTTGGGAACCATCACATGTCCTTTGAACAGGAGCGACAATTCCCTTCACGAACCAACTTGATCCTTTTTCTTTATTCTTTGAATCATCATAATTCTTGGAAAGGACCTCTATATCTTCATTTCCTCCTTTTAATTCACCATGCTTGTTGGTGAAAAGGTTTGTCTCTTGGTTGGAGTCATCACGTCGCTTGGTGAAGATAAGTGTTCTTTGAATGACTCCTTGGGGATGATTTAAATCATCATGTCCTTTCACCATTGTGCCTCTCCAAATGATTGCCTTTAAGGTTGGTAGTATTTCACCATAAGGATGAAACAAGTTGCTGTAAAATAAATCAAAGTTAGTAAATGAAAAATTATTAACAAGATGAATGGAAATAGCAAACCCGGGTGGATGTTTAATGGGCATTGGTTGCTGAATTCCCTTCAATATGTGCAATGTACTTGGAGTTTGAATGATCTCAACTCTTGGTACTTCAATTGTGTCATTCTTTTGAATTTCAAGAGGTACATCATTTGAAATGTCAAAGGACATATCTTGTCATTCACCAAAAGTCACGTCTATTTATTCTTCAAAAGACATGTTTCTTGAATCTTCAACTTGAAGTGACATGTCTATTGGATTGTCCTGCACGTCAAAAGAAAGAATAGGAGTAGGATTAGATAAAATATGTTCTTCTCCCTCATTTTCCTTTTCCTCTTTGCTCCCATATTCAATCCTTTCATTTTGTTCATTTTCAACTCTCTCCACTCTTTTCTCATGAAAAAATTCTCTTTCAACTTTCTTCATGGCTTTAGCTTTCTCCCATTCCTCTATACGTGATTTGAGGGTAACCTGATGATGCGATCATGCCAAGGACCAAACTTCTTCAACACATGATCACTTCATGGACGTTCTGCCTTGTTGATTCTAAGGGAGTCTTACCTTATTTTATTATTTATTTACTCATTTATGCATTACATGTCACATGAATATGTTTATCTTATTCTTAATTTTTGCTTGAATATTATATGTTGTCATTTATATGTATAATATATGATATTCATGCATGACTTATTAATTCACATCTTTATATAACTCATTCAATGCATATGCATTCATAGTTAGCTCATTTGCATTCATAACACAGGTGGCAAAATGAATTCATAAATATAATAGCTCAATTCCTATCTAATTATTTGTTTACATACTTTGTATAGGTACATTGGACGCTAAGTATACTAAAGGCAATTGAAGAGTTGGATGGACAGTTCACGTCAGTCCGATTGATCGTAATTTTTGAACATGTTCTGAGCATCTTTGGGTGATGAAGTCTCTTAAAATTTAATCTCCTATCTCTTAGTTTTCCAACGCACTTTAAATCATATCAATCCGATATTGGGAACTCAAGATATACCCAGATTAATTAAGACAGCGCAGGCTGGAAATAAGTACGGGATTTACACCAAATGAAGAGCCATGTTCACACCTGATGCATTTCCACCTTCATGAATCCATTTATGGCGTGTACAATCATACAAGGAGGCTAAAGTAATTGTTTATATTCAAGGGAGATGGATGCATTATTTTCAAACTCATTCACCAAATCCAAGTGCATGAAGGGAGCCTATGAGTCACGTTCACACTTGGTGCATGCATTCCAAAGGGGGCCGAACATACAATGAAACATTCCCTGAAAAATTCATGCAAGGAAATAAACCAACATGTTCACATCAAGAGAGGATGAATTCGGCTATGAAGATGTATTCACTTAAATGGATGAATATTAATTTATTTTATTAGTCCATGAACTTGTATAGGGGACGTACATTGTATCTACTTAAGGATTAACATTCATCCATGAATGTTCAATCATTGAATCTTGTAGGTGCATCCTAGACATCTCTTAGGCCTATAAATAGCTTTCCATTTCATTTGTAGAAAGGAATTCACTTTGTTTAATCAAATATTTGTGAGAGTTTCTCTCTTTAGTTCTTAAGTGAACTTTATCGACTTATCAAGCTTATACTTGTGGCGTCACCCCTATCTATGTCACCCTGATACTTCTGGTTCCTATCTCTTTATAGATAGTTGGTCAAAGTCCTTGTTTACCATCCCTTAAAGAAGCAATATAAAGTCTAGGTCTTTGTTCTTTAACATTGGTTCTTCTTTGAGTCTTATTTGAGACACTACTTTTCATATTCATCTCCATCACCTTTATTATACTTCCATTACCATACTTCATCATTTCCTTTAAACATATCACCAACTTATATATATATTTCCACTTCCATATTTATCTTTCCATTTCATTACTTCCATTTAACTATTTTTTTAGCTTTCTTGTTTGTGCAAGATCCTTGTTGCTTTCCTAGATCGAAACAATCAAAGGTACAACCTTGACTTCACCATCCATCCAAGTGAGGCTAGGTTGAACTTATCATATGGTATCAGAGCTAAGGTGGATTGCAACAAGAACAAGCAAAAGCAACATCCTACCATTCAATAAAAAGAAAATCTCCAAGTGAAGAAAAACTAAAGAAAAGAAGTAAAGAAAGCAAAATGCAAAGAGGTGCCAAAGGTGACAAGCAACATCATCATTCCAACTGATCCTAAAGAAGTCTTCAAGACCTTTGATTGTTTCTTCTAGGAAGGTGGTGAGTATCTTTGTATAGTAAGTGAACCTTTCTTTCTTTTTATTCCTTTTTTTAAGACCACCCTTCATTATTTAATCTTTCTACCTTTCTATTTTTTCCTCTACGCTAACAAATTTTTCAGCCGGCGTCCATAGCACTTGAAAGGTCTCGAGTTAGTTCTTTCAAGAACTTTACAAGAGAGGAACGAGTGGAAAAAGGCTAATCGAGTGTGTGAGATCAGAAGGGGAATTACAAAAGCCAATGACATATTCCCGAGTTGATGATGATGAAGGATGATTATATGGGTGTGAAGGGATATGGATAATGGTGATGGAAATATTAATGGAATGGAGTTGGCGTGATAGTGATGATGGAAGGTGGTAATGAATAGATAGTATCTTATAAGACTAAGAAGGAACCAATGCTATAAAGAAGCAAAGACCCGTTTCTTATAAGTCGTTATAAGGGATGGTATTAAGGACTTTGACCCTCTATCTATAGGAGATAGGAACCAGAAGTATCAAGGTGAAGGAATGACGCCACAAGCTTTAGAAAGGCTTGCTTAATCGATATAGCTCTAAAAAGAACTTGAAGAGAGAATAATCTCACAAAAGGATTTTAATTATCAAAGGGTTCTGTTACAAATGAAATGCAATAGCCTATTTATAGTTTTCAAAGGGTTTAGGTCGAATAGATACTTGATGGTTCGGCCAAGGTTGAAACCCCTTTGAAAATACAAGATTTTTGATGAAAGTACATGATTTAAATGAAGATACATGCTCTTGGCCGAATGGTTATGTGTTGGTTCGGCCCTAAGGTTGATTTGAATGCATTTGGAAGTTATTTGGGCGCCAAAATGAAGAGGTAAGAGTCTTTGGCTGAATAGGAAGCATCCCTTGGTGTTTTGGCGCCAATTGGATGTCACATGGAGTGCACATGCTTGAATGATGCACATGGAAGCCTACTTGAATACACATGGGTCTTCTTGCAAGGCTTTGGTGATGTTACAACCATAGGATGGTGTCTTGAAGTCCATGGAATGAATATGACAGCAACTAGGCGTGACTTGGCTTCCAACATGTATCTAGGTGTCATGGCCTTCAATGGGCAGCAACTTGTCATGAAAGGTCACATTATGTAGAAGGTAACCTTTCATCATTTGAGCTACTTTATAAGTGTTTGAGCTGAAGATGAGCTGGCCATAGATGAATTACATGAAGATGAGTCATAGGTCAGCTCCTTGTGAAAAGGCACCTTTTGGAATGACAACTATTCGCGAAAAGGTACGAATCCACAAAAATTGACATAGACCATATTTGAAGTGTTCTGTGTGGTGAAGATGACGGTGCAACTCTCCAACTGAAATGAGGTCTCTAGCTAGCTCAAAAGTCCAGCTCAAGTAAGCTATAAGCTCAGGGGTCAACTGGCAACTTTGTCCCAAAATGTTCTAGAGCTGTCCCGAAGTTGTCCTAGTTATGTTTCCATAGCTCTTGGACTCCAATGCTAGCTTTAAGTCAGCTCCCATCATATGGCCGAACATGCACCTATAAAAGAAAGCATAATATAAGCTAAGTATATGAATTATTATAAAGTAATAAGAATGTGCATATTATAAAGATGTGAACTATAGGTTATAATAATAACTCATGCATCATATAATAATGAATGAATATTATTATTATAACTATAGATTATATGCATGAATATCAATCAATGATGCAAACCATAGGACATAATGAATGAATGCACATGTTATGATAATTCAAGCATAGTCTAATATGAAAATGTATGCTCATAATAATATATAGTTCATAAATGAGTAAATATAATATAAAGTAAGGTAGAACTCCCTTATATTGAGCTTGATGGATTTTTAATGATGTGAGTATGTAATGCAGAAAGTTGGTGCTAGACAGGATCACATCATCCTCCCCTTCTTTTATGCGATTTGTCCTCAAATCGAACTGTGACTTCTCCAAATTGTACACCCCTTCAATCGTTGTTGATTTGTATTCTAAATATATCCATTCAATAGTAACTTGTTCAAGACATTCCCTTTCGAAAAGATCTATGAAAGGATCCTTGTGAAAAGTCATGAACCTTGAATAAGTATCTTGAACCTCCTTGTCTTTTGGAATTCTAAAAGACACATTCTTTGGTCCTCCAAAGATCATGTCCTTTGATTGAAGAGTCACAACCTTAGATTCTTGAAGAGTCACGTCCTTTGGTTCATTTCCTTAAAAAATTATTTTCATTAAATTGTCCTTTCCACCATAAATTGATAAAATAATGCCACATACATGAATCGAATTGCTGAAAAATGAATCAAAATAAGTAAATGAAAAACTATTGACAAGATGAATGGACATATTAAACCAGGGTGGATGTTTAATGGGAGTTGGTTGCTGAATTCTTTTCATTGTTGACAATGCACTTGGAATGTCAACGAACACAACTCTTGGCACTTCAAGGAATGCTTCTTTTGGAACTTCAAATGGTATAACCTTTGAAATATCAAAAGACGTGTTTTGTGATTCACCAAAACTCATGACTATTGGTTCTTCAAAAGTCACATCTTTTAGTCCTCCAAAAGCCATGATTCTTGAATCGTCTCCTCGAAAAGATATGTCTTTTGAATTTCCCTGCAAAACATAAGGAAAAATAGGAGAAGGAGTAAAGTTAGATAAAATTTGTTCAGAAGTCTCATTTTCTACTCCAATCTCATTCCCCTCATTTTTAATTCCAATGTGTTCTTCATCCACTCTCTGATTTTCATCATTTTCAACGTTTTGTTCAATTTCAAATTGCATTCCTTCACTGCAACTTTCTTCCAAACGTTCTTCTTCAAGTTGCTCCTTCATTGTTTTAATGTGTTCCCTCAAGATGTTTTCATCTTCATTTACTCGGCTAGAGGATAATGGAGTCAAGATGATTTTTCTTTTATTATGGTAGAATGAATATCGATTTGTGAATCCATCATACAATGCTCATTTATCAAACTGCCAAGGTCGACCGAAAAGAAGATGGCTTGAATTTATGGAAGCAACATCACAAAAGACTTCATCTTCATATCTCCCAATTGAAAAGGGCACAAGTACTTGCTCTATGACTTCGAACTCTTCATCTTCATTTAATCCTTGCAAAACATATGGGCTAGGATGTTTGAATGTTGTAAGTCCCAATTTCTTGACCATGTATGTGCTTGCAATGTTTGTACAACTTTCTCCATCAATAGCTACAAGATACACTTTACCATTTACATGTCAATGAGTGTGAAATGTGTTTGTTCTTTGTTGTTCATCCTCCAATGTTTGGAAAGATGGAAGATCACAAGACATTGTTAGTATAAAAATAAAAAAAATAAAAACCTTACCAGCACACTCACAAAAGCCTCACTTGGTCACTCCAAAAATATTTAAGACTTCACTCCACTCGCACTCGTGTTTGCACTCAGGGATATGTTCTTGGCTTTTTCTGATCCCCCTTCTGATCTCACCCTCTCGTTTGCCTTTTACCGCTCAATTCTCTCTTGTGGGTCCTTTAAAGAACTAACTCAAGATTGAGCAAGTTTTTTAGTTTGTGCGTTGGCTTAAAACAATATGGTTAGGGTATAGAAATGGTTATGGTAAAGGTAGGATAGAAAAGATGAAAGAAAAGGAAATGAAATAGTAAGAAAGTGAAGATAACTTACAACTCAAGTTGCAACACTTACTATCTTCCTTCACAAGAAACAACAAGGATACCTCCTTCAAGTTTGATGTTGGGCAGATGGTAATATGCTTCTCTTTGAGTGTACTTTGCAACTTTGCTTCACTTTTTCTTTTCCTTTGAATTTTCTTCTTTTCTTTTCTTTCTTTTGCACTTCAAATTTGATGTAGGAGTCTTTTTCTTTTATTTTTCTTTTTCTCTTTTTGTTACTTTTGTTGCAACACTTGACTGTCAATCCACCAAAGCTCTGATACCACTTGATGTAAGGCTAACCAGGCTTCTTCAATAATGGAGAAGTTGGCAACCTTGTTGTTTCCCGATCTAGGAGAGACACCAAATGCTACGCCTTGAATTGAAAAGTAATCTGCACAAAAGAAGAATAATTGGTTAAGTAAATGAATAATTAAGAAAGGAAATGGAAAAAATTGAAATGGATAGAATAGTTATCAAAGAAGGGCTGCGGAAGTGTTGTAGAATGATCCTTCAAGTGATGATGGATTCAGCCTCCAATGGTGGTAAATGGACGAATGCCTTGTTGATGATGAAGGACGATTATATGGGTGTGAAGGGATATGGATAATGGTGATGGAAATATTAATGGAATGGAGTTGGCGTGATAGTGATGATGGAAGGTGGTAATGAATAGATAGTATCTTATAAGACTAAGAAGAAACCAATGCTATAAAGGAGCAAAGACACGTTTCTTATAAGTCGTTATAAGGGATGGTATTAAGGACTTTGACCCTCTATCTATAGGAGATAGGAACCAGAAGTATCAAGGTGAAGGAATGACGCCACAAGCTTTAGAAAGGCTTGCTTAATCGATATAGTTCTAAAACAAACTTGAAGAGAGAATAATCTCACAAAAGGATTTTAATTATCAAAGGGTTCTGTTACAAATGAAATGCAATAGCCTATTTATAGTTTTCAAAGGGTTTACGCCGAATAGATACTTGATGGTTCGGCCAAGGTTGAAACCCCTTTGAAAATACATGATTTTTTATGAAAGTACATGATTTAAATGAAGATACATGCTCTTAGCCGAATGGTTATGTGTTGGTTCGGCCCTAAGGTTGATTTTAATGCATTTGGAAGTTATTTGGGGGCCAAAATGAAGAGGAAAGAGTCTTTGGCCGAATAGGAAGCATCCCTTGGTGTTTTGGCACCAATTTGATGTCACATGGAGTGCACATAATTGAATCATGCACATGGCAGCCTACTTGAACGCACATGGATCTTCTTGCAAGGCTTTGGTGATGTTACAACCATAGGATGGTGTCTTGAAGTCCATGGAATGAATATGACAGCAACTAGGCGTGACTTGGCTTCCAACATGCATCTAGGTGTCATGGCCTTCAATGGGTAGCAACTTGTCATGAAAGGTCACATTATGTGGAAGGTAACCTTTCATCATTTGAGCTACTTTACAAGTGTTTGAGCTGAAGATGAGCTGGCCATAGATGAATTACATGAAGATGAGTCATAGGCCAGCTCCTTGTGAAAAGGCACCTTTTGGAATGACAACTATTCGTGAAAAGGTACGAATCCACAAAAATTGACATAGACCATATTTGAAGTGTTCTGTGTGGTGAAGATGATGGTGCAACTCTCGCAATAAAATGAGGTCTCTAGCTAGCTCAAAAGTCCAGCTCAAGTGAGCTATGAGCTCGGGGGTCAACTGGCAACTTTGTCCCAAAATGTTCTTGAGCTGTCCCGAAGTTGTCCTAGTTAAGTTTCCATAGCTCTTGGACTCCAATGCTAGCTTTAAGTCAGCTCCCATCATATGGCCGAACATGCACCTACAAAAGAAAGCATAATATAAGCTAAGTATATGAATTATTATAAAGTAATAAGAATGTGCAAATTATAAAGATGTGAACTATAGGTTATAATAATAACTCATGCATCATTTGATAATGAATGAATATTATTATTATAACTATAGATTATATGCATGAATATCAATCAATGATGCAAACCATAGGACATAATGAATGAATGCACATGTTATGATAATTCAAGCATAGTCTAATATGAAAATGTATGCTCATAATAATATATAGTGCATAAATGAGTAAATATAATATAAAGTAAGGTAGAACTCCCTTATATTGATCTTGATGGATTTTTAATGATGTGAGTATGTAATGCAGAAAGTTGGTGCTAGACAGGATCACATCTATTTCAGCATTATGTAGAGATTGAAGAGATGGTACATGTGGCCATGAAAATTGAAAGACAACTCAAAAGGAAATCGTACACTAGGAGCAGTCCAAGTTCGGCCACCAAACGAAAGCAAGAACCTATTACCTTCAGGAAACCAATTCCGGCACAAGCCAAGGATCATATAGAAGTTACCAAGACTAAACAAGTGGGCGAATCTAGTAAGGGTAAAGAAAAGCAAACCGGTACTTTTGAGAGATCCAGAGACATCAAATGTTTCAAATGTTTTGGGAAAGGACATGTTGCTAGTCAATGTCCCAACCGAAATGCCATGATGGTACTTGACAATAGAGATATTGTATCAGATTCTGACGAGCCTATTTTTGATGAGGAACCTGAAACAATGCAAGACGAAGAAACTGAAGAAAATGCAGATCATGGTGAGATGCTTGTTTCGAAAAGGTTCCTACAATCACAAACATCCCAAGAGGATATTCAAAGAAACAATATTTTCCATACAAGATACCATGTCAAGGATAAGGTTTGCACAATTGATATAGTCACGTCTACACCAGATCCGGAGGTCATGCCACATGGTCCCATTACTAGGTCAAGGGCCAAACAATTCAGGGAAGTGCTCTTAACTAAGTGTCTTGAAGCTTTTAATTCATTTGATAACTTAACACTCTCTAATGTTATGTTATATAATGTTTTAATAGCTAAAGAGTAACTTAGTATGAATTCATATTACACATTGTTATCTTAATATGTTAAACATGTTAGGATAGTTTTATTATCATATTAAGCATGATTGTTATATATACATCAAGGCAGCATACTTATAATGCATTTCATTAGTTTATTTGCATTCATATTAACTCTTAGGCTTTATACATTATCTTACACATATTAGGAGATGATGTACTTAGCTCATGACCATCATACTTAGCTCCCATTACCATAAACAAACATGGCAGCAAGGTATTTAGCTCGTTTTAGCTCAATATCATGAACTTACCTTGTTTCCTTGCACATGTAGGTACATTGGAGCATGGCACACGTTGAGGTAGCTTGGTGAATGATTTGGACTTCATACATAGCTCACAAACAGCTCACAAAGTACAAAGCAGCTCATGGAATGCTAAGGGAAGCTCGGTTCAGCTGAAGAAGCTTCAGGCTAGCTAAACTTAGCTAGTTGGACTATTTGAAGCTGAGTTGCTAAAAGTGATGACAAAGGTAGCTGAATGTAGCTGAACATGTTGTTATGGAGCTCAAAAGGACTCGGCTAGGAAGATCATTCATAAACAGCCCCATTCTTGCTAGCTAGCTCAACACTCAAGCTAGCTTGGAAGGAGACACATGCACGCCTAAGATAGAACCCATGACCAGCCATCATTCCATGCGCAAGGCTACACCACAAGCATCCTAGAGAGACCATGTGCACGCCTTGTGACCAGACCACCATGTGATTGGCGTGTGACTTCATTTAGGCGCCAAGATGAAGAGTCCTCTTACCATTCGGCCAAGCACTCCTTTCTCTCCAATTTGGCACCAACTTGAAGGGGTACAAGCACTATTCGGCCAAAGGATATTTTCCTCCAATTAAACCGAACCATCCTCTCTATTTGTAATTAAATTATGTCATTTCATAGAGGCACAAGGGCTGGCCGAAACCTCTTGTAATCATTCGGCCATATCCTTCCATTTCCTATAAATAGGAAAGCATATTTCATTTGTAAACAGACCTTTTTATTCAATTAAAGTGAGATTATTCTCTTCTTAAGTCCTGGTGACTTTTTATCTACTTATCAAGTATTTTATACTTGTGGCGTCAACCCCTTCCTTACATCTTGATACTTCTGGTTCCTAGTTCATATAACTAGTGGGTCAAAGTACTTAATACCACCCCTTGAAGAAGCAATATAAAGATTGGGTCTCTGCTCTCTATAGCATTGGTTCTTCTTTGAGATTTCTTCAAGATACTATCCTCACAACCATCCCTTTATTTCATCTCCATAACCATAGCCTTATCAACTATCTTCCGCTTCCATTACTCATTATTTAAATAGCCTACCATTTCACCCCTACGTCTACCACCCTTAACCATTCTATTTTGAGCCATTCACTTTGCAGGTTGTTTTGCTTCCTTCCTAGATCCACAATCATTTGAAAAGGTACAAGTACCTTACATCAAGCGGTAATCAGAGCTTTGGTGGAAGAAGCAACGTGCAACAACAATAAAAAAAGAAAAAAATACAAAAAGAAGTGCAAAAGTGAAGTGCAAAGTCAAAGAAAAAGAAAAAAAAATCAGCAAAGAAAAGAGAAGGACTCAAAAGTCAAAGCACTCAAAAAAAGAAGAAAAAGCAAAGAAAAGAAAGAAAGTTGAAGCACTCATCAACATTTCTCATCACCAAGCCATTCAAGTAAGCCTTTTAAATTGATTGTGGTGATAGAAGGTTGTGAAGTAACTTGTGTAAGTAACCCTTTCATTCTCTTCTTTCTAATTTCTAAGCCACCTTTTCAATTATATTTGCTTTCCATTCCTACTAACCATTTGCAGCCGACGCCAAACAAGTGAAATTACTCGATATAGTCTTGAGTAAAAGTTCATTAGAACTTGAGACAAGAGAATTGAGGAAAAAGGCTGGAGCGTGTGTGAGATCAGAAGAGGACAAGTAAAAGCCATTAAAGTCCTAGAGTGCAAACACGAGCGGATTGAGTGACATCAAGTTTTCTTGGAGTGACTCGTGAGGCTTTGTGAGAGAATATTCTGGTAAGGTCCTACACACATTTCAATTTTTTTTTATTTGCTAACATGTCTCTTCCATCCAATATTTTTGTAGTCAAAAGGACTTTGAACATTCAAAGTCAAGATGATGAACAAAGAGAAAACATCTTCCATACCAAATGTCACGTGAGAGATAAAATTTGTGTGGTGATCATTGATGGAGGAAGTTGTACCAATGTAGCAAGCACTCACATGGTGGAAAAGTTGGGTCTCAAGACTTCCAAACATCCTCATCCTTACAAACTCCAATGGCTCAACGATGTGGGAGAAGCCAAGGTAACCAAGCAAGTGATTGTACCTTTCTCAATTGGAAGATACAATGATGAAGTCCTTTGTGACGTGGTACCCATGAGTGCAAGTCACCTTATACTAGGACGTCCTTGGCAATATGATAAGAAAGCCACCCATGACGGATTCTCTAACAAGTACTCATTCCAACATCAGGGAAAGAAAATCATATTGGCACCTTTGTTACCAAGCCAAGTTCAGGAATGTCAAGTGACCCTCAAATCACGCATAGAAGAATGGGAGAAAGAAAAGAAGGCCAAAGAAATCCATACTCCAAAAATGAATATCTATGCCAGCAGAGGAGATATTCGGAAACATTTATCAACTAAGAAAGCTCTACTTATACTTATGTATAAGGAAAGTTTTCTTCTTACTAACCCTCCTAAAGGTTTGCCTTCTTCTATTTCTAATCTTTTGCAGGAATTTGAGGATATGTTTCCTGAGGAAATTCCTGATGGATTGCCACCGATTAGAGGAATTGAACATCAAATTGATTTCATTCCTGGAGCCACCATTCCTAATAGACCAGCATATAGGAGTAATCCTGAAGAAACAAAGGAATTGCAAAAACAAGTCAAAGAACTCCTAAACAAAGGTTACATTCGAGAAAGCTTAAGTCCATGTGCTGTCCCCGTTTTGTTGGTACCAAAGAAAGATGGAACTTGGAGAATGTGCGTGGATTGTAGAGCAGTGAATCAAATCACTATCAAATATAGGCACCCTATACCTCGGTTGGATGATATGCTTGATGAACTTAGCGGGGCCAATATCTTCTCCAAAATTGATTTGAAAAGTGGCTACCACCAGATAAGAATGAAGGAAGGTGATGAGTGGAAAACTGCGTTCAAAACCAAACAAGGTTTGTATGAATGGTTAGTCATGCCTTTTGGCTTGACTAATGCCCCTAGTACCTTTATGCGTTTAATGAATCATGTCCTTCGGCCTTATATTGGTAAGTTTTGTGTTGTTTACTTTGATGATATCTTGATATACAGTAAGTCATTGAAAGATCATGTTGAACACTTACGATCTATTCTTAGCACTTTGAGAGAAGAACATTTATATGCTAATCTCAAGAAGTGTGATTTTTGTACTAATCAAGTTACTTTCTTAGGCTTTATTGTAAGTTCACAGGGATTATCAGTGGATCCAGAGAAGATTAAGGCAATACAAGAATGGCGAAAACCGGTTAATGTCAGTCAAGTTCGAAGTTTCCATGGATTAGCCAGCTTTTACAGAAGGTTTGTACCAAACTTTAGTTCCATTGCTGCACCCTTAACAGGGATTATTAAGAAGAATTCAAACTTCTCTTGGGGCAATGAACAAGACAAATCTTTCAACGAACTCAAAGATTGTTTGACAAAGGCCCCATTACTAGTCTTGCCAAACTTTGAGAAAACATTTGAAGTTGAATGTGATGCTTCCGGAATTGGAATTGCTGTTGTCCTAAGTCAAGAAGGAAAACCCATTGCCTATTTTAGTGAAAAACTAAATGGTGCAACTCTGAACTATCCAACATATGACAAAGAGATGTATGCACTCATTCGAGCATTGGAAACTTGGCAGCACTATTTATTGCCAAAGGAATTCGTGATACACACTGACCATGAAGCATTAAAGCATATCAAAGGACAACACAAACTCAACAAGAGACATGCCAAATGGGTTGAATTTCTTGAGTCTTTTCCCTATGTCATCCACTATAAGAGAGGAAAGGATAATGTCGTGGCAGATGCTCTTTCACGCAGGTATGTCTTACTTAACACTTTGGATTCCAAACTTCTTGGTTTTTCATTCATTAAGGAACATTATGCTACTGATTTGGACTTTGGAGAAAGGTATAAGTTATGTGAAACAGGTGCTCATGATAAGTATTATCAGCATGATGGATATCTTTTCAAAGAAGGACGATTATGTATTCCACAAGATTCCATAAGAGAAGTGTTAACCAAAGAAGCACATGAAGGAGGACTCATGGGACACTTTGGAGTTGAAAAGACTCTTAGCATTCTGAAAGAACACCTCTTTTGGCCAAAGATGAAAAGGTATGTTGAAAAGGTATGTGAAAGGTGTTTAGTATGTAAAAGGGCAAAATCAAGAGTCATGCCTCATGGATTATACATGCCTTTTCCAATACCAACCATGCCATGGATAGATATTTCAATGGACTTTGTTTTAGGTTTACCAAAAACAAAGAGTGGAAAGGATTCAATATTTGTGGTGGTTGATCGTTTCTCCAAAATGGCTCACTTTATACCATGTCACAAGACTGATGATGCTATTTTTGTTGCCAACTTATTCTTCCGAGAAGTGGTAAGGTTACATGGACTTCCTCGAACTATTGTGTCAGATAGAGATGTTAAGTTCTTAAGTCATTTTTGGAGGACTTTGTGGAGTAAAATAGGCACAAAACTGCTATTCTCTACTACATGTCATCCTCAAACGGATGGTCAAACTGAAGTAGTTAATAGAGTTTTATCAACGCTGCTACGATCCATTATCAAGAAAAATATTAAGACATGGGAAGAATGCCTACCACACGTGGAATTTGCATACAACCGAACCATTCACTCGGCAACTAAACATTCTCCATTTGAGGTAGTGTATGGTTTCAATCCTTTAACTCCTTTGGACTTACTTCCTTTACCTTATGATCAGATAGTGAACAAAGATGGAAAGAACAAAGCAGAATTTGTTAAAAAACTCCATCAACAAGTCAAGGACAATATTGAGAGAAGAACAAGACAATATGAACAACAAGCAAACAAAGGAAGGAAGAAGGTAACTTTTGACGTAGGAGATTGGGTTTGGATACACTTTAGGAAGGAAAGATTCCCAAACCAAAGGAAGTCTAAACTATTACCCCGAGGAGATGGTCCATTTCAGATTAAAGAAAAGATCAACGACAATGCCTATAAAATTGAATTGCCCAGTGAGTTTGGTGGCGTCAGTGCTTCATTCAACATCACTGACTTATCTCCCTTTGAGGATGGACACGATTTGGGGACAAATCGCTTAAAAGAAGGGGGGGATGATATAGTCACGTCTACACCAGATCCGGAGGTCATGCCACATGGTCCCATTACTAGGTCAAGGGCCAAACAATTCAGGGAAGTGCTCTTAACTAAGTGTCTTGAAGCTTTTAATTCATTTGATAACTTAACACTCTCTAATGTTATGTTATATAATGTTTTAATAGCTAAAGAGTAACTTAGTATGAATTCATATTACACATTGTTATCTTAATATGTTAAACATGTTAGGATAGTTTTATTATCATATTAAGCATGATTGTTATATATACATCAAGGCAGCATACTTATAATGCATTTCATTAGTTTATTTGCATTCATATTAACTCTTAGGCTTTATACATTATCTTACACATATTAGGAGATGATGTACTTAGCTCATGACCATCATACTTAGCTCCCATTACCATAAACAAACATGGCAGCAAGGTATTTAGCTCGTTTTAGCTCAATATCATGAACTTACCTTGTTTCCTTGCACATGTAGGTACATTGGAGCATGGCACACGTTGAGGTAGCTTGGTGAATGATTTGGACTTCATACATAGCTCACAAACAGCTCACAAAGTACAAAGCAGCTCATGGAATGCTAAGGGAAGCTCGGTTCAGCTGAAGAAGCTTCAGGCTAGCTAAACTTAGCTAGTTGGACTATTTGAAGCTGAGTTGCTAAAAGTGATGACAAAGGTAGCTGAATGTAGCTGAACATGTTGTTATGGAGCTCAAAAGGACTCGGCTAGGAAGATCATTCATAAACAGCCCCTAGCTCAACACTCAAGCTAGCTTGGAAGGAGACACATGCACGCCTAAGATAGAACCCATGACCAGCCATCATTCCATGCGCAAGGCTACACCACAAGCATCCTAGAGAGACCATGTGCACGCCTTGTGACTAGACCACCATGTGATTGGCGTGTGACTTCATTTAGGCGCCAAGATGAAGAGTCCTCTTACCATTCGGCCAAGCACTCCTTTCTCTCCAATTTGGCGCCAACTTGAAGGGGTACAAGCACTATTCGGCCAAAGGATATTTTCCTCCAATTAAACCGAACCATCCTCTCTATTTGTAATTAAATTATGTCATTTCATAGAGGCACAAGGGCTGGCCGAAACCTCTTGTAATCATTCGGCCATATCCTTCCATTTCCTATAAATAGGAAAGCATATTTCATTTGTAAACAGACCTTTTTATTCAATTAAAGTGAGATTATTCTCTTCTTAAGTCCTGGTGACTTTTTATCGACTTATCAAGTATTTTATACTTGTGGCGTCAACCCCTTCCTTATATCTTGATACTTCTGGTTCCTAGTTCATATAACTAGTGGGTCAAAGTACTTAATACCACCCCTTGAAGAAGCAATATAAAGATTGGGTCTCTGCTCTCTATAGCATTGGTTCTTCTTTGAGATTTCTTCAAGATACTATCCTCACAACCATCCCTTTATTTCATCTCCATAACCATAGCCTTATCAACTATCTTCCGCTTCCATTACTCATTATTTAAATAGCCTACCATTTCACCCCTACGTCTACCACCCTTAACCATTCTATTTTGAGCCATTCACTTTGCAGGTTGTTTTGCTTCCTTCCTAGATCCACAATCATTTGAAAAGGTACAAGTACCTTACATCAACAATGATCATCGATGGAGGAAGTTGCACAAACGTAGCCATCACTCTTATGGTTGAAAAACTTGGATTGGCAACATCAAAGCATCCCATTCCATATAAACTCCAATGGCTCAATGAAAGAGGTGAGTTAAACTTTACCAAACAAGTTCTAATTCCTTTTTCAGTTGGTAGGTACAAGGACGAGGTGCTTTGTGACATTGTCTATGCATGCTAGCCACATCTTACTTGGGAGACCATGGCAGTATGACAAAAGGGTCATTCATGATTGTTATCACAATCAATATATTTTTAAGCATGATGGACGCAAGGTAACCTTGATGCCTTTGATGCCAAAAGAGGTGCAACAAGATTAGTTGCATATGCGAAAGAGTGTACAAGCATGGCACAAAGATAAAACCCCAAAGAAGAATAAAGAGGAACGAAACATGACACCAAACTTCTTCATAGAGAAACAAGATGGTTCAAGGCTGGAAAATAAAGAGGTTCCTATGAGAATTGGTGATGATTTGAATTTGAAGACACAACTTTTCACCAAGGGTTTTAATCGCCAAAAGGTAAGTAACCCTTCATTTGAAACCTCTTCTCTCTTCACTTTTCAGGACCAATCACGTGAAAGGTCACCTCCAAAAGGGATATCCTTAAAGGAAGATCACTCTCAAAAGGTACCTATTGGTAAATCAAATTCCAAAGAAAGGCCTAAAGGGAAATCTTATGAAAGGATACCTAATGGAAGAACACAACCGTTCAAAGGATGCTTTCTTTTAGCAAGGAGATGTGAAGTTATGCAAGGACATAATGAACTCGATTTAAGGACAAATCGCCCTAAAGAAGGGGGGATGATGCAAGCACGTTTTCATCTTTAAAGGGAGTACTCTTTAACACCTTTATATTGAAATTACTATATATATGTTATATACTACATGCTCTTATAATACAATTCATGATAAGAATTCTTGTTATGTAGATAAAGAATAACTTAGTATGAACACAACATGCAAATTGATATTTAAGCATATTAGGATAGTTTTATAATCATATTAAACATGATTACCTTATATACATCAAGGCAACATCATTATAATTCGTTTTATTAGTTCGTATACATTCATATTAGCTCTTAAGCTTCATGCATTATCTTACACATATTATGAGATGATATATTTAGCTCATGACCTTCAATCATAGCTCACATTACCATATTCTTACATGGCAGCAAGGTATTTAGCTCATAACAACTCAATACCATAGACTTAACTTGTTTCCTTGCACATATAGGTACATTGGAGTGTGATGCACGATGAGGTAGCTTGATGGATGATTTGGAAGTCATACGCAGCTCACAAACAGCTCATAATGTACAAGGCAGCTCATGGAACACTAAAGAAACCTCGATTTAGCTAGAGGAGCTTAAGGCTAGCTAAACTCAGCTAGTTGGACTATTTGGAGCTGAGTTGCCAAAGTGATGTCAAAGGTAGCTGAATGTAGCTGAACATGTTGTTATGGAGCTCATAAGGATTCGGCTAGGAAACTTGTTTACAAACAGCCCATGCTTGCTAACTAGCTCCACACTCAAGCTAGCTTGGTAGGAGACACATGCACGCCCAAGATGGAGCACATGCCAGCCATCATTCCATGCACAAGGCTGCACCACAAGGCTCCCTAGATCACCCATGTGCATGCCATATGATCAGCGCCCATGTGCCTTGCATGTGGACTCATTTAGGCACCAAGATGAATAGCCCTCTCCCTATTTGGCTAAGCATCATCTCCCATCCAATTTGGCGCCAACATGAAGGGACACTAGAGTTATTCGGCCAAGGGTTATCACCCTCCATTTAAACTGAAACATCATCTCTATTTTGTAATTAATTATGTCACTATAGGAAGGCACAAGGCTGGTTGAATCCCCTTATGGCCATTCGACCATGCCTCTCCATTTCCTATAAATAGGAAAGCATATTTCATTTGTAATCAGACCCTTTTGATTAATATAAGTGAGATTACTCTATTCCTTAAGTCCTGGTGACTTTTATCGACTTATCACGTATTTTATACTTGTGGCGTCAACCCCTTTCTTTTCACCTTGATACTTCTGGTTCCTAGTTCTTATAACTAGTGGGTCAAAGTCCTTAATACCACCCCTTGAAGAAGCAATATAAAGTCTGGGTTTTTGCTCTCTATAGCATTGGTTCTTCTTTGAGACTTCTTCAAGATACTATCCTCACTACCATCCCTTTTGTTTCATCGCCATAACCATAACCATAGCCATATCAACCATCTTCCGCTTCCATCTCTCATTTTAAATAGCCCATCTATTCACCATACGTCTACTACCCTTAACCCCCTCTTTTTGAGCCAGTCACCTGTGCAGGTTGTTTTGCTTCTTTCCTAGATCCACAATCAATTGATAAGGTACAAGTGCCTTACATCACATGGTGAACAAATCGAGACTTACGACAATTAAACATTCCAGCCCATATGACTTGCAATGGTTGAACGACGAGGAAGAGTTGAAGGTGACTGAACAAGTACTTGTGCCATTCTCACTTGGAAGGTACAAAGAAGATATCCTATGTGATGTGTTGCCTATAAATAAGAGTCATTTATTTTTGGGGAGGCCATGTCAATTTGAAAAACGGGCTAATTATGATGGCTTCACAAACCAGTATTCATTCTTCCACAATGGGAGGAAAGTCATCTTGACTCCATTATCTCCTATCTAGTAAATAAAGATCAAAACACCTTGAAAAAGAACATTGAAGCAATGAAAGAACAACTTAAAGATAACACAACTGAAGAATGTTTGGAGAAAAATTCAAATGAACAAAAGCATTTTGAAGTTGAAAAAAATGTTGGAGTTGAAAATGATGAACAGAGAATGGATGCAGAAACCATTGGAATTGAAAATAAGAGAATTGAAAAGAATGAAGTTGGAGGAAAAGAGGAGAGTGAAGAACAATTTTTATCTAACCTTACTTCTTCTTATATTCTCTCTTTTGTTTTGCAGGATAATTCAAGAGATATATCTTTTCAAGGATATGATTTAAAAATCATGGCTTTAGGAAAACCAAAAGATGTGACTTTTGAAGAACCAATAGCCATGACTTTTGGTGATTCACAAAACATGTCTCTTGATATTTCAAAGGTTATGCCATTTGAAGTTCCAAAAAAAGCATCACTTGAAGTTCCAAGAGTTGTGTTCGTTGACATTCCAAGTGCATTGTCAATCCAGAAAAGAATTCAGCAAGCAACTCCCATTAAACATCCACCCTGGTTTGATATTTCCTTTCATATTGTCAATAGTTTTTCATTTACATGTTTTGATTTATTTTGGCAGCAAATCGATTCATGTCTATGGTATTATTATCTTATCAATTTTTGATGACAAGGTAATTCGAGAATGCTTATGGACGAGACGAAAAATCAAGGATGAATATTCTAACCATGAAATTGTAGAAATTTTCTTTGATTTGCAGGATAATCTAAAAGGCATAATTTTTCAAATGGAGGAACCAATAGACATGATCCATGAAAGCTTAAAAGACTTATATTTTGATTTGCCAAGGGTTGTAATTCCTCAATCAAAGGACATTACCCTGGGAAAACCAAATAATGTGATACAGTTCAACCTAGCCTCACATGGATGGATGGTGAAGTCAAGGTTGTACCTTTGATTGTTTCGATCTAGGAAAGCGACAAGGATCCTGCACAAACAAGAAAGCTCAAAAAAATAGTTAAATGGAAGTAATGAAATGGAAAGATAAATATGGCAGCAGAAAATATATATAAGTTGGTGATATGTTTAAAGGAAATGATGAAGTATGGTAATGGAAGTAGAATGAAGGTGATGTAGATGAATATGAAAAGTAGTATCTCAAAGAAGACTCAAAGAAGAACCAATGTTAAAGAACAAAGATCCAGACTTTATATTGCTTCTTTAAGGGATGTTAAACAAGCACTTTGACCCACTATCTATAAAGAGATAGGAACCAAAAGTATCAGGGTGACATAGATAGGGGTGACGCCACAAGCATAAGCTTGATAAGTCGATAAAGTTCACTTAAGAACTAAAGAGAGAAACTCTCACAAATATTTGATTAAACAAAGTGAATTCGTTTTACAAAATAAAAGCTAAACTATTTATAGGCCTAAGTATTCCTAGGATACACATACAAGCTTTAATGAGTGAACATTCATGGATGAATGTTCATACTTTATGTAGATACAAAGCATGGCTTAGGTGAATGAATTTTGATGAATGGATGTTCATCTTTTAATGGAATACATCCTTTGGCCGAATTCATCTCACCTTGTGTGAACTTGTTGATTTGTCTTCTATGGATGAATGTTCATGAATGTATCTTGGCTGAAATTCTTCCCCTTGTGTGAACATGACTATTTGGCTTCTTGCAAGAATGGATGAATTTAAAAGCCTTTGAATGAATCCTTGTACCTCCTCACAAATGTTCTGATTCATTTTAATATTCTTTTCTCGTCCATGCATGTCTTCATTAATTCCTCCCATGCATAAGTCCTTTGAAGGAGATGAATGGTTGCAAATCCCGTATTAATTTCCAGCCTGCACTGTCATCAGTAATCTGGGCATATCTCAAGATCCCGATATCGGATTAATGTGATTCAAAATGCGTTGGAAAGCTACGACATAGGGGATTAAATTTTATGATACTTAATCACCCAAAGATGCTTGGAACATGTTCAAAAATGTAGATCAATCTGACTTACGTGAACTGTCCAACCAACTCTTCAATTGCCTTTAGTCTTCTTAGCATCCAATGAACCTAGACAAAGTATGTAAACAAATAATTAGATAGGAATTGAGATATGATAATTATGAATGCATGCTTCCACCTATGTTAATAATGCAAATGAGCTAACTATGAATGCATATGCACTGAATGAGTTATATATAGATGTGAATTAATAAGTCATGCATGAATATCATATATTATACATATAAATGATAGAATATAATATTCAAACAAAAATTAAGAATAAGATAAACATATTCACGTGACATGTAATGCATAAATGAGAAAATAAATAATAAATTATGGCAAGACTCCCTTAGAATCATCTTGGAAGAACTTCAAAGTTCTGAGCATGTTTTGTTTGAACTTGGTAGTCGGTAGGATCACATCAGAATGTGTCATTTAGAGTGCCGAAAGTTATGATCATTCGAAGCAACATCTCTTGTGATTCAAAAGACATCACTCTTGGCCATCCAAAAGATGCGAACAGGGAGTATACTTTTATGATATAGTCACGTCTACACCAGATCCGGAGGTCATGCCACACGGTCCCATTACTAGGTCAAGGGCCAAACAATTCAGGGAAGTGCTCTTAACTAAGTGTCTTGAAGCTTTTGATTCATTTGATAACTTAACACTCTCTAATGTTATGTTATATAATGTTTTAATAGCTAAAGAGTAACTTAGTATGAATTCATATTACACATTGTTATTTTAATATGTTAAGAATGTTAGGATAGTTTTATTATCATATTATGCAAGATTATTATATATACATCAAGGCAGCATACTTATAATGCATTTCATTAGTTTATTTGCATTCATGTTAACTCTTAGGCTTTATACATTATCTTACACATATTAGGAGATGATGTACTTAGCTCATGACCATCATACTTAGCTCACATTACCATAAACAAACATGGCAGCAAGGTATTTAGCTCGTTTTAGCTCAATATCATGAACTTACCTTGTTTCCTTGCACATATAGGTACAATGGAGTGTGATGCACATTGAGGTAGCTTGGTGAATGATTTGGACGTCATGCATAGCTCACAAATAGCTCACAAAGTACAAGGCAGCTCATGGAATGCTAAGGGAAGCTCGGTTCAGCTGGATAAGCTTCAGGCTAGCTAAACTTAGCTAGTTGGACTATTTGAAGCTGAGTTGCTAAAAGTGATGACAAAGGTAGCTGAATGTAGCTGAACATGCTGTTATGGAGCTCAAAGGGACTCGGCTAGGAAGATCATTCATAAACAACCCCATTCTTGCTAGCTAGCTCAACACTCAAGCTAGCTTGGAAGGAGACACATGCACGCCTAAGATGGAACCCATGATCAGCCATCATTCCATGCGCAAGGCTACACCACAAGCATCCTAGAGAGGCCATGTGCACGCCTTGTGACCAGACCACCATGTGATTGGCGTGTGACTTCATTTAGGCGCCAAGATGAAGAGTCCTCTTACCATTCGGCCAAGCACTCCTTACTCTCCAATTTGGCGCCAACTTGAAGGGGTACAAGCACTATTCGGCCAAAGGATATTTTCCTCCATTTAAACCGAACCATCCTCTCTATTTTTAATTAAATTATGTCATTTTATAGAGGCACAAGGGCTGGCCGAAACCTCTTGTAACCATTCGGCCAAATCCTTCCATTTCCTATAAATAGGAAAGAATATTTCATTTGTAAAACATACCTTTTATTCAATTAAAGTGAGATTATTCTCTTCTTAAGTCCTGGTGACTTTTTATCGACTTATCAAGTATTTTATACTTGTAGCGTCAACCCCTTCCTTTCATCTTGATACTTCTGGTTCCTAGTTCATATAACTAGTGGGTCAAAGTACTTAAAACCATCCCTTGAAGAAACAATATAAAGATTGGGTCTCTGCTCTATATAGCATTGGTTCTTCTTTGAGATCTCTTCAAGATATTATCCTCACAACCATCCTTTTATTTCATCACCATAACCATAGCCTTATCAACTATCTTCCGCTTCCATTACTCATTATTTAAATAGCCTACCAATTCACCCATACGTCTACCACCCTTAACCATTCTACTTTGAGCCATTCACTTTGCAGGTTGTTTTGCTTCCTTCCTAGATCCACAATCATTTGAAAAGGTACAAGTACCTTACATCAAGCGGTAATCAGAGCTTTGGTGGAAAAAGCAACGTGCAACAACAACAAAAAGAAAATACAAAAAGAAGTGCAAAAGTGAAGTGCAAAGTCAAAAAAAAAAATCAGCAAAGAAAATTGAAGGACTCAAAAAGAAGAAAAAGCAAAGAAAAGAAAGAAAAGTTGGAAGCACTCATCAACAATTCTCATCACCAAGCATTTTCAAGTAAGCCTTTAAAATTGATTGTGGTGATAGAAGGTTGTGAAGTGACTTGTGTAAGTAACCCTTTTCATTCTCTTCTTTCTAATTTCTAAGCCACCTTTTCAATTATATTTGCTTTCCATTCCTACTAACCATTTGCAGCCGACGCCAAACAAGTGAAATTACTTGATATAGTCTTGAGTAAAAGTTCATTAGAACTTGAGACAAGAGAATCGAGAGGAAAAAGGCTGGAGCGTGTGTGAGATCAGAAGAGGACAAGTAAAAGCCATTAAAAGTCCTAGAGTGCAAACACGAGTGGATTGAGTGACATCAAGTTTTTCTTGGAGTGACTCGTGAGGCTTTGTGAGAGTATATTCTGGTAAGGTCTTTTACACATCTTATTCTTTTCTATTAACCATGTCTCGGAGTTCAGGACGATCCCCAGAAAGAGAATCCCCTAATTTGCAGACTCAAGCCGTTATGCGTGAAATGGCAAGATTACTGAAATTAGAATTGGAGCCTTTGCAAGATCGTCTGGATCAATTAGAAGTATCTCTAGGCAATCGGAGAGTAAATCGCCCTAGAATGGAAGAAGACTTAGAAGAGGAAGAGGCTGAAGTAACATCAGTAGCAAGGAGAGATGTTCATCGAAATCAAAATGACAACTTCAGCAACATTAAAGTGACTATTCCTCCATTTCAAGGACGAACTGATCCAGAAGCCTATCTTGATTGGGTAATCAAAATTGAACACATTTTTGAATGCCAAAACTATACGGAGCAAAAGAAGGTTAGACTTACTGCTATGGAATTCATTGACTATGCCTTAGTTTGGTGGGATCAGTTGGTGAGTTCAAGAAGATGAAATGGTGAACGCCCCATCACAACTTGGGAAGAAATGAAGGCCCTTATGAGAAAAAGGTTTGTTCCTAATCACTATCACCGAGATCTCTATCATAAGTTACAAAATCTGAAACAAGGAAGCAAGAACGTTGAAGATTATTTCAAGGAGATGGAGATTGCCATGATCCGAGCCAATGTGGATGAAGATAGAGAAACAACAATGGCAAGGTTCTTATCTGGTCTAAATATTGATATTGCTAACCTTGTTGAACTTCAGCATTATGTAGAAATTGAAGAGATGGTGCATGTGGCCATGAAAATTGAAAGACAACTCAAAAGGAAATCCTACACTAGGAGCAGTCCAAATTCGGCCACCAAATGGAAGCAAGAACCTATTACCTTCCGGAAACAAACTCCAATCCAACCAAAGGATCGCGCAGAGATACCCAAATCTGCACAAATGGGCGAATCTAGCAAGGGTAAAGAAAAGCAAACCAGCACTTTCGAGAGATCCAGAGACATCAAATGTTTCAAGTGTTTTGGAAAAGGACATGTTGCTAGCCAATGTCCCAACCGAAATGCCATGATGATACTTGACAATGGAGATATTGTATCAGATTCTGATGAGCCTATTTTTGATGAGGAACCTGAAATAATACAAGACGAAGAAATGGAAGAAAATGCAGATCATGGTGAAATGCTTGTTTCAAAGAGGTGCCTACAATCACAAACATCCCAAGAGGATATTCAAAGAAACAATATCTTTCATACAAGGTGCCATGTCAAGGATAAGGTTTGCACAATGATCATAGATGGAGGAAGTTGCACAAATGTAGCCAGCACTCTTATGGTTGAAAAACTTGGATTAACAACGTCAAAGCATCCTACTCCGTATAAACTCCAATGGCTCAATGAAGGAGGTGAGTTAAATGTTACCAAACAGGTTCTAATTCCTTTTTCAGTTGGTAGGTACAAGGATGAGGTGCTTTGTGACATTGTCCCTATGCATGCTAGCCACATTTTACTTGGGAGACCATGGTAGTATGATAAAAGGGCTATTCATGATTGTTTTCATAATCAATACACTTTTAAGCATGATGGACGCAAGGTGACCTTGATGCCTTTAACGCCCAAAGAAGTGCAACAAGATCAGTTGCATATGAGAAAGAGTATACAAGCATGGCGCAAAGACAAAACCCCAACAAAGAATGAAGAGGGACAAAACAAGAAACCAAACTTCTTCATAAAGAAACATGATGGTTCAATGCTGAAAAATGAAGGGTCTTCTACGAACAATGGTGATGTTTGGGGCTTAAAGTCGCAACTTTTCACCAATGGGTTTAGACTTCAAAAGGTAAGTAACCCTTCATATGAAACCTTTTCTCTTCTCACTTTTCAGGACCAATCACGTAAAAGGTCACTTCCAAAAGGGATATCCTTAGATAAAGATCATTCCCAAAAGGTATCTGTTGGTAAATCATATTCCAAAGAAAGACCTAAAAGGAAATCTTACGAAAAGGTACCTAATGGAAGAACACAAACGTTCAAAGAATACTTTCTATTAGCAAAGAGGCGTGAAGCTATGCAAGGACAGAATGAACTCGATTTGAGGACAAACCGCCCTAAAGAATGGGGGGATGATATAGTCACGTCTACACCAGATCCGGAGGTCATGCCACACGGTCCCATTACTAGGTCAAGGGCCAAACAATTCAGGGAAGTGCTCTTAACTAAGTGTCTTGAAGCTTTTGATTCATTTGATAACTTAACACTCTCTAATGTTATGTTATATGATGTTTTAATAGCTAAAGAGTAACTTAGTATTAATTCATATTACACATTGTTATTTTAATATGTTAACAATGTTAGGATAGTTTTATTATCATATTATGCATGATTATTATATATACATCAAGGCAGCATACTTATAATGCATTTCATTAGTTTATTTGCATTCATGTTAACTCTTAGGCTTTATACATTATCTTACACATATTATGAGATGATGTACTTAGCTCATGACCATCATACTTAGCTCACATTACCATAAACAAACATGGCAGCAAGGTATTTAGCTCGTTTTAGCTCAATATCATGAACTTACCTTGTTTCCTTGCACATATAGGTACAATGGAGTGTGATGCACATTGAGGTAGCTTGGTGAATGATTTGGACGTCATGCATAGCTCACAAACAGCTCACAAAGTACAAGGCAGCTCATGGAATGCTAAGGGAAGCTCGGTTCAGCTGGATAAGCTTCAGGCTAGCTAAACTTAGCTAGTTGGACTATTTGAAGCTGAGTTGCTAAAAGTGATGACAAAGGTAGCTGAATGTAGCTGAACATGCTGTTATGGAGCTCAAAGGGACTCGGCTAGGAAGATCATTCATAAGCAACCCCATTCTTGCTAGCTAGCTCAACACTCAAGCTAGCTTGGAAGGAGACACATGCACGCCTAAGATGGAACCCATGATCAGCCATCATTCCATGCGCAAGGCTACACCACAAGCATCCTAGAGAGGCCATGTGCACGCCTTGTGACCAGACCACCATGTGATTGGCGTGTGACTTCATTTAGGCGCCAAGATGAAGAGTCCTCTTACCATTCAGCCAAGCACTCCTTACTCTCCAATTTGGCGCCAACTTGAAGGGGTACAAGAACTATTCGGCCAAAGGATATTTTCCTCCATTTAAACCGAACCATCCTCTCTATTTTTAATTAAATTATGTCATTTTATAGAGGCACAAGGGCTGGCCGAAACCTCTTGTAACCATTCGGCCAAATCCTTCCATTTCCTATAAATAGGAAAGAATATTTCATTTGTAAAACAGACCTTTTATTCAATTAAAGTGAGATTATTCTCTTCTTAAGTCCTGGTGACTTTTTATCGACTTATCAAGTATTTTATACTTGTGGCGTCAACCCCTTCCTTTCATCTTGATACTTCTGGTTCCTAGTTCATATAACTAGTGGGTCAAAGTACTTAAAACCATCCCTTGAAGAAACAATATAAAGATTGGGTCTCTGCTCTATATAGCATTGGTTCTTCTTTGAGATCTCTTCAAGATACTATCCTCACAACCATCCTTTTATTTCATCACCATAACCATAGCCTTATCAACTATCTTCCGCTTCCATTACTCATTATTTAAATAGCCTACCAATTCACCCATACGTCTACCACCCTTAACCATTCTACTTTGAGCCATTCACTTTGCAGGTTGTTTTGCTTCCTTCCTAGATCCACAATCATTTGAAAAGGTACAAGTACCTTACATCATTTTAACTTAACAATGATTAATAATAACTATGGTATAAAGAAAGAATAAGTTAAAGAAAATCCCCCTTTGATTATTGTGAAAGGTTGGATATGCAAAGTCATTTATGTTGCTGATTTGGATCACATCAAACATAAGGGAGTTACATGGTGGTTTGTCATTTGAGTTTTAAATTCAAAACCTGATTAATTTGTAGCCACAAGTGATGGCCGGCCATATCTCTCTTTTACCTATATATTTTGTAATTTTGTAAGTGCAAAGTTTAGACATTTGATGAATAAAAATTATTATGAGGTTTTCTCCTAATGTTGGTTCTTCTTAGAACTATTTTCTTGACATTTCAAGTCTGATCTTGTAGTGTCAAACTTGTGATACTTCAGATTCTTAGATTGCTATCTAACAGGTCCAAGTCCTTTGAACATTGAACGTATAAGGTTTGGGTTTATACTTTTTAGTATAGGTTCTTCCTTGTTCTTTGTTTGTTAACCAAAATTTCCAGATTTGTTCTTTTACCATTGTCATCTTTTACGAGCACTCATCTTCCACCTTTCACCATTTTAATATTTCCAGCAACTTTCTTCATCCTTTCTTCATCATTTCTTAGCCATTTTCATCCATAGCCTTAACCATACAACCAACAACATCATCTGATGTGATCCAATTCAACATCATATTTACCATGGCTATTCCAACCTCTCCAGGGAAGAAACTTTCTATCTTTATACCTATAGATGCTTATTTCATATGTTATAAGATAGTTATTTATATATATATATATTATACCTATAGTTATTATGATAATAAGTTATCCATTTATATATGAGATACAAGTTATTATCATATACTATAGTCACAATCTTATAATATACACATTATATAAGTATATATACTTAGTTTATTTCTTTATGTTATGCATGTAAGCACATTCGGCCAACACTTGGGAGCTGCATTGGAGCTAAATGGAGCATGTAACAGCAAGGAAACTTACATGGGATCGAATAGGAGAGCACAAGGAACAATTGGTGAAAAGTTATCCGGAGGCCGTGAGCTCATAGCTAGATTGAGCTGAAGATTTGAGCTACAAGATGACATTATTTCAGCTGGGGAGTTGCACCATCATCATCACCACTTAGGACACTTCAAATATGTCCTAAGTCAAAATTTGTGAAATCGTACCTTTTCGCGAATAGTTGCCACCTCAAGAGGTACCTTTTCACAAGGAGCTGCCCAAACGTTCACCATGTCACAAGTCATCTATGGCCAGTTCACCTTTAGCTCATTCACACCATAAGCAGCTCAAACATGAAAGGACACCTTTCTCAAACATTGTGACCTTTCATGAATGATGTTGCCCATGAAGATGCCTTTTCATCTAGGAGAACGTCGGTGAAGGAATTGCTAGCATTGGAAGCTTAAATCACCAAGAGACATGAGATAGAGATCCATGCCTATTTGGTCACATCACATGCCTTGCACATGGAAGCTTTGGCGCCAAACATGATAAGGCACATGACTATTCGGCCAAGGAGAGGAAATTGGCACCAAGATGAACAAGCATGCACCATTCGGCCAAGGGAGATGTCTCTCCACCCTTTGATCGAATCATTAAAGCCTTTCATGAAGAGTTAGCCGAACCATCACAAGCCCAAAGGACTTATTCATTCATCTCAAGCATTATGTATTTTCCTAAAGACATGTATCTAGCCGAAACATCAGGTAACTATTCGGCCAAGCCCTCTCATTTCTATAAATAGAGTGGCTTGACTTCATTTGTAATCATCTCATCTCTTATATAAAATATACTATTGTGAGTTATTTCTCTTCAAAGTTCTTTGTGAACTTTATCGATTAAACAAGTATAGTTCCTATACTTGTGGTGTCATTCCTTCCATCCTGATTCCAAAATTCCTAGATTATTATCTAGTGGGTTAAAGACACTATCACCACCCCTCAAGCAAGTTTGAGAAGACTGGGATTGTGCTTCATAGCATAGTTTCCTCTTTGGCGTGTTTGAGATACAACATCACCACCATTTCCATTTCATCATCACCAACATCCATCTCTTCCATCAATTCCGCGGCCATCTCTATCCTTTCTTTATTTCATTTCATTCTTATTATTTCTTTTCATTACTTATATTATTACCCCCTTTATTAATTCCATTATTAATCATTCTTTTCTATCTTATTTTGCAGCCTAAACTTATAAATTCAAGGACATCAGTACTTGTCAATCCTAGATCGGGACACAATAAGGCTATCTACTCTTTTCATCAAAGTGTGTAGTTTCACCTTACATAAAGCGGTAATCAGAGCATAGTCGGATTGACAACAAAAGTGTCATTGGTGTGGAAAGCAAAAAAAAGAAAAGAAAAAGATAAAAAGAAAAAAAAAAGAAAAAGAGAAGTTCAAAAAGAGAAAGCAAGCCAAGGAAAGTGCTCTACCATTGCAAAGTACATCAAAGAGGCCATCTACACTAAGAGAAGATAACCTTATTGTTTATTGAGAAAGGTTGCAGTAAGTGTTGTTTCTTGGATTGTAAGTCACCTCTTTCTTTTCTATACCTTCATTGTCCTTGTCTTCAACCATTTCTATCTTTTAATACCTTTAAATTCTTTCTTCTACCTTTCCATTTTTTTTCAACCCTAACCTATTTGTAGCCGACGTACATAAGGAAAGAGTTAACTTGCTATAATCTTGAGTAAGTTCCTCAAAGGACTTAGCAAGAGAAATTGAGTGGAAAAAGGATATTGAGAGAGTGAGATCAGAAGGGGAATTGTTAAAAGCCAAATATATATTCCGAGAGTAAACACGAGTGTTGAGTGGAGTGATCTTATCTTTTCTTTGGAGTAAAATTGTGAGACTTTATGAGTGTGCTGGTAAGGTTTATTTTTGTTTTATTTACTAACCATGTCTCAAAGTCCTAAAGGAAATGCAGGTCAACCCAATTTGCAACTGATTGGAGAAATGATGAGAATGTTTCGAAAAAAATTTGATGCTCTCCATGAGAAACTAGACCAAAGAGAAGATCAACCACAAATTAGAAACAATAATACTCCTCAGAGGAAACAACCTCTTCCAGAAGATGATGTCCCAAATCCTTATGATAAAGAAGAACCAGCATTGATATAAGGACCTAGGCGTGCCAATGTTGATGATAATATGAGCAACATCAAAATCAAAATTCCTAAATTCCAAGGGAAGACTGATCCAGAAGCCTATCTTGAATGGGAAAGCAAGGTGGAACATGTGTTTAGCTGCCATAACTATTCCAAACTCAAGAAAGTAAGATTGGTAGCCATGGAGTTTGTTGATTATGCTTTGATATGGTGGGATCAACTTACTATTACTCGAAGAAGGAATGGAGAGAGACCAATTTCAACATGGCTCGAAATGAAAGGTATCATGCGTAAACATTTCATTCCTACTCATTATCACCGAGACATGTTTCAGAAATTGCAGGCGTGCATGTGTCTCCTCCAAGCTAGCTTGAGTGTGGAGCTAGCTAGCAAGCATGGGTTGTTTTGTGAACAAGCTTCTTAGCTGAATCCTTATGAGCTTCATAACAGCACGTTCAGCTATATTCAGCTACCATTGACATCATTTTTGACAACTCAGCTCCAAATAGTTCAACTAGCTGAGTTTAGCTAGCCTTGAGCTCCTCCAGCTGAATTGAGCTTTCCTTAATGTTCCATGAGCTGCCTTGTCCTTTGTGAGTTGCATAGAACGTCCAAACCATCCACCAAGCTACCTCAACGTTCATCACACTCCATTGTACCTATATGTGCAAGGAAATAGGGTAAGTTCATGATATTGAGCTAAGACGTTCTAAATACCTTGCTGCCATGTAAAAATATGGTAATGTGAGCTATGATTGAAGGTCATGAGCTAAATATATCATCTCATAATATGTGTAAGATAATGCATGAAGCTTAAGAGCTAATATGAATGAATATGATCTATTAAAACGAATTATAATGATGCTGCCTTGATGTATATAATGTAATCATGCTTAATATGATTATAAAACTATCCTAATATTCTTAAATATCAATGTGTATGTTGTGTTCATACTAAGTTATTCTTTAGCTATTAAAACATTATATAACATAACAAGAATTCTTATCATGAATTGTATTATAAGAACATGTAGTATATAACATATGTATAGTAATTTCAATATAAAGGTGTTAAAGAGTACTCCCTTTATTGATGAAAACGTGCTTGCATCATCCCCCCTTCTTTAGGGCGATTTGTCCTCAAATCGAGTTCATTCTGTCTTTGCATAACGTCACGTCTCCTTGCTAAAAGGAAGCATCCTTTGAACGGTTGTGTTCTTCCATTATGTAACCTTTCATAAGATTTCCCTTTAGGCATTTCTTTGGAATTTGATTTACCAACAGGTACCTTTTGAGAATGATCTTCATTTAAGGATATCCCTTTTGGAAGTGACCTTTTACGTGATTGGTCCTGCAAAGTGAGGAGAGAAAAGGTTTCAAATGAAGGGTTACTTACCTTTTGGCGATTAAAACCCTTGGTGAAGAGTTGTGTCTTTAAATTCCAACCATCACCAATTTTCGTAGGAATCCCTTCATTTTCTAGCCTTGAACCATCGTGTTTCTCTATGAAGAAGTTTGGTGTCATGTTTCGTTCCTCTTCGTTCATAATTGGGGTTTTGTCTTTGCGCCATGCTTGTACACTGTTTCGCATATGCAACTGATCTTGTTGTACCTCTTTTGGAGTCAAAGGCATCAAGGTTACCTTGCGTCCATCATGCTTAAAAATGTATTGATTGTGATAACAACCATGAATGGCCCTTTTATCATACTGCCATGGTCTTCCAAGTAAGATGTGGGTAGCATGCATAGGGAAAATGTCACAAAGCACCTCATCCTTGTACCTGCAAACTGAAAAAGGAATTAGAACCTGTTTGGTAACGCTTAACTCACCTCCTTCATTGAGCCATTGGAGTTTATATGGAGTAGGATGCTTTGACGTTGCCAATCCAAGTTTTTCAACCATAAGAGTGCTGGCTACGTTTGTGCAACTTCCTCCATCGATGATCATTGTGCAAACCTTGTCCTTGACATGGCATCTTGTATGGAAAATATTGTTTCTTTGAATATCCTCTTGGGATGTTTGTGATTGTAGGCACCTTTTTGAAACAAGCATCTCACCATGATCTGCATTTTCTTCAGTTTCTTCGTCATGCACTGTTTCAGGTTCCTCATCAAAAATAGGCTCGTCAGAATCCGATACAATATCTCCATTGTCAAGTACCATCATGGAATTTCGGTTGGGACATTGACTAGCAACATGTCCTTTCCCAAAACATTTGAAACATTTGATGTCTTTGGATCTTTCGAAAATACCGGTTTGCTTTTCTTTACCCTTACTAGATTCTCCGACTTGTTTTACTTTGGAAACTTTTATTTGATCCTTTGCTTGTGCTGGAATTGGTTTCCTGAAGGTGATGGGTTCCTGCTTCCACTTGGTGGCCGAATTTGGACTGCTCCTAGTGTAGGATTTCCTTTCCAGTTGTCTTTCAATTTTTATGGCCACATGTACCATCTCTTCAATCTCTATATAATGCTGAAGTTTAACAAGGTTAGCAATATCAAGATTTAGGCCAGATAAAAAATTTGCCATGGTTGCTTCTCTGTCTTCATCCACATTGGCTCGGATCATGGCTATCTCCATTTCTTTGAAATAATCTTCAACCTTTTTCTCATAATGGCCTTCATGGCCTTCATGGCTATCTCCATTTCTTTGAACCTTTTTCTCACCAATTGGTCCCACCAAACTAAGGCATAGTCCACGAATTCCATAGCAGCAAGTCTGACCTTCTTTTTCTCCGTATAATTTTGGCATTCAAAAATGTGTTCAATCTTGATTACCCAATCAAGATAGGCTTCTGGATCAGTTCGTCCTTGAAATGGAGGAATGGTCACTTTGATGTTGCTGAAGTTGTCATTCTGATTTCGATGAACATCTCTTCTTGCTACTGATGTTACTTCAGCCTCCTCTTCTTCGATTTCTTCTTCTATTCTAGGGTGATTTACTCTTCGGTTGCTTAAGGATGCTTCAAATTGATCCATACGATCATTCAAAGGTTCCAATTCTAATTTCAGCAATCTGGCCATTTCATGCATAATTGCTTGAGTTTGCAAATTAGGGGCATCTCTTTCAGGGGTTCATCCTGGACTTCGAGACATGGTTAGTGAAATAAGAAAAGAATAAGATGTGTAAAAGACCTTACCCAAAATGTACTCTCACAAAGCCTCACGAGTCACTCCAAGAAACTTGATGTCACTCAATCGGCTCGTGATTGCACTCTAGGACTTTAATGTCTTTTACTTGTCCTATTCTGATCTCACACACTCTCCAGCCTTTTTCCTCTCGATTCTCTTGTCTCAAGTTCTAGAGAACTTTACTCAATACTGTATCAAGTAAATTTACTTGTTTGGCGTCGGCTGCAAATGGGTTAGTAGGAATGGAAAAACAAATATAATGAAAGGTTGGTTTAGAAATAGAAAAAAAAGAACAAAAGGGGTTACTTACACAAGTCACTTTACAACCTTCTATCACCACAATCAATTTAAACGGCTTACTTGACTTGCTTGGTGATGAGAATTATTGATGAGTGCTTCAACTTCTTTCTTTTCTTTTCTTTGCTTTTCTTCTTTTTTGAGTGCTGATTTTTCTTTCTTTTGAGTGCTTCACTTTGTTTTATGATTTTTCTTGATTTCTTTGACTTTGCACTTCACTTTGCAATTTTTTTTGTATTTTTCTTTCTGTTGTTGTTGCACGTTGCCTTCTTCCACCAAAGCTTTGATTACCGCTTGATGTAAGGCTCTTATGATGCCTTAACAAATTGATTGTGGATCTAGGAAGGAAGCAAACAACCTACACAGGTGAATGGCTCAAAAAGAGATGGTTAAGGGTGGTAAATGTGTGGGTGATTAGGTGGGCTGTTAAAATGAGAGATGGAAGCGGAAGATGATTAAAATGGCTATGGGTTATGGCTATGAAACAAAGGGATGGAAGTGAGGATAATATCTTGAAAAAGTCTCAAAGAAGAACCAATGCTATAGAGAGCAAAGACCCAAACTTTATATTGCTTTTTCAAGGGGTGGTATTAAGTACTTTGACCCACTAGTTATATGAACTATAAATCAAAAGTATCAAGGTGAAAAGAAAGGGGTTGATGCCACAAGTATTAAAAATACTTGATAAGTTGATAAAAGTCACCAGGACTTAAGGAAGAGAATAATCTCACATATATTAATCAAAATGGTCTGCTTACAAATGAAATAGGAAAGCCTATTTATAGTTTTTGAAGGGACTAGGTCGAATAGGTACATGTTGGTTCGACCAGCCCTTGTACCTTCCTAAAATGACATGATTTAAATGCTAAAAGAGATGATGGTTTGGCCCTTGATGGAGGGAAATGATCCTTGGCCGAATAACACTTGTATCCCTTCACTTTGGCGCCAAATGGGAGGGAAGATGATGCTTGGTCGAATGGTTAAATGGCTATTCATCTTGGTGCCTAATTGAACCACATGCAAGGCACGTGGGGGCTGATTATATGCAAAGCACATGGGTGTTCTAGGGAGCCTTGGGGTGTAACCCTTTGTATGGGATGATGGCTGGTCATGTGATACGATCCAAACAAGCTCCAACTTTCTCCATGACTTGAACACACCATGGATGTTCTTCAAAGTTGTTTCTAAGGGAGTTCTTCATTACCCTATCTTATACTATATCATTTATACATTCTATTCTATCATAAGCATGCATTCACATGTTAGTATAAATTATCATACTATTATTTCCATCCTATGCTTATTTGATCTTGTTTTTCATATTATTCAAATATATGCTATGATTACATATCATTTCTTAGGATATTATTATTACATGTTTCCATTTATCATTTATGAATACCATGTTATATGATATTCATGCATACAACATATACCCTATATTTATGATTGATACACAATGTTATAAGCATATTAGGATAGTCTTATAATCATATTAAGCATGATTATCATATATACATCAAGGCAGCATCATTATAAATCATTTCATTAGTTCATATGCATTCATATTAGCTCTTAAGCTTCATGCATTATCTTACACATACTTTGAGATGATATAATTAGCTCATGACCTTCAAACATAGCTCACATCACCATAATCATGCATGGCAGCAAGGCATTTAGCTCATAAAAGCTCAATATCATGGACTTACCTTGTTTCCTTGCACATATAGGTACATTGGAGTGTGATGCACAATGAGGCAGCTTGGTAGAGTATTTGGACGTCATATGCAACTCACAAACAACTCACAAATATCATGGCAGCTCATGGAACACTAAGGAAAGCTCAACTTAGCTGGAGGAGCTAGCATGTAGCTGAACTTAGCTGGAGGAGAGCTTTGGACCAAAGTGCTGAAAAGTGGACTAAAGGTAGCTGGAAGTAGCTGGGAGAGTAGCTGAGGAGCTGAGAAGACCAAAGCTAACTAGCTTGAGTTTATCAAGCTATAACTCACCTAGTTAGCTACCAAGACACTCATCTAGCTTACCTTGAAGCTAGTTTATCTCTAGGCTGCCCAATGGATGCCATTTCATCTAGATACACATTGGAAGCTAATTCACGCCTAGTTGTTGCCTATCTTCATTCCATGGACTTCAAGACATCATCTTATGGTTGCAACCTCATCAAAGCATAGCAAGAAGACCCATGTGTATTCATGTAGGCTGCCATGTGCATCATTCAAGCATGTGCACTTCATGTGACATCAAATTGGCGCCAAAACACCAAGGGATGCTTCCTATTCGGCCAAAGACTCTTTCCTCTTCATTTTGGCGCCCAAATAACTTCCAAATGCATTCAAATCATCCTTAGGGCCGAACCAACACATAACCATTCGGCCAAGAGCATGTATTTTCATTAAAGTCTTGTTTTTTCAATAAAAATCATGTCATTTTAGGAAGGTACAAGGGCTGGCCGAACCAACATGTACCTATTCGGCCAAGTCCCTTCAAAAATTATAAATAGGCCATTATAGTTCAATTGTAATCAGACCTCTATTTTAATTAAAGTGAGATTATTCTCTTCCTTAAGTCCTGGTGACTTTTATCGACTTATCAAGTATATTTTATACTTGTGGCGTCAACCCCTTTCTTTCAACTTGATACTTCTGGTTCCTAGTTCATATAACTAGTGGGTAAAGTACTTATCACCACCCCTTGAAGAAGAAATATAAAGTCTGGGTTTTTGCTCTATATAGCATTGGTTCTTCTTTGAGTCTTTTTCAAGATACTATCCTCACTACCATCCCTTTTGTTTCATAAACCATAACCATAGCCTAATCAACCATTCTTCCACTTCCATTTTAAATAGCCCACCTATTCACCATACGCCTACCACCCTTAACCATTCTGTTTTGAGCCATTCACTTCGCAGGTTGTTTTGCTTCCTTCCTAGATCCACAATCATTTATCAAGGCATCAGAAGAGCTTTACATCAAGCGGTAATCAGAGCCTTGGTGGAAGAAAGCAATGTGCAACAACAACAAAAATACAAAAAGAAGTGCAAGTGAAGTGCAAAGTCAAAGAAATCAAGAAAAAAATCATAAAAGGAATTAAGCACTCCAAAAGAAAAATTTCCAGCACTCAAAGAGAAGAAAAGGAAAGAAAGAAAGTTGAAGCACTCATCAACAACTCTCATCACCAAGCCATTCAAGTAAGCCTTTTAGATTGATTGTGGTGATAGAAGGTTGTGAAGTGACTTGTGTAAGTAACCCTTTTATTCTTTTCTTTCTATTTCTAAGCCACCCTTTTATTATATTTGTTTTCCCTTCCTACTAACCCGTTTGCAGCCGACGCTAAACATGTAAAATTTACCTAATACAGTCTTGAGTAAAATCCTCTAGAACTTGGGATAAGAGAATTGAGAGGAAAAAGGCTGGAGTGTATGTGAGAACAGAATAGGACAAGTAAAAGCCATTAAAGTCCTAGAGTGCAAACACGAGTGGATTGAGTGAAATTGAAGTTTTCTTGGAGTGACTTGTGAGGCTTTGTGAGGGCAATATTTTGGTAAGGTCCTACACACATTTCGTTTTTCCTTATTTGCTAACATGTCTCTTCCATCCAACATCTTTGTAGTCAAAAGGACTTTGAACATTAAAAGTCAAGAAGATGAACAGAGACAAAATATCTTCCATACAAAATGTCATGTGGGAGATAAAGTTTGTGTGGTGATCATTGATGGAGGAAGTTGTACAAACATAGCAAGTACTCACATGGTGGAAAAGTTGGGTTTAACGACTTCCAAGCATCCTCATCCTTACAAACTTCAGTGGCTCAATGATGTGGGGGAGGCCAAGGTAACCAAACAAGTTATTGTTCCTTTTTCAATTGGAAGATACAATGATGAAGTCCTTTGTGACGTGGTGCCCATGAGTGCAAGCCACATTATATTAGGACGTCCTTGGCAGTTTGACAAAAAGGCTACCCATGATGGATTTTCTAACAAGTACTCTTTCCAACATCAAGGAAAGAAAATCATATTGCCAACTATACTTCCAAATCAAGTCCATGAATGTCAGGTTACCCTCAAATCACGCATAGAAGAATGGGAGAAAAAGAAAGCCATGAAAAGAACCCTTGAAGAAGAATGTTTTGAGGAGACAAGAACAATTGTAAATGAAACTGTTAGTGTTGAAAGAGAAGTCTTGCAAGAGCATCAAGTAGAGCAAGTGGAAAGTCATATTGATACGAGAAACATTGGAAAAGAAAGGGAGAATGGAGAGCATGATTCACCTAACAACTCTTTTCCTCCAATTATAACTTTTGTTTTGCAGGACAATCCAATAGACATATTATGATGTAAGGCTAACCAAGCTTCTCCAATAATGGAGAAGTTGGCAACCTTGTTGTTTCAAGATCTAGGAGAGACACCAAATGCTACACCTTGGATTGAAAGTAATCAGTACAATGAAGAAGAATTGTTTAATTAATATGATAATTAAGAAATTAAAAGTGAATGGAATTGGAAAGAATAGAAATGGAAAGGAATGTTATCAAGAAGGGCTGTGGAAGTGTTGTAGAATGATCCTTCAAGTGATGATGGATTCGGCCTCCAATGGTGGTGATGGACGAATGCCTTGTTGAGGATGAAGGATAATTCAAATATGAAGAAATGGAAATTTATAAGTTGGGGATAATATAGGCGTGATATGGTGATGATATAGGCGTGATAATGGTGATAGACTATGGCAATGATATAAGCGTGATGATGGTGATGGACATATTGTATCTTATAAAACTAAGAAGGAACCAATGCTATAAAGGAGCAAAGACTCATTTCTTATAAGTTTTATAAGGGATGGTATGAAAGGACTTTGACCCACTAGTTATTTAAACTAGGAACCAGAAGTATCAAGGTGAAGGAATGACGCCACAAGCTTTAGAAAGGCTTGCTTAATCGATATAGTTCTAAAAAGAACTTGAAGAGAGAATAATCTCACAAAGGATTTTTAATTCATCAAAGGCTCGTTTACAAATGAATGCCAAAGCCTATTTATAGATTTGTAAAGGCTTGGCCGAATAAATACATGCCTTTTCGGTAAAGTACATGTCTTAAAACGAAAATAAATGATGCTTGGATGAGGGGAGATGTCTTTGGCCGAATGGTTCCCATATCTCTTCATCTTGGTGCCAACTTGAAGCATGATGATGTTTAGGCCGAATAGAGAGAAGCCTCTTCATTTTGGCACCTATTTCATTCACATGCAAAGCACATGGGTGGCTGGTCATGTGGCACTCACATGGATGGTGTAGAATGCTTAAGGCGTGGACTCCTCCATGGAGTGAAGATGAACAGCAACTTAGGCGTGACTTGGCATCAAACATGTGTCTAGGTGACATGGCATCAATGGGGCAGCAACTAATTATGAAAGGTCACATTTGTGTGAAGCAACCTTTCATCATTTGAGCTACTTCCCATGAGTTTGAGCTGAAGTTGAGCTGGCCATAGATGAAGGACATGTGTACCAGTCATAGGACAGCTCCTTGTGAAAAGGCACTTCTCGGAATGGCAACTCTTCGCGGAAAGGTACGAATCCACAAAAATTGACCTAGACCATATTTGTAGTGCTCTGTGTGGTGAAGATGATGGTATAACTCTCCAGCTGAAATGAAGTCTCTAGCTAGCTCAAAAGTCCAGCTCAAGTGAGCTATGAGCTCGGGGGTCAGCTAGCAACTTTTCACCATTTGTTCTTCATGATCTCCTGAGTCATCCTATGTAAGATTTCCTAGCTTATTGACTCCAATTCTAGCTTTAAGTCAGCTCCCATGATGTGGCCGAACATGCACCTACAAAAGAAAGCATAATATAAGCTAAGTATATGAATTATTATAAAGTAATAAGAATGTGCATATTATAAAGATATGAACTATAGGTTATAATAATAACTCATGCATCATATGATAATGAATGAATATTATTATTACAACTATAGATTATATGCATGAATATCAATCAATGATGCAAACCATAGGACATAATGAATTAATGCACATGTTATGATAATTTAAGCATAGTCTAATATGAAATTGTATGCTTATAATAATATATAGTGCATAAATAAGTAAATATAAGATAAAGTAAGGTAGAACTCCCTTAGAACCAGATTTGAATAACCTCCATGGTGTGATCAAATCATGGAGAAATTTGGAGCTAGACAGGATCACATCATCCTCCCCTTCTTTTGAGCGATTTGTCCTCAAATCGAAAGGTGACTTCTCCTTAGTGTCCTCCCATCCGGTATATGCAACGGGGATCTTTATGAAATGTTTCTTTTCATAAGTCATGTCCTTTGAATAAGTTGTTTGAATGTACATGACCTGAAAAGAAATATAACTCTCATAAGTAAAAACACGATTAAATACAAATAAAGGAAAATTGTACTTCCTGTTGGTGTTTGATGGTTGGTTAAAAATCATGTCTGTTGAAGACATGTTGCTTTGAATGATCATGTCCCTTTGCATCCCAAAAGTCATGTCCATTGGATCATGAAAATTCATGATTTTATGCTCTTGAAGGGTCACGTCCATTAAGCCTTTATGATTCACGTCTCTTGGCTCTTTCCCTTGACAAATTGTGCCTTTTGAATCATCCTTGTCATCACAAATTGATAAGATAATACCACAGACATGAATTGAATTGCTGCAAAATGAATCAAAATAAGTAAATGAAAAACTATTGACAAATGAATAGACATATCAAACCAGGGTGGATGTTTAATGGGAGTTGGTTGCTGAATTCTTTTCATAATTGACAATGTACTTGGAATGTCAACGGCTGCTACTCTAGGTATTTCAAGTGACACTTCCTTTGAAATATCAAAAGACATGTTTTGTGGATCACCAAAAGTCACATCTTTTAGTCCTCCAACAGCCATGATTCTTGATTCATCTCCTTGAAAAGATATGTCCCTTGAATGGTCCTGTAAAACAAAAGGAATGATAGGAGAAGAAAGGTTAGATAAAATTTGTTCTTCACTCTCCTCTTTTTCTCCAAATTCATTCTTCTCATTTTCAACTCCAACATTTTCTACATCCGCTCTCTTTTGTTCAACTTCAAAAAGATTTTCTTCATTTGATTCTTCCTCCAAACGTTCTCCTTCAGTTGCATTGTCTTTAAGTTTCTTGTTCATTGCTTCAATTCTCATTTTCAAATGAGTTTGATCTTCACTCACTCGGCTAGGAGATAATGGAGTCAAAATGAATTTTCTTTCATTGTGGATGATTGAGTATCGATTTGTGAATCCATCATGGACAGCCCGTTTGACAAATTGCCATGGTCGTCCAAACAGCAAATGACTCGTATTCATAGGCACCACGTCGCATAGAATCTCGTCTTTGTACCTTCCAATTGAGAATGGCACAAGTACTTGTTCAGTGACCATCAACTCTTCCTCGTCATTAAACCATTGCAATTCATATGGGCTGGAATATTTAATCATTGAAAGCCCCAATTTGTTCACCGTGTATGTGCTTGCAATGTTTGTACAACTTCCTCCGTCAATAGCTACAAGACAAACTTTACCATCTACATGGCAATGAGTGTGAAATGTATTTGTTCTTTGTTGTTCGTCCTCTAATGTTTGGAAAGATGGAAGATCACAAGGCATTGTTAGTAGAAAAAAAATTAAACCTTACCAGTGCACTCACAAAGCCTCACTTGGTCACTCTAAAGAAAGTTCAGATTCCACTCATACTCGTGTTTGCACTCGGGGATATAATCTTGGCTTTTTCGATCCCCCTTTTGATCTCACCCTCTCGTATGCCTTTTTCCACTCGATTCTCTCTTGTGGGTCCTTTTTAAGAACTAACTCAAGATTGAGCAAGTCTCTTTAGTTTGTGTGTCGGTTTAGAATGGTTAGGAATAGAAATGGTTATGATAGGGTAGAAAGGTTAAGAACAGATAAGGTAATGAAATAAGAAAAAGATGAAAGAAAAAAAATGAAATAGTAAGAAAATGAAGATAACTTACAACTCAAGTTGCAACACTTACTATCTTCCTTCACAAGAAACAACAAGTATACCTCCTTCAAGTTTGATGTTGGGCAGATTGTAATGTCTTCTTTTATAGTGTACTTTGCAACTTGCTTCTTTCTTTGAATTTCTGTTTTTTCTTTTTTTTTCTTTCTTTTGCACTCAAAATTTGTTGTAGGAGTCTTTTCTTTCTCTTTTTGTTTTTCTTCTTTCTTCTTCTCTTTTTGTTGCTTTTGTTGCAGCACTTGATTGTCAATCCACCAAAGCTCTGATTACCGCTTGATTTAAGGCTAAACAGGCTTCTCCAATAATGGAGAAGTTGGCAACCTTGTTGTTTCCCGATCTAGGAGAGACACCAAATGCTACACCTTGGATTGAAAGTAATCTGTACAATGAAGAAGAATTGTTTAATTAATATGATAATTAAGAAATTAAAAGTGAATGGAATTGGAAAGAATAGAAATGGAAAGGAATGTTATCAAGAAGGGCTGCGGAAGTGTTGTAGAATGATCCTTCAAGTGATGATGGATTCGGCCTCCAATGGTGGTGATAGACGAATGCCTTGTTGAGGATGAAGGATAATTCAAATATGAAGAAATGGAAATTTATAAGTTGGGGATAATATAGGCGTGATATGGTAATGGAATATGGTGATGATATAGGCGTGATAATGGTGATGGACATGGCATCTCATGGAACACTAAGGAAAGCTCAATTCAGCTGGAGGAACTAAATTTAGGCTAGCTAAACTCAGCTAGTTGGACTATTTGGAGCTGAGTTGTCAAAATTGATATCAATGGTAGCTGAATGTAGCTGAATATGCTGTTATGGAGCTTATAAGGACTCGACTAGGAAGCTTGTTCACAAACAGCCCATGCTTGGTAGCTAGCTCTACACTCAAGCTAGCTTGGAAGGAGACACATGCACGCCCAAGATGGAGCACATGACCAGCCATCATTCCATGCACGCTGCACCACAAGGTTCCCTAGAACACCCATGTGAATGCCATATCACCAGCCCCCATCTGCCTTGCATGTGGTCTCATTTAGGTGCCAAGATGAAGAGCCCTCTCCCTATTCGGCCAAGAATCATCTCTCATCCAAATTGGCGCCAACATGAAGGGACACAAGAGCTATTCGGCTAAGGGTTATCACACTCCATTTAAACTGAACCATCATCTCGATTTTGTAATTAATTATGACTCTATAAGAAGGAACAAGGCTGGTTGAATCCCCTTGTAACTATTCGGCCATGCCTCTCCATTTCCTATAAATAGAAAAGCATATATCATTTGTACTCAGACCTTTTTTATTAATATAAGTGAGATTATTCTCTTCCTTAAGTCCTGGTGATTTTTATCAACTTATCAAGTATTTTAATACTTGTGGCGTCAACCCCCTTTTCACCTTGATACTTCTGGTTCCTAGTTCTTGTAACTAGTGGGTCAAAGTACATAATACCACCCCTTAAAGAAGCAATATAAAGTCTGGGAACCGACCCGAATATCACACTTAAAAAAACCCAACCCGACCTGAACCCGAAATTTAAAAAAATATCGACCTGATCCTGAATTTTTTTTGAAAAAAAACCCGACCCGAATATCACACTTACAAAAAGCTCTCTCTTTTTTTTTTTAGAATGGTTGATGATAAAAAGTTACCCCCTATCGTTAGTTCATTGCTTGCCGATTATATGAGAAGAGATGGGCAAGGTATTGGTTATTATTTGAGTCTTCTTTAAGATACTATCCTAACAACCATCCCTTTGTTTCATCAGCCATAACCCATAGCCATATCAATCATCTTCCGCTTCCATCTCTCATTTAAACAGCCCAACTATTCACCCATACGTCTACCACGCTTAACCATCTCTTTTGAGCCATTCACTTGTGTAGGTTGTTTTTCTTCCTTCCTAGATCCATAATCAATTGATAAGGTACAAGTTCCTTACATGAAGCGGTAATCAGAGCTTTGGTGGAAGAAAGCAACGTGTAACAACAACAAAAACAAAAATACAAAAAGAAGTGCAAGTGAAGTGCAAAGTCAAAGAAATCAAGAAAAATAAGAAAATTAATTTAAGCACTCCAAAAGAAAGAAAGTTCCAACACTCAAAAAGAAGAAAAAAACAAAGAAAAGAAAGAAAGTTGAAGCACTCATCAACAATTCTCATCACCAAGCCATTCAAGTAAGCCTTTTAAATTGATTGTGGTGATAGAAGGTTGTGAAGTGACTTGTGTAAGTAACCCTTTTTGTTCTCTTCTTTCTATTTTCTAAGCCACCATTTCATTATATTTGTTTTTCATTCCTACTACCCCTTTTGTAGTCGACGCCAAACAAGTAAAAATTTACTTGATACGGTTTGAGTAAAGTTCTCTAGAACTTGGGATAAGAGAATCGAGAGGAAAAAGGCTGGAGCACATGTGAGATCATAAGAGGGCAAGTAAAATCCATAAGTCCTAGAGAGCAAACACGAGCGGATTGAGTCACATTCAAGTTTCCTTGGAGTGACTCGTGAAGCTTTGTGAGAGTATATTCTGGTAAGGTCCTATGTGCATTTCATTTTTTCTTATTTGCTAACATGTCTCTTCCATCCAACATCCTTGTAGTCAAAAGGACTTTGAACATTCAAAGTCAAGAAGATGAACAAAGAGAGAATATCTTCCATACAAAATGTCACGTTGGGGATAAAGTTTGTGTGGTGATCATTGATGGAGGAAGTTGTAAAAACGTAGCAAGTACTCACATGGTGGAAAAGTTGGGTATCAAGACTTCCAAGCATCCTCATCCTTACAAACTTCAGTGGCTCAACGATGTAGGTGAAGCCAAGGTAACCAAACAAGTTGTTGTACCTTTCTCAATTGGGAGATACAATGATGAAGTCCTTTATGACGTGGTGCCCATGAGTGCAAGTCACATTATATTAGTAAGTCCTTGGCAATTTGACAAGAAGGCTACTCACGATGGATTTTCCAATAAGTATTCATTCCAACACCAAGGGAGTAAAATCATATTAGCACCGATGCTTCCAAGCCAAGTCCATGAATGCCAAATGACCCTTAAGTCACGCATAGAATAATGGGAGAAAACGAAGGCCATTAAAAGAAACTTTGAAGAAGAACATTTTAAGGAGACAAGAACAATTGGAAATAATACTGTTGGGGTTGAAAAATCTGAAAAGGATAAGTGTAGAGAATAAAAGCAAAGTGGAGGACAAATTTTACCTAACAAATCTTCTTCTAATATTTCTTTTTCTTTGCAGGATATTCAAAGAGACATATCTTTTTGAGTAGAAAATTCAAGAAACATGTCTTTTGAAGAACCAATAGTTGTGACCTTTGGTAATCTACAAGACATGTCCTTTGACATTCCAACAGTTATGCCACTTGAAGTGCCACAAGTTGTGATCATTGAGGCTCCATGTACATTACAACTATTGAAGAGATTTCATAAACCAATGGAGTTTTCCATCATCAAGCAACCAATTCCCATTAAACATCCACCCTGGTTTGCTAATTATATTTATTTTGTGATTAGTTTTTCATTTTATAACTTTGATTCATTTTGCAACAATTTGATTAGTATAACTGGTGTTATCCAATAAATCTATGATGACAAGGTCATTTGTCAATTTGAGTTTGATTGGTACATCAAATTTAGCCACTACGATGGTGTGAAGCAAGCATTGTCCACCTTTTTAAAGGCCATCATCTGGAAGAACACAAAACTTAAAGTTGTTGACTTTATCCACTTGCTTGAAGGATATCAAAAGTCAAATTTCTTCACTAACCATCATGATGATTCAAGGAGTAAGAGTGAAAAGATACAATATTTTGAAAGGATACAACCTTTGGAGTACAAGACACAATTTTTGAATCAAAGGACATGTGGCAGTTTCCAAACATTGTGTCCTCCCAATAAAGGACGTGAAGTTACCCGATTTGAAGCCAAGAGGTTGAACATTTCGTGTGAATCATATATTGGAGGAAACCATAAAGATTAAATCCTTCCAACATCAAGAAAGTCTTCAATGAGAAACTACTTCGATTTGAGGACAAATCGCCTAAAAGAAGGGGAGGATGATACGATCCAAACTAGCTCCAATTTTCTCCATGACTTTATCACACCATGGATGTTATTCAAAGCTATTTCTAAGGGAGTTTTTCCTTACCCTATCTTATATTATATCATTCATACATTCTATTCTATCATAAGCATGCATTCACATGTTAGTATAAATTATCATAATAATTCCATCTTATGCCTAGTTGATCATGTCCTTCATATCATTCAAATATATGCTATGATTACATATCATTTCTTAGGATATTATTATTACATGTTTCCATTTATCATTTATTATGAATACCATGTTAAATGATATTCATGCATACAACATATATCCACAATGTTATTTCAAGCATCTTAAGTATGCTATATTAGTCTTGCATTCATTTAAGCATGATTATCACATATACATCAAGGAAGCATAATTATCATTCATTTTATCAGCTCCTATGCATTCATTTTAGCACTTAGGCTTTATGCATTAGTTCATACATATTATAAGATGATATATTTAGCTCATGACCTTCAATCATAGCTCACATTACCATATTCATGCATGTCATCAAGGTATTTAGCTCATATTAGCTCAATGCCATGGACTTACCTTGTTTCCTTACACATGTAGGTACATTAGATCATGGCACACATTGGGGTAGCTTGGTGGATTATTTGGACATCAAATTCAGCTCACAAGGAACATGGCAGCTTGTGGAACACTAAGGAAAGCTCAATTCAGCTAGAGGAGCTAAATTTAGGCTAGCTAAACTCAACTAGTTGGACTATTTGGAGCTGAGTTGTCAAAAATGATATCAATGGTAGCTGAATGTAGCTGAATATGCTGTTATGGAGCTCACAAGGACTCGACTAGGAAGCTTGTTCACAAACAACCCATGCTTGCTAGCTAGCTCCACACTCAAGCTAGCTTGGAAGGAGACACATGCACGCCCAAGATGGAGCACATGACCAGCCATCATTCCATGCACAAGGCTGCACCACAAGGTTCCCCAGAACACCCATGTGCGTGCCATATGACCAGCCCCCATCTGCCTTGCATGTGGTATTATTTAGGCGCCAAGATGAAGAGCCCTCTCCCTATTCGGCCAATAATCATGATGTAAGGCTAACCAGGCTTCTTCAATAATGGAGAAGAGGACAACCTTGTTATTTCCCGATCTAGGAGAGACACCAAATGCTACACCTTGAATTGAAAAGTAATCTGCACAAAGTAGAATGATTGGTTAAGTAAATGAGTAATTAAGAAAGGAAATGGAAAGAATTGAAATGGATAGAATAGTTATTAAAGAAGGGTTGCGGAAGTTTTGTAGAATGATCTTTCAGGTGATGATGAATTCGGCCTCCAATAGTGGTGATGGACGAATGGCTTGTTGAGGATGAAGGATAATTTCAAAGATGAAGAAATGGAAATTTAGAAGTTGGTGATAATATAGGCGTGATATAGTGATGGAATATAGTGATGATATAGGCGTGATAATGGTGATGGACAGATTGTATCTTATAAAAACTAAGAAGGAACCAATGCTATAAGAGAGCAAAGACTCGTTTCTTATAAGTTTTATAAATGATGGTAGTAAGGACTTTGAACTGCTAGTTATAAAAACTAGGAACTAGAAGTATCAAGGTGAAGGAATGACGCCACAAGCTTTAGAAAGGTTTGCTTAATCGATATAGTTCTAAAAATAACTTGAAGAGAGAATAATCTCACAAAAGGATTTTAATTATCAAAAAGGATTTTTACAAATGAATTATCCAAGCCTATTTATAGGCTAGCATAGGTTTGGTCGAATAAATAGGTGTCCATTCGGCTAAATACATGACTATTAAATAGAAATACATGATGTTTTAATGAATGAAGATGTCCTTGGCCGAATGGTCTCCTTGCTCTTCATCTTGGCGCCAATTTTGAATCAAAAGGATTCTTAGGCCGAATAGAGATAACCCTCTTCATTTTTACACCCATTTCATCCACACGCATGGTACATGTGTGGGCTGGTCATGAGGCACTCACATGGGTGGCTTGGGGTCTTATGGTGTGTCTCCTACTTGGCGTGAAGTTGAGCATCAACTTAGGTGTGACTTTGCATCCAACTTGCTTCTAGATGACATGGCGTCAATGGGCCAGCAACTATTTATGAAAGGTCACATTTGTGGAAGGCAACCTTTCATCATTTGAGCTACTTCTAATGTGTTTAGCTGAAGATGAGCTGGCCATAGATGCAATACATGACAATGAGTCTTAGGACAGCTCCTTGTGAAATGGCACTTCTCGGATTGGCAACTCTTCGCGAAAAGGTACGAATTCACAAAATTCGACCTAGACCATATTTGTAGTGCTCTGTGTGGTGAAGATGATGGTGCAACTCTCCAGCTGAAAAGAAGTCTCTAGCTAGCTCAAAAGTCCAGCTCAAGTGAGCTATGAGCTCGGAGGTCAGCTGATAACTTTTCATCATTTGTTCTTCATGATCTCCTGAGTCATCTTATGGAAGTTTTCCTAGCTCATTGACTCCCATGCTAGCTTTAAATCAGCTCCCAACATGTGGCCGAACATGTACCTACAAAAGAAAGCTTTTATAAGCTAAGTAATATAAAATATAAATATATAAATATGTGGTTCATAACAATAACTTCATGCATTCATAATATGATCATCATAACTATAAATATAATGTATGTAAGCTATTGTCATAACTATGGTATAAAGAAAGATTAAGTTGAAGAAAATCCCCCTTTGATTATTGTGAAAGGTTGGAGATGCAAGTCCATTTTTGACGTTGAATCGGATCACATCATCCCCTCTTTTTTAAAGCGATTTTTCCTCAAATCGAAGGGTGGTTTCTTTTCTACGTTCCTCCATTCCATAGTTGTTGTTTCGTCAGAAATTGGGATTCTCTTGAATGAGATATGTCCATGAAATTTTGCTTTGAATGTTTAGGTCTCTTGATATTCCAAAAGTGGTGTCTCTTAATGCTCCAATAGGCATGATCATGGAATCCTCATAAGTCATGTCCATTGGTTCTTCTAAAGACATGTCCTTTGAATGAAAAATGGTGTTCTTTTACTGCTCAATGGACATATCTTTTGTATTCCCAAAGGTCACTTCTCCTAAACATTCCTTTTGGCAAATGGCGTCTCTTGATACAACCTGCAAGTCAAAGAAACAATCTACATTTTCAAAGTTAGAATAATCATCTTTAACCTTGCATTTTGTCAATAGGCATTCTCGAAACAATCACTTTGAGGAATAAGCACTTGTTCTTGGATCAATTTCCTCCATGGTTATTGCCTTTCCTTTCCTTATAGCCTCAACACTTTGCTTCATTTTGGCTTGATCATTCTGGACTTGTTTAGGCATTAAAGGAGTAAGGATAGTCTTCTTCCCTTTATGGTTGAACGAGTATTGATTGGTAAAACAATCATGAATAGTTATTTTGTCGTATTTCTATGGCCTCCCAAGAAGTAGATGGCTAGCGTGCATAGGGACAACATCACACATAACCTCATCTTTGTATTTGCCAATGGAAAAAGGAATTATCACCTGTTTGCTAACGTTGAGTTCTCCTTGTTCATTGAGCCACTACAACTTATATGGATTCGGGTGCTTCATTGTTTTCAAACCAAGTTTTTCCACCAATATTGTACTGGCCACATTAGTACAACTTCCACCATCTATAATAACAAAGCATACCTTCTCATTCACATGGCATTGGGTATGGAATATGTTTTCTCGCTGTGCATTGTATTCTGCAACTTGAAGATTCAAACTTCTTCTAATTACCAAAGCTTCTCCTTGTTCAACGGGATCTGCAAGAGTGATTTCTTCATTGACTTCAACAGGTGCCTCTTGTTCTTCCTCTGATTCAGATTCTATTTCGCCATTTCCAAGTAAAAGCATAGTGTTCCGGTTAGGGAATTGTGTAGATACGTGGCCCCTCCCAAGACATTTAAAGCATCTAATGTCTCTTGAAAGTTCAGTAGTTTGCTTTCCTCGGTTGAAGTCTTTGTTTGCTTGCTGATTCTTTGAAGATTCAGCTTGTTCTTTGACAAGAGGAGGAGTTAGCTTTTTGATTTTGTTTGGACTCCATTTGGATGATGTAGGTGCAATATTGCGAGTTGTGTGTCTCCTCTTTAGTTGCTTTTCAATTTTCATTGCCATTTGCACCATCTCATCCATTTCGATATAATGATACAATTCCAAGGTATTGGCAATTTCAGGATTAAGTCCGGTAAGGAATCTCACCATAGTTGCTTCACGATCCTCCTCAATGTTGACTCGGATCATTGCCACTTCCATCTCTTTATAATAGTCCTCCACACTCCTATGGCCTTGTTTCAGATTCTGTAACTTTTGAAACAAGTCACGATGATAGTGAACAAGAATGAATCGTTTCTGCATAATTCCTTTCATTTCAAGCCAAGTTGAGACCGGTCGTTCTCCATTCCTCCTTCGGTTCAAAGTAAGTTGATCCCACCATATTAAAGCATAGTCTATGAACTCCATGGCTACCAATCTCACTTTCTTCATTTCGGAATAGTTGTGGCAACTAATAACATGTTCCACTTTGTTTTCCCATTCGAGATAAGCTTCAGGATCAGTTTTGCCTTGAAATTGAGGAATTTTGATCTTGATATTACTTAGAATATCATCAACAATGGCACGTCTAGGGACTTGAAATGCTACTTGTTCTCCCTCGTCAAAATTTTCTTGAACTTCTTCTTCTGGAGGGGGTGGTGGTTGTTGTCTTCTAGGAACTCTATTATTACGGCATGGTGGTAGATCCTGGCGTTGATCTATCTTTTCATGAAGAGCATTGAACTCTTCTCGAAACATTCTCATCATTTCGCCAATGAGTGCCTGCATTTGTAAGTTTGGTGTTCCTGCATTTTCTCTGGGGCTTTCAGACATGGTTAGTGCAAATAAAATGAATTGAAAACCTTACCAGCACACTCACAAATCCTCACTTGATCACTCCAAGAAAATTCAGATTGCACTCCACTCACTCTTGTGTTTGAACTCGGGGATTTGTTCCTTGGCTTTTTCTGATCCCCCTTCTGATCTCACCCTCTCGTTTGCATTTTACCGCTCGATTCTCTCTTGTGGGTCCTTTTTAAGAACTAACTCAAGATTGAGCAAGTTTCTTTAGTTTGTGCGTCGGTTTAGAATGGTTAAGAATAGAAAATGGTTATGATAAGGGTAGTATAGAAAAAGGTTTAGAAAAAGATATGGTAATGAAATAAGAAAAGATGAAAGAATAAAGAAATGAAATGATAAAAAAAATGAAGATAACTTACAACTCAAGTTGAAACACTTACTATCTTCCTTCACAAGAAACAACAAGGATACCACCGTCAAGTTTGTTGTTGGGGCAGATTGTAATATGCTTCTCTTTGAGTGTATTTGCAACTTTCTTCACTTTTGATTTTCTTCTTGTTTTCTTTCTTTTGCACTCTAATTTTGTTGTAGGAGTCTTTTTCTTTCCTTTTTGTTTTTTTTTCTTCTTTCTTGTTGTTTTTTTTGTTGTAGGACTTTGAATGTCAATCCACCAAAGCTCTGATTACCGCTTGATGTAAGGCTAACTAGGCTTCTTCAATAATGGAGAAGATGGCAACCTTGTTATTTCCCAATCTAGGAGAGACACCAAATGCTACACCTTGAATTGAAAAGTAATCTGCACAAAGAAGAATGATTGGTAAAGTAAATGAGTAATTAAGAAAGGAAATGGATAGAATAGTTATTAAAGAAGGGCTACGGAAGTGTTGTAGAATGATCCTTCAAGTGATGATGGATTCGGCCTCCAATGGTGGTGATGGATGAATGCCTTGTTGAGGATGAAGGATAATTTCAAAGATGAAGAAATGGAAATTTAGAAGTTGGTGATAATATAGGCGTGATATGGTGATGGAATATAATGATGATATAGGCGTGATAATGGTGATGGACAGATTGTATCTTATAAAAACTGATATGAGCACACCAACACCATCTTCAAAGGATTTGGAAGTAATGCCACAAGGACCAATAACTCGATCAAGAACCAAACTATTCAGGGAAGCTCTTACTATGAAATGCATTAAAACCTTTGAATCATTTAAGAATGCAACCCCAAACAATAGATTTTATAATATGTTTTATGTTGACATATAATATAATCTTTGAACCACATATTTATAGATTATATTACTTAGCTTATAAAAGTTTTCTTTTGTAGGTACATGTTCGGCCACATGTTGGGAGCTGATTTAAAGCTAGCATGGGAGTCAATGAGCTAGGAAAACATCCATAAGATGACTCGGGAGATCATGAAGAACAAATGATGAAAAGTTGTCAGCTGACCTCCGAGCTCATAGCTCACTTGAGCTGGACTTTTGAGCTAGCTAGAGACTTCTTTTCAGCTGAAGAGTTACACCATCATCTTCACCAGATAGAGCACTACAAATATGGTCTAGGTCGAATTTTGTGAATTCGTACCTTTTCGCGAAGAGTTGCCAATCCGAGAAGTGCCCTTTCACAAGGAGCTGACCTAAGACTCATTGTCATGTATTGTATCTATGGCCAGATCATCTTCAGCTCAAACACTTGTAAAGTAGCTCAAATGATGAAAGGTTACCTTCCACATAATGTGACCTTTCATGACAAGTTGCTGCCCATTGAAGGCCATGACACCTAGATGCATGTTAGAAGCCAAGTCACGCCTAGTTGCTGCCATATTCATTCCATGGACTTCAAGACACCATCCTATGGTTGTAACATCACCAAAGCCTTGCAAGAAGACCCATGTGCGTTCAAGTAGGCTGCCATGTGCATCATTCAAGCATGTGCACTCCATGTGACATCAAATTGGCGCCAAAACACCAAGGGATGCTTCCTATTCGGCCAAAGACTCTTTCCTCTTCATTTTGGCGCCCAAATAACTTCCAAATACATTCAAATCAACCTTAGGGCCGAACCAACACATAACCATTCGGCCAAGAGCATGTATCTTCATTTAAATCATGTATTTTTATCAAAAAAATCATGTATTTTCAAAGGGGTTTCAACCTTGGCCGAACCATCAAGTATCTATTTGGCCTAAACCCTTTGAAAACTATAAATAGGCTATTGCATTTCATTTGTAACAGAACCCTTTGATCAATTAAAAATCCTTTGTGAGATTATTCTCTCTTCAAGTTCTTTTTAGAACTATATCGATTAAGCAAGCATTTCTAAAGCTTGTGGCGTCATTCCTTCACCTTGATACTTCTGGTTCCTATCCCCTATAGATAGAGGGTCAAAGTCCTTAATACCATCCCTTATAACGACTTATAAGAAATGGGTCTTTGCTCCTTTATAGCATTGGTTCCTTCTTAGTCTTATAAGATACTATCTATTCATTACCATCTTCCATCATCACTTTCACGCCAACTCCATTACTATTTCCATCACCATTATCCATATCCCTTCACACCCATATAATCATCCTTCATCATCAACAAGGCATTCGTCCATTTACCACCATTGGAGACCGAATCCATTATCACTTGAAGGATCATTCTACAACACTTCCGCAGCCCTTCTTTGATAACTATTCTATCCATTTCAATTCTTTCCATTTCCTTTCTTAATTACTCATTTAATTAACCAATCATTCTTCTTTGTGCATATTACTTTTCAATTCAAGGTGTAGCATTTGGTGTCTCTCCTAGATCGGGAAATAACAAGGTTGCCATCTTCTCCATTATTGAAGAAGCCAGATTAGCCTTACATCAAGCGGTAATCAGAGCTTTGGTGGATTGATATTCAAAGTGCTACAACAAAAAAAAGCAACAAGAAAGAAAAAAAAAAGAAAAAGACTCCTACAACAAAATTGGAATGCAAAAGAAAAAAAAGAAGAAGAAAATCAAAAGTGAAGAAAGTTGCAAATACACTCAAAGAGAAGCATATTACAATCTGCCCCAACAACAAACTTGACGGTGGTATCCTTGTTGTTTCTTGTGAAGGAAGATAGTAAGTGTTGCAACTTGAGTTGTAAGTTATCTTCATTTTTTTTATCATTTCATTTCTTTATTCTTTCATCTTTTCTTATTTCATTACCATATCTTTTTCTAAACCTTTTTCTATACTACCCTTATCATAACCATTTTCTATTCCTAACCATTCTAATCGACGCACAAACTAAAGAAACTTGCTTAATCATGAGTTAGTTCTTAAAAAAGGACCCACAAGAGAGAATTGAGCGGTAAAAGGCAAACGAGAGGGTGAGATCAGAAGGGGGATCAAGAAAAAGCCAAGGAACATATCCCCGAGTGCAAACACGAGAGTGAGTGGAGTGCAATCTGAATTTTCTTGGAGTGATCAAGTGAGGTTTTGTGAGTGTGCTGCTAAGGTTTTCAATTCATTTTACTAACCATGTCACAAGAATTGTTTGATTTCCATTCAGTTTCAAGACAAGCTTTTGTCATTAAAAAGGCTTTGAGCACTCAAATCATAGAAGATGATCAAAGAGAAAACATCTTCCATACTCGTTGTCATGTAAACAATAAAGTTTGTTTTATGATCATCGATGGAGGAAGTTGTACGAATGTTGCAAGCACTCTTATGGTGGAAAAACTTGGCCTGAAGACTTCCAAGCATCCAAATCCATATAAAGTTCAATGGTTAAATGACGGAGGAGAAGTAAGAATCACAAAGCAAGTTGTCATTCCATTTTCAATTGGTAAATATCAAGATGAAGTTCTATGTGATGTTGTACCAATGGATGCTGGACATATACTTTTGGGAAGACCATGGCAATTCGACCGAAGAGCAATCCATGATGGTTTTACCAACAGATATACTATCATTCATAATGATAAAAAATTCACTTTGACGCCACTATCTCCTAGTCAAGTGAATGAAGATCAGATTCATTTGAAGAAAAGCATGGATTCATTCAAAAACAATGAAAAAGAGACAACTAAAGCATTGAACATCTATGCTAGAAGAAAGGAGATTCGGAAACACTTGTTGTCACATAAGGCTTTAATTGTACTAATGTACAAGGAAAGTCTATTTTTAACTAATCTCCAAGAAGGTTTGCCTTATTATGTTGTTTCTCTTTTACAGGAATTCGAAGCCATGTTCCCAGAAGATATACCAAGAGGACTTCCACCCCTTCGAGGAATTGAACATCAAATCGATTTCATTCCCGGCGCAACCATCGCAAACAAACCAGCCTATAGAAGTAATCCGAAGGAAACAAAGGAACTTCAAAAACAGGTTGGTGAGTTAATGGAAAAGGGGTATATTCGAGAAAGCCTAAGTCCATGCGCTGTTCCCGTTTTGCTTGTACCAAATAAGGATGGTTCATGGAGAATGTGTGCAGATTGCCGAGCAGTTAATCAGATCACTATCAAATACCGACACCCAATTCCAAGGCTAGACGATATGCTGGATGAACTAAGTGGTGCCACCATATTCTCCAAAATTGATCTTAAAAGTGGATATCATCAGATTAGGATGCGAGAAGGAGATGAATGTAAAACTGCTTTCAAAACAAAACAAGGATTGTACAAATGGTTGGTTATGCCCTTTGGACTAACCAATGCACCTAGTACTTTCATGAGGTTGATGAACCATGTACTCCGGGCTTTTATTGGTAAGTTTTGTGTGGTATATTTTGATGATATTTTGATTTATAGCCATACTTTGGATGATCATGTGTAATATTTGAGGTCAGTACTTGAAACTCTCCAAAAAGAGAAACTTTATGCCAACCTTCAAAAATGTTTTTTTTTGCACTAACAAGCTTATATTCTTAGGATTTATTGTAAGTTCACAGGGACTTGAAGTAGATCCGGAAAAGATCAAAGCAATTCAAGACTGGCCGAGACCTACATCAATAAGCCAAGTCAGAAGTTTCCATGGACTTGCAAGCTTTTACCAGAGATTTGTGCCTAACTTTAGTTCTATTGCCTCTCCCTTAACTGGGGTAATTAAAAAGAATTCCACCTTTGAATGGGGCAAAGAACAAGAAGAAGCATTCACGACCATCAAGGAGCTTGACTAAAGCACCACTTCTGGTACTTCCTAATTTTGATAAAACTTTTGAAATAGAATGTAATGCTTCTGGAATTGGTATAGGTGCCGTTTTGACTCAAGAAGGATGACCAGTTGCATACATTAGTGAAAAGTTAAGTGGTGCTTCACTAAACTACCCCATTTATGACAAAGAGATGTATTCTCTTATAACGGCTTTAGAAACGTGGCAACACTATCTATGGCCCAAGGAGTTTGTCATCCATATTGATCATGAAGCATTGAAGCATATTAAAGGCTATCACAAACTCAACAAACGACATGCCAAGTGGGTAGAATTTCTTGAATCCTTTCCATACGTCATTCATTACAAGAAAGGAAAAGAGAATGTTGTTGCAGATGCCCTTTCGTGAAGGTATGTTCTTCTTAACACCTTGAACTCTAAATTACTTGGTTTTTCTTTCCTTAAAGATTGTTATGCTAATGACCATGATTTTGGAGAGAAATACAAGTCTTGTGAAAAAGGTGCAGTGGAGAAATTTTATAGACATGATGGGTACCTATTCAAGGAAGAAAGGCTGTGTATTCCACAAGGTTCCTTTCGAGAAGTATTGGTACGAGAAGCACATGAAGGAGGACTCATGGAGCATTTTGGAATCGGTAAGACATTGGAAATCTTGAAAGAGCGTCTCTATTGGCCTAAGATGAAAAGGGATGTTGAACGAGTTTGTGATAGATGCATCGTTTGCAAAAAGGCTAAGTCAAAGGTCATGCCTCATGGACTTTACACACCTCTTCCCATTCCTATAGCACCATGGGTTGATATTTCCATGGATTTTGTGATGGGTCTGCCAAAAACAAGAAATGGGCGAGATTCTATATTTGTTGTGGTTGATCGGTTCTCCAAAATGGCCCATTTTATACCATGTCACAAAATTGATGATGCAACCCATGTGGCTAATCTATTCTTAAAAGAAGTTGTGAGATTACACGGCATACCAAGGACCATTGTTTCTGAATCGAGATGTTAAGTTCCTTAGCCATTTCTGGAGGACATTATGGAACAAACTTGGAACTAAATTGTTGTTTTCAACAACCTGTCACCCCCAAACTAATGGGTAAACGGAGGTAGTCAATAGAGTACTATCAACATTGTTGAGAGCCATCATTAAGAAAAACATAAAGACTTGGGATGACTGCCTACCACATGTTGAATTTGCTTACAATTGGTCAGTTCATTCAGCCACAAAAACTTCACCATTCGAGGTAGTGTATGGATTCAATCCCATAACTCCTTTGGACCTTCTCCCTCTACCCCAAGAACAAATGGTTAACAAGGATGGCAAGAACAAGGCTGAGTTCATCAAGAAATTACATGAACAAGTTCGGCACAATATTGAGAGAAGAATAAAGCAGTATGAGCAACAAGCCAATAAGGGACGTAAACCACTCTATTTGGAAGTTGGAGATTGGGTATGGGTGCATTTGCGAAAAGAAAGGTTTCTTGCTAAAAAGAAATCTAAGCTTTTACCAAGAGGAGACGGTCCCTTTCAAATCATTGAGAAAATTAATGAAAATGCATACAAGTTGGATCTTCCCGGAGAATACAATGTAAGTGCCATCTTCAATATAGCAGATCTATCTCTAATCAAGGATTATGAAAATTTGGGGACAAATCGCATAAAAGAAGGGGGGATGATGTGAGCACACTAACACCATCTTCAAGGGATTTGGAAGTAATGCCACAAGGACCAATAACTCGATCAAGAGCCAAACTATTCAGGGAAGCTCTTACTACCAAATGCATTAAAACCTTTGAATCATTTAAGAATGTAACCCCAAACAATAGATTATATAATATGTTTTATGTTGACATATAATATAATCTATGAACCACATATTTATACATTATATTACTTAGCTTATAAAGCTTTCTTTTGTAGGTACATGTTCGGCCACATGTTGGGAGCTGATTTAAAGCTAGCATGGGAGTCAATGAGCTAGGAAAACTTCCATAAGATGACTCGGGAGATCATGAAGAACAAATGATGAAAAGTTGTCAGCTGACCTCCGAGCTCATAGCTCACTTGAGCTGGTCTTTTGAGCTAGCTGGAGACTTCTTTTCAGCTGAAGAGTTGCACCATCATCTTCACCACACATAGCACTACAAATATGGTCTAGGTCGAATTTTGTGAATTCGTACCTTTTCGCGAAGAGTTGCCAATCCAAGAAGTGCCCTTTCACAAGGAGCTGACCTAAGACTCATTGTCATGTATTGTATCTATGGCCAGCTCATCTTCAGCTCAAACACTTGTAAAGTAGCTCAAATGATGAAAGGTTACCTTCCACATAATGTGACCTTTCATGACAAGTTGCTGCCCATTGAAGGCCATGACACCTAAATGCATGTTGGAAGCCAAGTCACGCCTAGTTGCTGCCATATTCATTCCATGGACTTCAAGACACCATCCTATGGTTGTAACATCACCAAAGCCTTGAAAGAAGACCCATGAGCGTTCAAGTAGGCTGCCATGTGCATCATTCAAGCATGTGCACTCCATGTGACATCAAATTGGTGCCAAAACACCAAGGGATGCTTCCTATTCGGCCAAAGACTCTTTCCTCTTCATTTTGGTGCCCAAATAACTTCCAAATGCATTCAAATCAACCTTAGGGCCGAACCAACACATAACCATTCGGCCAAGAGCATGTATCTTCATTTAAATCATGTATTTTCATAAAAAAAAATCATGTATTTTCAAAGGGGTTTCAACCTTGGCCGAACCATCAAGTATCTATTCGGCCTAAACTCTTTGAAAACTATAAATAGGCTATTGCATTTCATTTGTAATAGAACCCTTCGATCAATTAAAAATCCTTTGTGAGATTATTCTCTCTTCAAGTTCTTTTTAGAACTATATCGATTAAGCAAGCATTTCTAAAGCTTGTGGCGTCATTCCTTCACCTTGATACTTCTGGTTCCTATCCCCTATAGATAGAGGGTCAAAGTCCTTAATACCATCCCTTATAACGACTTATAAGAAACGGGTCTTTGCTCCTTTATAGCATTGGTTCCTTCTTAGTCTTATAAGATACTATCTATTCATTACCACCTTCCATCATCACTTTCACGCCAACTCCATTACTATTTCCATTACCATTATCCATATCCCTTCATACCCATATAATCATCCTTCATCATCAACAAGGCATTCGTCCATTTACCACCATTGGAGACCTAATCCATTATCACTTGAAGGATCATTCTACAACACTTCCGCAGCCCTTCTTTGATAACTATTCTATCCATTTCAATTCTTTCCATTTCCTTTCTTAATTACTCATTTACTTAACCAATCATTCTTCTTTGTGCATATTACTTTTCAATTCAAGGTGTAGCATTTGGTGTCTCTCCTAGATCGGGAAATAACAAGGTTGTCATCTTCTCCATTGTTGAAGAAGCCTGGTTAGCCTTACATCAAAAACTAAGAAGGAACCATTGCTATAAGAGAGAAAAGACCCGTTTCTTATAAGTTTTATAAGGGATGGTAGTAAGGACTTTGACCCGCTAGTTATAAAAACTAGGAACCAGAAGTATCAAGGTGAATAAATGATGCCACAAGATTTAGAAAGGCTTGCTTAATCGATATAGTTCTAAAATGAACTTGAAGAGAGAATAATCTCACAAAAGGATTTTAATTATCAAAAAGTTTTTTTTACAAATGAAATATCCAAGCCTATTTATAGGCTAGCATAGGTTTTGATACAATCCAAACAAGCTCCAACTTTCTCCATGACTTGAACACACCATGGATGTTCTTCAAAGTTGTTTCTAAGGAAGTTCTTCATTACCCTATCTTATACTATATCATTTATACATTCTATTCTATCATAAGCATGCATTCACATGTTTGTTTAAATTATCATATTATTATCCTATGCTTATTTGATCATGCTTTTAATATTATTCAAATATATGTTATGATTACATATCATTTCTTAGGATATTATTATTACATGTTTCCATTTATCATTTATGAATACCATATTATATGATATTCATGCATTCACATCTTTATAATTGATGCACAATGTTATTTCAAGTGTGTTAAGTATGTTATATTAGTCTTGCATTCATTTAAGCATGATTCAATTCATTCGTGAAATGGCAGAATGCTTAATCATTCATTTGTTAGCTCACGTGCATTCATTCTAGCTCCTAGGTCTTATACATTAGCTTACATATGTTATATCATTATGTACTTAGCTCATGACATGCATTCATAGCTCATATCACTCAAACACCTCACGGCAGCATGCATTTTACCTTAAATGAGCTCACACATTGCTTATTTTATTTGTTTGGTGATTCCTATAGGTGAAACACAAAACAAGGCATATTATGGTAGCTTGGCTAGCTAAAAGGACAAGCACAACAGCTCACACTAGCTCATGAACATTATGGCAGCTCATTTCATCACATAAGGAGCTTAAACTTAGCTGGAGGAGCTAGCATGTAGCTGAACTTAGCTGGAGGAGAGCTTTGGACCAAATTACTGAAAAGTGGACTAGAGGTAGCTGGAAGTAGCTGGGAGAGTAGCTGAGGAGTTGAGAAGACCAAAGCTAACTAGCTTGAGTTCATCAAGCTATAACTCACCTAGTTAGCTACCAAGACACTCACCTAGCTTACCTTGAAGCTAGTTCATCTCTAGGCTGCCCAATGGATGCCATGTCACCTAGATGCATGTTGGAAGCTAATTCACGCCTAATTGTTGCCTATCTTTATTCCATGGACTTCAAGACATCATCCTATGGTTGCAACCTCATCAAAGCATAACAAGAAGACCCATGTGCATTCATGTAGGCTGCCATGTGCATCATTCAAGCATGTACACTCCATGTGACATCAAATTGGTGCCAAAACACCAAGGGATGCTTCCTATTCGGCCAAAGACTCTTTCCTCTTCATTTTGGCGCCCAAATAACTTCCAAATACATTCAAATCATCCTTAGGGCCGAACCAACACATAACCATTCGGCCAAGAGCATGTATTTTCATTAAAGTCTTGTTTTTTCATTAAAAATCATGTCATTTTAGGAAGGTACAAGGGCTGGCCGAACCAACATGTACCTATTCGGCCAAGTCCCTTCAAAAACTATAAATAGGCCATTTTATTTCATTTGTAAGTAGACCTTTTATTCAATTAAAGTGAGATTATTCTCTTCTTAAGTCCTGGTGACTTTTTATCGACTTATCAAGTAATTTATACTTGTGGCGTCAACCCCTTTTCTTTCATCTTGATACTTCTGGTTCCTAGTTCATATAACTAGTGGGTCAAAGTACTTAACACCATCCCTTGAAGAAGCAATATAAAGATTGGGTCTCTGCTCTCTATAGCATTGGTTCTTCTTTGAGATTTCTTCAAGATACTATCCTCACAACCATCCTTTTATTTCATCTCCATAACCATAGCCTTATCAACTATCTTCCGCTTCCATTACTCATTATTTAAATAGCCTACCAATTTACCCATACGTCTACCACCCTTAACCATTTTATTTTGAGCCATTCACTTTGCAGGTTGTTTTGCTTCCTTCCTAGATCCACAATCATTTGAAAAGGTACAAGTACCCTACATCAAGCGGTAATCAGAGCTTTGGTGGAAGAAGCAACGTGCAACAACAAAAAAATACAAAAATACAAAAAGAAGTGCAAAAGTGAAGTGCAAAGTCAAAGAAAAAGAAAAAAAATCAGCAAAGAAAATTGAAGGACTCAAAAGTCAAAGCACTCAAAAAGAAGAAAAAGCAAAGAAAAGAAAGAAAAGTTGGAAGCACTCATCAACAATTCTCATCACCAAGCATTTTCAAGTAAGCCTTTAAAATTGATTGTGGTGATAGAAGGTTGTGAAGTGACTTGTGTAAGTAACCCTTTCATTCTCTTCTTTCTAATTTCTAAGCCACCTTTTCAATTATATTTGCTTTCCATTCCTACTAACCATTTGCAGCCGATGCCAAACAAGTGAAATTACTCGATATAGTCTTGAGTAAAAGTTCATTAGAACTTGAGACAAGAGAATTGAGGGAAAAAGGCTAGAGCGTGTGTGAGATCAGAAGAGGACAAGTAAAAGCCATTAAAGTCCTAGAGTGCAAACACGAGCGGATTGAGTGACATCAAGTTTTCTTGGAGTGACTCGTGAGGCTTTGTGAGAGTATATTCTGGTAAAGTCCTACACACATTTCAATTTTTTTCTTATTTGCTAACATGTCTCTTCCATCCAACATTTTTGTAGTCAAAAGGACTTTGAACATTCAAAGTCAAGATGATGAACAAAGAGAAAACATCTTCCATACCAAATGACACGTGGGAGATAAAATTTGTGTGGTGATCATTGATGGAGGAAGTTGTACCAATGTAGCAAGTACTCATATGGTGGAAAAGTTGGGTCTCAAGACTTCCAAACATCCTCATCCTTACAAACTCCAATGGCTCAACGATGTGGGAGAAGCCAAGGTAACCAAGCAAGTGATTGTACCTTTCTCAATTGGAAGATACAATGATGAAGTCCTTTGTGACGTGGTGCCCATGAGTGCAAGCCACCTTATACTCGGGCGTCCTTGGCAATATGATAAGAAGGCTACCCATGACGGATTTTCTAACAAGTACTCTTTCCAACATCAAGGAAAGAAAATCATATTGGCGCCTATGCTTCCAAATCAAGTCCATGAATGTCAGGTGACCCTCAAATCACGTATAGAGGAATGGGAGAAAGCTAAAGCCATGAAGAAAGTTGAAAGAGAATTTTTGCATGAGAAAAGAGTGGAGAGAGTTGAAAATGGACAAAATGAAAGGATTGAATATGGGAGCAAAGAGGAAAAGGAAAATGAGGGTGAAGAACATATTTTATCTAATCCTACTCCTATTTTTTCTTTTGACGTGCAGGACAATCCAATAGACATGTCACTTCAAGTTGAAGATTCAAGAAACATGTCTTTTGAAGAATCAATAGACGTGACTTTTGGTGATGCACAAGATATGTCCTTTGACATTTCAAAGGATGTACCTCTTGAAATTCAAAAGAATGAGCCAATTGGAATACCAAGAGTTGAGATCATTCAGACTCCAAGAACATTGCACATATTGAAGGGAATTCAACAACCAATGGAGTTTTTCATCATTAAGCAACCAATGCCCATTAAACATCCACATTGGTTTGCTATTTCCATTCATATTGTTAATAATTTTTCATTTACTAACTTTGATTTATTCTGCAGCAACTTGTTTCATCCTTATGGTGAAGAAATCATACCAACCCTTAAGGCAATCATTTGGAGAGGCACAATGGTGAAAGGACACGATGATTTAAATCAGCCCCAAAAAGTCATTCAAAGAACACTTATCTTCACCAAGCGACGTGATGACTCCAACCAAGAGACAAACCTTTTCACCAACAACCATGGTGAATTAAAAGGAGGAATTGAAGATATAGAGGTCCTTTCCAAGCATTGTGATGATTCAAAGAATAAAGAAAAGGGATCAAGTTGGTTCGTGAAGGGCTATGTCTCTCTTGTTCAAAGGACATGTGATGATTCCCAAACATTGTGTCCTCCCATCAAAGGATGTGAAGTTACCAGATTTGAAGCCAAGAGGTTGAACATATCGTGTGAATCATCTATTGGAGGAAAACATAAGGATTCAATCCTTCCTACATCAAGAAGGTATTCAATGAGAAACTACTTCGATTTGAGGACAAATCGCCTAAAAGAAGGGAGGATGATACAATCCAAACAAGCTCCAACTTTCTCCATGACTTGAACACACCATGGATGTTCTTCAAAGCTGTTTCTAAGGAAGTTCTTCATTACCCTATCTTATACTATATCATTTATACATTCTATTCTATCATAAGCATGCATTCACATGTTTGTTTAAATTATCATATTATTATCCTATGCTTATTTGATCATGTTTTTAATATTATTCAAATATATGTTATGATTACATATCATTTCTTAGGATATTATTATTACATGTTTCCATTTATCATTTATGAATACCATATTATATGATATTCATGCATTCACATCTTTATAATTGATGCACAATGTTATTTCAAGTGTGTTAAGTATGTTATATTAGTCTTGCATTCATTTAAGCATGATTCAATTCATTCGTGAAATGGCAGAATGCTTAATCATTCATTTGTTAGCTCACGTGCATTCATTCTAGCTCCTAGGTCTTATACATTAGCTTACATATGTTATATCATTATGTACTTAGATCATGACATGCATTCATAGCTCATATCACTCAAACACCTCACGGCAGCATGCATTTTACCTTAAATGAGCTCACACATTGCTTATTTTATTTGTTTGGTGATTCCTATAGGTGAAACACAAAACAAGGCATATTATGGTAGCTTGGCTAGCTAAAAGGACAAGCACAACAGCTCACACTAGCTCATGAACATTATGGCAGCTCATTCCATCACATAAGGAGCTTAAACTTAGCTGGAGGAGCTAGCATGTAGCTGAACTTAGCTGGAGGAGAGCTTTGGACCAAATTACTGAAAAGTGGACTAGAGGTAGCTGGAAGTAGCTGGGAGAGTAGCTGAGGAGTTGAGAAGACCAAAGCTAACTAGCTTGAGTTCATCAAGCTATAACTCACCTAGTTAGCTACCAAGACACTCACCTAGCTTACCTTGAAGCTAGTTCATCTCTAGGCTGCCCAATGGATGCCATGTCACCTAGATGCATGTTGAAAGCTAATTCACGCCTAATTGTTGCCTATCTTTATTCCATGGACTTCAAGACATCATCCTATGGTTGCAACCTCATCAAAGCATAACAAGAAGACCCATGTGCATTCATGTAGGCTGCCATGTGCATCATTCAAGCATGTACACTCCATGTGACATCAAATTGGTGCCAAAACACCAAGGGATGCTTCCTATTCGGCCAAAGACTCTTTCCTCTTCATTTTGGCGCCCAAATAACTTCCAAATACATTCAAATCATCCTTAGGGCCGAACCAACACATAACCATTCGGCCAAGAGCATGTATTTTCATTAAAGTCTTGTTTTTTCATTAAAAATCATGTCATTTTAGGAAGGTACAAGGGCTGGCCGAACCAACATGTACCTATTCGGCCAAGTCCCTTCAAAAACTATAAATAGGCCATTTTATTTCATTTGTAAGTAGACCTTTATTCAATTAAAGTGAGATTATTCTCTTCTTAAGTCCTGGTGACTTTTTATCGACTTATCAAGTAATTTATACTTGTGGCGTCAACCCCTTTTCTTTCATCTTGATACTTCTGGTTCCTAGTTCATATAACTAGTGGGTCAAAGTACTTAACACCAACCCTTGAAGAAGCAATATAAAGATTGGGTCTCTGCTCTCTATAGCATTGGTTCTTCTTTGAGATTTCTTCAAGATACTATCCTCACAACCATCCTTTTATTTCATCTCCATAACCATAGCCTTATCAACTATCTTCCGCTTCCATTACTCATTATTTAAATAGCCTACCAATTTACCCATACGTCTACCACCCTTAACCATTTTATTTTGAGCCATTCACTTTGCAGGTTGTTTTGCTTCCTTCCTAGATCCACAATCATTTGAAAAGGTACAAGTACCCTACATCAGGTTTGGCCGAATAAATAGGTGTTCATTCGGCTAAATACATGACTATTAAATAGAAATACATGATGTTTTAATGAATGAAGATGTCCTTGGCCGAATGGTATCCTTGCTCTTCATCTTGGTGCCAATTTTGAATCAAAAGGATGCTTAGGCCGAATAGAGAGAACCCTCTTCATTTTGGCACCCATTTTATCCACACGCATGGCACATGTGTGGGCTGGTCATAAGGCACTCACATGGGTGGCTTGGGGTCTTATGGTGTGTCTCCTACTTGGCGTGAAGTTGAGCAGCAACTTAGGTGTGACTTTGCATCCAACTTGCTTCTAGATGACATGGCGTCAATGGGGCAGCAACTATTTATGAAAGGTCACATTTGTGGAAGGCAACCTTTCATCATTTGAGCTACTTCCAATGTGTTTGAGCTGAAGATGAGCTGGACATAGATGCAATACATGACAATGAGTCTTAGGACAGCTCCTTGTGAAAGGGCACTTCTCGGATTGGTAACTCTTCGCGAAAAGGTACGAATTCACAAAATTTGACCTAGACCATATTTGTAGTGCTCTGTGTGGTGAAGATGATGGTGCAACTCTCCAGCTGAAAAGAAGTCTCTAGCTAGCTCAAAAGTCCAGCTCAAGTGAGTTATGAACTCGGAGGTCAGCTGACAACTTTTCATCATTTGTTCTTCATGATGTCCTGAGTCATCTTATGGAATTTTTCCTAGCTCATTGACTCCCATGCTAGCTTTAAATCAGCTCCCAACATGTGGCCGAACATGTACCTACAAAAGAAAGCTTTTATAAGCTAAGTAATATAAAATATAAATATATAAATATGTGGTTCATAACAATAACTTCATATATTCATAATATCATCATCATAACTATAAATATAATGTATGTAAGCTATTGTCATAACTATGGTATAAAGAAAGATTAAGTTGAAGAAAATCCCCCTTTGATTATTGTGAAAGGTTGGAGATGCAAGTCCATTTTTGACGCTGAATCGGATCACATCAAATCATCTCCCATCCAAATTGGCACCAACATGAAGGGACACAATAGCTATTCAGCCAAGGGTTATCACCCTCTATTTAAACTGAACCATCATCTCTATTTTGTAATTAATTATGACTCTATAGGAAGGAACAAGGTTGGCTGAATCCCCTTGTAACTATTCGACCATGCCTCTCCATTTCCTATAAATAGGAAAGCATATATCATTTGTACTCAGACCTTTTTTATTAATATAAGTGAGATTATTCTCTTCCTTAAGTCCTGGTGACTTTTATCGACTTCTCAAGTATTTTAATACTTGTGGCGTCAACCCCCTTTTCACCTTGATACTTCTGGTTCCTAGTTCTTATAACTAGTGAGTCAAAGTACTTAATACCACCCCCTTAAAGAAGTAATATAAAGTTTGGGTCTTTGCTCTCTATAGTATTGGTTATTCTTTGAGTTTTCTTTAAGATACTATCCTCACAACCATCCCTTTATTTCATCAGCCATAACCCATAGCCATATCAATCATCTTCCGCTTCCATCTATCATTTAAACAGCCCACCTATTCACCCATACATCTACCACCCTTAACCATCTTTTTTGAGCCATTCACTTGTGCAGGTTGTTTTGCTTCCTTCCTAGATCCATAATCAATTGATAAGGTACCAGTGCCTTACATCAATCGTGAAGCAACTATGGTGAGATTCCTTACTGGACTTAATCCTGAAATTGCCTACACCTTGGAGTTGTATCATTACATTGAAATAGATGAGATGGTGCAAATGGAAATGAAAACTGAAAGGCAACTAAAGTGGAGACATACATCTTGCAATATTGTGCCCACATCATCCAAATGGAGTCCAAACAACATTAAGAAGCCAACTCCTCCTCCTTTCAAAGATCAAGCTGAATCTTTAAAAACTCAGCAAGTAAGTAAAGACCCCAATCGAGGAAAGCAAACTATTGAACGTTCAAGAGACATTAGGTGCTTTAAATGTCTTGGGAGGGGCCACGTATCTACACAATGTCCTAACAGGAACACCATGCTCTTACTTGAAAATGGTGAAATAGAATCTGAATCTGAGGAAGAAGAAGATACACCCATTGAAGTCAATGAAGAAATAACTCTTGCAGATCCCGTTGTTCAAGGAGAAGCCTTAGTAATTAAAAGAAGTTTGAATCTTCAAGTCACGAAAGACAATGCACAGCGAGAGAACATTTTCCATACCCGATGCCATGTGAATGAAAATGTATGTTTTGTTATTGTAGATGGTGGAAGTTATACTAACGTGGCCAGTACAATAATGGTGGAAACGCTTTGCTTAAAACAATGAAGCATCCAAATCCCTATAAGTTACAATCGCTCAATGAACGAAGGGAACTCAGTGTTAGCAAGCAAGTGATAGTTCCTTTTTCAATTGGAAAATACAAGGACGAGGTGATGTGTGATGTTGTCCCTATGCACGCTAGCCATCTACTCCTTGGGAGACCTGGCAATATGACAAGAGGACTATTCATGATTATTTTACCAATCATTGCTCGTTCAACCATATAGGGAAGAAGATTGTCCTTACTCCTTTAACGCAAAAACAAGTTAAGAATGATCAAATTAAAATGAAGCAAAGTGTTGAGGCTATAAGGAAAGGAAAAGCAACAACAAGCACGGAGGAAACTGATCCAAGAACAAGTGTTATTCTTCAAAGTGCATGATTCGAGAATGCCTATTGACATAATGCAAGGTTGAAGATGATTATTCTAACTTTGAACATGCATATTTTTTCTTTGACTTGCATGATGTACCAAGAGACACCATTTGTCAAATGGAAGGTTTAGGAGACGTGACCTTTGGGAATCCAAAAGATGTGTCCTTGTGAGATTATTATCTCTTCAAGTTCTTTTTAGAACTATATCGATTAAGCAAGCTTATTTCTTAAGTTTGTGGCGTCATTCCTACACTTGATACTTCTGGTTCCTAGTTCCTATAACTAGTGGGTCAAAGTCCTTGCTACCATCCCTTATAAGTGATGTGATCCTGTGATACAGTTCAACCTAGCCTCACACGGATGGATGGTGAAGTCAAGGTTGTACCTTTGATTGTTTCGATCTAGGAAAGCAACAAGTATCCTGCACAAACAAGAAAGCTAAAAAAAATGGTTAAATGAAAGTAATGAAATGGAAAGATAAATATGGCAGCGGAAAATATATATAATTTGGTGATATGTTTAAAGGAAATAATGAAGTATGGTAATGGAAGTAGAATGACGGTGATGGAGATGAATATGAAAAGTAGTATCTCAAAGAAGACTCAAAGAAGAACCAATGTTAAAGAACAAAGACCCAGACTTTATATTGCTTCTTTAAGGGATGATAAATAAGGACTTTGACCCACTATCTATAAAGAGATAGGAACCAGAAGTATCAGAGTGACATAGATAGGGGTGACGCCACAAGCATAAGCTTGATAAGTCGATAAAGTTCACTTAAGAACTAAAGAGAGAAACTCTCACAAATATTTGATTAAACAAAGTGAATTGGTCTCTTTTACAAATGAATGGAAATCTATTTATAGACCTAAGAGTGCATGGTGTGAATACAAAACATTTAATGAGTGAACCTTCATGGATGAGTGTTCATACTTTAAGTAGATACAAAGCATGGCTTAGGTGAATGAATTTTGATGAATGGATGTTCATCTTTTAATGGAATACATCCTTTGGCCGAATTCATCCCACCTTGTATGAACTTGTTGATTTGTCTTCTATGGATGAATGTTCATGAATGTATCTTGGCTGAAATTCTTCCCCCTTGTGTGAACATGACTATTTGGCTTCTTGCATGAATATGCATGAATGGTTGAATTTAAAAGCCTTTGAATGAATCCTTGCACCTCCTCACAAATGTTCTGATTCATTTTAATATTCTTTTCAAGTCCATGCATGTCTTCATTAATTGCTCCCATGCATAAGTCCTTTGAAGGAGATGAATGGTTGCAAATCCCGTATTAATTTCCAGCCTGAACTGTCTTCAGTAATCTGGGCATATCTCAAGCTCCCGATATTGAATTGATATGATTCAAAATGCGTTGGAAAGATACGAGATAGGGGATTAAATGTTAAGAGATTTAATCACCCAAAGATTCTTGGAATATGTTCAAAAATGCAGATCAATCTGACTGACATGAACTGTCCAACCAACTCTTCAATTGCCTTTAGTCTTCTTAGCATCCAATGACCCTAGACAAAGTATGTAAACAAATAATTAGATAGGAATTGAGCTATGATAATTATGAATGCATGCTTCCACATATGTTAATAATGCAAATGAGCTAACTATGAATGCATATGCATTGAATGAGTTATATAAAGATGTGAATTAATAAGTCATGCATGAATATCATATATTATACATATAAATGACAACTTATAACATTCAAGCATAATTAAGAATAAGATAAACATATTCACATGACATGTAATGCATAAATAAGTAAATAAATAATAAAATAAGGCAAGACTCCCTTATAATCATCTTGGAAGAACTTCAAAGTTGTGAGCATGTTTTGTTTGAACTTGGTGGTCGGTAGGATCACATCATCCTGTCTAGCACCAACTTTTTGCATGACATACTCACATCATTGAAGATCCATCAAGATCAATCTAAGGGAGTTCTTCCTTACTTTATATTATATTTACTCATTTATATACTATATATATTATTATGAGCATACATTTGCATCTTAAACTATGCTTGAATAATCATATGTTTTCATTCACTTGCATACTATATGATTTTCATGCATAACATATGTTTTTATATCTTTATTTAGCTTTATATTATGTTTAGATATGTTTTAGATTCAATTATTATGTTTGCATATCATTTACATAACATGGCATGGTGTATTCATTCATTCATTAACTCATGTCATGTTATTCTAGCTCATGTTATGTTTACATTAGCTCACTAGCTTTAAATCCATGTTTCTTCAGCTCATTTGCATGTATGCATCTCTTTTCTAGCTCTTACATGTTTTCATAAAGCTCATGAACGTCCAATACCTTTTATCTAGCTTATATACATGTTATCTTAGCTTCTAGATGATCATTTATAGCTCATATCACTCAAACACCTCACGAAAGCATGCATTTTACCTTAAATGAGCTCACACATTGCTTACTTGGTTTATTAGTTGATTCCTATAGGTAAAACATAAAGCAAGGCATATTATGGTAGCTTGGACAAGCATAGCAGCTCACACTAGCTCATGAGCGTTATGGCAGCTCATTTCATCAATTAAGGAGCTTCAACTTAGCTGGAGGAGCTAGCATGTAGCTGAACTTAGATGGAGGAGAGCTTTGGACCAAATTGTTGAAAAGTGGACTAAAGGTAGCTGGGAGAGTAGCTGAGGAGATGAGAAGACCAAAGCTAACTAGCTTGAGTTCATCAAGCTATAACTCACCTAGTTAGCTACCAATACACTCACCTAGCTTACCTTGAAGCTAGTTCATCTATGGGCTGCCCATGGACTTCAATACATTATCCTATGGTTGCAACCTCACCAAAGCCTTGCAAGAAGACCCATGTACGTTCAAGTAGGCTTCCATGTGTATCATTCAAGCATGTGCACTCCATGTGACATCAAATTGGCGCCAAAACACCAAGGGATGCTTCCTATTCGGCCAAAGACTCTTTCCTCTTCATTTTGGCGCCCAAATAACTTCCAAATGCATTCAAAACATCCTTAGGGCCGAACCAACACATAACCATTCGGCCAAGAGCATATATATTCATTAAAATTATGTATTTTCAATAAAAATCATGTGTTTTCAAAGGGGTTTCAACCTTAGCCGAACCATCATGTATCTATTCGGCCTAAACCCTTTGAAAACTATAAATAGGCTATTGTATTTCCAATGTAAACATCAACCCTTTGATAATATAAAAACTCTTTGTGAGATTATTCTATCTTCAAATTCTTTTTAGAACTATATCGATTAAGCAAGCTTTCATAGTTTGTGGAGTCAAACCCCTTTCATTGATACTTCTGGTTCCTAGTTTCTATAACTAGTGGGTCAAAGTCCTTTCATACCATCCCTTATAAGACATATAAGAAACGGGTCTTTGCTCCTTTATAGCATTGGTTCCTTCTTAGTTTTATAAGATACTACCTAAACATCACCATCTTCCATCACCATTTTCACGCCTATAACATCACCATCTTCCATTACCATTGAACGCCTATAACATTACCATCTTCTATCACCATTACATGCCTAAATAACCACCAATCCCCTTCCATCTATTCATCATTCAATCATCCTTCAATCATCATCAAGGCATTCATCCATCAACATTCTTTGGAGGTCGAATTCATCAATTCTTGAAGGATTCTTCTACAGTACTTCTACAGCCATCTTTGATAACATTTCTTTCCATTTCCATTTCCTTTCTTAATTATCCATTTATTTAACAACTTTTTATTCTTTGTGCAGATTACTTCCAATTTAACGAGTAGCATTTGGTGTCTCTCATAGATAAGTTAACAACAAGGTTGCCAACTTCTCCATTATTGAAGAAGCCTGGTTAGCCTTACATTAAGCGGTAATCAGAGCTTTGGTGGATTGGCAATCAAGTGTTGCAACAAAAAGAAAGAAAAGAAAAGAAGACAATTCAAAGCAAAAGAAAAAGTGAAGCAAAGTTGCAAAGTACACTCAAAGAGAAGCATATTACCATCTGCCCAACATCAAACTTGAAGGAGGTATCCTTGTTGTTTCTTGTGAAGGAAGATAGTAAGTGTTGCAACTTGAGTTGTAAGTTATCTTCACTTTCATACTATTTCATTTCTTTATTCTTTCATCTTTACTTATTTTATTACCATATCCTTTTCTTAACCTTTTATATCCTACCTCTACCATAACCATTTCTATACCCTAACCATTTTTTTAAGCCGACACACAAACAAAGAAACTTGCTCAATCTTGAGTTAGTTCTTTAAAGGACCCTCAAGAGAGAATTGAGCGGTAAAAGGCAAACGAGAGGGTGAGAACAGAAGGGGGATCGAAAAAGCCAAGAACATATCTCCGATTGCAAACACGAGTGCGAGTGGAGTGAAGTCTGAAGTTTCTTTGGAGTGACCAAGTGAGGCTTTGTGAGTGCGCTGGTAAGGTTTAAATTTTCTTTATTATTATTTTTTTACTAACAATGTCTTGTGATCTTCCATCTTTCCAAATATTGGAGGATGAACAGCAAAGAACAAACACATTTCACACTCGTTGCCATGTAAATGGTAAAGTGTGTCTTGTAGCTATTAACGGAGGAAGTTGTACAAACATTGCAAGCACATACATGGTCAACAAATTGGGGCTTTCAACAATTAAACATTCCATCCGATATGAATTGTAATGGTTGAACGACGAGAAAGAATTGAAGGTCACTAAACAAGTACTTGTGCCATTCTCAATCGGAAGGTACAAAGATGAGATTTTATGCGATGTGGTGCCTATGAGTATGAGTCATTTGTTGTTTGGACGACCTTGGTAATTTGACAAACGAGCTATCTATGATGGATTCACAAATCGCTACTCATTCAAGCATGATAAAAGAAAATTTATCTTGACACCACTATCCTCTAGCCGAGTAAATGAAGATCAAAACTCGTTAAAGGAACGCATTGAAGCAATGAAGGAATAAATTGAAGAAGAACGTTTGGAAGAAAGTTCGAATGAAGGAATGAATTTTGAAATCGAACAAAATGTTAAAAATGATGAGAATCAAAGAGTGGAAAAAGAAAACGTTGGAGTTGAAAATGAGAAGAATGAATTTGGAGAAAAAGAGGAGAGCGAAGAACAAATTTTATCTAACCTTTCTTCTCTTATCCTTCCTTTTGTTTTGCAGGACCATTCAAGGGACATATCTTTTCAAGGAGATGAATCAAGAATCATGGCTTTTGGAGGACTAAAAGATGTGACTTTTGGTGCTCCACAAAACATGTCTCTTGATATTTCAAAGGAAGTGTCACTTGAAATGCCAAAAGTAGAAATCGTTGACACTCCAAATACACTGCACATATTGAAGTGAATTCAACAACCAATGGAGTTCTCATCATTTAGCAACCAACTCCCATTAAACATCAACCCTGGTTTGATATTTCCATTCATTTTGTCAATAGTTTTTCATTTACTAATTTTGAGTTATTTTGCAGCAATTCAATTCATGTATATGGTATTATCTTATCTGATGTGAGGCTAACCAGACTTCTTCAATGATGGAGACGTTGGCAACCTTGTTGTTTCCCGATCTAGGAGAGACACCAAATGCTACACCTTGGATTGAAAGTAATATGCACAAAAAGAAGAAGAATTGATTAAGTAATATGATAATTAAGAAATGAAAAGTAAATAGAAATGGAAGGATTTGAAATGGATAGAATAGTTATCAAAGATGGGCTGCGGAAGTATTGAATAAATCTCCTTCAAGTGATGTTGACTTCGGCCTCCAATGGTGGTGATGAAGTATGCCTTGTTGATGAATGAAGGATGATTTAATGGTGATGAAATGGTAATGGAAGGATGATGTTATTGGCGTGATATGGTGATGGAATATGGTGATGATATAGGCGTGATAATGGTGATGGACAGATTGTATCTTATAAAACTAAGAAGGAACCAATGCTATAAAGGAGCAAAGACCCGTTTCTTATAAGTTCTATAAGGGATGGTATGAAAGTACTTTGACCCACTAGTTATTTAAACTAGGAACCAAAAGTATCAATGAGGAAATGACGCCACAAGCTTTAGAAAAGGCTTGCTTAATCGATATAGTTCTGAAAAGAACTTGAAGAGAGAATAATCTCACAAAAGGATTTTTAATTATCAAAGGGTTAAGTTTACAAATGAATGCCAAAGCCTATTTATAGTTTTGTAAAGGCTTGGCCGAATAAATAGATGCCTTTTCGGCAAAGTACATGTCTTAAAACGAAAATAAATGATGCTTGGATGAGGGGAGATGTCTTTGGCCGAATGGTTCCCATAACTCTTCATCTTGGCGCCAATTTGAAGCATGATGATGTTTAGGCCGAATAGAGAGAAGACTATTCATCTTGGCGCCTAATTCATTCACATGCAAAGCACATGGGTGGCTGGTCATGTGGCACTCACATGGTTGGTGTTGAATGCTTAAAGCGTGGACTCTTCCATGGTGTGTAGATGAACAGCAACTTAGGCGTGACTTGGCATCAAACATGTGTCTAGGTGACTTGGCATCAATGGGGCAGCAACTATTTATGAAAGGTCACATTTGTGTGAAACAACCTTTCATCATTTGAGCTACTTCCCATGAGTTTGAGCTGAAGATGAGCTGGCCATAGATGAATTGCATGAAGATGAGTCATAGGACAGCTCCTTGTGAAAGGTCACTTCTCGGATTGGCAACTCTTCGCGAAAAGGTACGAATTCACAAAATTTGACCTAGACCATATTTGTAGTGCTCTGTGTGGTGAAGATGATGGTGCAACTCTCCAGCTGAAATGAAGTCTCTAGCTAGCTCAAAAGTCCAGCTCAAGTGAGCTATGAGCTCGAGGGTCAGCTGACAACTTTTCACCATTTGTTCTTCATGATCTCCCAAGTCATCCTATGTAAGGTTTCCTAGCTCATTGACTTCAATTCTAGCTTTAAATCAGCTCCCATGATGTGGCCGAACATGCACCTACAAAAGAAAGCATAATATAAGCTAAGTATATGAATTATTATAAAGTAATAAGAATGTGCATATTATAAAGATGTGAACTATAGGTTATAATAATAACTCATGCATCATACGATAATGAATGAATATTATTATTACAACTATAGATTATATGCATGAATATCAATCAATGATGCAAACCATAGGACATAATGAATGAATGCACATGTTATGATAATTCAAGCATAGTGTAATATGAAATTGTATGCTTATAATATATAGTGCATAAATAAGTAAATATAAGATAAAGTAAGGTAGAACTCCCTTAGAACCAGATTTGAATAACCTCCATGGTGTGATCAAATCATGGAGAAATTTAGAGCTAGACAGGATCACATCATCCTCCCCTTCTTTTGAGCGATTTGTCCTCAAATCGAAATGTGACTTCTCCTTAGTGTCCTCCCATCCGGTATATGCAACGGGGATCTTTATGAAATGTTTCTTTTCATAAGTCATGTCCTTTGAATAAGTGCTTTGAATGTACATGACCTGAAAAGAAATATAACTCTCATAAGTAAAAACCCGATTAAATACAAATAAAGGAAAATTGTACTTCCTGTTGGTGTTTGATGGTTGGTTAAAAATCATGTCTGTTGAAGACATGTCGCTTTGAATGATCATGTCCCTTGGCATCCCAAAAGTCATGTCCATTGGATCATGAAAATTCACGATTTTATGCTCTTGAAGGGTCACATCCATTAAGCCTTTATGATTCACGTCTCTTGGCTCTTTCCCTTGACAAATTGTGTCTTTTGAATCATCCTTGTCATCACAAATTGATAAGATAATGCCACAGACATGAATTGAATTGCTGCAAAATGAATCAAAATAAGTAAATGAAAAACTATTGACAAGATGAATAGACATATCAAACCAGGGTGGATGTTTAATGGGAGTTGGTTGCTGAATTCTTTTCATAATTGGCAATGTACTTGGAATGTCAACGGCTGCTACTCTAGGTATTTCAAGTGACACTTCCTTTGAAATATCAAGAGACATGTTTTGTGGATCACCAAAAGTCACATCTTTTAGTCCTCCAACAGCCATGATTCTTGATTCATCTCCTTGAAAAGATATGTCCCTTAAATGGTCCTGGAAAACAAAAGGAATGATAGGGGAAGAAAGGTTAGATAAAATTTGTTCTTCACTCTCCTCTTTTTCTCCAAATTCATTCTTCTCATTTTCAACTCCAACGTTTTCTACATCCGCTCTCTTTTGTTCAACTTCAAAAAGCTTTTCTTCATTTGATTCTTCCTCCAAACGTTCTCCTTCAGTTGTATTGTCTTTAAGTTGCTTGTTCATTGCTTCAATTCTCATTTTCAAATGAGTTTGATCTTCACTCACTCGGCTAGGAGATAATGGAGTCAAAATGAATTTTCTTTCATTGTGGATGATTAAGTATCGATTTGAGAATCCATCATGGACAGCCCGTTTGTCAAATAGCCATGGTCGTCCAAACAGCAAATGACTCGTATTCATAGGTACCACGTCACATAGAATCTCGTCTTTGTACCTTCCAATTGAGAATGGCACAAGTACTTGTTCAGTGACCATCAACTCTTCCTCGTCATTAAACCATTGCAATTCATATGGGCTGGAATGTTTAATCGTTGAAAGCCCCAATTTGTTCACCGTGTATGTGCTTGCAATGTTTGTACAACTTCTTCCATCAATAGCTACAAGACACACTTTACCATCTACATGGCAACGAGTGTGAAATGTGTTTGTTCTTTGTTGTTCGTCCTCTAATGTTTGGAAAGATGGAAGATCACAAGGCATTGTTAGTAGAAAAAAATTAAACCTTACCAGCGCACTCACAAAGCCTCACTTGGTCACTCCAAAGAAAGTTCAGATTCCACTCACACTCGTGTTTGCACTCGGGGATATGATCCTTGGCTTTTTCTGATCCCCCTTCTGATCTCACCCTCTCGTTTGCCTTTTACCACTCAATTCTCTCTTGTAGGTCCTTTTAAAGAACTAACTCAAGATTGAGCAAGTTTCTTTAGTTTGTGCGTCGGTTTAGAAATGGTTAAGGTATAGGATAAAGGATAGGCTAGAAAAAGGTTAAAAAAAGGATAAAGTAATGAAATAAGAAAACATGAAAGAAAAGGAAATGAAATAGTAAATAAGTGAAGATGACTTACAACTCAAGTTGCAACACTTACTATCTTCCTTCACAAGAAACAACAAGGATACCTCCTTCAAGTTTGATGTTGGGCAGATTGTATGGTGCTTCTCTTTGAGTGTACTTTGCAACTTGCTTCACTTTTCTTTTGCTTTTGAATTTCTTCTTTTCTTTTCTTTCTTTTGCACTCCAAATTTGTTGTAGGAGTCTTTTCTTTTCTCTTTTGTTTTCTTCTTTCTTGTTGCTTTTTTGTTGTAGCACTTTTAATGTCAATCCACCAAAGCTCTGATACCACTTGATGTGAGGCTAACCAGACTTCTTCAATGATGGAGAAGTTGGCAACCTTGTTGTTTCCCGATCTAGGAGAGACACCAAATGCTACACCTTGGATTGAAAGTAATATGCACAAAAAGAAGAAGAATTGATTAAGTAATATGATAATTAAGAAATGAAAAGTAAATAGAAATGGAAGGATTTGAAATGGATAGAATAGTTATCAAAGATGGGTTGCGGAAGTATTGAATAAATCTCCTTCAAGTGATGTTGACTTCGACCTCCAATGGTGGTGATGAAGTATGCCTTGTTGATGAATGAAGGATGATTTAATGGTGATGAAATGGTAATGGAAGGATGATGTTATTGGCGTGATATGGTGATGGAATATGGTGATGATATAGGCGTGATAATGGTGATGGACAGATTGTATCTTATAAAACTAAGAAGGAACCAATGCTATAAAGGAGCAAAGACCCGTTTCTTATAAGTTCTATAAGGGATGGTATGAAAGTACTTTGACCCACTAGTTATTTAAACTAGGAACCAGAAGTATCAATGAGGAAATGACGCCACAAGCTTTAGAAAAAGGCTTGCTTAATCGATATAGTTCTGAAAAGAACTTGAAGAGAGAATAATCTCACAAAAGGATTTTTAATTATCAAAGGGTTAAGTTTACAAATGAATGCCAAAGCCTATTTATAGTTTTGTAAAGGCTTGGCCGAATAAATAGATGCCTTTTCGGCAAAGTACATGTCTTAAAACGAAAATAAATGATGCTTGGATGAGGGGAGATGTCTTTGGCCGAATGGTTCCCATAACTCTTCATCTTGGCGCCAATTTGAAGCATGATGATGTTTAGGCCGAATAGAGAGAAGACTATTCATCTTGGCGCCTAATTCATTCACATGCAAAGCACATGGGTGGCTGGTCATGTGGCACTCACATGGTTGGTGTTGAATGCTTAAGGCGTGGACTCTTCCATGGTGTGTAGATGAACAGCAGCTTAGGCGTGACTTGGCATCAAACATGTGTCTAGGTGACTTGGCATCAATGGGGCAGCAACTATTTATGAAAGGTCACATTTGTGTGAAACAACCTTTCATCATTTGAGCTACTTCCCATGAGTTTGAGCTGAAGATGAGCTGGCCATAGATGAATTGCATGAAGATGAGTCATAGGACAGCTCCTTGTGAAAGGTCACTTCTCGGATTGGCAACTCTTCGCGAAAAGGTACGAATTCACAAAATTTGACCTAGACCATATTTGTAGTGCTCTGTGTGGTGAAGATGATGGTCCAACTCTCCAGCTGAAATGAAGTCTCTAGCTAGCTCAAAAGTCCAGCTCAAGTGAGCTATGAGCTCGAGGGTCAGCTGACAACTTTTCACCATTTGTTCTTCATGATCTCCCAAGTCATCCTATGTAAGGTTTCCTAGCTCATTGACTTCAATTCTAGCTTTAAATCAGCTCCCATGATGTGGCCGAACATGCACCTACAAAAGAAAGCATAATATAAGCTAAGTATATGAATTATTATAAAGTAATAAGAATGTGCATATTATAAAGATGTGAACTATAGGTTATAATAATAACTTATGCATCATATGATAATGAATGAATATTATTATTACAACTATAGATTATATGCATGAATATCAATCAATGATGCAAACCATAGGACATAATGAATGAATGCACATGTTATGATAATTCAAGCATAGTCTAATATGAAATTGTATGCTTATAATAATATATAGTGCATAAATAAGTAAATATAAGATAAAGTAAGGTAGAACTCCCTTAGAACCAGATTTGAATAACCTCCATGGTGTGATCAAATCATGGAGAAATTTAGAGCTAGACAGGATCACATCATTATCAATTCATGATGGCATGGTCATTCGAGAATGCTTATGGAAGAAACAAAAGATCAAGGATGATTCCAACCATGAAACTGTAGAATTATTCTTTGATTTACATAACAATCTAAAAGGCACAATTTGTCCAATGGAGGAACCAAGAGACGTGATCCATGGAAGTTTAAAAGACTTATATTTTCAGTTTCCAAAGGATGTGACTCTTCAAACAAAGGACATGACCTTTGAAGAACAAAAGAATGTGTCTTTTGGAGTGCCAAAAGTTATGATCATTCAAAGCAACATATCTTGTGATTCAAAAGACATAACTCTTGGCCATCCAAAAGATATGTATTTGTCTGGCTAGCCTTACATCACTTCTAGCCTAAGATGCACAGGGACGTTGAAAGAATATGTGAACGTTGTGTAACATGTAAGAAAACAAAATCTAAGGTTCTACCACACGGTATGTATTTGCCTTTACCTATTCTTGATTCTCCTTGGCTGGATATCTCGATGGATTTTGTGTTGGGATTGCCTAGAACTAGGATAGGTAGAGATAGCATCTTTGTTGTGGTTGGCAGGTTTTCAAAAATGGCACATTTCATTGCGTGTCATAAGACTGATTATGCTACTAATGTGGCCAACTTGTTTTTCAAGGATATTGTTCATTTACATGGAATTCCTAGATCTATTGTTTCTGACAGGGATATTAAGTTTTTGAGTCATTTATGGCGGACTCTTTGGTCAAATTAGGAATGAAACTGATGTTTTCCACAACTTGTCATCCTCAAACTAATGGACAAACTGAGGTTATAAATCGAGTTTATCTACTTTATTGCGTTCCATCATTAAAAAGAACATTAAGACATGGGAAGATTGTTAGCCGCATGTTGAGTTTGCCTATAACCATTATGTTCATTCTGCTACTAAATTTTCACCATTTGAGATTGTTTATGGCTTTAATCCTTTAACTCCTATGGATTTGTTTCCATTGCCTCAAGAACAAGTTATGAACAGGGACGAAAAGTCTAAGGCAGACTATGTGAAAAAGTTGCATCAACAAGTTAAGGAAAATCTAGAGTGAAGGACTCTGCAGTACGAAAAGTAAGCAAATAAAGGTCGTAAAAGAGTTACCTTCAATGTTGAAGATTGGGTTTGGGTTCATTTTATAAAGGAACGTTTTTCATCCCAACGACGTTCTAAGTTGTTACCACGAGGAGATGGTCCGTTTCAAGTGTTGGAGAAAGTAAACGATAACGCTTATAAGTTAGATTTATTGGAAGAATTTAATGTAAGTGATACATTTAACGTTTCTGATTTATCCCCTTACGATGTTTCTGTAGATCTGAGGTCAAATCTTTTTCAAGAAGGGGGGATGATGTGAGCACATATATGCCAGCAAAGGAAGCTGATCTGGAGGTCTTACCAACAGGATTTATCACACGTTCTAAGGTAAATCATTTCATGGAAGCTCTTTCTCTTAAGTGTGATGTAAGGTAATTCTACCTTCTCATTTGATTGTGGATCTAGGAAGGAAGCAAAATAACCAGCAAAGTGAATGGCTCAAAAATAGAAAGGTTAAGGTGGTAAAGTAAGGGTGAATAGGTGGGTTGTTTAATAATTAAGAGATGGAAGAGGAAGTTGATGGATATGGCTATGGGTTTGGTTATCGAAATAATGGAATGGATGAGAGGATAGTATCTTAAAGAAGACTTAAAGACAAACCAATGTTATAGAGAGCAGAGACCCATACTTTATATTGCTTCTTTAAGGGGTGGTTTAAAAGTACTTTGACCCACTAGTTATAAAGAACTAGGAACCAGAAGTATCAAGGTGAAAAGGAAGGGGTTGACGCCACAAGTATAAAATACTTGATAAGTTGATAAAAAGTCACTAGGACTTAAGAAAGAGAATAATCTAACTTCAATTAAAATAAAGGTCTGATTACAAATGATGAATGTTTTCCTATTTAAAGGAAATGGAAAGACATGACCGAGTGGTTACAAGAGGATTCAGGCAGCCCTTGTGTCTCTATAAAATGACATAATTTAATGCTAAATGACATAATGTTTCGGCCCTAGATGGAGGGAAATAACCCTTGGTCGAATAGCTCTTATGTCTCCTCAAGTTGGCGCCAAATTAGAGAGAAAGGAGTCCTTGGCCGAATGGTGAGAGGACTCTTCATCTTGGCACCTAAATGAAGTCACACGCCTAGCACATGGTGGGCTGGTCACAAGGCGTGCACATGGCTTCTCTAGGATGTTTGTGGTGCATCCTTGTGCATAGAATGATGGCTTGTCATGTGGTCTCTCTTGGGCGTGCATGTGTCTCCTCCAAGCTAGCTTGAGTTGTGGAGCTAGCTAGCAAACATGGGCTGTTTGTGAACAAGCTTCCTAGGTAAGTCCTTGTGAGCTTCTTAACATTATATTCAGCTACATTCAGCTTCCTTTGACATCACTTTTGGCAACTCAGCTCCAAATAGTCTAACTAGCTAAGTTTAACTAGCCTTAAGCTCCTCCAGCTGAATCGAGCCTCCCTTAGTGTTCCGTGAGCTGCCTTGTACTTTGTAAGCTGTTTGTGAGCTGCATATGACGTCCAAATCATTCACCAAGCTACCTCAACGTGCATCACACTCCAATGTAACTATATGTGTGAGGAAACAAGGTAAGTTCATGTTATTGAGCTAAAACGAGCTAATTACCTTGCTGCCATGTTTGATTATGGTAATGTGAGCTAAGTTTGAAGGCCATGAGCTAATTATATCATCTCATAATATGTGTAAGATTATGCATGAGGCTTAAGAGTTAATATGAATGCATATGAACTAACGAAATGCATTATAAGTATGCTGCCTTGATGTATAAATAATAATCATTCTTAATATGATTATAAAGCTATCCTAACATGCTTAACATATTAAAATAACAATGTGCAAGATGTATTCATACTAAGTTATTCTTTAACTTCATAACTAATATCCTAAGCATGATATGTATTATAATAGTATATATTATAAGGCTAGTATAAAGTGAATGCTTTATAAGGATGTTCAAGAATACTCCCTTTATAGTTGAAAACGTGCTTGTATCATCCCCCCTTCTTTAGAGCGATTTGTCCTCAAATCGAGTTCATTTTGTCCTTGCATAGCGTCACATCTTTTTTCTAAAAGAAAACATCCTTTGAACGATTGTGTCTTTCCATTAGATTCCCTTTCGTAAGATTTCCCTTTAGGTCTTTCTTTGAAATATGATCTACGAACATGTACCTTTTGTGAATGATCTTATCTAGGGATATCCCTTTTGGAAGTGACCTTTCTCGTGATTTATCCTGAAAAGTGAGGAGAGAAAAGATTTCATATAAAAGGGTACTTACCTTTTGAAGAGTAAAACCTTTGGTGAAGAGTTGTGACTTTAAGTCTCAATCATCACCACCTTTCGTAGGAGACCCTTCATTTTCCAGAATTGAACCATCATGTTTCTTTATGAAGAAGTTTGGTTTCTTGTTTAGCCCGAAAAAACTAGGGAGTTTGTAAGGTTACTCTTTATCCTCTAAAGAAAGAACAAATTAGTGAATTTGTTGGAAAATCCTTGGTGAGGAGCTAAGGTAGTGGACGTAGACTTTGGTTGAGAAAGTCGAACCACTATAAATCGTTGTGCAATTCTCTATCTTCCAATCTCCTTACTCCCTAAACACAAAACCATTCCGACTCATTTTTGTAAACCGTTCCGGTTGTCGATTCGAGCTTCCGAAAATCCCAAAAGTTGTCAACTGACCCCCGAGCTCATAGCTTACTTGAGCTAGACTTTTGGGCTAGCTAGAGACCTCAGTTCAGCTGGAGAGTTGCACCATCATCTTCACCACACAAAACACTACAAATATGGTTTAGGTCAATTTTTGTGGATTCGTAGCTTTTCGCGAAGAGTTGCCATTCCGAGAAGTACCTTTTCACAAGGAGTTGTCCTAAGACTCACATACATGTCCTTCATCTATGGCCAGCTCATCTTCAGCTCAAACACATGGGAAGTAGCTCAAATGATGAAAGGTTTCTTTATACACATGTGACCTTTCATGACAAGTTGATGCCCATTGAAGACCATGACACCTAGATGCACGTTGGAAGCTAAGTCACGCCTAGTTGCTGCCTATCTTCATTCCATGGACTTCAAGACATCATCCTATGGTTGCAACCTCACCAAAGCATTGCAAGAAGACACATGTGCATTCAAGTAGGCTACCATGTGCATCATTCAAGCATGTGCACTCCATGTGACATCAAATTGGCGCCAAAACACCAAGGGATGCTTCATATTCGGCCAAAGACTCTTTCCCTTTCATTTTGGCGCCCAAATAACTTCCAAATGCATTCAAATCATCCTTAGGGCCGAACCAACACATAACCATTCGGCCAAGAGCATGTATCTTTATTTAAATCATGTATTTTCATAAAAAAGCATGTATTTTCAAAGGGGTTTCAACCTTGGCCGAACCATCAAGTATCTATTCGCCCTAAACCCTTTGAAAACTATAAATAGGCTATTGCATTTCATTTGTAACTCAACCCTTTGATAAATTAAAACTCTTGTGAGATTATTCTCTCTTCAAGTTCTTTTTAGAACTATATCGATTAAACAAGCTTAATTCTTAAGTTTTGTGGCGTCATTCCTTCCCCTTGATACTTTTGGTTCCTAGTTCTTATAACTAGAGTGTCAAAGTCCTTACTACCATCCCTTATAAAACTTATAAGAAACAGGTCTTTGCTCTTTATAGAATTGGTTCCTTCTAAGTCTTATAAGATATTATCTTTCCATCAGCTTCACGCCAACTCTACCGCCATTCCATTACCATCTTCATCTCTTCACCATTAATTTATCCTTCAATCATCATCAAGGCATACGTCCATCAACATCATTTGAAGGCCGAATCCATCATCACTTGAAGGATAATTATACAATACTTCCGCAGCCTACTTTGATATCATTTCTTTCCATTTCCTTTCTTCTTCCATTTCTTATTTATATTTCTGATACAGTTCAACCTATCCTCACTTGGATGGATGGTGAAGTCAAGGTTGTACCTTTTATTGTTTTGATCTAGGAAAACAACTAGGATCCTGCACAAACAAGAAAGCTAAAAAAATGGTTAAATGGGAGTAATGAAATGGAAAGATAAATATGGCAGTGAAATATATATAAGTTGGTGATATGTTTAAAGGAAATGATGAAGTATGGTAATGGAAGTAAAATGAAGGTAATGGAGATGAATATGAAAGGTAGTATCTCAAAGAAGACTCAAAGAAGAATCAATGTTAAAGAACAAAGACCCAAACTTTATATTGCTTCTTTAAGGGATGATAAACAAGGACTTTGACCCACTATCTATAAAGAGATAGGAACCAGAGTATCAGGGTGAAATAGATAGGGGTGACGCCACAAGCGTAAGCTTGATAAGTCGATAAAGTTCACTTAAGAACTAAATAGAGAAACTCTCACAAATATTTGATTAAACAAAGTGAATTGCCTTTTACAAATGAAATGGAAAGCTATTTATAGCCCTATGAAATGTCTATGATGCACATACAAAATTTAATGATTGAACAATCATGGATGAATGTTCATCCTTAAGTAGATACAATGTACGTCTCCCATGCAAGTTCATGGACTAATAAAATAAATGAATGTTCATCCATTTAAGTGAATACATCTTCATAGCCGAATCCATCCTCTCTTGATGTGAACATGTTGGTTCATTTCCTTGTATGAATTTGGAGGAATGTTTCATTGTATGTTCGGCCCCCTTTGGAATGCATGCACCAAGTGTGAACGTGACTCATAGGCTCCCTTCATGCACTTGGATTTGGTGAATGAGTTTGAAAATAATGCATCCATCTACCTTGAATGTGAACAAGTCCTTTAGCCTCCTTGTATGATTTTACACTCCATAAATGGATTCATGAAGGTGGAAATGCATCAGGTACGAACATGGCTCTTCATTTGGTGTAAATCCCGTACTTATTTCCAGCCTGCACTGTCTTAATTAATCTGGGCATATCTTGAGCTCCCAATATCGGATTGATATGATTCAAAGTGTGTTGGAAAGCTAAGAGATAGGATATTAAATGTTAAAAGACTTAATCACCCAAAGATGCTTGGAACATGTTCAAAAAATGGAGATCTCGATGAGTGACGTGAATCTGTCCAACCAACTCTTCAATTACCTTTAGTCTTCTTAGCATCCAATGTACCTAGACAAAATTTGTAAACAACTAATTAGATAGGAATTGAGCTATGATAATTATGAATGCAAGCTTCTACCTATGTTAATAATGCAAATGAGCTAACTATGAATGCATATGCATTGAATGAGTTATATAAAGATGTGAATTAATAAGTCATGCATGAATATCATATATTATACATATAAATGACAGAATATAATATTCAAGCAAAATTAAGAATAAGATAAACATATTTTCATGACATGTAATGCATAAATGAGTAAATAAATAATAAAATAAGGTAAGACTCCCTTAGAATCAACAAGGTAGAATGTCCATGAAGTGATAATGTGTTGAAGAAGTTTGGTCCTTGGCATGATCGCATCATCCCCCCTTCTTTAGAGCGATTTGTCCTCAAATTGAAGGCTTTTGTCATTGATTGATCCATTGGTGTAAGAAAGGATAAATGAAGATCATTATGCCTATTAGGGTATGCATGAATTTCTTTGAATCCTTCAAGTAGGTAAGTCGCGCCAACTTTATTCTTTGTACCTTCCACATTATGAATCTTGAATAGTTGAATAATTCTCGTTTCTTTTCCTTGAATTGATGATCACAATCAAGAACACTTGCACGTAAATGATGCAATGTGCTGTAAAAAAGAAATAAGTTAGAACATGAAACATCATTAACAATGTGATTGAACGTACAAGATTCATTAAGGTTCATGAATGGAATTTGGTTCGTTGAAACTTCCCTTTCATAAGGTTCATTGAATCTTGAATATGAAGTGAATGTACTTCGAATGTCGAAGAGCACATGCTTTGGAATACCAAATGTTACAACCTTTGGAACTTTAATGGACAAATGTGATTCATCAATTTGCAATGGTATGGCCTTTGGAATAATCTGCAAATCAAATGAAAGAATAGGAAGAAAAGATTGATTAGTAGAAAGTAAAACTTCCTTCTCCTCACATTCTTTTCTCTCATGTTCATGACCCTTTAGAACTTTCACTTCTGCGTACTCCTCTCGTATGCTCTCTTTGCATTCCTGTTCTTTTTTAGTTCCACTCTCACACTCATGTTTTACAACACACTCATCTTCACTCTCAATGCTCTTACTCTCATTTTCAATTACTCCAATGGCTTTCTTATGCAAAATCACAATCTCATTTTCAACTCCAAATGTCTTATTTTTCTCACGATGTTCTTCTTTGATTTGTGCATGTTCAACTCCACCATATATTTTAACCAAAACCTTACTTGGAATCTTTTCATTTTCTCTTCCACACGTACTCCTCCCTTTGCTCCCAAATTCAATCTTTTCAACTTTCTCATTTTCGACTCCAACATTTCTCACATCAATTTTCTCATTTTCATTCTTATCTCCCTCCACTGTTATTTTTTTCTCACGTGAAACTTCTCTTTCAACCTTCTTCATGGCTTTTGATGCAAGCACGTTTTCACCTACAAAGGGAGTACTCTTAAACATCATTATATTGTATTTACTTTATATTAGTTATATACTATATGCTTTTATAATACATTTCATGATAAGAATACTTGTTATGTAGTTAATGAATAACTTAGTATGAACACAACATGCACATTGATATTTAAACATGTTAGGATAGTCTTATAATCATATCAAGCATGATTATCATATATACATCAAGGCAGCATCATTATAAATCATTTCATTAGTTCATATACATTCATATTAGCTTTTAAGCTTCATACATTATCTTACACATATTTTGAGATGATATAATTAGCTCATGCCTTCAAATATAGCTCACATCACCATAATCATACATGACAGTAAGGTATTTAGCTCATAACAGCTCAATATCATGGACTTACCTTGTTTCCTTGCACATATAGGTACATTGGAGTGTAATGCATGTTGAGGTAGCTTGGTGGATGATTTAGACGTCATATGTAGCTCACAAACAACTCACAAAGTACAAGGCAGCTCATGGAACACTAAGGAAAGCTCGATTCAGCTGGAGGAGTTTAAGGCTATGTAAACTCAGCTAGTTGGACTATTTGAAGCTAAGTTGCCAAAAGTGATGTCAAAGGTAGCTGAATGTAGCTGAACATGTAGTTATGGAGCTCACAAGTACTTGGCTAGGAAGCTTGTTCACAAACAACCCATGCTTGCTAGCTAGCTCCACACTCAAGCTAGCTTGGAAGGAGACACATGCATGCCCAAGATGGAGCACATGACCAGCCATCATTCCAAGCACAAGGCTGCACCACAAGGTTCCCTAAAATACCCATGTGCATTCCATATGACCAGCCCCCATGTGCCTTGCATGTGGTTGCTTTTAGGTGCCAAGATGTAGAGCCCTCCCTATTCGACCAAGCATAATCTCCCATCCAAATTGGCACGAACATGAAGGGACACAAGAGCTATTCAGCCAAGGGTTATTACCCTCCATTTAAATTGAACCATCATCTCTATTTTGTAATTAAATTATGTCTCTATAGGAAGGTACAAGGCTGGTTGAATCCCCTTGTAACCATTCAGCCATGCCTCTCCATTTCCTATAAATAAGAAAGCATATATCATTTGTAATCAGACCTTTTTTATTAATATAAGTGAGATTATTCTCTTTCTTAAGTCCTGGTGACTTTTATCGACTTATCAAGTATTTTATACTTGTGGCGTCAACTCTCTTTTCACCTTGATACTTCTGGTTCCTAGTTCATATAACTAGTGGGTCGAAGTACTTAATACCACCCCTTAAAGAAGCAATATAAAGTCTGGGTCTTTTATCTCTATAGCATTGGTTCTTCTTTGAGTCTTCTTTGAGATATTATCCTCACAACCATCCCTTTGTTTCATCAGCCATAACCCATAGCCATATCAAACATCTTCCACTTCCATCTCTCATTTAAACAGCCCACCTATTCACCCACACGTTTACCACACCTTACATCAAGCGGTAATCAGAGCTATTGGTGGAAGAAAGCAACGAGCAACAACAACAAAAAGAAAAAGATACAAAAAGAAGTGCAAAGTCAAAGAAAAAGAAAATTCAGAAAAGAAAGTGAAGCACTCAAAAGAATGAAAAAAATACAGCACTCAAAAGAAGAAAAAGCAAAGAAAAGAAAGAAAAAAGTTGAAGCACTCATCAACAATTATCATCACCAAGCAATTCAAGAAAGCCATTTAAATTGATTGTGGTGGTAGAAGGTTATAAAGTGACTTTGTGTAAGTAATCTTTTCTGTTCTCTTCTTTCTATTTCTAAGCCACCCTTTCATTATATTTATTTTCCATTCCTACTAACCCTTTTGAAGCCGACGCCAAACAAGTATAAATTTACTTGATACAGTCTTAAGTAAAGTTCTTTAGAACTTGGGACAAGAGAATTGAGAGGAAAAATGCTGGAGCGTGTGTGAGATCAGAAGAGGACAAGTAAAACCCATTAAGTCCTAGAGTGCAAACACGAACGGATTGAGTGACATTTAAGTTTCCTTGGAGTGACTCGTGAGGCTTTGTGAGAGTATATTCTGGTAAGGTCTTTTACACATCTTATTCTTTTCTTATTTCACTAACCATGTCTCAAAGTCCAGGACGAACTCTTGAAAGAGAACTCCCTAATTTACAAACTCAAGCAATCATGCATGAAATGGTCAGATTGCTGAAATTAGAATTGGAGCCTTTGCATGATCGTATGGACCAATTTGAAGTATCCCTAGGCAACCGAAGAGTAAATCGCCCTAGAATGGAAGAAGAAATCGAAGAAGAAGAAGAGGCTGAAGTAACATCAGTTGCAAGAAGAGATGTTCATTGAAATCAGAATGACAACTTCAGTAACATCAAAGTGACCATTCCTCCATTTCAAGGACGAACTGATCCAGAAGCCTATCTTGATTGGGTAATCAAGATTGAACACATTTTTAATGCCAAAATTATAAGGAGCAAAATAAGGTCAGGCTTACTGCTATGGAATTCGTGGACTATGCCTTAGTTTGGTGGGACCAATTGGTGAGTTCAAGAAGGCGAAATGGTGAGTGCCCCATCAATACATGGGAAGAAATGAAGGCCATTATGAGGAAAAGGTTCGTGCCTACTCACTATCACCGAGATCTTTACCATAAATTACAAAATTTGAAACAAGGAAGCAAGAGCGTTGAAGATTATTTCAAAGAAATAGAGATAGGCATGATCCAAGCCAATGTTGATGAAGACAGAGAAGCAACCATGGCAAGGTTTTTATCTGGCCTAAATCTTGATATTTCTAGCCTTGTTGAGCTTCAGCATTATTTAGAGATTGAAGAGATGGTACATGTGGCCATGAAAATTGAAAGACAACTCAAAGGGAAATCCTACAATAGGAGCAGTCCAAGTTCGGCCACCAAATGAAAGTAAGAGCCTATCACCTTCAGGAAACCAATTCCAGCACAATCAAAGGATCATATAGTAGTTTCCAAAACAAAACAAGTGGGCGAATCTAGTAAGGGTAAAGAAAAGCAAACCTGTACTTTCGAGAGATCCAGAAACATCAAATGTTTCAAATATTTTGAGAAAGGACATGTTGCTAGTTAATGTTACAACTAAAATGCTATGATGGTACTTGACAATGGATATATTATATCAGATTCTGATGAGCCTATTTTTGATGAGGAACCTGAAACAAAACAAGAAGAAGAAACTGAAGAAAATGCAGACCATGGTGAGATGCTTGTTTCGAAAAGGTGCCTACAATCACAAACATCCCAAGAGGATATTCAAAGAAAAAATATCTTCCATACAAGATGCCATGTCAAGGACAAGGTTTGCACAATGATCATCGATGGAGGAAGTTGCACAAACGTAGCCAACACTCTTATGGTTGAAAAACTTGGATTGGCAACATCAAAGCATCCCACTCCATATAAACTCCAATGGCTCAATGAAGAAGGTGAGTAAACGTTACCAAACATGTTCTAATTCCTTTTTCAGTTGGTAGGTACAAGGACAAGGTGCTTTGTGACATTGTCCCTATGTATGCTAGCCACATCTTACTTGGAAGACCATGACAGTATGACAAAAGGGCCATTCATGATTGTTGTCACAATCAATACATTTTTAAGCATGATGGGCACAAGGTAACCTTGATCCCTTTAATGCCAAAAGAGGTACAACAAGATCAGTTGTATATGCGAAAGAGTATACAAGCATGGCGCAAAGTAAAAACCCTAATGAAGAATGAAGAGGAACGAAACATGAAACCAAACTTCTTCATAGAGAAACACGATAGTTCAAGGTTGGAAAATGAAAGGTCTCATATCAAAATTGGCGGTGGTTGTAATTTAAAGACACAACTCTTCACCAAGGGTTCTAATCATCAAAAGGTAAGTAAACCTTCATTTGAAACCTTTTCTCTCCACACTTTTCAGGACCAATCATGTGAAAGGTCACTTCCAAAAGGGATATCCTTAAAGGAAAATCACTCTCAAAAGGTACCTGTTGGTAAATCATATTCCAAAGAAAGGCCTAAAGGAAAATATTATTAAATGATACCTAATGGAAGAACACAACCGTTCAAAGGATGCTTTCTTTTAGCAAGGAGACGTGAAGCTATGCAAGGATAGAATGAACTTGATTTGAGGACAAATTTCCCTAAAGAAGGGGGAATGATGCAAGCACGTTTCCACCTACAAATGGAGTACTCTTGAACATCTTTATATTGGATTTACTTTATATTAGTTATATACTATATGCTTTTATAATACATTTCATAATAAGAATACTTGTTATGTAGTTAATGAATAACTTAGTATGAACACAACATGCACATTGATATTAAAGATGTTAGAATAGTCTTATAATCATATTAAGCATGATTATCATATAAACATCAAGGAAACATGATGTAAGGTAATTCTACCTTCTCGTTTGATTGTGGATCTAGGAAGGAAGCAAAACAACCTGCAAAGTGAGTGGCTCAAAACAGAATGGTTAAGGGTGGTAAACGTATGGGTGATTAGGTGGGCTGTTTAATTGAGAGATGGAAGTGGAAGATGGTTGAAATGGCTATGGTTATGGTTTATGAAACAAGGGGATGGTTGTGAAGATAGTATCTTAAAGAAGACTCAAAGAAGAACCAATGCTATATAGAGAAAAGATACAGACTTTATATTGCTTCTTTAAGGGGTAGTTTACAAGTACTTTGACCCACTAGTTATAAAGAACTAGGAACCAGAAGTATCAAGGTGAAAAGGAAGGGGTTGACGCCACAAGTATAAAATACTTGATAAGTCGATAAAAAGTCACCAGGACTTAAGAAAGAGAATAATCTCACTTCAATTAAAATAAAGGTCTGATTACAAATGATTAATGCTTTCATATTTATAGGAAATGGAGAGACATGACCGAATGGTTACAAGAGGATTCGGCCAGCCCTTGTGTCTCTATAAAATGACATAATTTAATGCTAAATGACATAATGTTTCGGCCCTAGATCGAGGGAAATAACCCATGGTCGAATAGCTCTTATGTCTCCTCAAGTTGGCGCTAAATTGGAGAGAAAGAAGTGCTTGGCCGAATGGTGAGAGGACTCTTCATCTTGGCGCCTAAATGAAGTCACACGCCTAGCACATGGTGGGCTGGTCACAAGGCGTGCACATGGCTTCTCTAGGATGTTTGTGGTGCATCCTTGTGCAGAGAATGATGGCTGGTCATGTGCTCTCTCTTGGACGTGCATGTGTCTCCTCCAAGATAGCTTCTTAACATTATATTCAGCTACATTCAGCTACCTTTGACATCACTTTTGGCAACTCAGCTCCAAATAGTCTAACTAGCTAAGTTTAGCTAGCCTTAAGCTCCTCCAGCTTAATCGAGCTTCCCTTAGTGTACCGTGAGCTGCCTTTTACTTTGTAAGATGTTTGTGAGCTGTATATGACGTCCAAACATTCACCAAGCTACCTCAACGTGCATCACACTCCAATGTACCTATAGGTGCGAGGAAACAAGGTAATTTCATCTTATTGAGCTAAGATGAGCTAATTACCTTGCTGTCATGTTTGATTATGGTAATGTGAGCTAAGTTTAAAGGCCATGAGCTAATTATATCATCTCCTAATATGTGTAAGATAATGTATAAAGCCTAAGAGCTAATATGAATGCAATTGAACTAATGAAATGCATTATAAGTATGCTGCCTTGATGTATATATAATAATCATGCTTAATTTGATTATAATACTATCCTAACATGTTTAACATATTAAAAATTAACAATGTGTAAGATGTATTTATACTAAGTTATTCTTTAACTATTAAAACATTATATAACATAACATAGGGGGGTGTTAAGTTATCAAATGAATCAAAAGCTTCTAAACACTTAGTTAAGAAAACTTCCCTGAATTGTTTGGCTCTTGACCTAATAATGAGACCATGTGGCATGACTTCCGGATCTGGTGTAGGTGTGATTATATCACCCCCCTTCTTTTAAGAGATTTATCCCTAAATCGTGTCTATCCTCAAAGGGAGATAAGTCGGTGATGTTGAATGAAGCACTAACGCCACCAAACTCACTGGGCAATTCAAGTTTATAGGCATTATCGTTGATCTTTTCTATAATCTGAAATGGGCCATCTCCTCGGGGTAGTAGTTTAGACTTCCTTTAGTTTGGAAATCTTTCCTTCCTAAAGTGTACCCAAACCCAATCTCCCATGTCAAAAGTTACCTTCTTCCTTCCTTTGTTTGCTTGCTGTTCATATTGTCTCGTTCTTCTCTCAATATTGTCCTTAACTTGTTGATGGAGTCTTTTTACAAATTCTGCTTTGTCCTTTTCATCTTTGTTCACTAATTGATCATAAGGTAAAGGAAGTAAGTCCAAAGGAGTTAAAGGATTGAAACCATACACTACGTCAAATGGAGAAAATTTGGTTACCGAATGAATGGTTCGATTATATGCAAACTCCACGTGTGGTAGGCATTCTTCCCACGTCTTGATATTTTTCTTGATGATGGATCGTAGTAGTGTTGATAAAACTCTATTAACTACTTCAGTTTGACCATCCGTTTGAGGATGACATGTAGTAGAGAATAGTAGTTTTGTGCCGATTTTACTCTACAAAGTCCTCCAAAAGTGACTTAAGAACTTAACGTCTCTATCTGACACAATGGTTCGAGGAAGTCCATGTAATCTTACCACTTCTCAAAAAAATAGGTTAGCTACATGAATAGCATCATCGGTCTTGTGGCATGGAATAAAGTGAGCCATCTTGGAGAATCGATCAACCACCACAAATATTGAATCCTTTCCACTCTTTGTTTTTGGTAAGCCTAAAACAAAGTCCATTGAGATATCTATCCATGGAATGGTCGGTATTGGCAAGGGCATATATAATCCATGAGGCACGACTCTTGATTTTGCCCTTTTACATACTAAACACCTTTCACATACCTTTTCAACATACCTTTTCATCTTTGGCCAAAAGAGGTGTTCCTTCAAAATGCTAAGAGTCTTTTCAACTCCAAAGTGTCCCATGAGTCCTCCTTCATGCGCTTCTTTGGTTAGCACTTCTCTTATGGAACCTTGTGGAATACATAGTCGTCCTTCTTTGAAAAAGATATCTATCATGCTGATAATATTTATCATGAGCACCTGTTTCAAATAACTTATACCTTTCTCCAAAGTCCAAATCAGTAGCATAATGTTCTTTAATGAATGAAAAACCAAGAAGTTTGGAATCCAAAGTGTTAAGTAAGACATACTTGCGTGAAAGAGCATCTGCCACGACATTATCCTTTCCTCTCTTATAGTGGATGACATAAGGAAAAGACTCGAGAAATTCAACCCATTTGGCATGTCTCTTGTTGAGTTTGTGTTGTCATTTGATATGCTTTAAAGCTTCATGGTCAGTGTGTATCACGAACTCTTTTGGCAATAAGTAGTGCTGCCAAGTCTCCAATGCTCGATTGAGTGCATACATTTCTTTGTCATATGTTGGATAGTTCAAAGTTGCACCATTTAGTTTTTCACTAAAGTAGGCAATGGGCTTTCCTTCTTGACTTAAAACAGCACCAATTCCAATTCCGGATGCATCACATTCAACTTCAAATGTTTTCTCAAAGTTTGGCAAGACTAGTAGTGGAGCCTTTGTCAAACAATCCTTGAGTTCATTGAATGCTTCTTCTTGTTCTTTACCCCAAGAGAAGTTTGAATTCTTCTTAATAATCCTTGTTAAGGGGGAGGCAATAGAACTGAAATTTGGTACTAACCTTCTATAAAAACTGGCTAATCCATGGAAACTCCGGACTTGGCTTACATTGATAGGCTTTGGCCACTCTTGTATTTCCTTAATCTTTTCTGGATCCACTGATAACCCTTGTGAACTTACAATGAAGCCTAAGAAAGTAACTTGATTAGTACAAAAAGCACACTTCTTGAGATTAGCATATAGGTGCTCTTCTCTCAAAGTGCTAAGAATGGAACGTAAATGTTCAACATGATCTTTTAGTGACTTACTATATATCAAGATATCATCAAAGTAAACAACACAAAACTTACCAATGTAAGGCCGAAGAACATGATTCATGAGTCACATAAAGGTACTAGGAGCATTAGTCAAACCAAAAGGCATGACTAACCATTCATACAAACCTTGTTTGGTCTTGAATGCAGTTTTTCACTCGTCACCTTCCTTCATTCTTATTTGATGATAGCCTCTTTTCAAATCAATTTTGGAGAAGATGTTGGCTCCACTAAGTTCATCGAGCATATCATCCAACCGAGGTATAGGGTGCCTATATTTGATAGTGATTTGATTCACTGCCCTACAATCCATGCACATTCTCCAAGTTCCATCTTTCTTTGGTACCAACAAAACGGGTACAACACAAGGACTTAAACTTTCCCGAATGTAACCTTTGTCGAGGAGTTCTTTGACTTGTCTTTGTAATTCCTTTGTTTCCTCAGGATTGCTCCTATATGTTGGTCTATTGGGAATAGTGGCTCTAGGAATGAAATCAATTTGATGTTCAATTCCTCTAATTGGTGGCAATCCATCAAGAATTTCTTCGGGAAACATATCCTCAAATTCCTACAATTAAAAATAGAAGAAGGCAAGCCTTCAGGAGGCTTAGTAAGAAGAAAATTTTCCTTATACATAAGTATAAGTAAAGCCTTCTTAGTTGATAAATATTTTCAGATATCTCCTCTGCTGGCATAAATATTCATCTTCGAAGTATGAATTTCTTTGGCCTTCTTTTCTTTCTCCCAGTCTTCTATGCGTGACTTGAGGGTCACTTGGCATTCATGAACTTGGCTTGGTAACAAGGGTGCCAATATAATTTTCTTTCCTTGATGCTGGAAAGAGTATTTATTAGAGAATCTGTCATGGGTAGCTTTCTTATCATACTGCCAAGGACGTCCTAGTATAAGGTGGCTTGCACTCATGGGCACCACATCACAAAGAACTTCATCATTGTATCTTCCAATTGAAAAAGGTACAACAACTTGTTTGGTTACCTTGGCTTCACCCACATCGTTGAGCCACTGAAGTTTGTAAGGATGAGGATGCTTGGAAGTCTTGAGACCCAACTTTTCAACCATATGAGTACTTGCTACATTTGTGCAACTTCCTCCATCAATGATAACCACACAAACTTTATCTCCCACGTGACATTTGGTATGGAAGATGTTCTCTCTTTTTTCATCCTCTTAACTTTGAATGCTCAAAGTCCTTTTGACTACAAGGATGTTGGATGGAAGAGACATGTTAGCAAATAAGGAAAATTTGAAATGTGTATAGGACCTTACCAGAGTATACTCTCACAAAGCCTCACGAGTCACTCCAAGAAAACTTGATGTCACTCATTCCGCTCGTGTTTGCACTCTAGGACTTTAATGGCTTTTACTTGTCCTCTTCTGATCTTACACACGCTCCAGCCTTTTTCCTCTCAATTATCTTGTCTCAAGTTCTAGAAAACTTTTACTCAAGACTATATCGAGTAAATTTTACTTGTTTGGCGTCGGCTGCAAAAAAAGTTAGTAGGAATGGAAAAACAAAATATAATGAAAGGGTGGCTTAGAAATAGAAAGAAAAGAACAAAAAGGGATTACTTACACAAGTCCCTTTACAACCTTCTATCACCACAATCAAAGGCTTACTTGAATGGCTTGGTGATGAGAATTGTTGATGAGTGCTTCCAACTTTTCTTTCTTTCTTTTTCTTCTTTTCGAGTGCTTTCAATTTTTTCTTTTGAGTGCTTTTATTTTCTTGGCTGATTTTTCTTGCTTTCTTTCACTTTTACACATCACTTGCACTTCTTTTTGTATTTTTCTTCTTTATTATTATTGCACGTTGCTTTCTTCCACCAAATCTCTGATTACCGCTTGATGTAAAGTAATTCTACCTTCTCGTTTGATTGTGGATCTAGGAAGGAAGCAAAACAACCTGCAAAGTGAGTGGATCAAAACAGAATGGTTAAGGGTGGTAAACGTATGGGTGATTAGGTGGGTTGTTTAATTGAGAGATGGAAGCGGAAGATAGTTGATATGGCTATGGTTATGGTTTATGAAACAAAGGGATGGTTGTGAAGATAGTATCTTAAAGAAGACTCAAAGAAGAACCAATGCTATATAGAGCAAAGACCCAGACTTTAAATTGCTTCTTTAAGGGGTGGTTTACAAGTACTTTGACCCACTAGTTATAAAGAACTAGGAACCAGAAGTATCAAGGTGAAAAGGAAGAGTTGACGCCACAATTATAAATTACTTGATAAGTCGATAAAAATTCACCAGGACTTAAGAAAGAGAATAATCTCACTTATATTAAAATAAAAGGTCTGATTACAAATGAAATAGGAAAGCCTATTTATAGTTTTTGAAGGGACTTGGCCGAATAGGTACATGTTGGTTCGGCCAGCCCTTGTACCTTCATAAAATGACATGATTTTTAATGAAAAAACAAGACTTTAATGAAAATACATGCTCTTGGCCGAATGGCTATGTGTTGGTTCGGCCCTAAGGATGATTTGAATGCATTTAGAAGTTATTTGGTCGCCAAAATGAAGAGGAAAGAGTCTTTGGCCGAATAGGAAGCATCCCTTGATGTTTTGGCGCCAATTTGATGTCGCATGGAGTGCACATGCTTGAATGATGCACATGGCAGCCTACTTGAATGCACACGGGTCTTCTTGCAATGCTTTGGTGAGGTTACAAACATAAGATGATGTCTTAAAGTCCATGGAATGAAGATAGGCAACAACTAGGCGTGAATTAGCTTCCAACATGCATCTAGGTGACATGGTATCCATTGGGCAGCCTAGAGATGAACTAGCTTCAAGGTAAGCTAGGTGAGTGTCTTGGTAGCTAACTAGGTGAGTTATAGCTTGATAAACTCAAGCTAGTTAGCTTTGGTCTTCTCAGCTCCTCAGCTACTCTCCCAGCTACTTCCAGCTACCTCTAGTCCACTTTTCAGTAATTTGGTCCAAAACTCTCCTCCAGCTAAGTTCAGCTACATGCTAGCTCCTCCAGCTAAGTTGAGCTTTCCTTAGTGTTCCACGAGCTGCCATATTCCATGTGAGCTATTTGTGAGCTGCATTTGATGTCCAAATAATCCAACAAGCTACCCCAACGTGTGCCATGATCCAATGTACCTACATGTGCAAGGAAATAAGGTAAGTCCATGGAATTGAGCTGTTATGAGCTAAATACATTGCTGCCATGCATGATTATGGTGATGTGAGCTATGTTTGAAGGTCATGAGGTAATTATATCATCTCAAAGTATGTGTAAGATAATGCATGAAGCTTAAGAGCTAATATGAATGCATATGAACTAATGAAATGATTTATAATGATGCTGCCTTGATGTATATATGATAACCAAGCTTAATATGATTATAAGACTATCGTAGCATGCTTATAACATTGTGTATCAATCATAAAGATATGGGTATATGTTGTATGCATGAATATCATATAACATGGTATTCATAAATGATAAATGGAAACATGTAATAATAATATCCTAAGAAATAATATGTAATCATAGCAAATATTTGAATAATATGAAAAATATGATCAAATAAGCATAGGATTGAAATAATAATATGATAATTTATAATAACATGTGAATGTATGCTTATTATAGAGTAGAATGTATAAATGATATAGTATAAGATAGGGTAAAGAAGAACTCCCTTAGAAACAGCTTTGAAGAACATCCATGGTGTGTTCAAGTCATGGAGAAAGTTGGAGCTAGTTTGAATCGTATCATCCTCCCCTTCTTTTAGGTGATTTTTCCTCAAATCGAAGTAGTTTCTCATTGAAGACCTTCTTGATGTAAGAATGATTGAATCCTTATGTTTTCCTCCAATAGATGATTCACACGATATGTTTAACCTCTTAGCTTCAAATCTGGTAACTTCACGTCCTTTGATGGGATGACACAATGTTTGGGAACCATCACATGTCCTTTGAACAGGAGCACGAACCAACTTGATCCTTTTTCTTTATTCTTTGAATCATCATAATTCTTGGAAAGGACCTCTATATCTTCATTTCCTCCTTTTAATTCACCATGCTTGTTGGTGAAAAGGTTTGTCTCTTGGTTGGAGTCATCACATCGCTTGGTGAAGATAAGTGTTCTTTGAATGACTCCTTGGGGATGATTTAAATCATCATGTCCTTTCACCATTGTGCCTCTCCAAATGATTGCCTTTAAGGTTGGTAGTATTTCACCATAAGGATGAAACAAGTTGCTGCAAAATAAATCAAAGTTGGTAAATGAAAAATTATTAACAAGATGAAGGGAAATAGCAAACCAAGGTGGATGTTTAATGGGCATTGGTTGCTGAATTCCCTTCAATATGTGCAATGTACTTGGAGTCTTAATGATCTCAACTCTTGGTACTTCAATTGTCTCATTCTTTTGAATTTCAAGAGGTACATCATTTGAAATGTCAAAGGACATATCTTGTCGATCACCAAAAGTCACGTCTATTTATTCTTCAAAAGACATGTTTCTTGAATCTTCAACTTGAAGTGACATGTCTATTGGACTGTCCTGCACGTCAAAAGAAAGAATAGGAGTATGATTAGATAAAATATGTTCTTCTCCCTCATTTTCCTTTTCCTTTTTGCTCCCATATTCAATCATTTCATTTTGTTCATTTTCAAATCTCTCCACTCTTTTCTCATGCAAAAATTCTCTTTCAACTTTCTTCATGGCTTTAGCTTTCTCCCATTCCTCTATACGTGATTTGAGGGTAACCTGATGATGCGATCATGCCAAGGACCAAACTTCTTCAACACATGATCACTTCATGGACGTTCTGCCTTGTTGATTCTAAGGGAGTCTTACCTTATTTTATTATTTATTTACTCATTTATGCATTACATGTCACGTGAATATGTTTATCTTATTCTTAATTTTAGCTTGAATATTATATGTTGTCATTTATATGTATAATATATTATATTCATGCATGACTTATTAATTCACATCTTTATATAACTCATTCAATGCATATGCATTCATAGTTAGCTCATTTGCATTCATAACACAGGTGGCAAAATGAATTCATAAATATAATAGCTCAATTCCTATCTAATTATTTGTATACATACTTTGTCTAGGTACATTGGATGCTAAGTAGACTAAAGGCAATTGAAGAGTTGGATGGACAGTTCACGTCAGTCCGATTGATCGTAATTTTTGAACATGTTCTGAGCATCTTTGGGTGATGAAGTCTTTAACATTTAATCTCCTATCTCTTAGATTTCCAACGCACTTTGAATCATATCAATCCGATATTGGGAACTCAAGATATACCCAGATTAATTAAGACAGTGCAAGCTGGAAATAAGTACGGGATTTACACCAAATGAAGAGCCATGTTCACACCTGATACATTTCCACCTTCATGAATCCATTTATGGTGTTTACAATCATACAAGGAGGCTAAAGGACTTGTTCATATTCAAGGGAGATGGATGCATTATTTTCAAACTCATTCACCAAATCCAAGTGCATGAAGGGAGCCTATGAGTCACGTTCACACTTGGTGCATGCATTCCAAAGGGGGCCGAACATACAATGAAACATTCCTGAAAAATTCATGCAAGGAAATAAACCAACATGTTCACATCAAGAGAGGATGAATTCGGCTATGAAGATGTATTCACTTAAATGGATGAATATTCATTTATTTTATTAGTCCATGAACTTGCATAGGGGACGTACATTGTATCTACTTAAGGATGAACATTCATCCATGAATGTTCAATCATTGAATCTTGTAGGTGCATCCTAGACATCTCTTAGGCCTATAAATAGCTTTCCATTTCATTTGTAGAAAGGAATTCACTTTGTTTAATCAAATATTTGTGAGAGTTTCTCTCTTTAGTTCTTAAGTGAACTTTATCGACTTATCAAGCTTATACTTGTGGCGTCACCCCTATCTATGTCACCCTGATACTTCTGGTTCCTATCTCTTTATAGATAGTGGGTCAAAGTCCTTGTTTACCATCCCTTAAAGAAGCAATATAATGTCTGGGTCTTTGTTCTTTAACATTGGTTCTTCTTTGAGTCTTCTTTGAGATACTACTTTTCATATTCATCTCCATCACATTTATTCTACTTCCATTACCATACTTCATCATTTCCTTTAAATATATCACCAACTTATATATATATTTCCGCTTCCATATTTATCTTTCCATTTCATTACTTCCATTTAACTATTTTTTAGCTTTCTTGTTTGTGCAAGATCCTTGTTGCTTTCATAGATCGAAATAATCAAAGGTACAATCTTGACTTCACCATCCATCCAAGTGAGGCTAGGTTAAACTGTATCATATGGTATCAGAGCTAAGGTGGATTGCAACAAGAACAAGCAAAAGCAGCATCCTACCATTCAATAAAAAGAAAATCAAAAAGAGAAGTGCAAAAAAAATCAGCATGTTAATCCCAACATCAACAAGGGATTCCAAGTGAAGAAAAACTAAAGAAAAGAAGCAAAGAAAGCAAAATGCAAAGAGGTGCCAAAGGTGACAAGCAACATCATCATTCCAACCGATCCTAAAGAAGTCTTCAAGACCTTTGATTGTTTCTTCTAGGAAGGTGGTGAGTATCTTTGTATAGTAAGTGAACCTTTCTTTCTTTTTATTCCTTTTTTTAAGACCACCCTTCATTATTTAATCTTTCTACCTTTCTATTTTTTCCTCTACGCTAACAAATTTTTCAGCCGGCGTCCATAGCACTTGAAAGGTCTCGAGTTAGTTCTTTTAAGAACTTTACAAGAGAGGAACGAGTGAAAAAAGGCTAATCGAGTGTGTGAGATCAGAAGGGGAATTACAAAAGCCAATGACATATTCCCGAGTGAAACACGAGTGCTTGAGTGGAGTGACATCACAATATTTTTTTGGAGTGACCGTGAGGTTTTGTTGTGTGAAATTTGGTAAGGTCCTAATTTTCACATTTCAAATTTTTACTAACAATGTTATTTGATCTTTCCTCTTCCCAAGCAATAGAGAACATTCAACAAAGAGAGAATGCATTTAATACTCATTGCCATGTAAACGGAAAAGATGGCAAAGTATGTCTTGTAGCCATTGATAGTGGAAGTTGTACAAACATTGCAAGCACATACATGGTCAAGAAGTTGGGACTTATAACATTCAAACATCCCAACCCATACATTTTGCAAGGATTAAATGAAGATGAAGAGTTTGAAGTCATAGAACAAGTACTTGTGCCCTTTTCAATTGGGAGATATGAAGATGAAGTCTTTTGTGATGTTGCCTCCATTAATTCAAGCCATCTACTTTTCGGTTGACCTTGGCAGTTTGGTAAACAAGCATTGTATGATGGGTTTTCCAATAAATATTCATTCAAACACCAAGGGAGAAAGATCACGTTGGTCCCAATGTGCCCAAATCAAGTCCATGAATGCTAAGAGACCCTTAAGTCGCGTATAGAGAAATGGGAGGAAACTAAATCCAAGACTTTTGGAGTTGAAAATAAGAGTGATTTTGTGTGAGAAATCCATTGGAGTAATTGAAAATGAGAGTAAGAGCATTGAGAGTGAAGATGAGTGTGTTGTAAAACATGAGAGTGAGATTGAAGAGAGAATTCAAAACAAACATGAGCATGAGAGAAAAGAAGGTGAGGAGAATGAAGTGTTACTTTATACTACTCAATCTTTTCTTCCAATTCATTCATTTGATTTGCAGGTTATTCTAAAGGCCATACCATTGAAAATTGATGAATCACATTTGTCCATTGAAGTTCCAAAGGTTGTAACATTTGGTATTCCAAAGCATGTGCTCTTTGACATTCGAAGTACATTCATTCTACATTCAAAGTTCAAACAACCTTATGAAAGGGAAGTTTTAACGAACCAAATTTCATTCATGAACTTTAATGAATCTTGTACGTTCATTCACATTGTTAATGATGTTTCATGTTCTAACTTATTTCTATTTTGTAGCACATTGAATCATTTACATGGAAGTGTTCTTTCTTGTGATCATCAATTCAAGGAAAAGAAACGAACATTATCTAACTATTCAAGATTCATAATGTGGAAGGGTACACAGACTAAAGTTGGCATGCCTTACCTACTTGAAGGATTCAAAGAAATTCATGCATACCCTAATAGGCGTAATGATCTTCATTCATCCTTTCTTACACCAATGGATCAATCAATGACAAAAACCTTCGATTTGAGGACAAATCGCTCTAAATAAGGGGGGGATGATGCGATCATGCCAAGGACCAAACTTCTTCAACACATGATCACTTCATGGACGTTCTGCCTTGTTGATTCTAAGGGAGTCTTACCTTATTTTATTATTTATTTACTCATTTATGCATTACATGTCACGTGAATATGTTTATCTTATTCTTAATTTTTGCTTGAATATTATATGTTGTCATTTATATGTATAATATATGATATTCATGCATGACTTATTAATTCACATCTTTATATAACTCATTCAATGCATATGCATTCATAGTTAGCTCATTTGCATTCATAACACAGGTGGCAAAATGAATTCATAAATATAATAGCTCAATTCCTATCTAATTATTTGTTTACATACTTTGTCTAGGTACATTGGACGCTAAGTAGACTAAAGGCAATTGAAGAGTTGGATGGACAGTTCACGTCAGCCCGATTGATCGTAATTTTTGAACATGTTCCGAGTATATTTGGGTGATGAAGTCTCTTAAAATTTAATCTCCTATCTCTTAGCTTTCCAACGCACTTTGAATCATATCAATCCGATATTGGGAACTCAAGATATACCCAGATTAATTAAGACAGTGCAGGCTGGAAATAAGTACGGGATTTACACCAAATGAAGAGCCATGTTCACACCTGATGCATTTCCACCTTCATGAATCCATTTATGGCGTGTACAATCATACAAGGAGGCTAAAGGACTTGTTTATATTCAAGGGAGATGGATGCATTATTTTCAAACTCATTCACCAAATCCAAGTGCATGAAGGGAGCCTATGAGTCACGTTCACACTTGGTGCATGCATTCCAAAGGGGGCCGAACATACAATGAAACATTCCTGAAAAATTCATGCAAGGAAATAAACCAACATGTTCACATCAAGAGAGGATGAATTCGGCTATGAAGATGTATTCACTTAAATGGATGAATATTCATTTATTTTATTAGTCCATGAACTTGTATAGGGGACGTACATTGTATCTACTTGAGGATGAACATTCATCCATGAATGTTCAATCATTGAATCTTGTAGGTGCATCCTAGACATCTCTTAGGCCTATAAATAGCTTTCCATTTCATTTGTAGAAAGGAATTCACTTTGTTTAATCAAATATTTGTGAGAGTTTCTCTCTTTAGTTCTTAAGTGAACTTTATCGACTTATTAAGCTTATACTTGTGGCGTCACCCCTATCTATGTCACCCTGATACTTCTGGTTCCTATCTCTTTATAGATAGTGGGTCAAAGTCCTTATTTACCATCCCTTAAAGAAGCAATATAAAGTCTGGGTCTTTGTTCTTTAACATTGGTTCTTCTTTGAGTCTTCTTTGAGATACTACTTTTCATATTCATCTCCATCACCTTTATTCTACTTCCATTACCATACTTCATCATTTTCTTTAAACATATCACCAACTTATATATATATTTCCGCTTCCATATTTATCTTTCCATTTTATTACTTCCATTTAACTATTTTTTTAGCTTTCTTGTTTGTGCAAGATCCTTGTTGCTTTCCTAGATCGAAACAATCAAAGGTACAACCTTGACTTCACCATCCATCCAAGTGAGGCTAGGTTGAACTTATCATATGGTAACAGAGCTAAGGTGGATTGCAACAAGAACAAGCAAAAGCAACATCCTACCATTCAATAAAAAGAAAATCTCCAAGTGAAGAAAAACTAAAGAAAAGAAGCAAAGAAAGTAAAATGCAAAGAGGTGCCAAAGGTGACAAGCAACATCATCATTCCAACCGATCCTAAAGAAGTCTTCAAGACCTTTGATTGTTTCTTCTAGGAAGGTGGTGAGTATCTTTGTATAGTAAGTGAACCTTTCTTTTTTTTTATTGCTTTTTTAAGACCACCCTTCATTATTTAATCTTTCTACCTTTCTATTTTTTCCTCTACGCTAACAAATTTTTCAGCCGGCGTCCATAGCACTTGAAAGGTCTCGAGTTAGTTCTTTTAAGAACTTTACAAGGGAGGAACGAGTGGAAAAAGGCTAATCGAGTGTGTGAGATCAGAAGGGGAATTACAAAAGCCAATGACATATTCCCGAGTGAAACACGAGTGCTTGAGTGGAGTGACATCACAATGTTTTTTTGGAGTGACCGTGAGGTTTTGTTGTGTGAAATTTGGTAAGGTCCTAATTTTCACATTTCAAATTTTTACTAACAATGTTATTTGATCTTTCCTATTCCCAAGCAATAGAGAACATTCAACAAAGAGAGAATGCATTTCATACTCGTTGCCATGTAAACGGAAAAGATGGCAAAGTATGTCTTGTATCCATTGATAGTGGAAGTTGTACAAACATTGCAAGCACATACATGGTCAAGAAGTTGGGACTTATAACATTCAAACATCCCAGCCCATACATTTTGCAAGGATTAAATGAAGATGAAGAGTTTGAAGTCATAGAGCAAGTACTTGTGCCCTTTTCAATTGGGAGATATGAAGATGAAGTCTTTTGTGATGTTGCCTCCATTAATTCAAGCCATCTACTTTTCGGTCGACCTTGGCAGTTTGATAAACAAGCATTGTATGATGGGTTCTCCAATAAATATTCATTCAAACACCAAGGGAGAAAGATCACATTGGTTCCAATGTGCCCAAATCAAGTCCATGAATGCCAAGAGACCCTTAAGTCGCGTATAGAGAAATGGGAGGAAACTAAATCCATGAAGAAATTTGAAAGAGAAGTTTTACATGAAAAACAAATAAGAGTGGAGAGAGCTGAACATGCACAAATCAAAGAAGAACATCATGAGAAAACCAAGACTTTTGGAGTTGAAAATAAGAGTGATTTTGTGTGAGAAATCCATTGGAGTAATTGAAAATGAGAGTAAGAGCATTGAGAGTGAAGATGAGTGTGTTGTAAAACATGAGAGTGAGATTGAAGAGAGAATTCAAAACAAACATGAGCATGAGAGAAAAGAAGGTGAGGAGAAGGAAGTTTTACTTTATACTAATCAATCTTTTCTTCCAATTCATTCATTTGATTTGCAGGTTATTCCAAAGGCCATACCATTGCAAATTGATGAATCACATTTGTCCATTGAAGTTCCAAAGGTTGTAACATTTGGTATTCCAAAGCATGTGCTCTTTGACATTCGAAGTACATTCATTCTACATTCAAAGTTCAAACAACCTTATGAAAGGGAAGTTTCAACGAACCAAATTTCATTCATGAACTTTAATGAATCTTGTACGTTCATTCACATTGTTAATGATGTTTCATGTTCTAACTTATTTCTATTTTGTAGCACATTGAATCATTTACATGGAAGTGTTCTTTCTTGTGATCATCAATTCAAGGAAAAGAAACGAACATTATCCAACTATTCAAGATTCATAATGTGGAAGGGTACACAGACTAAAGTTGGCATGCCATTCCTACTTGAAGGATTCAAAGAAATTCATGCATACCCTAATAGGCGTAATGATCTTCATTCATCCTTTCTTACACCAATGGATCAATCAATGACAAAAGCCTTCGATTTGAGGACAAATCGCTCTAAATAAGGGGGGATGATGCGATAATGCCAAGGACCATACTTCTTCAACACATGATCACTTCATGGACGTTCTGCCTTGTTGATTCTAAGAGAGTCTTACCTTATTTTATTATTTATTTACTCATTTATGCATTACATGTCACGTGAATATGTTTATCTTATTCTTAATTTTTGCTTGAATATTATATGTTGTCATTTATATGTATAATATATGATATTCATGACTGACTTATTAATCCACGTCTTTATATAACTCATTCAATGCATATGCATTCATAGTTAGCTCATTTGCATTCATAACACAGGTGGCAAAATGAATTCATAATTATAATAGCTCAATTCCTATCTAATTATTTGTTTACATACTTTGTCTAGGTACATTGGATGCTAAGTAGACTAAAGGCAATTGAAGAGTTGGATGGACAGTTCACATCAGTCAGATTGATCGTAATTTTTGAACATGTTCCAAGCATCTTTGGGTGATGAAGTCTCTTAACATTTAATCCCCTATCTCTTAGCTTTCCAACGCACTTTGAATCATATCAATCCGATATTGGGAACTGATGATATACCCAGATTAATTAAGACAGTGCAGGCTGGAAATAAGTACGGGATTTACACCAAATGAAGAGCCATGTTCACACCTGATGCATTTCCACCTTCATGAATCCATTTATGGTGTGTAAAATCATACAAGGAGGCTAAAGGACTTGTTCATATTCAAGGGAGATGGATGCATTATTTTCAAACTCGTTCACCAAATCCAAGTGCATGAAGGGAGCCTATGAGTCACGTTCACACTTGGTGCATGCATTCCAAATGGGGCCGAACATACAATGAAACATTCCTGAAAATATGCAAGGAAATAAACCAACATGTTCACATCAAGAGAGGATGAATTCGGCTATGAAGATGTATTCACTTAAATGGATGAATATTCATTTATTTTATTTGATGTGAGTACACCAACGCTACCTTCAAAGGATATGGAAGTAATGCCACAAGGACCAATAACTCGATCAAGAGCCAAACTTTTCAGGGAAGCTCTTACTACCAAATGCATTAAAACCTTTGAATCATTTAGAAATGCATCCCCAAATAATAGATTATATAATATGTTTTATGTTGACATATAATATAAACTATGAACCACATATTTATATCTTATATTACTTAGCTTATAAATATTTTCTTTTGTAGGTGCATGTTCGGCCATATGATGGGAGCTGACTTAAAGCTAGCATTGGAGTCCAAGAGCTATGGAAACTTAACTAGGACAACTCCGGGACAACTCAAGAACATTTTGGGACAAAGTTTCCAGCTGACCCCCGAGCTCATAGCTCACTTGAGCTGGATTTTTGAGCTAGCTAGAGACTTCATTTCAGCTGGAGAGTTGCACCATCATCTTCACCACACAGAGCACTACAAATATGGTCTAGGTCAATTTTTGTGGATTCGTACCTTTCCGCGAAGAGTTGCCTTTCCGAGAAGTGCCTTTTCACAAGGAGCTGTCCTATGACTTGTACACATGCCCTTCATCTATGGCCAGCTCAATTTCAGCTCAAACTCATGAGAAGTAGCTCAAATGATGAAAGGTTGCTTCACACAAATGTGACCTTTCATAATTAGTTGCTGCCCCATTGATGCCATGTCACCTAGACACATGTTTGATGCCAAGTCACGCCTAAGTTGCTGTTCATCTTCACGCCACGGAGGAGTCCACGCCTTAAGCATTCTACACCATCCATGTGAGTGCCACATGACCAGCCACTCATGTACTTTGCATGTGAATGAAATAGGTGCCAAAATGAAGAGGCTTCTCTCTATTCGGCCTAAACATCATCATGCTTCAAGTTGGCGCCAAGATGAAGAGATATGGGAACCATTCGGCCAAAGACATCTCCCCTCATCCAAGCATCATTTATTTTCGTTTTAAGACATGTACTTTGCCGAAAAGGCATGTATTTATTCGGCCAAGCCTTTACAAATCTATAAATAGGCCTTGGCATTCATTTGTAAACTACACCCTTTTGATATTAAAAATCCTTTGTGAGATTATTCTCTCTTCAAGTTCTTTTAGAACTATATCGATTAAGCAAGCCTTTCTAAAGCTTGTGGCGTCATTCCTTCACCTTGATACTTCTGGTTCCTAGTTTAAATAACTAGTGGGTCAAAGTCCTTTCATACCATCCCTTATAAAACTTATAAGAAATGGGTCTTTGCTCCTTAATAGCATTGGTTCCTTCTTAGTTTTATAAGATACAATCTGTCCATCACCATTATCACGCCTATATCATCCACATATTCCATCACCATATCACGCCTATATTATCCCCAACTTATAAATTTCCATTTCTTCATATTTGAATTATCCTTCATCCTCAACAAGGCATTCATCCATCACCACCATTGGAGGCCGAATCCATCATCACTTGAAGGATCATTCTACAACACTTCCGCAGCCCTTCTTGATAACATTCCTTTCCATTTCTATTCATTCCAATTCCATTCACTTTTAATTTCTTAATTATCATATTAATTAAACAATTCTTCTTCATTGTGCAGATTACTTTCAATCCAAGGTGTAGCATTTGGTGTCTCTCCTAGATTAGGAAACAACAAGGTTGCCAACTTCTCCATTATTGAAGAAGCCTGCTTAGCTTTACATCAAGCGGTAATCAGAGGTTTGGTGGATTGACATACAAAGTGCTACAAAAAAAAAGCAACAAGAAAGAAGAAAACAAAAAAAGAAAAGAAAAAGACTCCTACATCAAATTTGGAGTGCAAAATAAAGAAAAGAAAAAAAAAGAAGAAAATCAAAAGAAAAAGAAAAGTGAAGCAAGTTGCAAAGTACACTCAAAGAGAAGCACCATACAATCTGCCCAACATCAAACTTGAAGAAGGTATCCTTGTTGTTTCTTGTGAAGGAAGATAGTAAGTGTTGCAACTTGAGTTGTAAGTTATCTTCACTTATTTACTATTTCATTTCCTTTTCTTTCATTTTTTCTTATTCCATTACCTTATCATCTTTCTTAACCTTTTCTAGCCTATCCTTTATCATATACCCTAACCATTTCTAAACCGACGCACAAACTAAAAAAACTTGCTCAATCTTGAGTTAGTTCTAAAAAAGGACCTACAAGAGAGAATCGAGCGGTAAAAGGCAAATGAGAGGGTGAGATCAGAAGGGGGATCAGAAAAAGCCAAGGATCATATCCTCGAGTGCAAACATGAGAGTGAGTGGAGTGCAATCTGAATTTTCTTGGAGAGATCACGTGAGGTTCTTGTGAGTGTGCTGGTAAGGTTTTAATTTATTCTTTTATTTTACTAACCATGTCACAAGAATTGTTTGATTTCCATTCAGTTTCGAGACAAGCTTTTGTCATCAAAAAGGCTTTAAGCACTCAAATCATAGAAGATGACCAAAGAGAAAACATCTTCCATACTCGTTGTCATGTAAACAACAAGGTTTGTTTTATGATCATCGATGGAGGAAGTTGTACGAATGTTGCAAGCACTCTTATGGTGGAAAAACTTGGCTTAAAGACTTCTAAGCATCCAAACCCATATAAACTTCAATGGTTAAATGATGGTGGGGAAGTAAGAATCACAAAGCAAGTTGTCATTCCATTCTCAATTGGCAAATATCAAGATGAAGTCCTTTGTGATGTTGTACCAATGGATACTGGACATATACTTTTGGGAAGACCATGGCAATTCGACCGACTAGCAATCCATGATGGGTTTACCAACAGATATACTATCATTCATAATGATAAGAAATTCACTTTGACGCCACTATCTCCTAGTCAAGTGAATGAAGATCAAATTCATTTGAAGAAAAACATGGAGTCAATCAAAAACAATGAAAAAGAAACGACTAAAGCATTGAACATATATGCTGGAAGAAAGGAGATTCGGAAACATTTGCTGTCACATAAGGCTTTAATTGTACTAATGTACAAGGAAAGTCTACTTTTAACTAATCTCCAAGAAGGTTTGCCTTCTTCTGTTGTTTCTCTTTTTACAGGAATTTGAAGCCATGTTTCCAGAAGATATACCAAGAGGACTTCAGCCTCTTCGAGGAATTGAACATCAAATCGATTTCATTCCTGGTGCCACCATACCAAACAAACCAGCCTATAGAAGTAATCCGGAGGAAACAAATGAACTTCAAAAACAAGTTGGTGAGTTAATGGAAAAGGGGTACATTCGAGAAAGCCTAAGTCCATGTGCTGTTCCTGTTTTGCTTGTACCAAAGAAGGATGGTTCATGGAGAATGTGTGTAGATTGTCGAGCAGTTAATCAGATCACTATCAAATACCGACATCCAATTCCAAGGCTTGACGATATGCTGGATGAACTAAGTGGTGCAACCATCTTCTCCAAAATTGATCTTAAAAGTGGATATCATCAGATTAGGATGCGAGAAGGAGATGAATGGAAAACTGCTTTCAAAACAAAGCAAGGATTGTACGAATGGTTGGTTATGCCTTTTGGACTAACCAATGCACCTAGTACTTTCATGAGGTTAATGAACCATGTACTTTGGGCTTTTATTGGTAAGTTTTGTGTGGTATATTTCGATGATATTTTGATTTATAGCCATACTTTGGATGATCACGTGCAACATTTGAGGTCAGTACTTGAAACTCTTCAAAAAGAGAAACTTTATGCTAACCTTCAAAAATGTTCTTTTTGCACTAACAAGCTTACATTCTTAGGATTTATTGTAAGTTCACAGGGACTTGAAGTAGATCCAGAAAAGATTAAAGCAATTTAGGACTGGCCAAGACCTACATCAATAAGCCAAGTCAGAAATTTTCATGGACTTGCAAGTTTTTACCAGAGATTTGTGCCCAATTTTAGTTCTATTGACTCTCCCTTAACTGGGGTAATTAAAAAGAATTCTACCTCTGAATGGGGCAAAGAACAAGAAGAAGCATTCACGGCCATCAAGGAATGCTTGACTAAAGCACCGCTTCTGGTACTTCCTAATTTCGATAAAACTTTTGAAATAGAATGTGATGCTTCTGGAATTGGTATAAGTGCCGTTTTGACTCAAGAGGGACGACCAGTTGCATACTTTAGTGAATAGTTAAGTGGTGCTTCACTAAACTATCCTATTTATGACAAAGAGATGTATTCTCTTATAAGGGCATTAGAGACGTGGCAACACTATCTATGGCCCAAGGAATTTGTCATTCATACTGATCACGAGGCATTGAAGCATATTAAAAGCCAACACAAACTCAACAAACGACATGCCAAGTGGATAGAATTTCTTGAGTCCTTCCCATACGTCATTCACTACAAGAAAGGTAAAGAGAATGTTGTTGCAGATGCCCTTTAACGAAGGTATGTTCTTCTTAACACCTTAAACTCTAAGTTACTTGGTTTTTCTTTCCTTAAAGATTACTATGCTAATGATCATGATTTTGGAGAGAAATACAAGTCTTGTGAAAAGGGTGCAGTGGAGAAATTCTATAGACATGATGGGTACCTATTCAAGGAGGAAAGGCTATGTATTCCACAAGGTTCCTTTCGAGAAGTATTGGTATGAGAAGCACATGAAGGAGGGCTCATGGGACATTTTGGAATCGGTAAGACATTGGAAATCTTGAAAGAACATCTCTATTGGCCTAAGATGAAAAGGGATGCTGAACGGGTTTGTGATAGATGCATCGTTTGCAAAAAGGCTAAGTCAAAGGTCATGCCTCATGGACTTTACACACCTCTTCCCATTCCTATAGCACCATGGGTTGATATTTCCATGGATTTTGTAATGGGTCTTCCAAAAACAAGAAATGGGCGAGATTCTATATTTGTGGTGGTTGATCAGTTTTCTAAAATGGCCCATTTCATACCATGTCACAAAACCGATGATGAAACCCATGTGGCTAATCTATTCTTCAAAGAAGTTGTGAGATTGCACGGCATACCAAGGACCATTGTTTCTGACCGAGATGTCAAGTTCCTTAGCCATTTTTGGAGAACATTATGGAACAAACTTGGAACTAAATTATTGTTTTTAACAACTTGTCACCCCCAAACTGATGGGCAAACGGAGGTAGTCAACAGAGTATTATCAACATTGTTGAGAGCCATCATCAAGAAAAACATAAAGACTTGGGAAGACTACCTACCACATGTTGAATTTGCTTACAACTGGTTAGTTCAATCGGCCACAAAAATTTCACCATTTGAGGTAGTGTATGGATTCAATCCCTTAACTCCTTTGGACCTTCTTCCTCTACCTCAAGAACAAATGGTTCACAAGGATGGCAAGAATAAGGCTGAGTTCATCAAGAAGTTACATGAACAAGTTCGGCACAATATTGAGAAAAGAACAAAGCAGTATGAGCAACAAGCCAATAAGGGATGTAAACCGCTCCATTTGGAAGTTGGAGATTGGGTATGGGTGCATTTGCAAAAGGAAAGGTTTCCTACTAAAAGGAAATCTAAGTTTTTACCAAGAGGAGATGGTCCCTTTCAAATCATTGAGAAGATTAATGATAATGCATACAAGTTAGATCTTCCCGGAGAATACAATGTAAGTGCCACATTCAATATAACAGATCTATCTCCAATCAAGGATGATGACAATTGGGGGACAAATCGCATAAAAGAAGGGGGGATGATGTGAGTACACCAACGCCACCTTCAAAGGATATGGAAGTAATGCCACAAGGACCAATAACTCGATCAAGAGCCAAACTTTTCAGGGAAGCTCTTACTACCAAATGCATTAAAACCTTTGAATCATTTAGAAATGCATCCCCAAACAATAGATTATATAATATGTTTTATGTTGACATATAATATAAACTATGAACCACATATTTATATCTTATATTACTTAGCTTATAAATGTTTTCTTTTGTAGATGCATGTTCGGCCATATGATGGGAGCTGACTTAAAGCTAGCATTGGAGTCCAAGAGCTATGGAAACTTAACTAGGATAACTCTGGGACAGCTCAAGAACATTTTGGGACAAAGTTGCCAACTGACCCCCGAGCTCATAGCTCACTTGAGCTGGATTTTTGAGCTAGCTAGAGACTTCATTTCAGCTGGAGAGTTGCACCATCATCTTCACCACATAGAGCACTACAAATATGGTCTAGGTTAATTTTTGTGGATTTTTACCTTTTCACGAAAAGTTGCCATTCCGAGAAGTGTCTTTTCACAATGAGCTGTCCTATGACTTGTACACATCCCTTCATCTATGGCCAGCTCAACTTCAGCTCAAACTCATGAGAAGTAGCTCAAATGATGAAAGGTTGCTTCACACAAATGTGACCTTTCATAATTAGTTGCTGCCCCATTGATGCCATGTCACCTAGACACATGTTTGATGCCAAGTCACGCCTAAGTTGCTGTTCATCTTCACGCCATGGAGGAGTCCACGCCTTAAGCATTCTACACCATCCATGTGAGTGCCACATGACCAGCCACCCATGTGCTTTGCATGTGAATGAAATAGGCGCCAAAATGAAGAGGCTTCTCTCTATTCGGCCTAAACATCATTATGCTTCAAGTTGGCGCCAAGATGAAGAGATATGGGAATCATTCGGCCAAAGACATCTCCCCTCATCCAAGCATCATTTATTTTCGTTTTAAGACATGTACTTTGCCGAAAAGGCATGTATTTATTCGGCCAAGCCTTTACAAATCTATAAATAGGCCTTTAAAAATCTATAAATAGGCCTTGGCATTCATTTTTAAACTACACCCTTTTGATATTAAAAATCCTTTGTGAGATTATTCTCTCTTCAAGTTCTTTTAGAACTATATCGATTAAGCAAGCCTTTCTAAAGCTTGTGGCGTCATTCCTTCACCTTGATACTTCTAGTTCCTAGTTTAAATAACTAGTGGGTCAAAGTCCTTTCATACCATCCCTTATAAAACTTATAAGAAACGGGTATTTTCTCCTTAATAGCTTTGGTTCCTTCTTAGTTTTATAAGATACAATCTATCCATCACCATTATCATGCCTATATCATCACCATATTCCATCACCATATCACGCCTATATTATCCCCAACTTATAAATTTCCATTTCTTCATATTTGAATTATCCTTCATCCTCAACAAGGCATTCGTCCATCACCACCATTGGAGGCCGAATCCATCATCACATGAAGGATCATTCTACAACACTTCCGCAGCCCTTCTTGATAACATTCCTTTCCATTTCTATTCTTTCCAATTCCATTCACTTTTAATTTCTTAATTATCATATTAATTAAACAATTCTTCTTCATTGTGCAGATTACTTTCAATCCAAGGTGTAGCATTTGGTGTCTTTTAGATCGGGAAACAACAAGGTTGCCAACTTCTCCATTATTGAAGAAGCCAGGTTAGCCTTACATCATTATTAGTCCATGAACTTGCATAGGGGACGTACATTGTATCTACTTAAGGATGAACATTCATCCATGAATGTTCAATCATTAAATCTTGTAGGTGCATCCTAGACATCTCTTAGGCCTATAAATAGCTTTCCATTTCATTTGTAGAAAGGAATTCACTTTGTTTAATCAAATATTTGTGAGAGTTTCTCTTTTTAGTTCTTAAGTGAACTTTATCGACTTATCAAGCTTATGCTTGTGGCGTCACCCCTATCTATGTCACCTTGATACTTCTGGTTCCTATCTCTTTATAGATAGTGGGTCAAAGTCCTTGTTTACCACCCCTTAAATAAGCAATATAAAGTTTGTGTCTTTGTTCTTTAACATTGGTTCTTCTTTGAGTCTTCTTTGAGATACTACTTTTCATATTCATCTGCATCACCTTTATTCTACTTCCATTACCATACTTCATCATTTTCTTTAAACATATCACCAACTTATATATATATTTCCGCTTCCATATTTATCTTTCCATTTCATTACTTCCATTTAACTATTTTTTTAGCTTTCTTGTTTGTGCAAGATCCTTGTTGCTTTCCTAGATCGAAACAATCAAAGGTACAACCTTGACTTCACCATCCATCCAAGTGAGGCTAGGTTAAACTGTATCATATGGTATCAGAGCTAAGGTGGATTGCAACAAGAACAAGCAAAAGCAACATCCTACCGTTCGATAAAATGAAAATCAAAAAGAGAAGCGCAAAAAAAAATCAGCAAGTTAATCCCAAAAACAACAAGGGATTCCAAGTGAAGAAAAACTAAAGAAAAAAAACAAAGAAAGTAAAATGCAAAGAGGTGCCAAAGGTGACAAGCAACATCATCATTCCAACCGATCCTAAAGAAGTCTTCAAGACCTTTGATTGTTTCTTCTAGGAAGGTGGTGAGTATCTTTGTATAGTAAGTGAACCTTTATTTCTTTTTATTCATTTTTTTAAGACCACCCTTCATTATTTAATCTTTCTACCTTTCTATTTTTTCCTCTACACTAACAAATTTTTCAGCCGGCGTCCATAGCACTTGAAAAGGTCTTGAGTTAGTTCTTTTAAGAACTTTACAAGAGAGGAACGAGTGGAAAAAGGCTAATCGAGTGCGTGAGATCAGAAGGGGAATTACAAAAGCCAAAGACGTATTCCCGAGTGAAACATGAGTGCTTGAGTGGAGTGACATCACAATGTTTTTTAGAGTGACCGTGAGGTTTTGTTGTGTGAAATTTGGTAAGGTCCTAATTTTCACATTTCAAATTTTTACTAACAATGTTATTTGATCTTTCCTCTTCCCAAGCAATGGAGAACATTCAACAAAGAGAGAATGCATTTCATACTCGTTGCCATGTAAACGGAAAAGATGGCAAAGTATGTCTTGTAGCCATTGATAGTGGAAGTTGTACAAATATTGCAAGCACATACATGGTCAAGAAGTTGGGACTTATAACATTCAAACATCCCAGCCCATACATTTTGCAAGGATTAAATGAAGATGAAGAGTTTGAAGTCATAGAGCAAGTACTTGTGCCCTTTTCAATTGGGAGATATGAAGATGAAGTCTTTTGTGATGTTGCCTCTATTAATTCAAGCCATCTTCTTTTCGATCGACCTTGGCAGTTTGATAAACAAGCATTGTATGATGGGTTCTCCAATAAGTATTCATTTAAACACCAAGGGAGAAAGATCACGTTCGTTCCAATGTACCCAAATCAAGTCCATGAATGCTAAGAGACCCTTATGTCGCGTATAGAGAAATGGGAGGAAACTAAAGCCATGAAGAAATTTGAAAGAGAAGTTTTACATGAAAAACAAATAAGAGTGGAGAGAGTTGAACATGCACAAATCAAAGAAGAACATCGTGAGAAACCAAGACATTGGAGTTGAAAATAAGAGTGTGATTTTGCGTGAGAAATCCATTGGAGTAATTGAAAATGAGAGTAAGAGCATTGAGAGTGAAGATGTGTTGTAAAACATGAGAGTGAGTTGAAGAGAGAATTCAAAACAAACATGAGCATGAGAGAAAGAAGGTGAGGAGAATGAAGTTTACTTTATACTATTCAATCTTTCTTCCAATTCATCATTTGATTTGCAGGTTATTCCAAAGGCCGTACCATTGCAAATTGATTAATCACATTTCCATTGAAGTTCCAAAGGTTGTACATTTGGTATTCCAAAGCATGTGCTCTTGACATTTGAAGTACATTCATTCTACATTCAAGTTCAAACAACTTGAAAGGGAAGTTTCAACAAACCAAATTTCATTCATGAACTTTAATGAATCGTGTACGTTCATTCACATGTTAATGATGTTCATGTTCTAACTTATTTATTTTGCAGCACATTGAATCATTTACATGGAAGTGTTCTTCTTGTGATCATCAATTCAAGGAAGAGAAACGAACATTATCAACTATTCAAGATTATAATGTGGAAGGGTACAAATACTAAAGTTGGCATTCCTTACCTACTTGAAGGATTCAAAGAAATTCATGCAACCCTAATAGGCGTAATGATCTTCATTCATCCTTTCTTACACCAATGATCAATCAATGACAAAAGCCTTCGATTGAGGACAAATCGCTCTAAATAAGGGGGATGATGCGATCATGCCAAGGACCAAACTTCTTCAACACTGATCACTTCATGGACGTTCTGCCTTGTTGATTCTAAGGGAGTCTTACCTTATTTTATTATTATTTACTCATTTATGCATTACATGTCACGTGAATATGTTTATCTTATTCTTAATTTTTGCTTGAATATTATATGTTGTCATTTATATGTATAATATATGATATCATGCATGACTTATTAATTCACATATTTATATAACTCATTCAATGCATATGCATTCATAGTTAGCTCATTTGCATTCATAACACAGGTGGAAAAATGAATTCATAATTATAATAGCTCAATTTCTATCTAATTATTTGTTTACATACTTTGTCTAGGTACATTGGATGCTAAGTAGACTAAAGGCAATTGAAGAGTTGGATGGACAGTTCACGTCAGTCAGATTGATCATAATTTTTGAACATGTTCCGAGCATCTTTGGGTGATGAAGTCTCTTAACATTTAATCCCCTATCTCTTAGCTTTCCAACGCACTTTGAATCATATCAATCCGATATTGGGAACTCAAGATATACCCAGATTAATTAAGACAGTGCAGGCTGGAAATAAGTACAGGATTTACACCAAATGAAGAGCCATGTTCACACCTGATGCATTTCCACCTTCATGAATCCATTTATGGCGTGTACAATCATACAAGGAGGCTAAAGGACTTGTTCATATTCAAGGGAGATGGATGAATTATTTTCAAACTCATTCACCAAATCCAAGTGCATGAAGGGAGCCTATGAGTCACGTTCACACTTGGTGCATGCATTCCAAAGGGGGCCGAACATACAATGAAACATTCCTGAAAATTCATGCAAGGAAATAAACCAACATGTTCACATCAAGAGAGGATGAATTCGGCTATGAAGATGTATTCACTTAAATGGATGAATATTCATTTTATTTTATTAGTCCATGAACTTGCATAGGGGACGTACATTGTATCTACTTAAGGATGAATGTTCAATCATTAAATCTTGTAGGTGCATCCTAGACATCTATTAGGCCTATAGATAGCTTTCCATTTCATTTGTAGAAAGGAATTCACTTTGTTTAATCAAATATTTGTGAGAGTTTCTCTCTTTAGTTCTTAAGTGAACTTTATCGACTTATCAAGCTTATGCTTGTGGTGTCACCCCTATCTATGTCACCCTGATACTTCTGGTTCCTATATCTTTATAGATAGTGGGTCAAAGTCCTTGTTTACCATCCCTTAAAGAAGCAATATAAAGTCTGGGTCTTTTTTCTTTAACATTGGTTCTTCTTTGAGTCTTCTTTGAGATACTACTTTTCATATTCATCTCCATCACCTTTATTCTACTTCCATTACCATACTTCATCATTTCCTTTAAACATATCACCAACTTATATATATATTTCCACTTCCATATTTATCTTCCCATTTCATTACTTCTATTTAACTATTATTTTAGCTTTCTTGTTTGTGCAAGATCCTTGTTGCTTTCCTAGATCGAAACAATCAAAGGTACAACCTTGACTTCACCATCCATCCAAGTGAGGCTAGGTTGAACTGTATCACCTGACATTCATGGACTTGATTTGGAAGCATAGACGCTAATATAATTTTCTTTCCTTGATGTTGGAAAGAGTACTTGTTAGAAAATCCATCATGGGTAACCTTCTTGTCAAACTGTCAAGGACGTCCTAATATAACGTGGCTTGCACTCATGGGCACCACGTCACAAAGGACTTCATCATTGTATCTTCCAATTGAAAAAGGAATAATAACTTGTTTGGTTACTTTGGCTTCCCCCACACATCATTGAGCCACTGAATTTTGTAAGGATGAGGATGCTTGGAAGTCGTTGGACCCAACTTTTCCACCATGTGATTACTTACTATGTTTGTACAACTTCCTCCATCAATGATCACCACACAAACTTTATCTCCCACGTGACATTTTGTATGGAAGATATTTTGTCTCTGTTCCTCTTCTTGACTTTGAATGTTCAAAGTCCTTTTGACTACAAAGATGTTGGATGGAAGAGACATGTTAGCAAATAAGGAAAAAAACGAAATGTGTGTAGGACCTTACCAGAATGTACTCTCACAAAGCCTCACGAATCACTCCAAGGAAACTTGAATGTCACTCAATCCGCTCGTGTTTGCACTCTAGGACTTAATGGCTTTTACTTGTCCTCTTCTTATCTCACACACGCTCCAGCCTTTTTCCTCTCGATTCTCTTGTCTCAAGTTCTAGAGAACTTTACTCAAGACTATATCAAGTAAATTTTACTTGTTTGACGTCGGCTGCAAAAAGGTTAGTAGGAAGGGAAAACAAATATAATGAAAGGGTGGCTTAGAAATAGAAAGAAAAGAACAAAATGGGTTACTTACACAAGTCACTTTACAACCTTCTATCACCACAATCAATTTAAACAGCTTACTTGAATGGCTTGGTGATGAGAATTGTTGATGAGTGCTTCAGTTGTTTTTTTCTTTTCTTCTTTTTGAGTGCTGGAATTTTCTTCTTTTGGAGTGCTTTCTTTTCTGATTTTTCTTTATTTCTTTCACTTTGCACTTCACTTGCACTTCTTATTGTGTTTTTTTTTTGTTGTTGTTGCATGTTGCTTTCTTCCACCAAAGCTCTGATTACCGCTTGATGTAAGGTAATCATGCCTTCTTGTTTGATTGTGGATCTAGGAAGGAAGCAAAACAACATGCACAAGTGAATGGCTCAAAACAGAATGGATAAGGGTGGTAAACGTATGGTTTAATAGGTAGGCTATTTAATAAATGAGAGATGGAAGTGGAAGATGATTGAAATGGTTATGGTTATGGCGATGAAACAAAAAGGATGGTTGTGAGGATAGTATCTTGAAGAATGCTCAAAGAAGAACCAATGCTATAGAGAGAAAAGACCCAATCTTTATATTGTTTCTTTAAGGGGTGGTGTTAAGTACTTTGACCCACTAGTTATATGAACTGGGAACTAGAAGTATCAAGATGAAAGAAGAGGGTTGATGCCACAAGTATAAAATACTTGATAAGTCGATAAAAAGTCACCAAGACTTAAGAAAGAGAATAATCTCACTTATATTAAAATAAAAGGTCTGATTACAAATGAAATAGGAAAGCCTATTTATAGTTTTTGAAGGCACTTGGCCGAATAGGTACATGTTGGTTCGGCCAGCCCTTGTACCTTCCTAAAATGACATGATTTTGAAGGATTATATGAATGGATGGTGATGCCTTTGGTGAGGTTGCAAACATAAGATGATGTCTTAAAGTTCATGGAATGAAGATAGGAAACAACTAGGCGTGAATTAGCTTCCAACATGCATCTAGGTGACATGATATCAATTGGGCAGCCTAGAGATGAACTAGCTTTAAGGTAAGCTAGGTGAGTGTCTTGGTAGCTAACTAGGTGAGTTATAGCTTGATAAACTCAAGCTAGTTAGCTTTGGTCTTCTCAGCTCCTCAGCTACTCTCCCAGCTACTTCCAACTACCTTTAGTCCACTTTTCAGTACCTTGGTCCAAAACTCTCCTCCAGCTAAGTTCAGCTACATGCTAGCTCCTCCAGCTAAGTTGAGCTTTCCTTAGTGTACCACTAGCTGCCATATTCCATGTGAGCTATTTGTGAGCTGCATTTGATGTCCAAATAATCCAACAAGCTACCCCAACGTGTGCCATGATCCAATGTACCTACATGTGCAAGGAAATAAGGTAAGTCCATGGAATTGAGCTGTTATGAGCTAAATACATTGCTGCCATGTATGATTATGGTTATGTGAGCTATGTTTGAAGGTCATGAGCTAATTATATCATCTCAAAATATGTGTAAGATAATGCATGAAGCTTTAGAGCTAATATGAATGCATATGAACTAATGAAATGATTTATAATGATGATGCCTTGATGTATATATGATAACCATGCTTAATATGATTATAAGACTATCCTAGCATGCTTATAACATTGTGTATCAATCATAAAGATATGGGTATATGTTGTTTGCATGAATATCATATAACATGGTTGATGTAGGGTACTTGTATCTTTTCAAATGATTGTGGATCTAGGAAGGAAGCAAAACAACCTGCAAAGTGAATGGCTCAAAATAGAATGGTTAAGGGTGGTAGACGTATGGGTAAATTGGTAGGCTATTTAAATAATGAGTAATGGAAGCGGAAGATAGTTGATAAGGCTATGGTTATGGAGATGAAATAAAAGGATGGTTGTGAGGATAGTATCTTGAAGAAATCTCAAAGAAGAACCAATGCTATAGAGAGAAGAGACCCAATCTTTATATTGCTTCTTCAAGGGATGGTGTTAAGTACTTTGACCCACTAGTTATATGAACTAGGAACCAGAAGTATCAAGATGAAAGAAAGGGGTTGACGCCACAAGTATAAAATACTTGATAAGTCGATAAAAAGTCACCAGGACTTAAGAAGAGAATAATCTCACTTTAATTGAATAAAAGGTCTACTTGCAAATGAAATAAAATGGCCTATTTATAGTTTTTGAAGGGACTTGGCCGAATAGGTACATGTTGGTTCGGCCAGCCCTTGTACCTTCCTAAAATGACATGATTTTTAATGAAAAAACAAGACTTTAATGAAAATACATGCTCTTGGCCGAATGGTTATGTGTTGGTTCGGCCCTAAGGATGATTTGAATGTATTTGGAAGTTATTTGGGCGCCGAAATGAAGAGGAAAGAGTCTTTGGCCGAATAGGAAGCATCCCTTGGTGTTTTGGCGCCAATTTGATGTCACATGGAGTGTACATGCTTGAATGATGCACATGGCAGCCTACATGAATGCACATGGGTCTTCTTGTTATGCTTTGATGAGGTTGCAACCATAGGATGATGTCTTGAAGTCCATGGAATAAAGATAGGCAACAATTAGGCGTGAATTAGCTTCCAACATGCATCTAGGTGACATGGCATCCATTGGGCAGCCTAGAGATGAACTAGCTTCAAGGTAAGCTAGGTGAGTGTCTTGGTAGCTAACTAGGTGAGTTATAGCTTGATGAACTCAAGCTAGTTAGCTTTGGTCTTCTCAACTCCTCAGCTACTCTCCCAGCTACTTCCAGCTACCTCTAGTCCACTTTTCAGTAATTTGGTCCAAAGCTCTCCTCCAGCTAAGTTCAGCTACATGCTAGCTCCTCCAGCTAAGTTTAAGCTCCTTATGTGATGAAATGAGCTGCCATAATGTTCATGAGCTAGTGTGAGCTGTTGTGCTTGTCCTTTTAGCTAGCCAAGCTACCATAATATGTCTTGTTTTGTGTTTCACCTATAGGAATCACCAAACAAATAAAATAAGCAATGTGTGAGCTCATTTAAGGTAAAATGCATGCTGCCGTGAGGTGTTTGAGTGATATGAGCTATGAATGCATGTCATGAGCTAAGTACATAATGATATAACATATGTAAGCTAATGTATAAGACCTAGGAGCTAGAATGAATGCACGTGAGCTAACAAATGAATGATTAAGCATTCTGCCATTTCACGAATGAATTGAATCATGCTTAAATGAATGCAAGACTAATATAGCATACTTAACACACTTGAAATAACATTGTGCATCAATTATAAAGATGTGAATGCATGAATATCATATAATATGGTATTCATAAATGATAAATGGAAACATGTAATAATAATATCCTAAGAAATGATATGTAATCATAACATATATTTGAATAATATTAAAACATGATCAAATAAGCATAGGATAATAATATGATAATTTAAACAAACATGTGAATGCATGCTTATGATAGAATAGAATGTATAAATGATATAGTATAAGATAGGGTAATGAAGAACTTCCTTAGAAACAGCTTTGAAGAACATCCATGGTGTGTTCAAGTCATGGAGAAAGTTGGAGCTTGTTTGGATTGTATCATTTTTCCTCTCAATTCTCTTATCCCAAGTTCTAGAGGATTTTACTCAAGACTGTATCAGGTAAATTTTACATGTTTAACGTCGGCTGCAAACGGGTTAGTAGGAAGAGAAAACAAATATAATAAAAGGGTGGCTTAGAAATAGAAAGAAAAGAATAAAAGGGTTACTTACACAAGTCACTTCACAACCTTCTATCACCACAATCAATCTAAAAGGCTTACTTGAATGGCTTGGTGATGAGAGTTGTTGATGAGTGCTTCAACTTTCTTTCTTTCCTTTTCTTCTTTTTGAGTGCTGGAAATTTTTCTTTTGGAGTGCTTAATTCCTTTTATGATTTTTTTCTTGATTTCTTTGACTTTGCACTTCTTTTTTTATTTTTGTTGTTGTTGCACATTGCTTTCTTCCACCAAAGCTCTTATTACCACTTGATGTAAGGCTCTTCTGATGCCTTGATAAATGATTGTGGATCTAGGAAGGAAGCAAAACAACCTGCGAAGTGAATGGCTCAAAACAGAATGGTTAAGGGTGGTAGGCGTATGGTGAATAGGTGGGCTATTTAAAAAGGAAGCGGAAGAATGGTTGATTAGGCTATGGTTATGGTTTATGAAACAAAAGGGATGGTAGTGAGGATAGTATCTTGAAAAAGACTCAAAGAAGAACCAATGCTATATAGAGCAAAAACCCAGACTTTATATTTCTTCTTCAAGGGGTGGTGATAAGTACTTTACCCACTAGTTATATGAACTAGGAACCAGAAGTATCAAGTTGAAAGAAAGGGGTTGATGCCACAAGTATAAAATATACTTGATAAGTCGATAAAAGTCACCAGGACTTAAGGAAGAGAATAATCTCACTTTAATTAAAATAGAGGTCTGATTACAATTGAACTATAATGGCCTATTTATAATTTTTGAAGGGACTTGGCCGAATAGGTACATGTTGGTTCGGCCAGCCCTTGTACCTTCCTAAAATGACATGATTTTTATTGAAAAAACAAGACTTTAATGAAAATACATGCTCTTGGCTGAATAGTTATGTGTTGGTTCGGCCCTAAGGATGATTTGAATGCATTTGGAAGTTATTTGGGCGCCAAAATGAAGAGGAAAGAGTCTTTGGCCGAATAGGAAGCATCCCTTGGTGTTTTGGCGCCAATTTGATGTCACATGAAGTGCACATGCTTGAATGATGCACATGGCAGCCTACATGAATACACATGGGTCTTATTGCTATGCTTTGATGAGGTTGCAACCATAAGATGATGTCTTGAAGTCCATGGAATGAAGATAGGCAACAACTAGGCGTGAATTAGCTTCCAATGTGTATCTAGATGACATGGCATCCATTGGGTAGCCTAGAGATAAACTAGCTTCAAGGTAAGCTAGATGAGTGTCTTGGTAGCTAACTAGGTGAGTTATAGCTTGATAAACTCAAGCTAGTTAGCTTTGGTCTTCTCAGCTCCTCAGCTACTCTCCCAGCTACTTCCAGCTACCTCTAGTCCACTTTTCAGTAATTTGGTCCAAAGCTCTCCTCCAGCTAAGTTCAGCTACATGCTAGCTCCTCCAGCTAAGTTTAAGCTCCTTATGTGATGAAATGAGCTGCCATAATGTTCATGAGCTAGTGTGAGCTGTTGTGCTTGTCCTTTTAGCTAGCCAAGCTACCATAATATGCCTTGTTTTGTGTTTCACTATAGGAATCACCAAACAAATAAAACTCTCCTCCAGCTAAGTTCAGCTACATGCTAGCTCCTCCAGCTAAGTTTAAGCTCCTTATGTGATGAAATGAGCTGCCATAATGTTCATGAGCTAGTGTGAGCTGTTGTGCTTGTCCTTTTAGCCAAGCTACCATAATATGCTTGTTTTGTGTTTCACCTATAGGAATCACCAAACAAATAAAATAAGCAATGTGTGAGCTCATTTAAGGTAAAATGCATGATGTGTGAGGTTTTGAGTGATATGAGCTATGAATGATGTCATGAGCTAAGTACATAATGATATAACATATGTAAGCTAATGTATAAGACCTAGGAGCTAGAATGAATGCACGTGAGCTAACAAATGAATGATTAAGCATTCTACCATTTCACGAATGAATTGAATCATGCTTAAATGAATGCAAGATAATATAACATACTTAACACACTTGAAAACATTGTGCATCAATTATAAGATGTGAATGCATGAATATCATATAATATGGTATCATAAATGATAAACATGTATAATAATCCTAATAATTAACATGTAATTAATGAAAAAATGATGCATTGATAGAAATGATAGTATAAGATAGGGTAATGAAGACTTCCTTAGAAACAGCTTTGAAGAACATCCATGGTGTGTTCAAGTCATGGAGAAAGTTGGAGCTTGTTTGGATTGTATCATCCTCCCCTTCTTTTAGGCGATTTGTCCTCAAATCGAAGTAGTTTCTCATTGAATACCTTCTTGATGTAGGAAGGATTGAATCCTTATGTTTTCCTCCAATAGATGATTCACACGATTGTTCACCTCTTGGCTTCAAATCGGTAACTTCACATCCTTTGGGGAGGACACAATGTTTGGGAATCATACATTTGAACAGGAGAGACATAGCCCTTCACGAACCAACTTGATCCCTTTTCTTATTCTTTGAATCATCACAATGCTTGGAAAGGACCTTATATCTTCAATTCCTCCTTTTAATTCACCATGGTTGTTGGTGAAAAGGTTTGTCTCTTGGTTGGAGTCATCACGTCGCTTGGTGAAGATAAGTGTCTTTGAATGACTTTTTGGGGCTGATTTAAATCATCGTGTCCTTTCACCATTGTGCCTCTCCAAATGATTGCCTTAAAGGTTGGTATGATTTCTTCACCATAAGGATGAAACAAGTTGCTGCAGAATAAATCAAAGTTAGTAAATGAAAAATTATTAACAATATGAATGGAAATAGCAACCAAGGTGGATGTTTAATGGGCATTTGCTTAATGATGAAAAACTCCATTGGTTGTTGAATTCCCTTCAATATGTGCAATGTTCTTGGAGTCTGAATGATCTCAAATTTTGGTATTTTCATTCTTTTGAATTTCAAGAGGTACATCCTTTGAAATGTCAAAGGACATATCTTGGTGCATCACCAAAAGTCACGTCTATTGATTCTTCAAAAGACATGTTTTCTTGAATCTTCAACTTGAAGTGACATGTCTATTGGATTGTCCTGCACGTCAAAAGAAAGAGTAGGAGTAGGATTAGATAAAATATGTTCTTCACCCTTTTCCTTTTCCTCTTTGCTCCCATATTCAATCCTTTCATTTTGTCCATTTTCAACTCTCTCCACTCTTTTCTCATGCAAAAATTCTCTTTCAACTTTCTTCATGGCTTTAGCTTTCTCCCATTCCTCTATACGTGATTTGAGGGTCACTGACATTCATGGACTTGATTTGGAAGCATAGGCGCCAATATGATTTTCTTTCCTTGATGTTGGAAAGAGTACTTGTTAGAAATCCATCATGGGTAGCCTTCTTATCATATTGCCAAGGACGCCCGAGATAAGGTGGCTTGCACTCATAGGCACCACGGCCATTGGAGTTTGTAAGGATGAGGATGTTTGGAAGTCTTGAGACCCAACTTTTCCACCATGTAGTACTTGCTACATTTGGTACAACTTCCTCCATCAATGATCACCACACAAATTTTATCTCCCACGTGACATTTGGTATGGAAGATGTTTCTCTTTGTTCATCATCTTGACTTTGAATGTTCAAAGTCCTTTTGACTACAAAAATGTTGGATGGAAGAGACATGTTAGCAAATAAGAAAAAATTGAAATGTGTGTAGGACTTTACCAGAATATACTCTCACAAAGCCTCACGAGTCATCCAAGAAAACTTGATGTCACTCAATCCGCTCGTGTTTGCACTCTAGGACTTTAATGGCTTTACTTGTCCTCTTCTGATCTCACACACCTCCAGCCTTTTTTCCCTCAATTCTCTTGTCTCAAGTTCTAATGACTTTTACTCAAGACTATATCGAGTAATTTCACTTGTTTGGCGTCGCTGCAAATGGTAGTAGGAATGGAAAGCAAATATAATTGAAAAGGTGGCTTAGAAATTAGAAAGAAGAGATGAAAGGGTTACTTACACAAGTCACTTCACAACCTTCTATCACCACAATCAATTTTAAAGCTTACTTGAAAATGCTTGGTGATGAGAATTGTTGATGAGTGCTTCCAACTTTTCTTTCTTTTCTTTGCTTTTTCTTCTTTTGAGTGCTTTGACTTTTGAGTCCTTCAATTTTCTTTTTGATTTTTTTCTTTTTCTTTGACTTTGCACTTCACTTTTGCACTTCTTTTTGTATTTTTTCTTTTTTGTTGTTGCACATTGCTTCTTCCCACCAAAGCTCTGATTACGCTTGATGTAAGGTACTTGTACCTTTTCAAATGATTGTGGATCTAGGAAGGAAGCAAAACAACATGCAAAGTGAATGGCTCAAAATAGAATGGTTAAGGGTGGTAGACGTATGGGTAAATTGGTAGGCTATTTAAATAATGAGTAATGGAAGCGGAAGAGTTGATAAGGCTATGGTTATGGAGATGAAATAAAAGGATGGGTTGTGAGGATAGTATCTTGAAGAAATCTCAAAGAAGAACCAATGCTATAGAGAGCAAGACCCAATCTTTATATTGCTCTTCAAGGGATGGTGTTAAGTACTTTGACCCACTAGTATATGAACTAGGAACCAGAAGTATCAAGATGAAAGAAAAGGGGTTGACGCCACAAGTATAAAATACTTGATAAGTCGATAAAAAGTCACCAGGACTTAAGAAGAGAATAATCTCACTTTAATTGAATAAAAGGTCTACTTACAAATGAAATAAAATGGCCTATTTATAGTTTTTGAAGGGACTTGGCCGAATAGGTACATGTTGGTTCGGCCAGCCCTTGTACCTTCCTAAAATGACATGATTTTTAATGAAAAAACAAGACTTTAATGAAAATACATGCTCTTGGCCGAATGGTTATGTGTTGGTTCGGCCCTAAGGATGATTTGAATGTATTTGGAAGTTATTTGGGCGCCAAAATGAAGAGGAAAGAGTCTTTGGCCGAATAGGAAGCATCCCTTGGTGTTTTGACGCCAATTTGATGTCACATGGAGTGTACATGCTTGAATGATGCACATGGCAGCCTACATGAATGCACATGGGTCTTCTTGTTATGCTTTGATGAGGTTGCAACCATAGGATGATGTCTTGAAGTCCATGGAATAAAGATAGGCAACAATTAGGCGTGAATTAGCTTCCAACATGCATCTAGGTGACATGGCATCCATTGGGCAACCTAGAGATGAACTAGCTTCAAGGTAAGCTAGGTGAGTGTCTTGGTAGCTAACTAGGTGAGTTATAGCTTGATGAACTCAAGCTAGTTAGCTTTGGTCTTCTCAACTCCTCAGCTACTCTCCCAGCTACTTCCAGCTACCTCTAGTCCACTTTTTAGTAATTTGGTCCAAGCTCTCCTCCAGCTAAGTTCAGCTACATGCTAGCTCCCCAGCTAAGTTTAAGCTCCTTATGTGATGAAATGAGCTGCCATAATGTTCATGAGCTAGTGTGAGCTGTTGTGCTGTCCTTTTAGCTAGCAAGCTACCATAATATGCCTTGTTTTGTGTTTCACCTATAGGAATCACCAAACAAATAAAATAAGCAATGTGTGAGCTCATTTAAGGTAAAATGCATGCTGCCGTGAGGTGTTTGAGTGATATGAGCTATGAATGCATGTCATGAGCTAAGTACATAATGATATAACATATGTAAGCTAATGTATAAGACCTAGGAGCTAGAATGAATGCACGTGAGCTAACAAATGAATGATTAAGCATTCTGCCATTTCACGAATGAATTGAATCATGCTTAAATGAATGCAAGACTAATATAACATACTTAACACACTTGAAATAACATTGTGCGTCAATTATAAAGATGTGAATGCATGAATATCATATAATATGGTATTCATAAATGATAAATGGAAACATGTAATAATAATATCCTAAGAAATGATATGTAATCATAACATATATTTGAATAATATTAAAAACATGATCAAATAAGCATAGGATAATAATATGATAATTTAAACAAACATGTGAATGCATGCTTATGATAGAATAGAATGTATAAATGATATAGTATAAGATAGGTTAATGAAGAACTTCCTTAGAAACAGCTTTGAAGAACATCCATGGTGTGTTCAAGTCATGGAGAAAGTTGGAGCTTGTTTGGATTGTATCAATGGTATTCATAAATGATAAATGGAAACATGTAATAATAATATCCTAATAAATGATATGTAATCATAGCATATATTTGAATAATATGAAAAACATGATCAAATAAGCATAGGATTGAAATAATAATATGATAATTTATACTAACATGTGAATGCATGCTTATGATAGAATAGAATGTATAAATGATATAGTATAAGATAGGGTAAAGAAGAACTCCCTTAGAAACAACTTTGAAGAACATCCATGGTGTGTTCAAGTCATGGAGAAAGTTGGAGCTAGTTTGGATCGTATCACCACGTGTTCCTTGTTGAAAAGGCATCTTCATGGGAAGCATCATTCGTGAAAGGTCACAATGTTTGGAAAGGTAACCCTTCATGTTTGAGCTACTTTGGGTGTGAATGAGCTGGTGTTGAGCTGGCCTTAGATGACTTGTAACATGGTGAACGTTTGGGCAGCTCCTTGTGAAAAGGTACCTCTTGAGGTGGTAACTATTCGCGAAAATGTACGTTTTCACAAATTTTGACTTAGGACATATTTTAAGTGTCCTAAGTGGTGATGATGATGGAGCAATTCCCCAGCTGAAATGGGGTCATCTTGTAGCTTAAATCTTCAGCTCAATCCAGCTATGAGCTCACGGCCTCTAGACAACTTTTCACCAATTGTTCCTTGTGCTCTCCTAATCGATCCCATGTAAGTTTCCTTGCTATTACATGCTCCATTTAGCTCCAATGTAGCTCCCAAGTGTTGGCCGAATGTGCCTACATGCATAACATAAGAAAATAAACTAAGTATATAAACTTATATAATGTGTATATTATAAAAATGTGACTATAGGTTATTTAATATTCAATATGTAACATATTAAACAACCTATTATCTAATGGTTCTTTCTCATTAAAAGATTTAAAAACATTAAGGCACTTATGAGAAAGTACTTCCCTGAATTGTTTTGCCTTTGCACGAGTGATAGGTCCTTTGGGCATAACTTCAGGATCCATTTGTGTAGTTGTGATCACGTCATCCTCCCCTTCTTTTGAGCGATTTGCCCTCAAATCGTCATTGTCTTCAAATGGAGAAAGATCTAAAATATTAAAAGTTGCACATACATTGTATTCACCAGGTAGATCCAATTTGTATGCATTATCTTTGATCTTCTTGATGATTTGGAACGGTCCATCTCCTCTAGGTAACAATTTGGATTTCCTTTGGGAAGGGAAACGTTCTTTTCTGAAATGCACCCACACCCAATCACCTTCCTCCAATTTTAGTGGCTTGCATCCCTTATTTGCTTGTTGTTCATATTGTCTTGTCCGTTTTTCTATATTGTCTCAAACTTGCTGATGAAGTTTCTTAACGAACTCAGCCTTGCTCTTGCCATCTTTGTTGATCATGTGTTCCTGAGGCAAATGAAGAAGATCTAAAGGTGATAAGGGGTTAAATCCATATACTACCTCAAATGATGACATCTTGGTTGTTGAATGGACTGCCCAATTATATTCAAATTCAACGTGTGGTAAGCATTCCTCCCAAGCTTTGATGTTCTTTTTGATGATAGATCTCAACAATGTTGATAGTACTCGATTCACCACTTTAGTTTGCCCATCTGCTTGAGGGTGACATGTTATGGAGAATAGCAACTTTCTCCCAATCTTACTCCATAACGTCCTCCAGAAATGGCTAAGAAATTTGACATCTCTATCAGAAACTATGGTTCTTGAAACTATGGTATGAAATGTGCCATCTTGGAAAAATGATCTACAACAACAAATATTGAATCTCGTCCATTCTTGGTCCTTGGTAGTCCCATCACAAAGTCCATTGATATGTCAACCCATGGTGCTTGAGGAATAGGTAAAGGCATGTAAATTCCATGAGGCATAACCTTTGATTTTTCCCTTTTGCAAGTGACACATCGTTCACATACCCTTTCAACGTCTCTCTTCATCTTAGGCCAATAGAGGTGTTATTTCAAAATCTCCAATGTTTTGCTTACTCCAAAATGACCCATGAGACCTCCTTCATGTGCTTCTCGAACAAGCACTTCTCGAAGGGATCCTTGAGGAATGCATAGACGTCCTTCTTTGAATAGATATCCTTCGTGCCTATAAAACTTTTCATATGCACCTTTCTCACAAGCCTTATACTTCTCTTCAAAGTCATGGTCAATAGCATAACAATCTTTAATATACGAAAACCCAATTAACTTTGAATCAAGAGCATTAAGGAGAACATACCTTCGAGAGAGAGCATCAGCTACAATGTTTTCTTTACCTTTCTTGTAATGAATGACGTAAGGGAATGACTCCAAAAACTCCACCCATTTGGCATGTCGCCTGTTTAACTTATGTTGGCCTTTGATATGTTTTAAAGCTTCATGGTCGGTGTGTATGACGAATTCCTTTGGTAGAAGATAATGCTGCCAAACTTCAAGTGCCCTTATGAGAGAATACATCTGTTTGTCATAAGTTGGATAGTTTAACAAAGCACCATTCAACTTTTCACTAAAATATGCAATGGGTTGTTCTTCTTGAGTCAAAACAGCCCCAATTTCGATTCCAAAAGCATCACATTCCACTTCAAAAATCTTATCAAAGTTAGGTAATGCAAGTAAAGGTGCCTTGGTTAAACATTCCTTCATTTCGTCAAAGGCATCTTCTTGTTCTTTGCCCCATGAAAAGATAGAATTCTTTTTAATGATCTCTGTTAAGGGGGCGGTAATAGAACTAAAATTAGGCACAAACCTTCTGTAAAAACTTGCAAGACCATGAAAACTTTGGACTTGACTGATTGAAGTAGGCGTAGGCCACTCTTGAATGGCTTTGATCTTTTCAGGATCAACTTCAAGTCCCTGTGAACTTACAATAAAGCCTAAGAAGGTTAAACTGTTAGTGCAAAAGACACATTTCTTCATATTTGTATAAAGCTTTTCCTTTTGAAGGGTTTCAAGAACATACCTCAAGTGTTGCACATGTGATTCCAAGTCATGACTATAAATCAGAATATCATCAAAATAAACCACACAAAACTTACCAACGAATGGTCTGAGTACATGATTCATTAACCTCATAAAGGTGCTTGGAGCGTTTGTTAATCCGAAAGGCATCACCATCCATTCATATAATCCTTGCTTTGTTTTGAATGCGGTTTTCCATTCATCTCCTTTTCGCATTCTAATTTGATGATATCCACCCTTTAAATCAATTTTAGAGAACATAGTGGCTCCACTCAATTCATCCAACATATCATCAAGTCTTGGTATAGGATGTCAGTATTTTATGGTAATTTGATTGATAGCACGACAATCTACACACATTCTCCATGAACCATCCTTTTTGGGCACAAGTAACACTGGAACAACACATGGACTCAAACTTTCTCGTATGTATCCTTTGTCCATTAATTCTTCAACTTGTTTTTAAAGCTCCTTAGTTTCTTCAGGGTTACTTCTATATGCTGGACGGTTTGGAATGGATGCACCCGGTATGAAGTCAATTTGATGTTCAATCCCTCTAATAGGTGGCAATCCACTAGGAATATCTTCTGGGAATAACTCTTCAAATTCCTGCAATAAAAATGAAATAGAAGAAGGCAAACCTTCTGGAATATTAGTCAAAATTAAGCTTTCATTGTACCTAAGTACAATTAGAGCTTTGTAGGATAACAAATGTTTCCTAATGTCTTTTCCTCCAGCATATATGTTCATCTTCGTTGGTTCCTCCTCCTTTATAGATTTGAAAACTTCAATGCTTTTCTTCAAAGTATCTTGATCTTCAGACACTTGATTTGGTGAAACAAGAGTCAATATGAATTTCTTTTCATTGTGATAGAAAGAGTACCGGTTTGTGAAACCTTCATGAATAGCCTTCTTATCAAATTGCCAAGGCCTCCCTAGAAGTATATGGCACGCATTCATTGGAATGACATCACAAAGGACTTGATCTTGGCATTTCCCAATTAAAAAGGAAATGTTGACTTGTTTGATGACTTTAACTTCTCCTCCATCATTTAGCCATTGTAGCTTGTATGGTGTAGGATGTTTAAGTGTCTTGAGTCCGAGTTTAGCCACCATTAAAGTGCTTGCAACATTGGTACAACTTCCTCAATCGATAATCATGAAACAAACTTTGTTGTTTACATGACATCTAGTGTGAAAAATGTTCTCTCTTTGATTATTCTCCATGGACTGAATATTCAAGGCTCTTTTCACTACAAAAACTTGTCCTGAAACTTGAGACATTGTTAGTAAATAATAAAACAATATAAACCTTACCAGCACACTCACAAAGTCTCACAAATTCACTCCAAAGAAATGATAGGATCACTCCACTCAACACTTGTGTTTACTCTCGGGAATATATATATATTTGGCTTTTAATAATTCCCCTTCTGATCTTACTCTCTCAATAGCCTTTTTCCACTCAATTTCTCTTGCTAAGTCCTTTGAAGAACTTACTCAAGATTAAAGCAAGTTAACTCTTTCCTTGTGTGCGTCGGCTGTAAATAGGTTAGGGTTGAAAAGAAAAAGAAAAAAATGGAAAGGTAAAAGAAAGGATTTAAAGGTATTAAAAGATAGAAATGGTTGAAGACAAGGACAATGAAGGTATAAAAAAGAAAGAGGTGACTTACAATCCAAGAAACAACGCTTACTACAACCTTTCTCAAGAAACAATAAGGTTATCTTCTCTTAGTGTAGATGGCCTCTTTGAAGTACTTTGCAATGGTAGAGCACTTTCCTTGGATTGCTTTCTCTTTTTGAACTTCTCTTTTTCTTTTCTTTTTTTTTCTGATTTTTTATTTTTGTCTTTTTTTTTCTTTTTTTGCTTTGCATGCCAATGACACTTTTGTTGTCAATCCGACTATGCTCTGATTACCGCTTGATGTAAAGCGAATCTACACGCTTTGATGGAAGAGAGTAGATATCCTTATTGTGTCCCGATCTAGGGTTGACAAGTACTGATGTCCTTGAATTATAAGCTTGGGTTGCAAATAAGATAAGAAATAAATATATTTAGTAATGGAAGGATAAATGAAATAATAAGATAAGAAATGAATTTAAAAGAATGGTATAGAGATGGCTGCGGAATTGATGGTCTTGTTGGTTGATGTTGATGGTGTTGATGGTGCAATGGAGATGGTAATGTTGTATCTCAAGCACGCCAAAAAGGAAACAATGTTAAGAAGCACAATCCCGTTCTTCACAAACTTACTTGAGGGATGGTGATAGTGTCTTCAACCCACTAGATATCAATCTAGGAATTTTGGAATCAAGATGGAATGAATGACGCCACAAGTATATGAATTATACTTGCTTAATCGATAAAGTTCATAAAGAACTTTGAAGAGAAATAACTCACAAGAGTATGTTTTATATAAGAGATGAGTTGCTTACAAATGAAATGTACTAACCTATTTATAGTTTTTCAAAGGGTTTAGGCCGAATAGATACATGATGGTTCGGCCATGGATGAAACCCCTTTGAAAATACATGATTTTTAAATGAAAATACATGATTTTAATGAAGATACATGCTCTTGGCCGAATGGTAAGGTGTTGGTTCGGCCTATGGATGTTTTAAATGCTTTTGGAAGTCATTTGGGCACCAAAATGGAGAGGAAGTCTTTGGCCAAATAGGAAGCATCCCTTGGTGTTTTGGCACCTATTTGATGTCACATGGAGTGCACATGCTTGAATGATGCACATGGCAGCCTACTTGAACGCACATGGGTCTTCTTGCAAGGCTTTGGTGAGGTTGCAACCATAGGATAATGTCTTGAAGTCCATGGAATGAAGATGACAGCAACTAGGCGTGACTTGGCTTCCAACATGCATCTAGGTGTCATGGTCTTCAATGGGCAGCAACTTGTCGTGAAATCACATTTGTGGAAGGTAACCTTTCATCATTTGAGCTACTTCCCATGTGTATGAGATGAAGATGAGCTGGTCATAGGTGAATTACATGAAGATGAATCTTTGACCAGCTCCTTGTGAAAAGGCACCTCTTGGAATGGCAACTCTTCGCGAAAAGGTACGAATCCACAAAAATTATCTTAGACCATATTTGAAGTACTCTGTGTGGTGGTGATGATGGTGCAACTCTCCAGCTGAAATGAGGTCTCTAGCTAGCTCAAAAGTCCAGCTCAAGTGAGCTATGAGCTCGGGGAAATGCTTTTGGAAGTCATTTGGGCGCCAAAATGGAGAGGAATAAGTCTTTGGCAATAGGAAGCATCCCTTGGTGTTTTGGTACCTATTTGATGTCACATGGAGTGCACATGCTTGAATGATGCACATGGCAGCCTACTTGAACGCACATGGGTCTTTTTGCAAGGCTTTGGTGAGGTTGCAACCATAGGATAATGTCTTGAAGTCCATGGAATGACGATGGTAGCAACTAGGCGTGACTTGGCTTCCAACATGCATCTAGGTGTCATGGTCTTCAATGGGCAGCAACTTGTCATGAAAGGTCACATTTGTGGAAGGTAACCTTTCATCATTTGAGCTACTTCCCATGTGTATGAGCTGAAGATGAGCTGGTCATAGGTGAATTACATGAAGATGAATCTTTGGCCAACTCCTTGTGAAAAGGCACCTCTTGGAATGACAACTCTTCGCGAAAAGGTACGAATCCACAAAAATTATCTTAGACCATATTTGAAGTACTCTGTGTGGTGGTGATGATGGTGCAACTCTCCAGCTGAAATGTGGTCTCTAGCTAGCTCAAAAGTCCAGCTCAAGTGAGCTATGAGCTCGGGGGTCAGCTGATAACTTTTCACCATTTGTTCTTCATGATCTCCTGAGTCATCCTATGTAAGTTTTCCTAGCTCCTTATCCTTAGTTAAGCTCAAATGTAACTCCCAAGTGTCGGTCGAATATTCCTACATGCATAACATAAAGAAATAAACTAAGTATATATAAACTATATAATGCATATAATATAATGATGTGCATATTATAAAGATGTGAACTATAGGTTATAATAATAACTCATGCATCATATGATAATGAATGAATATTAATATTATAACTATAGATTATATACATGAATATCAATCAATGATACAAACCATAGGATATAATGAATTAATGCACATACTATGATAATTCAAGTATAGTCTAATGTGCAAATGTATGCTCATAATAATATATATAGTGCATAAATAAGTAAATATAATATATAGTATGGAAGAACTCCCTTAGAACTAGCTTTGAATAATATCCATGGGGTGTGATCAAGTCATGGAGAAAATTCGAGCTAGATAGGATCACATCACTTATTGTGTCCTGATCTAGGATTGACAAGTACTGTTGTCCTTGAATTTATAAGTTTGGGCTGCAAAATAAGATAAGAAAATAATGATTAATAATGGAATTTAATAAAGGGGATAATAATATAAGTAATGAAAATAAATAATAAGAATGAAATGAAATAAAGAAAGGATAGAGATGGCTGCAGAATTGATGGAAGAGAAGGATGACGGTGATGATGAAATGGCAATGGTGGTGATGTTGTATCTCAAACACGCCAAAGAGGAAACTATGCTATGAAGAACAATCCCGGTCTTCACAAACTTGCTTGAGGGGTGGTGATAGTGTCTTCAACCCACTAGATATCAATCTAGAAATTTTGGAATCAAAATGGAAGGAATGACGCCACAAGTATAGGAATTATACTTGTTTAATCGATAAAGTTCACAAAGAACTTTGAAGAGAAATAACTCACAAGAGTATATTTTATATAAGAGATGAGATAGGTACAAATGAAGGCAAGCCACTCTATTTATAGGAAATGAGAGGGCTTGGCCGAATGGTTACAAGTTGTTTCGGCTAGATACATGTCTCTAGGAAAATACATAATGCTTGAGATGAATGAATAAGTCCATTGGGCTTGAGATGGTTCGGCTAATCCTTCATGAAAAGCCTTAATGATTCGGCTAAGGATGGGAAGACATCTCCCTTGGCCGAATGGGCATGCTTGTTCATATTGGCACCATTTTCTTCCCTTGGCCGAATGGTGGTGTGTCTCTTCATGTTTGGCGCCAAAGGCTCTCATGTGCATGGCATGTGATGTGGCCGAATAGGCATGGATCCTTTAGCTCATATCTCTTGGTGATTTAAGCTTCCAATAGGTGTGATCTCTTCATCCACGTGTTTCTTGTTGAAAAGGCATCTTCATGAGCAGCATCATTCATGAAATGTCACAATGTTTGGAAAGGTAACCCTTCATGTTTGAGCTACTTTGGGTGTGAATGAGCTGGTGTTGAGCTGGCCTTAGATGACTTGTAACATGGTGAACGTTTGGGCAGCTCCTTGTGAAAAGGTACCTCTTGAGGTGGCAACTATTCGCGAAAAGGTACGATTTCACAAATTTTAACTTAGGACATATTTGAAGTGTCCTAAGTGGTGATGATGATGGTGCAATTCCCCATCTAAAATGGGGTCATCTTGTAGCTCAAATCTTCAGCTCAATCCAGCTATGAGCTTACGGCCTCCAGACAACTTTTCACTAATTGTTCCTTGTGCTCTCCTAATCGATCCCATGTAAGTTTCATTGCTGTTACATGCTCCATTTAGCTCCAATGCAGCTCCCAAGTGTTGGCCGAATGTGCCTACATGCATAACATAAGAAAATAAACTAAGTATATAAACTTATATAATGTGTATATTATAAACATGTGACTATAGGTTATTTAATATTCAATATGTAACATATTAAACATCCTATTATCTAATGGTTCTTTCTCATTAAAAGATTTAAAAACATTAAGGCACTTATGAGAAAGTACTTCCCTGAATTATTTTGCCTTTGCACGAGTGATAGGTCCTTTGGGCATAACTTCAGGATCCATTTGTGTAGTTGTGATCACATCATCATGTCATGTTATTCTAGCTAATGTTATGATACATGCATCACAAGGTTCACATCAAAGGAAGAAGTAATAACTCTTCCAATTGATCCACTTGTCCAAGCTTTGGAAAAGAAGATCAGAACAGCAGCGCACTTGAGACGACTTTTTGAATGGGATCCTGATATTATTTGGTCGACATGTCTTCTGGAGATACAACCGTCTATCTCTTATCTTTCTAACGGTTCTTGAATCGCATCAATCCGATATCGGGAACTCAAGATATGGTCATTTTACTGAAGACGGTGCATGCAGGAAATCCTATACGGGATTAATACGTTATTTTGTAAATATTACGAATTTTCAATATTTATATTGATTATTTGTAATATAATTTAATATAGGATGATTAATTATCTTTTAGGATCAGATTTATTATTTTATTAGGAATTAAGGTTGGGTTAAAACAATATTTTTAGTTATTATTATTTTATTAGGAATTAGGGTTAAAACATGTTTAGTTTATTAATATTTTATTCTTTAGTTATTTAGGACCTTTAGAATTCAGCCCCTATATAAAGGAGGCTTCATTCAACTTTGTAAATCAGATTTCTTTGATTAATAATACAACGAGAGTTCGTTTTTGCAAGTGCTGATTGCCTTGTGCCTTCGAAGCTTCTTCTCCTGGAGTTCTTTCAAGTTCTTGTGAGGGAGATTAATCTTCACACTCCAATTTGCCTTTTCATCGCGACTAGGAGGGTTGGTTAGAGCCATTTATCGTGTTTGCCTTTTCATTGCGACTAGGAGGGCTCGATAGGACATTTATCCATCTATTTTTCCACAAATCCATCCGCACCATCAATCATCTTTACCGTTCACCTTCATAAGGGAGATCTTTTGATTTCTTTATAATCTTATTTAATCTTTCATTTATTTATCTTTTGTTTATTTTATTCTAATCGTGTTGTCTTAATTCCAGTACATAAAAGAAACCCTAAACAATCCTAGCGACTGCTGCCACCTTCCCATATTCATCACATTTGTTCTTCATCGAGTCTAGAGCTTTCTAGGTTTGATTCTTCAATAAGAGCAACGTTCATCAATCCGCCACCGCTTCCCTATCATGTTATGTTTACATTAGCTCACTAGCTTTAAATCCATGTTTCTTTAGCTCATTTGCAGGCATGCATCTATTTTCTAGCTCATATATGTTTTTTTTAAAGCTCATAAACGTCCTATGCCTTTTATCTAGATTATATACATGTTATCATAGCTTCTAGATGATCATTCATAGCTCATATAACTCAAACACCTCACGACAACATGCATTTTACCTTAAATGAGCTCACACATTGCTTACTTGGTTTGTTTGTTAATTCCTATAGGTGAAACACAAAGCAAGGCATATTATGGTAGCTTGGTTAGCTAAAAGGATAAGCATAGCAGCTCACACTATGGCAGCTCATTTCATCACTTAAAGAGCTTCAACTTAGCTGGAGGAGATAGCATGTAGCTGAACCTAGTTGGAGGAGAGCTTTGGACTAAATTGTTGAAAAGTAGACTAAAGGTAGCTGGGAGTAGCTGAGAAGACCAAAGTTAACTAGCTTGAGTTCATCAAGCTATAACTCACCTAGTTAGCTACCAAGACACTCACCTAGCTTACCTTGAAGGTAGTTCATCTCTAGGCTGCCCATGGACTTCAAGACATCATCCTATGGTTGCAACCTCACCAAAGCCTTGCAAGAAGACCCATGTGAGTTCAAGTAGGCTGCCATGTGCATCATTCAAGCATGTGCACTCCATGTGACATCAAATAGGTGCCAAAACACCAAGGGATGCTTCTTATTCGGCCAAAGACTCCTTCCTCTCCATTTTGGTGCCCAAATAACTTCCAAATACATTTAAATCATCCTTAGGACCGAACCAACACATAACCATTCGGCCAAGAGCATGTATCTTCATTAAAATCATGCATTTTCATAAAAAATCATGTATTTTCAAAGGGGTTTCAACCTTGGCCGAACCATCATGTGTCTATTCGGCCTAAACCCTTTGAAAAACTATAAAATAGGCTAGTGCATTTCATTTGTAATCATCTCATCTCTTATATAAAATATACTCTTGTGAGTTATTTCTCTTCAAAGTTCTTTGTGAACTTTATCGATTAAACAAGTATAATTCCTATACTTGTGGCGTCATTCCTTCCATTTTGATTCCAAAATTCCTAGATTGATATCTAGTAGGTTGAAGACACTATCACCACCCCCTCAAGCAAGTTTGTGAAGACCGGGATTGTGCTTCATAGCATAGTTTCCTCTTTGGCGTGTTTGAGATACAACATCACCACCATTGCCATTTCATCATCAACATCATCCATCCCTTCCATCAATTTCGCAGCCATCTCTATCCTTTATTTATTTCATTTCATTCTTATTATTTATTTTCATTACTTATATTATTATCCCCTTTATTAAATTCCATTATTAATCATTATTTTCTTATCTTATTTTGCAGCCCAAACTTATAAATTCAAGGACATCAGTACTTGTCAATCCTAGATCGGGACACAATAAGGCTATCTACTCTCTTCCATCAAAGCGTGTAGATTCGTCTTACATCAAAAAGGTTCGTGCCTACTCATTATCACCGAGATCTTTACCATAAATTACAAAATCTGAAACAAGGAAGCAAGAGCGTTGAAGATTATTTAAAAGAAATGGAAATAGCCATGATCCGAGCCAATGTTGATGAAGACAGAGAAGCAACCATGGCAAGGTTTTTATCTGGCTTAAATCCTGATATTTCTAACCTTGTTGAACTTCTGATGCAAGGCTAACCAGGCTTCTTCAATAATGGAGAAGTTGGCAACCTTGTTGTTTCCCGATCTAGGAGAGACACCAAATGCTACGCCTTGAATTGAAAAGTAATCTACACAAAAGAAGAATAATTGGTTAAGTAAATGAATAATTAAGAAAGGAAATGGAAAGAATTGAAATGGATAGAATAGTTATCAAAGAAGGGCTGCGGAAGTGTTGTAGAATGATCCTTCAAGTGATGATGGATTCAGCCTCCAATGGTGGTAAATGGACGAATGCCTTGTTGATGATGAAGGATGATTATATGGGTGTGAAGGGATATGGATAATGGTGATGGAAATATTAATGGAATGGAGTTGGCGTGATAGTGATGATGGAAGGTGGTAATGAATAGATAGTATCTTATAAGACTAAGAAGGAACCAATGCTATAAAGGAGCAAAGACCCGTTTCTTATAAGTCGTTATAAGGGATGGTATTAAGGACTTTGACCCTCTATCTATAGGAGATAGGAACCAGAAGTATCAAGGTGAAGGAATGACGCCACAAGCTTTAGAAAGGCTTGCTTAATCAATATAGTTCTAAAAAGAACTTGAAGAGAGAATAATCTCACAAAAGGATTTTAATTATCAAAGGGTTCTGTTACAAATGAAATGCAATAGCCTATTTATAGTTTTCAAAGGGTTTAGGTCGAATATATACTTGATGGTTCGGCCAAGGTTGAAACCCCTTTGAAAATACAAGATTTTTTATGAAAGTACATGATTTAAATGAAGATACATGCTCTTGGCCGAATGGTTAAGTGTTGGTTCGGCCCTAAGGTTGATTTGAATGCATTTGGAAGTTATTTGGGCGCCAAAATGAAGAGGAAAGAGTCTTTGGCCGAATAGGAAGCATCCCTTGGTGTTTTGGCACCAATTGGATGTCACATGGAGTGCACATGCTTGAATGATGCACATGGCAGCCTACTTGAATGCACATGGGTCTTCTTGCAAGGCTTTGGTGATGTTACAACCATAGGATGGTGTCTTGAAGTCCATGGAATGAATATGACAGCAACTAGGCGTGACTTGGCTTCCAACATGCATCTAGGTGTCATGGCCTTCAATGGGCAGCAACTTGTCATGAAAGGTCACATTATGTAGAAGGTAACCTTTCATCATTTGAGCTACTTTACAAGTGTTTGAGCTGAAGATGAGTTGGCCATAGATGAATTACATGAAGATGAGTCATAGGCCAGCTCCTTGTGAAAAGGCACCTTTTGGAATGACAACTATTCGCGAAAAGGTACGAATCCACAAAAATTGACATAGAACATATTTGAAGTGTTCTGTGTGGTGAAGATGACAGTGCAACTCTCCAACTGAAATGAGGTCTCTAGCTAGCTCAAAAGTCCAGCTCAAGTGAGCTATGAGCTCGGGGGTCAACTGGCAACTTTGTCCCAAAATGTTCTAGAGCTGTCCCGAAGTTGTCCTAGTTATGTTTCCATAGCTCTTGGACTCCAATGCTAGCTTTAAGTCAGCTCCCATCATATGGCCGAACATGCACCTACAAAAGAAAGCATAATATAAGCTAAGTATATGAATTATTATAAAGTAATAAGAATGTGCATATTATAAAGATGTGAACTATAGGTTATAATAATAACTCATGCATCATATGATAATGAATGAATAATATTATTATAACTATAGATTATATGCATGAATATCAATCAATGATGCAAACCATAGGACATAATGAATGAATGCACATGTTATGATAATTCAAGCATAGTCTAATATGAAAATGTATGCTCATAATAATATATAGTTCATAAATGAGTAAATATAATATAAAGTAAGGTAGAACTCCCTTATATTGAGCTTGATGGATTTTTAATGATGTGAGTATGTAATGCAGAAAGTTGGTGCTAGACAGGATCACATCATCCTCCCCTTCTTTTATGCGATTTGTCCTCAAATCGAACTGTGACTTCTCCAAATTGTACACCCCTTCAATCGGTTTTGATTTGTATTCTAAATATATCCATTCAATAGTAACTTGTTCAAGACATTCCCTTTCGAAAAGATCTATGAAAGGATCCTTGTGAAAAGTCATGAACCTTGAATAAGTATCTTGAACCTCCTTGTCTTTTGGAATTGATACGATCCAAACTAGCTCCAATTTTCTCCATGACTTGATCGGTCTATGGACGTTTTTAACTACTGCTTCTAAGGGAGTTCTTCCTTACCCTATCTTATATTATATCATTTATACATTATATTCTATCATAACCATGCATTCACATGTTAGTATAAATTATTATCATATTATTATCCTATGCTTATTTGATCATGTTTTTAATATTATTCAAATATATGTTATGATTACATATCATTTCTTAGGATATTATTATTACATGTTTCCATTTATCATTTATGAATACCATATTATATGATATTCATGCATTCACATCTTTATAATTGATGCACAATGTTATTTCAAGTGTGTTAAGTATGTTATATTAGTCTTGCATTCATTTAAGCATGATTCAATTCATTCGTGAAATGGCAGAATGCTTAATCATTCATTTGTTAGCTCACGTGCATTCATTCTAGCTCCTAGGTCTTATACATTAGCTTACATATGTTATATCATTATGTACTTAGCTCATGACATGCATTCATAGCTCATATCACTCAAACACCTCACGGCAGCATGCATTTTACCTTAAATGAGCTCACACATTGCTTATTTTATTTGTTTGGTGATTCCTATAGGTAAAACACAAAACAAGGCATATTATGGTAGCTTGGCTAGCTAAAAGGACAAGCACAACAGCTCACACTAGCTCATGAACATTATGGCAGCTCATTTCATCACATAAGGAGCTTAAACTTAGCTGGAGGAGCTAGCATGTAGCTGAACTTAGCTGGAGGAGAGCTTTGGACCAAATTACTGAAAAGTGGACTAGAGGTAGCTGGAAGTAGCTGGGAGAGTAGCTGAGGAGTTGAGAAGACCAAAGCTAACTAGCTTGAGTTCATCAAGCTATAACTCACCTAGTTAGCTACCAAGACACTCACCTAGCTTACCTTGAAGCTAGTTCATCTCTAGGCTGCCCAATGGATGCCATGACACCTAGATGCATGTTGGAAGCTAATTCACGCCTAATTGTTGCCTATCTTTATTCCATGGACTTCAAGACATCATCCTATGGTTGCAACCTCATCAAAGCATAACAAGAAGACCTATGTGCGTTCAAGTAGGCTGCCATGTGCATCATTCAAGCATGTGCACACCATGTGACATCAAATTGGCGCCAAAACACCAAGGGATGCTTGCTGTTCGGCCAAAGACTCTTTCCTCTTCATTTTGGCGCCCAAATAACTTCCAAATGCTTTCAAAATATCCTTAGGGCCGAACCAACACATAACCATTCGGCCAAGAGCATGTATTTGCATTAAGTCATGTATTTTCACACAAAAATCATGTCATTTTAGGAAGGCACAAGGGCTGGCCGAACCAACATGTATCTATTCAGCCAAATCCCTTCAAAAACTATAAATAGGCTTTCCTATTTCATTTGTAAGCACACCTTTTTATTCAATTAAAGTGAGATTATTCTCTTCTTAAGTCCTGGTGACTTTTTATCGACTTATCAAGTATTTATTACTTGTGGCGTCAACCCCTTTTCTTTCATCTTGATACTTCTGGTTCCTAGTTCATATAACTAGTGGGTCAAAGTACTTAACACCATCCCTTGAAGAAACAATATAAAGATTGGGTCTCTGCTCTATATAGCATTGGTTCTTCTTTGAGATCTCTTCAAGATACTATCCTCACAACCATCCTTTTATTTCATCACCATAACCATAGCCTTATCAACTATCTTCCGCTTCCATTACTCAATATTTAAATAGCCTACCAATTCACCCATACGTCTACCACCCTTAACCATTCTATTTTGAGCCATTCACTTTGCAGGTTGTTTTGCTTCCTTCCTAGATCCACAATCATTTGAAAAGGTACAAGTACCTTACATCAAGCGGTAATCAGAGCTTTGGTGGAAGAAGCAACGTGCAACAACAACAAAAAGAAAAAAATACAAAAAGAAGTGCAAAAGTGAAGTGCAAAGTCAAAAAAAAAAATCAGCAAAGAAAATTGAAGGACTCAAAAGTCAAAGCACTCAAAAAGAAGAAAAAGCAAAGAAAAGAAAGAAAAGTTGGAAGCACTCATCAACAAGTCTCATCACCAAGCCATTCAAGTAAGCCTTTAAATTTGATTGTGGTGATAGAAGGTTGTAAAGTGACTTGTGTAAGTAACCCCTTTCATTCTCTTCTTTCTAATTTCTAAGCCACCTCTTCAATTATATTTGCTTTCCATTCCTACTAACCATTTGCAGCCAACGCTAAACAAGTAAAATTTACTCGATATAGTCTTGAGTAAAAGTTCACTAGAACTTGAGACAAGAGAATCGAGAGGAAAAAGGCTGGAGCATGTGTGAGATCAGAAGAGGACAAGTAAAAGCCATTAAATTCCTAGAGTACAAACACGAGTGGATTGAGTGACATCAAGTTTTCTTGGAGTGACTCATGAGGCTTTGTGAGAGTATACTCTGGTAAGGTCCTTTTACACATTTTCCATTTTTTTTATTTCACTAACAAAATTTTAATTTCTTCCATGGAGTGCGAACAACAAAGAGTGAATGCATTTCATACTCGTTGCCATGTAAGCAATGGTAAAGTATGTCTTGTAACCATTGATAGTGGAAGTTGTGCAAATCTAGCTAGCACATATACGATAGAGAAGTTGGGACTTGCAACATTTAAACATCCCAAGCCATATGTTTTGCAAGGATTTAACGAAGATGAAGAGTTAAAAGTCATAGAGCAAGTACTTGTACCATTCTCAATTGGAAAATATGAAGATGAGGTCTTGTGCGATGTTGTCTCCATGAGTTCGAGCCACCTTCTTTTTGGTCGACCTTGGCAGTTTGATAAACGAGCAACACATAATTGCTTCACCAATCGCTTTTCATTCATCCATAATGAAAAGAAGATTACATTGGTGCCAATGATGCCAAATCTAGTGCATGAAGACCAAACTCAACTTAAATCTCGAATAGAAGAATGGCAGAAAAGTAAAGCCATGAAGAGAGCTGAAAAAGAAGTCTTGCAAGAGCAACAAGTTCAACAACCGAAAAATCAGATTGATGTGACAAAAGTTGGAATTGATGAGTGTAGAGAAGAGAAGCAAAGTGAAGAACATATTTTAACCAACTTTTCTCTTCCATCTATTCTTCCTATTGTTTTGCAGGACAATTCAAGAGATGTATCTTTTCGGGAGGATGAATCCAGGATCATGAATTATGGAGGACTAAAGGATGTGACCTTTGAAAAACCAATAGGCGTGACTCTTTGTGATTCACAAGACATGTCTATTGATGTTTTGAGGGTTATACCATTGAATTTCCAATTAAAGGTGTCACTTGAAGTGCTAAGAAATGGAATCATTGACATCCCAAGTGCAATGCCAATTATTAGGAGAATTCAGCGACCAGCTCCAATTAAACATCCACCATGGTTTGCTAACTCTACTCATTTTGTTATTAGATTTTCATTTACTAATTTTGATTTCTTTCGTAGCAATTGGATTCGTATAAGTGGTGTTGTCCAAGTAATATATGATGATAATATCATTTTTCATTTTGAATTTGATTGGTGCATCAAATACGTCCACTTCAATGGAGATCAAAGGATAGATGATTCAAGGAGACATGGAGTTACCAGATTCGAAGCCAAGAGGTTAAACATGTCGTGCAAATCATTTATTGGGGGAAAGCATGAGGAATCAATCTCTCCTACATTAAGAATGTCTTCAATAAGAAACTACTTCGATTTGAGGACAAATCGCTCTAAAGAAGGGGAGGATGATACGATCCAAACTAGCTCCAATTTTCTCCATGACTTGATCGGTCTATGGACGTTTTTAACTACTGCTTCTAAGGGAGTTCTTCCTTACCCTATCTTATATTATATCATTTATACATTATATTCTATCATAACCATGCATTCACATGTTAGTATAAATTATTATCATATTATTATCCTATGCTTATTTGATCATGTTTTTAATATTATTCAAATATATGTTATGATTACATATCATTTCTTAGGATATTATTATTACATATTTCCATTTATCATTTATGAATACCATATTATATGATATTCATGCATTCACATCTTTATAATTGATGCACAATGTTATTTCAAGTGTGTTAAGTATGTTATATTAGTCTTGCATTCATTTAAGCATGATTCAATTCATTCGTGAAATGGCAGAATGCTTAATCATTCATTTGTTAGCTCACGTGCATTCATTCTAGCTCCTAGGTCTTATACATTAGCTTACATATGTTATATCATTATGTACTTAGCTCATGACATGCATTCATAGCTCATATCACTCAAACACCTCACGGCAGCATGCATTTTACCTTAAATGAGCTCACACATTGCTTATTTTATTTGTTTGGTGATTCCTATAGGTAAAACACAAAACAAGGCATATTATGGTAGCTTGGCTAGCTAAAAGGACAAGCACAACAGCTCACACTAGCTCATGAACATTATGGCAGCTCATTTCATCACATAAGGAGATTAAACTTAGCTGGAGGAGCTAGCATGTAGCTGAACTTAGCTGGAGGAGAGCTTTGGACCAAATTACTGAAAAGTGGACTAGAGGTAGCTGGAAGTAGCTGGGAGAGTAGCTGAGGAGTTGAGAAGACCAAAGCTAACTAGCTTGAGTTCATCAAGCTATAACTCACCTAGTTAGCTACCAAGACACTCACCTAGCTTACCTTGAAGCTAGTTCATCTCTAGGCTGCCCAATGGATGCCATGACACCTAGATGCATGTTGGAAGCTAATTCACGCCTAATTGTTGCCTATCTTTATTCCATGGACTTCAAGACATCATCCTATGGTTGCAACCTCATCAAAGCATAACAAGAAGACCTATGTGCGTTCAAGTAGGCTGCCATGTGCATCATTCAAGCATGTGCACACCATGTGACATCAAATTGGCGCCAAAACACCAAGGGATGCTTGCTGTTCGGCCAAAGACTCTTTCCTCTTCATTTTGGCGCCCAAATAACTTCCAAATGCTTTCAAAATATCCTTAGGGCCGAACCAACACATAACCATTCGGCCAAGAGCATGTATTTGCATTAAGTCATGTATTTTCACACAAAAATCATGTCATTTTAGGAAGGCACAAGGGCTGGCCGAACCAACATGTATCTATTCAGCCAAATCCCTTCAAAAACTATAAATAGGCTTTCCTATTTCATTTGTAAGCACACCTTTTTATTCAATTAAAGTGAGATTATTCTCTTCTTAAGTCCTGGTGACTTTTTATCGACTTATCAAGTATTTATTACTTGTGGCGTCAACCCCTTTTCTTTCATCTTGATACTTCTGGTTCCTAGTTCATATAACTAGTGGGTCAAAGTACTTAACACCATCCCTTGAAGAAACAATATAAAGATTGGGTCTCTGCTCTATATAGCATTGGTTCTTCTTTGAGATCTCTTCAAGATACTATCCTCACAACCATCCTTTTATTTCATCACCATAACCATAGCCTTATCAACTATCTTCCGCTTCCATTACTCAATATTTAAATAGCCTACCAATTCACCCATACGTCTACCACCCTTAACCATTCTATTTTGAGCCATTCACTTTGCAGGTTGTTTTGCTTCCTTCCTAGATCCACAATCATTTGAAAAGGTACAAGTACCTTACATCAGGAATTCTAAAAGACACATTCTTTGGTCCTCCAAAGATCATGTCCTTTGATTGAAGAGTCACAACCTTAGATTCTTGAAGAGTCACGTCCTTTGGCTCATTTCCTTGAAAAATTATTTTCTTTAAATTGTCCTTGCCATCATAAATTGATAAAATAATGCCACATACATGAATCGAATTGCTGCAAAATGAATCAAAATAAGTAAATGAAAAACTATTGACAAGATGAATGGACATATCAAACCAGGGTGGATGTTTAATGGGAGTTGGTTGCTGAATTCTTTTCATTATTGACAATGCACTTGGAATGTCAACGAACACAACTCTTGGCACTTCAAGGAATGCTTCTTTTGGAACTTCAAATGGTATAACCTTTGAAATATCAAAAGACATGTTTTGTGATTCACCAAAACTCATGACTATTGGTTCTTCAAAAGTCACATCTTTTAGTCCTCCAAAAGCCATGATTCTTGAATCGTCTCCTCGAAAAGATATGTCTTTTGAATTTCCCTGTAAAACATAAGGAAAAATAGGAGAAGGAGTAAAGTTAGATAAAATTTGTTCAAAAGTCTCATTTTCTACTCCAATCTCTTTCCCCTCATTTTTAATTCCAATGTGTTCTTCATCCACTCTCTGATTTTCATCATTTTCAACGTTTTGTTCAATTTCAAATTGCATTCCTTCACTGTAACTTTCTTCCAAACGTTCTTCTTCAAGTTGCTCCTTCATTGTTTTAATGCGTTCCCTCAAGATGTTTTGATCTTCATTTACTCGGCTAGAGGATAATGGAGTCAAGATGATTTTTCTTTTATTGTGGTAGAATGAATATCAATTTGTGAATCCATCATAAAATGCTCATTTATCAAACTGCCAAGGTCGACCGAAAAGAAGATGGCTTGAATTTATGGAAGCAACATCACAAAAGACTTCATCTTCATATCTCCCAATTGAAAAGGGCACAAGTACTTGCTCTATGACTTCGAACTCTTCATCTTCATTTAATCCTTGCAAAACATATGGGCTAGGATGTTTGAATGTTGTATGTCCCAATTTCTTGACCATGTATGTGCTTGCAATGTTTGTACAACTTCCTCCATCAATAGCTACAAGACACACTTTACCATTTACATGGCAATGAGTGTGAAATGTGTTTGTTCGTTGTTGTTCATCCTCCAATGTTTGGAAAGATGGAAGATCACAAGACATTGTTAGTATAAAAAAAAATTAAAACCTTACCAGCACACTCACAAAAGCCTCACTTGGTCACTCCAAAAATATTTAAGACTTCACTCCACTCGCACTCGTGTTTGCACTCGGGGATATGTTCTTGGCTTTTTCTGATCCCCCTTCTGATCTCACCCTCTCGTTTGCCTTTTACCGCTCAATTCTCTCTTGTGGGTCCTTTAAAGAACTAACTCAAGATTGAGCAAGTTTTTTAGTTTGTGCGTCGGCTTAAAACAACATGGTTAGGGTATAGAAATGGTTATGGTAAAGGTAGGATAGAAAAGATGAAAGAAAAGGAAATGAAATAGTAAGAAAGTGAAGATAACTTACAACTCAAGTTGCAACACTTACTATCTTCCTTCACAAGAAACAACAAGGATACCTCCTTCAAGTTTGATGTTGGGCAGATGGTAATATGCTTCTCTTTGAGTGTACTTTGCAACTTTGCTTCACTTTTTCTTTTCCTTTGAATTTTCTTCTTTTCTTTTCTTTCTTTTGCACTCCAAATTTGATGTAGGAGTCTTTTTCTTTTATTTTTCTTTTTCTCTTTTTGTTACTTTTGTTACAACACTTGATTGTCAATCCACCAAAGCTCTGATACCACTTGATGTAAGGCTAACCAGGCTTCTTCAATAATGGAGAAGTTTGCAACCTTGTTGTTTCCCGATCTAGGAGAGACACCAAATGCTACGCCTTGAATTGAAAAGTAATCTGCACAAAAGAATTATAATTGGTTAAGTAAATGAATAATTAAGAAAGGAAATGGAAAGAATTGAAATGGATAAAATAGTTATCAAAGAAGGGCTGCGGAAGTGTTGTAGAATGATCCTTCAAGTGATGATGGATTCGGCCTCCAATGGTGGTAAATGGACGAATGCCTTGTTGATGATGAAGGATGATTATATGGGTGTGAAGGGATATGGATAATGGTGATGGAAATATTAATGGAATGGAGTTGGCGTGATAGTGATGTTGGAAGGTGGTAATGAATAGATAGTATCTTATAAGACTAAGAAGGAACCAATGCTATAAAGGAGCAAAGACACGTTTCTTATAAGTCGTTATAAGGGATGGTATTAAGGACTTTGACCCTCTATCTATAGGAGATAGGAACCAGAAGTATCAAGGTGAAGGAATGACGCCACAAGCTTTAGAAAGGCTTGCTTAATTGATATAGTTCTAAAACGAACTTGAAGAGAGAATAATCTCACAAAAGGATTTTAATTATCAAAGGGTTCTGTTACAAATGAAATGCAATAGCCTATTTATAGTTTTCAAAGGGTTTAGGCCGAATAGATACTTGATGGTTCGGCCAAGGTTGAAACCCCTTTGAAAATACATGATTTTTTATGAAAGTACATGATTTAAATGAAGATACATGCTCTTGGCCGAATGTTTATGTGTTGGTTCGGTCCTAAGGTTGATTTGAATGCATTTGGAAGTTATTTGGGCGCCAAAATGAAGAGGAAAGAGTCTTTGGCCGAATAGGAAGCATCCCTTGGTGTTTTGGCACGAATTTGATGTCACATGGAGTGCACATAATTGAATCATGCACATGGCAGCCTACTTGAACGCACATGGATCTTCTTGCAAGGCTTTGGTGATGTTACAACCATAGGATGGTGTCTTGAAGTCCATGGAATGAATATGACAGCAACTAGGCGTGACTTGGCTTCCAACATGCATCTAGGTGTCATGGCCTTCAATGGGTAGCAACTTGTCATGAAAGGTCACATTATGTAGAAGGTAACCTTTCATCATTTGAGCTACTTTACAAGTGTTTGAGCTGAAGATGAGCTGGCCATAGATGAATTACATGAAGATGAGTCATAGGCCAGCTCCTTGTGAAAAGGCACCTTTTGGAATGACAACTATTCGCGAAAAGGTACGAATCCACAAAAATTGACATAGACCATATTTGAAGTGTTCTGTGTGGTGAAGATGACGGTGCAACTCTCGTACTAAAATGAGGTCTCTAGCTAGCTCAAAAGTCCAGCTCAAGTGAGCTATGAGTTCGGGGGTCAACTGGCAACTTTGCCCCAAAATGTTCTTGAGCTGTCCCGAAGTTGTCCTAGTTAAGTTTCCATAGCTCTTAGACTCCAATGCTAGCTTTAAGTCAGCTCCCATCATATGGCCGAACATGCACTACAAAAGAAAGCATAATATAAGCTAAGTATATGAATTATTATAAAGTAATAAGAATGTGCATATTATAAAGATGTGAACTATAGGTTATAATAATAACTCATGCATCATATGATAATGAATGAATATTATTATTATAACTATAGATTATATGCATTAATATCAATCAATGATGCAAACCATAGGACATAATGAATGAATGCACATGTTATGATAATTCAAGCATAGTCTAATATGAAAATGTATGCTCATAATAATATATAGTGCATAAATGAGTAAATATAATATAAAGTAAGGTAGAACTCCCTTATATTGATCTTGATGGATTTTTAATGATGTGAGTATGTAATGCAGAAAGTTGGTGCTAGATAGGATCACATCTATTTCAGCATTATGTAGAGATTGAAGAGATGGTACATGTGGCCATGAAAATTGAAAGACAACTCAAAAGGAAATCGTATACTAGGAGCAGTCCAAGTTCGGCCGCCAAATGGAAGCAAGAACCTATTACCTTCAGGAAACCAATTCCGGCACAAGCCAAGGATCATATAGAAGTTACCAAGACTAAACAAGTGGGCGAATCTAGTAAGGGTAAAGAAAAGCAAACCGGTACTTTTGAGAGATCCTGAGACATCAAATGTTTCAAATGTTTTGGGAAAGGACATGTTGCTAGTCAATGTCTCAACCGAAATGCCATGATGGTACTTGACAATAGAGATATTGTATCAGATTCTGACGAGCCTATTTTTGATGAGGAACCTGAAACAATGCAAGATGAAGAAACTGAAGAAAATACAGATCATGGTGAGATGCTTGTTTCGAAAAGGTTCCTATAATCGCAAACATCCCAAGAGGATATTCAAAGAAACAATATTTTCCATACAAGATACCATGTCAAGGATAAAGTTTTCACAATGATCATCGATGGAGGAAGTTGCACAAACGTAGCCATCACTCTTATGGTTGAAAAACTTGGATTAGCAATATCAAAGCATCCCATTCCATATAAACTCCAATGGCTCAATGAAAGAGGTGAGTTAAACTTTACCAAACAAGTTCTAATTCCTTTTTCAGTTGGTAGGTACAAGGACGAGGTGCTTTGTGACATTGTCCCTATGCATGCTAGCCACATCTTACTTGGGAGACCATGGCAGTATGACAAAAGGGTCATTCATGATTGTTATCACAATCAATACATTTTAAGCATGATGGACGCAAGGTAACCTTGATGCCTTTGATGCCAAAAGAGGTGCAACAAGATTAGTTGCATATGCGAAAGAGTGTACAAGCATGACGCAAAGATAAAACCCCAAAGAAGAATAAAGAGGAACGAAACATGACACCAAACTTCTTCATAGAGAAACACGATGGTTCAAGGCTGGAAAATGAAGAGGTTCCTATGAAAATTGGTGATGATTTGAATTTGAAGACACAACTTTTCACCAAGGGTTTTAATCGCCAAAAGGTAAGTAACCCTTCATTTGAAACCTCTTCTCTCTTCACTTTTCAGGACCAATCACGTGAAAGGGATATCCTTAAAGGAAGATCACTCTCAAAAGGTACTTGTTGGTAAATCAAATTCCAAAGAAAGGCCTAAAGGGAAATCTTATGAAAGGATACCTAATGGAAGAACACAACCGTTCAAAGGATGCTTTCTTTTAGCAAGGAGATGTGAAGTTATGCAAGGACATAATGAACTCGATTTAAGGACAAATCGCCCTAAAGAAGGGGGGATGATGCAAGCATGTTTTCATCTTTAAAGGGAGTACTCTTTAACACCTTTATATTGAAATTACTATATATATGTTATATACTACATGCTCTTATAATACAATTCATGATAAGAATTCTTGTTATGTAGATAAAGAATAACTTAGTTTGAACACAACATGCAAATTGATATTTAAGCATATTAGGATAGTTTTATAATCATATTAAACATGATTACCTTATATACATCAAGGCAACATCATTATAATTCGTTTTATTAGTTTGTATACATTCATATTAGCTCTTAAGCTTCATGCACTATCTTACACATATTATGAGATGATATATTTAACTCATGACCTTCAATCATAGCTTACATTACCATATTCTTAGATGGCAGCAAGGTATTTAGCTCATAACAACTCAATACCATAGACTTACCTTGTTTCCTTGCACATATAGGTACATTGGAGTGTGATGCACGATGAGGTAGCTTGATGGATGATTTGGAAGTCATACGCAGCTCACAAACAGCTCACAATGTACAAGGCAGCTCATGGAACACTAAAGAAAGCTCGATTTAGCTAGAGGAGCTTAAGGCTAGCTAAACTCAGCTAGTTGGACTATTTGGAGCTGAGTTGCCAAAGTGATGTCAAAGGTAGCTGAACATGTTGTTATGGAGCTCATAAGGATTCGGCTAGGAAACTTGTTTACAAACAGCCCATGCTTGCTAACTAACTCCACACTCAAGCTAGCTTGGTAGGAGACACATGCACGCCCAAGATGGAGCACATGCCAGCCATCATTCCATGCACAAGGCTGCACCACAAGGCTCCCTAGATCACCCATGTGCATGCCATATGATCAGCCCCCATGTGCCTTGCATGTGGACTCATTTAGGCACCAAGATGAATAGCCCTCTCCCTATTCGGCCAAGCATCATCTCCCATCCAATTTGGCGCCAACATGAAGGGACACTAGAGTTATTCGGCCAAGGGTTATCACCCTCCATTTAAACTGAAACATCATCTCTATTTTGTAATTAATTATGTCACTATAGGAAGGCACAAGGCTGGTTGAATCCCCTTATAACCATTCGACCATGCCTCTCCATTTCCTATAAATAGGAAAGCATATTTCATTTGTAATCAGACCCTTTTGATTAATATAAGTGAGATTACTCTCTTCCTTAAGTCCTGGTGACTTTTATCGACTTATCACGTATTTTATACTTGTGGCGTCAACCCCTTTCTTTTCACCTTGATACTTCTGGTTCCTAGTTCTTATAACTAGTGGGTCAAAGTCCTTAATACCACCCCTTGAAGAAGCAATATAAAGTCTGGGTTTTTGTTCTCTATAGCATTGGTTCTTCTTTGAGACTTCTTCAAGATACTATCCTCACTACCATCCCTTTTGTTTCATCACCATAACTATAACCATAGCCATATCAACCATCTTCCGCTTCCATCTCTCATTTTAAACAGCCCACCTATTCACCATACGTCTACCACCCTTAACCCCCTCTTTTTGAGCCAGTCACCTGTGCAGGTTGTTTTGCTTCTTTCCTAGATCCACAATCAATTGATAAGGTACAAGTGCCTTACATCACATGGTGAACAAATCGAGACTTACGGCAATTAAACATTCCAGCCCATATGACTTGCAATGGTTGAACGACGAGGAAGAGTTGAAGGTGACTGAATAAGTACTTGTGCCATTCTCACTTGGAAGGTACAAAGAAGATATCCTATGTGATGTGTTGCCTATAAATAAGAGTCATTTACTTTTGGGGAGGCCATGTCAATTTGAAAAACGGCCTATTTATGATGGCTTCACAAACCAGTATTCATTCTTCCACAATGGGAGGAAAGTCATCTTGACTCCACTATCTCCTAGCTAGTAAATGAAGATAAAACACTTTGAAAAAGAACATTGAAGCAATGAAAGAACAACTTAAAGATAACACAACTGAAGAATGTTTGGAGAAAAATTCAAATGAACAAAAGCATTTTGAAGTTGAACAAAATGTTGGAGTTGAAAATGATGAACAGAGAATGGATGCAGAAACCGTTGGAATTGAAAATAAGAGAATTGAAAAGAATGAAGTTGGAGGAAAAGAGGAGAGTGAAGAACAATTTTTATCTAACCTTACTTCTTCTTATATTCTCTCTTTTGTTTTGCAGGATAATTCAAGAGATATATCTTTTCAAGGAGATGATTTAAAAATCATGGCTTTAGGAAAACCAAAAGATGTGACTTTTGAAGAACCAATAGCCATGACTTTTGGTGATTCACAAAACATGTCTCTTGATATTTTAAAGGTTATGCCATTTGAAGTTCCAAAAAAAAGCATCACTTGAAGTTCCAAGAGTTGTGTTCGTTGACATTCCAAGTGCATTATCAATCCAGAAAAGAATTCAGCAAGCAACTCCCATTAAACATCCACCCTGGTTTGATATTTCCTTTCATATTGTCAATAGTTTTTCATTTACATGTTTTGATTTATTTTGGCAGCAAATCGATTCATGTCTATGGTATTATTATCTTATCAATTTTTGATGACAAGGTAATTCGAGAATGCTTATGGACGAGACGAAAAATCAAGGATGAATATTCTAACCATGAAATTGTAGAAATTTTCTTTGATTTGCAGGACAATCTAAAAGGCATAATTTTTCAAATGGAGGAACCAATAGACATGATCCATGAAAGCTTAAAAGACTTATATTTTGATTTGCCAAGGGTTGTAATTCCTCAATCAAAGGACATTACCCTGGGAAAACCAAATAATGTGATACAGTTCAACCTAGCCTCACTTGGATGGATGGTGAAGTCAAGGTTGTACCTTTGATTGTTTCGATCTAGGAAAGCAACAAGGATCCTGCACAAACAAGAAAGCTCAAAAAATAGTTAAATGGAAGTAATGAAATGGAAAGATAAATATGGCAGCGGAAAATATATATAAGTTGGTGATATGTTTAAAGGAAATGATGAAGTATGGTAATGGAAGTAGAATGAAGGTGATGTAGATGAATATGAAAAGTAGTATCTCAAAGAAGACTCAAAGAAGAACCAATGTTAAAGAACAAAGATCCAGACTTTATATTGCTTCTTTAAGGGATGGTAAACAAGTACTTTGACCCACTATCTATAAATAGATAGGAACCAAAAGTATCAGGGTGACATAGATAGGGGGTGACGCCACAAGCATAAGCTTGATAAGTCGATAAAGTTCACTTAAGAACTAAAGAGAGAAACTCTCACAAATATTTTATTAAACAAAGTGAATTCGTTTTACAAAATGAAAGCTAAACTATTTATAGGCCTAAGTATTCCTAGGATACACATACAAGCTTTAATGAGTGAACATTCATGGATGAATGTTCATACTTTATGTAGATACAAAGCATGGCTTAGGTGAATGAATTTTGATGAATGGATGTTCATCTTTTAATGGAATACATCCTTTGGCCGAATTCATCCCACCTTGTGTGAACTTGTTGATTTGTCTTCTATGGATGAATGTTCATGAATGTATCTTGGCTGAAATTCTTCCCCCTAGTGTGAACATGACTATTTGGCTTCTTGCAAGAATGGATGAATTTAAAAGCCTTTGAATGAATCCTTGTACCTCCTCACAAATGTTCTGATTCATTTTAATATTCTTTTCTTGTCCATGCATGTCTTCATTAATTCCTCCCATGCATAAGTCCTTTGAAGGAGATGAATGGTTGCAAATCCCGTATTAATTTCCAGCCTGCACTGTCATCAGTAATCTGGGCATATCTCAAGATCCCGATATCGGATTAATGTGATTCAAAATGAGTTGGAAATCTACGAGATAGGGGATTAAATGTTAAGAAGACTTCATCACCCAAAGATGCTTGGAACATGTTCAAAAATGTAGATCAATCTGACTTACGTGAACTGTCCAACCAACTCTTCAATTGCCTTTAGTCTTCTTAGCATCCAATGAACCTAGACAAAGTATGTAAACAAATAATTAGATAGGAATTGAGATATGATAATTATGAATGCATGCTTCCACCTATGTTAATAATGCAAATGAGCTAACTATGAATGCATATGCATTGAATGAGTTATATATAGATGTGAATTAATAAGTCATGCATGAATATCATATATTATACATATAAATGATAGAATATAATATTCAAGCAAAAATTAAGAATAAGATAAACATATTCACGTGACATGTAATGCATAAATGAGTAAATAAATAATAAAATAAGGCAAGACTCCCTTAGAATCATCTTGGAAGAACTTCAAAGTTGTGAGCATGTTTTGTTTGAACTTGGTGGTCGGTAGGATCACATCAGAATGTGTCATTTAGAGTGCCGAAAGTTATGATCATTCGAAGCAACATCTCTTGTGATTCAAAAGAAATCACTCTTGGCCATCCAAAAGATGCGAACAGGGAGTATACTTTTAACTTAACAATGATTAATAATAACTATGGTATAAAGAAAGAATAAGTTAAAGAAAATCCCCCTTTGATTATTGTGAAAGGTTGGATATGCAAAGTCATTTATGTTGCTGATTTGGATCACATCAAACACAAGGGAGTTACATGGTGGTTTTTCATTTGAGTTTTAAATTCAAAACCTGATTAATTTGTAGCCACAAGTGATGGCCGGTCATATCTCTCTTTTACCTATATATTTTGTAATTTTGTAAGTGCAAAGTTTAGACATTTGATGAATAAAAATTATTATGAGGTTTTCTCCCAATGTTGGTTCTTCTTAGAACTATTTTCTTGACATTTCAAGTCTGATCTTGTAGTGTCAAACTTGTGATACTTCAGATTCTTAGATTGCTATCTAACGGGTCCAAGTCCTTTGAACATTGAACGTATAAGGTTTGGGTTTATACTTTTTAGTATAGGTTCTTCCTTGTTCTTTGTTTGTTAACCAAAATTTCCAGATTTGTTCTTTTACCATTGTCATCTTCTACGAGCACTCATCTTCCACCTTTCACCATTTTAATATTTCCAGCAACTTTCTTCATCATTTCTTAGCCATTTTCATCCTTAGCCTTGACCATACAACCAACAACATCATCTGATGTGATCCAATTCAACATCATATTTACCATGGCTATTCCAACCTCTCCAGGGAAGAAACTTTCTATCTTTATACCTATAGATGCTTATTTCATATGTTATAAGATAGTTATTTTTATATATATATATTATACCTATAGTTATTATGATAATAAGTTATCCATTTATATATGAGATACAAGTTATTATCATATACTATAGTCACAATCTTATAATATACACATTATATAAGTATATATACTTAGTTTATTTCTTTATTTTATGCATGTAGGCACATTCGACCAACACTTGGGAGCTGCATTGGAGCTAAATGGAGCATGTAACAGCAAGGAAACTTACATGGGATCGAGTAGGAGAGCACAAGGAACAATTGGTGAAAAGTTGTCCGGAGGCCGTGAGCTCATAGCTAGATTGAGCTGAAGATTTGAGCTACAAGATGACATTATTTCAGCTGGGGAGTTGCACCATCATCATCACCACTTAGGACACTTCAAATATGTCCTAAGTCAAAATTTTTGAAATCGTACCTTTTCGCGAATAGTTGCCATCTCAAGAGTTACCTTTTCACAAGGAGCTGCCCAAACGTTCACCATGTCACAAGTCATCTATGGCCAGTTCACCTTTAGCTCATTCACACCATAAGCAGCTCAAACATGAAGGGACACCTTTCTCAAACATTGTGACCTTTCATGAATGATGTTGCCCATGAAGATGCCTTTTCATCTAGGAGCACGTTGGTGAAGGAATTGCTAGCATTGGAAGCTTAAATCACCAAGAGACATGAGATAGAGATCCATGCCTATTTGGTCACATCACATGCCTTGCACATGGAAGCTTTGGCGCCAAACATGATAAGACACATGACTATTCGGCCAAGGAGAGGAAATTGGCACCAAGATGAACAAGCATGCACCATTCGGCCAAGGGAGATGTCTCTCCACCCTTTGATCGATTCATTAAAGCCTTTCATGAAGAGTTAGTCGAACCATCACAAGCCCAAAGGACTTATTCATTCATCTCAAGCATTATGTATTTTCCTAAAGACATGTATCTAGCCGAAACATCAGGTAACTATTCGGCCAAGCCCTCTCATTTCTATAAATAGAGTGGCTTGACTTCATTTGTAATCATCTCATCTCTTATATAAAATATACTATTGTGAGTTATTTCTCTTCAAAGTTCTTTGTGAACTTTATCGATTAAACAAGTATAGTTCCTATACTTGTGGTGTCATTCCTTCCATCCTGATTCCAAAATTCCTAGATTGTTATCTAGTGGGTTGAAGACACTATCACCCCCCCTCAAGCAAGTTTGAGAAGATTGGGATTGTGCTTCATAGCATAGTTTCCTCTTTGGCATGTTTGAGATACAACATCACCACCATTTCCATTTCATCATCACCAACATCCATCTCTTCCATCAATTCCGCGGCCATCTCTATCCTTTCTTTATTTCATTTCATTCTTATTATTTCTTTTCATTACTTATATTATTACCCCCTTTATTAATTCCATTATTATTTCTTGTCAATCCTAGATCGGGACACAATAAGGCTATCTACTCTTTTCATCAAAGTGTGTAGTTTCGCCTTACATCAAGCGGTAATCAAAGCATAGTCGGATTGACAACAAAAGTGTCATTGGCGTGCAAAGCAAAAAAAAGAAAAGAAAAAGATAAAAAGAAGAAAAAAAAAAGAAAAAGAGAAGTTCAAAAAGAGAAAGCAAGCCAAGGAAAGTACTCTACCATTGCAAAGTACATCAAAGAGGCCATCTACACTAAGAGAAGATAACCTTATTGTTTATTGAGAAAGGTTGCAATAAGTGTTGTTTCTTGGATTGTAAGTCACCTCTTTCTTTTCTATACCTTCATTGTCCTTGTCTTCAACCATTTCTATCTTTTAATACCTTTAAATTCTTTCTTCTACCTTTCCATTTTTTTTCAACCCTAACCTATTTGTAGCCGACGTACATAAGGAAAGAGTTAACTTGCTATAATCTTGAGTAAGTTCCTCAAAGGACTTAGCAAGAGAAATTGAGTGGAAAAAGGCTATTGAGAGAGTGAGATCAGAAGGGGAATTGTTAAAAGCCAAATATATATTCCGAGAGTAAACACGAGTGTTGAGTGGAGTGATCTTATCTTTTCTTTGGAGTAAAATTGTGAGACTTTGTGAGTGTGCTGGTAAGGTTTATTTTTGTTTTATTTACTAACCATGTCTCAAAGTCCTAAAGGAAATGCAGGTTAACCCAATTTGCAACTGATTGGAGAAATGATGAGAATGTTTCGAACAAAATTTGATGCTCTCCATGAGAAACTAGACCAAAGACAAGATCAACCACAAATTAAAAACAATAATACTCCTCAGAGGAAACAACCTCTTCCAGAAGATAATGTCCCAAATCCTTATGATAAAGAAGAACCAGCATTGATATAAGGACCTAGGCGTGCCAATGTTGATGATAATATGAGCAACATCAAAATCAAAATTCCTAAATTCCAAGGGAAGACTGATCCAGAAGCCTATCTTGAATGGGAAAGCAAGGTGGAACATGTGTTTAGCTGCCATAACTATTCCAAACTCAAGAAAGTAAGATTGGTATCCATGGAGTTTGTTGATTATGCTTTGATATGGCGGGATCAACTTACTATTACTCGAAGAAGGAATGGAGAGAGACCAATTTCAACATGGCTCGAAATGAAAGGTATCATGCGTAAACATTTAATTCCTACTCATTATCACCGAGACATGTTTCAGAAATTGTAGGCATGCACGTGTCTCCTCCAAGCTAGCTTGAGTGTGGAGCTAGCTAGCAAGCATGGGTTGTTTTGTGAACAAGCTTCTTAGCTGAATCCTTATGAGCTTCATAACAGCACGTTCAGCTATATTCAGCTACCATTGACATCATTTTTGACAACTCAGCTCCAAATAGTTTAACTAGCTGAGTTTAGCTAGCCTTGAGCTCCTCCTGCTGAATTGAGCTTTCCTTAATGTTCCATGAGCTGCCTTGTCCTTTGTGAGCTGCATAGGACGACCAAATTATCCACCAAGCTACCTCAACGTTCATCACACTCCATTGTACCTATATGTGCAAGGAAATAGGGTAAGTTCATGATATTGAGCTAAGACGTTCTAAATACCTTGCTGCCATGTAAGAATATGGTAATGTGAGCTATGATTGAAGGTCATGAGCTAAATATATCATCTCATAATATGTGTAAGATAATGCATGAAGCTTAAGAGCTAATATGAATGAATATGATCTATTAAAACGAATTATAATGATGCTGCCTTGATGTATATAATGTAATCATGCTTAATATGATTATAAAACTATCCTAATATGCTTAAATATCAATGTGTATGTTGTGTTCATACTAAGTTATTCTTTAGCTATTAAAACATTATATAACATAACAAGAATTCTTATCATGAATTGTATTATAAGAACATGTAGTATATAACATATGTATAGTAATTTCAATATAAAGGTGTTAAAGAGTACTCCCTTTATTGATGAAAACGTGCTTGCATCATCCCCCCTTCTTTAGGGCGATTTGTCCTCAAATCGAGTTCATTCTGTCTTTGCATAACGTCACGTCTCCTTGCTAAAAGAAAGCATCCTTTGAACGGTTGTGTTCTTCCATTATGTAACCTTTCATAAGATTTCCCTTTAGGCATTTCTTTGGAATTTGATTTACCAACAGGTACCTTTTGAGAATGATCTTCCTTTAAGGATATCCCTTTTGGAAGTGACCTTTTACGTGATTGGTCCTGAAAAGTGAGGAGAGAAAAGGTTTCAAATGAAGGGTTACTTACCTTTTGGCGATGAAAGCCCTTGGTGAAGAGTTGTGTCTTTAAATTCCAACCATCACCAATTTTCGTAGGAATCCCTTCATTTTCCAGCCTTGAACCATCGTGTTTCTCTATGAAGAAGTTTGGTGTCATGTTTCGTTCCTCTTCGTTCTTAATTGGGGTTTTGTCTTTGCGCCATGTTTGTACACTGTTTCGCATATGCAACTGATCTTGTTGTACCTCTTTTGGAGTCAAAGGCATCAGGGTTACCTTGCGTCCATCATGCTTAAAAATGTATTGATTGTGATAACAGTCATGAATGGCCCTTTTATCATACTGCCATGGTCTTCCAAGTAAGATATGGGTAGCATGCATAGGGAAAATGTCACAAAGCACCTCATCCTTGTACCTGCCAACTGAAAAAGGAATTAGAACCTGTTTGGTAACGCTTAACTCACCTCCTTCATTGAGCCATTGGAGTTTATATGGAGTAGGATGCTTTGACGTTGCCAATCCAAGTTTTTCAACCATAAGAGTGCTGGCTACGTTTGTGCAACTTCCTCCATCGATGATCATTGTGCAAACCTTGTCCTTGACATGGCATCTTGTATGGAAAATATTGTTTCTTTGAATATCCTCTTGGGATGTTTGTGATTGTAGGCACCTTTTCGAAACAAGCATCTCACCATGATCTGCATTTTCTTCAGTTTCTTCGTCATGCACTGTTTCAGGTTCCTCATCAAAAATAGGCTCGTCAGAATCCGATACAATATCTCCATTGTCAAGTACCATCATGGAATTTCGGTTGGGACATTGACTAGCAACATGTCCTTTCCCAAAACATTTGAAACATTTGATGTCTCTGGATCTTTTGAAAATATCGGTTTGCTTTTCTTTACCCTTACTAGATTCTCCGACTTGTTTTACTTTGGAAACTTTTATTTGACCCTTTGCTTGTGATGGAATTGGTTTCCTGAAGGTGATGGGTTCCTGCTTCCACTTGGTGGCTGAATTTGGACTGCACCTAGTGTAGGATTTCCTTTCCAGTTGTCTTTCAATTTTCATGGCCACATGTACCATCTCTTCAATCTCTATATAATGCTGAAGTTCAACAAGGTTAGCAATATCAGGATTTAGGCCAGATAAAAACTTTGCCATGGTTGTTTCTCTGTCTTCATCCACATTGGCTCGGATCATGGCTATCTCCATTTCTTTGAAATAATCTTCAACGTTTTTGCTTCCTTGTTTCAAATTTTGTAATTTATGGTAAAGATCTCGGTGTTAGTCAGTAGGCACGAACCTTTTTCTCATAATGGCCTTCATGGCTATCTCCATTTCTTTGAACCTTTTTCTCACCAATTGGTCCCACCAAAATAAGGCATAGTCCACGAATTCCATAGCAGCAAGTCTGACCTTCTTTTTCTTCGTATAATTTTGGCATTCAAAAATGTGTTCAATCTTGATTACCCAATCAAGATAGGCTTCTGGATCAGTTCGTCCTTGAAATGGAGGAATGGTCACTTTGATGTTGCTGAAGTTGTCATTCTGATTTCGATGAACATCTCTTCTTGCTACTGATGTTACTTCAGCCTCCTCTTCTTCGATTTCTTATTCTAATCTAGGGTGATTTACTCTTCGGTTGCTTAAGGATGCTTCAAATTGATCCATACGATCATTCAAAGGTTCCAATTCTAATTTCAGCAATCTGGCCATTTCATGCATAATTGCTTGAGTTTGCAAATTAGGGGCATCTCTTTCAGGGGTTCATCCTGGACTTCGAGACATAGTTAGTGAAATAAGAAAAGAATAATATGTGTAAAAGACCTTACCCAAAATGTACTCTCACAAAGCCTCACGAGTCACTCCAAGAAACTTGATGTCACTCAATCGGCTCGTGATTGCACTCTAGGACTTTAATGTCTTTTACTTGTCCTATTCTGATCTCACACACTCTCCAGCCTTTTTCCTCTCGATTCTCTTGTCTCAAGTTCTAGAGAACTTTACTCAATACTGTATCAAGTAAATTTACTTGTTTGGCGTCGGCTGCAAATGAGTTAGTAGGAATGGAAAAACAAATATAATGAAAGGTTGGCTTAGAAATAGAAAAAAAAGAACAAAAGGGGTTACTTACACAAGTCACTTTACAACCTTCTATCACCACAATCAATTTAAACGGCTTACTTGACTTGCTTGGTGATGAGAATTATTGATGAGTGCTTTAACTTCTTTTCTTTTCTTTTCTTTTCTTTTCTTCTTTTTTGAGTGCTGATTTTTCTTTCTTTTGAGTGCTTCACTTTGTTTTATGATTTTTCTTGATTTCTTTGACTTTGCACTTCACTTTGCAATTTTTTTTGTATTTTTCTTTCTGTTGTTGTTGCACGTTGCCTTCTTCCACCAAAGCTCTGATTACCGCTTGATGTAAGGCTCTTATGATGCCTTAACAAATTGATTGTGGATCTAGGAAGGAAGCAAACAACCTACACAAGTGAATGGCTCAAAAAGAGATGGTTAAGGGTGGTAAACGTGTGGGTGATTAGGTGGGCTGTTTAAATGAGAGATGGAAGCAGAAGATGATTAAAATGGCTATGGGTTATGGCTATGAAACAAAGGGATGGAAGTGAGGATAATATCTTGAAAAAGTCTCAAAGAAGAACCAATGCTATAGAGAGCAAAGACCCAAACTTTATATTGCTTTTTCAAGGGGTGGTATTAAGTACTTTGACCCACTAGTTATATGAACTATAAACCAGAAGTATCAAGTTGAAAAGAAAGGGGTTGACTCCACAAGTATTAAAAATACTTGATAAGTCGATAAAAGTCACCAGGACTTAAGGAAGAGAATAATCTCACTTATATTAATTAAGATGGTCTGCTTACAAATGAAATAGGAAAGCCTATTTATAGTTTTTGAAGGGACTAGGCCAAATAGGTACATATTGGTTCGACCAGCCCTTGTACCTTCCTAAAATGACATGATTTAAATTCTAAAAGAGATGATGGTTCGGCCCTTGATGGAGGGAAATGATCCTTGGCCGAATAACACTTGTATCCCTTCACTTTGGCGCCAAATGGGAGGGAAGATGATGCTTGGTCGAATGGTTAAATGGCTCTTCATCTTGGTGCCTAATTGAACAACATGCAAGGAACGTGGGGGCTGATTATATGCAAAGCACATGGGTGTTCTAGGGAGCCTTGGGGTGCAACCCTTTGTATGGGATGATGGCTGGTCATGTGATACGATCCAAACAAGCTCCAACTTTCTCCATGACTTGAACACACCATGGATAATCTTCAAAGCTATTTCTAAGGGAGTTCTTCATTACCCTATCTTATACTATATCATTTATACATTCTATTCTATCATAAGCATGCATTCACATGTTAGTATAAACTATCATACAATTATTTCCATCCTATGCTTATTTGATCATGTTTTTCATATTATTCAAATATATGCTATGATTACATATCATTTCTTAGGATATTATTATTACATGTTTCCATTTATCATTTATGAATACCATGTTATATGATATTCATGCATACAACATATACCCTATCTTTATGATTGATACACAATGTTATAAGCATATTAGGATAGTCTTATAATCATATTAAGCATGATTATCATATATACATCAAGGCAGCATCATTATAAATCATTTCATTAGTTCATATGCATTCATATTAGCTCTTAAGCTTCATGCATTATCTTACACATACTTTGAGATGATATAATTAGCTCATGACCTTCAAACATAGCTCACATCACCATAATCATACATGGCAGCAAGGCATTTAGCTCATAAAAGCTCAATATCATGGACTTACCTTGTTTCCTTGCACATATAGGTACATTGGAGTGTGATGCACAATGAGGCAGCTTGGTAGAGTATTTGGACGTCATATGCAACTCACAAACAACTCACAAATATCATGGCAGCTCATGGAACACTAAGGAAAGCTCAACTTAGCTGGAGGAGCTAGCATATAGCTGAACTTAGCTGGAGGAGAGCTTTGGACCAAAGTGCTGAAAAGTAGACTAAAGGTAGCTGGAAGTAGCTGGGAGAGTAGCTGAAGAGGTGAGAAGACCAAAGCCAACTAGCTTGAGTTTATCAAGCTATAACTCACCTAGTTAGCTACCAAGACACTCATCTAGCTTACCTTGAAGCTAGTTTATCTCTAGGCTACCCAATGGATGCCATGTCATCTAGATACACATTGGAAGCTAATTCACGCCTAGTTGTTGCCTATCTTCATTCCATGGACTTCAAGACATCATCTTATGGTTGCAACCTCATCAAAGCATAGCAATAAGACCCATATGTATTCATGTAGGCTGCCATGTGCACTTCATGTGACATCAAATTGGCGCCAAAACACCAAGGGATGCTTCCTATTCGGCCAAAGACTCTTTCCTCTTCATTTTGGCGCCCAAATAACTTCCAAATGCATTCAAATCATCCTTAGGGCCGAACCAACACATAACTATTCAGCCAAGAGCATGTATTTTCATTAAAGTCTTGTTTTTTCAAAAAAAATCATGTCATTTTAGGAAGGTACAAGGGCTGGCCGAACCAACATGTACCTATTCGGCCAAGTCCCTTCAAAAATTATAAATAGGCCATTATAGTTCAATTGTAATCAGACCTCTATTTTAATTAAAGTGAGATTATTCTCTTCCTTAAGTCCTGGTGACTTTTATCGACTTATCAAGTATATTTTATACTTGTGGCCTCAACCCCTTTCTTTCAACTTGATACTTCTCGTTCCTAGTTCATATAACTAGTGGGTAAAGTACTTATCACCACCCCTTGAAGAAGAAATATAAAGTCTGGGTTTTTTCTCTATATAGCATTGGTTCTTCTTTGAGTCTTTTTCAAGATACTATCCTCACTACCATCCCTTTTGTTTCATAAACCATAACCATAGCCTAATCAACCATTCTTCCGCTTCCTTTTTAAATAGCCCACCTATTCACCATACGCCTACCACCCTTAACCATTCTGTTTTGAGCCATTCACTTCGCAGGTTGTTTTGCTTCCTTCCTAGATCCACAATCATTTATCAAGGCATCAGAAGAGCCTTACATCAAGTGGTAATCAGAGCTTTGGTGGAAGAAAGCAATGTGCAACAACAACAAAAATAAAAAAAGAAGTGCAAGTGAGTGCAAAGTCAAAGAAATCAAGAAAAAAATCATAAAAGGAATTAAGCACTCCAAAAGAAAAATTTCCAGCACTCAAAAAAAAGAAAAGGAAATAAAGAAAGTTGAAGCACTCATCAACAACTCTCATCACCAAGCCATTCAAGTAAGCCTTTTAGATTGATTGTGGTGATAGAAGGTTGTGAAGTGACTTGTTTAAGTAACCCTTTTATTCTTTTCTTTCTATTTCTAAGCCACCCTTTTATTATATTTGTTTTCTCTTCCTACTAACCCGTTTGCAGCCGACGCTAAACATGTAAAATTTACCTGATACAGTCTTGAGTAAAATCCTCTAGAACTTGGGATAAGAGAATTGAGAGGAAAAATGATACAATCCAAACAAGCTCCAACTTTCTCCATGACTTGAACACACCATGGATGTTCTTCAAAGCTGTTTCTAAGGAAGTTCTTCATTACCCTATCTTATACTATATCATTTATACATTCTATTCTATCATAAGCATGCATTCACATGTTTGTTTAAATTATCATATTATTATCCTATGCTTATTTTATCATGTTTTTAATATTATTCAAATATATGTTATGATTACATATCATTTCTTAGGATATTATTATTACATGTTTCCATTTATCATTTATGAATACCATATTATATGATATTCATGCATTCACATCTTTATAATTGATGCACAATGTTATTTCAAGTGTGTTAAGTATGTTATATTAGTCTTGCATTCATTTAAGCATGATTCAATTCATTCGTGAAATGGCAGAATGCTTAATCATTCATTTGTTAGCTCACGTGCATTCATTCTAGCTCCTAGGTCTTATACATTAGCTTACATATGTTATATCATTATGTACTTAGCTCATGACATGTATTCATAGCTCATATCACTCAAACACCTCACGGCAGCATGCATTTTACCTTAAATGAGCTCACACATTGCTTATTTTATTTGTTTGGTGATTCCTATAGGTGAAACACAAAACAAGGCATATTATGGTAGCTTGGCTAGCTAAAAGGACAAGCACAACAGCTCACACTAGCTCATGAACATTATGGCAGCTCATTTCATCACATAAGGAGCTTAAACTTAGCTGGAGGAGCTAGCATGTAGCTGAACTTAGCTGGAGGAGAGCTTTGGACCAAATTACTGAAAAGTGGACTAGAGGTAGCTGGAAGTAGCTGGGAGAGTAGCTGAGGAGTTGAGAAGACCAAAGCTAACTAGCTTGAGTTCATCAAGCTATAACTCACCTAGTTAGCTACCAAGACACTCACCTAGCTTACCTTGAAGCTAGTTCATCTCTAGGCTGCCCAATGGATGTCATGTCACCTAGATGCATGTTGGAAGCTAATTCACGCCTAATTGTTGCCTATCTTTATTCCATGGACTTCAAGACATCATCCTATGGTTGCAACCTCATCAAAGCATAACAAGAAGACCCATGTGCATTCATGTAGGCTTCCATGTGCATCATTCAAGCATGTACACTCCATGTGACATCAAATTGGCGCCAAAACACCAAGGGATGCTTCCTATTCGGCCAAAGACTCTTTCCTCTTCATTTTGGCGCCCAAATAACTTCCAAATACATTCAAATCATCCTTAGTGCCAAACCAACACATAACCATTCGGCCAAGAGCATGTATTTTCATTAAAGTCTTGTTTTTTCATTAAAAATCATGTCATTTTAGGAAGGTACAAGGGCTGGCCGAACCAACATGTACCTATTCGGCCAAGTCCCTTCAAAAACTATAAATAGGCCATTTTATTTCATTTTAAGTAGACCTTTTATTCAATTAAAGTGAAATTATTCTCTTCTTAAGTCCTGGTGACTTTTTATCGACTTATCAAGTAATTTATACTTGTGGCGTCAACCCCTTTTCTTTCATCTTGATACTTCTGGTTCCTAGTTCATATAACTAGTGGGTCAAAGTACTTAACACCATCCCTTGAAGAAGCAATATAAAGATTGGGTCTCTGCTCTCTATAGCATTGGTTATTCTTTGAGATTTCTTCAAGATACTATCCTCACAACCATCCTTTTATTTCATCTCCATAATCATAGCCTTATCAACTATCTTCCGATTCCATTACTCATTATTTAAATAGCCTACCAATTTACCCATACGTCTACCACCCTTAACCATTCTATTTTGAGCCATTCACTTTGCAGGTTGTTTTGCTTCCTTCCTAGATCCACAATCATTTGAAAAGGTACAAGTACCCTACATCAAGCGGTAATCAGAGCTTTGGTGGAAGAAGCAACGTGCAACAACAAAAAAAGAAAAAAATACAAAAAGAAGTGCAAAAGTGAAGTGCAAAGTCAAAGAAAAAGAAAAAAAATCAGCAAAGAAAATTGAAGGACTCAAAAGTCAAAGCACTCAAAAAGAAGAAAAAGCAAAGAAAAGAAAGAAAAGTTGGAAGCACTCATCAACAATTCTCATCACCAAGCATTTTCAAGTAAGCCTTTAAAATTGATTGTGGTGATAGAAGGTTGTGAAGTGACTTGTGTAAGTAACCCTTTCATTCTCTTCTTTCTAATTTCTAAGCCACCTTTTCAATTATATTTGTTTTCCATTCCTACTAACCATTTACAGCCGACGCCAAACAAGTGAAATTACTCGATATAGTCTTGAGTAAAAGTTCATTAGAACTTGAGACAAGAGAATTGAGGGAAAAAGGCTGGAGCGTGTGTGAGATCAGAAGAGGACAAGTAAAAGCCATTAAAGTCCTAGAGTGCAAACACGAGCGGATTGAGTGACATCAAGTTTTCTTGGAGTGACTCGTGAGGCTTTGTGAGAGTATATTCTGGTAAAGTCCTACACACATTTCAATTTTTTTCTTATTTGCTAACATGTCTCTTCCATCCAACATTTTTGTAGTCAAAAGGACTTTGAACATTCAAAGTCAAGATGATGAACAAAGAAAAAACATCTTCCATACCAAATGTCACGTGGGAGATAAAATTTGTGTGGTGATCATTGATGGAGGAAGTTGTACCAATGTAGCAAGTACTCACATGGTGGAAAAGTTGGGTCTCAAGACTTCCAAACATCCTCATCCTTACAAACTCCAATGGCTCAACGATGTGGGAGAAGCCAAGGTAACCAAGAAAGTGATTGTACCTTTCTCAATTGGAAGATACAATGATGAAGTCCTTTGTGACATGGTGCCCATGAGTGCAAGCCACCTTATACTCGGGCGTCCTTGGCAATATGATAAGAAGGCTACCCATTACGGATTTTCTAACAAGTACTCTTTCCAACATCAAGGAAAGAAAATCATATTGGCGCCTATGCTTCCAAATCAAGTCCATGAATGTCAGGTGACCCTCAAATCACGTATAGAGGAATGGGAGAAAGCTAAAGCCATGAAGAAAGTTGAAAGAGAATTTTTGCATGAGAAAAGAGTGGAGAGAGTTGAAATGGACAAAATGAAAGGATTGAATATGGGAGCAAAGAGGAAAAGGAAAATGAGGGTGAAGAACATATTTTATCTAATCCTACTCCTATTCTTTCTTTTGACGTGCAGGACAATCCAATAGACATGTCACTTCAAGTTGAAGATTCAAGAAACATGTCTTATGAAGAATCAATAGACGTGACTTTTGGTGATGCACAAGATATGTCCTTTGACATTTCAAAGGATGTACCTCTTGAAATTCAAAAGAATGAGCCAATTGGAATACCAAGAGTTGAGATCATTCAGACTCCAAGAACATTGCACATATTGAAGGGAATTCAACAACCAATGGAGTTTTTCATCATTAAGCAACCAATGCCCATTAAACATCCACCTTGGTTTGCTATTTCCATTCATATTGTTAATAATTTTTCATTTACTAACTTTGATTTATTCTGCAGCAACTTGTTTCATCCTTATGGTGAAGAAATCATACCAACCCTTAAGGCAATCATTTGGAGAGGCACAATGGTGAAAGGACACGATGATTTAAATCAGCCCCAAAAAGTCATTCAAAGAACACTTATCTTCACCAAGCGACGTGATGACTCCAACCAAGAGACAAACCTTTTCACCAACAACCATGGTGAATTAAAAGGAGGAATTGAAGATATAGAGGTCCTTTCCAAGCATTGTGATGATTCAAAGAATAAAGAAAAGGGATCAAGTTGGTTCGTGAAGGGCTATGTCTCTCCTGTTCAAAGGACATGTGATGATTCCCAAACATTGTGTCCTCCCATCAAAGGATGTGAAGTTACCAGATTTGAAGCCAAGAGGTTGAACATATCGTGTGAATCATCTATTGGAGGAAAACATAAGGATTCAATCCTTCATACATCAAGAAGGTATTCAATGAGAAACTACTTCGATTTGAGGACAAATCGCCTAAAAGAAGGGGAGGATGATACAATCCAAACAAGCTCCAACTTTCTCCATGACTTGAACACACCATGGATGTTCTTCAAAGATGTTTCTAAGGAAGTTCTTCATTACCCTATCTTATACTATATCATTTATACATTCTATTCTATCATAAGCATGCATTCACATGTTTGTTTAAATTATCATATTATTATCCTATGCTTATTTGATCATGTTTTTAATATTATTCAAATATATGTTATGATTACATATCATTTCTTAGGATATTATTATTACATGTTTCCATTTATCATTTATGAATACCATATTATATGATATTCATGCATTCACATCTTTATAATTGATGCACAATGTTATTTCAAGTGTGTTAAGTATGTTATATTAGTCTTGCATTCATTTAAGCATGATTCAATTCATTCGTGAAATGGCAGAATGCTTAATCATTCATTTGTTAGCTCACGTGCATTCATTCTAGCTCCTAGGTCTTATACATTAGCTTACATATGTTATATCATTATGTACTTAGCTCATGACATGCATTCATAGCTCATATCACTCAAACACCTCACGGCAGCATGGATTTTACCTTAAATGAGCTCACACATTGCTTATTTTATTTGTTTGGTGATTCCTATAGGTGAAACACAAAACAAGGCATATTATGGTAGCTTGGCTAGCTAAAAGGACAAGCACAACAGCTCACACTAGCTAATGAACATTATGGCAGCTCATTTCATCACATAAGGAGCTTAAACTTAGATGGAGGAGCTAGCATGTAGCTGAACTTAGCTGGAGGAGAGCTTTGGACCAAATTACTGAAAAGTGGACTAGAGGTAACTGGAAGTAGCTGGGAGAGTAGCTGAGGAGTTGAGAAGACCAAAGCTAACTAGCTTGAGTTCATCAAGCTATAACTCACCTAGTTAGCTACCAAGACACTCACCTAGCTTACCTTGAAGCTAGTTCATCTCTAGGCTGCCCAATGGATGCCATGTCACCTAGATGCATGTTGGAAGCTAATTCACGCCTAATTGTTGCCTATCTTTATTCCATGGACTTCAAGACATCATCCTATGGTTGCAACCTCATCAAAGCATAACAAGAAGACCCATGTGCATTCATGTAGGCTGCCATGTGCATCATTCAAGCATGTACACTCCATGTGACATCAAATTGGCGCCAAAACACCAAGGGATGCTTCCTATTCGGCCAAAGACTCTTTCCTATTCATTTTGGCGCCCAAATAACTTCCAAATACATTCAAATCATCCTTAGGGCCGAACCAACACATAACCATTCGGCCAAGAGCATGTATTTTCATTAAAGTCTTGTTTTTTCATTAAAAATCATGTCATTTTAGGAAGGTACAAGGGCTGACCGAACCAACATGTACCTATTCGGCCAAGTCCCTTCAAAAACTATAAATAGGCCATTTTATTTCATTTGTAAGTAGACCTTTTATTCAATTAAAGTGAGATTATTCTCTTCTTAAGTCCTGGTGACTTTTTATCGACTTATCAAGTAATTTATACTTGTGGCGTCAACCCCTTTTCTTTCATCTTGATACTTATGGTTCCTAGTTCATATAACTAGTGGGTCAAAGTACTTAACACCATCCCTTGAAGAAGCAATATAAAGATTAGGTCTCTGCTCTCTATAGCATTGGTTCTTCTTTAAGATTTCTTCAAGATACTATCCTCACAACCATCCTTTTATTTCATCTCCATAACCATAGCCTTATCAACTATCTTCCGCTTCCATTACTCATTATTTAAATAGCCTACCAATTTACCCATACGTCTACCACCCTTAACCATTCTATTTTGAGCCATTCACTTTGCAGGTTCTTTTGCTTCCTTCCTAGATCCACAATCATTTGAAAAGGTACAAGTACCCTACATCAAAAAAGGCTGGAGTGTATGTGAGAACAGAATAGGACAAGTAAAAGCCATTAAAGTCCTAGAGTGCAAACACGAGTGGATTGAGTGAAATTGAAGTTTTCTTGGAGTGACTTGTGAGGCTTTGTGAGAGCAATATTTTGGTAAGGTCCTACACACATTTCGTTTTTCCTTATTTGCTAACATGTCTCTTCCATCCAACATCTTTGTAGTCAAAAGGACTTTGAACATTCAAAGTCAAGAAGATGAACAGAGACAAAATATCTTCCATACAAAATGTCATGTGGGAGATAAAGTTTGTGTGGTGATCATTGATGGAGGAAGTTGTACAAACATAGCAAGTACTCACATGGTGGAAAAGTTGGGTTTAACGACTTCCAAGCATCCTCATCCTTACAAACTTCAGTGGCTCAATGATGTGGGGGAGGCCAAGGTAACCAAACAAGTTATTGTTCCTTTTTCAATTGGAATATACAATGATGAAGTCCTTTGTGACGTGGTGCCCATGAGTGCAAGCCACATTATATTAGGACGTCCTTGGCAGTTTGACAAAAAGGCTACCCATGATGGATTTTCTAACAAGTACTCTTTCCAACATCAAGGAAAGAAAATCATATTGCCGACTATGCATCCAAATCAAGTCCATGAATGTCAGGTTACCCTCAAATCACGCATAGAAGAATGGGAGAAAAAGAAAGCCATGAAAAGAACCCTTGAAGAAGAACGTTTTGAGGAGACAAGAACAATTGTAAATGAAACTGTTAGTGTTGAAAGAGAAGTCTTGCAAGAGCATCAAGTAGAACAAGTGGAAAGTCAGATTGATACGAGAAACATTGGAAAAGAAAGGGAGAATGGAGAGTATGATTCACCTAACAACTCTTTTCCTCCAATTATAACTTTTGTTTTGCAGGACAATCCAAGAGACATATTATGATGTAAGGCTAACCAAGCTTCTTCAATAATGGAGAAGTTGGCAACCTTGTTGTTTCCCGATCTAGGAGAGACACCAAATGCTACACCTTGGATTGAAAGTAATATGTACAATGAAGAAGAATTGTTTAATTAATATGATAATTAAGAAATTAAAAGTGAATGGAATTGGAAAGAATAGAAATGGAAAGGAATGTTATCAAGAAGGGTTGTGGAAGTGTTGTAGAATGATCCTTCAAGTGATGATGGATTCGGCCTCCAATGGTGGTGATGGACGAATGCCTTGTTTAGGATGAAGGATAATTCAAATATGAAGAAATGGAAATTTATAAGTTGGGGATAATATAGGCGTGATATGGTAATGGAATATGGTGATGTTATAGGCGTGATAATGGTGATAGACTATGGCAATGATATAAGCGTGATGATGGTGATGGACAGATTGTATCTTATAAAACTAAGAAGGAACCAATGCTATAAAGGAGCAAAGACCCGTTTCTTATAAGTTTTATAAGGGATGGTATGAAAGGACTTTGACCCACTAGTTATTTAAACTAGGAACCAGAAGTATCAAGGTGAAGGAATGACGCCACAAGCTTTAGAAAGGCTTGCTTAATCGATATAGTTCTAAAAAGAACTTGAAGAGAGAATAATCTCACAAAGGATTTTTAATTCATCAAAGGTTCGTTTACAAATGAATGCCAAAGCCTATTTATAGATTTGTAAAGGCTTGGCCGAATAAATACATGCCTTTTCGGCAAAGTACATGTCTTAAAACGAAAATAAATGATGCTTGGATGAGGGGAGATGTCTTTGGCCGAATGGTTCCCATATCTCTTCATCTTGGTGCCAACTTGAAGCATGATGATGTTTAGGCCGAATAGAGAGAAGCCTCTTCATTTTGGAACCTATTTCATTCACATGCAAAGCACATGGGTGGCTGGTCATGTGGCACTCACATGGATGGTGTAGAATGCTTAAGGCGTGGACTCCTCCATGGCGTGAAGATGAACAACAACTTAGGCGTGACTTGGCATCAAACATGTGTCTAGGTGACATGGCATGGGGCAGCAACTAATTATGAAAGGTCACATTTGTGTGAAGCAACCTTTCATCATTTGAGCTACTTCCCATGAGTTTGAGCTGAAGTTGAGCTGGCCATAGATGAAGGACATGTGTACAAGTCATAGGACAGCTCCTTGTGAAAATGCACTTCTCGGAATGGCAACTCTTCGCGGAAAGGTACGAATCCACAAAAATTGACCTAGACCATATTTGTAGTGCTCTGTGTGGTGAAGATGATGGTGTAACTCTCCAGCTGAAATGAAGTCTCTAGCTAGCTCAAAAGTCCAGCTCAAGTGAGCTATGAGCTCGGGGGTCAGCTAGCAACTTTTCACCATTTGTTCTTCATGATCTCCCGAGTCATCCTATGTAAGATTTCCTAGCTTATTGACTCCAATTCGAGCTTTAAGTCAGCTCCCATGATGTGGCCGAATATGCACCTACAAAAGAAAGCATAATATAAGCTAAGTATATGAATTATTATAAAGTAATAAGAATGTGCATATTATAAAGATATGAACTATAGGTTATAATAATAACTCATGCATCATATGATAATGAATGAATATTATTATTACAACTATAGATTATATGCATGAATATCAATCAATGATGCAAACCATAGGACATAATGAATGAATGCACATGTTATGATAATTCAAGCATAGTCTAATATGAAATTGTATGCTTATAATAATATATAGTGCATAAATAAGTAAATATAAGATAAAGTAAGGTAGAACTCCCTTAGAACCAGATTTGAATAACCTCCATGGTGTGATCAAATCATGGAGAAATTTGGAGCTAGACAGGATCACATCATCCTCCCTTCTTTTGAGCGATTTGTCCTCAAATCGAAAGGTGACTTCTCCTTAGTGTCCTCCAATCCGGTATATGCAACGGGGATCTTTATGAAATGTTTCTTTTCATAAGTCATGTCCTTTGAATAAGTTCTTTGAATGTACATGACCTGAAAAGAAATATAACTCTCATAAGTAAAAACACGATTAAATACAAATAAAGGAAAATTGTACTTCCTGTTGGTGTTTGATGGTTGGTTAAAAATCATGTCTGTTGAAGACATGTTGCTTTGAATGATCATGTCCCTTGGCATCCCAAAAGTCATGTCCATTGGATCATGAAAATTCACGATTTTATGCTCTTGAAGGGTCACGTCCATTAAGCCTTTATGATTCACGTCTCTTGGCTCTTTCCCTTGACAAATTGTGCCTTTTGAATCATCCTTGTCATCACAAATTGATAAGACAATGCCACAGACATGAATTGAATTGCTACAAAATGAATCAAAATAAGTAAATGAAAAACTATTGACAAGATGAATAGACATATCAAACCAGGGTGGATGTTTAATGGGAGTTGGTTGCTGAATTTTTTTCATAATTGGCAATGTACTTGGAATGTCAACGGCTGCTACTCTAGGTATTTCAAGTGACACTTCCTTTGAAATATCAAAAGACATGTTTTGTGGATCACCAAAAGTCACATCTTTTAGTCCTCCAACAGCCATGATTCTTGATTCATCTCCTTGAAAAGATATGTCCCTTGAATGGTCCTGCAAAACAAAAGGAATGATAGGAGAAGAAAGGTTAGATAAAATTTGTTCTTCACTCTCCTCTTTTTCTCCAAATTCATTCTTCTCATTTTCAACTCCAACATTTTCTACATCCGCTCTCTTTTATTCAACTTCAAAAAGATTTTCTTCATTTGATTCTTCCTCCAAACGTTCTCCTTCAGTTGCATTGTCTTTAAGTTTCTTGTTCATTGCTTCAATTCTCATTTTCAAATGAGTTTGATCTTCACTCACTCGGCTAGGAGATAATGGAGTCAAAATGAATTTTCTTTCATTGTGGATGATTGAGTATCGATTTGTGAATCCATCATGGATAGCCCGTTTGACAAATTGCCATGGTCGTCCAAACAGCAAATGACTCGTATTCATAGGCACCACGTCGCATAGAATCTCGTCTTTGTACCTTCCAATTGAGAATGGCACAAGTACTTGTTCAGTGACCATCAACTCTTCCTCTTCATTAAACCATTGCAATTCATATGGGCTGGAATGTTTAATCATTAAAAGCCCCAATTTGTTCACCGTGTATATGCTTGCAATGTTTGTACAACTTCCTCCGTCAATAGCTACAAGACAAACTTTACCATCTACATGGCAATGAGTGTGAAATGTGTTTGTTCTTTGTTGTTCGTCCTCTAATGTTTGGAAAGATGGAAGATCACAAGGCATTGTTAGTAGAAAAAAAAACTAAACCTTACCAGTGCACTCACAAAGCCTCACTTGGTCACTCCAAAGAAAGTTCAGATTCCACTCACACTCGTGTTTGCACTCGGGGATATAATCTTGGTTTTTTCGATCCCCCTTTTGATCTCACCCTCTCGTATGCCTTTTTCCACTCGATTCTCTCTTGTGGGTCCTTTTTAAGAACTAACTCAAGATTGAGCAAGTCTCTTTAGTTTGTGTGTCAGTTTAGAATGGTTAGGAATAGGAATGGTTATGATAGGGTAGAAAGGTTAAGAACAGATAAGGTAATGAAATAAGAAAAAGATGAAAGAAAAAAAATGAAATAGTAAGAAAATGAAGATAACTTACAACTCAAGTTGCAACACTTACTATCTTCCTTAACAAGAAACAACAAGTATACCTCCTTCAAGTTTGATGTTGGGCAGATTGTAATGTCTTCTTTTTTAGTGTACTTTGCAACTTGCTTCTTTTTTTGAATTTCTGTTTTTTCTTTTTTTTTCTTTCTTTTGCACTCAAAATTTGTTGTAGGAGTCTTTTCTTTCTCTTTTTTGTTTTTCTTCTTTCTTCTTCTCTTTTTGTTGCTTTTGTTGCAGCACTTGATTGTCAATCCACCAAAGCTCTGATTACCGCTTGATGTAAGGCTAACCAGGCTTCTTCAATAATGGAGAAGTTGGCAACCTTGTTGTTTCCCGATCTAGGAGAGACACCAAATGCTACACCTTGGATTGAAAGTAATCTGTACAATGAAGAAGAATTGTTTAATTAATATGATAATTAAGAAATTAAAAGTGAATGGAATTGGAAAGAATAGAAATGGAAAGGAATGTTATCAAGAAGGGCTGCGGAAGTGTTGTAGAATGATCCTTCAAGTGATGATGGATTCGGCCTCCAATGGTGGTGATAGACGAATGCCTTGTTGAGGATGAAGGATAATTCAAATATGAAGAAATGGAAATTTATAAGTTGGGGATAATATAGGCGTGATATGGTGATGGAATATGGTGATGATATAGGCGTGATAATGGTGATGGACATGGCATCTCATGGAACACTAAGGAAAGCTCAATTCAGCTGGAGGAACTAAATTTAGGCTAGCTAAACTCAGCTAGTTGGACTATTTGGAGCTGAGTTGTCAAAATTAATATCAATGGTAGCTGAATGTAGCTGAATATGTTGTTATGGAGCTTATAAGGATTCGACTAGGAAGCTTGTTCACAAACAGCCCATGCTTGCTAGCTAGCTCTACACTCAAGCTAGCTTGGAAGGAGACACATGCACGCCCAAGATGGAGCACATGACCAGCCATCATTCCATGCACACTGCACCACAAGGTTCCCTAGAACACCCATGTGCGTGCCATATGACCAGCCCCCATCTGCCTTGCATGTGGTCTCATTTAGGTGCCAAGATGAAGAGCCCTCTCCCTATTCGGCCAAGAATCATCTCTCATCCAAATTGGCGCCAACAAGAAGGGACACAAGAGCTATTCGGCTAAGGGTTATCACACTCCATTTAAACTGAACCATCATCTCTATTTTGTAATTAATTATGACTCTTAAGAAGGAACAAGGCTGGCTGAATCCCCTTGTAACTATTCGGCCATGCCTCTCCATTTCCTATAAATAGGAAAGCATATATCATTTGTACTCAGACCTTTTTGATTAATATAAGTGAGATTATTCTCTTCCTTAAGTCATGGTGATTTTTATCGACTTATCAAGTATTTTAATACTTGTGGCGTCAACCCCCTTTTCACCTTGATACTTCTGGTTCCTAGTTCTTATAACTAGTGGGTCAAAGTACTTAATACCACCCTGGGTCTTTGCTCTCTATAGTATTGGTTATTCTTTGAGTCTTCTTTAAGATACTATCCTAACAACCATCCCTTTGTTTCATCAGCCATAACCCATAGCCATATCAATCATCTTCCGCTTCCATCTCTCATTTAAACAGCCCAACTATTCACCCATACGTCTACCACCCTTAACCATCTCTTTTGAGCCATTCACTTGTGTAGGTTGTTTTTCTTCCTTCCTAGATCCACAATCAATTGATAAGGTACAAGTGCCTTACATGAAGCGGTAATCAGAGCTTTGGTGGAAGAAAGCAACGTGTAACAACAACAAAAACAAAAATACAAAAAGAAGTGCAAGGTCAAAGAAATCAAGAAAAATCAGAAAATAAATTGAAGCACTCCAAAAGAAAGAAAGTTCCAACACTCAAAAAGAAGAAAAAAAACAAAGAAAAGAAAGAAAGTTGAAGCACTCATCAACAATTCTCATCACCAAGCCATTCAAGTAAGCCTTTTAAATTGATTGTGGTGATAGAAGGTTGTGAAGTGACTTGTGTAAGTAACCCCTTTTGTTCTCTTCTTTCTATTTTCTAAGCCACCATTTCATTATAGCTGTTTTCATTCCTACTACCCCTTTTATAGCCGATACCAAACAAGTAAAAATTTACTTGATACGGTTTGAGTAAAGTTCTCTAGAACTTGGGACAAGAGAATCGAGAGGAAAAAGGCTGGAGCGTGTGTGAGATCATAAGAGGGAAAGTAAAATCCATAAGTCCTAGAGAGCAAACACGAGCGGATTGAGTCACATTCAAGTTTCCTTGGAGTGACTCGTGAAGCTTTGTGAGAGTATATTCTGGTAAGGTCCTATGTGCATTTCATTTTTTCTTATTTGCTAACATGTCTCTTCCATCCAACATCCTTGTAGTCAAAAGGACTTTGAACATTCAAAGTCAAGAAGATGAACAAAGAGAGAATATCTTCTATACAAAATTTCACGTTGGGGATAAAGTTTGTGTGGTGATCATTGATGGAGGAAGTTGTAAAAACGTAGCAAGTACTCACATGGTGGAAAAGTTGGGTTTCAAGACTTCCAAGCATCCTCATCCTTACAAACTTCAGCGGCTCAACGATGTAGGTGAAGCCAAGGTAACCAAACAAGTTGTTGTACCTTTCTCAATTGGGAGATACAATGATGAAGTCCTTTGTGACGTGGTGCCCATGAGTGCAAGTCACATTATATTAGGAAGTCCTTGGCAATTTGACAAGAAGGCTACTCACGATGGATTTTCCAATAAGTATTCATTCCAACACCAAGGGAGTAAAATCATATTAGCACCGATGCTTCCAAGCCAAGTCCATGAATGCCAAATGACCCTTAAGTCACGCATAGAAGAATGGGAGAAAACGAAGGCCATGAAAAGAAACTTTGAAGAAGAACATTTTAAGGAGACAAGAACAATTGGAAATAATACTGTTGGGGTTGAAAAATCTGAAAAGGATAAGTGTAGAGAATAAAAGCAAAGTGGAGGACAAATTTTACCTAACAAATCTTCTTCTAATATAGAGAAAAGACCCAGACTTTATATTGCTTCTTTAAGGGGTAGTTTACAAGTACTTTGACTCACTAGTTATAAAGAACTAGGAACCAGAAGTATCAAGGTGAAAAGGAAGGGGTTGACGCCACAAGTATAAAATACTTGATAAGTCGATAAAAAGTCACCAGGACTTAAGAAAGAGAATAATCTCACTTCAATTAAAATAAAGGTCTGATTACAAATGATGAATGCTTTCCTATTTATAGGAAATGGAGAGACATGACCGAATGGTTACAAGAGGATTCGGCCAGCCCTTGTGTCTCTATAAAATGACATAATTTAATGCTAAATGACATAATGTTTCGGCCCTAGATGGTGGGAAATAACCCATGGTCGAATAGCTCTTATGTCTCCTCAAGTTGGCGCCAAATTGGAGAGAAAGGAGTGCTTGGCCGAATGGTGAGAGGACTCTTCATCTTGGCACCTAAATGAAGTCACACGCCTAGCACATGGTGGGCTGGTCACAAGGCGTGCACATGGCTTCTCTAGGATGTTTGTGGTGCATCCTTGTGCATAGAATGATGGCTGGTTATGTGCTCTCTCTTGGGCATGCATGTGTCTCCTCCAAGATAGCTTGAGTTGTGGAGCTAGCTACCAAACATGGGTTGTTTGTGAACAAACTTCCTAGCTAAGTCTTTGTGAGCTTCTTAACATTATATTCAGCTACATTCAGCTATCTTTGACATCACTTTTGGCAACTCAGCTCCAAATAGTCCAACTAGCTAAGTTTAGCTAGCCTTAAGCTCCTCCAGCTGAATCGAGCTTCCGTTAGTGTTCCGTGAGCTGCCTTGTACTTTGTAAGATGTTTGTGAGCTGTATATGACGTCCAAATCATTCACCAAGCTACCTCAACGTGCATCACACTCCAATATACCTATATGTGCGAGGAAACAAGGTAAGTTCATGTTATTGAGCTAAGATGAGCTAATTACCTTTCTGCCATGTTTGATTATGGTAATGTGAGTTAAGTTTGAAGGCCATGAGCTAATTATATCATCTCCTAATATGTGTAAGATAATGTATAAAGCCTAAGAGCTAATATGAATGCAATTGAACTAATGAAATGCATTATAAGTATGCTGCCTTGATGTATATATAATAATCATGCTTAATTTGATTATAATACTATCCTAACATGTTTAACATACTAAAAATTAACAATGTGTAAGATGTATTTATACTAAGTTATTCTTTAACTATTAAAACATTATATAACATAACATCGGGGGGTGTTAAGTTATCAAATGAATCAAAAGCTTCTAAACACTTAGTTAAGAAAACTTCCCTGAATTGTTTGGCTCTTGACCTAATAATGAGACCATGTGGCATGACTTCCGGATATGGTGTAGGTGTGATTATATCATCCCCCCTTCTTTTAAGTGATTTATCCCTAAATCGTGTCTATCCTCAAAGGGAGATAAGTCGGTGATGTTGAATGAAGCGCTAACGCCACCAAACTCACTGGGCAATTCAAGTTTATAGGCATTATCGTTGATCTTTTCTACAATCTGAAATGGGCCATCTCCTCGGGGTAGTAGTTTAGACTTCCTTTGGTTTGGAAATCTTTCCTTCCTAAAGTGTACCCAAACCCAATCTCCCATGTCAAAAGTTACCTTCTTCCTTCCTTTGTTTGCTTGCTGTTCATATTGTCTCGTTCTTCTCTTAATATTGTCCTTAACTTATTGATGGAGTCTTTTTACAAATTCTGCTTTGTCCTTTTCATCTTTGTTCACTAATTGATCATAAGGTAAAGGAAGTAAGTCCAAAGGAGTTAAAGGATTGAAACCATACACTACGTCAAATGGAGAAAATTTGGTTACCGAATGAATGGTTCGATTATATGCAAACTCCACGTGTGGTAGGCATTCTTCTCACGTCTTGATATTTTTCTTGATGATGGATCGTAGTAGTGTTGATAAAACTCTATTAACTACTTCAGTTTGACCATCCGTTTGAGGATGACATGTAGTAGAGAATAGTAGTTTTGTGCCGATTTTACTCCACAAAGTCCTCCAAAAGTGACTTAAGAACTTAACGTCTCTATCTGACACAATGGTTCGAGGAAGTCCATGTAATCTTACCACTTCTCGAAAAAATAGGTTAGCTACATGAATAGCATCATCGGTCTTGTGGCATGGAATAAAGTGAGCCATCTTGGAGAATCGATCAACCACCACAAATATTGAATCCTTTCCACTCTTTGTTTTTGGTAAGCCCAAAACAAAGTCCATTGAGATATCTATCCATGGAATGGTCGGTATTGGCAAGGGCATATATAATCCATGAGGCATGACTCTTGATTTTGCCCTTTTACATACTAAACACCTTTCACATACCTTTTCATATTTGGCCAAAAGAGGTGTTCCTTCAAAATGCTAAGAGTCTTTTCAACTCCAAAGTGTCCCATGAGTCCTCCTTCATGCGTTTCTTTGGTTAGCACTTCTCTTATGGAACCTTGTGGAATTCATAGTCGTCCTTCTTTGAAAAGATGTCCATCATGCTGATAATATTTATCATGAGCACCTGTTTCAAATAACTTATACCTTTCTCCAAAGTCCAAATCAGTAGCATAATGTTCTTTAATGAATGAAAAACCAAGAAGTTTGGAATCCAAAGTGTTAAGTAAGACATACCTGCGTGAAAGAGCATCTCCCACGACATTATCCTTTCCTCTCTTATAGTGGATGACATAAAAAGAAGACTCGAGAAATTCAACCCATTTGGCATGTCTCTTGTTGAGTTTGTGTTGTCCTTTGATATGCTTTAAAGCTTCATAGTCAGTGTGTATCACGAACTCTTTTGGCAATAAGTAGTACTGCCAAGTCTCCAATGCTCGATTGAGTGCATACATTTCTTTGTCATATGTTGGATAGTTCAAAGTTGCACCATTTAGTTTTTCACTAAAGTAGGCAATGGGCTTTCCTTCTTGACTTAAAACAACACCAATTCCAATTCCAGATGCATCACATTCAACTTCAAATGTTTTCTCAAAGTTTGGCAAGACTAGTAGTGGAGCCTTTATCAAATAATCCTTGAGTTCATTGAATGCTTCTTCTTGTTCTTTACCCCAAGAGAAGTTTGAATTCTTCTTAATAATCCTTGTTAAGGGGGAGGCAATAGAACTGAAATTTGGTACTAACCTTCTATAAAAACTGGCTAATCCATGGAAACTCCGGACTTGGCTTACATTGATAGGCTTTGGCCACTCTTGTATTTCCTTAATCTTTTCTGGATCCACTGATAACCCCTGTGAACTTACAATGAAGCCTAAGAAAGTAACTTGATTAGTACAAAAAGCACACTTCTTGAGATTAGCATATAGGTGCTCTTCTCTCAAAGTGATAAGAATGGAACGTAAATGTTCAACATGATCTTTTAGTGACTTACTGTATATCAAGATATCATCAAAGTAAACAACACAAAACTTACCAATGTAAGGCCGAAGAACATGATTCATGAGTCACATAAAGGTACTAGGAGCATTAGTCAAACCAAAAGGCATGACTAACCATTCATACAAACCTTGTTTGGTCTTGAATGCAGTTTTTCACTCGTCACCTTCCTTCATTCTTATTTGATGATAGCCTCTTTTCAAATCAATTTTGGAGAAGATGTTGGCTCCACTAAGTTCATCGAGCATATCATCCAACCGAGGTATAGGGTGCCTATATTTGATAGTTATTTGATTCACTGCCCTACAATCCACGCACATTCTCCAAGTTCCATCTTTCTTTGGTACCAACAAAACGGGTACAACACAAGGACTTAAACTTTCCCGAATGTAACCTTTGTCGAGGAGTTCTTTGACTTGTCTTTGTAATTCCTTTGTTTCCTCAGGATTGCTCCTATATGCTGGTCTATTGGGAATAGTGGCTCTAGGAATGAAATCAATTTGATGTTCAATTCCTCTAATTAGTGGCAATCCATCAGGAATTTCTTCGGGAAACATATCCTCAAATTCCTGCAAAAGATTAGAAATAGAATAAGGCAAGCCTTCAGGAGGGTTAGTAAGAAGAAAATTTTCCTTATACATAAGTATAAGTAAAGCCTTCTTAGTTGATAAATATTTTCAGATATCTCCTCTGCTGGCATAAATATTCATCTTCAAAGTATGAATTTCTTTGGCCTTCTTTTCTTTCTCCCAGTCTTCTATGCGTGACTTGAGGGTCACTTGGCATTCATGAACTTGGCTGGTAACAAGGGTGCCAATATAATTTTCTTTCCTTGATACTGGAAAGAGTATTTATTAGAGAATTTGTCATGGGTAGCTTTCTTATCATACTGCCAAGGACGTCCTAGTATAAGGTGGCTTGCACTCATGGGCACCACATCACAAAGAACTTCATCATTGTATCTTCCAATTGAAAAAGGTACAACAACTTGTTTGGTTACCTTGGCTTCACCCACATCGTTGAGCCACTGAAGTTTGTAAGGATGAGGATGCTTGGAAGTCTTGAGACCCAACTTTTCAACCATATGAGTACTTGCTACATTTGTGCAACTTCCTCCATCAATGATAACCACACAAACTTTATCTCCCACGTGACATTTGGTATGGAAGATGTTCTCTCTTTTTTCATCGTCTTAACTTTGAATGCTCAAAGTCCTTTTGACTACAAGGATGTTGGAAGGAAGAGACATGTTAGCAAATAAGGAAAATTTGAAATGTGTATAGGACCTTACCAGAGTATACTCTCACAAAGCCTCACTAGTCACTCCAAGAAAACTTGATGTCACTCAATCCGCTCGTGTTTGCACTCTAGGACTTTAATGGCTTTTACTTGTCCTCTTCTGATCTTACACACGCTCCAGCCTTTTTCCTCTCAATTATCTTGTCTCAAGTTATAGAAAACTTTTACTCAAGACTATATCGAGTAAATTTTACTTGTTTGGCGTCGGCTGCAAAAAAGGTTAGTAGGAATGGAAAAACAAAATATAATGAAAGGGTGGCTTAGAAATAGAAAGAAAAGAACAAAAAGGGATTACTTACACAAGTCACTTTACAACCTTCTATCACCACAATCAAAGGCTTACTTGAATGGCTTGGTGATGAGAATTGTTGATGAGTGCTTCCAACTTTTCTTTCTTTCTTTTTCTTCTTTTCGAGTGCTTTCAATTTTTTCTTTTGAGTGATTTTATTTTCTTGGCTGATTTTTCTTGCTTTCTTTCACTTTTGCACTTCACTTGCACTTCTTTTTGTATTTTTCTTCTTTATTGTTGTTGCACGTTGCTTTCTTCCACCAAATCTCTGATTACCGCTTGATGTAAAGTAATTCTACCTTCTCGTTTGATTGTGGATCTAGGAAGGAAGCAAAACAACCTGCAAAGTGAGTGGCTCAAAACAGAATGGTTAAGGGTGGTAAACGTATGGGTGATTAGGTGGGCTGTTTAATTGAGAGATGGAAGCGGAAGATGGTTGATATGGCTATGGTTATGGTTTATGAAACAAAGGGATGGTTGTGAAGATAGTATCTTAAAGAAGACTCAAAGAAGAACCAATGCTATATAGAGCAAAGACCCAGACTTTAAATTGCTTCTTTAAGGGGTGGTTTACAAGTACTTTGACCCACTAGTTATAAAGAACTAGGAACCAGAAGTATCAAGGTGAAAAGGAAGGGTTGACGCCACAAGTATAAAATACTTGATAAGTCGATAAAAAGTCACCAGGACTTAAGAAGAGAATAATCTCACTTTAATTGAATAAAAAGGTCTGTTTACAAATGAAATATGCTTTCCTATTTATAGGAAATGGAAGGATATGGCCGAATGATTACAAGAGGTTTCGGCCAGCCCTTGTGCCTCTATGAAATGACATAATTTAATTACAAATAGAGAGGATGGTTCGGTTTAATTGGAGGAAAATATCCTTTGGCCGAATAGTGCTTGTACCCCTTCAAGTTGGCGCCAAATTGGAGAGAAAGGAGTGCTTGGCCGAATGGTAAGAGGACTCTTCATCTTGGCGCCTAAATGAAGTCACACGCCAATCACATGGTGGTCTGGTAACAAGGCGTGCACATGGTCTCTCTAGGATGCTTGTGGTGTAGCCTTGCGCATGGAATGATGGCTGGTCATGGGTTCTATCTTAGGCGTGCATGTGTCTCCTTCCAAGCTAGCTTGAGTGTTGAGCTAGCTAGCAAGAATGGGGCTGTTTATGAATGATCTTCCTAGCCGAGTCCTTTTGAGCTCCATAACAACATGTTCAGCTACATTCAGCTACCTTTGTCATCACTTTTAGCAACTCAGCTTCAAATAGTCCAACTAGCTAAGTTTAGCTAGCCTGAAGCTTCTTCAGCTGAACCGAGCTTCCCTTAGCATTCCATGAGCTGCTTTGTACTTTGTGAGCTGTTTGTGAGCTATGTATGAAGTCCAAATCATTCACCAAGCTACCTCAACGTGTGCCATGCTCCAATGTACCTACATGTGCAAGGAAACAAGGTAAGTTCATGATATTGAGCTAAAACGAGCTAAATACCTTGCTGCCATGTTTGTTTATGGTAATGGGAGCTAAGTATGATGGTCATGAGCTAAGTACATCATCTCCTAATATGTCTAAGATAATGTATAAAGCCTAAGAGTTAATATGAATGCAAATAAACTAATGAAATGCATTATAAGTATGCTGCCTTGATGTATATAACAATCATGCTTAATATGATAATAAAACTATCCTAACATGTTTAACATATTAAGATAACAATGTGTAATATGAATTCATACTAAGTTACTCTTTAGCTATTAAAACATATATAACATAACATTAGAGAGTGTTAAGTTATCAAATGAATTAAAAGCTTCAAGACACTTAGTTAAGAGCACTTCCCTGAATTGTTTGGCCCTTGACCTAGTAATGGGACCATGTGGCATGACCTCCGGATCTGGTGTAGACGTGACTATATCATCCCCCCCTTCTTTTAAGCGATTTGTCCCCAAATCGTGTCCATCCTCAAAGGGAGATAAGTCAGTGATGTTGAATGCACTGACGCCACCAAACTCACTGGGCAATTCAATTTTATAGGCATTGTCGTTGATCTTTTCTTTAATCTGAAATGGACCATCTCCTCGGGGTAATAGTTTAGACTTCCTTTGGTTTGGGAATCTTTCCTTCCTAAAGTGTATCCAAACCCAATCTCCTACGTCAAAAGTTACCTTCTTCCTTCCTTTGTTTGCTTGTTGTTCATATTGTCTTGTTCTTCTCTCAATATTGTCCTTGACTTGTTGATGGAGTTTTTTAACAAATTCTGCTTTGTTCTTTCCATCTTTGTTCACTATCTGATCATAAGGTAAAGGAAGTAAGTCCAAAGGAGTTAAAGGATTGAAACCATACACTACCTCAAATGGAGAATGTTTAGTTGCCGAGTGAATGGTTCGGTTGTATGCAAATTCCACGTGTGGTAGGCATTCTTCCCATGTCTTAATATTTTTCTTGATAATGGATCGTAGCAGCGTTGATAAAACTCTATTAACTACTTCAGTTTGACCATCCATTTGAGGATGACATGTAGTAGAGAATAGCAGTTTTGTGCCTATTTTACTCCACAAAGTCCTCCAAAAATGACTTAAGAACTTAACATCTCTATCTGACACAATAGTTCGAGGAAGTCCATGTAACCTTACCACTTCTCGGAAGAATAAGTTGGCAACAAAAATAGCATCATCAGTCTTGTGACATGGTATAAGTGAGCCATTTTGGAGAAACGATCAACCACCACAAATATTGAATCCTTTCCACTCTTTGTTTTTGGTAAACCTAAAACAAAGTCCATTGAAATATCTATCCATGGCATGGTTGGTATTGGCAAAGGCATGTATAATCCATGAGGCATGACTCTTGATTTTGCCCTTTTACATACTAAACACCTTTCACATACCTTTTCAACATACCTTTCATCTTTGGCCAAAAGAGGTGTTCTTTCAGAATGCTAAGAGTCTTTTCAACTCCAAAGTGTCCCATGAGTCCTCCTTCATGTGCTTCTTTGGTTAACACTTCTCTTATGGAATCTTGTGCAATACATAATCGTCCTTCTTTGAAAAGATATCCATCATGCTGATAATACTTATCATGAGCACCTGTTTCACATAACTTATACCTTTCTCCAAAGTCCAAATCAGTAGCATAATGTTCCTTAATGAATGAAAACCAAGAAGTTTGGAATCCAAAGTGTTAAGTAAGACATACCTGCGTGAAAGAGCATCTGCCACGACATTATCCTTTCCTCTCTTATAGGATGACATAGGGAAAAGACTCAAGAATTCAACCCATTTGGCATGTCTCTTGTTGAGTTTGTGTTGTCCTTTGATATGCTTTAATGCTCATGGTCAGTGTGTATCACGAATTCCTTTGGCAATAAATAGTGCTGCCAAGTTTCCAATGCTCGAATGAGTGCATACATCTCTTTGTCATATGTTGGATAGTTCAGAGTTGCACCATTTAGTTTTTTCACTAAAATAGGCAATGGGTTTTCCTTCTTGACTTAGGACAGCACCAATTCCAATTCCGGAAGCATCACATTCAACTTCAATGTTTTCTCAAAGTTTGGCAAGACTAGTAATGGGGCCTTTGTCAAACAATCTTTGAGTTCGTTGAAAGATTTGTCTTGTTCATTGCCCCAAGAGAGTTTGAATTCTTCTTAATAATCCCTGTTAAGGGTGCAGCAATGGAACTAAAGTTTGGTACAAACCTTCTGTAAAAGCTGGCTAATCCATGGAAACTTCGAACTTGACTGACATTAACCGGTTTTGGCCATTCTTGTATTGCCTTAATCTTCTCTGGATCCACTGATAATCCCTGTGAACTTACAATAAAGCCTAAGAAAGTAACTTGATTAGTACAAAAATCACACTTCTTGAGATTAGCATATAAATGTTCTTCTCTCAAAGTGCTAAGAATAGATCGTAAGTGTTCAACATGATCTTTCAATGACTTACTGTATATCAAGATATCATCAAGTAAACAACACAAAACTTACCAATATAAGGCCGAAGGACAGATTCATTAAACGCATAAAGGTACTAGGAGGGGCATTAGTCAAGCCAAAAGGCATGACTAACCATTCATACAAACCTTGTTTGGTTTTGAACGCAGTTTTCCACTCATCACCTTCCTTCATTCTTATCTGGTGGTAGCCACTTTTCAAATCAATTTTGGAGAAGATATTGGCCCGCTAAGTCATCAAGCATATCATCCAACCGAGGTATAGGTGCCTATATTTGATAGTGATTGATTCACTGCTCTACAATCCACCGCACATTCTCCAAGTTCCATCTTTCTTTGGTACCAACAAAACGGGGACAGCACATGGACTTAAGCTTTCTCGAATGTAACCTTTTTTAGGAGTTCTTGACTTGTTTTTGCAATTCCTTTGTTTTCTTCAGGATTACTCCTATATGCTGGTCTATTAGGAATGGTGGCTCCAGAATGAATCAATTTGATGTTCAATTCCTCTAATCGGTGGCAATCCATCAGGAATTTCCTCAGGAAACATCCTCAAATTCCTGCAAAAGGAGGGTTAGTAAGAAGAAAACTTTCCTATACATAAGTATAAGTAGAGCTTTCTTAGTTGATAAATGTTTCCGAATATCTCCTCTGCTGGCATAGATATTCATTTTTGGAGTATGGATTTCTTTGGCCTTCTTTCTTTCTCCCATTCTTCTATGCGTGATTTGAGGGTCACTTGACATTCCTGAACTTGGCTTGGTAACAAAGGTGCCAATATGATTTTCTTTCCCTGATGTTGGAATGAGTACTTGTTAGAGAATCCGTCATGGGTGGCTTTCTTATCATATTGCCAAGGACGTCCTAGTATAAGGTGACTTGCACTCATGGGTACCACGTCACAAAGGACTTCATCATTGTATCTTACAATTGAGAAAGGTACAATCACTTGCTTGGTTACCTTGGCTTCTCCCACATCGTTGAGCCATTGGAGTTTGTAAGGATGAGGATGTTTGGAAGTCTTGAGACCCAACTTTTCCACCATGTGAGTGCTTGCTACATTGGTACAACTTCCTCCATCAATGATCACCACACAAATTTTATCTCTCACGTGACATTTGGTATGGAAGATGTTTTCTCTTTGTTCATCATCTTGACTTTGAATGTTCAAAGTCCTTTTGACTACAAAAATATTGGATGGAAGAGACATGTTAGCAAATAAAAAAAATTTGAAATGTGTGTAGGACCTTACCAGAATATTCTCTCACAAAGCCTCACGAGTCACTCCAAGAAAACTTGATGTCACTCAATCCGCTCGTGTTTGCACTCTAGGACTTTAATGGCTTTTACTTGTCCTCTTCTGATCTCACACACGCTCCAGCCTTTTTCCTCAATTCTCTTGTCTCAAGTTCTAATGAACTTTTACTCAAGACTATATCGAGTAATTTCACTTGTTTGGCGTCGGCTGCAAATGGTTAGTAGGAATGGAAAGTAAATATAATTGAAAAGGTGGCTTAGAAATTAGAAAGAAGAGAATGAAAGGGTTACTTACACAAGTTACTTCACAACCTTCTATCACCACAATCAATTTAAAAGGCTTACTTGAATGGCTTGGTGATGAGAAATGTTGATGAGTGCTTCAACTTTCTTTTTTTCTTTGCTTTTCTTCTTTTTGAGTGCTTTGACTTTTGAGTCCTTCAATTTTCTTTGCTGATTTTTTCTTTTCTTTGACTTGCACTTCACTTGTGCACTTCTTTTTGTATTTTCTTTTTTATTGTTGTTGCACGTGCTTCTTCCACCAAAGCTCTGATTACCGCTTGATGTAAGGTACTTGTACCTTTTCAAATGATTGTGGATCTAGGAAGGAAGCAAAACAACCTGCAAAGTGAATGGCTCAAAATAGAATGGTTAAGGGTGGTAGACGTAGGGGTGAAATGGTAGGCTATTTAAATAATGAGTAATGGAAGCGGAAGATAGTTGATAAGGCTATGGTTATGGAGATGAAATAAAGGGATGGTTGTGAGGATAGTATCTTGAAGAAATCTCAAAGAAGAACCAATGCTATAGAGAGCAGAGACCCAATCTTTATATTGCTTCTTCAAGGGGTGGTATTAAGTACTTTGACCCACTAGTTATATGAACTAGGAACCATAAGTATCAAGATGTAAGGAAGGGGTTGACGCCACAAGTATAAAATACTTGATAAGTTGATAAAAAGTCACCAGGACTTAAGAAGAGAATAATCTCACTTTAATTGAATAAAAAGGTCTGTTTACAAATGAAATATGCTTTCCTATTTATAGGAAATGGAAGGATATGGCCGAATGATTACAAGAGGTTTCGGCCAGCCCTTGTGCCTCTATGAAATGACATAATTTAATTACAAATAGAGAGGATGGTTCGGTTTAATTGGAGGAAAATATCCTTTGGCCGAATAGTGCTTGTACCCCTTCAAGTTGGCGCCAAATTGGAGAGAAAGGAGTGCTTGGCCGAATGGTAAGAGGACTCTTCATCTTGGCGCCTAAATGAAGTCACACGCCAATCACATGGTGGTCTGGTCACAAGGTGTGCACATGGTATCTCTAGGATGCTTGTGGTGTAGCCTTGCGCATGGAATGATGGCTGGTCATGGGTTCTATCTTAGGCGTGCATGTGTCTCCTTCCAAGCTAGCTTGAGTGTTGAGCTAGCTAGCAAGAATGGGGCTGTTTATGAATGATCTTCCTAGCCGAGTCCTTTTGAGCTCCATAACAACATGTTCAGCTACATTCAGCTACCTTTGTCATCACTTTTAGCAACTCAGCTTCAAATAGTCCAACTAGCTAAGTTTAGCTAGCCTGAAGCTTCTTCAGCTGAACCGAGCTTCCCTTAGCATTCCATGAGCTGCTTTGTACTTTGTGAGCTGTTTGTGAGCTATGTATGAAGTCCAAATCATTCACCAAGCTACCTCAACGTGTGCCATGCTCCAATGTACCTACATGTGCAAGGAAACAAGGTAAGTTCATGATATTGAGCTAAAACGAGCTAAATACCTTGCTGCCATGTTTGTTTATGGTAATGGGAGCTAAGTATGATGGTCATGAGCTAAGTACATCATCTCCTAATATGTCTAAGATAATTTATAAAGCCTAAGAGTTAATATGAATGCAAATAAACTAATGAAATGCATTATAAGTATGCTGCCTTGATGTATATATAACAATCATGCTTAATATGATAATAAAACTATCCTAACATGTTTAACATATTAAGATAACAATGTGTAATATGAATTCATACTAAGTTACTCTTTAGCTATTAAAACATTATATAACATAACATTAGAGAGTGTTAAGTTATCAAATGAATTAAAAGCTTCAAGACACTTAGTTAAGAGCACTTCCCTGAATTGTTTGGCCCTTGACCTAGTAATGGGACCATGTGGCATGACCTCCGGATCTGGTGTAGACGTGACTATATCAACATATTTTAATGCTAAATGACATAATGTTTCGGCCCTAGATGGAGGGAAATAACCCTTGGTCGAATAGCTCTTATGTCTCCTCAAGTTGGCACCAAATTGGAGAGAAAGGAGTGCTTGGCCGAATGGTGAGAGGACTCTTCATCTTGGCGCCTAAATGAAGTCACACGCCTAGCACATGGTGGGCTGGTCACAAGGCGTGCACATGGCTTCTCTAGGATGTTTGTGGTGCATCCTTGTGCATGGAATGATGGCTGGTCATGTGCTCTCTCTTGGGCGTGCATGTGTCTCCTCCAAGATAGCTTGAGTTGTGGAACTAGCTAGCAAACATGGGATATTTGTGAACAAGCTTCCTAGATAAGTCCTTGTGAGCTTCTTAACATTATATTAAGCTACATTCAGCTACCTTTGACATCACTTTTGGCAACTCAGCTCCAAATAGTCCAACTAGCTAAGTTTAGCTAGCCTTAAGCTCCTCCATCTGAATCGAGCTTCCCTTAGTGTTCCGTGAGCTGCTTTGTACTTTTTAAGCTGTTTGTGAGCTGTTTATGACGTCCAAATCATTCACCAAGCTACCTCAACGTGCATCACACTCCAATGTACCTATATGTGCGAGGAAACAAGGTAAGTTCATGTTATTGAGCTAAGACGAGCTAATTACCTTGCTGCCATGTTTGATTATGGTAATGTGAGCTAAGTTTGAAGGCCATGAGCTAATTATATCATCTCCTAATATGTGTAAGATAATGTATAAAGTCTAAGAGCTAATATGAATGCAATTGAACTAATGAAATGCATTATAAGTATGCTGCCTTGATGTATATATAATAATCATGCTTAATATGATTATAAAACTATCCTAACATGTTTAACATATTAAAAATTAACAATGTGTAAGATGTATTTATACTAAGTTATTCTTTAACTATTAAAACATTATGTAACATAACATAGGGGGTGTTAAGTTATCAAATGAATCAAAAGCTTCTAAACACTTAGTTAAGAAAACTTCCCTGAATTGTTTGGCTCTTGACCTAGTAATGGGACCATGTGGCATGACTTCCGGATCTGGTCTAGAGGTGATTATATCACAACATCATTATAAATCATTTCATTAGTTCATATGCATTCATATTAGCTCTTAAGCTTCATACATTATCTTACACATATTTTAAGATGATATAATTAGCTCATGACCTTCAAACATAGCTCACATAACCATAATCATATATGGCAGCAAGGTATTTAGCTCATAACAGCTCAATATCATGGACTTACCTTGTTTCCTTGCACATATGGGTACATTGGAGTGTAATGCATGTTGAGGTAGCTTGGTGGATGATTTGGACGTCATATGCAACTCACAAACAGCTCACAAAGTACAAGATAGCTTATGGAACACTAAGGAAATCTCGATTCAGCTGAAGGAGCTTAAGGCTAGCTAAACTCAACTAGTTGGACTATTTGAAGCTAAGTTGCCAAAAGTGATGTCAAAGGTAGCTGAATGTAGCTGAACATGTAGTTATGGAGCTCACAAGGACTCGACTAGGAAGCTTGTTCACAAACAGTCCATGTTTTCTAGTTGCTCCACACTCAAGCTAGCTTGGAAGGAGACACATGCACGCCCAAGATGGAGCACATGACCAGCCATCATTCCATGCACAACGCTGCACCACAAAGTTCCCTAGAACACCTATGTGCGTGCCATATGACTAGCCCCCATGTGGTCTCATTTAGGCGCCAAGATGAAGAGCCCTCTCCCTATTCGGCCAAGCATAATCTCCCATCCAAATTGGCACCAACATTAAGGGACACAAGAGCTATTCAGCCAAGGGTTATTACCCTCCATTTAAACTGAACCATCATCTCTTTTTTGTAATTAAATTATATCTCTATAGGAAGGCACAAGGCTGGCCGAATCCCCTTGTAACCATTCGACCATGCCTCTCCATTTCCTATAAATAGGAAAGCATATATAATTTTGTATTCAGACATTTTTTATTAATATAAGTGAGATTATTCTCTTACTTAAGTTCTGGTGACTTTTATCGACTTATCAAGTATTTTATACTTATGGCGTCAACCCTCTTTTCACCTTGATACTTTTGGTTCCTATTTCATATAACTAGTGGGTCAAAGTACTTAATACCACCCCTTAAAGAAGCAATATAAAGTATGGGTCTTTTCTCTCTATAGCATTGGTTCTTCTTTGAGTCTTCTTTGAGATACTATCATCACAATCATCCATTTGTTTCATCAGCCATAACCCATAGCCATATCAAACATCTTCCGCTTCCATCTCTCATTTAAATAGCCCACCTATTCACCCATACGTTTACCACCCTTAACCATCTCTTTTTGAGCCATTCACTTGTGCATGTTGTTTTGCTTCATTCCTATATCCACAATCAATTGTTAAGGTACAAGTGCCTTACATCATCTTTAGTTTTATTCCATTCTTCTATACATGATTTAATGATAACTTGGCATTCATGGACTTGATTTGGGCACATTGGAACCAACACAATCTTTATTTGCTCTCTTTGCATTCCTGTTCTTTTTTAGTTCCACTCTCACACTCATGTTTTACAACACGCTCATCTTCACTCTCAATGCTCTTTCTCACATTTTCAATTACTCCAATGGCTTTCTCATGCAAAATCACACTCTCATTTTCAACTCCAAATATCTTATTTTTCTCACAATGTTCTTCTTTGATTTGTGCATGTTCAACTCCACAATATCTTTTAACCACAACCTCACTTGGAATCTTTTCATTTTCTCTTCCACACGTACTTCCCCCTTTTCTCCCAAATTCAATCTTTTCAACTTTCTCATTTTTGACTCCAACGTTTCTCACATCAATTTTCTCATTTTCATTCTTATCTCCCTCCACTGTTATTTGTTTCTCACGTGAAACTTCTCTTTCAAATTTCTTCATGGCTTTTGTTTTATTTCATTCTTCTATACGTGATTTAATGATAACTTGGCATTCATGGACTTGATTTGGGCACATTGAAACCGACGCGATCTTTCTCCCTTTTTGTTTGAATGAATATTTGTTGGAGAACCTATCATACAATGCTCGTTTATCAAACTGCCACGGACGTCCGAGGAGTGGATGGCTTGTATTCATAGAAACAACATCACACAAGACTTCATCTTCATATATCCCAATTGAAAATGACACAAGTACTTGCTCTATGACTTCTAACTCTTCATCTTCATTTAATCCTTGCAAAACATATGGATTGAGATGTTTGAATGTTATAAGCCCCAACTTCTCAACCATGTATGCGCTTGCAAGATTTGCACAACTACCACCATCAATGGCTACAAGGTATACATTATCATTCACATAAAAATGAGTATGAAATGGATTCCTCATTTTTTGTCCGTATTCCATTCGAAAGATGGGAGAATTGTTAGTGAAAAATTAATAGTTGAATAAGATGAAAGGACATTACCAATAATCACTCACAAATCCTCACGATCACTCACAAATCCTCACGATCACTCCAAAAAAAATGATGATGCTCCACTCAAAGCTCGTGTTTGTACTCGGGAATATAAATTGGCTTTTACAATTCCCCTTCTGATCTTACACACTCAATTAGCATTTTTCCACTCGTTTCTCTCTTGTAAAGTTCTTAAAAGAACTAACTCAAGACCTTTCAAGTGCTATGGACGTCGGCTGAAAAATTTGTTAGTGTAGAGGAAAACAATAGAAAGGTAGAAAGATTAAATAATGAAGGGTGGTCTTTTAAAAGGAAGAAAAAGAAAGAAAGGTTCACTTACTATGCAAAGATACTCACCACCTTCCTAGAAGAAACAATCAAAGGTCTTGAAGACTTCTTTAGGATCGATTGGAATGATGATGTTGCTTGTCACCTTTGGCACCTCTTTGCATTTTGCTTTCTTTGTTTCCTTTCTTTAGTTTTTCTTCACTTGGAATCCCTTGCTGATGTTGGGATTAACTTGCTGATTTTTTTTGCACTTCTCTTTTTTATTGAATGATAGGATGCTACTTTTGTTTGTTCTTGTTGCAATCCACCTTAGCTCTGATTTCCATTTGATACAGTTCAACCTAGCCTCACTTGGATGGATGGTGAAGTCAAGGTTGTACTTTTGATTGTTTCAATCTAGGAAAGCAACAAGGATCATGCACAAACAGAAAGCTAAAAAAATGGTTAAATGAGAGTAATGAAATAGAAAGATAAATATGGCAGCGAAATATATATAAGTTGGTTATATGTTTAAACGAAATGATGAAGTATGGTAATGGAAGTAGAATGAAGGTGATGGCGATGAATATGAAAGGTAGTATCTCAAAGAAGACTCAAAGAAGAACCAATGTTAAAGAACAAAGACCTAGACTTTATATTGCTTCTTTAAGGGGTGATAAACAAGGACTTTGACCCACTATCTATAAAGAGATAGGAAACAGAAGTATCAGGGTGAAATAGATAGGGGTGACGCCACAAGCATAAGCTTGATAAGTCGATAAAGTTCACTTAAGAACTAAAGAGAGAAACTCTCACAAATATTTGATTAAACAAAGTGAATTGCCTTTTACAAATGAAATGGAAAGCTATTTATAGCCCTAAGAGATGTCTAGGATGCACATACAAGATTTAATGATTGAAGATTCATGGATGAATGTTCATCCTTCAGTAGATACAATGTACGTGATGTAAGGCTCTTCTGATGCCTTAACAAACTGATTGTGGATCTAGGAAGGAAGCAAACAACATGCACAAGTGAATGGCTCAAAAAGAGATGGTTAAGGTAGTAAACGTATGGATGAAATAGGTGGGCTGTTTAAAATGAGAGATGGAAGAGGAAGATGGTTGATATGGCTATGGTTATGGTGATGAAACAAAGGGGATGGAAGTGAGGATAGTATCTTGAAGAAGTCTCAAAGAAGAACCAATGCTATAGAGAGAAAAGACCCAGACTTTATATTGCTTCTACAAGGGGTGGTGTTAAGTATTTTGACCCACTAGTTATATGAACTAGGAACTAGAAGTATCAAGATGAAAGAAAGGAGTTGTCGCCACAAGTATAAAATACTTGATAAGTCGATAAAAGTCACCAGGACTTAAGGAAGAGAATAATCTCACTTATATTGATCAAAAGGTCTCCTTACAAATGAAATAGGAAGGCCTATTTATAGTTTTTGAAGGGACTTGGACGAATAGATACATGTTGGTTCGGCCAGCCCTTGTACCTTCCTAAAATGACATGATTTTTAATGAAAAAACAAGACTTTAATGAAAATACAAGCTCTTGGTCGAATGGTTATGTGTTGGTTCGGCCCCAAGGATGATTTGAATGCATTTGGAAGTTATTTGGGCTCCAAAATGAAGAGGAAAGAGTATTTTGCCAAATAGGAAGCATCCCTTGGTGTTTTGGCGCCAATTTGATGTCACATGGAGTGCACATGCTTGAATGATGCACATGGCAGCCTACTTGAATGCACATGGGTGATCTAGGGATCATTGTGGTGCAGCCTGGAATGATGGCTGGTCATGTGCTCCATCTTGGGCGTGCATGTGTCTCCTCCTAACTAGCTTGAATGTGGAGCTAGCTTAGCAAGCATGGGGTTGTTTGTGAACAAGCTTCCTAGCCGAGTCCTTGTGAGCTCCATAACAGCATGTTCAGCTATATTCAGCTACAATTGATATCATTTTTGACAACTCAGCTCCAAATAGTCCAACTAGCTGAGTTTAGCTAGCCTTGAGCTCCTCCAGCTAAATTGAGCTTTTCTTAGTGTTCCATGAGCTGCCATGTTCCTTGTGAGCTATTTGTGAGCTACATTTGGTGTCCAAATAATCCACCAAGCTACCCCAACGTGTGCCATGATCCAATGTACCTACATGTACAAGGAAACAAGGTAAGTCTATGGCATTGAGCTGATATGAGCTAAATACCTTGCTGTCATGCATGAATATGGTAATGTGAGCTATGATTGAAGGTCATGAGCTAAATATATTATCTTATAATATGTATGAACTAATACATAAAGCCTAAGTGCTAAAATGAATGCATAGGAGCTGATAAAATGAATGATAATTATGCTGCCTTGATGTATATGTGATAATCATGCTTAAATGAATGCAAAACGAATATGAAACAATAACATGCTTAAATGGATGTAAGATTAATCTAACATACTTATAACATTGTATCAATCATAAAGATGTGGGTATATGTTGTATGCATGAATATCATATAACATGGTATTCATAAATGATAAATGGAAACATGTAATAATAATAGCCTAAGAAATTATATGTAATCATAGCATATATTTGAATGATATGAAAGACATGATCAACTAAGCATAGGATGGAAATAATAATATGATAATTTATACTAAAATGTGAATGCATGCTCATTATAGAATATAATGTATAAATGATATAATATAAGATAGCGTAACAAACAACTCCCTTAGAAACAGCAATGAAGAGCATCCAAGTTGTGTTAAAGTCATGGAGAAAGTTGGAGCTAGTTTGGATCGTATCAGTACGTCCCCTATGCAAGTTCATGGACTAATAAAATAAATGGATGTTCATCCATTTAAGTGAATAGATCTTCATAGCCGAATTCATCCTCTCTTGATGTGAACATGTTGGTTCATTTCCTTGCATGAATTTGGAGGAATGTTTCATTGTATGTTCGGCCCACTTTGGAATGCATGCACCAAGTGTGAACGTGACTCATAGGCTCCCTTCATGCACTTGGATTTGGTGAATGAGTTTAAAAATAATGCATCCATCTCCCTTGAATGTGAACAAGTCCTTTAGCCTCCTTGTATGATTGTACACGCCATAAATGGATTCATGAAGGTGGAAATGCATCAGGTGTGAGCATGGCTCTTCATTTGGTGTAAATCCCGTACTTATTTCCAGCCTACACTGTCTTAATTAATCTGGGCATATCTTGAGCTCCCAATATCGGATTGATATGATTCAAAGTGCGTTGGAAAGATAAGAGATAGGGGATTAAATTTTAAGAGACTTCATCACCCAAAGATTCTTAGAACATGTTCAAAAATGGTGATCTCTATGAGTGACGTGAATCTGTCCAGCCAACTCTTCAATTGCCTTTAGTCTTCTTAGCATCCAATGTACCTAGACAAAGTTTGTAAACAAATAATTAGATAGGAATTAAGCTATGATAATTATGAATGCATGCTTCCACCTATGTTAATAATGCAAATGAGCTAACTATGAATGCATATGCATTGAATGAGTTATACAAAGATGTGAATTAATAAGTCATGCATGAGTATCATATATTATACATATAAATGACAGAATATTATTTTCAAGCAAAGTTAAGAATAAGATACACATATTTGCATGACATGTAATTATAAATGATTAAATAAATAATAAAATAAGGTAAGACTCCCTTAGAATAAACAAGGTAGAATGTCAATGAAGTGATCATGTGTTGAAGAAGTTTGGTCCTTGGCATGATCGCATCAATTTCCATCTTAATCATTTCTTTCTTTTAATTTTACAGATTACTTATCAATTTAAAGTGTAGCATTTGGTGTCTCTCCTAGATCGGGAAACAACAAGGTTGCCAACTTCTCCATTATTGAAGAAGCCTGGTTAGCCTTACATCAAGCGGTAATCAGAGCTTTGTTGGATTGACAATCAAGTGCTGCAACAAAAAGCAAACGAAAAGACTCCTACAACAAATTTGGAGTGCAAAAGAAATAAAAGAAAAAGAAGAGAAAAACAATTCAAAGAAAAAAGAAGTGAAGAAAGTTGGAAAGTACACTCAAAGAGAAGCACAAAACAATCTTCCCAACAACAAACTAGAAGGAGGCATCATTGTTTCTTGTGAAGGAAGATAGTAAGTGTTGCAACTTGGGTTGTAAGTTATCTTCATTTTTCTCTCTATTTCATTTTCTTTTCTTTGAAAAGAATGGAAACATTCGAAAACGTTGAAAATAATGAGAATCAAAGAGTAGATGAAGAAAACGTTGGAGTTGAAAATGAGAAAGATGAATTTGGAGAAAAAGAGGAGAGTGAAGAACAAATTTTATCTAACCTTTCTTCTCCTATGCTTCCTTATGTTCTGCAAGGCAATTTCAGAGACGTATCTTTTCAAGGTGATGATTCAAGAATCATGGCTTTTGGAGGACTAGAAGATGTGACTTTTGAAGAATAAATAGTTGTTACTTTTGGTGATCTTTGAAACATATTTGAAGTTCCAAGAGAAATGTCACTTGAAGTGCCAAGAGTTGTGTCTGTTGACATTCCAAGTACATTGCTAATTATGAAAAGAATTCAACAACCAACTCCCATTAAACATCCACCCTGGTTTGATATGTCCATTTGATACGATCCAAACTAGCTCCAATTTTCTCCATGACTTGAACACACCATGGATGTTCTTCAAAGCTGTTTCTAAGGGAGTTCTTCATTACCCTATCTTATACTATATCATTTATACATTCTATTCTATCATAAGCATGCATTCACATGTTTGTATAAATTATCATATTATTATCCTATGCTTATTTGATCATGTTTTTAATATTATTCAAATATATGTTAATATTACATATCATTTCTTAGGATATTATTATTACATGTTTCCATTTATCATTTATGAATACCATATTATATGATATTCATGCATTCACATCTTTATAATTGATGCACAATGTTATTTCAAGTGTGTTAAGTATGTTATATTAGTCTTGCATTCATTTAAGCATGATTCAATTCATTCGTGAAATGGCAGAATGCTTAATCATTCATTTGTTAGCTCACGTGCATTCATTCTAGCTCCTAGGTCTTATACATTAGCTTACATATGTTATATCATTATGTACTTAGCTCATGACATGCATTCATAGCTCATATCACTCAAACACCTCACGGCAGCATGCATTTTACCTTAAATGAGCTCACACATTGCTTATTTTATTTGTTTGGTGATTCCTATAGGTGAAACACAAAACAAGGCATATTATGGTAGCTTGGTTAGCTAAAAGGACAAGCACAACAGCTCACACTAGCTCATGAACATTATGGCAGCTCATTTCATCACATAAGGAGCTTAAACTTAGCTAGAGGAGCTAGCATGTAGCTGAACTTAGCTGGAGGAGAGCTTTGGACCAAATTACTGAAAAGTGGACTAGAGGTAGCTGGAAGTAGCTGAGAGAGTAGCTGAGGAGTTGAGAAGACCAAAGCTAACTAGCTTGAGTTCATCAAGCTATAACTCACCTAGTTAGCTACCAAGACACTCACTAGCTTACCTTGAAGCTAGTCATCTCTAGGCTGCCCAATGGATGCCATGTCACCTAGATGCATGTTGGAAGCTAATTCACGCCTAATTGTTGCCTATCTTTATTCCATGGACTTCAAGACATCATCCTATGGTTGCAACCTCATCAAAGCATAACAAGAAGACCCATGTGCATTCATGTAGGCTGCCATGTGCATCATTCAAGCATGTGCACATCATGTGACATCAAATTGGCGCCAAAACACCAAGGGATGCTTGCTGTTCGGCCAAAGACTTTCCTCTTCATTTTGGCGCCCAAATAACTTCCAAATGCTTTCAAAATATCCTTAGGGACGAACCAACACATAACCATTCGGCCAAGAGCATGTATTTGCATTAAGTCATGTATTTTCACACAAAAATCATGTCATTTTAGGAAGGCACAAGGGCTGGCCGAACCAACATGTATCTATTCGGCCAAATCCCTTCAAAAACTATAAATAGGCTTTCCTATTTCATTTGTAACAGACCTTTTATTCAATTAAAGTGAGATTATTCTCTTCTTAAGTCCTGGTGACTTTTTATCGACTTATCAAGTATTTTATACTTGTGGCGTCAACCCCTTCCTTTCATCTTGATACTTCTGGTTCCTAGTTCATATAACTAGTGGATCAAAGTACTTAAAACCATCCCTTGAAGAAACAATATAAAGATTGGGTCTCTGCTCTCTATAGCATTGGTTCTTCTTTGAGATTTCTTCAAGATACTATCCTCACAACCATCCTTTTATTTCATCACCATAACCATAGCCTTATCAACTATCTTTCGCTTCCATTACTCATTATTTAAATAGCCTACCAATTCACCCATACGTCTACCACCCTTAACCATTCTATTTTGAGCCATTCACTTTGCAGGTTGTTTTGCTTCCTTCCTAGATCCACAATCATTTGAAAAGGTACAAGTACCTTACATCACCATTCATCTTGTCAATAGTTTTACATTTACTTATTTTGATTCATTTTGCAGCAATTCAATTCATGTCTGTGGCATTATCTTATCAATTTGTGATGACAATGATGATACAAAAGACACAATTTGTCAAGGGAAAGAGCCAAGAGATGTGAATCATAAAGACTTAATGGACGCGACCCTTTAAGAGCATAAAATCGTGAATTTTCATGATCCAATGGACACGACTTTTGGGATGCCAAGGTGATACATGTCAACCTAGCCTCACTTGGATGGATGGTGAAGTCAAGGTTGTACCTTTGATTGTTTCGATCTAGGAAAGCAACAAGTATCCTGCACAAACAAGAAAGCTAAAAAAATGGTTAAATGAAAGTAATGAAATGGAAAGATAAATATGGCAGTGAATAATATATATAAGTTGGTGATATGTTTCAAGGAAATGATGAAGTATGGTAATGGAAGTAGAATAAAGGTGATGGAGATGAATATGAAAAGTAGTATCTCAAAGAAGACTAAAAGAAGAACCAATGTTAAATAACAAAGACCCAGACTTTATATTGCTTTTTTAAGGGATGGTAAACAAGGACTTTGACCCACTATCTATAAAGAGATAGGAACCAGAAGTATCAGGGTGACATAGATAGGGGTGACGCCACAAGCATAAGCTTGATAAGTCGATAAAGTTCACTTAAGAACTAAAGAGAGAAACTCTCACAAATATTTTATTAAACAAAATGAATTTCCTTTACAAATGAAATGGAAAGCTATTTATAGGCCTAAGAGATGTCTAGGATGCACATACAAGATTTAATGATTTAACATTCATGGATGAATGTTCATCCTTAAGTAGATACAATGTACGCCCCCTATGCAAGTTCATGGACTAATAAGATAAATGAATGTTCATCCATTTAAGTGAATACATCTTCATAGCCAAATTCATCCTCTCTTGATGTGAACATGTTGGTTCATTCCCTTGCATGAATTTGGAGGAATGTTTCATTGTATATTCGGGCCCCTTTGAAATGCATGCACTAAGTGTGAACGTGACTCATAGGCTCCCTTCATGCACTTGGATTTGGTGAATGAGTTTGAAAATAATGCATCCATCTCCCTTGAATGTGAACAAGTCCTTTAGCCTCCTTGTATGATTGTACACGCCATAAATGGATTCATGAAGGTGGAAATGCATCAGGTGTGAACATGGCTCTTCATTTGGTGTAAATCCCGTACTTATTTCCAGCCTGCGCTGTCTTAATTAATCTGGGATGCTTGGAAAGCTAATAGATAGGGCATTAAATGTTAAGAAGACTTCATCACCCAAAGATGCTTGGAACAAGTTAAAAATTTGCGATCTCTATGAGTGACGTGAATCTGTCCAACCAACTCTTCAATTGCCTTTAGTCTACTTAGAATCCAATGTACTTAGACAAAGTTTGTAAACAAATAATTAGATAGGAATTGAACTATGATAATTATGAATGCATGCTTCCACCTATGTTAATAATGCAAATGAGCTAACTATGCATGCATATGCATTGAATGAGTTATATAAAGATGTGAAGTAATAAGTCATGCATGAATATCATATATTATACATATAAATGACAGAATATAATATTCAAACAAAATTAAGAATAAGATAAACATATTTGCATGACATGTAATGCATAAATGAGTAAATAAATAATAAAATAAGGTAAGACTCTCTTAGAATCAACAAGGTAGAAGGTCCATGAAGTGATCATGTGTTGAAGAAGTTTGGTCATTGGCATGATCGCATCATCCCCCCTTCTTTAGAGCGATTTGTCCTCAAATCGAAGGCTTCTTCCATTGATTGATCCATTAGTGTAAGAAAGAATGAATAAAGATCATTATGCCTATCAGGGTATGCATGAATTTCTTTGAATCCTTCAAGTAGGTAAGTCACACCATCTTTAGTCTTTGTATCCTTCCACATTATGAATCTTGAATAGTTGGATAATGCTCGTTTCTTTTCCTTGAATTGATGATCACAATCAAGGACACTTGCACGTAAATGATTCAATGTGTTGCAAAAAAGAAATAAGTTAGAACATGAAACATCATTAACAATGTGAATGAGCGTACAAGATTCATTAAGGTTCATGAATGGAATTTAGTTCGTTGAAACTTCCATTTCATAAGGTTCATTGGATCTTGAATATGAAGTGAATTTACTTCAAATGTCAAAGAGCACATGCTTTGGAATACCAAATATTACAACCTTTGGAACTTCAATGGCCAAATGTGATTCATCAATTTGCAATGGTATGGCCTTTGGAATAACCTGCAAATCAAATGAAATAATAGGAAGAAAAGATTGATTAGTATAAAGTAAAACTTCCTTCTCCTCACATTCTTTTCTCTCATGCTCATGTTTGTTTTGAATTCTCTCTTCAATCTCACTCTCATGTTTTACAACAAACTCATCTTCACTCTCAATGCTCTTACTCTCATTTTCAATTACCCCAATGGATTTCTCACGCAAAATCACACTCTTATTTTCAACTCCAAATGTCTTGGTTTTCTCACGATTTTCTTCTTTGATTTGTGCATGTTCAACTCTCTCCACTCTTATTTATTTTTCATGTAAAACTTCTCTTTCAACTTTCTTCATGGCTTTAGTTTCCTCCTATTCCTCTATACGTGACTTAAGGGTCTATTGGCATTCATGGACTTGATTTGGGCACATTGGAACCAACGTGATCTTTCTCCCTTGGTGTTTGAATGAATACTTATTGGAGAACCCATCATACAATTCTTGTTTATCAAAATGCCAAGGTCGACCAAAAAGAAGATGGCTTGAATTAATTGAGGCAACATCACAAAAGACTTCATCTTCATATCTCCCAATTGAAAAGGGCACAAGTACTTGCTCTATGACTTCAAACTCTTCATCTTCATTTAATCCTTGCAAAACGTATGGGCAGGGATGTTTGAATGTTGTAAGTCCCAACTTCTTGACCATGTATGTGCTTGCAATGTTTGTACAACTTCCACTATCAATGGCTACAAGACATACTTTGCCATCTTTACCGTTTACATGGAAACGAGTATGAAATGCATTCTCTCTTTGTTGAATGTTCTCCATTGCTTGGGAAGAGGAAAGATCAAATAACATTGTTAGTAAAACTTTGAAATGTGAAAATTAGGACCTTACCAAATTTCACACAGCAAAACCTCACGGTCACTCCAAAAAAAACATTGTGATGTCACTCCACTCAAGCACTCGTGTTTCACTCGGGAATATGTCTTTGGCTTTTGTAATTCCCCTTCTGATCTCACACACTCGATTAGCCTTTTTCCACTCGTTCGTCTCTTGTAAAGTTCTTAAAAGAACTGACTCGAGACCTTTCAAGTGCTATGGACGTCGGCTGAAAAATTTGTTAATGCAGAGGAAAAAATAGAAAGGTAGAAAGATTAAATAATGAAGGGTGGTCTTATAATAGGAAGAAAAAGAAAGAAAGATTCACTTACTGTGCAAAGATACTCACCACCTTCCTATAAGAACAATCAAAGGTCTTGAAGACTTCCTTAGGGTCGGTTGAAATAATGATGTTGCTTGTCACCTTTGGCACTTATTTGCATTTGGATTTCTTTGTTTCCTTTCTTTATTTTTTCTTCACTTGGAATCCCTTGTTGATGTTGGGATTAACTTGCTGATTTTTTTCTTTTGGCACCTCTCTTTTTGATTTTTTTTTATTGAATGGCAGGATGTTGCTTTTGCTTGTCCTTGTTACAATCCACCTTAGCTCTGATTACCATATGATACAGTTCAACCTAGCCTCACTTGGATGGATGGTGAAGTCAAGGTTTTACGTTTGATTGTTTCGATCTAGGAAAGCAACAAGTATCCTGCACAAACAATAAAACTAAAAAAATGGTTAAATGAAAGTAATGAAATGGAAAGATAAATATGGCAGCGGAAAATATATATAAGTTGGTGATATGTTTCAAGGAAATGATGAAGTATGGTAATGGAAGTAGAATGAAGGTGATGGAGATGAATATGAAAAGCAGTATCTCAAAGAAGAACCAATGTTAAAGAACAAAGACCCAGACTTTATATTGCTTCTTTAAGGGATGGTAAACAAGACCCACTATCTATAAAGAGATAGGAACCATAAGTATCAGGGTGACATAGATAGGGGTGACGCCACAAGCATAAGCTTGATAAGTCGATAAAGTTCACTTAAGAACTAAAGAGAGAAACTCTCACAAATATTTGATTAAACAAAATGAATTTCCTTTACAAATGAAATGGAAAGCTATTTATAGGCCTAAGAGATGTCTAGGATTCACATACAAGATTTAATGATTTAACATTCATGGATGAATGTTCATCCTTAAGTGAATACATCTTCATAGTCAAATTCATCCTCTCTTGATGTGAACATGTTGGTTCATTCCCTTTCATGAATTTGGAGGAATGTTTCATTGTATGTTCGGCCTCCTTTGGAATGCATGCACCAAGTGTGAACGTGACTCATAGGCTCCCTTCATGCACTTGGATTTGGTGAATGAGTTTGAAAATAATGCATTCATCTCCCTTGAATGTGAACAAGTCCTTTAGCCTCCTTGTATGATTGTACACGCCATAAATGTATTCATGAAGGTGGAAATGCATCAGGTGTGAACATGGCTCTTCATTTGCTGTAAATCCCGTACTTATTTCCAGCCTGCACTGTCTTAATTAATCTGGGTATATCTTGAGCTCCCAATATTGGATTGATATGATTCAAAGTGTGTTGGAAACCTAATAGGTAGGGAATTAAATGTTAAGAAGACTTCATCACCTAAATATGCTTGGAATATGTTCAAAAATTGCGATCTCTATGAGTGACGTGAATCTGCCCAACCAACTCTTCAGTTGCCTTTAGTCTTCTTAGCATCCAATGTACCTAGACAAAGTTTGTAAACAAATAATTAGATAGGAATTGAGCTATGATAATTATGAATGCATGCTTCCACCTATGTTAGTAATGCAAATGAGCTAACTATGAATGCATATGCATTGAATGAGTTATATAAAGATGTGAATTAATAAGTCATGCATGAATATCATATATTATACATATAAATGACATGATATAATATTCAAACAAAATTAAGAATAAGATAAACATATTTGCATGACATGTAATGCATAAATGAGTAAATAAATAATAAAATAAGGTAAGACTCTCTTAGAATCAACAAGGTAGAAGGTCAATGAAGTGATCATGTGTTGAAGAAGTTTGGTCATTGGCATGATCGCAACATAAGGGACATGATCATTCAAAGCAACATGTCTTCAATAGACATGATTTTTAACCAACCATCAAATACCAACAGGAAGTACAATTTTCCTTTATTTGTATTCAATCGTGTTTTTACTTATGAGAGTTATCTTTCTTTTCAAGTCATGTACATTTAAAGCACTTATTCAAAGGACATGACTTATGAAAAGAATCTTTTCATAAAGATCCCTGTTGCATCTATCGGACGGGAGGACGCTAAGGAGAAGTCACCTTTTGATATGAGGACAAATCACCCAAAAGAAGGGGAAGATGATGTTGTCCACCTAGATGAGTTTAACCATCCTTTAGCTCCTCCAGCTAATTTGAGCTTTCCATTGTGTTCCATGAGCTGCTATAAAGCTTGTGAGCTAATTGTGAGCTGCCATAGTGTGCTAAATATTCCAACAAGCTGTCCAAATGTGTGCCTAGCTTCCATGTACCTATATGTACAAAGAAAATAAGGAAAATCAAAGGAAATGAGCTGAAATGAATCAATTACCATGCAGCCGTGCATGTTTATGGCCTTATGAGCTATGAATGCATGTCATGAGCTAAGAACTATAGGATATAGCATATGTAAGCTAATGTATAATACTTAGGAGCTGAATTGAATGCAAATGAGCAAATGAGCTAAGAAATGAATGATTAAGCATGCTACCATTTCATGAATGAATTGAAACATACTTAAATGAATACAAAACTAATATAACATAATAACATTCTTGAAATAACATTGTACAGAAAATATAAAGATGTGGATATGTTAAGTTACTTTACTTATTAGATCACATAAATAACAACATTAGCACGGTATGCATGATTAGTTGATATATGATCAGAATGATATATAGAAAGTAATGTATTAAACCATGCTTGCATATGGTAAGAACGTGCTTGCATCAGTATGTGTGGCCGAATGTACCTCCAAAGGAAACACAATATAAGCTAAGTATTTAAAGTAATAAATAGGGTAAAGTATAATAATGGTCACTAAACTTTTCTAAAGCTTTTATTTAGGTCCCTAAACATTTAAAACCTACAATACAGTCCCCCAACATTTAGTCTATTTGCAATATGGTCACTCAACATTTAGTCCGTTTGCAATATGGTCCTCGACGTAATTGTTGGGGACCATATTGCAAATGGACTAAATGTTAGGAGACTGTATTGTAAGTTTTAAAATTTGGAGGACCTAAATGAAATCTTTAGTAGAAAAGTTCAGTGACCATTACTATACTTTACCCTTTTATTTAAATTATGTTATACTTGTACTCTTTTCTTTTTGTGATAATTAACCGATTGATGTAAGGCGAATCTACACACTTTGGTGAGAAGAGTAGATAGCCTTATTGTGTCCCAATCTAGGATTGACAAGTACTAATGTCCTCGAATTTATAAGTTTGGGCTGCAAAATAAGATAAGAAAATATGTTTAATAATGGACTTAATAAAGGGTAATAATATAAGTAATGAAAATAAATAATAAGAATGAAATGAAATAAATAAAAGATAGAGATGGTTGCGGAATTATTGGAAGCGATGGATGATGTTGATGATGAAATGGCAATGGTGGTGATGTTGTATCTCAAACACGCCAAAGATGAAATAGTGCAAATGAGCACAATCCCGGTCTTCACAAACTTGCTTGAGGGGTGGTGATAGTGTCTTTAACCCACTAGATAACAATCTAGGAATTTAGGAATCAAAATGGAAGGAATAACGCCACAAGTATAGGAACTACGCTTGAGTTGAATGAATAAGTCTTTTGGGCTTATGATGGTTCGGCTAACTCTTCATGAAAGGCCTTAATGATTCGGTCAAAGGGTGGAGAGACATCTCCCTTGGCCGAATGGTTCATGCTTGTTCATCTTGGCGCCAATTTCCTCTCCTTGGCCGAATAGTCATGTGCTTTATCATGTTTGGCTCCAAAGGCTCTCATGTGCATGCCATGTGATGTGGCCGAATATGCATGGCATTCTTCCTCATGATGATTTAAGCTTCCAATGGTTGCAATTTCTTCACCAACGTGCTTCTAGATGAAAAGGCATCTTCATGGGCAGCATCATTCATGAAAGGTCACAATGTTTGAGAAAGGTGTCCCTTCATGTTTGAGCTATTTAAGGTATGAATGAGCTGGTGGTGAGCTGGCCTTAGATGACTTGTAACATGATGAACGTTTGGGCAGCTCCTGGTGGTGAGCTGGTGGTGAGGTGGCAACTATTCGCGAAAAGGTACGATTTCACAAATTTTGACTTAGGACATATTTGAAGTGTCCTAAGTGGTGATGATGATGGTGAAACTCCCCAGCTGAAATGAGTTCATCTTGTAACTCAAATCTTCAGCTCAATCCAGCTATGAGCTCACGGCCTCCGGACAGCTTTTCACCAATTGTTCCTTGTGTTCTCCGAATCGATCCCATGTAAGTTTCCTTGCTATTATATGCTCCATTTAGCTCCAATGCAGATCCAAAGTGTTGGCCGAATGTGCCTACATTCGTAACATAAAAATAAACTAAGTATATAAACTTGTATATTATAAAAAATGTAACTATAGTAACTTGTATCTCATATATAAATGGATAATTTATTATCATAATAACTATAGGTATAATATATATATATATATGAAAATAACTATCTTATAACATATGAAATAAGTATCTATAGGTATAAAGATAGAAAGTTTCTTCCCTGGAGAGGTTGGAATAGCCATGGTAAATATGATGTTGAATTGGTTCACATCATCCTCCCCTTCTTTTAATCGATTTGTCCTCAAATCGAATGATCGTCTTTTCTTAGTGTCCTTCCATTCAATCTTTACAAAAAGGTTCATATCCGTTGAAAGACTGCTTTGGAAGTTCTTAACCTGAAAAGAAAGAAAACTTTCATTAGTTTGAATGTGATCAAACAAATTTAATGTTAAGACATACTTCCTGAAAAATGTAGGTTCAAAGTTTATGTCTATTGAAGACATGTGGCTTTTAACGTTAGTGCCCTTTTGTATTCCAAAAATCATGCTCCTTTTCATAGATAGATGCATTGATTCATGAAAGGTGGTGACTCTTGGAATGGTGATGTCCTTATAAGTCACGCCCTTTGGATGAAAAATCATTTACCTTTGGGTTTCAATAGGCATGACTCTTGATTCTTGATGGATCACGTCCTTTGGATGATGAGTTACCATTCTTTGCTCTTCAATAGTTGCACCTCTTGGCTCTTGAAAGGTCACGTCCTTTAATTTCCCAAATTGATGGATTGTGTCATTTGGATCATCCTGCAAATCAAAGGAAATTCCTGCATTGTCAAAGTTAGAAAAATCTTCATTGACCTTGCGCCTCGTCAGTAAACATCTTTGTAACAAGCACTTAGATGTATAAGCACTTGTTTTTGGAATGTTTTCTTCCTGGATTAACTTCGATTTTCCTTTCCTCATGTCCTCAACACTTTGTTTCATCTTGATTTGATCAATTTGAACTTGTCTAGGCGTCAAAGGTGTTAGGATGATCTTCTTCCCTCCATGGTTGAATGAATACTGATTGGTAAAACAATCATGAATGGTCCTCCTATCATATTGCCATGGTCTTCCAAGGAGTAAGTGGCTAGCATGCATAGGAACAACATCGCACATAACCTTGTCCTTGTACTTACCAATAGAGAAAGGAACCATCACCTGTTTATTGACATTAAGTTCACCTCGTTCATTGAGCCATTGAAGTTTGTAGGGATTTGGATGTTTCAATGTTTGCAATCCCAATTTTTCCACCATGATGGTACTTGCCACATTCGTACAGCTTCCACCGTCTATGATCATGAAACACACCTTTTCATTCACATGGCGGCGAGTATGAAAGATGTTTTCCCGTTGTACATCGTCTTCTACTACTTGAGCACTTAGACTTCTCTTGACCACTAGGGCTTCACCTTCCACCGGAGCACCAATTTCTGCTTCTTCCTCGACTTCGGTTGGTGTTGCTTCTTCTTCATGGTCAGATTCAATCTCACCATTTCCAAGTAGTAACATGGTGTTTCTATTGGGACATTGTGTGGATATATGCCCCCTCCCAAGACATTTAAAGCAACGGATGTCTCTTGTTCGTTCAAGGATCTCTTTTCCTCGATTCTCCTTACCAAGTTGAGATGCATTTGATGATTCGGCCTTTTCTTTGGTAGGAATAGGAGTAGACTTCCTCAAATTGTTGTTTGGACTCCATCTTGAAGATGTAGACACTGAAGTACGAGAGATAGGTCTTCTCCGAAGTTGCCTTTCTATTTTCATAGCCATTTGCACCATTTCATCAAGTTCGATGTAATGATACAATTCTAACGTGTTTGCAATCTCAGGATTGAGTACAGCAAGAAATCTAGCCATGGTTGCTTCACGATCCTCCTCAATATTGACTCGGATCATTGCCACTTCCATTTCTTTATAATAATCCTCCACACTCTGTTGGCCTTACTTCAAATTCTGCAATTTCTGAAACATGTCTCGGTGATAATGAGTAGGAATGAAACGTTTACGCATGATACCTTTCATTTCGAGCCATGTTGAAATTGGTCTCTCTCCATTCCTTCTTCGAGTAATAGTAAGTTGATCCCACCATATCAATGCATAATCAACAAACTCCATGGCTGCCAATCTTACTTTCTTGAGTTCGAAATAGTTATGGCAACTAAACACATGTTCCACCTTGCTTTCCCATTCAAGATAGGCTTCTGGATCAGCCTTTCCTTGGAATTGAGGAATTTTGATTTTGATGTTGCTTATATTATCATCAACATTGGCACGCCTAGGTCCTTGTATCAATGCTGGTTCTTCATCATCATAAGGATTTGGAACATCATCTTCTGGAAAATGTTGTTACCTCTGAGGAGTATCATTGTTTTTGGTTTGTGGTTGATCTTGTCTTTGGTCTAGTTTCTCATGGAGAGCATCAAATTATGTTCGAAACATTCTCATCATTTCTCCAATCAGTGCTTGCATTTGCAAATTGGTTTGACCTACATTTCCTTTAGGACTTTGAGACATGGTTAGTAAATAAAACAAAAATAAACCTTACCAGCACACTCACAAAGTCTCACAATTTCACTCCAAAGAAAAGATAAGATCACTCCACTCAACACTCGTATTTACTCTCGGGAATATATCTATATTTGGCTTTTAACAATTCCCCTTCTGATCTCACTCTCTCAATAGCCTTTTTCCACTCAATTTCTCTTGCTAAGTCCTTTGAAGAACTTACTCAAGATTAGAACAAGTTAATTCATTCATTATGTGCGTCGGCTGCAAATATGGTTGGGGTAGAAAGAATAGAAATGGAAAGGTAGAAGAAAGGATTCAAAGGTATTTAAAAGAATGAAATGGTTGAAGACAAGGAAAATGAAAGGATAGAAAAGGAAGAGGTGACTTACAATTCAAGAAACAACACTTACTACAACCTTTCACAAGAAACAATAAGGTTATCTTCTCTTAGTGTAGATGGCCTCTTTGATGTACTTTGCTATGGTAGAACACTTTCCTTGGCTTGCTTTCTCTTTTTGAACTTCTATTTTTCTTTTCTTTTCTTCTTTTCTGAATTTTCTTCTTTTTGTCTTTTCTTTCTTTTTGCACTCCAATTTTGTTGAAGGAGTCTTTTTCTCTTTTGAATTTCTTTTTTTTTTGCTTTGCACGCCAATGACACTTTTGTTGTCAATCCAACTATGCTCTGATTACCGCTTGATGTAAGGCGAATCTACACACTTTGGTGAGAATAGTAGATAACCTTATTGTGTCCCGATCTAGGATTGACAAATACTGATGTCCTCGAATTTATAAGTTTGGGCTGCAAAATAAGATAAGAAAATATGTTTAATAATGGACTTAATAAAGGGTAATAATATAAGTAATGAAAATAAATAATAAGAATGAAATGAAATAAATAAAAGATAGAGATGGATGCCGAATTGATGGAAGCGATGGATGATGTTGATGATTAAATGGCAATGGTGGTGATGTTGTATCTCAAACACGCCAAAGATGAAATAGTTCTAAGGAGCACAATCCCGGTCTTCACAAACTTGCTTGAGGGGTGGTGATAGTGTCTTCAACCCAATAGATAACAATATAGGAATTTAGGAATCAAAATGGAAGGAATGACGCCACAAGTATAGGAACTACACTTGTTTAATCGATAAAGTTCACAAAAAACTTTGAAGAGAAATAACTCACAAGAGTAATTTTATATATGAGATGAGATTGGGTACAAATGAAGGCAAGCCACTCTATTTATAGGAAATGAGAGGGCTTGGCCGAATGGTTACAAGTTGTTTCGGCTAGATACATGTTTCTAGGAAAGTACATAATGCTTGAGTTGAATGAATAAGTCTTTTGGGCTTATGATGGTTCGGCTAACTCTTCGTGAAAGGCCTTAATGATTCGGTCAAAGGGTGGAGAGACATCTCCCTTGACCGAATGGTTCATGCTTGTTCATCTTGGCGCCAATTTCCTCTCCTTGGCCGAATAGTCATGTGCTTTATCATGTTTGGCTCCAAAGGCTCTCATGTGCATGCCATGTGATGTGGCCGAATATGCATGGCATTCTTCCTCATGATGATTTAAGCTTCCAATGGTTGCAATTTCTTCACCAACGTGCTTCTAGATGAAAAGACATCTTCATGGGCAGCATCATTCATGAAATATCACAATGTTTGAGAAAGGTGTCCCTTCATGTTTGAGCTATTTAAGGTGTGAATGAGCTGGTGGTGAGCTAGCCTTAGATGACTTGTAACATGATGAACGTTTGGGAAGCTCCTTGTGGAAAGGTACCTCTCGAGGTGGCAACTATTCGCGAAAAGGTACGATTTCACAAATTTTGACTTGGGACATATTTGAAGTGTCCTAAGTGGTGATGCGGATGGTGCAACTCCCCAGCTGAAATGAGTTCATCTTGTAGCTCAAATCTTCAGCTCAATCCAGCTATGAGCTCACGGCCTCCGGACAGCTTTTCACCAATTGTTCCTTGTCTTCTCCGAATCGATCCCATGTAAGTTTCCTTGCTGTTATATGCTCCATTTAGCTCCAATGCAGCTCCCAAGTGTTGGCCGAATGTTCCTATATGCGTAACATAAAAATAAACTAAGTATATAAACTTGTATATTATAAAAAATGTGACTATAGTAACTTGTATCTCATATATAAATGGATAATTTATTATCATAATAACTATAGGTATAATATATATATATATGAAAATAACTATCTTATAACATATGAAATAAGTATCTATAGGTATAAAGATAGAAAGTTTCTTCCCTGGAGAGGTTGGAATAGCCATGGTAAATATGATGTTGAATTGGATCACATCACCGATGCATATCCTCAATTAATGAAAAAATTTATATTTATTTACTCTATCGTGTATTTACTCTTTATTTTAAATGCTTAAGAAACCAAGTTTAAGTCATTATATATCTATAATGCTTATCCATTGCATCAAAGTGTGAGTTCATAAAATTATACAAGTTTCTGGTTGACTGTGAGGGAATATCCCGGTACATATAAATGGATGGATAGAAGCATCATCTCACCAATGAGGCAAGGCACACCCTCGACTTAAAGGATAAAGAAAACGACTTTAAAATTATCAGGATATCAGCTGGAGAGTTATGAATTCCCTATAAAAAAAATTTAATATTCTACAAGCAAGTAGACATCATTCAGAGGCAGTAGAATCTGAACCAAAGACCGTTCCAAAACAATCCAGACCACAAAATCTTATGCTCAATGAAGGACTGAAGAACTACTTTAACCTAGGAGCACACGAGCTTTTATTGCATAACATGAATAACAATACACAACTACCCATTCTCATCTATATGTTTGTATTGTAAAACTAATATTATATAGATAAATATAGATCCACAGCATCCCAAAAACCTATAGCCTTCGGTACCATCCCCGGTTAAACCCTTTATTTTTGTAGAATAATTAAAAAAAGAAAACTAAACATATTGGATGTAAACCAGCTCTATACAAATGCGTCTAATTGTATAACATGAATGCATGAGAAAGTAACACTGACTAGACCCTAAGCCATTAACAAAGGCATCAAGACCATTTCTCACACTTATAGGCAAAATGGAACTAAACAATTCCCAACAGGATTAAGCAGTTAAATATCACAAGCCTAGAATAAGAAAGTTTAACTTACTTAACAAAGACTACAATAGAGATTCATTCAGACACGACTGTCGACCACAACAATATCTACAGGTAACTAAAACATGATAAGCATTAAGAACCATTCAGCCAAATTCAACCATTTAATCCGGAAATCCATAATTATAACAAAAATGTTAATGTTATTTAAATATATTTTCTCAAACAAAACTTAAAGATCCCAGAAGAGCTAAGAATCAAAAAACATGAAAAAATACTTTTAAAACTCAAACAAAGCCTGCAATTGTACGAGGAACCGTCGAGCATTGATATTTTGCTTTGCCTGCTTAGTCAAAGAGGCTGAAACCAATATCTTGCATGAAAATGAAATTGAATTAGTTAAGCACACACCAAAATAAGAATCAATAGACAATTACAACATGAAAAGGTAATTACATCATCGGAATCTTCTTTCTCCTCGACCTTCTCCTCTTTCTTGGCCTCAGCTGTAATAGCAGCACCACCACCACTGCCACCAGTGGAAGGAGGTGCAGCTACAACAACACCACCACCAGAAGGAACTGAAGCCAACTTCTCCCTTCCACAAGCAATTAATTCGGTAATATCTTTTCCTTTAACTTTGGACAATAGCAACTCTATCCTATCATCTTCAGCCTTAGCTCCAACTACAACATTAAAAAAATGAATCATTCTTTTTGTCGTTCGTAATGCTAAAGAAATCTCCAATAACCTATTTCGCATAACATCATTTCCGCTACAATTTGTATTAGGGTAAAGTATAGTAATGGTCACTAAACTTTTCTAAAGCTTTCATTTAGGTCCCTAACTTTTAAAACTTACAATATAGTCCCCTAATATTTAGTCCATTTGTAATATGGTCCCTAACAGTTACGTTGGGACATATTGTTGGGGACCATATTGCAAACAGACTAAATATTGAGGGACCATATTACAAACAGATTAAATGTTGGGGGACTGTATTGTAAGTTTTAAAAGTTGAGGGACCTAAATGAAAGCTTTAGAAAAGTTTAATGACCATTACTATACTTTACCCTAATAAATATTAAATATAAAGATGTGGGCTAAGGCTATAATGATGACTTCATGCTTCAAATAATAATGAATGAAATATTATCATTATAGTTATAGATGCAATATGATGTAAGGTAATTCTACCTTCTCATTTGATTGTGGATCTAGGAAGGAAGCAAAACAACCTGCACAAGTGAATGACTCAAAACAGAATGGGTAAGGGTGGTAAACGTATGGTTTAATAGGTAGGCTATTTAATAAATGAGAGATGGAAGCGGAAGATGATTGAAATGGTTATGGTTATGGCGATGAAACAAAAAGGATGGTTGTGAGGATAGTATCTTGAAGAATGCTCAAAGAAGAACCAATGCTATAGAGAGCAAAGACCCAATCTTTATATTGTTTCTTCAAGGGGTGGTGTTAAGTACTTTGACCCACTAGTTATATGAACTAGGAACCAGAAGTTTCAAGATGAAAGAAGAGGGTTGACGCCACAAGTATAAAATACTTGATAAGTCGAAAAAATGTCACCAGGACTTAAGAAAGAGAATAATCTCACTTCAATTAAAATAAAAGGTCTGTTTACAAATGATGAATGCTTTCCTATTTATAGGAATTAGAGAGACATGGCCGAATGGTTACAAGAGTATTCGGCCAGCCTTGTGCCTTCCTATAGAGACATAATTTAATCACAAATAGAGATGATGGTTCGATTTAAATGGAGGGAAATATCCCTTAGCCGAATAGTTATTGTATCTCTTCAAGTTGGTGCCAAATTGGAGAGAAAGGAGTGCTTGGCCGAATGGTGAGAGGACTCTTCATCTTGGCGCCTAAATGAAGTCACACGCCTAGCACATGGTGGGCTGGTCACAAGGCGTGCACATGGATCCTCTAGGATGCTTGTGGTGCATCCTTGCGCATGGAATGATGGCTGGTCATGTGCTCTCTCTTGGGCGTGCATGTGTCTCCTCCAAGCTAGCTTGAGTTGTGGAGCTAGCTAGCAATCATTCGCTGTTTGTGAACAAGCTTCCTAGCTAAGTCCTTATAAGCTCCATAACATCATATTCAGCTACAGTCAGCTACCTTTGACATCACTTTTGGAAACTCAGCTCCAAATAGTGCAACTAGCTAAGTTTAGCTAGCCTTAAGCTCCTCCAGCTGAATCGAGCTTCCCTTAGTGTTCCATAAGATGCCTTGTACCTTGTAAGCTATTTGTGAGCTACATATGACATCCAAATCATTCACCAAGCTACCTCAACGTTAATTATGCTCCAATGTACCTACATGTGCAAGGAAACAAGGTAATTCCATGGTATTGAGCTAATATGAGCTAATTACCTTGCTGCCATGTTTGATTATGGTAATGTGAGCTAAGTTTGAACGTCATGAGCTAATTATATCATCTCCTAATATGTGTAAGGTAAGGTATAATGATGTAAGGTACTTGTACCTTTTCAAATGATTGTGGATCTAGGAAGGAAGCAAAACAACCTGCAAAGTGAATGGCTCAAAATAGAATGGTTAAGGGTGGTAGACGTATGGGTGAATTGGTAGGCTATTTAAATAATGAGTAATGGAAGCGGAAGATAGTTGATAAGGCTATGGTTATGGTGATGAAATAAAAGGATGGTTGTGAGGATAGTATCTTGAAGAAATCTCAAAGAAGAACCAATGCTATATAGAGCAGAGATCCAATCTTTATATTGTTTCTTCAAGGGATGGTGTTAAGTACTTTGACCCACTAGTTATATGAACTAGGAACCAGAAGTATCAAGATGAAAGGAAGGGGTTGACGCCACAAGTATAAAATACTTGATAAGTCGATAAAAAGTCACCAGGACTTAAGAAGAGAATAATCTCACTTTAATTGAATAAAAAGGTCTATTACAAATGATGGAATGTTTTCCTATTTATAGGAAATGGAGAGACATGGCCGAATAAATACAAGATGATTCGGCCAGCCTATGTATCTCCCTATAAAGACATAATTTAAATGCTAAAAGAGAGGATGGTTCGGCCCTAGATGGAGGGAAATGATCCTTGGCCGAATAGGGAGAGGGCTCTTCATCTTGGCGCCTAAATGAGTTCACATGCAAGGCACATGGGGGCTGGTCATATGCACGTCACATGGGTGTTCTAGGAAGCCTTGTGGTGCACCCATGTGCATTGGATGATGGCTGGTCATGTGCTTCTTCTTAGGCGTGCATGTGTCTCCTCCAAGCTAGCTTGAGTGTTGAGCTAGCTAGCAAGCATGGGGTTGTTTGTGAATGATCTTCCTACCCGAGTCCTTTTGAGCTCCATAACAGCATGTTCAGCTACATTCAGCTACCTTTGTCATCACTTTTAGCAACTCAGCTTCAAATAGTCCAACTAGCTAAGTTTAGCTAGCCTGAAGCTTCTCCAGCTGAATCGAGCTTCCCTTAGCATTCCATGAGCTGCCTTGTACTTTGTGAGCTATTTGTGAGCTATATATGACATCCAAATTATTCACCAAGCTACCTCAACGTGCATCACACTCCATTGTACCTATATGTGCAAGGAAACAAGGTAAGTTCATGATATTGAGCTAAAACGAGCTAAATACCTTGCTGCCATGTTTGTTTATGGTAATGTGAGCTAAGTATGATGGTCATGAGCTATGTACATCATCTCCTAATATGTGTAAGATAATGTATAAAGCCTAAGAGTTAATATGAATGCAAATAAACTAATGAAATGCATTATAAGTATGCTGCCTTGATGTATATATAATAATCATGCTTAATATCATAATAAAACTATCCTAACATGCTTAACATCCTTGAAATAACATTGTGCATCAATTATAAAGATGTGAATGCATGAATATCATATAATATGGTATTCATAAATGATAAATGGAAACATGTAATAATAATATCCTAAGAAATGATATGTAATCATAACATATATTTGAATAATATGAAAAACATGATCAAATAAGCATAGGATAATAATATGATAATTTATACTAACATGTGAATGCATGCTTATGATAGAATAGAATGTATAAATGATATAGTATAAGATAGGGTAATGAAGAACTCCCTTAGAAACAGCTTTGAAGAACATCCATGGTGTGTTCAAGTCATGGAGAAAATTGGAGCTAGTTTGGATCGTATCATCCTCCCCTTCTTTAGAGCGATTTGTCCTCAAATTGAAGTAGTTTCTTATTGAAGACATTCTTAGTGTAGGAGAGATTGATTCCTCATGCTTTCCCCCAATAAATGATTTGCACGACATGTTTAACCTCTTGGCTTCGAATCTGGTAACTCCACGTCTCCTTGAATCATCTAACCTTCGATCTCCATTGAAGTGGTCGTATTTGATGCACCAATCAAATTCAAAATGAGAAATGATCTTATCATCATATATTACTTGGACAACACCACTTATACGAATCCAATTGTTGCCAAAGAAATCAAAATTAGTAAATGAAAATCTAATAACAAAATGAGTAGAGTTAGCAAACCATTGTGGATGTTTAATTGGAGCTGGTCGCTGAATTCTCCTAATAATAGGCATTGCACTTGGGATTTCAATGATTCCATTTCTTAGCACTTCAAGTGACACCTTTAATTGGAAATTCAATGGTATAACCCTCAAAACATCAATAGACATGTCTTGTGAATCACAAAGAGTCACGCCTATTGGTTCTTCAAAGGTCACATCCTTTAGTCCTCCATAATTCATGATCCTGGAGTCATCCTCCCGAAAAGATAAATCTCTTGAATTGTCCTGCAAAACAATAGGAAGAATAGATGGAAGAGAAAACTTGGTTAAAATATGTTCTACACTTTGCTTCTCTTCTCTACACTCTTCAATTCCAACTTTTGTCATATCAATCTGGTTTTTCGGTTGTTGAACTTGTTGCTCTTGCAAGACTTCTTTTTCAGCTTTCTTCATGGCTTTAGTTTTCTGCCATTCTTCTATTCGAGATTTAAGTTGAGTTTGGTCTTCATGCACTATATTTGGCATCATTGGCACCAATGTAATCTTCTTTTCATTATGGATGAATGAAAAGCGATTGGTGAAGCAATTATGTGTTGCTCGTTTATCAAACTGCCAAGGTCGACCAAAAAGAAGGTGGCTCGAACTCATGGAGACAACATCTCACAAGACCTCATCTTCATATTTTCCAATTGAGAATGGTACAAGTACTTGCTCTATGACTTCTAACTCTTCATCTTCGTTAAATCCTTGTAAAACATATGGCTTGGGATGTTTAAATGTTGCAAGTCCCAACTTCTCTATCGTATATGTGCTAGCTAGATTTGCACAACTTCCACTATCAATGGTTACAAGACATACTTTACCATTGCTTACATGGCAACGAGTATGAAATGCATTCACTCTTTGTTGTTCGTATTCCATGGAAGAAATTAAAATTTTGTTAGTGAAATAAAAAAATAGAAAATGTGTAAAAGGACCTTACCAGAATATACTCTCACAAAGCCTCGCGAGTCACTCCAAGAAAACTTGATGTCACTCAATCCACTCGTGTTTGTACTCTAGGACTTTAATGGCTTTTACTTGTCCTCTTCTGATCTCACACACGCTCCAGCCTTTTTCCCTCAATTCTCTTGTCTCAAGTTCTAATGAACTTTTACTCAAGACTATATCGAGTAATTTCACTGGTTTGGCGTCGGCTGCAAATGGTTAGTAGGAATGGAAAGCAAATATAATTGAAAAGGTGGCTTAGAAATTAGAAAGAATAGAATGAAAGGGGTTACTTACACAAGTCACTTCACAACCTTCTATCACCACAATCAATTTTAAAGGCTTACTTGAAAATGCTTGGTGATGAGAATTGTTGATAAGTGCTTCCAACTTTTCTTTCTTTTCTTTGCTTTTTCTTCTTTTTGAGTGCTTTGACTTTTGAGTCCTTCAATTTTCTTTGCTGATTTTTTTTTCTTTTTCTTTGACTTTGCACTTCACTTTTGCACTTCTTTTTGTATTTTTCTTTTTGTTGTTGTTGCACGTTGCTTCTTCCACCAAAGCTCTGATTACCGCTTGATGTAAGGTACTTGTACCTTTTCAAATGATTATGGATCTAAGAAGGAAGCAAAACAACCTGCAAAGTGAATGGCTCAAAATAGAATGGTTAAGGGTGGTAGACGTATGGGTGAATTGGTAGGCTATTTAAATAATGAGTAATAGAAACGGAAGATAGTTGATAAGGCTATGGTTATGGTGATGAAATAAAAGGATGGTTGTGAGGATAGTATCTTGAAGAAATCTCAAAGAAGAACCAATGCTATATAGAGCAGAGACCCAATCTTTATATTGTTTCTTCAAGGGATGGTGTTAAGTACTTTGACCCACTAGTTATATGAACTAGGAACCAGAAGTATCAAGATGAAAGGAAGGGGTTGACGCCACAAGTATAAAATACTTGATAAGTCGATAAAAAGTCACCAAGACTTAAGAAGAGAATAATCTCACTTTAATTGAATAAAAAGGTCTATTACAAATGATGGAATGTTTTCCTATTTATAGGAAATGGAGAGACATGGCCGAATAAATACAAGATGATTCGGCCAGCCTATGTATCTCCCTATAAAGACATAATTTAAATGCTAAAAGAGAGGAAGGTTCGGCCCTAGATGGAGGGAAATGATCCTTGGCCGAATAGTTCTTGTGTCTCCTCAAGTTGGCGCCAATTTGGATGGAAGATGATGCTTGGCCGAATAGGGAGAGGGCTCTTCATCTTGGCGCCTAAATGAGTTCACATGCAAGGCACATGGGGGCTGGTCATATGCATGGCACATGGGTGTTCTAGGAAGCCTTGTGGTGCACCCATGTGCATTGGATGATGGCTGGTCATGTGCTTCTTCTTAGGCGTGCATGTGTCTCCTCCAAGCTAGCTTGACTGTTGAGCTAGCTAGCAAGCATGGGGCTGTTTGTGAATGATCTTCCTAGCCGAGTCCTTTTGAGCTCCATAACAGCATGTTCAGCTACATTCAGCTACCTTTGTCATCACTTTTAGCAACTCAGCTTCAAATAGTCCAACTAGCTAAGTTTAGCTAGCCTGAAGCTTCTCTAGCTGAATCGAGCTTCCCTTAGCATTCCATGAGCTGCCTTGTACTTTGTGAGCTATTTGTGAGCTATATATGACGTCCAAATTATTCACCAAGCTACCTCAACGTGCATCACACTCCATTGTACCTATATGTGCAAGGAAACAAGGTAAGTTCATGATATTGAGCTAAAACGAGCTAAATACCTTGCTGCCATGTTTGTTTATGGTAATGTGAGCTAAGTATGATGGTCATGAGCTAAGTACATCATCTCCTAATATGTGTAAGATAATGTATAAAGCCTAAGAGTTAATATGAATGCAAATAAACTAATGAAATGCATTATAAGTATGCTGCCTTGATGTATATATAATAATCATGCTTAATATGATAATAAAACTATCCTAACATGCTTAACATCCTTGAAATAAAATTGTGCATCAGTTATAAAGATGTGAATGCATGAATATCATATAATATGGTATTCATAAATGATAAATGGAAACATGTAATAATAATGATGTGAGGCTAACCAGACTTCTTCAATGATGGAGAAGTTGGCAACCTTGTTGTTTCCCGATCTAGGAGAGACACCAAATGCTACACCTTGGATTGAAAGTAATATGCACAAAAAGAAGAAGAATTGATTAAGTAATATGATAATTAAGAAATGAAAAGTAAATAGAAATGGAAGGATTTGAAATGGATAGAATAGTTATCAAAGATGGGCTGCGGAAGTGTTGAATAAATCTCCTTCAAGTGATGTTGACTTCGGCCTCCAATGGTGGTGATGAAGTATGCCTTGTTGATGAATGAAGGATGATTTAATGGTGATGAAATGGTAATGGAAGGATGATGTTATTGGCGTGATATGGTGATGGAATATGGTGATGATATAGGCGTGATAATGGTGATGGACAGATTGTATCTTATAAAACTAAGAAGGAACCAATGCTATAAAGGAGCAAAGACCCGTTTCTTATAAGTTCTATAAGGGATGGTATGAAAGTACTTTGACCCACTAGTTATTTAAACTAGGAACCAGAAGTATCAATGAGGAAATGACGCCACAAGCTTTAGAAAAGGCTTGCTTAATCGATATAGTTCTGAAAAGAACTTGAAGAGAGAATAATCTCACAAAAGGATTTTTAATTATCAAAGGGTTAAGTTTACAAATGAATGCCAAAGCCTATTTATAGTTTTGTAAAGGCTTGGCCGAATAAATAGATGCCTTTTCGGCAAAGTACATGTCTTAAAACGAAAATAAATGATGCTTGGATGAGGGGAGATGTCTTTGGCCGAATGGTTCCCATAACTCTTCATCTTGGCGCCAATTTGAAGCATGATGATGTTTAGGCCGAATAGAGAGAAGCCTATTCATCTTGGCGCCTAATTTATTCACATGCAAAGCACATGGGTGGCTGGTCATGTGGCACTCACATGGTTGGTGTTGAATGCTTAAGGCGTGGACTCTTCCATGGTGTGTAGATGAACAGCAACTTAGGCGTGACTTGGCATCAAACATGTGTCTAGGTGACTTGGCATCAATGGGGCAGCAACTAATTATGAAAGGTCACATTTGTGTGAAACAACCTTTCATCATTTGAGCTACTTCCCATGAGTTTGAGCTGAAGATGAGATGGCCATAGATGAATTGCATGAAGATGAGTCATAGGACAGCTCCTTGTGAAAGGTCACTTCTCGGTTTGGCAACTCTTCGCGAAAAGGTACGAATTCACAAAATTTGACCTAGACCATATTTGTAGTGCTCTGTGTGGTGAAGATGATGGTGCAACTCTCCAGCTGAAATGAAGTCTCTAGCTAGCTCAAAAGTCCAGCTCAAGTGAGCTATGAGCTCGAGGGTCAGCTGACAACTTTTCACCATTTGTTCTTCATGATCTCCCAAGTCATCCTATGTAAGGTTTCCTAGCTCATTGACTTCAATTCTAGCTTTAAATCAGCTCCCATGATGTGGCCGAACATGTACCTACAAAAGAAAGCATTTATAAGCTAAGTAATATAAGATATAAATATGTGGTTCATAATAATAACTTCATACATTCATAATATCATCATCATAACTATAAATATAATGTATGTAAGCCATTATCATAACTATGGTATAAAGAAAGATTAAGTTAAAGAAAATCCCCCTTTGAACATTGAGAAAGGTTGGAGATGCAAGTCCATTTTTGATGCTGAATCGGATCACATCATCCCCCCTTCTTTAAAGCGATTTGTCATCAAATCGAAGGGTGGTTTCTTTTCAACATTCCTCCATTCCATAGTTGCTGTTTCGTCAGAAATTGGGATCCCTTCTTTAGGCTCTTGAGTGAGATATGCCCATGTAATTTTGCTTTGAATATTGTGGTCCCTTGATATCCCAAAAGTGGTGTCTTTTAATACTCCAATAGGCATGATCATTGGATTCTCATAGGTCACGTCCATTGGTTCTTCTAAAGACACATTCTTTGAATGAAAATTGATGTCCTTTTGCTTTTTAATGGACACATCTTTTGGGTTCCCAAAGGTCACGTCTCCTAAATCTTCCTTTTGGCAATTGGTGCCTCTTGGTAAATCCTGCAAGTCAAAGGAAAAATCTGCATGTTCAAAGTTAGAATAATCATCTTTAACCTTGCATTTTGTCAATAGGCATTCTCGAATCAAGCACTTTGAAGAATAAGAACTTGTTTTTGTATAAGTTTCTTCCACAGTTGTTGCTTTTCCTTTCCTCATAGCCTCAACACTCTGTTTCATTCTGACTTGATCATTCTGAACTTGTTTAGGCGTTAAAGGAGTTAGGATAAACTTCTTTCCTTTATGGCTGAACGAGTATTGATTGGTAAAACAATCATGAATAGTCCTTTTGTCATATTGCCATGGCCTTCCAAGAAGTAGATGGCTAGCGTGCATAGGGACAACATCACACATAACCTCATCTTTGTATTAGCCAATGGAAAAAGGAACTATCACCTGTTTGCTAACGTTGAGTTCTCCTCGTTCATTGAGCCACTGCAACTTATATGGATTTGGGTGCTTCATTGTTTTCAAACCAAGTTTTTCCACCATTATTGTACTAGCCACATTAGTACAACTTCCACCGTCTATGATAACAAAACATACCTTTTCATTTATATGACATCGGGTATGGAATATGTTCTCTCGTTGTGCATTGTCTTCCGTAACTTGAAGATTCAAACTCCTTCTAATTACCAAGGCTTCTCCTTGATCAACGGGATCAGCAAGAGTTATTTCTTCATTGACTTCAATGGGTGCCTCTTCTTCCTCTTCTGGTTCTGATTCTATTTCACCATTTCCATGTAAGAGCATGGTATTCCGGTTAGGACATTGTGTAGCTATATGGCCCCTTCCAAGACATTTAAAACATCTAATGTCTCTTGATCGTTCAGTGGTTTGCTTTCCTCGGTTGGGGTCTTTACTTACTTGTTGAGTCTTTGAAGATTCAGCTTGTTCTTTAACAGGAGGAGTAGGTTTCTTTATGTTTGGACTCCATTTTGATGGTGTTGGCGCAACATTACGAGATGTATGTCTCTTCTTCAGTTGCCTTTCAATCTTCATTGCCATTTGTACCGTCTCATCTAATTCGATGTAATGATACAACTCTAAGGTATTGGCAATTTCGGGATTAAGTCCAGCAAGGAATCTTGCCATAGTTGCTTCACGATCCTCCTCAATGTTGACTCGGATCATAGCCACTTCCATCTCTTTGTAGTAGTCCTCCACACTCCTATGGCCTTGTTTAAGATTCTGTAACTTTTGAAACAAGTCACGGTGATAGTGAACAGGAATGAATCGTTTTCTCATAATACCTTTCATTTCATGCCAAGTTGAGACCGGTCGTTCTCCATTCCTCCTTCGGTTAAGGGTAAGTTGATCCCACCATATTAAGGCATAGTCTATAAACTCCATGGCTGCCAATCTTACTTTCTTCATCTCGGAATAGTTATGGCAAGTAAAAACATGTTCCACTTTGCTTTCCCATTCAAGATAGGTTTCAGGATCAGTCTTTCCTTGGAATTGAGGAATTTTGATCTTAATGTTGCTCAAATTGTCATCAATAATGGCACGTCTAGGGCCTTGGAATGCTGCTTGTTCACCCTCATCAAAATTTTCTTGAACACCTTCTTCTGGAGGGGGTGGTTGTTGTTGCCTTCTATTGGTTCCATTATGTCGGGTTGGTGGTAAATCATGGCGTTGATCTATCTTTTCATGAAGAGCATCGAACTCTTCACGAAACATTCTCATCATTTCACCAATGAGTGCCTGCATTTGTAAGTTTGGTGTTCCTGCATTTCCTCGGGGACTTTGAGACATGGTTAGTGAAATAAAGTAATTTAAAAACCTTACCAGCACACTCACAAAAACCTCACGTGGTCTCTCCAAGAAAATTCAGATTGCACTCCACTTACTCTCGTGTTTGCACTCGGGGATATGATCCTTGGCTTTTTTTGATCCCCCTTCTGATCTCACCCTCTCGTTTGCCTTTTACCGCTCAATTCTCTCTTGTGGGTCCTTTTAAAGAACTAACTCAAGATTGAGCAAGTTTCTTTAGTTTGTGCGTCGGTTTAGAAATGGTTAAGGTATATGATAAAGGATAGGCTAGAAAAAGTTAAGAAAGATGATAAGGTAATGGAATAAGAAAAGATGAAAGAAAAGGAAATGAAATAGTAAATAAGTGAAGATGACTTACAACTCAAGTTGCAACACTTACTATCTTCCTTCACAAGAAACAACAAGGATACCTCCTTCAAGTTTGATGTTGGGCAGATTGTATGGTGCTTCTCTTTGAGTGTACTTTGCAACTTGCTTCACTTTTCTTTTGCTTTTGAATTTCTTCTTTTCTTTTCTTTCTTTTGCACTCCAAATTTGTTGTAGGAGTCTTTTCTTTTCTCTTTTCTTTTCTTCTTTCTTGTTGCTTTTTGTTGTAGAACTTTTAATGTCAATCCACCAAAGCTCTGATTACCGCTTGATGTGAGGCTAACCAGACTTCTTCAATGATGGAGAAGTTGGCAACCTTGTTGTTTCCCGATCTAGGAGAGACACCAAATGCTACACCTTGGATTGAAAGTAATATGCACAAAAAGAAGAAGAATTGATTAAGTAATATGATAATTAAGAAATGAAAAGTAAATAGAAATGGAAGGATTTGAAATGGATAGAATAGTTATCAAAGATGGGCTGCGGAAGTGTTGAATAAATCTCCTTCAAGTGATGTTGACTTCGGCCTCCAATGGTGGTGATGAAGTATGCCTTGTTGATGAATGAAGGATGATTTAATGGTGATGAAATGGTAATGGAAGGATGATGTTATTGGCATGATATGGTGATGGAATATGGTGATGATATAGGCGTGATAATGGTGATGGACAGATTGTATCTTATAAAACTAAGAAGGAACCAATGCTATAAAGGAGCAAAGACCCGTTTCTTATAAGTTCTATAAGGGATGGTATGAAAGTACTTTGACCCACTAGTTATTTAAACTAGGAACCATAAGTATCAATGAGGAAATGACGCCACAAGCTTTAGAAAAGGCTTGCTTAATCGATATAGTTCTGAAAAGAACTTGAAGAGAGAATAATCTCACAAAAGGATTTTTAATTATCAAAGGGTTAAGTTTACAAATGAATGCCAAAGCCTATTTATAGTTTTGTAAAGGCTTGGCCGAATAAACAGATGCCTTTTCGGCAAAGTACATGTCTTAAAACGAAAATAAATGATGCTTGGATGAGGGGAGATGTCTTTGGCCGAATGGTTCCCATAACTCTTCATCTTGGCGCCAATTTGAAGCATGATGATGTTTAGGCCGAATAGAGAGAAGCCTATTCATCTTGGCGCCTAATTTATTCACATGCAAAGCACATGGGTGGCTGGTCATGTGGCACTCACATGGTTGGTGTTGAATGCTTAAGGCGTGGACTCTTCCATGGTGTGTAGATGAACAACAACTTAGGTGTGACTTGGCATCAAACATGTGTCTAGGTGACTTGGCATCAATGGGGCAGCAACTAATTATGAAAGGTCACATTTGTGTGAAACAACCTTTCATCATTTGAGCTACTTCCCATGAGTTTGAGCTGAAGATGAGATGGCCATAGATGAATTGCATGAAGATGAGTCATAGGACAGCTCCTTGTGAAAGGTCACTTCTCGGTTTGGCAACTCTTCGCGAAAAGGTACGAATTCACAAAATTTGACCTAGACCATATTTGTAGTGCTCTGTGTGGTGAAGATGATGGTGCAACTCTCCAGCTGAAATGAAGTCTCTAGCTAGCTCAAAAGTCCAGCTCAAGTGAGCTATGAGCTCGAGGGTCAGCTGACAACTTTTCACCATTTGTTCTTCATGATCTCCCAAGTCATCCTATGTAAGGTTTCCTAGCTCATTGACTTCAATTCTAGCTTTAAATCAGCTCCCATGATGTGGCCGAACATGTACCTACAAAAGAAAGCATTTATAAGCTAAGTAATATAAGATATAAATATGTGGTTCATAATAATAACTTCATACATTCATAATATCATCATCATAACTATAAATATAATGTATGTAAGCCATTATCATAACTATGGTATAAAGAAAGATTAAGTTAAAGAAAATCCCCCTTTGAACATTGAGAAAGGTTGGAGATGCAAGTCCATTTTTGATGCTGAATCGGATCACATCAAATAATATCCTAAGAAATGATATGTAATCATAACATATATTTGAATAATATGAAAAACATGATCAAATAAGCATAGGATAATAATATGATAATTTATACTAACATGTGAATGCATGCTTATGATAGAATAGAATGTATAAATGATATAGTATAAGACAGGGTAATGAAGAACTCCCTTAGAAACAGCTTTGAAGAACATCCATGGTGTGTTCAAGTCATGGAGAAAATTGGATCTAGTTTGGATCGTATCATATAAAGCCTAAGAGCTAATATGAATGCAAATGAACTAATGAAATGCATTATAAGTATGTTGCCTTGATGTATATGTTATAATCATGCATAATATAATTATATAGCTATCCTAACATGCTTAACATATTAAAATAACAATGTGTAAGATGTATTCATACTAAGTTATTCTTTAACTTCATAACTAATATCCTTAGCATGATATGTAATATAATAGTATATATTATAAGGCTATTATAAAGTAAATGCATTAAAAGATGTTCAAGAGTACTCCCTTTATAGTTGAAAACGTGCTTGCATCACAATATATGTATATAAATATATATATTTCATAAAAAAGATATGAGTCATGTATTATGAATATAATCATTATTATCATAGTGTAGGAAAGTAATAAGTTAGATAAAGCCCCCCTTTGAATCTAATGAAAGGTTGGAGATGCAAGGATGAATATGATGCTGAATCGGTTCACATCATCAAGGAGCATCAATGACCAGCTCATCATCAACTCACTCACCTTGCATCATACCTTTCGTGAAAGGTGCTGCCATGGAAGGTCGCCATTGAAGGGAGGAGTGCATTGGTGATGTTATTTCGGCCAAAAGGGTGCCCAAATCATGAAGAGACACGAGATAAGCAACCTAACCATTCGTCCACACAAGACCATGGATGGCACATGTATGGATTTAGCGCCAACATGAGAAGATATCTTTATTCAATTCAATTCATCATGTACTTTCATTTAGAGAGTCATGTATCTTCATAAGGGTGCATGCATTAGCCGAATAGATATGTGATGGTTCGGCCATGCCCTTAGTTTCCTATATATAGCCAAGTCATTTGGCATTTGTAATCATCTCATTTTATACATTAATCAAACCTTTATGAGTTTTTCTCTCTTCAAGTTCTTGATTGAACTTTATCGACTTATCAAGCTTTGCTTGTGGCATCACCCTTCTTCTTTCCATAGATACATGTGCATCCTAGTTTTTATATAACTAGAGGGGACAAATCCGATTCTACCATCCCTTAAAGAAGCATATAAAGTTTGGGTCTATATTCATTAGCATAGGTTCTTCTTTGAGCATTCATTAAGATACTACCATCACCATTTCTTTCTATTCTTCACCACAACCATCATCATAAAAATAGCCCATTCATACTTCCATTATTTCTTTCTACTTTCATATTTCTAGCCCACCTAATCACCATTACATTTACTTACCTTGTAAACCTCTTTTTAAGCCTATTTTGCATTGCAGTTCCTTGCTTCCTACCTAGATCCAACAATCAAGTTATTGTCGTCTTCATCATCAACAGGCGTGCGACATCTTATATCATGAATAAACTCCATGTAAAACATTCAACTCCATTTGTTCAGCCTACAAAGGTAGAGAATAATGGTTCTTGGAAGTATGATTAGTATATGGAATGTAGTTTATAGGTTGTGTCAAAAGACACTTCCTATTCACTTATACTGATGTAAGGCTATTCAGGCTTCTTCAATAATGAAGAAGTTGGTAGCCTTGTTGTTTCCCGATCTAGGAGAGACACCAAATGCTACACTTTGAATTGTTAATTAATCTACAAAATTAAAAGAAAGAAATGTTTAAAATGGAAATATGAAATAAGAAATGGATGATGAATGGAAATGATAAAAAAGGAAATGGAAAGAAATGATATCAAATTAGGATGCGGAAGTATTGTAGAAGAATCCTTCAAAGGTTGATGAATTCGGTCTCCAAATAATGTTTCTGGACGTATGTCTTGTAAATGATTGAAGGATAATTCAAGGATGAAGAAATGACAAATAGTAATGGAATGGTGATATAGTTTGGCGTGAAGGTGATGGACTATGGTGAAGGATTGATGGTGATGGAAATAGTATCTTATAAAACTAAGAAGGAACTAATGTTATAAAGAACAAAGACCCGTTTCTAATAAGTTTTATAAGGGATGGTAGCAAGGACTTTGACCCACTAGTTATATGAACTAGGAACAAGAAGTATCAAGGGGAAGGAATGACGCCACAAACTTAGGAATTAAGCTTGCTTAATCGATATAGTTCTAAAAAGAACTTGAAGAGAGAATAATCTCACAAGAGTTTAATTTATCAAAAGGGTTCTGATACCGACCACCAAGTTCAAACAAAATATGCTCACAACTTTGAAGTTCTTCCAAGCTGATTCTATGGGAGTTCTTCCATATTTTATTAATTATTTACTCATTTATGCTTTATATGTATTATAAGCATGTTTTTACATTCTAAACTATGCTTGAATATTCATATATTGTCCTATCTTTGCATCCTATATGATATTCATGCATGTCACATCTTTAATTAGCTTGTTTCATGCATATGTTACACATTCCTTACTTATGTTATCATATAAATTGCATTATTATATTAGCCATGGCATCATGTGTTACATTAGAATATTGCTTATTACTTATTAATTACCTTGAGCATTGTAACTTATATACATTTTGTATTTAGTACAAGGTACATTCAAGGCAATCCAATGGACAGATTCACATCACTCATAGAGATCTCATTTGTTGAACATGTTCCAAGCATCTTTGGGTGATGAAGTCTTCTTAACATTTAATTCCCTATCTCGTAGTGTTGTAAGGCGAATCTACACGCTTTGATGGTAGAGAGTAGATAGCCTTATTGTGTCCTGATCTAGGATTGACAAGTACTGATGTCCTCGAATTTATAAGTTTGGGCTGCAAAATAAGATAAGAAAATAATGATTAGTAATGGAATTTAATAAAGGGGATAATAATATAAGTAATGAAAATAAATAATAAGAATGAAATGAAATAAATAAAGGATAGAGATGGTTGCGGAATTGATGGAAGAGATGGATGATGTTGATGATGAAATGGCAATGGTGGTGATGTTGTATCTCAAACAAACCAAAGAGGAAACGATGCTATGAAGCATAATCTCAGTCTTCACAAACTTGCTTGAGGGGTGGTGATAGTGTCTTCAACCCACTAGATATCAATATAGGAATTTTGGAATCAAAATAGAAGGAATGACGCCACAAGTATAGGAACTATACTTGTTTAATCGATAAAGTTCACAAAGAACTTTGAAGAGAAATAACTCACAAGAGTATATTTTATATAATAGATGAGATGGGTACAAATGAAGGCAAGCCACTCTATTTATAGGAAATGAGAGGGCTTGGCCGAATGGTTACAAGTTGTTTCGGCTAGATACATGTGTCTAGGAAAATACATAATGCTTGAGATGAATGAATAAGTCCTTTGGGCTTGTGATGGTTCGGCTAACTCTTCATGAAAGGCCTTAATGATTCGGCAAAGGATGGGAAGACATCTCCCTTGGCCGAATGGGTATGCTTGTTCATCTTGGTGCAATTTTCTTCCCTTGGCCGAATGGTGGTGTGTCTCTTCATGTTTGGCGCCAAAGGCTCTCACGTGCATGGCATGTGATGTGGTCGAATAGGCATGGACCCTTTAGTTCATATCTCTTGGCAATTTAAGCTTCCAATTGGAGTGATCTCTTCATCCACGTGTTCCTTGTTGAAAAGGCATCTTCATGGGCAGCATCATTCATGAAAGGTCACAATGTTTGGAAAAGTAACCCTTCATGTTTGAGCTACTTTGGGTGTGAATGAGCTGGCCTTAGATGACTTGTAACATGGTGAACGTTTGGGCAGCTCCTTGTGAAAAGGTACCTCTTGAGGTGGCAACTATTCGTGAAAAGGTACGATTTCACAAATTTTGACTTAGGACATATTTGAAGTGTCCTAAGTGGTGATGATGATGGTGCAACTCCCCAGCTGAAATAAGGTCATCTTGTAGCTCAAATCTTCAGCTCAATCTAACTATGAGCTCACGGCCTCTGGACAACTTTTCACCAATTGTTCCTTGTGCTCTCCTAATCGATCCCATGTAAGTTTCCTTGCTATTACATGCTCCATTTAGCTCCAATGCAGCTCCCAAGTATTGGCCGAATGTTCATACATGTGTAACATAAGAAAATAAACTGAGTATATAAACTTATATAATGTGTATATTATAAAAATGTGACTATAGTATATGATAATAACTTGTATCTCATATATAAATGGATAACTTATTATCATAATAACTATAGGTATAATATATATATATGAAAATAACTATCTTATAACATATGAAATAAACATCTATAGGTATAAAGATAGAAAGTTTCTTCTATGGAGAGGTTGGAATAGCCATGGTAAATATGATGCTGAATTGGATCACATCATCCTCCCATTCTTTTAATCGTTTTGTCCTCAAATCGAATGATCATCTTTTCCTAGTGTCCTTCCATTCAATCTTTACAAAAAGGTTTATATCCGTTGAAAGACTGCTTTGGAAGTTCTTAACCTGAAAAGAAAGAAAACTTTCATTAGAAAAAATGTGATCACACATAACTAAAGTTAAGAAATACTTCATGTATATTGAATGTTCAAAGTTCATGTCTATTGAAGTCATTTTGCTTTGAACGTTTACGCCCTTTTGTATTCCAAAAATCATGTCCTTTTGTTCTTTAATAGATGTTTGCATTGATTCGTGAAAGATGATAACTCTTGAAATGGTGATATTCTCATAAGTCACGCCCCTTGGTTGAAAAATCGATTCCCTCTGATTTTCATTAGGCATAACTCTTGATTCTTGAAGGATCACATCCTTTGGATGAAGAATTACCACTCTTTGCTTTTCAAAAATCGCACCTTTTGGCTCTTGAAAGGTCACGTCCATTAATTTCCCAAATTGATGGATTGTGTCACTTGGATCATCCTGCAAATCAAAGGAAATTCTTGCATTGTCAAAGTTAGAAAAATCTTCATTGACCTTGCGCCTCGTCAGTAAACATCTTTTTAACAAGCACCTAGATGTATAAGCACTTGTTTTTGGAATGTTTTCTTCCTGGATTAACTTCAATTTTCCTTTCCTCATGGCCTCAACACTTTGTTTCATCTTGATTTGCTCAACTTGGACTTGTTTAGGCGTCAAGGGTGTTAGGATGATCTTCTTTCCTCCATGGTTTAATGAATACCGATTGGTAAAACTATCATGAATGGTCCTCCTATCATATTGCCATGGTCTTCCAAGGAGTAAATGGCTAGCATGCATAGGAACAACATCGCACATAACCTCGTCCTTGTACTTACCAATTGAAAAAGGAACCATCACCTGTTTGTTGACATTAAGTTCACCTTGTTCATTGAGCCATTGTAGTTTGTAAGGATTTGGATGTTACAACGTTTGCAATCCCAATTTCTCCACCATGATGGCACTGGCAACATTAGTACAACTCTCACTGTCTATAATCATGAAAGTATGAAAGATGTTTTCCCGTTATGCGTCATCTTATATTACTTGGGCATTTAGACTTCTTTTAACCACTAAGGCTTCACCTTCCACCGGAGCACTAATTTTTGTTTCTTCCTCAACTTCTGTTGGTGGTGGTGGCGCTTCTTATTCTTCATGGTCAGATTCGATCTCACCATTTCCAAGTAGTAACATGGTGTTTCTGTTGGGACATTGTGTGGATATATGTCCCCTCCCTAGACATTTAAAGCAACAGATGTCTCTTGATCGTTCAGGGATCTCTTTTCCTCGATTCTCCTTACCAATTTGGGAAGCATTAATGATTCAGCCTTCTCTTTGGTAGGAATAGGGGTAGACTTCCTCAAATTGTTGTTTGGACTCCATATTGAAAATGTAGGCACTGAAGTACGAGAGATAGGTCTTCTCCGTAGTTTTCTTTCTATTTTCATAGCCATTTGCACCATTTCATCAAGTTCAATATAATGATACAATTCTAGTGTGTTGGCAATCTAAGGATTAAGTCCAGCTAGAAATCTAGCCATGGTTGCTTCACGATCCTCCTCAATATTAACTCGGATCATTGCCACTTCCATTTCTTTATAATAATCCTCCACACTCCGTTGGCCTTGCTTCAAATTCTGCAATTTCTGAAACATGTCTCGGTGATAATGAGTAGGAATGAAACGTTTACGCATGATACCTTTCATTTCGAGCCATGTTAAAATTGGTCTCTCTCCATTCCTCCTTCGGGTAATAGTAAGTTGATCCCACCATATCAAAGCATAATCAACAAACTCCATAGCTGCCAATCTTACTTTCCTGAGTTCGGAATAGTTATGGCAACTAAACACAAGTTCCACCTTGCTTTCCCATTCAAGATAGGCTTCTGGATCAGTCTTCCCTTGAAATTGAGGAATTTTGATTTTGATGTTGCTCATATTATCATCAACATTGGCATGCCTAGGTCCTTGTATCATTACTGGTTCTTCATCATCATAAGGATTTGGAACATCATCTTCTGGAAGAGATTGTTGCCTTCGAGGAGTATCATTGTTTCTGGTTTGTGGTTGATCTTATATTTGGTCTAGTTTCTCATGGAGAGCATTAAATTCTGTTCGAAACATTCTTATCATTTCTCCAATTAGTGCTTGCATTTGCAAATTGGGTTGACCTGCATTTCCTTTAGGACTTTGAGACATGGTTAGTAAATAAAACAAAAATAAACCTTACCAGCACACTCACAAAGTCTCACAATTTCACTCCAAAGAAAAGATAAGATCACTCCACTCAACACTCGTGTTTACTCTCGGGAATATATATATTTAGCTTTTAACAATTCCCCTTCTGATCTCACTCTCTCAATAGCCTTTTTCCACTCCAATTTCTCTTGCTAAGTCCTTTGAAGAACTTACTCAAGATTAGAATAAGTTAATTCCTTCCTTGTGTGCGTCGACTGCAGATAGGTTAGGGTAGAAATAATAGAAGAAATGGAAAGATAGAAGAAAGGATTTAAAGGTATTAAAAGATAAAATGGTTATCTTCTCAAGAAACAACACTTACTGCAACCTTTCTCAAGAAATAATAAGGTTATCTTCCCTTAGTGTAGATGGCCTCTTTGATGTACTTTGCAATGGTAGAGCACTTTCCTTGGCTTTCTTTCTTTTTCTTTTCTTCTTTTCTTTTTCTGAATTTTCTTCTTTTTTTGTCTTTTCTTTCTTTTTGTACTCTAATTTTGATGTAGGAGTCTTTTTCTTTAGCTTTGCACGCCAAATGACACTTTTGTTGTCAATCCAACTATGCTCTGATTACCGCTTGATGTAAGGTGAATCTACACGCTTTGATGGAACAGAGTAGATAGCCTTATTGTGTCCCGATCTAGGTTTGACAAGTAATGATGTCCTTGAATTTATAAGTTTGGGCTGCAAAATAAGATAAGAAAATAATGATTAATAATGGAATTTAATAAAGGGGATAATAATATAAGTAATGAAAATAAATAATAAGAATGAAATGAAATAAATAAAGGATAGAGATGGCTGCGGAATTGAAGGAAGAGATGGATGATGTTGATGATGAAATGGCAATGGTGGTGATGTTGTATCTCAAACACGCCAAAGAGGAAACTATGCTATGAAGCACAATCCCGGTCTTTACAAACTTGCTTGAGGGGTGGTGATAGTGTCTTCAACCCACTAGATATCAATCTAGGAATTTTGGAATCAAAATGGGAGGAATGACGCCACAAGTATAGGAACTATACTTGTTTAATCGATAAAGTTCACAAAGAACTTTGAAGAGAAATAACTCACAAGAGTATATTTTATATAAGAGATGATATGGGTACAAATGAAGGCAAGCCACTCTATTTATAGGAAATGAGAGGGCTTGGCCGAATGGTTACAAGTTGTTTCGGCTAGATACATGTCTCTAGAAAATACATAATGCTTGAGATGAATGAATAAGTCCTTTGGACTTGTGATGGTTCGGCTAACTCTTCATGAAAGGCCTTAATGAATGGGAAGACATCTCCCTTGGCCGAATAGGCATGCATGTTCATCTTGGCGCCATTTTCTTCCCTTGGTCGAATGGTGGTGTGTCTCTTCATGTTTGGTGCCAAAGGCTCTCATGTGCATGGCATGTGATGTGGCCGAATAGGCATGGACCCTTTAGCTCATATCTCTTGGCGATTTAAGCTTCCAATTAGTGTGATCTCTTCATCCACGTGTTCCTTGTTGAAAAGGCATCTTCATGGGCAGCATCATTCATGAAAGGTCACAGTGTTTGGAAAAGTAACCCTTCATGTTTGAGATACTTTGGGTGTGAATGAGCTGGTGGTGAGCTGGCCTTAGATGACTTGTAACATCGTGAACGTTTGGGCAGCTCCTTGTGAAAAGATACCTCTTGAGGTGGCAACTATTCGCGAAAAGGTACGATTTCACAAATTTTAACTTAGGACATATTTGAAGTGTCCTAAGTGGTGATGATGATGGTGCAACTCCCCAGCTGAAATAAGGTCATCTTGTAGCTCAAATCTTCAGCTCAATCTAGCTATGAGTTCACGGCCTCCGGATAACTTTTCACCAATTGTTCCTTGTGCTCTCCTAATCGATCCCAGGTAAGTTTCCTTGCTGTTACATGCTCCATTTAGCTCCAATAAAGCTCCCAAGTGTTGGCCAAATGTGCCTACATGCGTAACATAAGAAAATAAACTAAGTATATAAACTTATATAATGTGTATATTATAAAAATGTGACTATAGTATATGATAATAACTTGTATCTCATATTTAAATGGATAACTTATTATCATAATAACTATAGGTATAATATATATATATATGAAAATAACTATCTTATAACATATGAAATAAGCATCTATAGGTATAAAGATAGAAAGGTTCTTCCCTGGAGAGGTTGGAATAGCCATGGTAAATATGATGCTGAATTGGATCACATCACGTAGCTTTCCAACGCATTTTTAATCACATCAATCCGATATCGGGAGCTTGAGATATGCCCAAATTACTGAAGACAGTGCAGGCTGGAAATTAGTACGGGATTTGCAACCATTCATCTCCTTCAAAGGACTTATGCATGGGATGAATTAATGAAGACATGCATGGACGAGAAAATAATATTAAAATGAATCAGAACATTTGTGAGGAGGTGCAAGGATTCATTCAAAGTCTTTTAAATTCATCCATTCATGCAAGAAGCCAAATAGTCATGTTCACACAAGGGGGAATAATTTCAGCCAAGATACATTCATGAACATTCATCCATAGAAGACAAATCAACAAGTTCACACAAGGTGGGATGAATTCGGCCAAAGGATGTATTCCATTAAAAGATAAACATCCATTCATCAAAATTCATTCACCTAAGACATGCTTTGTATCTACTTAAAGTATTAACACTCATCCATGAAAGTTCACTCATTAAATGTTTTGTATTCACACCATGAATTCTTAGGCCTATAAATAGCTTTCCATTCATTTGTAAAGGGGACAAAATCACTTTGTTTAATCAAATATTTGTGAGAGTTTCTCTCTTTAGTTCTTAAGTGAACTTTATCGACTTATCAAGCTTATGCTTGTGGTGTCACCCCTATCTATGTCACCCTGATACTTCTGGTTCCTATCTCTTTATAGATAGTGGGTCAAAGTCCTTGTTTACCATCCCTTAAAGAAGCAATATAAAGTCTGAGTCCTTGTTCTTTAACATTGGTTCTTCTTTGAGTCTTCTTTGAGATGCTACTTTTCATATTCATCTCTATCACCTTCATTCTACTTCCATTGCCATACTTCATCATTTCCTTTAAATATATCACAAACTTATATATATTTTCCGCTGCCATATTTATCTTTCCATTTCATTACTTCCATTTAATTATTTTTTTTAGCTTTCTTGTTTGTACAGGATCCTTGTTGCTTTCCTAGATCGAAACAATCAAAGGTACAACCTTGACTTCACCATCCATCCAAGTGAGGCTAGTTTGAACTTTATCATATGGTAATCAGATCTAAGGTGGATTGCAACAAGAACAAGCAAAACCAACATCCTACCATTCAATAAAAAGAAAATCAAAAAGAGAAGTGCCAAAAGAAAAAAATCAGCAAGTTAATCCCAACATCAACAAGGGATTCCAAGTGAAGAAAAACTAAAGAAAGGAAACAAAGAAATCAAAATGCAAAGAAGTGCCAAAGGTGACAAGCGACATCATTATTTTAACCGATCCTAAGGAAGTCTTCAAGACCTTTGATTGTTCTTCTAGGAAGGTGGTGAGTATCTTTGCATAGTAAATGAACCATTTTTTCTTTTTCTTCCTTTTATAATACCATCATTCATTATTTAATCTTTCTACCTTTCTATTTTTTCCTCTACACTAACGAACTTTTCAGCCGACGTCCATAGCACTTGAAAGGTCTTGAGTTAGTTCTTTTAAGAACTTTACAAGAGAGGAACAAGTGGAAAAAGGCTAATCGAGTGTGTGAGATCAGAAGGGGAATTACAAAAGCCAAAGACATATTCTTGAGTGAAACATGAGTGCTTGAGTGGAGTGACATCATAATTTTTTTTTGAGTGACCGTGAGGTTTTGTTGTGTGAAATTTGATAAGGCCATAATTTTCACATTTCAATTTTTTTTACTAACAATGATATTTGATCTTTCTTCTTCCCAAGTAATGGAGAACATTCAGCAAAGAGAGAATGCATTTCATACTCGTTGCCATGTAAATGGTAAAGATGGTAAAGTATGTCTTGTAGCCATTGATAGTGGAAGTTGTGCAAATCTTGCAAGTACATACATGGTCGAGAAGTTGGGGCTTATAACGTTCAAACATCCCAGTCCGTATGTTTTGCAAGGACTAAATGAAGATGAAGAGTTAGAAGTCATAGAGCAAGTACTTGTGTCATTTTCAATTAGGAGATATGAAGATGAAGTCTTGTGTGATGTTGTTTCCATGAATTCAAGCCATCTACTCCTCGGACGTCCTTGGCAGTTTGATAAACGAGCATTGTATGATGGGTTCTCCAATGAGTATTCATTCAAACACCAAGGGAGAATGATCACGTTGGTTCCAATGTGCCCAAATCAAGTCAATGAATGCCAAGTTATCATCAAATCACGTATAGAAGAATGAAAGAAAACAAAAGACATGAAGAAAGTTGAAAGAGAAGTTTCACATGAGAAACAAATAACAGTGGAGGGAAATCAGAAAGAAAATGAGAATATTGAAAATATTGAGTGTGAAAAGACACATGAGTGTGAGAGTGGAATTCAAAAAGAACTGGAATGCAAAGAGAGCATATAAGAAGAGTATGAAGAAGAGAAATTTGAAAAGGGACATGAGCACGAGAGAAAAGAATATGAGGAGAAGGAAGTTTTGCTTTATACTAATCATTTTTTTTCTTCTATTTGTTCTTTGAATTTGCAGGTTATTCATAGGGACATTCAAGATGATTCAAGCATAATTTCTTTTGAAATTCCAAAAGATGTGTCACTTGAAATTATAAAGAACATGTTCATTAACCTTCAAAGTACATTCTCCTCATACTCAAGATCGAATGAACCTTATGAAAGGGAAGATTCAATGAAACTAACAATGGAGAACATTAAGAGTGCAAACTCATTCATTCATGAATTTAATCCTTTCATTTTCTTTGATTCTAAATCATCTACTTCTAACTTTGTTTTATTTTTCAGATTGTTCATTCAAAACAAAGACTTGAACATGTGAAGAATTTTGAGCAAAGAAAACGATGCAATATGAGAATGAAAGAATTTCCATTCCAACGAAGATCAAAGTTGTTCCCTTATGTACCAAGCATTGATTTGGGGACAAATCGCCTTAAAGAAGGGGGGAATGATGTGATCCTACAAACCACCAAGTTCAAACAAAACATGCTCACAACTTTGAAGTTCTTCCAAGATGATTCTAAGGGAGTTCTTCTATATTTTATTATTTATTTACTCATTTATGCTTTATATGTGTTATAAGCATGTTTTTACATTCTAAACTATGCTTGAATATTCATATATTGTCCTATCTTTTCATCCTATATGATATTCATGCATGACACATCTTTAATTAGCTTGTTTCATGCATATGTTACACATTCCTTACTTATTTTATCATATAAATTGCATTATTATATTAGCCATGGCATCATGTGTTACATTAGAATGTTGCTTATTACTTATTCATTACCTTGAGCATTGTAACTTATAATGATGTGATCCTACCGACCACCAAGTTCAAACAAAACATGCTCACAACTTTGAAGTTCTTCCAAGATGATTCTAAGGGAGTTCTTCTATATTTTATTATTTATTTACTCATTTATGCTTTATATGTGTTATAAGCATGTTTTTACATTCTAAACTATGCTTGAATATTCTTATATTGTCCTATCTTTTCATCCTATATGATATTCATGCATGTCACATCTTTAATTAGCTTGTTTCATGCATATGTTACACATTCCTTACTTATGTTATCATATAAATTGCATTATTATATTAGCCATGGCATCATGTGTTACATTAGAATGTTGCTTATTAATTATTCATTACCATGAGCATTGTAACTTATAATGATGTGATCCTACCGACCACCAAGTTCAAACAAAACATGCTCACAACTTTGAAGTTCTTCTAAGATGATTCTAAGGGAGTTCTTCCATATTTTATTATTTATTTACTCATTTATGCTTTATATGTGTTATAAGAATTTTTTACATTCTATACTATGCTTGAATATTCATATATTGTCCTATCTTTGCATCCTATATGATATTCATGCATGTCACATCTTTAATTAGCTTGTTTCATGCATATGTTACACATTCCTTACTTATGTTATCATATAAATTGCATTATTATATTAGACATGGCATCATGTGTTACATTATAATGTTTCTTATTACTTATTCATTACCTTGAGCATTGTAACTTATATACATTTTGTATTTAGTACAAGGTACATTCAAGGCAATCCAATGGACAGATTCACGTCACTCATAGAGATCTCATTTGTTGAACATGTTCCGAGCATCTTTGGGTGCTGAAGTCTTCTTAACATTTAATACCCTATCTCGTATCTTTCCAACACATTTTTAATCTCATCAATACGATATCAGGAGCTTGAGATATACCCAGATTACTGAAGACAATGCAGGCTAAAAATTAATACGGGATTTGCAACCATTCATCTCCTTCAAAGGACTTTTACATGGGAGGAATTAATGAAGACATTCATGGACGAGAAAATAATATTAAAATGAATCAGAACTTTTTTGAGGAGATGAAAGGATTCATTCAAAGGCTTTTAAATTCATCCATTCATTCATATTCATGCAAGAAGCCAAATAGTCATGTTCACACAAGGGGGAAGATTTTCAGCCAAGATACATTCATGAACATTCATCCATAGAAGACAAATCAACAAGTTCACACAAGATGGGATGAATTCGGCCAAAGGATGTATTCCATTAAAAGATGAACATCCATTCATCAAAATTCATTCACCTAAGCTATGCTTTGTATCTAGTTAAAGTATGAACACTCATCCATAAAGGTTCACCCATTAAATGTTTTGTATTCACACCATGCATTATTAGGCCTATAAATAACTTTCCATTCATTTGTAAAGGGGACGAATTCACTTTGTTTAATCAAATATTTGTGAGAGTTTCTCTTTTTAGTTCTTAAGTGAACTTTATCGACTTATCAAGCTTATGCTTGTGGCATCACCCCTATCTATGTCACCCTGATACTTCTGGTTCCTATCTCTCTATAGATAGTGGGTCAAATTTCTTGTTTATCATCCTCTTATAGAAGCAATATAAAGTCTGAGTCTTTGTTCTTTAACATTGGTTCTTCTTTGAGTCTTCTTTGAGATGCTACTTTTCATATTCATCTCTATCACCTTCATTCTACTTCCATTACCATACTTCATCATTTCCTTTAAACATATCACAAACTTATATATATTTTCCGCTGACATATTTATCTTTCCATTTCATTACTTCCATTTAACTATTTTTTTAGCTTTCTTGTTTGTGCAGGATCCTTGTTGCTTTCCTAGATCGAAACAATCAAAGGTACAACCTTTACTTCACCATCCATCCAAGTGAGGCTAGGTTGAACTGTATCAGGTTCAGTTACAAATGAATATCAAAGCCCTATTTATAGGCTTGCATAGGTTTGACCGAATAAATAGGTGTCCATTAGGTTAGATACATGACTTTTAAATATAAATACATGTTGTTTTAATGAATGGAGATGTCCTTGGCCGAATGGTCTCCTTTCTCTTGATCTTGGCACCAACTTTGAACAAAGATATGCTTTGGCCGAATAGTGAGAACCCTCTTCATTTTGGCACTCATTTTATCCACACGCATGGCACATGTGTGGGCTGGTCATGAGGCACTCACATTGGTAGCATAGGGACTTTATGATGTGGCTCCTCCTAGGCATGAATATGATCAGCTATTCGGTGTGACTTGGCATCCATCTAGCGTTTAGGTGATATGTCATAAATGGGGAAACAACTAATTATAAAAGGGCACATTTGTGTGAAGCATCCTTTCATCATTTGAGCTACTTCTCATGGGTTTGAGCTGTAGTTGAGCTGGCCATAGATGAAGGACATGTGTATAAGTCTTAGGGCAGCTCCTTGTGAAAAGGCACTTCTCGGAATGTCAACTCTTCACGAAAAGGTACGAATCCATAAAATTCAACCTAGACCATATTTATAGTGCTCTGTGTGGTGAAGATGATGGTACAACTCTCTAGCTGAAAAGACGTCTCTAGCTAGCTCAAAAGTCCAGCTCAAGTGAGCTCTGAGCTCAGGGCCAGCTGGCAACTTTGTCCCAAAATATCCTTGAGCTGTCCCAGAGTTGTCCTAGTCAAGTTCCTTTAGCTTATTGACTCCAATGCTAGCTTTAAGTCAGCTCCCATCATGTGGCCGAACATGTACCTACAAAATAAAGTATTTATAAGCTAAGTAATATAAGATATAATCATGTAAATATATGGTTCATAATAATAACTTCATACATTCATAATATCATGAACATAACTATAAATATAATGTATGTAAGCTATTATCATAACTATGGTATAAAGAAAGATTAAGTTAAAGAAAATCCCCCTTTGATTATTGAGAAAGGTTGGAGATGCAAGTCCATTTTTTACGCTGAATTGGATCACATCATCCCCCCTTCTTTAAAGTGATTTGTCCTTAAATTGAAGGGTGGTTTCTCTTCATTGTTCCTCCATTCCATAGTTGTTGTTTCGTCAGAAATTGGGATCCCTTCAATAGGCTCTTGAGTGAGATATGTCCTTTTGCTTTGAATGTTTAGGTCCCTTGATTTCCCAGAAGTGGTGTCTCTTAATACTCCAATAGGCATGATCATTGAATCCTCATGGGTCACGTCCATTGGTTCTTCCAAAGACACGTTCTTTGAATGAAAAATGGTGTCCTTTTGTTGTTCGATGGACACGTCATTTGAATAAAAAATTCTGTCCTTTTGTTGCTCAATGGATACGTCTTTTGGATTCCCAAAGGTAACGTCTCCTAAACCTTCCTTTTGGAAAATGGCGTCTCTTTGTACATCCTGCAAGTCAAAGAAACAATATGCATGTTCAAAGTTAGAATAATCATCTTCAACCTTGCATTCTGTCAATAGAAATTCTCGAATCAAGCACTTTGAAGAATAAACACTTGTTCTCGGATCAATTTCCTCCATAGTTGTTGCATTTCCTTTCCTTATAGCCTCAACACTTTGCTTCATTTTGGCTTGATCATTCTGGACTTGTTTAGGCGTTACAGGAGTAAGGATAATCTTCTTCCCTTTATGGTTGAACGAGTATTAATTGGTAAAGCAATCATGAATAGTTATTTTGTCATATTGCCACGGCCTTCCAAGAAGTAGATGACTAGCGTGTATAGGGACAACATTACACATAACCTTATCTTTGTATTTTCCAATGGAAAAAGGAACTAACACCTGTTTGCTAACGTTGAGTTTTCCTCGTTCATTGAGGCACTGCAACTTATATGGATTTGGGTGCTTCATTGTTTTCAAACCAAGCATTTCCACCATTATGGTACTGGCCACGCTAGTACAACTTCCACCATCTATAATAACAAAACATACCTTTTCATTCACATGGCATCGGGTATGGAAAATGTTCTCTCGCTGTGCATTGTCTTCTATGACTTGAAGATTCAAACTTCTTTTAATTACCAAAGCTTCTTCTTGATCAATGGGATCTGCAAGAGTTATTTCTTCATTGACTTCAATGGGTGCCTCTTCTTCTTCTTCAGGTTTAGATTCTATTTCACCATTTCCAAGTAAAAGTATGGTGTTTCGGTTAGGGCATTATGTAGATACGTTGCCCCTCCCAAGACATTTAAAACATCTAATGTCTCTTGAACGTTCAGTAGTTTGCTTTCCTCGGTTGGGGTATTTATTTACTTGCTGATTCTTTGAAGATTCGGCTCGATCATTGATAGAAGGAGTTGGCTTATTGATGTTGTTTGGACCCCATTTGGATGATGTGGGCGCAATATTACAAGATGTATGTCTCCCCTTTAGTTGCTTTTCAATTTTCATTTCCATTTGCACCATTTCATCTATTTCGATGTAATGATACAACTCCAAGGTGTTGGCAATTTCAGGATTAAGTCCAGTAAGGAATCTCACCATAGTTGCTTCACGATCCTCCTCAATGTTGACTCAGATCATTGCCACTTCCATTTCTTTGTAGTAGTCCTCCACACTCCTCTGGCTTTGTTTAAGATTCTGTAACTTTTGAAACAAGTCTCGGTGATAGTGAACAGGAATAAATCATTTATGCATAATACCTTTCATTTCATGCCAAGTTGAGACTGGTCTTTCTCCATTCCTTCTTCGGTTAAGGGTAAGTTGATCCCACCATATTAAAGCATAGTCTATGAACTTCATGGTGGTTGCAATCTTACTTTCTTCATCTCAAAATAGTTGTGGCAACTAAAAATGTGTTCCACTTTACTTTCCTATTCAAGGTAGGATTCAGGATCAGTCTTTCCTTGGAATTGATGAATTTTGGTCTTGATATTGTTCAAATTGTCATCAACAATGGCACGTCTAGGGCTTGGAATGCTGCTTGTTCTCCATCGTCTAAATTTTCTTGAACATCTTCTTCTGGAGGTGGTGATTGTTATTGTCTTCCATGGGCTCCATTATTACGTACTGGTGGTAGATCTTGGCATTGATCTATCTTTTCATGAAGAGCATCGAACTCTTCACGAAACATTCTCATCATTTCGCCAATGAGTGCCTGTATTTGTAAGTTTGGTGTTCATGCATTTTCTTCGGGGCTTTGAGACATGGTTAGTTCAATAAAAACAAATTAAAACCTTACCAACACACTCACATAACCTCACTTGATCACTCCAAAGAAAATTTCAGATTGCACTCCACTCACACTCGTGTTTACACTCGGGGATATATTCGTGGCTTTTTTCTTGATCCCCCTTTTGATCTCACCCTCTCTTATGCCTTTTTCCTCTCGATTCTCTCTTGTGGGTCCTTTTTAAGAACTAATTCATGATTGAGCAAGTCTATTTAGTTTGTGCGTAGGCTTAAAAAAATGGTTATGGTATAGAAATGATTATGGTAGAGATAGGATATAAAATGTTAAGAAAATGGTAATAAAATAAGAAAAGATGAAAGAATAAAGAAATGAAATAGTAAGAAAGTGAAGATAACTCACAACTCAAGTTGCAATACTTACTATCTTCCTTGATGTAAGGCACTTATACCTTAACAATTTGATTATGGATCTAGGAAGGAAGCAAACAACTTGCACAAGTGAATGGCTCAAAAAGAGAGGGTGAAGGGTGGTAGACGTATGGTGAATAGGTGGGCTGTTTAAAATGAGAGATGGAAGCAGAAGATGGTTGATAAGGCTATGGTTATGGCTTATGAAACAAAAGGATGGTAGTGAGGATATTATCTTGAAGAAGTTTCAAAGAAGAACCAATGCTATAGAGAGCAAAGACCCAGACTTTATATTGCTTCTTCAAGGGGTGATATTAAGTACTTTGACCCACTAGTTATATGAACTAGGAACCAGAAGTATCAAGGTAAAAAAGGGGTTGACACCACAAGTATAAAATACTTGATAAGTCGATAAAAATCACTAGGACTTAAGGAAGAGAATAATCTCACTTATATTAATCAAAAGGTCTGAATAAAAATGAAAGTCTATTTATAGTTTTTGAAGGGACTTGGCCGAATAGGTACATGTTGGTTCGGCCAGCCCTTGTACCTTCCTAAAATGACATGATTTTTAATGAAAAAACAATACTTTAGTGAAAATACATGCTCTTGGCCGAATGGTTATGTGTTGATTCGGCCCTAAGGATGATTTGAATGCATTTGGAAGTTATTTGGGCATCAAAATGAAGAGGAAAGAGTCTTTGGCCGAATAGGAAGCATCCCTTGGTGTTTTGGCACCAATTTGATGTCACATGGAGTGTACATGCTTGAATGATGCACATGGCAGCCTACATGAATGCACATGGGTCTTCTTGCTATGCTTTGATGAGGTTGCAACCATAGGATGATGTCTTGAAGTCCATGGAATGAAGATAGGCAACAATAAGGCGTGAATTAGCTTCCAACGTGTATCTAGATGACATGGGATCCATTGGGCATCCTAGAGATGAACTAGCTTCAAGGTAAGTTAGATGAGTGTCTTGGTAGATAACTAGGTGAGTTATAGCTTGATGAACTCAAGCTAGTTAGCTTTGGTCTTCTCAGCTCCTCAGCTACTCTCCCAGCTACTTCCAGCTACCTCTAGTCCACTTTTCAGTAATTTGGTCCAAAGCTCTCCTCCAGCTAAGTTCAGCTAGATGCTAGCTCCTCCAGATAAGTTGAAGCTCCTTATGATGTAAGGTACTTGTACCTTTTTCAAATGATTGTGGATCTAGGAAGGAAGCAAAACAACCAGCAAAGTGAATGGCTCAAAATAGAATGGTTAAGGGTGGTAGACGTATGGGTGAATTGGTAGGCTATTTAAATAATGAGTAATGGAAGCAGAAGATGGTTGATAAGGCTATGGTTATGGTAATGAAATAAAAGGATGGTTGTGAGGATAGTATCTTGAAGAAATCTCAAAGAAGAACCAATGCTATATAGAGCAAAGACCCAATCTTTATATTGTTTCTTCAAGGGATGGTGTTAAGTACTTTGACCCACTAGTTATATGAACTAGGAACCAGAAGTATCAAGATGAAAGGAAGGGGTTGACGCCACAAGTATAAAATACTTGATAAGTCGATAAAAAGTCACCAGGACTTAAGAAGAGAATAATCTCACTTTAATTGAATAAAAAGGTGTCCTACAAATGATGGAATGTTTTCCTATTTATAGGAAATGGAGAGACATGACCGAATAAATACAAGATGATTCGGCCAGCCTATGTATCTCCCTATAAAGACATAATTTAAATGCTAAAAGAGAGGATGGTTCGGCCCTAGATGGAGGGAAATGATCCTTGGCCGAATAGTTCTTGTGTCTCCTCAAGTTGGCGCCAATTTGGATGGAAGATGATGCTTGGCCGAATAGGGAGAGGGCTCTTCATCTTGGCGCCTAAATGAGCTCACATGCAAGGCACATGGGGGCTGGTCATATGCACGGCACATGGGTGTTCTAGGAAGCCTTGTGGTGCACCCATGTGCATTGGATGATGGCTGGTCATGTGCTTCTTCTTAGGCGTGCATGTGTCTCCTCCAAGCTAGCTTTGAGTGTTGAGCTAGCTAGCAAGCATGGGGCTATTTGTGAATGATCTTCCTAGCTGAGTCCTTTTGAGCTCCATAACAGCATGTTCAGCTACATTCAGCTACCTTTGTTATCACTTTTAGCAACTCAGCTTCAAATAGTCCAACTAGCTAAGTTTAGCTAGCCTGAAGCTTCTCCAGCTGAATCGAGCTTCCCTTAGCATTCCATGAGCTGCCTTGTACTTTGTGAGCTGTTTGTGAGCTATATATGACGTCCAAATCATTCACCAAGCTACCTCAACGTGCATCACACTCCATTGTACCTATATGTGCAAGGAAACAAGGTAAGTTCATGATATTGAGCTAAAACGAGCTAAATACCTTGCTGCCATGTTTGTTTATGGTAATGTGAGCTAAGTATGATGGTCAAGAGCTAAGTACATCATCTCATAATATGTGTAAGATAATGTATAAAGCCTAAGAGTTAACATGAATGCAAATAAACTAATGAAATGCATTATAAGTATGCTGCCTTGATGTATATATAATCATGCTTAATATGATAATAAAACTATCCTAACATGCTTAACATATTAAAATAACAATGTGTAATATGAATTCATACTAAGTTACTTAACTAATATTCTTATCATAAAATGTATTATAATAGCATATATTATAAAGCTAATAATAAGTAAATTCAATATAAAGATGTTCAAAAGTACTCCCTTTGTAGATGAAAACGTGCTGATATCATCCCCCCCTTCTTTAGGGCGATTTGTCCTCAAATCGAGTTCATTCTGTCCTTGCATAGCTTCACGCCTCTTTGCTAATAGAAAGTATTCTTTGAACGTTTGTGTTCTTCCATTAGGTACCTTTTCGTAAGATTACCTTTTAGGTCTTTCTTTGGAATATGATTTACCAACAGATACCTTTTGGGAATGATCTTTATCTAAGGATATCCCTTTTGGAAGTGACCTTTTACGTGATTGGTCCTGAAAAGTGAGAAGAGAAAAGGTTTCATATGAAGGGTTACTTACCTTTTGAAGTTTAAACCCATTGGTGAAGAGTTGCGACTTTAAGTCCCAAACATCACCATTGTTCGTAGAAGACCCTTCATTTTCAGCATTGAACCATCATGTTTCTCTATGAAGAAGTTTGGTTTCTTGTTTTGTTCCTCTTCATTCTTTGTTGGGGTTTTGTCTTTGCGCCATGCTTGTACACTCTTTCTCATATGCAACTGATCTTGTTGCACTTCTTTGGGCGTTAAAGGCATCAAGGTCACCTTGCGTCCATCATGCTTAAAAGTGTATTGATTGTGAAAACAATCATGAATAGCCCTTTTATCATACTGCCATGGTCTCCCAAGTAAAATGTGGCTAGCATGCATAGGGACAATGTCACAAAGCACCTCGTCCTTGTACCTACCAACTGAAAAAGGAATTAGAACCTGTTTGGTAACATTTAACTCACCTCCTTCATTGAGCCATTGGAGTTTATACGAAGTGGGATGCTTTGACGTTGCTAATCCAAGTTTTTCAACCATAAGAGTGCTGGCTACGTTTGTGCAACTTCCTCCATCGATGATCATTATGCAAACCTTATCCTTGACATGGCACCTTGTATGAAAGATATTGTTTCTTTGAATATCCTCTTGGGATGTTTGTGATTGTAGGCACCTCTTTGAAACAAGCATTTCACCATGATCTGCATTTTCATCCGTTTCTTCGTCTTGTATTATTTCAGGTTCCTCGTCAAAAATAGGCTCATCAGAATCTGATACAATATCTCCATTGTCAAGTACCATCATGGCATTTCGGTTGGGACATTGACTAGCAACATGTCCTTTTCCGAAACACTTGAAACATTTGATGTCTCTTGATCTCTCGAAAGTGCTGGTTTGCTTTTCTTTACCCTTGCTAGATTCGCCCATTTGTGCAGATTTGGGTATCTCTGCGCGATCCTTTGGTTGGATTGGAGTTTGTTTCCGGAAGGTAATAGGTTCTTGCTTCCATTTGGTGGCCGAATTTGGACTGCTCCTAGTGTAGGATTTCCTTTTGAGTTGTCTTTCAATTTTCATGGCCACATGCACCATCTCTTCAATTTCTACTTAATGCTGAAGTTCAACAAGGTTAGCAATATCAATATTTAGACCAGATAAGAACCTTGCCATTGTTGCTTCCCTATCTTCATCCACATTGGCTCGGATCATGGCAATCTCCATCTCCTTGAAATAATCTTCAACGTTCTTGCTTCCTTGTTTCAGATTTTGTAACTTATGATAGAGATCTCGGTGATAGTGATTAGGAACAAACCTTTTTCTCATAAGGGCCTTCATTTCTTCCCAAGTTGTGATGGGGCGTTCACCATTTTGTCTTCTTGAACTCACCAACTGATCCCACCAAACTAAGGCATAGTCAACGAATTCCATAGCAGCAAGTCTAACCTTCTTTTGCTCCGTATAGTTTTGGCATTCAAAAATGTGTTCAATTTTGATTACCCAATCAAGATAGGCTTCTGGATCAGTTCGTCCTTGAAATGGAGGAATAGTCACTTTAATGTTGCTGAAGTTGTCATTTTGATTTCGATGAACATCTCTCCTTGCTACTGATGTTACTTCAGCCTCTTCCTCTTCTAAGTCTTCTTCCATTCTAGGGCGATTTACTCTCTGATTGCCTAGAGATACTTCTAATTGATCCAGACGATCTTGCAAAGGCTCCAATTCTAATTTCAGCAATCTTGCCATTTCACGCATAATTAGGGGATTCTCTTTCTGGGGATCGTCCTGAACTCCGAGACATGGTTAATAAATAAGAAAAGAATAAGATGTGTAAAAGACCTTACCAGAATATACTCTCACAAAGCCTCACGAGTCACTCCAAGAAAACTTGATGTCACTCAATCCGCTCGTGTTTGCACTCTAGGACTTTAATGGCTTTTACTTGTCCTCTTCTGATCTCACACACGCTCCAGCCTTTTTCCCTCAATTCTCTTGTCTCAAGTTCTAATGAACTTTTACTCAAGAGTATATCGAGTAATTTCACTTGTTTGGCGTCGGCTGCAAATGGTTAGTAGGAATGGAAAGCAAATATAATTGAAAAGGTGGCTTAGAATTTAGAAAGAAGAGAATGAAAGGGTTACTTACACAAGTCACTTCATAACCTTCTATCACCACAATCAATTTTAAAGGCTTACTTGAAAATGCTTGGTGATGAGAATTGTTGATGAGTGCTTCCAACTTTTCTTTCTTTTCTTTGTTTTTTTTTTCTTCTTTTTGAGTGCTTTGACTTTTGAGTCCTTCAATTTTCTTTGCTGATTTTTTTTTCTTTTTCTTTGACTTTGCACTTCACTTTTGCACTTCTTTTTGTATTTTTCTTTTTGTTGTTGTTGCACGTTACTTCTTCCACCAAAGCTCTGATTACCGCTTGATGTATGGTACTTGTACCTTTTTCAAATGATTGTGGATCTAGGAAGGAAGCAAAACAACCTGCAAAGTGAATGGCTCAAAAATAGAATGGTTAAGGGTGGTAGATGTATGGGTGAATTGGTAGGCTATTTAAATAATGAGTAATGGAAGCGGAAGATGGTTGATAAGGCTATGGTTATGGTAATGAAATAAAAGGATGGTTGTGAGGATAATATCTTGAAGAAATCTCAAAGAAGAACCAATGCTATATAGAGAAGAGACCCAATCTTTATATTGTTTCTTCAAGGGATGGTGTTAAGTACTTTGACCCACTAGTTATATGAACTAGGAACCAGAAGTATCAAGATGAAAGGAAGGGGTTGACGCCACAAGTATAAAATACTTGATAAGTCGATAAAAAGTCACCAGGACTTAAGAAGAGAATAATCTCACTTTAATTGAATAAAAAGGTGTCCTACAAATGATGGAATGTTTTCCTATTTATAGGAAATGGAGAGACATGGCCGAATAAATACAAGATGATTCGGCCAGCCTATGTATCTCCCTATAAAGACATAATTTAAATGCTAAAAGAGAGGATGGTTCGGCCCTAGATGGAGGGAAATGATCCTTGGCCAAATAGTTCTTGTGTCTCCTCAAGTTGGCGCCAATTTGGATGGAAGATGATGCTTGGCCGAATAGGGAGAGGGCTCTTCATCTTGGCGCCTAAATGAGTTCACATGCAAGGCACATGGGGGCTGGTCATATGCACGGCACATGGGTGTTCTAGGAAGCCTTGTGGTGCACCCATGTGCATTGGATGATGGCTGGTCATGTGCTTCTTCTTAGGCGTGCATGTGTCTCCTCCAAGCTAGCTTTGAGTGTTGAGCTAGCTAGCAAGCATGGGGCTGTTTGTGAATGATCTTCCTAGCTGAGTCCTTTTGAGCTCCATAACAGCATGTTCAGCTACATTCAGCTACCTTTGTTATCACTTTTAGCAACTCAGCTTCAAATAGTCCAACTAGCTAAGTTTAGCTAGCCTGAAGCTTCTCCAGCTGAATTGAGCTTCCCTTAGCATTCCATGAGATGCCTTGTACTTTGTGAGCTGTTTGTGAGCTATATATGACATCCAAATCATTCACCAAGCTACCTCAACGTGCATCACACTCCATTGTACCTATATGTGCAAGGAAACAAGGTAAGTTCATGATATTGAGCTAAAACGAGCTAAATACCTTGCTGCCATGTTTGTTTATGGTAATGTGAGCTAAGTATGATGGTCAAGAGCTAAGTACATCATCTCATAATATGTGTAAGATAATGTATAAAGCCTAAGAGTTAACATGAATGCAAATAAACTAATGAAATGCATTATAAGTATGCTGCCTTGATGTATATATAATAATCATGCTTAATATGATAATAAAACTATCCTAACATGCTTAACATATTAAAATAACAATGTGTAATATGAATTCATACTAAGTTACTTAACTAATATTCTTATCATAAAATGTATTATAATAGCATATATTATAAAGCTAATAATAAGTAAATTCAATATAAAGATGTTCAAAAGTACTCCCTTTGTAGATGAAAACGTGCTGATATCACCTTATATGATTAAATGAGCTGCCATAATGTTCACGAGCTAGTGTGAGCTGCTATGCTTGTCCTTTTAGCTAACCAAGCTACCATAATATGCCTTGCTTTATGTTTCACCTATAGGAATCACCAAACAAATAAAAAAAATCATGTGTGAGCTTATTTAAGGTAAAATGCATCCAGCCGTGAGGTGTTTGAGTGATATAAGCTATGAATGCATGTCATGAGCTAAGTACATAATGATATAACATATGTAAGCTAATGTGTAAGACATAGGAGCTAAAATGAATGCATATGAGCTAACAAATGAATGATTAAGCATGCCGCCATTTCATGAATGTATTGAATCATGCTTAAATGGATGTAAGATTAATCTAACATACTTATAACATTGTGTATCAATCATAAAGATCTGGGTATATGTTGTATGCATGAATATCATATAACATGGTATTCATAAATGATAAATGGAAACATGTAATAATAATATCCTAAGAAATAATATATAATCATAGCATATATTTGAATGATATGAAAGACTTGATCAATTAAGCATAGGATGAAAATAATAATATGATAACTAATACGAACATGTGAATGCATGCTTATGATAGAATAGAATGTATAAATGATATAATATAAGATAGGGTAAGAAACAACTCCCTTAGAATCAATAATGAAAAACACCCATGGTGTGATTAAGTCATGGAGAAAATTGGAGCTAGTTTGGATCATATCATTCCTTTACAAGAAACAACAAGGATACTTCCTTCTAGATTGTTGTTGGACAGATTGTATTGTTCTTCTCTTTGAGTGTACTTCGCAACTTTTCTTCACTTTTCTTTTTGCTTTTGATTCTTTTTTTTCTTTTGCACTCCAAATTTGATGTAGGAGTCTTTTTCTTTTCTTTTTGTTTTTCTTCTTTTTGTTGCTTTTGTTGCAGCATTTGATTGTCAATTCAACAAAGCTCTGATTACCGCTTGATGTAAGGCTATTCAGGCTTCTTCAATAATGGAGAAGTTGGTAGCCTTGTTGTTTCTCGATCTAGGAGAGACACCAAATGATATACTTTGAATTGTTAAGTAATCTGCAAAATTAAAAGAAAGAAATGATTAAAATGGAAATATGAAATAAGAAATGGAAGATGAATGGAAATGATAAGAAAGGAAATGGAAAGAAATGATATCAAAGTAGGTTGCGGAAGTATTGTAGAAGTATCCTTCAAAGGTTGATGAATTCGGTCTCTAAATAATGTTATTGAACGTATGCCTTGTTAATGATTAAAGGATAATTCAAGGAGAAATAAATGAAAAATAGTAATGGAATGGTGATAGAGTTTGGCGTGAAGGTGATGGACTATGGCTAAGGATTGATGGTGATGGAAATAGTATCTTATAAAACTAAGAAGGATCCAATGTTATAAAGAACAAATACCCGTTTCTTATAAGTTTTATAAGGGATGGTAGCAAGGAATTTGACCCACTAGTTATATGAACTAGGAACCAGAAGTATCAAGGGGAAGGAATGACGCCACAAATTTAAGAATTAAGCTGATGTAAGGCGAATCTACACACTTGAGAGAAGAGAGTAGATAGCCTTATTGTGTCCCGATCTAGGATTGACAAGTACTGATGTCCTTGAATTTATAAGCTTGGGCTGCAAAATAAGATAAGAAAAGGAAATAATATTAATGATGGAATTAAGAAATGGATGATAATATAAGAGATGAAAAAATGAAATTTAGATATAAAAGAGATGGCTGCGGAATTGATGGATTGATGGATGTTGTTGATGATGGAAATGATGAAATGGAGATGGTGGTGATAGTATCCCAAACACGCCAAAGATGAAATAGTGCTAAGGAGCACAATCCCGGTCTTCACAAACTTGCTTGAGGGGTGGTGATCGTGTCTTCAACCCACTAGATAACAATCTAGGAATTTAGGAATCAAAAATGGAAGGAATGACGCCACAAGTATAGGAACTACACTTGTTTAATCGATAAAGTTCACAAAGAACTTTGAAGAGAAATAACTCACAAGAGTATATTTTATATATGAGATGAGATGAGTACAAATGATGGCAAGCCACTCTATTTATAGGAAATAAGAGGGCTTGGCCGAATGATTACAAGTTGTTTCGGCTAGATACATGTCTCTAGGAAAATACATAATGCTTGAGATGAATGAATAAGTCCTTTGGACTTGTGATGGTTCGGCTAACTCTTCATGAAAGGCCTTAATGATTCGGCTAAGGATGGGAAGACATCTCCCTTGGCCGAATATGTATGTTGGTTCATCTTGGCGCCATTTTCTCCCTTTGGCCGAATGGTGGTGTGTGTCTCTTCATGCTTGGCGCCAAAAGGCTCTCATGTGTATGGCATGTGATGTGGCCGAATAGGCATGGAGCCTCTAGCTCATGTTTCTTGATGATTTAAGCATCCAATAGGCGTGATCTCTTCACCGATGTGTTCCTTGTTGAAAAGGCATCTTCATGGGCAGCATCATTCATGAAAGGTCACAATGTTTGAGAAAGGTAACCCTTCATTTTTGAGCTACTTCGGGTGTGAATGAGCTGGTGGTGAGCTAGCCTTAGATGACTTGTAACATGATGAACATTTGGGTAGCTCCTTGTGAAAAGGTACCTCTTGAGGTGGCAACTATTTGTGAAAAGGTATGATTTCACAAATTTTGACGTAGGACATATTTGAAGTGTCCTAAGTGGTGATGATGATGGTGCAACTCCCCAGCTGAAATGAGTTCATCTTGTAGCTCAAATCTTCAGCTCAATCCAGCTATGAGCTCACGGCCTCAAAACAACTTTTCATCAATGAATCCTTATGATCTCTTAAGCATCCCTATGTGAGTTTCCTTGCTGTTTCATGCTCCATTTAGCTCTAATGCAGCTCCCAAGTCTTGGCCGAATGTGCCTACACGCATAATATAAAGAAATAAACTAAGTAAATGAACTTATACAATGTATTATATAATAATGTGGACTATAGTATATAATAACTTATATCTCATATATTAATGATTAAGTTATTATAATAACCATAGATATTATATGTATGAAAATAATTATGAAATAAACATATATGTATGTAAAGTTAGAAAGTTTCTTCCCTTGTAAGGGTGGAATAGCCATGATAATCATGATGCTGAATTGGATCACATCATCCTCCCCTTCTTTTAATCGATTTGTCCTCAAATCGAAAGATCTTCCTTCCTTGAGTCATTCCATTTGATAAGTACCTTTATAAAAAGATTCATATCTTTTGAAAGAATGCCTTGTAAGTTCTTGATCTGGAAAGAAATAAAACTTTCATTAGTATAAATGTGATCAAACAAAATTAAAGTTAAGAAATACTTCCTGAAAGATGTAGGTTCAAAGTTCATGTCTATTGAAGACATTTGGCTTTGAATGTTGATGTCCTTTTGTATTCCAAATTCATGCCCCTTTCCATAGATAGTTGCATTAATTCATGAAAGGTGATGACTCTTGGAATGGTGATGTCCTCATAAGTCACGCCCTTTGGATGAAAAATCATTTCCCTTTGGTTTTCAATAGGCATGTCTTTTGGTTCTTGATGGGTCACGTCCTTTGGATGAAGAGTTACCAATCTTTGCTCTTCAATAGTCGCACCTTTTGGTTCTTGAAAGATCACATCGTTTAGTTTACCAAATTGATGGATTGTGTTGCTTGGTTCATCCTGCAAATCAAAGGAAACTTTGTTTGGTTAAGGTTAGAAAAATCAGCATCAACTTTGCATCTTGTTAATAGGCATCTTTGTGACAAGCACTTAGAGGTATAAGCACTTTTTTGGAATGTTTTCTTCCTGGTTTAACTTCGATTTTCCTTTCCTCATGGCCTCAACACTTTGTTTCATCTTGATTTGATCAACTTGGACTTGTTTAGGCGTCAAGGTGTTAGGATGATCTTCTTCCCTCCATGGTTGAATGAATACTGATTAGTAAAACAATCATGAATGGTCCTCCTATCATATTGCCATGGTCTTCCAAGGAGTAAATGACTAGCATGCATAGGAACAACATCGTACATAACCTCGTCCTTGTACTTGCCAATGGAGAAAGGAACCATCACCTGTTTGTTGACATTAAGTTCTCCTCGTTCATTTAACCATTGTAATTTGTAGGGATTTGGATGTTTCAACGTTTGCAATCCCAATTTCTCCACCATGATGGTACTGGCAACATTAGTACAACTTCCACCGTCTATGATCATGAAACACACATTTTCATTCACATGGCAGCGGGTATGAAAGATGTTTTCCCTTTGTGCATCGTCTTCTACTATTTGAGCACTTAGACTTCTCTTGACCACTAGGGCTTCACCTTCTACCGGAGCACCAATTTCGGTTTCTTCCTCAACTTCTGTTGGTGTCGGTGCAGCTTCTTCTTCTTCATGGTCAGATTCAATCTCACCATTTCCAAGTAATAACATGGTGTTTCGGTTGGGACATTGTGTGGATATATGTCCCCTCCCAAGACACTTAAAGCAACGTATGTCTCTTGTTCGTTCAGGGATCTCTTTTCCTCGATTCTCTTTATTAATTTGGGAAGCATTTGATGATTCAGCCTTCTCTTTGGTAGGAATAGGGGTAGACTTCCTCAAACTATTGTTTGGACTCCATCTTGAAGATGTAGGCACTGAAGTACGAGAGATAGATCTTCTTCGAAGTTGCCTTTCTATTTTCATAGCCATTTGCACCATTTCATCAATTTCGATGTAATGATACAATTCTAGTGTGTTGGCAATCTCAGGATTGAGTCCAGCAAGAAATCTAGCCATGGTTGCTTCGCGATCCTCCTCAATATTGACTCGGATCATTGCCACTTCCATTTCCTTATAGTAATCCTCTACACTCCTTTGGCCTTGCTTTAGGTTCTGCAATTTCTGAAACATATCCCGATGATAATGAGTAGGAATGAAACGTTTACGCATGATACCTTTCATTTCGAGCCATGTTGAAATTGGTCTCTCTCCATTCCTCCTCCGAGTAATAGTAAGTTGATCCCACCATATCAAAGCATAATCAACAAATTCCATAGCTGCCAATCTTACTTTCTTGAGTTCGGAATAGTTATGGCAACTAAACACATGTTCCACCTTGCTTTCCCATTCAAGATAGGCTTCTGGATCAGTCTTTCCTTGGAATTGAGGAATTTTGATTTTGATGTTGCTCATATTATCATCAACATTGGCACGCCTAGGTCCTTGTATCAATGCTGGTTCTTCTTCATCATAAGGATTTGGGACATCATCTTCTGGAAGAGGTTGTTGCCTCCGAGGAGTATCATTGTTTCTGGTTTGTGGTTGATCTCGTCTTTGGTCTAGTTTCTCATGGAGAGCATCAAATTCTGTTCGAAACATCCTTATCATTTCTCCAATCAGTGCTTGCATTTGCAAGTTGGGTTGACCTGCATTTCCTTTAGGACTTTGAGACATGGTTAGTAAATAAAACAAAAATAAACCTTACCAGCACACTCACAAAGTCTCACAAGTTCACTCCAAAGAAAAGATAAGATCACTCCACTCAACACTCGTATTTACTCTCGGGAATATATATTTGGCTTTTAACAATTCCCCTTCTGATCTCACTATCTCAATAGCCTTTTTCCACTCAAATTCTCTTGCTAAGTCCTTCGAAGAACTTACTCAAGATTATAACAAGTTAATTCCTTCCTTTGTGTGCGTCGGCTGCAAATAGGTTAGGATAGAAAAGGAATAGAAATGGAAAAGTAGAAGAAAGGATTCAAAGGTCTTTTAAAGAAAGAAATGGTTGAAGACAAGGAAAATGAAAGGATAGAAAAAGGAAGAGGTGACTTACAATTCAAGAAACAACACTTACTGCAACCTTTCTCAAGAAACAATAAGGTTATCTTCTCTAAATGTAGATGGCCTCTTTGATGTACTTTTCTATGGTAGAGCACTTTCCTTGGCTTTGCTTTCTTTTTGAATTCTTTTCTTTTCTTTTTCTTTTCTTCTTCTTTTTGTCTTTTCCTTTCTCTTTGCACTCCAATTTTGTTGAAGGAGTCTTTTTCTTTTTCTTTGCACGCCAATGACACTTTTGTTGTCAATCCAACTATGCTCTGATTACCGCTTGACGTATAGGCGAATCTACACACTTGAGAGAAGAGAGTAGATAGCCTTATTGTGTCCCGATCTAGGATTGACAAGTACTGATGTCCTTGAATTTATAAGCTTGGGCTGCAAAATAAGATAAGAAAAGGAAATAATATTAATGATGGAATTAAGAAATGGATGATAATATAAGAGATGAAAAAAATGAAATTTAGATATAAAAGAGATGGCTGCGGAATTGATGGATTGATGGATGTTGTTGATGATGGAAATGATGAAATGGAGATGGTGGTGATAGTATCCCAAACACGCCAAAGATTAAATAGTGCTAAGGAGCACAATCCCGGTCTTCACAAACTTGCTTGAGGGGTGGTGATCGTGTCTTCAACCCACTAGATAACAATCTAGGAATTTAGGAATCAAAATGGAAGGAATGACGCCACAAGTATAGGAACTACACTTGTTAAATCGATAAAGTTCACAAAGAACTTTGAAGAGAAATAACTCACAAGAGTATATTTTATATATGAGATGAGATGAGTACAAATGATGGCAAGCCACTCTATTTATAGGAAATGAGAGGGCTTGGCCGAATGATTACAAGTTGTTTCGGCTAGATACATGTCTCTAGGAAAATACATAATGCTTGAGATGAATGAATAAGTCCTTTGGACTTGTGATGGTTCGGCTAACTCTTCATGAAAGGCCTTAATGATTCGGCTAAGGATGGAAAGACATCTCCCTTGGCCGAATATGTATGTTGGTTCATCTTGGCGCCATTTTCTCCCTTTGGCCGAATGGTGGTGTGTCTCTTCATGCTTGGCGCCAAAAGGCTCTCATGTGTATGGCATGTGATGTGGCCGAATAGGCATGGAGCCTCTAGCTCATGTTTCTTGATGATTTAAGCATCCAATAGGCGTGATCTCTTCACCGATGTGTTCCTTGTTGAAAAGGCATCTTCATGGGCAGCATCATTCATGAAAGGTCACAATGTTTGAGAAAGGTAACCCTTCATTTTTGAGCTACTTCGGGTGTGAATGAGCTGGTGGTGAGCTAGCCTTAGATGACTTGTAACATGATGAACGTTTGGGCAGCTCCTTGTGAAAAGGTACCTCTTGAGGTGGCAACTATTCGTGAAAAGGTACGATTTCACAAATTTTGACGTAGGACATATTTGAAGTGTCCTAAGTGGTGATGATGATGGTGCAACTCCCCAGCTGAAATGAGTTCATCTTGTAGCTCAAATCTTCAGCTCAATCCAGCTATGAGCTCACGGCCTCAAAACAACTTTTCATCAATGAATCCTTATGATCTCTTAAGCATCCCTATGTGAGTTTCCTTACTGTTTCATGCTCCATTTAGCTCTAATGCAGCTCCCAAGTCTTGGCCGAATGTGCCTGCACGCATAATATAAAGAAATAAACTAAGTAAATGAACTTATACAATGTATTATATAATAATGTGGACTATAGTATATAAATAACTTATATCTCATATATTAATGATTAAGTTATTATAATAACCATAGATATTATATATGTATGAAAATAATTATGAAATAAACATATATGTATGTAAAGTTAGAAAGTTTCTTCCCTTGTAAGGGTGGAATAGCCATGATAATCATGATGCTGAATTGGATCACATCATAAGCTTGCTTAATCGATATAGTTCTAAAAAGAACATGAAGAGAGAATAATCTCACAAGAGTTTCATTTATCAAAAGGGTTCTGTTACAAATGACTACCAAAGCCCTATTTATAGGCTTGCATAGGTTTGGTCGAATAAATAGGTGTCCATTCGGCTAGATACATGAATTTTAAATGTAAATACATGTTTTTTTAATGAATGGAGATGTCCTTGGCCGAATGGTCTCCTTGATATTCATCTTGGTGCCAGCTTTGAATAAAGATGATGCTTTGGCCGAATAGTGAGAACCCTCTACATTTTGCCACTCATATCATCCACACACATGGCACATGTGTGGGATGGTCATGAGGCACTCACATGGGCGGCATAGGGACTTTATGATTGGGCTCCTCCTTGGCATGAATATGATCAGCTATTAGGTGTGCCTTGGAAACCATCTAGCGTCCATGTGACATGTCATAAATGGGGCAGCAACTAATTATGAAAGGGCAAATTTGTGTGAAGTATCCTTTCATCATTTGAGCTACTTCCCATGGGTTTGAGCTGTAGTTGAGCTGGCCATAGATGAAGGACATGTGTATAAGTCTTAGGGCAGCTCCTTGTGAAAAGGCACTTCTCAGAATAGAAACTCTTCGCGAAAAGGTACGAATCCACAAAATTCGACCTAGACCATATTTGTAGTGCTCTGTGTGGTGAAGATGATGGTGCAACTCTCCAGCTGAAAGGAGGTCTCTAGCTAGCTCAAAAGTCCAGCTCAAGTGAGCTATGAGCTAGGGGTCAGCTGGCAACTTTGTCCCAAAATATCCTTGAGTTGTCCCGGAGTTGTCCTAGTCAAGTTCCTTTAGCTTATTGACTCCAATTCTAGCTTTAAGTCAGCTCCCATCATGTGGCTGAACATGTACCTACAAAATAAAGTATTTATAAGCTAAGTAATATAAGATATAATCATGTAAATATATGGTTCATAATAATAAATTCATACATTCATAATATCATGATCATAACTATAAATATAATGTATGTAAGCTATTATCATAACTATGGTATAAAGAAAGATTAAGTTAAATAAAATCCCCATTTGATTATTGAGAAAGGTTGGAGATGCAATTCCATTTTTGACACTGAATTGGATTATATCATCTCCCCTTGAATAAGCACATGTCTCTTAGAAACCTCCGTTGTGTCCTTTTGAATCATCATGCTTATTTGGAAAGTCATCAACCTTGGTGATAGGACACAAACCTTGGAAGTTTTCCTTTGAACCATCATGTACCCTTTGATTGAAAAAGTTATGTCTATCCACGAATAAACTTGTTTATTCATTCTCACTTTTTGAACCGACACAATATTTGGAAAGGACAACTTTCTTTCCACTTGAAAAATCATGATGCCTTTGAAGAACCTACAACTTTTCAATGAAATTGCCTCTTTTGTGAGTGAATAATCTTACCTTTTTACTTGAATCAACACATTGGATGGAAAAGGAACAAGTCCATTAAGATCCCTCTTTGGAAACGTGATATCTTTTTGGAATAGGACTTACCATTTTGATTACTTCTTTAAACTTTGTACCTTTCCAAATGATGGATTTTGAATTGGTGGATAATGCTCTCTTCATCTCCTCGAATTGTTCATCACAAGTGAAAATAACTCCATAGAGATTAATCATTTGCTGTGAAATAAACAAGGTTAGAAAATGAATAAACAAGATGAATGGAAATAGCAAACCATGGAAGATGTTTTCTGGGCGTTGGTTGCGAATCATTTTGCTACAAAATAAACCAAAGTTAGAAAATGAATAAACAAGATGAATGGAAATAGAAAACCATAAAGGATGTTTAATGGGTGTTGGTTGCTTGATGATGGAAAACTCTATTTGTTACTGAATTCTCTTCAATAGTTGTAATGTACTTGAAGCTTCAATGATTCATAACTATTGGCACTTCAAGGGACACATCTTTTTGAACTTCAAGTGCCATAACTGTTGGAACGTCAAAAGACATGTCTTGTGGATCACCAAAGGTCACACCTATTGGTTCTTCAAAAGACATGTTTATTGAATCTTCAACTCGAAGTGATATATCTCTTGGATTGTCCTGCAAAACAAAAGAAAGAATAGGAGAAATAGTAGGGTTAGATAAAATATGTTCTTCACTCTCATTTTCTTTTCTACACTCACTTCCCCCTTTGCTCCCAAATTCAATCTTTTCAACAGTCTCATTTTCAACTCTAACGTTTCTCACATCAGTTTTCTTATTTTCATTCTTATCTCCCTCCACTTTTACTTATTTCTCAGTGAAAATTCTCTTTCAGCTTCCATCATGGCTTTAGTTTTCTCTCATTCTTATATACGTGATTTAAAGGTAACTTGACATTCATGGACTTGATTTGGGCACATTGGAACCAACGTGATCTTTCTCCCTTGGTGTTGGAATGAATACTCGTTAGATAACCTATAATGGATGACCTTCTTGTCGAATTGCCATGGTCGACCCAAAAACAAATGACTTGTATTCATATGCACTACATCACAAAGGATCTCGTCTTGGTATTTCCTGATTGTGAATGGAATAATGACATGTTTAGTGACCTTCAACTCCCCTCCATTATTTAACCATTGCAACTTATAAGGGATCGGATATTTGGTAGTCTATAGGCCAAGTTTATCAACCATGTAAGTGCTTACAATATTTGTACAACTTCCCCCATCAATAATTATAAAACACACTTTACTATTTTAAAGGAAACGAGTGTGAAACACATTTCTTCTTTGCTGTTTGTACTCACTTGAAAATATGAAAAATGTTAGTGAAATAAAGAATGGAAATGTGTAAAAGGACCTTATCACGATTGCTCTCACAAAACCTCGTATTAACAATCCAAAGAAATTAAAATGTCACTCTTACACTCGTGTTTGCACTATAGGAATTCCAATGACTTTTTCTTGTCCTCTTCTGATCTCACTTCGCTCAAGCCTTTTACCACTCAAATCTCTCTTGTAGAGTTCTTAAAAGTACTTAATCAAGACTTGGCAAGTTTGTCTTTGGGTGTTTGCTACAAAATTAGTTAGGTAGGAAAAAAATATAATGCAATGGTGGATAGAAATGGGAAGAAAAGAAGTAAGGGTTACTTACAAAAACAAGTAACTTACAACCTTCCCTTCAACAAAAATCAAGTCTTGATGCTATGTACTTCGATTTGATGTTGAAGAAGATGATGTCGTTTGTACCTTGTATCCTTATATTGCTTTCCTTTTGGTTTTCTTTGAACTCATTGAATGATGGTGAAGTATTCTTTTTCTTTTTCTTTTCTTTTTTTGATTCACTTTGGGCTTATCTTGTTGCACTTGCTTTCTTCCACTGAAGATCTGATTACCATATGATACAAGTTGTGGAACGCCTTGTTGATGATGAAGACGACAACAACTTGATTATTGGATCTAGGAAGGAAGCAAGGAACCTGTAATGCAAGATAGACTCAAAAAGAAGGTTACAAGGTATGTAGATGTAATGGTGATTAGGTGGGCTAGAACTATGAAAGTAGAACTAAAGAATAGAAATATGGATGGGCTGTTTTTGATGATGATGGTTGTGGTGAAGGAGAGAAAGAAATGGTGATGGTAGTATCTTAAAAAAGGCTCAAAGAATAGCCTATGTAATGAACATAGACCCAGACTTTATATGCTTCTTTAGGGGATGGTATAAATGGACTTGGCCACTCTAGTTATATAACAACTAGGATGCACAAGTATCTTTGATGTAAGGCTATTCAAACTTCTTCAATACTGGAGAAGCTGGAATCCTTGTTGTTTCCCGATCTTGGAGAGACACCAAATGCTACACCTTGAATTGATAAGTAATCTGCAAAATTAAAAGAAAGAAATAATTAAGTAATTGGATTTTAAGAAAGGGAATGGAAATGGAAAGAAATGATATCAAAGTAGGCTGCGGAAGTGTTGTATAATTATCTTTCAAGTGATGATGGATTCAACCTCCAAATGAAACATTGATGAACGTATGCCTTGATGATGATTGAAGGATAATTTAATGGTGAAGAGATGAAGATGCTAATGGAATGGTGGTAGAGTTGGCGTGAAGGTGATGAAATATGGTGATGACAAGATAGTATCTTATAAGACTAAGAAGGAACCAATGCTATAAAGAGAAAAGACCCATTTCTTATAAGTTGTTATAAGGGATGGTAGCAAGGACTTTGACCCACTATCTATAAAGAGATAGGAACCAGAAGTATCAATGGAAGGGGTTTGACGCCACAAACTTAAGAAATAAGCTTGCTTAATCAATATAGTTCTAAAAGAACTTAAAGAGAGAATAATCTCACAAGAGTTTTAATTTATCAAAGGGTTTTGTTTACAAATGGATGTCAAAGCCTATTTATAGGCGTACAAGGGGTTTGGCCAAATAGATACAAGGCTTTTCGGCAAAATACATGTCTTAAAATGAAAGTAAATGATGTTTGGATGAGAGGAGATGATGTGATCCTACTGACCATCAAGTTGAAACCAAACATGCTCACAACTTTGAAGTTATTTCAAGATGATTCTAAGGGATTTTTCCTTATTTTATTATTTATTTACTCATTTATGCACTATATTTTTTATCATATGTTTGTATTTACTTCCTATGATATGTTTATTTAGTTGCATGACATGCATTGCATTTAAAGTATCTATGATACGATCCAAACAAGCTCTAATTTTCTCCATGACTTGAACACACCATGGATGTTCTTCAAATATGTTTCTAAGGGAGTTCTTCATTACCCTATCTTATACTATATCATTTATACATTCTATTCTATCATAAACATACATTCACATGTTAGTATAAATTATATATTATTTCCATCCTATGCTTGATCATGTTTTTCATATATTCAATTATATGCTATGATTTCATATCATTTCATAGGATATTATATTATGTTTCCATTTATCATTTATGAATACCATGTTATATGATATTCATGCATAACATATACCCATATCTTATGATTGATACACAATGTTATAAGCATGTTAGGATAGTCTTATAATCATATTAAGCATCATTATCATATATGCATCAACTCAGCTCATTATAATACATTTAGAGTTAGTTCATAGCATTCATATTAACTCTTAGCTCATTCATAATCTTGCACATTATGATGATATCCGATTAGCTCATGGACTTCAAACTTACTCAGGGGGATTAACATAATCTTTAACATAGTTAGCAAACATACATATTTTATAGTTATGATGATGATTATAATGTATGAAGTTATTTTATGAACCATATATAATATATATATTACTTAGCTTATAAAAGCTTTCTTTTGTAGGTACATGTTCGGCTACATGTTGGGAGCTGATTTAAAGCTAGCATGGGAGTCAATGAGCTAGGAAAACTTCCATAAGATGACTCGGGAGATCATGAAGAACAAATGATGAAAAGTTGTCAGCTGACCTCCGAGCTCATAGCTCACTTGAGCTGGACTTTTGAGCTAGCTAGAGACTTCTTTTCAACTGGAGAGTTGCACCATCATCTTCACCACACAGAGCCCTACAAATATGGTCTAGGTCGAATTTTGTGAATTCGTACCTTTTCGCGAAGAGTTGCCAATCCGAGAAGTGCCCTTTCACAAGGAGCTGTCCTAAGACTCATTATCATGTATTGCATCTATGGCCAGCTCATCTTCAGCTCAAACACATTGGAAGTAGCTCAAATGATGAAAGGTTTTCTTCCACAAATGTGACCTTTCATAAATAGTTGCTGCTCCATTGGCGCCATGTCATCTAGAAGCAAGTTGGATACAAAGTCACACCTAAGTTGCTGCTCAACTTCACGCCAAATAGGAGACACGTCATAAGACCCCAAGCCACCCATGTGAGTGCCTCATGACCAGCCCACACATGTGCCATGCGTGTGGATGAAATGTGTGCCAAAATGAAGAGGGTTATCTCTATTCGGCCTAAGCATCCTTTTGATTCAAAATTGGCGCCAAGATGAAGAGCAAGGAGACCATTCGGCCAAGGACATCTTCATTCATTAAAACATCATGTATTTCTATTTAATAGTCATGTATTTAGCCGAATGGACACCTATTTATTCGGCCAAACCTATGCTAGCCTATAAATAGGCTTGGATATTTCATTTGTAAAAAACAACCCTTTGATCAATTAAAAATCCTTTGTGAGATTATTCTCTCTTCAAGTTCTTTTTAGAACTATATCGATTAAGCAAGCCTTTCTAAAGCTTGTGGCGTCATTCCTTCACCTTGATACTTCCGGTTCCTATCTCCTATAGATAGAGGGTCAAAGTCCTTAATACCATCCCTTATAACGACTTATAAGAAACGAGTCTTTTCTCCTTTATAGCATTTGTTCCTTCTTAGTTATATAAGATACAATCTGTCCATCACCATTATCACGCCTATATCATCACTATATTCCATCACCATATCACCCCTATATTATCACCAACTTCTAAATTTCCATTTCTTCATCTTTGAAATTATCCTTCATCCTCAACAAGGCATTCTTCCATCACCACCATTGGAGGCCGAATCCATCATCACTTGAAGGATCATTCTACAACACTTCCGCAACCCTTCTTTGATAACTATTCTATCCATTTTAATTCTTTCCATTTCCTTTCTTAATTACTCATTTACTTAACCAATCATTCTTCTTTGTGCAGATTACTTTTCAATTCAAGGTGTAACATTTGGGGTCTCTCCTAGATCGGGAAATAACAAGATTACCATCTTCTCTTTTATTGAAGAAGCCTGGTCAGCCTTACATCAAGCGGTAATCAGAGCTTTGGTGGATTGACATTCAAAGTGCTACAACAAAAAAAAGCAACAATAAATAAGAAAAAAACCAAAAAGAAAAGAAAAAGACTCCTACAACAAAATTAGAGTGCAAAAGAAAGAAAAGAAGAAGAAAATCAAAAGTGAAGAAAGTTGCAAATACACTCAAAGAGAAGCATATTACAATCTGCCCCAACAACAAACTTGACGGTGGTATCCTTGTTGTTTCTTGTGAAGGAAGATAGTAAGTGTTGCAACTTGAGTTGTAAGTTATCTTCATTTTTTTTATCATTTCATTTCTTTATTCTTTCATCTTTTCTTATTTCATTACCATATCTTTTTCTAAACCTTTTTCTATACTACCCTTATCATAACCATTTTCTATTCTTAACCATTCTAAACCGACGCACAAACTAAAGAAACTTGCTCAATCTTAAGTTAGTTCTTAAAAAGGACCCACAAGAGAGAATCGAGCGGTAAAAGGCAAACGAGAGGGTGAGATCAGAAGGGGGATCAAAAAAAGCCAAGGAACAAATCCCCGAGTGCAAACACGAGAGTGAGTGGAGTGCAATCTGAATTTTCTTGGAGTGATCAAGTGAGGATTTGTGAGTGTGCTGGTAAAGTTTTCAATTCATTTTATTTGCACTAACCATGTCTCAAAGCCCCAGAGAAAATGCAGGAACACCAAACTTACAAATACAGGCACTCATTGGCGAAATGATGAGAATGTTTTGAGAATAGTTCGATGCTCTTCATGAAAAGATAGATCAACACCATGATCTATCACCAAGCCGTAATAATAGAGTTACTAGAAGACAACAACCACCCCCCATCCAGAAGAAGAAGTTGAAGAAAATTTTGACGAGGGAGAACAAGTAGCATTCCAAGTCCCTAGACGTGCCATTGTTGATGATAATCTGAGTAATATCAAGATCAAAATTCCTCAATTTCAAGGAAAAACTGATCCTGAAGCTTATCTCGAATGGGAAAGCAAAGTGGAACATGTTATTAGTTGCCACAACTATTCCGAAATGAACAAAGTGAGATTGGAAGCCATGGAGTTCATAGACTATGCTTTAATATGGTGGGATCAACTTACTTTGAACCGAAGGAGGAATGTAGAACGACCGGTCTCAACTTGGCTTGAAATGAAAGGTATTATGCGGAAACGATTCATTCCTATTCACTATCATCGTGACTTGTTTCAAAAGTTACAGAATCTGAAACAAGGCCATAAGATTGTGAGGACTATTATAAAGAGATGGAAGTGGCAATGATCCGAGTCAACATTGAGGAGGATCGTGAAGCAACTATGGCGAGATTCCTTGCCAGACTTATTCCCGAAATTACCAGTACCATGGAATTGTATCATTACATCGAAATGGATGAGATGGTGCAAATGGCAATGAAAATTGAAAGGCAACTAAAGAGGAGACACACAACTCGCAATATTGCTCATACATCATCCAAATGGAGGCCAAACAACATCAAAAAGCCAACTCCTCCTCTTGTCAAAGAACAAGCCAAATCTTCAAAGAATCAGCAAGCAAACAAAGACTTCAACCGAGGAAAGCAAACTACTGAACGTTCAAGAGATATTAGATGCTTTAAATGTCTTGGGAGGGGCCACGTATCTATACAATGCCCTAACCGAAGCACTATGCTTTTACTTGGAAATAGCGAAATAGAATCTGAATCAGAGGAAGAACAAGAGGCACCTATTGAAGTCAATGAAGAAATCACTCTTGCAGATCCAGTTGAACAAGGAGAAGCTTTGGTAATTAGAAGAAGTTTGAATCTTCAAGTTGCGAAAGATAATGCCCAACGAGAAAACATATTACATACCCGATGCCATGTGAATGAGAAGGTATGCTTTGTTATTATAGATGGTGGAAGTTGTACTAATGTGGCCAGTACAATATTGGTGGAAAAACTTGGTTTGAAAACAATGAAGCACCCGAATCCATATAAGTTGCAGTGGCTCAATGAACGAGGAGAACTCAACGTTAGCAAACAGGTGATAATTCCTTTTTCTATTGGCAAATACAAAGATGAGGTTATGTGTGATGTTGTCCCTATGCACGCTAGCCATCTACTTCTTGGGAGGCCATGGCAATACGACAAAAGAACTATTCATGATTGTTTTACCAATCAATACTCGTTCAGCCATAAAGGGAAGAAGATTATCCTTACTTCTTTAACGCCTAAACAAGGCTAGAATGATCAAGCCAAAATGAAGCAAAGTGTTGAGGCTATAAGGAAAGGAAAGGCAACAACCATGGAGGAAATCGTTCGAGAATGCCTATTGACAAAATGCAAGGTTAAAGATGATTATTCTAACTTTAAAAATGTAGATTGTTTCTTTGAGTTGCAGGTTGTATCAAGAGGCACCATTTGCCAAAAGGAATGTTTAGGAGAAGTGACCTTTGGGAATACAAAAGATATGTCCATTGAGCAGCAAAAGAACACCATTTTTCATTCAAAGGACATGTCTTTAGAAGAACCAATGGACGTGACTTATGAGGATTCCATGATCATGCCTATTGGAGCATTAAGAGACACCACTTTTGGAATATCAAGGGACCTAAACATTCAAAGAAAAATTACATGGGCATACCTCATTCAAGAGCATAAAGAAGGAATCCCAATTTCTGACGAAACAACAACTATGGAATGGAGGAACGTTGAAAAGAAACCACCCTTCGATTTGAGGACAAATCGTTTTAAAGAAGGGGGATGATGTGATCCGATTCAGCGTCAAAAATGGACTTGCATCTCCAACCTTTCACAATAATCAAAGGGGGATTTTCTTTAACTTAATCTTTCTTTGTACCATAGTTATGACAATAGCTTACATACATTATATTTATAGTTATGATGATGATATTATGAATGTATGAAGTTATTGTTATGAACCATATATTTATATATTTATATATTTATATTTTATATTACTTAGCTTATAAAAGCTTTCTTTTGTAGGTACATGTTCGGCCACATGTTGGGAGCTGATTAAAAGCTAGCATGGGAGTCAATGAGCTAGGAAAACTTCCATAAGATGAAAAGTTGTCAGCTAACCTCCGAGCTCATAGCTCACTTGAGCTGGACTTTTGAGCTAGCTAGAGACTTCTTTTCAACTGGAGAGTTGCACCATCATCTTCACCACACAGAGCACTACAAATATGGTCTAGGTCGAATTTTGTGAATTCGTACCTTTTCGCGAAGAGTTGCCAATCCGAGAAGTGCCCTTTCACAAGGAGCTGTCCTAAGACTCATTGTCTTGTATTGCATCTATGGCCAGCTCATCTTCAGCTCAAACACATTGGAAGTAGCTTAAATGATGAAAGGTTGCCTTCCACAAATGTGACCTTTCATAAATAGTTGCTGCCCCATTGACGCCATGTCATCTAGAAGCAAGTTGGATGCAAAGTCACACCTAAGTTGCTGCTTAACTTCACGCCAAGTAGGAGACACACCATAAGACCCCAAGCCACCCATGTGAGAGGCCTCATGACCAGCCCACACATGTGATATGCGTGTGGATGAAATGGGTGCCAAAATGAAGAGGGTTCTCTCTATTCGGCCTAAGCATCCTTTTGATTCAAAATTGGCGCTAAGATGAAGAGCAAGGAGACCATTCAGCCAAGAAAATCTTCATTCATTAAAACATCATGTATTTATATTTAATAATCATGTATTTAGCCGAATAGACACCTATTTATTCGGCCAAACCTATGCTAGCCTATAAATAGGCTTGGATATTTCATTTGTAAAAAAAACCCTTTGATCAATTAAAAATCCTTTGTGAGATTATTCTGTCTTCAAGTTCTTTTTAGAACTATATCGATTAAGCAAGCCTTTCTAAAGCTTGTGGCCTCATTCCTTCACCTTGATACTTCTGGTTCCTATCTCCTATAGATAGAGGGTCAAAGTCCTTAATACCATCCCTTATAACGACTTATAAGAAATAGGTCTTTGCTCCTTTATAGCATTGGTTCCTTCTTAGTTTTATAAGATACAATCTGTCCATCACCATTATCACACCTATATCATCACTATATTCCATCACCATATCACACCTATATTATCACCAACTTCTAAATTTCCATTTCTTCATCTTTGAAATTATCCTTTATCCTCAACAAGGCATTCGTCCATCACCACCATTGGAGGCCGAATCCATCATCACTTGAAGGATCATTCTACAACACTTCCACAGCCCTTCTTTGATAACTATTCTATCCATTTCAATTCTTTCCATTTACTTTCTTAATTACTCATTTACTTAACCAATCATTCTTCTTTGTGCAGATTACTTTTTAATTCAAGGTGTAGCATTTGGTGTCTCTCCTAGATCGGGAAATAACAAGGTTGCCATCTTCTCTATTATTGAAGAAGCCTGGTCAGCCTTACATAAATGTAGGTACATTGGAGTATGATGCACGTTGAGGTAGCTTGGTGAATGATTTGGACGTCATATGCAGCTCACAAACAACTTACAAAGTACAAGGCAGCTCATGGAACATTAAGGGAAGCTCGATTCAGCTGGAGGAGCTTAAGGCTAGCTAAACTTAGCTAGTTGGACTATTTGTAGCTGAGTTGCCAAAAGTGATGTCAAAGGTAGCTGAATATAGCTGAACATAATGTTGAGGAGCACAAGGACTTAGCTAGGAAGCTTTTCACAAACAGCCCATGTTTGCTAGCTAGCTCCACAACTCAAGCTAGCTTGAAGGAGACACATGCACGCCCAAGAGAGAGAGAGCATGACCAGCCATCATTCTATGCACAAGGCTGCACCACAAGACTTCCTAGAACACCCATGTGCCTTGCATATGACCAGCCCCCATGTGCCTTGCATATGACCAGCCCCCATGTGACTTGCATATGGATCATTTAGGTGCCAAGATGAAGAGTTCCCTCCCTATTCGGCCAAGCCATGTGTTTTGCATGTGATCAGCTGATACATGCACCACATGCCCTAAAGCTAAGGATGATGAATTTACTATACCACTTGGACCTATCACACGAGGCCGGACCAAACTTCTTAAAGACAAGCTTCAAAGCGCAGTTCAAGCATTCATCCGGAAGGGTCTAATAGCAGCAGATTTGAAACAACTTTTTGAAGGTGATCCAGTTGTTATCCGGTCGACATGTCTTCTGGAGATACAACCGTATGTCTCTTATCTTTCCAACAGTTCTTTAATCGTATCAATCCGATATCGGGAACTCAAGATATGGTCATTTTACTGAAGATGGTGCATGCAGGAAATCCTATACGGGATTAATACGTTATTTTGTAAATATTACGAATTTTCAATATTTATATTGATTATTTGTAATATAATTTAATATAGGATGATTAATTATATTTTAGGATCAGATTTATTATTTTATTAGGAATTAAGGTTGGGTTAAAACAATATTTTTAGTTATTATTATTTTATTAGGAATTAGGGTTAAAACATGTTTAGTTTATTAATATTTTATTCTTTAGTTATTTAGGACCTTTAGAATTCAGCCCCTATATAAAGGAGGCTTCATTCAACTTTTTAAATCAGATTTCTTTGATCAATAATACAACAAGAGTTTGTTTTTGCAAGTGCTGATTGCCTTGTGCCTTCGAAGCTTCTTCTCCTGGAGTTCTTTCAAGTTCTTGTGAGGGAGATTAATCTTCACACTCCAATTTGCCTTTTCATCGCGACTAGGAGGGTTGGTTAGAGCCATATTATCGTGTTTGCCTTTTCATTACGACTAGGAGGGCTCGATAGGACATTATCCATCGATTTTCCACATCCATCCATGCCATCAATCATCTTTACCGTTCACTTTCATAAGGGAGATCTTTGATTTCTTGGTTATTTTCTCTATTCTTAATTCCTTTATCTTTTGTTTATCTTATTTTAATCTTGTTTCTTTTCTTGTTTCTAGCACTAAAATAAACCCTAAAGAATCCTAGCTATTGCCTCCACCTTCCTCATTCATTCCTTATTGTTCTTCATCGAGTCTAGAGCTTTTCTAGGTTTGATTCTTCAACAAGAGCAACGTTCATCAATCCGCCACCGCTTCCCTATCAATTGGTATCAGATTTGGGCCGATTCTTGGAGAGAAACAAGAATCTTGCTTGTTCTTGCACACAAAACCGTCAAGGTACCCCAACGGAGCTAGTTCACAAACGATTCAGCGTTTTAGGTTCTTTTTATTTAATTTTAATTTAGATTTAAATCCTTCTTGTTAGTTTGCTATTTTTTTCAAAAAAAACAAAAAAAAAACAAAAAAAGGCAAAAAAAGGCAAAAAAACAAAAAAAAGCCAAAAAAGCTAAAATTTCAAAAAATTGCAAACGAAGGTATTTAGGGCTGATTTTATCCATAAATTATATTCATTCTAAGAGTAATCCTCAGTCCAAATTTCACCCCAATCGGAGTTCATTGATGTCTTCAAATACATCATTCAAGTTTCATCGGCAGATTCGGTTTAGAATCTTGTCGAATTTCTTGAAAAATTTACAGGAGGAATTTCGTGATTAAAATTTCAATATTGAAACTTCATATATTGGATATCATTCACACAAAATATCAGAATTTTTGGAGATCAAGAACAACTTCGAAAAAAGTGATCAAGAAAAACAGATTGTTTGAGGACTCACCGATCAACAGAGTCTACTGGATACTACTGAAGGTATTTGGTTCTGAAATTTTACAGGTGGTTTCTTGACGCATCGAAAGACATTCAAGAAATTTTTCAGAATTTTTGGACACCGGAAACCCCCTCAAAAACGTTGCTCAAGTTGATCCAGCGTTTTCTAGGTTTTCTGGTTTGGTCCCTTTTTCTTTGACTCTTAGTGCTTTAGGTTCTTTTGTTTTTCCTTGTTATTGTTCTTTTGCATTATCTAACACATTATCTTCTTTGTGTTAGTAGGACTAAAGAGTTTGCATACTTCTTCCTTCTTTGCATTCTCGTTCTCTTGGAGTCTAACCTTTGTTTGGCCTCTTAGAGCTTTTAGGTTTTTCTTATCGCCTTTGCTAGTAATCAAACTCCGATACGAACTGTGAAAGACTACTTGGTAAAGTGAGTTTTAAAGAGTACAAGATCGGCTTACTTGCCTCCCGTTGTGTTACTTTCTTGGAGTGACTTGTGAGGTTTCTTGCTTTGCTGAATTTATTTATTTTTATTCTACTTTAAAATCTTCTTTTGAGTGTTATAATTGCAGGATGGACAACAATAACAATGAGACACTTACGGCTATCTTACCCGCACTTGAACGACTCACAACTCAATTTGATCAACTTAACAATGCCTTGAGAGAACGGTAAGAACTACAACTGGATCAACCAAACCAGAATCCAAGGCCAAACAATGCTGAACTTTTGGCCCCCAGGCGAGCACAACCACGTTTTCAAACACCCGAACTCTTTGCAAAACCAAAGTTCACGATCCCGTCTTTTAAAGGAGACTACGACCCAGACAAGTACATCGATTGGGAAGGAAAAGTTGATCTCTTGTTCGCATACCATGACTGCCCCCAAGCTGAACAAGTTCCCCTCATCACCTTGGAATTCGAAGGATATGCTCACACTTGGTGGATGCAAACAAGGAAAAAGATCGACAACTACCAAATTCAACCAATCACATCTTGGACCGAACTCAAACATGCCATGAGGAACCGATTTCTACCGACACATTATACACGAGAAGTTAAACAACGACTACACCGACTTCGACAAGGTAGAAGTTCAGTTGAAGATTACTACAAGGAGATGCAGTCCTTACTCAATAGGGCTAACATAACTGAAGAAGAAGAGGACACCATGTCAAGATTCGTCGTTGGCTTAAACTCAAACATCACTGATCTTCTTGATCTCCATGGGTACGAAAACCTTGAAGATACACTAAAGAAAGCAATGACAATCGAAGCACAAATACAAAGGAGATTCTGATTCAGAGAACATTACCAAGGTACTTCATTCTCTTACCAAGTTAATACTTCAAATCCTTCCTCATCTTATACTCCATCTTCTCAAAAAAAGTCGAGAGATGACAAACTCGACAAAGAAAAACAACGACCAACGAAGAATGAGACACTTCCAGCCCCTAAAGACGACACCCGAGCAAGAGACATCAAGTGTTTTAAATGCTTAGGAAGAGGCCATATCAGCCGCAATTGTCCAAACACGAGGACCTTAACCATACTAGGTGATGGATCCTACAATTTTGACTCTGATGACAACCTCGCCGACATTCCAGCACATGCCGAAGCCAAAGAAGACAGTGATGACTATGGAAGCGATGAGTACAATGGCACAATCTTGGTGATCCGTCATACATTGAACATCGAAGCATCCGACGAGTCTGACATACAACGTTCCAACATCTTCCACACACGCTGCCTAATCAAGGAACAACCATTCTCCATCATCATTGATAATGGTAGTTGTGTCAACGTCATTAGCTCCAATGTTGTTGAATCACTCAAACTTGCTTGCCAATGACATCCGAAACCTTATTGCTTACAATGGCTTAATGAGAGTGCCGAGATGAAGGTGGTTAAACAATACCTCGTTAATATCAAGATGGGAAAGTATTGTGACGACGTATGGTGTGATGTAATTCCGATGCAAGTATCCCACATTCTCTTAGGATGACCTTGGCAATACGACAATGATGTCACATATTATGGTCGAAAGAACATTTACACAATTCCAATAAAAGGTAAACCGTTCCGACTTAACCCCCTACCCCCAAAGAGATTCTCATAGATCAACAACGAATTCTCAAGGAAACAGGGAATTTGAAACAAAAGGCAAAAGAGGTCACAACCGATAAAAGCCAAACAAATGACCCCCGGGTGGTGAGTGAACCTTAATGTGAAAATAAAAGAGTGTCTCAAAACATTTATACGAGTGCAAAAGACATGAGAGATACCCTTTTTCAAAATAGGCCGTGCATTCTAGTCCGTTTCAAGGACTCCATTTTATCAACTATCACTAACATCATAGATTTGCCTAGTGTGTTTTCTTCTCTATTACAGGAGTTTCAAGATGTCTTAAGCAACCCACCGGATGGTTTACCACCTACAAGAGGAATCGAACATCAAATTGAATTCATCCCTGGATCAACCATACCAAACCGCCCCGCTTACCGATGCAATCCTGAGGAAACGAAGGAATTGGAACGACAAATAGATTCATTATTACAAAAAGGACACATCCGTGAGAGTCTTAGTCCTTGTGCAGTTCCCGTCATTCTAGTTCCAAAGAAAGATGGCATATTCTGAATGTGTGTAGATTGTCGACCTATCAATCGGATAACAATCAAGTATAGGCATCCTATTCCACGCCTAAATGATATGTTGGATGAACTACATGGTGCAAGTATCTTCACCAAAATTGACTTGAAGAGTGGTTACCATCAAATTCGAATGAAAGAAGGTGACAAATGGAAAACAACATTCAAGACAAAGTTCGGCTTGTATGAATGGCTTGTTATGTCCTTTGGACTCACAAACGCTCCAAGCACCTTCATGAGATTAATGAATCACGTTCTTAAGGAGTTTATAGGTAAATTTGTTATCGTTTACTTTGATGACATTCTTATATACTCATCTTCTTTTGATTCTCATGTCATTCACGTTCGAATGGTTCTCGAAGTTCTTCGACGAGAACATTTATATGCTAACATGGATAAGTGTGTGTTTTGCAGTGATAAGCTTATGTTTTTAGGCTTTATAGTTAGTGTACAGGGTATTCATGTAGATAAAGAGAAGGTCAAGGCAATTCAAGAATGGCCCACTCCTACTTCCAACACCGAGGTAAGATCTTTTCATGGTTTGGCAAGTTTCTACCGTCGCTTTGTCAAAGATTTCTCAACCATTGCTGCACCATTAACCGAGATCATCAAAAAGTCAGTTGAATTCAAATGGGGACCACTACAACAAAAAGCTTTTGAACTTCTTAAAGATAAGTTATGTTCTGCCCCTATTCTTCGTCTTCCCAATTTTTCTAACACCTTTGAGCTAGAATGTGATGCTTCAGGCATAGGCATTGGTGCCGTCCTCATGCAAGAAAGACAACCTATCGCTTACTTTAGTGAGAAGTTAAAAGGTGCACAATTGAACTACTCTACCTACGACAAGGAACTTCTTGCACTCGTCCGAGCACTCGAAGTGTGGCAACACTATCTTCTCCCTAAAGAGTTTGTCATTCACACGGACCATGAATCACTCAAATGGTTAAATGGACAAGGTAAGTTAAACAAACGACATGCTCGATGGGTTGAGTTCATTGAATCTTTCCATTACATCATCAGATACAAACAAGGGAAAGATAACATCGCAGCTGATGCATTATCTCGACGATACACACTTATCACTCGAATGCATGCTACTGTTCTGGGTTTTGCACATATCAAAGAACTTTATCCTAACGATCCAGATTTTTCTGAGATTTATAAACAATGTGTAAAAGGTGCTTTTAACAAGTTTTATCTTGTAGATGGCTTTCTCTTTCGCATGAACAGGTTGTGTATACCACAAAGCTCTTTGCGAGAATTCTTGGTTCACGAGTCACATGCCGGAGGACTTATGGGACACTTCGGTATTCACAAAACACTTGATATGGTCATGGAACACTTCTTTTGGCCGCACATGCGTAAAACAGTGGAAAAGATTTGTGCATCATGCATCACGTGCAAACAAGCAAAGTCAAAGGTAAATCCTAATGGTTTGTATACGCCTTTACCAATTTTTTCTTCTCCTTGGATCGATTTATCGATGGATTTTATACTTGGCTTACCCCGCACTAAGAAAGGACGAGATAGTATTTTTGTGGTTGTGGACAGATTCTCAAAGATGGCACACTTCATTCCTTGCCATAAAACGGACGATGCCACACATATTGCTAATTTATTCTTTCGAGAAATAGTCCGCCTTCATGGCATTCCTCGCACCATTGTGTCCGATCGTGACACTAAGTTCATAAGCCACTTTTGGAAGGTATTATGGGGTAAGATTGGCACAAAACTTCTCTATTCCACTTCTTGTCATCCTCAAACCGATGGACAAATCGAAGTAATAAATCGGATTCTAGGATCTTTGCTAAGAACTGTGGTAGGTAAGAATACCCGTAATTAGGAAGAATGTTTACCTTTTGTTGAGTTTGCTTATAATCGATCCATTCACTCCACAACAGGTTATTCTCCATTCGAAATAGTTTATGGTTTTAACCCACTAACTACTTTGGATCTTATTCCCTTACCTTTAGATCAGGTTGCCAGTTTAGATGGTGAAAAGAAGGCTGTTCTTGTCAAAGACATTCACGCCAAAGCCAAACTCAAGATGGAGAAAACCTATGAGGCAATCGCAAACCGAGTTAACAAGGGCCGACGACATGTCACCTTTGAACCAGGAGATTGGGTATGGGTTCACATGAGAAAAGAAAGGTTCCCGACACAAAGGAAATCCAAGCTAGACCCACGAGGCGATGGCCCATTCCAAGTTCTTGAACGAATCAATGACAATGCCTACCGCATTGATCTTCCCGGTGAGTATAACGTGAGTGCATCCTTTAATGTTTCTGACTTATCTCCTTTTGATATTTCAGATTCGAGGATGAATCCTTTTAAGGAAGGGGGAGATGATACATGCACCACATGCCCTAAAGCTAAGGATGATGAATTTACTATACCACTTGGCCCTATCACACGAGGCCGGACCAAACTTCTTAAAGACAAGCTTCAAAGCGCAGTTCAAGCATTCATCAGGAAGGGTCTAATAGCAGCAGATTTGCAACAACTTTTTGAAGGGGATCCAGTTGTTATCCGGTCGACATGTCTTATGGAGATACAACCGTATGTCTCTTATCTTTCCAACGGTTCTTGAATCGCATCAATCCGATATCGGGAACTCAAGATATGGTCATTTTACTGAAGACGGTGCATGCAGGAAATCCTATACGGGATTAATACGTTATTTTGTAAATATTACGAATTTTCAATATTTATATTGATTATTTGTAATATAATTTAATATAGTATCATTAATTATCTTTTAGGATCATATTTATTATTTTATTAGGAATTAAGGTTGGGTTAAAACAATATTTTTAGTTATTATTATTTTATTAGGAATTAGGGTTAAAATATGTTTAGTTTATTAATATTTTATTCTTTAGTTATTTAGGACCTTTAGAATTCAGCCCCTATATAAAGGAGGCTTCATTCAACTTTTTAAATCAGATTTCTTTGATCAATAATACAACAAGAGTTTGTTTTTGCAAGTGCTGATTGCCTTGTGCCTTCGAAGCTTCTTCTCCTGGAGTTCTTTCAAGTTCTTGTGAGGGAGATTAATCTTCACACTCCAATTTGCCTTTTCATCGTGACTAGGAGGGTTGGTTAGAGCCATATTATCGTGTTTGCCTTTTCATTGCGACTAGGAGGGCTCGATAGGACATTATCCATCGATTTTCCACATCCATCCACGCCATCAATCATCTTTACCGTTCACTTTCATAAGGGAGATCTTTGATTTCTTGGTTATTTTCTCTATTCTTAATTCCTTTATCTTTTGTTTATCTTATTTTAATCTTGTTTCTTTTCTTGTTTCTAGCACTAAAAGAAACCCTAAAGAATCCTAGCTATTGCCGCCACCTTCCTCATTCATTCCTTATTGTTCTTCATCGAGTCTAGAGCTTTTCTAGGTTTGATTCTTCAACAAGAGCAACGTTCATCAATCCGCCACCGCTTCCCTATCATCAGCCCCCATGTGCCTTGCAAATGATTCCATTTAGGCACCAAGATGAATGGCCATCTATCCATTCGGCCAAACACCATTACTCCTCCAATTTGGCGCCAACTTGAAGGGTTTCAAGTGCTATTCGGCCATGAGACATACCCCTACACTTCAACCGAACCAACACCTATTTATTCAAGTTATTTATGAATTAAATTATGTCATTTTAGGAAGGCACAAGACTGGCCGAATCTCCTTGTAATTATTCGGCCATGTCTCTCCATTTCCTATAAATAGGAAAGCATTCATCATTTGTAAGAAGACCATTATTTTTAATTGAAGTGAGATTATTCTCTTTCTTAAGTCCTGGTGACTTTTTATCGACTTATCAAGTATTTTATACCTGTGGCGTCAACCCCTTCCTTTTCATCTTGATACTTCTGGTTCCTAGTTCTTTATAACTAGTGGGTCAAAGTACTTCATACCACCCCTTAAAGAAGCAATATAAAGTCTGGGTCTTTGCTCTATATAGCATTGGTTCTTCTTTGAGTCTTCTTTAAGATATTATCCTCACAACCATTCCTTTGTTTCATAAACCATAACCATAGCTATATCAACCACCTTCCGCTTCCATCTCTCATTTAAACAACCCACCTATTCACCCTTACGTTTACCTCCTTAACCTTTCTATTTTTGAGCCATTCACTTTGCAGGTTGTTTTGCTTCCTTCCTAGATCCACAATCAAACGAGAAGGTAGAACAACCTTACATCAAGCGGTAATCAGAGCTTTGGTGGAAGAAGCAACGTGCAACAACAATAAAAAGAAAAATACAAAAGAAGTGCAAGTGAAGTGCAAAGTCAAAGAAATCAAGAAAAATCAGAAGAGAAATTTCCAGCACTCAAAAAGAAGAAAAGCAAAGAAAAGAAAAAAAGAAAGTTGAAGCACTCATTAATAATTCTCATCACCAAGCCAATTATATGTTTAAAGGAAATGATGAAGTATGGTAATGGAAGTATAATGAAGGTGATGGAGATGAATATGAAAAGTAGTATCTCAAAGAAGACTCAAAGAAGAACCAATGTGAACAAAGACCCAGACTTTATATTGCTTCTTTAAGGGATGGTAAACAAGGACTTTGACCCACTATCTATAAAGAGATAGGAACCAGAAGTATCAGGCTGACATAGATAGGGGTGACGCCACAAGCATAAGCTTGATAAGTCGATAAAGTTCACTTAAGAACTAAAGGGAGAAAATCTCACAAATATTTGATTAAACAAAGTGAATTGGTTTCTTTTACAAATGAATGGAAATCTATTTATAGACCTAAGAGTGCATTGTGTGAATAGAAAACATTTAATGAGTGAACCTTCATGGATGAGTGTTCATACTTTAAGTAGATACAAAGCATGGCTTAGGTGAATGAATTTTGATGAATGGATGTTCATCTTTTAATGGAATACATCCTTTGGCAGAATTCATCCCACCTTGTGTGAACTTGTTGATTTGTCTTCTATGGATGAATGTTCATGAATGTATCTTGGCTGAAATTCTTCCCCCTTGTGTGAACATGACTATTTGGCTTCTTGCATGAATATGCAGGAATGGATGAATTTAAAAGCCTTTGAATGAATACTTGAACCTCCTCACAAATGTTCTTACTCATTTTAATATTCTTTTCTCGTCCATGCATGTCTTCATTAATTCCTCCCATGCATAAGTCCTTTGAAGGAGATGAATGGTTGCAAATCCCATATTAATTTCCAGCCTGCACTGTCTTCAGTAATCTAGGAATATCTCAAGCTCCTGATATCGGATTGATGTAATTCAAAGTGATTTGGAAAGCTAATTGGTAGGGGGATTAAATGTTAAGAAGACTTAATCACCCAAAGATGCTTGGAACATGTTCAAAAATGGCGATCTCTATGAGTGACGTGAATCTGTCCAACCAACTCTTCAATTGCCTTTGGTCTTCTTAGCATCCAATGTACCTAGACAAAGTTTGTAAACAAATAATTAGATAGGAATTGAGCTATGATAATTATGAATGCATGCTTCCACCTATGTTAATAATGCAAATGAGCTAACTATGAATGCATATGCATTGAATGAGTTATATAAAGATGTGAATTAATAAGTCATGCATGAATATCATATATTATACATATAAATGACAGAATATAATATTCAAACAAAAATTAAGAATAAGATAAACATATTTGCATGACATGTAATGCATAAATGAGTAAATAAATAATAAAATAAGGTAAGACTCCCTTAGAATTAACAAGGTAGAAGGTCCATGAAGTGATCATGTGTTGAAGAAGTTTGGTCATTGTCATGATCCCATCATCCCCCCTTCTTTAGAGCGATTTGTCCTCAAATCGAAGGCTTCTGCCATTGATTAATCCATTGGTGTAAGAAAGAATAAATGAAGATCATTATGCCTATTAGGGTATGCATGAATTTCTTTGAATCCTTCAAGTAGGTAAGTCACGCCAACTTTAGTCTTTTTACCCTTCCACATTATGAATCTTGAATAGTTGGATAATGCTCGTTTCTTTTCCTTGAATTGATGATCACAATCAAGGACACTTGCACCTAAATGATTCAATGTGCTGCAAAAAAGAAATAAGTTAGAACATGAAATATCATTAACAATGTGAATGAACGTACAAGATTCATTAAGGTTCATGAATGGAATTTGGTTCGTTGAAACTTCCCTTTCATAAGGTTCATTGGATCTTGAATATGAAGTGAATGTACTTCGAATGTCAAAGAGCACATGCTTTGGAATACCAAATGTTACAACCTTTGGAATTTCAATGGACAAATGTGATTCATCAATTTGCAATGGTATGGCCTTTGGAATAACCTGCAAATCAAATGAAAGAATAGGAAGAACAGATTGATTAGTAGAAAGTAAAACTTCCTTCTCCTCACATTCTTTTCTCTCATGCTCATGTTTGTTTTGAATTCTCTCTTCAATCTCACTCTCATGTTTTACAAAAAACTCATCCTCACTCTCAATGCTCTTACTCTCATTTTCAATTACCCCAATAGATTTCTCACGCAAAATCACACTCTCATTTTCAACTCCAAATGTCTTGGTTTTCTCACGATGTTCTTCTTTGATTTGTGCATGTTCAACTCTCTCCACTCTTATTTGTTTTTCATGTAAAACTTCTCTTTCAACTTTCTTCATGGCTTTAGTTTCCTCCCATTCCTCTATACGTGACTTAAGGGTCTTTTGGCATTCATGGACTTGATTTGGGCACATTGGAACCAACGTGATCTTTCTCCCTTGGTGTTTAAATGAATACTTATTGGAGAACCCATCATAGAATGCTCGTTTATCAACCTGCCAAGGTCAACCGAAAAGAAGATGGCTTGAATTAATGGAGGCAACATCACAAAAGACTTCATCTTCATATCTCCCAATTGAAAAGGGCACAAGTACTTGCTCTATGACTTCGAACTCTTTATCTTCATTTAATCCTTGCAAAACGTATGGGCTGGGATGTTTGAATGTTGTAAGTCCCAACTTCTTGACCATGTATGTGCTTGCAATGTTTGTACAACTTCCACTATCAATGGCTACAAGACATACTTTGCCATCTTTACCGTTTACACGGCAACGAGTATGAAATGCATTCTCTCTTTGTTGAATGTTCTCTATTTCTTGGGAAGATGAAAGATCAAATAACATTGTTAGTAAAATTTTGAAATGTGAAAATTAGGACCTTACCAAATTTCACACAACAAAACCTCACGGTCACTCCAAAAAAACATTGTGATGTCACTTCACTCAAGCACTCGTGTTTCACTCGGGAATATGTCTTTGGCTTTTGTAATTCCCCTTCTGATATCACACACTCGATTAGCCTTTTTCCACTCGTTCCTCTCTTGTAAAGTTCTTAAAAGAACTAACTCGAGACCTTTCAAGTGCTATGGACTTCGGCTGAAAAATTTGTTAGTGTAGAGGAAAAAATAGAAAGGTAGAAAGATTAAATAATGAAGGGTGGTCTTATAAAAGGAAGAAAAAGAAAGAAAGGTTCACTTACTATGCAAAGATACTCACCACCTTCCTAGAAGAAACAATCAAAGGTCTTGAAGACTTCTTTAGGATCTGTTGGAATGATGATGTTGCTTGTCACCTTTGGCACCTCTTTGCATTTTGCTTTCTTTGTTTCCTTTCTTTAGTTTTTCTTCACTTGGAATAACTTGTTGATGTTGGGATTAACTTGCTGATTTTTTTTGCACTTCTCTTTTTGATTTTATTTTTATTGAATGGTAGGATGTTACTTTTGCTTGTTCTTGTTGCAATCCACCTAGCTCTGATTACCATATGATACAGTTCAACCTAGCCTCACTTGGATGGATGGTGAAGTCAAGGTTGTTCCTTTGATTGTTTCGATCTTGGAAAGAAACAAGTATCCTACACAAACAATAAAGCAAAAAAATGGTTAAATGAAAGTAATGAAATGGAAAGATAAATATGGCAGCAGAAAATATATATAAGTTGGTGATATGTTTAAAGGAAATGATGAAGTATGGTAATGGAAGTAGAATGAAGGTGACGAAGATGAATATGAAAAGTAGTATCTAAAAGAAGACTCAAAGAAGAACCAATGTTAAAGAACAAAGACCCAGACTTTATATTGCTTATTTAAGGGATGGTAAACAAGGACTTTGACCCACTATCTATAAAGAGATGGGAACCAGAAGTATTAGGGTTACATAGATAGGGGTAACACCACAAGCATAGGCTTGATAAGTCGATAAAGTTCACTTCAGAACTAAAGAGAGAAAATCTCACAAATATTTGATTAAACAAAGTGAATTGGTTTCTTTTACAAATGAATGGAAATCTATTTATAGGCCTAAGAGTGCATTGTGTGAATAGAAAACATTTAATGAGTGAACCTTCATGGATGAGTGTTCATACTTTAAGTAGATACAAAGCATGGCTTAGGTGAATGAATTTTGATGAATGGATGTTCATCTTTTAATGGAATACATCCTTTGGCCGAATTAATCCCACCTTGTGTGAACTTGTTGATTTGTCTTCTATGGATGAATGTTCATGAATGTATCTTGGCAGAAATTCTTCCCCCTTGTGTGAACATGACTATTTGGCTTCTTGCATGAATATGCATGAATGGATGAATTTAAAAGCCTTTGAATGAATCCTTGAACCTCCTCACAAATGTTCTGACTCATTTTAATATTCTTTTCTCGTCCATGCATGTCTTCATTAATTCCTCCCATGCATAAGTCCTTTGAAGGAGATGAATGGTTGCAAATCCCGTATTAATTTCTAGCCTGCACTATCTTCAGTAATCTGGGCATATCTCAAGATCCTGATATCGGATTTATGTGATTCAAAGTGCGTTGGAAAGCTAATAGGTAGGGAATTAAATGTTAAGAATACTTAATCACCCAAAGATGCTTGGAACATGTTCAAAAATGGCGATCTCTATTAGTGACGTGAATCTGTCCAACCAACTCTTCAATTGCCTTTAGTCTTCTTAGCATCCAATGTACCTAGACAAAGTTTGTAAACAAATAATTAGATAGGAATTGAGATATGATAATTATGAATGCATGCTTCCACCTATGTTAAATATGCAAATGAGCTAACTATGAATGCATATGCATTGAATGAGTTATATAAAGATGTGAATTAATAAGTCATGCATGAATATCATATATTATACATATAAATGACATAATATAATATTCAAACAAAATTAAGAATAAGATAAACATATTTGCATGACATATAATGCATAAATGAGTAAATAAATAATAAAATAAGGTAAGACTCCCTTAGAATCAACAAGGTAGAAGGTCCATGAAGTGATCATGTGATGTTATCATGTCTAGCACCAACTTTCTGCATTACATACTCACATCATTGACAATCCATCAAGCTCAATATAAGGGAGTTTTACCTTACTTTATATTATATTTACTCATTTATGCACTATATATTATTATGAGCATACATTTTCATATTAGACTATGCTTGAATTATCATAACATGTACATTCATTCATTATGTCCTATGGTTTGCATCATTGATTGATATTCATGCATATAATCTATAGTTATAATAATAATATTCATTCATTATCATATGATGCATGAGTTATTATTATAACCTATAGTTCACATCTTTATAATATGCACATTCTTATTACTTTATAATAATTCAAATACTTAGCTTATATTATGCTTTCTTTTGTAGGTGTATGTTCGGCCATATGATGGGAGCTGACTTAAAGCTAGCATTGGAGTCCAAGAGCTATGGAAACTTAACTAGGACAACTTCGGGACAGCTCAAGAACATTTTGGGACAAAGGTGCCAGTTGACCCCCGATGATATGATCTCGATTATATGTTTCGAGTCATATATGTGAATGTCCGATCGTGATTCTAGTAAAAAATCCCGTAATGATAACTTGAACTCTGAAATTACATAAATATAAACATAAGAAGGAAATGATATGAAATAATAATTGAAATGTTAGAATGAAAAGAATGAGGAAGTTGTTTGAAGGTGATGGAAGAGTGATGGTTGTTGTGGTTTGATGATAATGAAAATAGATGGTGAAGTATGAATGGCGTTGTCGTGGAAAATGGTGTTGTTGTGGCAAAGTGTGTAAGGATAAAGCGGATTGTGACCCGTTAGCTATTTGGAGCTAAGAACCAACAATATAAAAAAAAAATTGGAATCGAAATGGTAGGGTATGGAACGTGACCCACTAGCTATATATGAGCTAGGAACCAACGCTATAACAAAAGGAAATGGATGAAGACTACAAGACTATCTTGAAGCCGATAAAGTTCTACAAGAGAACAAGAATGAAAGCAACCTCTCAAAGATGTTTTATATATTGAAAATGTGTCCTACAAATGATCCCAAAGGTGTCTATTTATAGTATTTATAAGAAGCATATGAAAAGACTCAAAAGATGAAAACATTCTCATCAATTTAGCAATAAAATGCACTTGAATGCTTTGTCTTCTTATCTTCAAAGTTGGATGAATATTCTAGATCATTTTGGGGATGAATCTAGACAATTTGAAGCTGAATTTGGCCTTAATTTCGTCCAAGGGGTGGAAAACTCTTGCTATTCCATGCTGAAAATTGTCTTGATAAGTGAATTAAATCACCCTTCATTGCATGCTCCCTTGAAGAATATGAACAACCCTTGAACTTAGATGATAACAATCAGCTTTGAATGCCTTTAATAGGTGAATTAAGAGTCCTTCAATGGCTTGTCACTTGGCTGAAGTTGAAAAGACTCTCTCTTGGCTCAAACTCATCCAAATCATCCATGCATAAAATTCCCGTAACAAAATTCCATCCTGCACTGTCTTCAATAAATCAATCATATCTCAAGCTCCCGATATCAGATTAAGGTGATTCAAAAGGAGTTGGACAGCTAAGAGATAGAGGAATAATTTCCAATTGATTTCTAGAACCAAACACATCTTTATCATATCCAGAATTGGAAGACATTCTGACTGACATTCTTGCATATGATGAAACCATTTAACTTCTCTCATGCACCTAGAAACAAAGGTGAACTTTATTCAATATTTAATTGAAAACATGCATGAAACAATTAAGAGTTAATATAATAAAAGAACTAATTTGATGAATGAACTAGATGATTTAAATGCAATGCATGCTTGAATGAACAACACACTTATTAAATGCAATGAATGTTATGCAAACTTTAAATTCTCATGCATAAGCAAAGTAAAGTATTCCTCCCTTATTATTCCTTTTTCATCACGTTCCAAACGTGATGTAAACATACTCTCCATAGCTGCTTGAAATTCCTTAGCCCTTGCTCGTGTGATGGGGCCACTTGGGTACTTCTCCGGGTCTTTGCTATTGACTATCATATCAGTCCCTCCCTCTTTAAAGCGATTTGTCCCCAAATCATCACCTATATCATAAGGAGACAAGTCATTAATATTGAAGGTTGCACTGACATTAAACTCACCTGGAAGATCTAATTGATAGGCGTTGTCATTGATCTTCTTGACTATTTGGAATGGTCCATCTCCCCGAGGCAGTAATTTGGACTTTCGTTGTGCCGGAAACCTTTCTTTCCTCATGTGCAGCCACACCCAATCCCCTGGCTCAAAAGTAATTCGCTTACGACCCTTATTTGCTTGATGCTCGTATTGCTTAGTTCGTTTTTCAATGTTCTCCCTTACTTGTTGATGAAGTGATACATGCACCAGAGTCTATAATACATGCTTCTTTGGACTAATGTTTCTAATCGAACCTATTAGAAGAACAAAGTCTCGAAGATTCAAAGCATATCTATTCGGTAAGCATAATGTGAATGAATTATTAAACTATTCTAATTTTGCTCCCTTTAATGTTTTAGATTCGAGGTCAAATATTTTTGAAGAAAGGGAGGATGATACATGCATCACAAGGCTCACATCAAAGGAAGAAGTAATAACTCTTCCAAATGATCCACTCGTCCAAGCTTTGGAAAAGAAGATCAGAACAGTAGCAGACTTGAGACGACTTTTTGAATGGGATCCTGATCTTATTTGGTCAACATATCTTCTGGAGATACAACCGTGTTTCTCTTATCTTTCCAACGGTTCTTGAATCGTATCAATCCGATATCGGGAACTCAAGATATGACCATTTTACTGAAGACGGTGCATGTAGAAAATCCTATACGGGATTTTGTAAATATTACGATCAATTGGTATCAGATTTGGGCCGATTCTTGGAGAGAAACAAGCAATCTTGCTTGTTCTTACACACAAAACCGTCAAGGTACCCCCAACGGAGCTAGTTCACAAACGATTCAGCGTTTCAGGTTCTTTTTATTTAATTTTAATTTAGATTTAAATCCTTCTTGTTAGTTTGCTATTTTTTTTCCAAAAAAACAAAAAAACAAAACAAAAAAAAGGCAAAAAAAAGGCAAAAAAAACCAAAATTTCAAAAAAATTTCAAATGAAAGTATTTAGGGCTGATTTTATCCATATATTATATTCATTCTAAGAGTAATCCCCAGTCCAAATTTCACCCCAATCGGAGTTCATTGGAGCCTTCAAATACATCATTCAAGTTTCATCGGCAGATTCGGTTTAGAATCTTGTCGAATTTCTTGAAAATTTTACAGGAATAATTTCGTATTGAAAATTTCCAGATTGAAACTTCATATATTTGAGATCATTCACACAAAATATCAGAAATTTTGTAGATCAAGAACAACTTCGAAAAAAGTGATCAAGAAAAATAGATTGTTTGAGGACTCACCGTTCAACAGAGTCTACTGGATACTACTGAAGGTATTTGGTTCTGAAATTTTACAGGTGGTTTCTTGACGCATCGAAAGACATTCAAGAAATTTTTAAGAATTTTTGGACACCGGTAACCCCCTCAAAAACGTTTCTCAAGTTGATCCAGCGTTTTCTAGGTTTTCTGGTTTGGTCCCTTTTTCTTTGACTCTTAGTGCTTTAGGTTCTTTTTTTTTCCTTGTTATTGTTCTTTTGCATTATCTAACACATTATCTTCTTTGTGTTAGTAGGACTAAAGAGTTTGCATACTTCTTCCTTCTTTGCATTCTCGTTCTCTTGGAGTCTAACCTTTGTTTGGCCTCTTAGAGCTTTTAGGTTTTTCTTATCGCCTTTGCTAGTAATCAAACTCCGATACGAACTGTGGAAGACAACTTGGTAAATTTAGTTTTAAAGAGTACAAGATCGGCTTACTTGCCTCTCGTTGTGTTACTTTCTTGGAGTGACTTGTGAGGTTTCTTGCTTTGTTGAAATTATTTTATTTTATTCTACTTTAAAATCTTCTTTTGAGTGTTATGATTTCAGAATGGGCGACACTAACAACAAGACACTTACGGCTATCTTAGCCACACTTGCCCGACTCACGACTCAAGTTGAAAGATTTGATGAAATCGTGAGAGAATGACAAGAACCACAACTGGATCTACTAAACCAGAATCCAAGACCAAACAATGCTGAACTTTTGGTACTCGAGAAAGAACAACCACGTTTCCAAGCACCCAAACTCTTTACAAAACCAAAGTTCATGATCCCGTCTTTCAAAGAAGACAACGATCCAGACAGGTACATCGAATGGGAAGGAAAAGTTGATCTCATGTTCACATACCATGACTGCCCCCAAGCTAAACAAGTTCACCGCATCACCATACAATTTGAAGGATATGCTCGAACTTGGTGGATTTAAACAAGGAAAAAGATCCAGAACTTCCAAATTCCAACAATCACTTCTTGGACAGACCTCAAACAAACCATGAGGAACCGATTTCTACCGACACATTATACAGGAGAAGTTAAACAATGACTACACTGACTTCGACAAGGTAGAAGTTCAGTTGAAGATTACTACAAGGAGATGCAGTCCTTACTCAATAGGGCTAACATAACTGAAGAAAAAGAGGACACCATGTCAAGATTCGTCATTGGCTTAAACTCAAACATCACCGATCTTCTTGATCTACAAGGGTACGAAAACCTTGAAGATATACTAAAGAAAGCAATGACAATCGAAGCACAAATCCAAAGGAGATCTCGAATCAGTGAACATTACCAAGGTACTTCATCCTCTTACCAAGGTAATCCTTCAAATCCTTCCTCATCTTCTACTCCATCTTCTCTGATAAAGCCAAGAGATGACAAACCTAACAAGGAGAAAGAACGACCAGCAAAGAATGACACACTTCCAGTCCCTAAAGATCAAATGATAATTTGTGAGGAGGTAGGGAAAGCAAAAAAAGAAAAAGCTGAGAAAGAGGCAAAAGAGAAAGAGGTCACTAGTCACAAAAGCCAAAAGAATAATGACCCATGGGAGGTGAGTGAACCTAATTGTGAGAAGACAAGAGTGGCTCAAAATCTATGTGTGAGCACAAAAGAATTGAGAGAGAATATTCTTTACAAACAGCCTTCCATCCTTGTTCGCTTTAGAGAATCAATTGTTTCGATTTCTAACATTAACAAGGATTTGCCTAGTGTGTTTTCATCTTTGTTACAGGCTTTTCGAGAAGAATTAGGTGATCCGCCTGACGGATTACCACTGGAAAAAGGAAAACAATACCAAACCAATCTAATTCAAGGTTCCATCATACCTCGTCAAACATACAATCTCGAAGAAACCAAAGAGTTATATTTGTTACAAAAAGGCTACATCCATGAAAGCCTTAGTCGTAACGTCATCTTAATGACGAAACATGACTTGAACAACTCCACATGCTTTATAGTTCATGCACAGGGAATCCATGTAAATGATGAGAAAGTAAAAGCAACACGAGACTGGCCCACACCATCTTCCATCGCCAAGAGTTGTCGAATAGTGCTAGGTGACCCTCCTGATGGGTTACCACTTGAAAGCCCTAATCACTATGCCATACCAATGAAGAGTCACGATTTACGAGAGTCCAAAGGTAAGTATTTTATTACTCATTTTAATGACATTGTAATGTACTTCTTCTCCTTCTTACAAGGTAAGGCTCGTGAAGTTGTCATCCATACTAAACACAACTGCTTTAAGTGCGTAACATACCGAGGTAAGCAAAACAAAGTAGACGATACACTACCACGAAGGTATACTCTTACCTATCAAACTCATACTACTATTCCGAGAATTGAACATATCAAAGATGTATATCACGATAACTCGGATATTTCTGATATTTCTACCCATACATTTAAAAGTGCTTTTAATGAGCTTTATCTTGTATATGAGTTTCCTTGCCAACTAAACAGGTTATACAGTCCACAAATCTCCTCCTGGGAATCATTAATTCATGAACCACACTTAGGATACTTAAGGGATTATGTTAACAAACCAGTTGACATGGTTTTTAAACACTCATTCTCGCCACACACGAATAAAACCATGGAGAAATTATCTGAAATAATCATACAGAAAGCCAACAGTGACCGGCGCCATGTTGAAATTCAACCAAAACATCAGATTACAAGACTTGTATGCAAAAGAGGATTTCAAGACTACAAGAAATCAGTTCCTACAAAGAAGAAACCTCGACTAAAACGCATAAAGACACATCACATTGATCCTGGTAAATGTTTCACAAGTTTTTATTTCAACACATCTAATTCTCTTTCTTTTGGATTTTCAGATTCGAGGACGAATCCTTTTGAGGAGTGGGGGAATGATACATGCACCAGAGTCCATAATACATGCTTCTTTGGACTAATGTTTCTACTCGAACCTATTAGAAGAACAAAGTCTCGAAGATTCAAAGCATATCTATTCGGTAAGCATAATGTGAATGAATTATTAAACTATTCTAATGTTGCTCCCTTTAATGTTTCAGATTCGAGGTTGAATCTTTTTGAAGAAAGGGAGGATGATACATGCATCACAAGGTTCACATCAAAGGAAGAAGTAATAACTCTTCCAAATGATCCACTCGTCCAAGCTTTGGAAAAGAAGATTAGAACCGCAGCAGACTTGAGACGACTTTTTTAATGGGATCCTGATCTTATTTCGTCGACATGTCTTCTGTATATACAACCGTCTGTCTCTTATCTTTCCAACGGTTCTTGAATCGCATCAATCCGATATCGGTAACTCAAGATATGGTCATTTTACTGAAGACGGTGCATGCAGGAAATCCTATACGGGATTAATACGTTATTTTGTAAATATTACGAATTTTCAATATTTATATTGCTTATTTGTAATATAACTTAATATAGGATGATGCATTATCTTTTAGAATTAGATTTATTATTTTATTAGGAATTAAGGTTGGGTTAAAATATTATCTTTAGTTATTATTATTTTATTAGGAATTAGAGTTAATATATGTTTAGTTTATTATTATTTTATTTATTAGTTATTTAGGACCTTTAGAACTCAGTCCCTATATAAAGGAGGCTTCATTCAACTTTGTAATTAAGATTTCTTTGATCAATAATACAACAAGAGTTTGTTTTTGCAAGTGCTGATTGAATTGTGCCTTCGAAGCTTCTTCTCCTGGAGTTCTTTCAAGTTCTTGTGAGGGAGATTAATCTTCACACTCCAATTTGCCTTTTCATCGTGACTAGGAGGGTTGGTTAGAGCCGTATTATCATGTTTGCCTTTTCATTGCGACTAGGAGGACTCGATAGGACACTTATCAATCTATTTTCCACAAATCCATCTTCACCATCATCATCTTTACCGTTCACCTTCAAAAGGGAGATCTTCTGATTTCTTTATTATCTTATTTCATCTTCCGTTTATTTATCTTTTGTTTATTTTATTCTAATCTTATTTCCTTGTTTCCAGCACTTAAAGAAACCCCAAAGAACCCTAGCTATTGCCGCCACCTTCCCATATTCATCCCCTTTGTTCTTCATCGAGTCTCGAGCTTTTCTAGGTTTGATTCCTCAACAAGAGCAACGTTCACCAATCCGCCACCGCTTCCCTATCAATTGGTATCAAATGATACATGTACCAGAGTCCATAATACATTCTTTTTTGGACTAATGTTTCTACACGAACCTATTAGAAGAACAAAGTCTCGAAGATTCAAAGCATATCTATTCGGTAAGCATAATGTGAATGAATTATTAAACTATTCTAATTTTGCTCCCTTTAATGTTTCAGATTCGAGGTCGAATCTTTTTGAAGAAAGGGAGGATGATACATGCATCACAAGGCTCACATCAAAGGAAGAAGTAATAACTCTTCCAAATGATCCACTCATCCAAGCTTTGGAAAAGAATATCAGAACAGTAGCAGACTTGAGACGACTTTTTGAATGGGATCCTGATATTATTTGGTCAACATATCTTCTAAAGACACAACCTTCTATCTCTTATCTTTCCAACGGTTCTTTAATCGTATCAATACGATATGGGGAACTCAAGATATGGCCATTTTACTGAAGACGGTGCATGCAGAAAATCCTATACGGGATTAATACGGGATTTTGTAAATATTACGAATTTTCAATATTTTTATTGATTATTTGTAATATAAATATATGATGATGCATTATCTTTTAGGATTAGATTTATTTTTTTATTAGGAATTAAGGTTGGGTTAAAATATTATCTTTAGTCATTCTACTTTGTAAATAAGATTTCTTTGATTAATAATACAACGAGAGTTCATTTTTGCAAGTGCTAATTGCCTTGTGCCTTCGAAGCTTCTTCTCCTGGAGTTCTTTCAAGTTCTTGTGAGGGAGATTAATCTTCACACACCAATTTGCCTTTTCATCACGACTAGGAGGGTTGGTTAGAGCCGTATTATCGTGTTTGCCTTTTCATTGCGACTAGGAGGGCTCGATAGGACACTTATCCATCTATTTTTCCACAAATCCATCCGCACCATCAATCATCTTTACCGTTCACCTTCATAAGGGAGATCTTTTGATTTCTTTATTATCTTATTTTATTTGCAATTCATTTATCTTTTGTTTATTTTGTTTTAATCTTATTTTTATATTGATTCCAGTACATAAAAGAAACCCTAAATAATCCTAGCGACTGTCGCCACCTTCCATATTCATCACCTTTGTTCTTCATCGAGTCTAGAGCTTTCTAGGTTTGATTCTTCAACAAGAGCAACGTTCATCATTCCGCCACCGCTTCCCTATCAATTGGTATCAGATTTGGGCCGATTCTTGGAAAGAAACAAGCAATCTTGCTTGTTCTTGGACACAAAACCGTCAAGGTACCCCAACGGAGCTAGTTCTCAAAAGATTCAGCGTTTCAGGTTCTTTTTATTTTATTTTTAATTTAGATTTAAATCCTTCTTGTTAGTTTGCTATTTTTTTTCAAAAAAACAAAAAAAGGCAAACAAAACAAAAAAAAGCTAAAATTTCAAAAAAATTGCAAACGAAGGTATTTAGGGCTGATTTTATCCATATATCATATTCATTCTAAGATTAATCCCCAGTCCAAATTTCACCCCAATCGGAGTTCATTGGAGCCTTCAAATACATCATTCAAGTTTCATCGGCAGATTCGGTTTAGAATCTTGTCGAATTTCTTGAAAATTTTACAGGAGGAATTTCGTGGTGAAAATTTCCAGATTGAAAATTAATATATTGAAGATCATTCAAACAAAAAATAAGAATTTTTGGAGGTTAACAACACCTTCGAACAAAGCGATCAAGAAAAACCTAAAAGTTCTAAGAGGCCAAACAAGGGTTAGACTCCAAGAGAACGAGAATGCAAAGAAGGAAGAAGTAGGCAAACTCTTTAGTCCTACTAACACAATGAAGATAATGTGTTAGATAATACAAAAGAACAATAACAAGGAAAAACAAAAGAACCTAAAGCACTAAGAGTCAAAGAAAAAAAAGAACCAACCCAGAAACCTGGAAAACGCTGGATCAATTTGAGCAACGTTTTTTAGGGGGTTACCGGTGTCATAAAATTCTGGAAAAATTCTTGAATGTCTTTTGATGCGTCAAGAAACCACCTGTAAAATTTCAGAACCAAATACCTTCAGTAGTATCCATTAGACTCTGTTGAACGGTGAGTCCTCAAACAATCTCATGTTGTCTTGATTCCAGCACATAAAAGAAACCCTAAACAATCCTAGCGACTGCCGCCATCTTCCCATATTCATCACATTTGTTCTTCATCGAGTCTAGAGCTTTCTAGATTTGATTCTTCAACAAGAGCAACGTTCATCAATCCGCCACCGCTTCCCTATCAATTGGTATCAGATTTGGGCCGATTCTTGGAGAGAAACAAGCAATCTTGCTTGTTCTTGCACACAAAACCGTCAAGGTACCCCAACGGAGCTAGTTCACAAACGATTCAGCGTTTCAGGTTCTTTTTATTTAATTTTAATTTAGATTTAAATCCTTTTTGTTAGTTTGCTATTTTTTTTCAAAAAAACAAAAAAAAGGCAAAAAAACAAAGGCAAAAAAAAAGGGCCAAAAAAGCCAAAATTTCAAAAAATTGCAAACGAAGGTATTTAGGGATTATTTTATCCATATATTATATTCATTCTAATAGTAATCCCCAGTCCAAATTTCACCCCAATCGGAGTTCATTGGAGCCTTCAAATATATCATTCAAGTTTCATCGGCAGATTCGGTATAGAATCTTGTCGAATTTCTTGAAAAATTTTCAGGTGGAATTTCGTGGTGAAAATTTCCATATTGAAACTTCATATATTTGAGATCATTCACACAAAATATCAGAATTTTTGGAGATCAATAACAACTTCGAAAAAGTGATCAAGAAAAACAGATTGTTTGAGAACTCACCGTTCAACAGAGTCTACTGGATACTACTGAAGGTATTTGGTTCTGGAATTTTACAGGTGGTTTCTTGACGCATAGAAAGACATTCAAGAAATTTTTAAGAATTTTTGGACACCGGTAACCCCCTCAAAAACGTTGCTCAAGTTGATCCAGCGTTTTCTAGGTTTTCTGGTTTGGTCCCTTTTTCTTTGACTCTTAGTGCTTTAGGTTCTTTTGTTTTTCCCTGTTATTTTTCTTTTGCATTATCTAACACATTATCTTCCTTGTGTTAGTAGGACTAAAGAGTTTGCATACTTCTTCCTTCTTTGCATTCTCGTTCTCTTGGAGTCTAACCTTTGTTTGGCCTCTTAGAGCTTTTAGGTTTTTCTTATCGCCTTTGCTAGTAATCAAACTCCGATACGAACTGTGAAAGACTACTTGGTAAAGTGAGTTTTAAAGAGTACAAGATCGGCTTACTTGCCTCTCGTTGTGTTACTTTCTTGGACTGACTTGTGAGGTTTCTTGCTTTGTTGAATTTTCTTTCTTTTATTTTTATTTTACTTTAAAATTTTCTTTTGAGTGTTATGATTTCAGAATGGGCGACACTAACAACAAGACACTTACGGCTATCTTAGCCACACTTGCACGACTCACAACTCAAGTTGAAAGATTTGATGAAATCGTGAGAGAACGACAAGAACCACAACTGGATCTACCAAACCAGAATCCAAGGCCAAACAATGCTAAACTTTTGGCCCCCAGGCGAGCACAACCACGTTTTCAAACACCCGAACTCTTTGCAAAACCAAAGTTCACGATCCCGTCTTTTAAAGGAGACTACGACCCAGACAAGTACATCGAATGGGAAGGAAAAGTTGATCTCATGTTTGCATACCATGACTGCCCCCAAGCTAAACAAGTTCACCTCATCACCATACAATTTGAAGGATATGCTCGAACTTGGTGGATGCAAACAAGGAAAAAGATCCAAAACTTCCAAATTCCAACAATCACTTCTTGGACTGACCTCAAACAAACCATGAGGAAGCGATTTCTACCGACACATTATACAAGAGAAGTTAAACTACGACTACACCAACTTCGACAAGGTAGAAGTTCAGTTGAAGACTACTACAAGGAGATGCAGTCCTTACTCAATAGGGCTAACATAACTGAAAAAGAAGAGGTCACCGTGTCAAGATTCGTAGTTGGCTTGAACTCAAACATCACTGATCTTCTTGACCTCCATGGGTACGAAAACCTTGAAGATACACTAAAGAAAGCAATGACAATCGAAGCACAAATCCAGAGGAGATTTCGAGAACATTACCAAGGTACTTCATCCTCTTACCAAGGTAATCATTCAAATCCTTCCTCATCTTTTACTCCATCTTCTCTGAAAAAGCCAAGAGATGACAAACCTGACAAGGAGAAAGAACGACCAGCAAAGAATGACACACTTCCAGCCCCTAAAGATCAAATTTGTGAGGAGGTAAGGAAATCAAAAAAAGAAAAAGTTGAGAAAGAGGCAAAAGAAAAAGAGGTCACTAGTTACAAAAGCCAAAAGCATAATGACCCATGGGAGGTGAGTGAACCTAATTGTGAGAAGAAAAGAGTGACTCAAAATCTATGTGTGAGCACAAAAGAATTGAGAGAGAACCTTCTTTACAAATAGCCTTTCATCCTTGTTCGCTTTAGAGAATCAATTGTTTCGATTTCTAACATTAACAAGGATTTGCCTAGTGTGTTTTCATCTTTGTTACAGGATTTTCGAGAAGTGTTAGGTGATCCACCTGACGGATTACCACTGGAAAAAGGAAAACAACACCAAACCAATCTAATTCAAGGTTCCATCATACCTCATCAAACATACAATCTCGAAGAAACCAAAGAGTTACATTTGTTACAAAAAGGATACATCCATGAAAGCCTTAGTCGTAACGTCATCTTAATGACGAAACATGACTTGAACAACTCCACATGCTTTATAGTTCGTGCACATGGAATCCATGTAAATGATGAGAAAGTAAAAGCAACACGAGACTGGCCCACACCATCTTCCATCGCCAAGAGTTGTCGAATAGTGTTAGGTGACCCTCCTGACGGGTTACCAACTGAAAGCCCTAATCACTATGTCATATTAATGAAGAGTCACGATTTACGAGAGTCCAAAGGTAAGTATTTTATTATTCATTTTAATGACATTGTAACGTACTTCTTCTCCTTCTTACAAGGTAAGGCTCGTGAAGTTGTCATCCATACTAAACACAACTCCTTTAAGTGCGTAACATACCGAGGTAAGCAAAACACAGTAGACGATACACTACCACGAAGGTATACTCTTACCTATCAAACTCATATTACTATTCCGAGAATTGAACATATCAAAGATGTATATCACGATAACTCGGATATTTCTGATATTTCTACCCATACTTTTAAAAGTGCTTTTAATGAGCTTTATCTTGTATATGAGTTTCCTTGCCAACTAAACAGGTTCTACAGTCCATAAATATCCTCCTGGGAATCATTAATTCATGAACCACACTTAGAAGACTTAAGGGATTACTTTAACAAACCAGTTGACATGGTTTTTAAACACTCATTCTCACCACACACGAATAAAACCATGGTGAAATTATCTGAAATAATCATACAGAAAGCCAACAGTGGCCGGCGCCATGTTGAATTTCAACCAAAACATCATATTGCAAGACTTGTATGGAAAAGAGGATTTCAAGACTACAAGAAATCAGTTCCTACAAAGAAGAAACCTCGACTAAAATGCATAAAGACACATCACATTGATCCTGGTAAATGTTTCACAAGTTTTTATTTCAGCACATCTAATTCTCTTTCTTTTGGATTTTTAGATTCGAGGATGAATCCTTTTGAGGAGTGGGGGAATGATACATGCACCAGAGTCCATAATACATGCTTCTTTGGACTAATGTTTCTACTCGAACCTATTAGAAGAACAAAGTCTCGAAGATTCAAAGCATATCTATTCGGTAAGCATAATGTGAATGAGTTATTAAACTATTCTAATTTTGCTCCCTTTAATGTTTCAGATTCGAGTCGAATCTTTTTGAAGAAAGGGAGGATGATACATGCATCACAAGGCTCACATCAAAGGAAGAAGTAATAACTCTTCCAAATGATCCACTCGTCCAAGCTTTGGAAAAGAAGATCAGAACCGCAGCATACTTGCGACGACTTTTTGAATGGGATCCTGATCTTATTTGGTCGACATGTCTTCTGGAGATACAACCGTCTGTCTCTTATCTTTCCAACGGTTCTTGAATCGCATCAATCCGATATCGGGAACTCAAGATATGGTCATTTTACTGAAGACGGTGCATGCAGGAAATCCTATACGGGATTAATACGTTATTTTGTAAATATTACGAATTTTCAATATTTATATTGCTTATTTGTAATATAACTTAATATAGGATGATGCATTATCTTTTAGGATTAGGTTTATTATTTTATTAGGAATTAAGGTTGGGTTAAAATATTATCTTTAGTTATTATTATTTTATTAGGAATTAGAGTTAATATATGTTTAGTTTATTATTATTTTATTTATTAGTTATTTAGGACCTTTAGAACTCAGTCCCTATATAAAGGAGGCTTCATTCAACTTTGTAATTAAGATTTCTTTGATCAATAATACAACAAGAGTTTGTTTTTGCAAGTGCTGATTGCCTTGTGCCTTCGAAGCTTCTTCTCCTGGAGTTCTTTCAAGTTCTTGTGAGGGAGATTAATCTTCACACTCCAATTTGCCTTTTCATCGTGACTAGGAGGGTTGGTTAGAGTTGTATTATCGTGTTTGCCTTTTCATTGCGACTAGGAGGGCTCGATAGGACACTTATCCATCTATTTTTCCATAAATCCATCCGCACCATCAATCATCTTTACCGTTCACCTTTATAAGGGAGATCTTTTGATTTCTTTATTATCTTATTTCATCTTTCATTTATTTATCTTTTGTTTATTTTATTTTAATCGTGTTGTCTTGATTCCAGCACATAAAAGAAACCCTAAACAATCCTAGCGACTGCCGCCATCTTCCCATATTCATCACCTTTGTTCTTCATCGAGTCTAGAGCTTTCTAGGTTTGATTCTTCAACAAGAGCAACGTTCATCAATCCGCCACCGCTTCCCTATCATGAAGCTTCTTAACAAACTCAGCTTTGTTAAGTCTATCTTTATTCACAATTTGATCAGCAGGTAATGGTAACAAGTCTATCGGTGTTAATGGATTAAACCCATACACCACTTCGAAAGGCGTACGCCCCGTAGTAGTATGGATTGAACGATTGTATGCAAACTCCACATGTGGTAAACTCTCCTCCCATGTTCTCAAATTCTTCCGAATGATAGATCGAAGTAACATGGAAAGTACTCGATTCACCACTTCAGTTTGACCATCCGTTTGAGGGTGGCAAGTGGTGGAGAATAGTAACTTAGTACCAATCTTACTCCATAGGGCTCTCCAAAAGTGGCTTAAGAACTTCACATCCCGATCAGACACAATAGTTCTTAGTATACCATGTAGCCTTAAAATTTCCCTAGAAAACAAAGTAGCAATATGTGAGGCATCATTAGTTTTGTCACAGGGAATGAAATGAGCCATTTTGGAAAATTTATCAACAACTTCAAAGATAGAGTCTTTGTTGTTCTTTCTGCGAGGAAGCCCTAACACAAAATCCATTGAAATATCCATCCATGGTGCTTCCGGTATGGGTAGTGGTGTGTAAAGTCCATGTGGCATGACTTTAGATTTGGCCTTCTTGCAAGTAATGCAACGCTCACATAACCTCTCCACATCTCGTTTCATTTTGGGCCAATATAAATGTTCTTGAAGTATAGCCAAAGTCTTTGCTATCCCAAAATGTCCCATTAATCCTCCTCCATGGGCTTCCTTAGTGAGCAATTCTCGCATGGAACCTTGAGGGATGCATAATCTCCCTTCCTTGAATAGAAAACCATCATGCTTAAAGTATTTATCAATCGTCCCTTTCTCACAAGCTTTATAAATTTCCCCAAAATCAGAGTCAGAAACATATAAGTCTTTAATAAAAGTAAAACCCAACAACTTAGATTCCAAAGTGTTTAAAAGAACATACCTTCGTGACAATGCATCAGCAACTATATTCTCCTTACCTTTCTTGTACTTGATAACATATGGAAAAGTTTCAAGAAACTCTACCCATTTGGCATGCCTTTTGTTGAGTTTATGCTGCCCCCGAATATGTTTCAACGCCTCATGATCAGTGTGAATGATGAACTCCTTAGGCCAAAGGTAGTGTTGCCATGTTTCCATTGTCCTCACAAGAGCATACATCACTTTGTCGTAGGTAGGATAGTTAACCGTAGCTCCACTTAATTTCTCACTAAAATAGGCTATAGGACGTCCACCTTGAGACAAGACTGCTCCAATTCCTACACCTGATGCATCACATTCAATTTCAAAAGTTAAATTAAAATCAGGTAGAGCAAGTAAAGGGGCATGTATTAAACAATCTTTAATTCTATTAAAGGACTTCTCTTGATCTTCCCCCAAAAAAATTTAGAATTCTTCTTAATAACACTTGTAAGTGGGGTGGCTATGGTGCTGAAGTTTGGAACGAATCTCCGATAAAAACTTGCAAGTCCATGGAAGCTCCTAACTTGAGAAATGCTTGTTGGTCGTGGCCACTCTTCAATGGCTTTAACCTTCTCTTTGTCAACCTCCAAACCTTCAGAACTCACAACGAAACCTAGGAAAACAACCCTGTCAGTACAAAATATACATTTTTGTAAATTAGTAAACAATTTTTCCTTCCTCAAAACAAGTAAAACTGACCTCAAATGTTGAACATGTTCTTCCATGGTTTTACTATATATTAGAATGTCATCAAAATAAACCACACAAAACTTACCCAAGAATGGCCTAAGAACATGATTCATTAACCTCATAAATGTGCTTGGTGCATTAGTTAAGCCAAAAGGCATAACCAACCACTCATAAAGACCTTGCTTCGTTTTGAATGTTGTTTTCCACTCATCACCTTCCCGCATTCGTATTTGGTGGTAACCACTCTTAAGATCAATCTTGGAAAAGAGGTTAGAACCGCTAAGCTCATCTAATATGTCATCTAAGCGAGGAATAGGGTGACGATACTTTACCGTAATTTTGTTTACCGCTCGACAATCCACACACATGCGCCAAGTTCCATCCTTCTTTGGCACAAGTAGAACCGGCACGGCGCATGGGCTAAGGCTTTCCCTCACGTAGCCTTTTTCCATCAACTCAGATACTTGCCTTTGCAATTCCTTAGTTTGTTCGGGGTTGCTTCAGTATGTTGGTCGGTTTGGAATGACGGCACCAGGAACAAAGTCTATTTGATGTTCTATGCCATGAATAGGTGGCAACCCACTTGGTATTTCTTCTGGAAAAGGTCATCAAACTCCTGCAATAAAGACAAAACAAAAGCAAGCAAATTTTGATCAAGGTAGTTAGTGTTAAAAAAAATTTCCTTGTACATGAGTACAAGTGCTTCCTTTGCTGTCATTAAACACTTTTTCAACTCTCTCTCTTTAGAAAGAATGATAATTTTCCTTCCCTCATTTTGATCACACTCTTTTGCTTTTACCTCCATTTTGGTCTCTCTCTCTTTGGCTTTTTCAAATTTTCCTCTCAATTAAATTTGGTCTTCATGTATTTGCTTTGGTGAAAGTGGAGCTAAAGTGATCTTCCTTGCCTCATGGGTGAATGTATACCGATTGGTATAACCGTCATGGATCACTCGCCTATCAAATTGCCAAGGCCTTTCAAGTAGTAAATGGCTTGCGTGCATTGGTACAACATCACATAACACCCTGTCTTTGTACTTCCCTATGGAGAAAGCAATTCGAACTTGCTTGGTCACCTTGAGTTCTCCTCTATCGTTGAGCCATTACAGTTTATAAGGTTGTGGATGCTTTGTTGTTTCCAAGCCAAGTGTATCTACCATTAAGGTACTAGCAACATTAGTGCAACTACCTCCATCAATAATAACAAAGCATACCTTTCCTCCAACGTGGCAGCGAGTATGGAAGATATTTTCACGTTGTTCATCTCCTCCATTGGATTGCACGTTTAGACTCCTTTTGACAACAAGGACCTCTCATTCCACGGCATGCTCTAATTCTTCCATATCAATGGTAGTATCTTCATTCTCATCCTCTTCTTGTTCCGATTCAACTTCTCCATCATCTCGAAGAAGCATGGTGTTGCGATTTGGACATTGGCTTGCAATGTGTCCACGCCCCAAACACTTAAAACATTGTATGTCACGAGAACGATTTAGAGTGGCGGCAGTCTTACCCTTGCTGGTTTCGGCAATGGACTTACTTCCTTTGGGCGGTCCTCCTCTTTCGTGGGATGGCAATGGAGGAGTCTTCTTGTATGAACTTTGCCCCCATTTTAAAGTTGCACTCCCATAAGATCGTGTGGCACCCTTCCTTTTGAGTTGTTTTTCCACCTTTATGGCCATATGCACCATGTCTTCCATCTCCATATAATATTGCAACTCAACCACGTTCGCAATGTCTAGATTAAGTCCCGCTAGGAATCTTACCATTGTGGCTTCTCGATCCTCATCGATGTTGGCTCAAATCATGGCCACCTCCTTCTCTTTGTGATAATCTTCAACACTTCGGTTACCTTGTGAAAGGTTTTGAAGACGGTTGAATAACTCCCGATGGTAGTGGGTTGGAATGAATCGCCTTCGCATCACTGCTTTCATTTCATCCCATGTAGTGATAGGATGTTCTCTATTGCGTCTCCTACTTGATGTCAATTGATCCCACCATATTAGTGCATAATCCATAAACTCAAGGGCAGCGAGTTTTACCTTCTTGAGTTTGGAATAATCATGGCACCCAAAGATGTGCTCTACCTTCTTTTCCCATGCTAAGTAAGCCTCGAGATCCGTCTTGCCTTGGAATGGTGGAATGGAAATCTTGATATTAACAAGATTATCATCCATTAATGGACGAAACCTTTGGGGCCTTATAACTCGATTTCCCATTCTTTGTTGTGATGCATGATCTTCTTCTGGTCTTTCCGCTTCTTCATTTCCTCCTTGATTGACATGTTCTTGCTCTCGAAATCCTTGAGTATGCTCTTCTTCAATATGGTCAATACGTTCATGGAGAGGTTCAAACTCTTCCCTCAAAATCCTAGTCAATTCACGCACCATGGCTTGCATTTGTAGGTTTGGTTCAACGGTACCTGTAACTTGAGAATTGTCTCTCGAATGATGAGACATAATTAGTAATAAAACAATAATCTCACACAACAAAAAAAACCTCACCAAACACTCCAAGAAAAGTCACTCCCACTCGTGTTTCACTCGGGATGGCTTTTACCCTTAATGATCACTTTTGCGTTTTACCACTCATGCTTTGATTTCAAGTCCTTTTGGGAACTTTCTCAAGGCTTACAAGGTCTAGTGTACTTCGGCTGAAACAATTATGGTTTGGTAGTAACGATAGTGAAAAGAAATTGGCTACAAGGAAAAGAGATGGTAAGCAAAGGTAACAAAAATTGAACAATTGAATATAAAGATGAAGTAAATATATTTTTTTTCTTTAAAGATGAAAAGAATTACTCCCTCCCTCTTTAAACTTTTTTTTTTCTTTTTGACTTCTTTTTTATTTTGTACTGACCGGAAGAGAGGAAAATGATACGCTTACTGAATCGACTAGCTCTGATACCAAATGATATAATCGCGATTATATGTTTCGAGTCATATATGTTAATGTCCGATCGTGATTCTAGTAAAAAACCCCGTAATGATAGCTTGAACTCTGAAATTACATAAATATAAACATAAGAAGGAAATGATATGAAATAATAATTGAAATGATGGAATGAAAAGAATGAGGAAGTTGTTTGAAGGTGATGGAAGAGTGATGGTTATTGTGGTTTGATGATAATGAAAATAGATGGTGAAGTATGAATGGCGTTGACGTGGCAAATGGTGTTGTTGTGGCAAAGTGTGTAAGGATAAAGTGGATTGTGGCCCGTTAGCTATTTGGAGCTAAGAACCAACAATATAAAAAAAATTGGAATTTAAATGGTAGGGTATGGAACGTGACCCACTAGCTATATAGGAGCTAGGAACCAACGCTATAACAAAAGGAAATGGATGAAGACTACAAGACTATCTTGAAGCCGATAAAGTTCTACAAGAGAACAAGAATGAAAGCAACCTCTCAAAGATGTTTTATATATTCAAAATGTGTCCTACAAATGATCCCAAAGGTGTCTATTTATAGTATTTCTAAGAAGCATATGAAAAGACTCAAAAGATGAAAACATTCTCATCAATTTAGCAATAAAATGCACTTGAATGCTTTGTCTTCTTATCTTCAAAGTTGGATGAATATTCTAGATCATTTTGGGGATGAATCTAGACAATTTGAAGCTTAATTTGGCCTTAATTTCGTCCAAGGGGTGGAAGACTCTTGCTATTCCATGCTGAAAATTGTCTTGATAAGTGAATTAAATCACCCTTCATTGCATGCTCCCTTGAAGAATATGAACAGCCCTTGAACTTAGATGATAACAATCAGCTTTGAATGCCTTTAATAGGTGTATTAAGAGTCCTTCAATGGCTTGTCACTTGGCTGAAGTTGAAAAGACTCTCCCTTGGCTCAAACTCATCCAAATCATCCATGCATAAAATTCCCGTAACAAAATTCCAGCCTGCACTGTCTTCAATAAATCGATCATATCTCAAGCTCCCGATATCGGATTAAGGTGATTAAAAAGGCGTTGAAAAGCTAAGAGATAGAGGAGTAATTTCTAATTTATTTATAGAACCAAACATATCTGTATCACTTCCAGAATTGGAAGACATTCTGACTGACATTCTTGCATATGATGAAACCATTTAACTTCTCTCATGCACCTAGAAACAAAGGTGAACTTTATTCAATATTTAATTGAAAACATGCATGAAACAATTAAGAGTTAATATAATAAAAGAACTAATTTGATGAATGAACTAGATGATTTAAATGCAATGCATGCTTGAATGAACAACACACTTATTAAATGCAATGAATGTTATGCAAACTTTAAATTCTCATGCAAATTCATGCATAAGAAAAGTAAAGTATTCCTCCCTTATTATTCCTTTTTCATCACGTTCCAAATGTGATGTAAACATACTCTCCATAGCTGCTTGAAATTCCTTAGCCCTTGCTCGTGTGATGGGGCCACTTGGGTACTTCTCAGGGTCTTTGCTATTGGCTATCATATCACCCGAGCTCATAGCTCACTTGAGCTGGACTTTTGAGCTAGCTAGAGACCTCATTTCAGTTAGAGAGTTGCACCGTCATCTTCACCACACAGAACACTTCAAATATGGTCTATGTCAATTTTTGTGGATTCATACCTTTTCGCGAATAGTTGTCATTCCAAAAGGTGCCTTTTCACAAGGAGCTGGTGATGTAAGGTAATTCTACCTTCTCATTTGATTGTGGATCTAGGAAGGAAGCAAAACAACCTGTACAAGTGAATTTCTCAAAACAAAATGGATAAGGGTGGTAAACGTATGGTTTAATAGGTAGGCTATTTAATAAATGATAGATGGAAGCTTAAGATGATTGAAATGGTTATGGTTATGGCGATGAAACAAAAGGATGGCTGTGAGGATAGTATCTTGAAGAACGCTCAAAGAATAACCAATGCTATAGAGAGCAAAGACCCAATCTTTATATTGTTTCTTCAAGGGGTGGTGTTAAGTACTTTGACCCACTAGTTATATGAACTAGGAACCAGAAGTATCAAGATGAAAGAAGAGGGTTGACGAGTCAGCAGGACTTAAGGAAGAGAATAATCTCACTTTAATTAAACAAAGGGTCTGATTACAAATGAAATATAATGGCCTATTTATAGTTTTTGAAGGGACTTGGCCGAATAGGTACATGTTGGTTCGGCCAGCCCTTGTACCTTCCTAAAATGACATGATTTTTAATGAAAAAACAAGACTTTAATGAAAATGCATGCTCTTGGCCGAATGGTTATGTGTTGGTTCGGCCCTAAGGATGATTTGAATGCATTTGGAAGTTATTTGGGCGCCCAAATGAAGAGAAAAGAGTCTTTGGCCGAATAGGAAGCATCCCTTGGTGTTTTGGCGCCAATTTGATGTCACATGGAGTGCACATGCTTGAATGATGCACATGGCAGCCTACATGAATGCACATGGGTCTTCTTTCTATGCTTTGATGAGGTTGCAACCATAGGATGATGTCTTGAAGTCCATGGAATGAAGATAGGCAACAACTAGGCGTGAATTAGCTTCCAACATGCATCTAGGTGACATGGCTTCCATTGGGCAGCCTAGAGATGAACTAGCTTCAAGGTAAGCTAGGTGAGTGTCTTGGTAGCTAACTAGGTGAGTTATAGCTTGATGAACTCAAGCTAGTTAGCTTTGGTCTTCTCAACTCCTCAGCTACTCTCCCAGCTAATTCCAGCTACCTCTAGTCCACTTTTCAGTAATTTGGTCCAAAGCTCTCCTCCAGTTAAGTTCAGCTACATGCTAGCTCCTCCAGCTAAGTTTAAGCTCCTTATGTGATGAAATGAGCTGCTATAATGTTCATGAGCTAGTGTGAGCTGTTGTGCTTGTCCTTTTAGCTAGCCAAGCTACCATAATATGCCTTGTTTTGTGTTTCACCTATAGGAATCACCAAACAAATAAAATAAGCAATGTGTGAGCTCATTTAAGGTAAAATGCATGCTGTCGTGAGGTGTTTGAGTGATATGAGCTATGAATGCATGTCATGAGCTAAGTACATAATGATATAACATATGTAAGCTAATGTATAAGACCTAGGAGCTAAAATGAATGCACGTGAGCTAACAAATGAATGATTAAGCATTCTGCCATTTCACGAATGAATTGAATCATGCTTAAATGAATGCAAGACTAATATAACATACTTAACATACTTGAAATAACATTGTGCATCAATTATAAAGATGTGAATATGTTGTATGCATGAATATCATATAACATGCTATTCATAAATGATAAATGAAAACATGTAATAATAATATACTAATAAATGATATATCATCATAACATATATTTGAATGTGATGTGATCCGATTCAGCGTCAAAAATGAACTTGCATCTCCAACCTTTCTCAATAATCAAAGGGGGATTTTCTTTAACTTAATCTTTCTTTATACCATAGTTATGATAATACCTTATATACATTATATTTATAGTTATGATGATGATATTATGAATGTATGAAGTTATTGTTATGAACCACATATTTATACATTTATAAATTATATTAATTAGCTTATAAAAGCTTTCTTTTGTAGGTACATGTTCGGCCACATGATGGGAGATGATTTAAAGCTAGCATGGGAGTCAATGAGCTAGGAAAACTTCCATAAGATGACTCGGGAGATCATGAAGAACAAATGATGAAAAATTATCAGCTGTCCTCTGAGCTCATAGCTCACTTGAGCTAGACTTTTGAGCTTGCTAGAGACTTCTTTTCAGCTGGAGAGTTGCACCATCATCTTCACCACACAGAGCACTAAAAATATGGTCTAGGTCGAATTTTGTGAATTCGTACCTTTTCGCGAAGAATTTCCAATCCGAGAAGTGCCCTTTCACAAGGAGCTGTCCTAAGACTCATTGACGTGTATTGCATCTATGGCCAGCTCATATTTAGCTCAAACACATGGGAAGTAGCTCAAATGATGAAAGGTTGCCTTCCAGAAATGTGACCTTTCATAAATAGTTGTTGCCCCATTGACGCCATGTCATCTAGAAGCAAGTTGGATTCAAAGTCACACCTAAGTTGCTGCTCAACTTCACGCCAAGTATGAGACACAACATAAGATCCCAAGCCACCCATGTGAGTGCCTCATGCCCAGCCCATACATGTGCCATACGTGTGGATGAAATGGGTGCCAAAATGAAGAGGGTTCTCTCTATTCAGCCTAAGCATCCTTTTGATTCAAAATTGGCGCCAAGATGAAGAGCAAGGAGACCATTCGGCCAAGGACATCTTCATTCATTAAAACATCATGTATTTCTATTTAATAGTCATGTATTTAGCCGAATGGACACCTATTTATTCGACTAAACCTATGCTAGTCTATAAATAGGCTTGGATATTTCATTTGTAAGACAACCCTTTGATAATTAAAAAAACTCCTTTGTAAGATTATTCTCTCTTCAAGTTATTTTTAGAACTATATCGATTAAGCAAGCCTTTCTAAAGCTTGTGGCGTCATTCCTTCACCTTGATACTTCTGGTTCCTATCTCCTATAGATAGAGGGTCAAAGTCCTTAATACCATCCCTTATAACGACTTATAAGAAATGGGTCTTTGCTCCTTTATAGAATTAGTTCCTTCTTAGTCTTATAAGATACTATCTATTCATTACCACCTTCCATCATCACTTTCACGCCAACTCCATCAACATTCCATTACTATTTCCATCACCATTATCCATATCCCTTCACACCCATATAATCATCCTTTATCATCAACAAGGCATTCGTCCATTTACCACCATTGGAGGCCTAATCCATTATCACTTGAAGGATCATTCTACAACACTTCCACAGCCCTTATTTGATAACTATTATATCCATTTCAATTCTTTCCATTTCCTTTCATAATTATTCATTTACTTAACCAATTATTCTTATTTTGAGCAGATTACTTTTCAATTCAAGGTGTAGCATTTGGTGTCTCTCCTAGATCGGGAAATAACAAGGTTGCCATCTTCTCCATTATTGAAGAAGTCGGTTAGCCTTACATCAAGTGGTATCAGAGAAATGGTGGATTGACATTCAAAGTGCTACAACAAAAAAAGCAACAAGAAAGAAGAAAAAAAAACATAAAGAAAAGAAAAAGACTCCTACAACAAAATTGGAGTGCAAAAGAAAGAAAACAAGAAAATCAAAATCAAATCAAAAGTGAAGAAAGTTGCAAATACACTCAAAGAGAAGCATATTACAATCTGCCCCAACAACAAACTTGACGGTGATATCCTTGTTGTTTCTTGTGAAGGAATATAGTAAGTGTTGCAACTTGAGTTGTAAGTTATCTTCATTTTTTTATCATTTCATTTCTTTATTCTTTCATCTTTTCTTATTTCATTATCATATCTTTTTCTAAACCTTTTTCTATACTACCCTTATCATAACCATTTTCTATTCCTAACCATTCTAAATCGACGCACAAACTAAAGAAACTTGCTTAATCTTGAGTTAGTTCTTAAAAAGGACCCACAATAGAGAATTGAGCGGTAAAAGGCAAAAGAGAGGGTGAGATCAGAAGGGGGATAAAAAAAAGCCAAGGAACATATCCCCGAGTGCAAACACGAGAGTGAGTGGAGTGCAATCTGAATTTTCTTGGAGTGATCAAGTGAGGATTTGTGAGTGTGATGGTAAGGTTTTCAATTCATTTTATTTGCACTAACCATGTCTCAAAGCCCCAGAGAAAATGCAGGAACACCAAATTTACAAATGCAGGCACTCATTGGCGAAATGATGAGAATGTTTCATGAAAAGTTTGATGCTCTTCATGAATAGATAGATCAATGCCAGGATCTACCACCAGGCCGTAATATTAGAATTCCTAGAAGACAACAACCACCACCCTCTCCAGAAGAAGATGTTCAAGAAAATTTTGACGAGGGAGAACAAGTAGCATTCCAAGGCCCTAGACGTGCCATTATTGATGACAATCTGAGTAATATCAATATCACAATTCCTCAATTTCAAGGAAAAACTGATCCTGAAGCTTATCTCGAATGGGAAAGCAAAGTGGAACATATTTTTAGTTGCCACAACTATTCTAAAATGAAGAAAGTGAGATTGGCAGCTATGGAGTTCATAGACTATACTTTAATATGGTGGGATCAACTTACCTTGAACCGAAGGAGGAATGGAGAACGAACGGTCTTAACTTGGCTTGAAATGAAAGGTATTATGTAGAAACGATTCATTCATGTTCACTATCACAGTGACTTGTTTCAAAGGTTACAAAATCTTAAACAAGGCCATAGGAGTGTGGAGGACTACTATAAAGAGATGGAAGTGGCAATGATCCCAGTTAATATTGAGGAGGATCGTGAAGAAACTAGGGCGAGATTCCTTGTCGGACTTAATCCCGAAATTGCCAATACCTTGGAATTGTATCATTACATCGAAATGGATGAGATGGTGCAAATGGCAATGAAAATTGAAAGACAACTAAAGAGGAGACACACATCTTGTAATATTGCACCTACATCATCCAAATGGAGTCCAAACAACATCAAGAAACCAACTCCTCCTCCTATCAAATAACAAGCCGAATCTTCAAAGAATCAACAAGCAAACAAAGACTTCAACTGAGGAAAGCAAACTACTGAACGTTCAAGAGACATTAGATGCTTTAAATGTCTTGGGAGGGGCCACGTATCTACACAATGCCCTAACCGAAACACTATGCTTTTACTTGGAAATGGCGAAATAGAATCTGAATCAGAGGAAGAACAAGAGGCACCTATTGAAATCAATGAAGAAATCACTCTTGCAGATCCCGTTGAACAAGGAGAAGCTTTGGTAATTTGAAGAAGTTTGAATCTTCAAGTTGTGGAAGATAATGCACAGTGAGAAAACATATTCCATACCCGATGCCATGTGAATGAGAAGGTATGCTTTGTTATTATAGGTGGTGGAAGTTGTACTAATGTGGCCAGTACAATAATGGTGGAAAAGCTTGGTTTGAAAATAATGAAGCATCCGAATCCATATAAGTTGCAGTAGCTCAATGAACGAGGAGAACTCAACGTTAGCAAACAGGTGATAATTCTTTTTTCCATTGGCAAATACAAAGATGAGGTTATGTGTGATGTAGTCCCTATGCACGCTAGCCATCTACTTCTTGGGAGGCCATGGCAATACGACAAAAGGACTATTCATGATTGTTTTACCAATCAATACTCGTTCAGCCATAAAGGGAAGAAGATTATCCTTATTCCTTTAACGTCTAAACAAGTCTAGAATGATCAAGCCAAAATGAAGCAAAGTGTTGAGGCTATAAGGAAAGGAAAGGCAACAACTATGGAGGAAACTGATCTGAGAACAAGTGCTTATTCCCCAAAGTGCTTGATTCAAGAATTCCTATTGACAGAATACAAGTTTGAAGATGATTATTCTAACTTTGAAAATGTAGATTGTTTCTTTGACTTGCAGGTTGTATCAAGAGACACCATTTTTCAAAAGGAATGTTTAGGAGAAGTGACCTTTGGGATTACAAAAGATGTGTCCATTGAGCAACAAAAGAACACCATTTTTCATTCAAAGGACGTGTCTTTAGAAGAACCAATGGACGTGACTTATGAGGATTCAATGATCATGCCTATTGGAGTATTAAGAGACACCACTTTTGGGATATCAAGGGACCTAAACATTCAAAGCAAAATTACATGGGCATATCTTATTCAAGAGCCTAAAGAAGGGATCCCAATTTCTGACGAAACAACAACTATGAAATGGAGGAAAGTTGAAAAGAAACCACCCTTCAATTTGAGGATAAATCGCTTTAAAGAAGGGGGGATGATGTGATCCGATTCAGCGTCAAAAATGAACTTGCTTCTCCAACCTTTCTCAAAAATCAAAGGGGGATTTTCTTTAACTTAATCTTTCTTTATACCATAGTTATGATAATAGCTTACATACATTATATTTATAGTTATGATGATGATATTATGAATGTATGAAGTTATTGTTATGAACCACATATTTATACATTTATACATTATATTACTTAACTTATAAAAGCTTTCTTTTGTAGGTACATGTTCGGCCACATGATGGGAGTTGATTTAAAGCTAGCATGGGAGTCAATGAGCTACGAAAACTTCCATAAGATGACTTGGGAGATCATGAAGAACAAATGATGAAAAGTTGTCAGCTGCCCTCCGAGCTCATAGCTCACTTGAGTTGGACTTTTGAGCTTACTAGAGACTTCTTTTTAGCTGGAGAGTTGCACCATCATCTTCACCAAACAGAGCACTACAAATATGGTATAGGTCGAATTTTGTGAATTCGTACCTTTTCGTGAAGAGTTGCCAATCTGAGAAGTGCCCTTTCACAAGGAGCTGTCCTAAGACTCATTGACATGTATTACATCTATGTCCAGCTCATATTCAGCTCAAACACATGGGAAGTAGCTCAAATGATGAAAGGTTGCCTTCCAAAAATGTGACCTTTCATAAATAGTTGCTTCCCCATTGATGCCATGTCATCTAGAAGCAAGTTGGATGCAAAGTCACACCTAAGTTGCTGCTCAACTTCACGCCAAGTAGGAGACACACCATAAGACCCCAAGCCACCCATGTGAGTGCCTCATGCCTAGCCCACACATGTTCCATGTGTGTGGATGAAATGGGTGCCAAAATGAAGAGGGTTCTCTCTATTCGGCCTAAGCATCCTTTTGATTCAAAATTGGTGCCAAGATGAAGAGCAAGGAGACTATTCGGCCAAGGACATCTTCATTCATTAAAACATCATGTATTTCTATTTAATAGTCATGTATTTAGCTGAATGGAAACCTATTTATTCGGCCAAACCTATGCTAGTCTATAAATAGGCTTGGATATTTCATTTGTAAGACAACCCTTTGATAATTAAAAAAAATCCTTTGTGAGATTATTCTCTCTTCAAGTTCTTTTTAGAACTATATCGATTAAGCAAGCCTTTCTAAAGCTTGTGGCGTCATTCCTTCACCTTGATACTTCTGGTTCCTCTCTCCTATAGATAGAGGGTCAAAGTCCTTAATATCATCCCTTATAACGACTTATAAGAAACGGGTCTTTGCTCCTTTATAGCTTTGGCTTCTTCTTAGTCTTATAAGATACTATCTATTCATTACCACCTTCCATCATCACTTTCACGCCAACTCCATCAACATTCCATTACTATTTCCATCACCATTATCCATATCCCTTCACACCCATATAATCATCCTTCATCATCAACAAGGCATTCGTCCATTTACCACCATTGGAGGCCTAATCCATTATCAATTGAAGGATCATTCTACAACACTTCCGCAGCCCTTCTTTGATAACTATTCTATCCATTTCAATTCTTTCCATTTCCTTTCATAATTATTCATTTACTTAACCAATTCTTCTTCTTTTGAGCAGATTACTTTTCAATTCAAGGTGTAGCATTTGGTATCTCTCCTAGATCGGGAAATAACAAGGTTGCCATCTTCTCCATTATTGAAGAAGCCGGTTAGCCTTACATCAGAATGATATGAAAGACATGATTAACTAAGCATAGGATGGAAATAATAATATGATAATTTATACTAACATGTGAATGAATGCTTATGATAGAATAGAATGTATAAATGATATAATATAAGATAAGGTAATGAAGAACTCCCTTAGAAACAACTTTGAAGAACATCCATGGTGTGTTCAAGTCATGGAGAAAGTTGGAGCTAGTTTGGATCGTATCATCCTCCCCTTCTTTTAGGCGATTTGTCCTCAAATCGAAGTAGTTTCTCATTGAAGACCTTCTTGATGTAGGAAGGATTGAATCCTTATGTTTTCCTCCAATAGATGATTCACACGATATGTTCAACCTCTTGGCTTCAAATCTGGTAACTTCACGTCCTTTAATGGGAGGACACAATGTTTGGGAACCATCACATGTCCTTTGAATGGAAAAGACGTATCCCTTCACGAACCAACTTGATCCTTTTATTTTATTCTTTGAATAAACATAATGCTTGGAAAGGACCTCTATCTCTTCAATTCCTCCTTTTAATTCACTATGCTTGTTGGTAAAAAGGTTTGTCTCCTGGTTGAAGTCATCACGTATCTTGGTGAAAATAATTGTTCTTTGAATGACTCCTTGGTGCTGATTTAAATGATCATGTCCTTTCACCTTTATGCCTCTCCGAATGATTGCCTTTAAGGTTGGTACTACTTCACCATAAGGATGAAATAGGTTGGTCCTTTCATCCATTGTTTGTCTCCTGGTTGGAGTCATCACGTATCTTGTGGCACTTCAATTGGCACATTCTTTTGAATTTCAAGAGGTACATCCTTTGAAATGTCAAAGGACATGTCTTGTGGATTACCAAAAGTCACATCTATTGATTCTTCAAAAGACATGTTCTTTGAGTCTTCAATTTGAAGTGATATGTCTCTTGGATTGTCCTGCAAAACAAAAGTAATAATTGGAGGAAAAGAATTGTTAGGTGAATCATGCTCTCCATTCTCCCTTTCTTTTCTAATGTTTCTCGTATCAATCTGATTTTCCACTTATTCTACTTGATGCTCTTGCAAGACTTCTCTTTCAACACTAATAGTTTCATTTACAATTGTTCTTGTCTCTCAAAAAGTTCTTCTTCAAGGGTTCTTTTCATGGCCTTCTTTTTCTCCCATTCTTCTATGCGTGACTTAAGGGTCACTTGGCATTCATGAACTTGACTTGGAAGCAGAGGCGCCAATATGATTTTCTTTCCTTGATGTTGGAAAGAATACTTGTTGGAAAATCCATCATGATTAGCCTTCTTGTCAAATTGCCAATGACGTCCTAGTATAAGGTGGCTTGCACTCATGGGCACCACATCACAAAGGACTCCATCATTGTATCTTCCAATTGAGAAAGGTACAACAAATTGTTTGGTTACCTTGGCTTCACCTACATCATTGAGCCATTGAAGTTTGTAAGGATGAGGATTCTTGGAAGTCTGGAGACCCAACTTTTCCACCATGTGAGTACTTGCTACGTTTGTACAACTTCCTCCATCAATGATCACCACACAAATTTTTTCTCCCACGTGACATTTGGTATGGAAGATGTTCTCTCTTTGTTCATCCTCTTGACTTTGAATGTTCAAAGTCCTTTTGACTACAAATATGTTGGATGGAAGAGACATGTTAGCAAATAAGGAAAAACGAAATGTGTGTAGGACCTTACCAGAATGTACTCTCACAAAGCCTCACGAGTCACTCCAAGGAAAATTTGAATGTCACTCAATCCGCTCGTGTTTGCACTCTAGGACTATAATGGCTTTTATTTGTCCTCTTCTGATCTCACACATGCTCTAGCCTTTTTCCTCTCGATTCTCTTGTCCCAAGTTCTAGAGAACTTTACTCAAACCGTATCAAGTAAATTTTACTTGTTTAGCGTCGGCTGCAAGAGGGTTAGTAGGAATGGAAAGTAAAATATAATGAAAGCGTGGCTTAGAAAATAGAAAGAAAAGAACAAAAGGGGTTACTTACGCAAGTCACTTTACAACCTTCTATCACCACAATCAATTTAAACGGCTTTCTTGACTTGCTTTGTAATGAGAATTGTTGATGAGTGCTTCAACTTCTTTCTTTTATTTTCTTTGCTTTTTCTTCCTTTTTGAGTGCTTTAAATTGCTTCTTTGAGTGCTTTGATTTTCTTTGCTAGTTTTTTTTTCGTTCACTTTACACTTCTTTTTGTATTTTTTTGTTATTGTTGCACGTTGCTTTCTTCCACCAAAGCTCTGATTACCGCTTGATGTAAGGTAATTCTACCTTCTCATTTGATTGTGGATCTAGGAAGGAAGAAAAACAACCTGTACAAGTGAATGGCTCAAAGCAAAATGGATAAGGGTGGTAAACGTATGGTTTAATAGGTAGGCTATTTAATAAATGAGAGATGGAAGCGGAAGATGATTGAAATGGTTATGGTTATGGCGATGAAATAAAACGATGGTTGTGAGGATAGTATCTGAAGAACGCTCAAAGAAGAACCAATGCTATAGAGAGCAAAGACCCAATCTTTATATTGTTTCTTCAAGGGGTGGTGTTAAGTACTTTGACCCACTAGTTATATGAACTAGGAACTAGAAGTATCAAGATGAAAGAAGAGGGTTGACGCCACAAGTATAAATTATACTTGATAAGTTGATAAAAAGTCACCAGGACTTAAGGAAGAGAATAATCTCACTTTAATTGAACAAAGGGTCTGATTACAAATGACATGATTTTTAATGAAAAAACAAGACTTTAATGAAAATACATGCTCTTGGCCGAATGGTTATGTGTTGGTTTGGCCCTAAGGATGATTTGAATGCATTTGGAAGTTATTTGGGTGCCAAAATGAAGAGGAAAGAGTCTTTGGCCGAATAGGAAGCATCCCTTGGTGTATTGGCGCCAATTTGATGTCACATGGAGTGCACATGCTTGAATGATGCACATGGCAGCCTACATGAATGCACATGGGTCTTCTTGCTATGCTTTGATGAGGTTGCAAAAATAGGATGATGTCTTGAAGTCCATGGAATGAAGATAGGCAATAACTAGGCGTGAATTAGCTTCCAACATTCATCTAAGTGACATGGCTTCCATTGGGCAGCCTAGAGATGAACTAGCTTCAAGGTAAGCTAGGTGAGTGTCTTGCTAGCTAACTAGGTGAGTTATAGCTTGATGAACTCAAGCTAGTTAGCTTTGGTCTTCTCAACTCCTCAGCTACTCTCCCAGCTACTTCCAGCTACCTCTAGTCCACTTTTCAATAATTTGGTCCAAAGCTCTCCTCCAGCTAAGTTCAGCTACATGCTAGCTCCTCCAGCTAAGTTTAAGCTCCTTATGTGATGAAATGATCTGCCATAATGTTCATGAGCTAGTGTGAGCTGTTGTGGTTGTCCTTTTAGCTAGCCAAGCTACTATAATATGCCTTGTTTTGTGTTTCACCTATAGGAATCACCAAACAAATAAAATAAGCAATGTGTGAGCTCATTTAAGGTAAAATGCATGCTGTCGTGAGGTGTTTGAGTGATATGAGCTATGAATGCATGTCATGAGCTAAGTACATAATGATATAGCATATGTAAGCTAATGTATAAGACCTAGGAGCTAAAATGAATGCACGTGAGCTAACAAATGAATGATTAAGCATTCTGCCATTTCACGAATGAATTGAATCATGCTTAAATGAATGCAAGACTAATATAACATACTTAACATACTTGAAATAACATTGTGCATCAATTATAAAGATGTGAATATGTTGTATGCATGAATATCATATAACATGGTATTCATAAATGATAAATGGAAACATGTAATAATAATATCCTAAGAAATGATATGTCAACATAACATATATTTGAATGATATGAAAGACATGATTAACTAAACATAGGATGGAAATAATAATATGATAATTTATTCTAACATGTGAATGAATGCTTATGATAGAATAGAATGTATAAATGATATAATATAAGATAGGGTAATGAAGAACTCCCTTAGAAGCAACTTTGAAGAACATCCATGGTGTGTTCAAGTCATGGAGAAAGTTGGAGCTAGTTTGGATCGTATCAGCTGGCCTATGACTCATCTTCATGTAATTCATCTATGACCAGCTCATCTTCAGCTCAAACACTTGTAAAGTAGCACTAATGATGAAAGGTTACCTTCCACATAATGTGACCTTTCATGACAAGTTGCTGCCCATTGAAGGCCATCACACCTAGATGCATGTTGGAAGCTAAGTCATGCCTAGTTGTTGTCATATTCATTCCATTGACTTCAAGACACCATCCTATGGTTGTAACATCACCAAAGCCTTGCAAGAAGACCCATGTGCGTTCAAGTAGGCTGCCATGTGCATCATTCAAGCATGTGCACTCCATGTGCATCAAATTGGTGCCAAAACACCAAGGGATGCTTCCTATTCGGCCAAAGACTCTTTCCTCTTCATTTTGGCGCCCAAATAACTTCCAAATGCATTCAAATCAACCTTAGGGCCGAACCAACACATAACCATTCGGCCAAGAGCATGTATCTTCATTTAAATCATGTACTTTCATAAAAAATCATGTATTTTCAAAGGGGTTTCAACCTTGGCCGAACCATCAAGTATCTATTCGGCCTAAACCCTTTGAAAACTATAAATAGGCTATTTCATTTCATTTGTAACACAACCCTTTGATCAATTAAAAATCCTTTGTGAGATTATTCTCTCTTCAAGTTATTTTTAGAACTATATCGATTAAGCAAGCCTTTCTAAAGCTTGTGGCATCATTCTTTCACCTTGATACTTCTGGTTCCTATCTCCTATAGATAGAGGGTCAAAGTCCTTAATACCATCCCTTATAACGACTTATAAGAAATGGGTCTTTGCTCCTTTATAGCATTGGTTCCTTCTTAGTTTTATAAGATAAAATCTGTCCATCACCATTATCACGCCTATATGATCACTATATTCCATCACCATATCACGCCTATATTATCACCAACTTCTAAATTTCCATTTCTTCATCTTTGAAATTATCCTTCATCTTTGAAATTATCCTTCATCCTCAACAAGGCATTCGTCCATCACCACTATTGGAGGCCGAATCCATCATCACTTGAAGGATCATTCTACAATACTTCCGTAGCCCTTCTTTGATAACTATTCTATCCATTTCAATTCTTTCCATTTCCTTTCTTAATTACTCATTTACTTAACCAATCATTCTTCTTTGTGCAGATTACTTTTCAATTCAAGGTGTAACATTTAGTGTCTCTCCTAGATCGAAAAATAACAAGGTTTTCATCTTCTCTATTATTGAAGAAGCCTGGTCAGCCTTACATTATCATGTGTTGAAGAAGTTTGGTCATTGGCCTGATCCCATCAGTGTAGATACATGGCCCCTCCCAAGACATTTAAAGCACCTAATGTCTCTGGATCGTTTAATGGTTTGTTTTCCTCGGTTGGGGTCTTTACTTACTTGCTGAGTCTTTGAAGATTCAGCTTGTTCTTTGATAGGAGGAGGAGTAGGCTTCTTTATGTTGTTTGGACTCAATTTTGATGGTGTGGGTGCAACATTGCGAGATGTATGTCTCCTCTTCAGTTGCCTTTCGATCTTCATTGCCATTTGCACTATTTCATCTATTTCAATATAATGGTACAACTCAAAGGTGTTGGCAATTTTGGGATTAAGTCCATCAAGGAATCTCGCCATAGTTGCTTCACGATCCTCCTTAATATTGACTCGGATCATTTCCACTTCTATTTCTTTGTAGTAATCCTCCACACTTCTCTGGCCTTGTTTGAGATTCTGTAACTTTTGAAACAAGTCTCGGTGATAGTGAACAGGAATTAAGCATTTCCGCATAATACCTTTCATTTTATGCCAAGTTAAGACCGGTCGTTCTCCATTCCTCTTTCGATTAAGGGTAAGTTGATCCCACCATATTAAAGCATAGTCTATGAACTCCATGGCTTCCAATATCACTTTCTTCATCTCAGAATAGTTGTGGCAACTAAAAACATGTTCCACCTTACTTTCCCATTCGATATAGGCTTCAGGATTAGTCTTTCCTTGGAATTGAGGAATTTTGATCTTGATATTGCTTAGATTGTCATCAACAATAGCATGTCTAGGGCCTTTGATATGATCTAAACTAGCTCTAACTTTTTCCATGACTTGATCACACCATGGATGTTTTTCATTGCTATTTCTAAGGGAGTTCTTCATTACCCTATCTTATATTATATCATTTATACATTCTATTCTATCATAAGCATGCATTCACATGTTAGTATAAATTATCATATTATTATTTCCATCATATGCTTAGTTGATCATGTCTTTCATATCATTCAAACATATGCTATGATTACATATCATTTCTTAGGATATTATTATTGCATGTTTCCATTTATCATTTATGAATACCATGTTATATGATATTCATGCATACAACATATACCCACATCTTTATGATTGATACACAATGTTATAAGTATGTTAGATTAATCTTACATCCATTTAAGCATGATTAATTACATTCATGAAATGGTATCATGCTTAATCATTCATTTGTTAGCTCATATGCATTTATTTTAGCTCCTAGGTCTTACACATTAGCTTACATATGTTATATCATTATGTACTTAGCTCATGACATGCATTCATAGCTTCTATCACTCAAACACCTCACGGAAGCATGCATTTTACCTTAAATGAGCTCACACTTTGCTTAATTTGTTTGTTTGTTTGTTTCTATAGGTAAAACATAAAGCAATGCATATTATGGTAGCTTGGTTAGCTAAAAGGACAAGCATAGCAACTCACACTAGCTCATGAACATTATGGTAGCTCATTTCATCGCATAAGGAGCTTCAACTTTGCTGGAGGAGCTAGCATGTAGCTGAACTTAGCTGGAGGAGAGCTTTGGACCAAATTGCTGAATAGTGGACTAGAGGTAGTTGGAAGTAGCTGGGAGAGTATCTGAGGAGCTGAGAAGACCAAAGCTAACTAGCTTGAGTTCATCAAGCTATAACTCACCTAGTTAGCTACCAAGACACTCATCTCGCTTAACTTGAAGCTAATTAACGCCTAGTTGTTGCCTATCTTCATTCCATGGACTTCAAGACATAATCCTATGGTTGCAACCTCATCAAAGCATAGCAAGAAGACCCATGTGCATTCATGTAGGCTGCCATGTGCATCATTCAAGCATGTGCACTCCATGTGACATCAAATTGGCGCCAAAACACCAAGGGATGCTTCATATTCGGCCAAAGACTCTTTCCTCTTCATTTTGGCGCCCAAATAACTTCCAAATGCATTCAAATCATCCTTAGGGCCGAACCAACACATAACCATTCGGCCAAGAGCATTTATTTTCATTAAAGTCTTGTTTTTTCATTAAAAATCATGTCATTTTAGGAAGGTACAAGGGCTGGCCGAACCAACATGTACCTATTCGGGCAAGTCCCTTCAAAAACTATAAATAGGCCATTATATTTCATTTGTAAGAAGACCTTTTTGATTAATATAAGTGATATTATTCTCTTCCTTAAGTCCTGGTGACTTTTATCGACTTATCAAGTATTTTATACTTATGGCGTCAACCTCCTTTTCACCTTGATACTTCTGATTCCTAGTTCCTATAACTAGTGGGTCAAAGTACTTAATACCACCCCTTGAAAAAGCTATATAAAGTCTGTGTCTTTGCTCTCTATAGCATTAGTTCTTCTTTGAGTCTTCTTTGAGATACTATCCTCGCAATTATCCCTTTGTTTCATCAGCCATAACCCATAGCCATATCAATCATCTTCTGCTTCCATCTATCATTTAAACAGCCCACCTATTCACCCTAGCATCTACCACCCTTAACCATATCTTTTTTGAGCCATTCACTTATGTAGGTTGTTTTGCTTCCTTCCTAGATCCATAATCAATTGTTAAGGTACAAGTTCCTTACATCAGCCTTGGAATGCTGCTTGTTCTCCATCGTCAATATTTTCTTGAACATCTTTTTTTGGAGGTGGTGGTTGTTTTTGTCTTCTCGAGACTCCATTATTCTGGGCTGGTGGTAGATCCTGACGTTGATATATCTTTTCATGAAGAGCATTGAACTCTTCACGAAACATTCGTATCATTTCGCCAATGAGTGCTTGTATCTGTAAGTTTGGTGTTCCTACATTTTCTTTGGGCTTTGAGACATGGTTAGTGCAATGAGAATAAATTAAAACCTTACCAGTATACTCACAAAAAGCACTACAAAGAAAGTTCATATTACACTCCACTCACACTCGTGTTTGCACTCGGGGATATATTCTTGGCTTTTTCGATCCCCTCCTAATCTTACCCTCTCGTTTGCCTTTTTCCGCTCGATTCTCTCTTATTGTTCCTTTTAAAAACTAACTAAAGATTGAGCAAGTTTCTTAGTTTATGCATCAGCTTAAAAGAAATGTTTAAGGTATAGAAATGGTTATGGTAAAGGTAGGATAGAAAAGGTTAAGAAAAGGATAAGGCAATGAAATAAGAAGAGATGAAAGATTAAGGAAATGAAATAGTAAGAAAATAAAGACAACTTACAACTCAAGTTGCAACACTTACTATCTTCCTTCACAAGAAACAACAAGGATATCCCCTTCAAGTTTGATGTTGGGGCAGATTGTAATGTGCTTCTCTTTGAGTGTACTTTGCAACTTTGCTTCACTTTTTCTTTGCTTTTGATTCTTCTTTTTCTTTTCTTTCTTTTTGCACTCCAATTTTGATGTAAGAGTATTTTTGTTTTTTTTTTGTTTTCTTCTTTCTTTTTGTTACATCACTTGATTGTCAATCCAACTAAGCTCTGAATACTGCTTGATGTAAGGCTATTCAAGCTTCTTTAATAATGGAGAAGTTGGCAGCCTTGTTGTTTCTCGATCTAGGAGAGACACCAAATGCTACACTTTGAATTGATAAGTAATCAGCAAAATTAAAAGAAAGAAATGATTAAGTACTTGGATTTTAAGAAAGGGAATGGAAATGGGAAGAATTGAAATGGAAAGAAATGATATCAAAGTAGGCTACGGAAGTGTTGTATAATTATCCTTCAAGTGTTGATGGATTTGGCCTCCAAATGATGTTGATATTGTATGCCTTGATGATGATTGAAGGATAATTTAATGGTGAATAGATGAAGATGGTATTCGAATGGTGGTAGATTTGGAGTGAAGGTGATGGAATATGGTGATGGAAAGATAGTATCTTATAAGACTAAGAAGGAACCAATGCTATAAAGAGCAAAGACTCGTTTCTTATAAGTCGTTATAAGGGATGGTAGCAAGGACTTTGACCCACTATCTATAAAGAGATAGGAACCAAAAGTATCAATGGAAGTGGTTTGACGCCACAAACTTAAGAAATAAGCTTGCTTAATCGATATAGTTCAAAAAGAACTTAAAGAGAGAATAATCTCACAAGAGTTTTAATTTATCAAAGGGTTTTGTTTACAAATGAATGTCAAAGCCTATTTATAGGTGTGCAAGGGGTTTTGATGTAGGCTGATCTACACGCTTTGATGGAAGAGAGTAGATAGCCTTATTGTTCCCCGATCTAGTATTGACAAGTATTGATGTCATTGAATTATAAAATTGGATGCAATGAAAATAAGAAAGAAAAATAATATTAATGGTGGAATTAAGAATTGGATAATATTAAAAATAATGGAAATAGAAAGAAATGAAATAAAGATAGAAAGGAGATGGATGTGGAAGAATGAAGTTGGTATGGTCTTGATGAAGGATGTTGATGATGGTTGATGATGAAATGAAGATGGTGGTAATGTTGTATCTCAAACATGCCAAAGATGAAACAATGCTAAGGAGCATAATCCCGATCTTCACAAACTTGTTTGAGGGGTGGTGACAGTGTCTTCAACCCACTATATATTAATCTAGGAATTTTAGAATCAGGATGGAAGGAATGTCGCCACAAGTATAGGAATTATTCTTCTTTAATCGATAAAGTTCACAAAGAACTTTGAAGAGAAATTAACTCACAATAGTAATTTTTATATATGAGATGAGATGGGTACAAATGATGGCAAGCCTCTCTACTTATAGTAAATGAGAGGGCTTGGTCGAATACTTACATAGCTATTCGGTTGATACATGACTTTTGATGAAAGTACATAATGCTTAAGATGAATGGATGAGTCCTTTGGGCTTGTGATGGTTCGGATAACCCTTCATAGAGGGACTTAATGTTTCGGCTAAGGGCGGGAAGACATCTCCCTTGGCTGAATATGCAAGTTGGTTCATCTTTGCGCCACTTTTCCTCTCTTTGGTCGAATGGTGATGTGCCTCCTCATGTTGTCGCCAAAAGCTCTCATGTGCATATCATGTGTTGTGGCCAAATAGGTATGGAGCCCTATCTCATATTCCTTGATGATTTAAGCCTCCAATGGATGTAAATTCTTCACTAACGTGCTCATAATTAAATGGACATCTTCATGGGCAGCATCATTCATGAAAGGTCACAATGTTTAGAAAAGATACCTCTTCATGTTTGAGCTACTTCGGGTGTGAATGAGCTAAAAATTAGCTAGCCTTAGATGACTTGTAACATGGTGAATGTTTGGGCAGCTCCTTGTGAAAATGTAGCTCCTGAGGTGGTAACTATTCACGAAAAGGTACAATTTCACAAATTTTAACTTAGGACATATTTGAAGTGCCCTAAGTGGTGATGATGATGGTGTAGCTCCCCAGCTGAAATGAGGTCATCTTGTAGATCAAATCTTCAGCTCAATCCAGCTATGAGCTCACGGGCCTCCGGATATGACGTATAGGCGAATCTACACCCTTTGGTGAGAAGAGTAGATAGCCTTATTGTGTCCCGATCTAGGATTGACAAGTACTGATGTCCTTGAATTTATAAGTTTGGGCTGCAAAATAAGATAAGAAAATATGTTTAATAATGGACTTAATAAAGGGTAATAATATAAGTAATGAAAATAAATAATAATAATGAAATGAAATAAATAAAAAGATAGAGATGGCTGCGGAATTGATGGAAGCAATGGATGATGTTGATGATGAAATGGCAATGGTGGTGATGTTGTATCTCAAACACGCCAAAGATGAAATAGTGCTAAGGAGCACAATCCCGGTCTTCACAAACTTGCTTGAGGGGTGGTGATCGTGTCTTCAACCCACTAGATAACAATCTAGGAATTTAGGAATCAAAATGGAAGGAATGACGCCACAAGTATAGGAACTACACTTGTTTAATCGATAAAGTTCACAAAGAACTTTGAAGAGAAATAACTCACAAGAGTATATTTTATATAAGAGATGAGATGAGTACAAATGATGGCAAGCCACTCTATTTATAGGAAATGTGATATCATCACGTTTTCATCTACAAAGGGAGTACTTTTGAACATCTTTATATTGAATTTACTTATTATTAGCTTTATAATATATGTTATTATAATATATATTATGATAAGAATATTAGTTAAGTAACTTAGTATGAATTCATATTACACATTGTTATTTTTAATATGTTAAGCATGTTAGGATAGTTTTATTATCATATTAAGCATGATTGTTATATATACATCAAGGCAGCATACTTATAATGCATTTCATTAGTTTATTTGCATTCATATTAACTCTTAGGCTTTATACATTATCTTACACATATTAGGAGATGATGTACTTAGCTCATGACCATCATACTTAGCTCCCATTACCATAAACAAACATGGCAGCAAGGTATTTAGCTCGTTTTAGCTCAATATCATGAACTTGCCTTGTTTCCTTGCACATGTAGGTACATTGGAGCATGGCACACGTTGAGGTAGCTTGGTGAATGATTTGGACTTCATACATAGCTCACAAACAGCTCACAAAGTACAAAGCAGCTCATGGAATGCTAAGGGAAGCTCGGTTCAGCTGAAGAAGCTTCAGGCTAGCTAAACTTAGCTAGTTGGACTATTTGAAGCTGAGTTGCTAAAAGTGATGACAAAGGTAGCTGAATGTAGCTGAACATGTTGTTATGGAGCTCAAAAGGACTCGGCTAGGAAGATCATTCATAAACAGCCCCATTCTTGCTAGCTAGCTCAACACTCAAGCTAGCTTGGAAGGAGACACATGCACGCCTAAGATAGAACCCATGACCAGCCATCATTCCATGCGCAAGGCTACACCACAAGCATCCTAGAGAGACCATGTGCACGCCTTGTGACCAGACCACCATGTGATTGGCGTGTGACTTCATTTAGGCGCCAAGATGAAGAGTCCTCTTACCATTCGGCCAAGCACTCCTTTCTCTCCAATTTGGCGCCAACTTGAAGGGGTACAAGCACTATTCGGCCAAAGGATATTTTCCTCCAATTAAACCGAACCATCCTCTCTATTTGTAATTAAATTATGTCATTTCATAGAGGCACAAGGGCTGGCCGAAACCTCTTGTAATCATTCGGCCATATCCTTCCATTTCCTATAAATAGGAAAGCATATTTCATTTGTAAACAGACCTTTTTATTCAATTAAAGTGAGATTATTCTCTTCTTAAGTCCTGGTGACTTTTTATCGACTTATCAAGTATTTTATACTTGTGGCGTCAACCCCTTCCTTACATCTTGATACTTCTGGTTCCTAGTTCATATAACTAGTGGGTCAAAGTACTTAATACCACCCCTTGAAGAAGCAATATAAAGATTGGGTCTCTGCTCTCTATAGCATTGGTTCTTCTTTGAGATTTCTTCAAGATACTATCCTCACAACCATCCCTTTATTTCATCTCCATAACCATAGCCTTATCAACTATCTTCCGCTTCCATTACTCATTATTTAAATAGCCTACCATTTCACCCCTACGTCTACCACCCTTAACCATTCTATTTTGAGCCATTCACTTTGCAGGTTGTTTTGCTTCCTTCCTAGATCCACAATCATTTGAAAAGGTACAAGTACCTTACATCAAGCGGTAATCAGAGCTTTGGTGGAAGAAGCAACGTGCAACAATAATAAAAAAAGAAAAAAATACAAAAAGAAGTGCAAAAGTGAAGTGCAAAGTCAAAGAAAAAGAAAAAGAAAATCAGCAAAGAAAATTGAAGGACTCAAAAGTCAAAGCACTCAAAAAAGAAGAAAAAGCAAAGAAAAGAAAGAAAGTTGAAGCACTCATCAACATTTCTCATCACCAAGCCATTCAAGTAAGCCTTTTAAATTGATTGTGGTGATAGAAGGTTGTGAAGTAACTTGTGTAAGTAACCCTTTCATTCTCTTCTTTCTAATTTCTAAGCCACCTTTTCAATTATATTTGCTTTCCATTCCTACTAACCATTTGCAGCCGACGCCAAACAAGTGAAATTACTCGATATAGTCTTGAGTAAAAGTTCATTAGAACTTGAGACAAGAGAATTGAGGAAAAAGGCTGGAGCGTGTGTGAGATCAGAAGAGGACAAGTAAAAGCCATTAAAGTCCTAGAGTGCAAACACGAGCGGATTGAGTGACATCAAGTTTTCTTGGAGTGACTCGTGAGGTTTTGTGAGAGTATATTCTGGTAAGGTCTTTTACACATCTTATTCTTTTCTTATTTATTAACCATGTCTCGGAGTTTAGGACAATCCCCAGAAAGAGATTCCCCTAATTTGCAGACTCAAGCCGTTATGCGTGAAATGGCAAGATTGCTGAAATTAGAATTGGAGCCTTTGCAAGATCGTCTGGATCAATTAGAAGTATCTCTAGGCAATCGGAGAGTAAATCGCCCTAGAATGGAAGAAGACTTAGAAGAGGAAGAGGCTGAAGTAACATCAGTAGCAAGGAGAGATGTTCATCGAAATCAAAATGACAACTTCAGCAACATTAAAGTGACTATTCCTCCATTTCAAGGACGAACTGATCCAGAAGCATATCTTGATTGGGTAATCAAAATTGAACACATTTTGAATGCCAAAACTATACGAAGCAAAAGAAGGTTAGACTTGCTGCTATGGAATTCGTTGACTATGCCTTAGTTTGGTGGGATCAGTTGGTGAGTTCAAGAAGACGAAATGGTGAACGCCCCATCACAACTTGGGAAGAAATGAAGGCTATTATGAGAAAAAGGTTTGTTCCTAATCACTATCACCGAGATCTCTATCATAAGTTACAAAATCTGAAACAAGGAAGCAAGAACGTTGAAGATTATTTCAAGGAGATGGAGATTGCCATGATCCGAGCCAATGTGGATGAAGATAGAGAAGCAACAATGGCAAGGTTCTTATCTGGTCTAAATATTGATATTGCTAACCTTGTTGAACTTCAGCATTATGTAGAAATTGAAGAGATGGTGCATGTGGCCATGAAAATTGAAAGACAACTCAAAAGGAAATCCTACACTAGGAGCAGTCCAAATTCGGCCACCAAATGGAAGCAAGAACCTATTACCTTCCGGAAACAAACTCCAATCCAACCAAAGGATCGCACAGAGATACCCAAATCTGCACAAATGGGCGAATCTAGCAAGGGTAAAGAAAAGCAAACCAGCACTTTTGAGAGATCAAGAGACATCAAATGTTTCAAGTGTTTCGGAAAAGGACATGTTGCTAGTCAATGTCCCAACCGAAATGCCATGATGATACTTGACAATGGAGATATTGTATCAGATTCTGATGAGCCTATTTTTGACGAGGAACCTGAAATAATACAAGACGAAGAAACGGAAGAAAATGCAGATCATGGTGAAATGCTTGTTTCAAAGAGGTGCCTACAATCACAAACATCCCAAGAGGATATTCAAAGAAACAATATCTTTCATACAAGGTGCCATGTCAAGGATAAGGTTTGCACAATGATCATCGATGGAGGAAGTTGCACAAATGTAGCCAGCACTCTTATGATTGAAAAACTTGGATTGGCAACGTCAAAGCATCCTACTCCGTATAAACTCCAATGGCTCAATGAAGGAGGTGAGTTAAATGTTACCAAACAGGTTCTAATTCCTTTTTCAGTTGGTAGGTACAAGGACGAGGTGCTTTGTGACATTGTCCCTATGCATGCTAGCCACATTTTACTTGGGAGACCTTGGCAGTATGATAAAAGGGCTATTCATGATTGTTTCATAATCAATATACTTTTAAGCATGATGGACGCAAGGTGACCTTGATGCCTTTAACGCCCAAAGAAGTGCAATAAGATCAGTTGCATATGAGAAAGAGTGTACAAGCATGGCGCAAAGACAAAACCCCAACAAAGAATGAAGAGGAACAAAACAAGAAACCAAACTTCTTCATAGAGAAACATGATGGTTCAATGCTGGAAAATGAAAGGTTTTCTACGAACAATGGTGATATTTGGGACTTAAAGTCGCAACTCTTCACCAATGGTTTTAATCTTCAAAAGGTAAGTAACCTTTCATATGAAACCTTTTCTTTTCTCACTTTTCAGGACCAACCACGTAAAAGGTCACTTCCAAAAGGGATATCCTTAGATAAAGATCATTCCCAAAAGGTATCTGTTGGTAAATCATATTCCAAAGAAAGACCTAAAAGGAAATCTTACAAAAAGGTACCTAATGGAAGAACACAAACGTTCAAAGAATACTTTCTATTAGCAAAGAGGCGTGAGGCTATGCAAGGACAGAATGAACTCGATTTGAGGACAAATCGCCCTAAAGAAGGGGGGGATGATATCATCACGTTTTCATCTACAAAGGGAGTACTTTTGAACATCTTTATATTGAATTTACTTATTATTAGCTTTATAATATATGTTATTATAATATATATTATGATAAGAATATTAGTTAAGTAACTTAGTATGAATTCATATTACACATTGTTATTTTTAATATGTTAAGCATGTTAGGATAGTTTTATTATCATATTAAGCATGATTGTTATATATACATCAAGGCAGCATACTTATAATGCATTTCATTAGTTTATTTGCATTCATATTAACTCTTAGGCTTTATACATTATCTTACACATATTAGGAGATGATGTACTTAGCTCATGACCATCATACTTAGCTCCCATTACCATAAACAAACATGGCAGCAAGGTATTTAGCTCGTTTTAGCTCAATATCATGAACTTACCTTGTTTCCTTGCACATGTAGGTACATTGGAGCATGGCACACGTTGAGGTAGCTTGGTGAATGATTTGGACTTCATACATAGCTCACAAACAGCTCACAAAGTACAAAGCAGCTCATGGAATGCTAAGGGAAGCTCGGTTCAGCTGAAGAAGCTTCAGGCTAGCTAAACTTAGCTAGTTGGACTATTTGAAGCTGAGTTGCTAAAAGTGATGACAAAGGTAGCTGAATGTAGCTGAACATGTTGTTATGGAGCTCAAAAGGACTCGGCTAGGAAGATCATTCATAAACAGCCCCATTCTTGCTAGCTAGCTCAACACTCAAGCTAGCTTGGAAGGAGACACATGCACGCCTAAGATAGAACCCATGACCAGCCATCATTCCATGCGCAAGGCTACACCACAAGCATCCTAGAGAGACCATGTGCACGCCTTGTGACCAGACCACCATGTGATTGGCGTGTGACTTCATTTAGGCGCCAAGATGAAGAGTCCTCTTACCATTCGGCCAAGCACTCCTTTCTCTCCAATTTGGCGCCAACTTGAAGGGGTACAAGCACTATTCGGCCAAAGGATATTTTCCTCCAATTAAACCGAACCATCCTCTCTATTTGTAATTAAATTATGTCATTTCATAGAGGCACAAGGGCTGGCCGAAACCTCTTGTAATCATTCAGCCATATCCTTCCATTTCCTATAAATAGGAAAGCATATTTCATTTGTAAACAGACCTTTTTATTCAATTAAAGTGAGATTATTCTCTTCTTAAGTCCTGGTGACTTTTTATCGACTTATCAAGTATTTTATACTTGTGGCGTCAACCCCTTCCTTACATCTTGATACTTCTGGTTCCTAGTTCATATAACTAGTGGGTCAAAGTACTTAATACCACCCCTTGAAGAAGAAATATAAAGATTGGGTCTCTGCTCTCTATAGCATTGGTTCTTCTTTGAGATTTCTTCAAGATACTATCCTCACAACCATCCCTTTATTTCATCTCCATAACCATAGCCTTATCAACTATCTTCCGCTTCCATTACTCATTATTTAAATAGCCTACCATTTCACCCCTACGTCTACCACCCTTAACCATTCTATTTTGAGCCATTCACTTTGCAGGTTGTTTTGCTTCCTTCCTAGATCCACAATCATTTGAAAAGGTACAAGTACCTTACATCAAAATGAGAGGGCTTGGCCGAATGATTACAAGTTGTTTCGGCTAGATACATGTCTCTAGGAAAATACATAATGCTTGAGATGAATGAATAAGTCCTTTGGACTTGTGATGGTTCGGCTAACTCTTCATGAAAGGCCTTAATGATTCGGCTAAGGATGGGAATACATCTCCCTTGGCCGAATATGTATGTTGGTTCATCTTTGCGCCATTTTCTCCCTTTGGCCGAATGGTGGTGTGTCTCTTCATGCTTGGCGCCAAAAGGCTCTCATGTGTATGGCATGTGATGTGGCCGAATAGGCATGGAACCTCTAGCTCATGTTTCTTGATGATTTAAGCATCCAATAGGCGTGATCTCTTCACCGATGTGTTCCTTGTTGAAAAGGCATCTTCATGGGCATCATCATTCATGAAAGGTCACAATGTTTGAGAAAGGTAACCCTTCATTTTTGAGCTACTTCGGGTGTGAATGAGCTGGTGGTGAGCTAGCCTTAGATGACTTGTAACATGATGAACGTTTGGGCAGCTCCTTGTGAAAAGGTACCTCTTGAGGTGGCAACTATTCGTGAAAAGGTACGATTTCACAAATTTTGACGTAGGACATATTTGAAGTGTCCTAAGTGGTGATGATGATGGTCCAACTCCCCAGCTGAAATGAGTTCATCTTGTAGCTCAAATCTTCAGCTCAATCCAGCTATGAGCTCACGGCCTCAAAAATAACTTTTCATCAATGAATCCTTATGATCTCTTAAGCATCCCTATGTGAGTTTCCTTGCTGTTCCATGCTCCATTTAGCTCTAATGCAGCTCCCAAGTCTTGGCCGAATGTGCCTACACGCATAATATAAAGAAATAAACTAAGTAAATGAACTTATACAATGTATTATATAATAATGTGGACTATAGGTTATTTAATATTCAATATGTAACATATTAAACAACCTATTATCTGATGGTTCTTTCTCATTAAAAAAAACTTAAAAACATTAAGGCACTTATGAGAAAGTACTTCCCTGAATTGTTTTGCCTTTGCACGAGTGATAGGTCCAATGGGCATGACTTCAGGATCTATTTGTGTAGTTGTGATTACATCATACTCCCCTTCTTTTGAGCGATTTGTCCTCAAATCATCGTTGTCTTCAAATGGAGAAAGATCTGAAATATTAAAAGTTGCACTTACATTGTATTCACCAGGTAGATCCAATTTGTATGCATTATCATTGATCTTCTTAATGATTTGGAATGGTCCATCTCCTCTTGGTAACAATTTGGATTTCCTTTGGGAAGGGAAACGTTCTTTTCTGAAATGCACCCATACCCAATCACCTTCTTCCAATTTTAGTGGCTTACGTCCCTTATTTGCTTGTTGTTCATATTGTCTTGTCCGTTTTTCTATATTGTCTCGAACTTGCTGATGAAGTTTCTTAACGAACTCAGCCTTGCTCTTGCCATCTTTGTTGATCATGTGTTCCTGAGGCAAAGGAAGAAGATCTAAAGGTGTTAAGGGGTTAAATCCATATACTACCTCAAATGGTGACATCTTAGTTGTTGAATGGACTGCCCGATTATATGCAAATTCAACGTGTGGTAAGCATTCCTCCCAAGCTTTGATGTTCTTTTTGATGATAGATCTCAACAATGTTGATAGTACTCGATTCACCACTTCGGTTTGCCCATCGGTTTGAGGGTGACACGTTGTAGAGAATAGCAACTTGGTCCCAATCTTACTCCATAATGTCCTCCAAAAATGGCTAAGAAATTTGACATCTCTATCGGAAACTATGGTTCTTGGAACGCCATGTAATCTCACAATTTCTTTGAAGAACAAATTGGCCACATGTGTTGCATCGTCTGTCTTGTGGCATGGTATGAAATGTGCCATCTTGGAAAAACGATCTACAACAACAAATATTGAATCTCGCCCCATCTTGGTCCTTGGTAGTCCCATTACAAAATCCATTGATATGTCAACCCATGGTGCTTGAGGAATAGGTAGAGGCATGTAAAATCCATGAGGCATAACCTTTGATTTTGCCCTTTTGCAAGTGATACATCGTTCACATACCCTTTCAACGTCTCTCTTCATCTTAGGCCAATAGAGGTGTTGTTTCAAAATCTCCAATGTTTTACTTACTCCAAAATGACCCATGAGACCTCCCTCATGTGCTTCTCGAACAAGCACTTCTCTAAGGGATCCTTGAGGAATGCATAGACGCCCTTCTTTGAATAGATACCCTTCGTGCCTATAAAACTTTTCATATGCACCTTTCTCACAAGCCTTATACTTCTCTTTAAAGTCATGGTCAGTAGCATAGCAATCTTTAATATATGAAAACCCAATTAACTTTGAATCAAGAGCATTAAGGAGAACATACCTTCGAGAGAGAGCATCGGCTACAATGTTTTCTTTACCTTTCTTGTAATGAATGACGTAAGGGAATGACTCCAAAAACTCCACCCATTTGGCATGTCGCTTATTTAACTTATGTTGGCCCTTGATATGTTTTAAGGCTTCATGGTCGGTGTGTATGACGAATTCCTTTGGTAGAAGATAATGCTGCCAAACTTCAAGTGCCCTTATGAGAGAATACATCTCTTTATCATAAGTTGGATAGTTTAGCAAAGCACCATTCAACTTTTCACTAAAATATGCAATGGGTCGTCCTTCTTGAGTCAAAACAGCCCCAATTCCGATTCCAGAAGCATCACATTCCACTTCAAAAGTCTTATCAAAGTTAGGTAATGCAAGTAAAGGTGCCTTGGTTAGATATTCCTTCATTTCATTAAAGTCATCTTCTTGTTCTTTGCCCCATGAAAAGATAGAATTCTTTTTAATGATCCCTGTTAAGGGGGCGGCAATAGAACTAAAATTAGGCACAAACCTTCTGTAAAAACTTGCAAGACCATGAAAACTTCGGACTTGACTAATTGAAGTAGGCGTAGGCCACTCTTGAATGGCTTTGATCTTTTCAGGATCAACTTCAAGTCCCTGTGAACTTACAATAAAGCCTAAGAAGGTTAAACTGTTAGTGCAAAAGACACATTTCTTCATATTTGCATAAAGCTTTTCCTTTTGAAGGGTTTCAAGAACATACCTCAAGTGTTGCACATGTGATTCCAAGTCATGACTATAAATCAGAATATCATCAAAATAAACCACACAAAACTTACCGATGAATGGTCTGAGTACATGATTCATTAACCTCATGAAGGTGCTTGGAGCGTTTGTTAATCCGAAAGGCATTACCATCCATTCATACAATCCTTGCTTTGTTTTGAATGCGGTCTTCCACTCGTCTCCTTCTCGCATTCTGATTTGATGATATCCACTTTTTAAATCAATTTTAGAGAACATAGTGGCTCCACTCAATTCATCCAACATATCATCAAGTCTTGGTATAGGATGTCGGTATTTGATGGTAATTTGATTGATAGCACGACAGTCTACACACATTCTCCATGAACCATCCTTTTTGGGTACAAGTAACACCGGAACAGCACATGGACTCAAACTCTCTCGTATGTATCCTTTGTCCATCAATTCTTCAACTTGTTTCTGAAGCTCCTTAGTTTCTTCAGGGTTACTTCTATATGCTGGACGGTTTGGAATGGATACACCTGGTATGAAGTCAATTTGATGTTCGATCCCTCTAATAGGTGGCAATCCACTAGGAATATCTTCTGGGAATAACTCTTCAAATTCCTGCAACAAAGATGAAATAGAAGAAGGCAAACCTTCTGGAATGTTAGTCAAAATTAAGCTTTCCTTGTACCTAAGTACAATTAGAGCTTTGTAGGATAACAAATGTTTCCTAATGTCTTTTCCTCCAGCATATATGTTCATCTTCGTTGGTTCCTCCTCCTTGATAGATTTGAAAACTTCAATGCTTTTCTTCAAAGCATCTTGATCTTCAGACACTTGATTTGGTAAAAGAGGAGTCAAAATGAATTTCTTTTCATTGTGATAGAAAGAGTACCGGTTTGTGAAACCATCATGGATAGCCTTCTTATCAAATTGCCAAGGCCTCCCTAGAAGTATATGGCACGCGTTCATTGGAATGACATCACAAAGGACTTGATCTTGGTATTTCCCAATTGAAAAGGAAATATTGACTTGTTTGGTGACTTTAACTTCTCCTCCATCATTTAGCCATTGTAGCTTGTATGGTGTAGGATGTTTAAGTGTCTTGAGTCCGAGTTTAGCCACAATTAAAGTGCTTGCAACATTGGTACAACTTCCTCCATCAATAATCATGAAACAAACCTTGTTGTTTACATGACATCTAGTGTGAAAAATGTTCTCTCTTTGATTATTCTCCATGGACTGAATATTCAAGGCTCTTTTCACTACAAAAACTTGTCCTGAAACTTGAGACATTGTAGTAGATAAATAAACAAAATAAACCTTACCAGCACACTCACGAAGTCTCACAAGTTCACTCCAAAGAAAAGATAAGATCACTCCACTCAACACTCGTGTTTACTCTCGGGAATATATATTTGGCTTTTAAAATTCCCCTTCTAATCTTTCTCTCTCAATAGCCTCTTTCCACTCAAATTTCTCTTGCTAAGTCCTTTGAAGAACTTACTCAAGATTATAACAAGTTAATTCCTTCCTTGTGTGCGTCGGCTGCAAATAGGTTAGGGTAGAAAAAGAATAGAAATGGAAAAGTAATAAAAAGGGTTCAAGGTATTTGAAAGAAAGAATTGGTTGAAGACAAGAAAAAATGAAAGGAAGAGGTGACTTACAATTCAAGAAACAACACTTACTGCAACCTTTCACAAGAAACAATAAGGTTATCTTCTCTTAGTGAAGATGGCCTCTTTGATGTACTTTGCTATGGTAGAGCACTTTTCCTTGGCTTGCTTTTCTCTTTTTGAAATCTTTTTCTTTTCTTTTCTTCTTTTCTTCTTCTTTTTGTCTTTTTCTTTCTTTTTGCACTCCAATTTTGTTGAAGGAGTCTTTTTCTCTTTTGAACTTCTTTTTGCTTTGCACGCCAATGACACTTTTGTTGTCAATCCAACTATGCTCTGATTACCGCTTGACGTTAGGCGAATCTACACACTTTGGTGAGAAGAGTAGATAGCCTTATTGTGTCCCGATCTAGGATTGAAAAGTACTGATGTCCTTGAATTTATAAGTTTGGGCTGCAAAATAAGATAAGAAAATATGTTTAATAATGGACTTAATAAAGGGTAATAATATAAGTAATGAAAATAAATAATAATAATGAAATGAAATAAATAAAAAGATAGAGATAGCTGCGGAATTGATGGAAGCAATGGATGATGTTGATGATGAAATGGCAATGGTGGTGATGTTGTATCTCAAACACGCCAAAGATGAAATAGTGCTAAGGAGCACAATCCCGGTCTTCACAAACTTGCTTGAGGGGTGGTGATCGTGTCTTCAACCCACTAGATAACAATCTAGGAATTTAGGAATCAAAATGGAAGGAATGACGCCACAAGTATAGGAACTACACTTGTTTAATCGATAAAGTTCACAAAGAACTTTGAAGAGAAATAACTCACAAGAGTATATTTTATATAAGAGATGAGATGAGTACAAATGATGGCAAGCCACTCTATTTATAGGAAATGAGAGGGCTTGGCCGAATGATTACAAGTTGTTTCGGCTAGATACATGTCTCTAGGAAAATACATAATGCTTGAGATGAATGAATAAGTCCTTTGGACTTGTGATGGTTCGGCTAACTCTTCATGAAAGGCCTTAATGATTCGGCTAAGGATGGGAAGACATCTCCCTTGGCCGAATATGTATGTTGGTTCATCTTGGCGCCATTTTCTCCCTTTGGCCGAATGGTGGTGTGTCTCTTCATGCTTGGCGCCAAAAGGCTCTCATGTGTATGGCATGTGATGTGGCCGAATAGGCATGGAACCTCTAGCTCATGTTTCTTGATGATTTAAGCATCCAATAGGCGTGATCTCTTCACCGATGTGTTCCTTGTTGAAAAGGCATCTTCATGGGCAGCATCATTCATGAAAGGTCACAATGTTTGAGAAAGGTAACCCTTCATTTTTGAGCTACTTCGGGTGTGAATGAGCTGGTGGTGAGCTAGCCTTAGATGACTTGTAACATGATGAACGTTTGGGCAGCTCCTTGTGAAAAGGTACCTCTTGAGGTGGCAACTATTCGTGAAAAGGTACGATTTCACAAATTTTGACGTAGGACATATTTGAAGTGTCCTAAGTGGTGATGATGATGGTACAACTCCCCAGCTGAAATGAGTTCATCTTGTAGCTCAAATCTTCAGCTCAATCCAGCTATGAGCTCACGGCCTCAAAAATAACTTTTCATCAATGAATCCTTATGATCTCTTAAGCATCCCTATGTGAGTTTCCTTGCTGTTCCATGCTCCATTTAGCTCTAATGCAGCTCCCAAGTCTTGGCCGAATGTGCCTACACGCATAATATAAAGAAATAAACTAAGTAAATGAACTTATACAATGTATTATATAATAATGTGGACTATAGGTTATTTAATATTCAATATGTAACATATTAAACAACCTATTATCTGATGGTTCTTTCTCATTAAAAAAAACTTAAAAACATTAAGGCACTTATGAGAAAGTACTTCCCTGAATTGTTTTGCCTTTGCACGAGTGATAGGTCCAATGGGCATGACTTCAGGATCTATTTGTGTAGTTGTGATTACATCAGGATAGCTTTTCACCAATGAGTCCTTATGCTCTCCTAAACGTCCCTATGTGAGTTTCCTTACTGTTACATACTCCATTTAGCTCCAATGTAGCTCCCAAGTGTTGGCCGAATATGCGTACATGCATAACATAAAGAAATAAACTAAGTATATAAACTTATATAACGTGTATAATATAAGAATATGACTATAGTATATAATAATAACTTATATCTGACATATTGATGAATAAGTTATTATCATAATAGCTATAGCTATAGATAATATATATATATATATATATATATATTTATATATATATGATTATAGCATATGAAATAATCATATGTATATATAATGTTAGAAAGATTCTTCCCTTGTAAGGTTGGAAAGGCCATTGTATATATGATGTTGAATTGGATTACATTATCCTCCCCTTCTTTTAATCGATTTTTCCTCAAATCAAAAAGTCTTCTTTTCCTAGGGTCCTTTCATTCAATAAGTTCCTTTATCAAAATGTTCATATCTGTTGAAAGAAGGCTTTGGAAGTTCTTGACCTGAAAAGAAAGAAAACTTTCATTAATAAAAATGTGATCAAACATATCTAAAGTTCAGAAATACTTCCAGTAAAATATATGTTCAAAGTTCATGTCTATTGAAGTCATTTTGCTTTGAACGTTTGTTCCCTTTTGCATTCCAAGAATCATGCCCCTTTGTTCTTGATACATGAGGCACAAGGCTCACATCAAAGGAAGAAGTAATAACTCTTCCAAATGATCCACTCGTCCAAGCATTGGAAAAGAAGATCAGAACAGAAGCATAATTACGACGAATTTTTGAATAGGATACTGATCTTATTTAGTCAAGATGTCTTCTGAATATACGACCGTATGTCTCTTATCTTTCCAACAGTTCTTGAATCGCATCAATCCGATATCGGGAACTCAAGATATGTCTATTTTACTGAAGACGGTGCATGCAGAAAATCCTATACGGGATTAATACGGAATATTGTAAATATTACGAATTTTCAATATTTTTATTGATTATTTGTAATATAACTTAATATAGGATGATGCATTATCTTTTAGGATTAGATTTATTATTTTATTAGGAATTAAGGTTGGGTTAAAAATATTTTCTTTAGTTATTATTATTTTATTAGGAATTAGAGTTAAGATATGTTTAGTTTATTATTATTTTATTCATTAGTTATTTAGGACCTTTAGAACTCAGCCCCTATATAAAGGAGGCTTCATTAAACTTTGTAATTCAAGATTTCTTTGATTAATAATACAACGAGAGTTCGTTTTTGCAAGTGCTGATTGCCTTGTGCCTTCGAAGCTTCTTCTCCTGGAGTTCTTTCAAGTTCTTGTGAGGGAGATTAATCTTCACACTCCAATTTGCCTTTTCATCGCGACTAGGAGGGTTGGTTAGAGCCATTTATCGTGTTTGCCTTTTCATTGCGACTAGGAGGGCTCGATAGGACACTTATCCATCTATTTTTCCACAAATCCATCCGCGCCATCAATCATCTTTACCGTTCACCTTAATAAGGGAGATCTTTTGATTTCTTTATTATCTTATTTCATCTTTCATTTATTTATCTTTTGTTTATTTTATTCTAATCGTGTTGTCTTGATTCCATCACATAAAAAAAACCCTAAACAATCCTAGCGACTGCCGCCACCTTCCCATATTCATCACCTTTGTTCTTCATCGAGTCTAGAGCTTTCTAGGTTTGATTCTTCAACAAGAGTAACGTTCATCAATCCGCCACCGCTTCCCTATCAATTGGTATCAGATCTGGGCCGATTCTTGGAGAGAAACAAGCAATCTTGCTTGTTCTTGCACACAAAACCGTCAAGGTACCCCAACGGAGCTAGTTCACAAACGATTCAGCGTTTCAGGTTCTTTTTATTTAATTTTAATTTAGATTTAAATCCTTCTTGTTAGTTTGCTATTTTTTTTCAAAAAAACAAAACAAAAAAAGCCAAAAAAGCCAAAAAAGCTAAAATTTCAAAAAATTGCAAACAAAGGTATTTAGGGCTAATTTTATCCATAAATTATATTAATTCTAAGATTAATCCCCAGTCCAAATTTCACCCCAATCAGAGTTCATTGGAGCATTCAAATACATCATTCAAGTTTCATCGGCAGATTCGGTTTAGAATCTTGTCAAATTTCTTGAAAATTTTACAGGAGGAATTTCGTGGTGAAAATTTCCATATTGAAACTTCATATAGTGGAGATCATTCACACAAAATATCAGAAGTTTTGGAGATCAAGAACAACTTCGAAAAAAGTGATCAAGAAAAACAGATTGTTTGAGGATTCACCGTTCAACAGAGTCTACTGGATACTACTGAAGGTATTTGGTTCTGAAATTTTACATGTGGTTTCTTGACGCATCGAAAGACATTCAAGAAAGTTTTCAGAATTTTTGGACACCGGTAACCCCTCAAAAACGTTGCTCAAGTTGATCCAGCGTTTTCTAGGTTTTCTGGTTTGGTCCCTTTTTCTTTGACTCTTAGTGCTTTAGGTTCTTTTGTTTTTCCTTGTTATTGTTCTTTTGCATTATCTAACACATTATCTTCTTTGTGTTAGTAGGACTAAAGAGTTTGCATACTTCTTCCTTCTTTGCATTCTCGTTCTCTTGGAGTCTAACCTTTGTTTGGCCTCTTAGAGCTTTTAGGTTTTTCTTATCGCCTTTGCTAGTAATCAAACTCCGATACGAACTGTGAAAGACTACTTGGTAAAGTGAGTTTTAAAGAGTACAATATCGGCTTACTTGCCTCTCGTTGTGTTACTTTCTTGGAGTGACTTGTGAGGTTTCTTGCTTTGTTGAATTTATTTTATTTTATTCTACTTTAAAATCTTCTTTTGAGTGTTATAATTGTAGGATGGGCGACAATAACAATGAGACACTTACGACTATCTTATCCGCACTTGAACGACTCACATCTCAATTTGATCAACTTAACAATGCCTTGAGAGAACGGCAAGAACTACAACTGGATCAACCAAACCAGAATCCAAGGCCAAACAATGCTGAACTTTTGGCCCCCAGGTGAGCACAAAAGAATTGAGAGTAAACCTTCTTTACAAACAACCTTCCATCCTTGTTCGATTTAGAGAATCAATTGTTTCGATTTCTAACATTAACAAGGATTTGCCTAGTGTGTTTTCATCTTTGTTACAGGATTTTCAAGAAGAATTAGGTGATCCACCTGACGGATTGCCACTGGAAAAAGGAAAACAACACCAAACCAATCTAAGTCAAGGTTCCATCATACCTCGTCAAACATACAATCTCGAAGAAACCAAAGAGTTAAATTTGTTACTAAAAGGCTACATCCATGAAAGCCTTAGTCGTAACGTCATCTTAATGATGAAACATGACTTGAACAACTCCACATGCTTTATAGTTCATGCACAGGGAATCCATGTAAATGATGAGAAAGTAAAAGCAATACGAGACTGGCCCACACCATCTTCTATCGCCAAGAGTTGTCGAATAGTGCTAGGTGACCCTCCTGACGGGTTACCACCTGAAAGCCCTAATCACTATGCTATATCAATGAAGAGTCATGATTTACGAGAGTCCAAAGATTCGAGGACGAATCCTTTTGAGGAGTGGGGGAATGATACATGCACCAGATTCCATAATACATGCTTCTTTGGACTAATGTTTCTACTCAAACCTATTAGAAGAACAAAGACTCGAAGATTCAAAGCATATCTATTCGGTAAGTATAATGTGAATGAATCATTAAACGATTCTAATGTTACTCCCTTTAATGTTTCAGATTCGAGGTCGAATATTTTTGAAGAAAGGGAGGATGATACATGCAGCACAAGGCTCACATCAAAGGAAGAAGTAATAACTCTTCCAAATGATCCACTCGTCCAAGCATTGGAAAAGAAGATCGGAACAGAAGCAGACTTACGACGACTTTTTGAATGTGATCCTAATCTTATTTCGTCAAGATGTCTTCTTAAGATACGACCGTCTGTCTCTTATCTTTCCAACGGTTCTTGAATCGCATCAATCCGATATATGGAACTCAATATATGGCTATTTTACTATAGACGGTGCATGCAGAAAATCCTATACGGGATTAATACGGAATATTGTAAATATTACGAATTTTCAATATTTTTATTGATTATTTGTAATATAACTTAATATAGGATGATGCATTATCTTTTAGGATTAGATTTATTATTTTATTAGGAATTAAGGTTGGGTTAAAAATATTTTCTTTAGTTATTATTATTTTATTAGGAATTAGAGTTAAGATATGTTTAGTTTATTATTATTTTATTCATTAGTTATTTAGGACCTTTAGAACTCAGCCCCTATATAAAGGAGGCTTCATTAAACTTTGTAATTCAAGATTTCTTTGATTAATAATACAACGAGAGTTCGTTTTTGCAAGTGTTGATTGCCTTATGCCTTCGAAGCTTCTTCTCCTGGAGTTCTTTCAAGTTCTTGTGAGGGAGATTAATCTTCACACTCCAATTTGCCTTTTCATCGCGACTAGGAGGGTTGGTTAGAGCCATTTATCGTGTTTGCCTTTTCATTGCGACTAGGAGGGCTCAATAGGACACTTATCCATCTATTTTTCCACAAATCCATCCGCGCCATCAATCATCTTTACCGTTCACCTTAATAAGGGAGATCTTTTGATTTCTTTATTATCTTATTTCATCTTTCATTTATTTATCTTTTGTTTATTTTATTCTAATCGTGTTGTCTTGATTCCATCACATAAAAGAAACCCTAAACAATCCTAGCGACTGCCGCCACCTTCCCATATTCATCACCTTTGTTCTTCATCGAGTCTAGAGCTTTCTAGGTTTGATTCTTCAACAAAAGCAACGTTCATCAATCCGCCACCACTTCCCTATCAGTTCTTCTATTGATTCATAAAAACTGATGACTCTTGGAATGGTGATGTCATTATAGTCTTCATAAGTCACCTTCCTTGAGTGAAGAATCGCCTTCCTTTGCCTTTCATTGGGTATAACTCTTGATTCCTGAAGAGTTACATCTTTTGGATGAAGAATTACTACTCTTTGCTTTTCAATAGTCGCACCTTATGGCTTTTGAAAGGTCACGTCCTTTAGTCCCCCAAATTGATAGATTGTGTCACTTGGATCATCCTGGAAATAAAAGGAAACTCTTGCATTTTTGAGGTTAGAAAAATCTTCATCGACCTGGCGTCTTGATGTAAGGCGAATCTACACACTTTGATGAAAAGAGTAGATAGCCTTATTGTGTCCCGATCTAGGATTGACAAGTACTGATGTCCTTGAATTTATAAGTTTAGGCTGCAAAATAAGATAAGAAAAGAATGATTAATAATGGAATTAATAAAGGGGGTAATAATATAAGTAATGAAAAGAAATAATAAGAATGAAATGAAATAAAGAAATGATAGAGATGGCTGCGGAATTGATGGAAGAAATGGATGATGGTGATGATGAAATGGCAATGGTGGTGATGTTGTATCTCAAACACGCCAAAGAGGAAACTATGCTATGAAGCACAATCCCAGTCTTCACAAACTTGCTTGAGGGGTAGTGATAGTGTCTTCAACCCACTAGATAACAATCTAGGAATTGGAATCAGGATGGAAGGAATGACGCCACAAGTATAGGAACTATACTTGTTTAATCGATAAAGTTCACAAAGAACTTTGAAAAGAAATAACTCACAAAAGTATATTTTATATAAGAAATGAGATCATTACAAATGAAGGCAAGCCACTCTATTTATAGGAAATGAGAGGGCTTGGCCGAATAGTTACATGATGTTTCGGCTAGATACATGTCTTTAGGAAAATACATAATGCTTAAGATGAATGAATAAGTCCTTTGGGCTTGTGATGGTTCGACTAACTCTTCATGAAAGGCTTTAATGATTCGGTCAAAGGGTGGAGAGACATCTCCCTTGGCCGAATGGTGCATGCTTGTTCATCTTGGCGCCAATTTCCTCTCCTTGGCCGAATAGTCATGTGCCTTATCATGTTTGGCGCCAAAGCTTCCATGTGCAAGGCATGTGGTGTGACCGAATAGGAATGGAGCTCTATCTCATGTCTCTTGTTGATTTAAGCTTCCAATACTAGCAATTCCTTCACCAACGTGCTCCTAGATGAAAAGACATCTTCATGGGCAGCATCATTCATGAAAGGTCACAATGTTTGAGAAAGGTGTCCCTTCATGTTTGAGCTGCTTATGGTGTGAATGAGCTAAAGGTGAGCTGGCCATAGATGACTTATGACATGGTGAACGTTTGGGCAGCTCCTTGTGAAAAGGTACCTCTTGAGGTGGCAACTATTCGCGAAAAGATACGATTTCACAAATTTTGACTTAGGACATATTTGAAGTGTCCTAAGTGGTGATGATGATGGTGCAGCTCCCCAGCTGAAATAAGGTCATCTTGTAGCTCAAATCTTCAGCTCAATCTAGCTATGAGCTCACGGTTTCCGGACAACTTTTCACCAATTATTCCTTGTTCTCTCCTATTCGATCCCATGTAAGTTTCCTTGCTGTTACATGCTCCATTTAGCTCCAATGTAGCTCCTAAGTGTTGGCCAAATGTGCCTACATGCATAACATAAAGAAATAAACTAAGTATATATACTTATATAATGTGTATATTATAAGATTGTGACTATAGTATAAGATAATAACTTGTATCTCATATATAAATGGATAACTTATTATCATAATAACTATAGGTATAATATATATATATATATATATATATATATGAAAATAAATATCTTATAACATATGAAATAAGCATCTATAGGTATAAAGATAGAAAGTTTCTTCCCTGGAGAGGTTGGAATAGCCATGGTAAATATGATGTTGAATTGGATCACATCACGTCTTGTCAATAAATATCTTTGTAACAAGCACTTAGATGTATAAGCACTTGGTTTTGGACTAGTTTCCTCCTGGTTTGCCTTTGATTTTCCTTTCCTCATAGCCTCAACACTTTGTTTCATCTTGATTTGATCAATTTGGACTTGTTTAGGCATCAAGGGTGTTAGGATAATCTTTTTTCCTCCATGGTTGAACGAATACTGGTTGGTAAAACAATCATGGACGGTTCTTCGGTCATATTGACATAGTCTTCCAAGGAAAAATGGCTAGCATGCATAGGAACAACATCACACATAACCTCGTCCTTGTACATACCAATTGAGAAAGGAACCATCACCTGTTTGTTGACATTAAGTTCCCCTCGTTCATTAACCATTATAATTTGTAGGGATTGGGATGCTTCAACGTTTTCAAGCCTAATTTCTCCACCATGATTGTAATTGCCACATTGGTACAACTTCCACCATCTATGATCATGAAACACACCTTTTCATTCACATGGCAGCGGGTATGAAAAATGTTTTCCCGTTGTGCATTGTCCTCTACCACTTGAGCACTTAGGCTTCTTTTGACCACTAGGGCTTCGCCTTCCAATGGAGTACCAATTTCTGCTTCTTCCTCGACTTCAGTTGGTGTTGTTTCTTCCTCCTCATGGTCATACTCAATTTCACCATTTCCAGGTAGTAGCATGGTGTTTTGGTTAGGACATTGTGTAGAGATGTGTCCCCTCCCAAGACATTTAAAGCATCGAATGTCTCTTGATCATTCAGAGGACTCTTTTCCTCGAATATCCTTGTTGTGTTGGGGAGAACTTGATGATTCGGCCTTTTCCTTGGTAGGAATAGGAGTAGACTTCTTCAAATTGTTGGGACTCCATCTTGAAGATGTAGGCATGGTAGTGCGCGATATAGATCTTCTCCAAAATTGCCTCTCTATTTTCGTAGCCATTTGCACCATTTCATCAAGTTCTATGTAATGGTACAACACTAGTGTGTTGGCAATCTCGGTATTGAGTCCGGTAAGAAATCTAGCCATGGTTGCTTCTCGATCCTCCTCAATATTGACTTGGATCATTGCAACTTCCATTTCCTTATAGTAATCATCCACACTTTGTTGGCCTTGTTTAAGGTTCTACAATTTCTAAAACATGTCCCGGTGATAATGAGTAGGAATGAAACGTTTACGCATGATACCTTTCATTTCTATCCATGTTGTGATTGGTCTCTCTCCATTCCTCCTTCTGGTAATAGTAAGTTGATCCCACCATATCAAAGCATAATCGACAAACTCCATGGCTTCCAATCTTACTTTCTTGAGTTTGGAATAGTTGTGGAAACTGAAAACATGTTCTACCTTACTTTCCCATTCAAGATAGGCTTCAGGATCAGTTTTCCCTTGGAATTGAGGAATTTTGATTTTGATGTTGCTCATATTATCATCAACATTGGCACACCTGGGTCAGTGTATTAATGTTGGTTCTTCTTCATCATAAGGGTCTAGGACATCATATTCTGGAAGAGGTTGTTGCCTCCAAGGAGTATCATTGTTTGGAGCGTGAGGTCTATCTTGTCTTTGGTTGAGTTTTTCATGAAGAGCACCAAATTCTGTCAGAAACATTCTCATTATTTCTCCAATTAATGCTTGCATTTGCAAGTTTGGTTGACCTGCATTTCCTTTAGGAATTTGAGACATGGTTAGTAGATAAATAAAACAAAAATAAACCTTACCAGAACACTCACAAAGTCTCACAAGTTCACTCCAAAGAAATAATAAGATCACTCCACTCAACACTCGTGTTTACTCTCAAGAATATAATTTCGGCTTTTAACAATTCCCCTTCTGATCTCACTTTCTCAATTAGCCTTTTTCTACTCAATTTCTCTTGCTAAGTCCTTTGAGGAACTTACTCAAGATTAGACAAGTTAATCCTTTCCTTGTGTGCGTCGGCTGTAAATAGGTTAGGGTAGAAAGAATAGAAGAAAAATGGAAAGGTAGAAGAAAGGTTTTAAGGTATGAAAAGAAAGAAATAGTAGAAGACAAGGAAAATGAAGGTATAGAAAAGGAAGAGGTCACTTAAAATTTAAGAAACAACACTTACTACAACCTTTCTCAAGAAGCAATAAGGTTATCTTCTCTTAGTGTAGATAAGCCTCTTTGATTTAATTGCAATGGTAGAGCACTTTCCTTGGCTCTCTTTCTTTTTGACTTTTTTTCTTTTTCTTTTTTTTTTCTAAATTTTTCTTCTTTTTGTCTTTTCTTTTTGATGTAAGGCACTTGTACCTTATCAATTGATTGTGGATCTAGGAATGAAGCAAAACAACCTACACAAGTGAATGGCTCAAAAGAGATGGTTAAGGGTGGTAGATGTATGGGTGAATAGGTGGGTTGTTTAAATGAGAGATGGAAGCGGAAGATAATTGATATGGCTATGGGTTATGGTTGATGAAACAAAGAGATGGTTGTGAGGATAATATCTTAAAGAAGACTCAAAGAAGAACCAGTGCTATAGAGAGCAAAGACCCAGACTTTATATTGCTTCTTTAAGGGGTGGTATTAAGTACTTTGACCCACTAGTTATAAGAACTAGGAACCAGAAGTATCAAGGTGAAAAGAGGGTTGACGGCACAAGTATTAAAATACTTGATAAGTCGATAAAAGTCACCAGGACTTAAGGAAGAGTCATGTGCCTTATCATGTTTGGCGCCAAAGCTTCCATGTGCAAGGCATGTAGTGTGACCGAATAGGCATGGAGCTCTATCTCATGTCTCTTGGTGATTTAAGCTTCCAATGCTAGCAATTCCTTCACCAACGTGCTCCTAGATGAAAAGGCATCTTCATGGGCAGCATCATTCATGAAAGGTCACAATGTTTGAGAAAGGTATCCCTTCATGTTTGAGCTGCTTATGGTGTGAATGAGCTAAAGGTGAGCTGGCCATAGATAACTTGTGACATGGTGAACGTTTGGGGAGTTCCTTGTGAAAAGGTACCTCTTGAGGTGGCAACTATTCGTGAAAAGGTACAATTTCACAAATTTTGACTTAGGACATATTTGAAGTGTCCTAAGTGGTGATGATGATGGTGCAACTCCCCAACTGAAATAAGGTCATCTTGTAGCTCAAATCTTCAACTCAATATAGCTATGAGCTCACGGCCTCCGGATAACTTTTCACCAATTGTTCCTTGTGCTCTCCTATTCGATCCCAAGTAAGTTTCCTTACTGTTACATGCTCCATTTAGCTCCAATGCAGCTCCCAAGTGTTGGCCGAATGTGCCTACATGCATAGCATAAAGAAATAAACTAAGTATATATACTTATATAATGTGTATATTATAAGATTGTAATGTGATCCTACCGACCACCAAGTTCAAACAAATCATGCTCACAACTTTGAAGTTCTTCCAAGATGATTCTAAGGGAGTCTTGCCTTATTTTATTATTTATTTACTTATTTATGCATTACATGTCATGTGAATATGTTTATCTTATTCTTAATTATGCTTGAATGTTATATGCTGTCATTTATATGTATAATATATGATATTCATGCATGACTTATTAATTCACATCTTTATATAACTCATTCAATGCATATGCATTCATATTTAGCTCATTTGCATTATTAACATATGTGGAAGCATGCATTCACATTTATCATAGCTCAATTCCTATCTAATTATTTGTTTACATACTTTGTCTAGGGTCATTGGATGCTAAGAAGACTAAAGGCAATTGAAGAGTTGGTTGGACAGTTCACGTCAGTCAGATTGATCTACATTTTTGAACATGTTCCAAGCATCTTTGGGTGATGAAGTCTCTTAACATTTAATCCCCTATCTCGTATCTTTCCAACGCATTTTGAATAACATCAATCCGATATCGAGAGCTTGAGATATGCTCAGATTACTGAAGATAGTGCAGGCTGGAAATTAATACGGGATTTGCAACCATTCATCTCCTTCAAAAGACTTATGCATGGGAGGAATTAATGAAGATATGCATCGACGAGAAAAGATTATTAAAATGAATCAGAACATTTGTGAGGAGGTGCAAAGATTCATTCAAAGGCTTTTAAATTCATCCATTCATGCATATTCATGCAAGAAGCCAAATAGTCATGTAACATTCATCTATAGAAGACAAATCAACAAGTTCACACAAGGTGGGATGAATTCAGCCAAAGGATGTATTCCATTAAAAGATGAACATCCATTCATCAAAATTCAATCACCTAAGCCATGCTTTGTATCTACTTAAAGTATGAACACTCATCCATGAAGGTTCACTCATTAAATGTTTTGTATTCACACCATGCACTCTTAGGCTTATATATGGATTTCCATTCATTTGTAAAAGAAACCAATTCTCTTTGTTTAATCAAATATTTGTGAGAGTTTATCTCTTTAGTTCTTAAGTGAACTTTATCGACTTATCAAGCTTATGCTTGTGGCGTCACCCCTATCTATGTCACCCTGATACTTCTGGTTCCTATCTCTTTATAGATAGTGGGTCAGAGTCCTTGTTTACCATCCCTTAAAGAAACAATATAAAGTCTGGGTCTTTGTTCTTTAACATTGGTTCTTCTTTGAGTCTTCTTTGAGATACTACTTTTCATATTAATCTCCATCACCTTCATTCTACTTCCATTACCATACTTCATCATTTCCTTTAAATATATCACCAACTTATATATATATTTTCCGTTGCCATATTTATCTTTCCATTTCATTACTTTTATTTAACCATTTTTTTAGCTTTCTTATTTGTGCAGGATACTTGTTGCTTTCCTAGATCGAAACAATCAAAGGTGCAACCTTGACTTCACCATCCATCAAGTGAGGCTAGGTTGAACTGTATCATATGGTAATCAAAGCTAAGGTGGATTGCAACAAGAACAAGCAAAAGCAACATCTTACCATTCAATAAAAAGAAAATCAAATAGAGAAGTGTAAAAAAAAATCAGCAAGTTAATCCCAACATCAACAAGGGATTCCAAGTGAAGAAAAACTGAAGAAAGGAAACAAATAATGCAAAATACAAAGAGGTGCCAAAGGTGACAAGCAATATCATCATTCCAACCGATCCTAAAGAAGTCTTCAAGACCTTTGATTGTTTCTTCTAGGAAGGTGGTGAGTATCTTTGCATAGTAAGTGAACCTTTCTTTCTTTTTCTTCCTTTTATAAGACCACCATTCATTATTTAATCTTTCTACCTTTCTATTTTTTTCCTCTACACTAACGAATTTTTCAACCGACGTCCATAGTACTTGAAAGGTCTCGAGTTAGTTCTTTTAAGAACTTTACAAGAGAGGAAATAGTGGAAAAAGGCTAATCAAGTGTGTGAGATCAGAAGGGGGAATTGCAAAAGCCAAATTATATTCCCGAGTGCAAACACGAACGTTGAGTGGAGCATCATCATTTTTTGGAGTGATCGTGAGGATTTGTGAGTGATTATTAGTAAGGTCCTTTCATCTTATTCAACTATTAATTTTTCACTAACAATTCTCCCATCTTTCGAATGGAATACGAGCAGCAAAGGAGGAATCCATTTCATACTCATTTTCATGTGAATGATAAAGTATGCCTTGTAGCCATTGATGGTGGTAGTTGTGCAAATCTTGCAAGCACATACATGGTTGAGAAGTTGGGGCTTATAACATTCAAACATCCCAGTCCATATGTTTTGCAAGGATTAAATGAAGATGAAGAGTTAGAAGTCATAGAGCAAGTACGTGTGTCATTTTCAATTGGGGGATATGAAGATGAAGTTTTGTGTGATGTTGTTTCTATGAATTCAAGCCATCTACTCCTTGGACGTCCTTGGCAGTTCGATAAACGAGCATTGTATGATGGGTTCTCCAACAAATATTCATTCAAACACCAAGGGAGAAAGATCGCGTTGGTTCCAATGTGCCCAAATCAAGTCCATGAATGCCAAGTTATTGTCAAATCACGTATAGAGGAATAGAAGAAAACTAAACCCATGAAGAAAGTTGAAAGAAAAGTTTCATGTGAGAAACAAATAACAGTGGAGGGAGATCAAAATGAAAATGCGAAAATTGATGTGAGAAACGTTGGAGTCGAAAATGAGAAAGTTGAAAAGATTGAATTTGGGAGCAAAGGGGGAAGTACGTGTGGAAGAGAAAATGAAAAGATTCCAAGTGAGGTTGTAGTTAAAAGATATGATGGAGTTGAACATGCACAAATCAAAGAAGAACATTGTGAGAAAACCAAGACATTTGGAGTTAAAAATGAGAGTGTGACTTTTCGTGAGAAAGCCATTGGAGTAATTGAAAATAAGAGTAAGAGCATTGAGAGTAAAGATGAGTGTGTTGAAAAACATGAGCATGAAAGAAAAGAATGCGAGGAAAAGGAAGTTTTGCTTTATACTAATCAATTTTTTTCTTCTATTTATTCTTTGAATTTGCAGGTTATTCCAAGGGACATTCAAGATGATTCAAGCATCATATCTTTTGAAATTCCAAACGATGTGTCACTTGAAATTATAAAAAACATGTTCATTAACCTTCAAAGTGCATTCACCTCATACTCAAGATCGAATGCACCTTATAAAAGAGAAGATTCAATGAACCTAACCATGGAGAACATTAAGAGTCCAAACTCATTCATTCATGAATTTAATCCTTTCCTTTCCTTTGATTCTAAATTATCTACTTCTAACTTTGTTCTATTTTTCAGATTGTTGATTCAAAAGCAAAGACTTGAACATGTGAAGCATTTTGAGCAAAGAAAACGATGCAAGATGAGAATGAAAGAATTTCCATTCAAACGAAGATCAAAGTTATTCTCTTATGTACAAAGCATCGATTTGGGGACAAATCGCCTTAAAGAAGGGGGGATGATGTGATCCTACCGACCACCAAGTTCAAACAAAACATGCTCACAACTTTGAAGTTCTTCCAAGATGATTCTAAGGGAGTCTTGCCTTATTTTATTATTTATTTACATCTTTATATATGCTCACAACTTTGAAGTTCTTCCAAGATGCTCACAACTTTGAAGGCTTGAATGTTATATGCTGTCATTTATATGTATAATATATGATCTTCATGCATGACTTATTAATTCACATCTTTATATAACTCATTCAATGCGTATGCATTCATAGTTAGCTCATTTGCATTATTAACATATGCAGAAGCATGCATTCACAGTTATCATAGCTCAATTCCTATCTAATTATTTGTTTAGATACTTTGTCTAGGGTCATTGGATGCTATGAAGACTAAAGGCAATTGAAGAGTTGGTTGGACAGTTCACGTCAGTCAGATTGATCTACATTTTTGAACATGTTCCAAGCATCTTTTGATACAGTTCAACCTAGCCTCACTTGGATTGATGGTGAAGTCAAGGTTGTACCTTTGATTGTTTCGATCTAGGAAAGTAACAAGTATCCTACACAAACAAGAAAGCTCAAAAAAATAGTTAAATGGAAGTAATGAAATGGAAAGATAAATATGGCAGATGATATAGTTACGTCTACACCAGATCCGGAGGTCATACCACATGGTCCCATTACTAGGTCAAGGGCCAAACAATTCAGGGAAGTGCTCTTAACTAAGTGTCTTGAAGCTTTTAATTCATTTGATAACTTAACACTCTCTAATGTTATGTTATATAATGTTTTAATAGCTAAAGAGTAACTTAGTATGAATTCATATTACACATTGTTATCTTAATATGTTAAACATGTTAGGATAGTTTTATTATCATATTAAGCATGATTGTTATATATACATCAAGGCAGCATACTTATAATGCATTTCATTAGTTTATTTGCATTCATATTAACTCTTAGGCTTTATACATTATCTTACACATATTAGGAGATGATGTACTTAGCTCATGACCATCATACTTAGCTCCCATTACCATAAACAAACATGGCAGCAAGGTATTTAGCTCGTTTTAGCTCAATATCATGAACTTACCTTGTTTCCTTGCACATGTAGGTACATTGGAGCATGGCACACGTTGAGGTAGCTTGGTGAATGATTTGGACTTCATACATAGCTCACAAACAGCTCACAAAGTACAAAGCAGCTCATGGAATGCTAAGGGAAGCTCGGTTCAGCTGAAGAAGCTTCAGGCTAGCTAAACTTAGCTAGTTGGACTATTTGAAGCTGAGTTGCTAAAAGTGATGACAAAGGTAGCTGAATGTAGCTGAACATATTGTTATGGAGCTCAAAAGGACTCGGCTAGGAAGATCATTCATAAACAGCCCCATTCTTGCTAGCTAGCTCAACACTCAAGCTAGCTTGGAAGGAGACACATGCACGCCTAAGATAGAACCCATGACCAGCCATCATTCCATGCGCAAGGCTACACCACAAGCATCCTAGAGAGACCATGTGCACGCCTTGTGACCAGACCACCATGTGATTGGCGTGTGACTTCATTTAGGCGCCAAGATGAAGAGTCCTCTTACCATTCGGCCAAGCACTCCTTTCTCTCCAATTTGGCGCCAACTTGAAGGGGTACAAGCACTATTCGGCCAAAGGATATTTTCCTCCAATTAAACCGAACCATCCTCTCTATTTGTAATTAAATTATGTCATTTCATAGAGGCACAAGGGCTGGCCGAAACCTCTTGTAATCATTCGGCCATATCCTTCCATTTCCTATAAATAGGAAAGCATATTTCATTTTTAGACAGACCTTTTTATTCAATTAAAGTGAGATTATTCTCTTCTTAAGTCCTGGTGACTTTTTATCGACTTATCAAGTATTTTATACTTGTGGCGTCAACCCCTTCCTTACATCTTGATACTTCTGGTTCCTAGTTCATATAACTAGTGGGTCAAAGTACTTAATACCACCCCTTGAAGAAGCAATATAAAGATTGGGTCTCTGCTCTCTATAGCATTGGTTCTTCTTTGAGATTTCTTCAAGATACTATCCTCACAACCATCCCTTTATTTCATCTCCATAACCATAGCCTTATCAACTATCTTCCGCTTCCATTACTCATTATTTAAATAGCCTACCATTTCACCCCTACGTCTACCACCCTTAACCATTCTATTTTGAGCCATTCACTTTGCAGGTTGTTTTGCTTCCTTCCTAGATCCACAATCATTTGAAAAGGTACAAGTACCTTACATCAAGCGGTAATCAGAGCTTTGGTGGAAGAAGCAACGTGCAACAACAATAAAAAAAGAAAAATACAAAAAGAAGTGCACAAGTGAAGTGCAAAGTCAAAGAAAAAGAAAAAAAATCAGCAAAGAAAATTGAAGGACTCAAAAGTCAAAGCACTCAAAAAAGAAGAAAAAGCAAAGAAAAGAAAGAAAGTTGAAGCACTCATCAACATTTCTCATCACCAAGCCATTCAAGTAAGCCTTTTAAATTGATTGTGGTGATAGAAGGTTGTGAAGTAACTTGTGTAAGTAACCCTTTCATTCTCTTCTTTCTAATTTCTAAGCCACCTTTTCAATTATATTTGCTTTCCATTCCTACTAACCATTTGCAGCCGACGCCAAACAAGTGAAATTACTCGATATAGTCTTGAGTAAAAGTTCATTAGAACTTGAGACAAGAGAATTGAGGAAAAAGGCTGGAGCGTGTGTGAGATCAGAAGAGGACAAGTAAAAGCCATTAAAGTCCTAGAGTGCAAACACGAGCGGATTGAGTGACATCAAGTTTTCTTGGAGTGACTCGTGAGGCTTTGTGAGAGAATATTCTGGTAAGGTCCTACACACATTTCATTTTTTTTATTTGCTAACATGTCTCTTCCATCCAATATTTTTGTAGTCAAAAGGACTTTGAACATTCAAAGTCAAGATGATGAACAAAGAGAAAACATCTTCCATACCAAATGTCACGTGAGAGATAAAATTTGTGTGGTGATCATTGATGGAGGAAGTTGTACCAATGTAGCAAGCACTCACATGGTGGAAAAGTTGGGTCTCAAGACTTCCAAACATCCTCATCCTTACAAACTCCAATGGCTCAACGATGTGGGAGAAGCCAAGGTAACCAAGCAAGTGATTGTACCTTTCTCAATTGGAAGATACAATGATGAAGTCCTTTGTGACGTGGTACCCATGAGTGCAAGTCACCTTATACTAGGACGTCCTTGGTAATATGATAAGAAAGCCACCCATGACGGATTCTCTAACAAGTACTCATTCCAACATCAGGGAAAGAAAATCATATTGGCACCTTTGTTACCAAGCCAAGTTCAGGAATGTCAAGTGACCCTCAAATCACGCATAGAAGAATGGGAGAAAGAAAAGAAGGCCAAAGAAATCCATACTCCAAAAATGAATATCTATGCCAGCAGAGGAGATATTCGGAAACATTTATCAACTAAGAAAGCTCTACTTATACTTATGTATAAGGAAAGTTTTCTTCTTACTAACCCTCCTAAAGGTTTGCCTTCTTCTATTTCTAATCTTTTGCAGGAATTTGAGGATATGTTTCCTGAGGAAATTCCTGATGGATTGCCACCGATTAGAGGAATTGAACATCAAATTGATTTCATTCCTGGAGCCACCATTCCTAATAGACCAGCATATAGGAGTAATCCTGAAGAAACAAAGGAATTGCAAAAACAAGTCAAAGAACTCCTAAACAAAGGTTACATTCGAGAAAGCTTAAGTCCATGTGCTGTCCCCGTTTTGTTGGTACCAAAGAAAGATGGAACTTGGAGAATGTGCGTTGATTGTAGAGCAGTGAATCAAATCACTATTAAATATAGGCACCCTATACCTCGGTTGGATGATATGCTTGATGAACTTAGCGGGGCCAATATCTTCTCCAAAATTGATTTGAAAAGTGGCTACCACCAGATAAGAATGAAGGAAGGTGATGAGTGGAAAACTGCGTTCAAAACCAAACAAGGTTTGTATGAATGGTTAGTCATGCCTTTTGGCTTGACTAATGCCCCTAGTACCTTTATGCGTTTAATGAATCATGTCCTTCGGCCTTATATTGGTAAGTTTTGTGTTGTTTACTTTGATGATATCTTGATATACAGTAAGTCATTGAAAGATCATGTTGAACACTTACGATCTATTCTTAGCACTTTGAGAGAAGAACATTTATATGCTAATCTCAAGAAGTGTGATTTTTGTACTAATCAAGTTACTTTCTTAGGCTTTATTGTAAGTTCACAGGGATTATCAGTGGATCCAGAGAAGATTAAGGCAATACAAGAATGGCCAAAACCGGTTAATGTCAGTCAAGTTCGAAGTTTCCATGGATTAGCCAGCTTTTACAGAAGGTTTGTACCAAACTTTAGTTCCATTGCTGCACCCTTAACAGGGATTATTAAGAAGAATTCAAACTTCTCTTGGGGCAATGAACAAGACAAATCTTTCAACGAACTCAAAGATTGTTTGACAAAGGCCCCATTACTAGTCTTGCCAAACTTTGAGAAAACATTTGAAGTTGAATGTGATGCTTCTGGAATTGGAATTGGTGCTGTCCTAAGTCAAGAAGGAAAACCCATTGCCTATTTTAGTGAAAAACTAAATGGTGCAACTCTGAACTATCCAACATATGACAAAGAGATGTATGCACTCATTCGAGCATTGGAAACTTGGCAGCACTATTTATTGCCAAAGGAATTCGTGATACACACTGACCATGAAGCATTAAAGCATATCAAAGGACAACACAAACTCAACAAGAGACATGCCAAATGGGTTGAATTTCTTGAGTCTTTTCCCTATGTCATCCACTATAAGAGAGGAAAGGATAATGTCGTGGCAGATGCTCTTTCACGCAGGTATGTCTTACTTAACACTTTGGATTCCAAACTTCTTGGTTTTTCATTCATTAAGGAACATTATGCTACTGATTTGGACTTTGGAGAAAGGTATAAGTTATGTGAAACAGGTGCTCATGATAAGTATTATCAGCATGATGGATATCTTTTCAAAGAAGGACGATTATGTATTCCACAAGATTCCATAAGAGAAGTGTTAACCAAAGAAGCACATGAAGGAGGACTCATGGGACACTTTGGAGTTGAAAAGACTCTTAGCATTCTGAAAGAACACCTCTTTTGGCCAAAGATGAAAAGGTATGTTGAAAAGGTATGTGAAAGGTGTTTAGTATGTAAAAGGGCAAAATCAAGAGTCATGCCTCATGGATTATACATGCCTTTGCCAATACCAACCATGCCATGGATAGATATTTCAATGGACTTTGTTTTAGGTTTACCAAAAACAAAGAGTGGAAAGGATTCAATATTTGTGGTGGTTGATCGTTTCTCCAAAATGGCTCACTTTATACCATGTCACAAGACTGATGATGCTATTTTTGTTGCCAACTTATTCTTCCGAGAAGTGGTAAGGTTACATGGACTTCCTCGAACTATTGTGTCAGATAGAGATGTTAAGTTCTTAAGTCATTTTTGGAGGACTTTGTGGAGTAAAATAGGCACAAAACTGCTATTCTCTACTACATGTCATCCTCAAACGGATGGTCAAACTGAAGTAGTTAATAGAGTTTTATCAACGCTGCTACGATCCATTATCAAGAAAAATATTAAGACATGGGAAGAATGCCTACCACACGTGGAATTTGCATACAACCGAACCATTCACTCGGCAACTAAACATTCTCCATTTGAGGTAGTGTATGGTTTCAATCCTTTAACTCCTTTGGACTTACTTCCTTTACCTTATGATCAGATAGTGAACAAAGATGGAAAGAACAAAGCAGAATTTGTTAAAAAACTCCATCAACAAGTCAAGGACAATATTGAGAGAAGAACAAGACAATATGAACAACAAGCAAACAAAGGAAGGAAGAAGGTAACTTTTGACGTAGGAGATTGGGTTTGGATACACTTTAGGAAGGAAAGATTCCCAAACCAAAGGAAGTCTAAACTATTACCCCGAGGAGATGGTCCATTTCAGATTAAAGAAAAGATCAACGACAATGCCTATAAAATTGAATTGCCCAGTGAGTTTGGTGGCGTCAGTGCTTCATTCAACATCACTGACTTATCTCCCTTTGAGGATGGACACGATTTGGGGACAAATCGCTTAAAAGAAGGGGGGGATGATATAGTCACGTCTACACCAGATCCGGAGGTCATGCCACATGGTCCCATTACTAGGTCAAGGGCCAAACAATTCAGGGAAGTGCTCTTAACTAAGTGTCTTGAAGCTTTTAATTCATTTGATAACTTAACACTCTCTAATGTTATGTTATATAATGTTTAATAGCTAAAGAGTAACTTAGTATGAATTCATATTACACATTGTTATCTTAATATGTTAAACATGTTAGGATAGTTTTATTATCATATTAAGCATGATTGTTATATACATCAAGGCAGCATACTTATAATGCATTTCATTAGTTTATTTGCATTCATATTAACTCTTAGGCTTTATACATTATCTTACACATATTAGGAGATGATGTACTTAGCTCATGACCATCATACTTAGCTCCCATTACCATAAACAAACATGGCAGCAAGGTATTTAGCTCGTTTTAGCTCAATATCATGAACTTACCTTGTTTCCTTGCACATGTAGGTACATTGGAGCATGGCACACGTTGAGGTAGCTTGGTGAATGATTTGGACTTCATACATAGCTCACAAACAGCTCACAAAGTACAAAGCAGCTCATGGAATGCTAAGGGAAGCTCGGTTCAGCTGAAGAAGCTTCAGGCTAGCTAAACTTAGCTAGTTGGACTATTTGAAGCTGAGTTGCTAAAAGTGATGACAAAGGTAGCTGAATGTAGCTGAACATGTTGTTATGGAGCTCAAAAGGACTCGGCTAGGAAGATCATTCATAAACAGCCCCATTCTTGCTAGCTAGCTCAACACTCAAGCTAGCTTGGAAGGAGACACATGCACGCCTAAGATAGAACCCATGACCAGCCATCATTCCATGCGCAAGGCTACACCACAAGCATCCTAGAGAGACCATGTGCACGCCTTGTGACCAGACCACCATGTGATTGGCGTGTGACTTCATTTAGGCGCCAAGATGAAGAGTCCTCTTACCATTCGGCCAGGCACTCCTTTCTCTCCAATTTGGCGCCAACTTGAAGGGGTACAAGCACTATTCGGCCAAAGGATATTTTCCTCCAATTAAACCGAACCATCCTCTCTATTTGTAATTAAATTATGTCATTTCATAGAGGCACAAGGGCTGGCCGAAACCTCTTGTAATCATTCGGCCATATCCTTCCATTTACTATAAATAGGAAAGCATATTTCATTTGTAGACAGACCTTTTTATTCAATTAAAGTGAGATTATTCTCTTCTTAAGTCCTGGTGACTTTTTATCGACTTATCAAGTATTTTATACTTGTGGCGTCAACCCCTTCCTTACATCTTGATACTTCTGGTTCCTAGTTCATATAACTAGTGGGTCAAAGTACTTAATACCACCCCTTGAAGAAGCAATATAAAGATTGGGTCTCTGCTCTCTATAGCATTGGTTCTTCTTTGAGATTTCTTCAAGATACTATCCTCACAACCATCCCTTTATTTCATCTCCATAACCATAGCCTTATCAACTATCTTCCGCTTCCATTACTCATTATTTAAATAGCCTACCATTTCACCCCTACGTCTACCACCCTTAACCATTCTATTTTGAGCCATTCACTTTGCAGGTTGTTTTGCTTCCTTCCTAGATCCACAATCATTTGAAAAGGTACAAGTACCTTACATCAGCAGCGGAAAATATATATAAGTTGGTGATATGTTTAAAGGAAATGATGAAGTATGGTAATGGAAGTAGAATGAAGGTGAAGAAGATGAATATGAAGAGTAGTATCTCAAAGAAGACTCAAAGAAGAACCAATGTTAAAGAACAAAGACCCATACTTTATATTGCTTCTTTAAGGGATGGTAAACAAGGACTTTGACCCACTATCTATAAAGAGATAGGAACCAGAAGTATCAGGGTGACACAGATAGGGGTGACGCCACAAGCATAAGCTTGATAAGTCGATAAAGTTCACTTAAGAACTAAAGAGATAAACTCTCACAAATATTTGATTAAACAAAGTGAATTGGTTTCTACAAATGAAATGGAAAACTATTTATACTCCTAAGAGATGTCTAGGATGCACATACAAGATTTAATGTCATGGATGAATGTTCATCCTTAAGTAGATACAATGTATGTCCCCTATGCAAGTTCATGGACTAATAAAATAAATGAATGTTCATCCATTTAAGTGAATACATCTTCATAGCCGAATTCATCCTCTCTTGATGTGAACATGTTGGTTCATTTCCTTGCATGAATTTGGAGGAATGTTTCATTGTATGTTCGGCCCCCTTTGGAATGCATGCACCAAGTGTGAAGATGACTCACAGGCTCCCTTCATGCACTTGGATTTGATGAATGAGTTTGAAAATAATGCATCCATCTCCCTTGAATGTGAACAAGTCCTTTAGCCTCATTGTATGATTGTACACGCCATAAATGGATTCATGAAGGTGGAAATGCATCAGGTGTGAACATGGCTCTTCTTTTGGTTGTAAATCCCGTACTTATTTCCAGCCTGCACTGTCTTAATTAATCTGGGCATATCTTGGCCTCCCAATATCAGATTTATAAAATTCAAAGTGCGTTAGAAAGATAAGAAATAGGGGATTAAATGTTAAGAAGACTTCATCACCCAAAGATTCTTGGAACATGCTAAAAAATGACGATCAATATGAATGACGTGAACTGTCCATCCAACTCTTCAATTGCCTTTAATCTTCTTAGCATCCAATGACCCTAGACAAAGTATGTAAACAAATAATTAGATAGGAATTGAGCTATGATAATTATGAATGCATACTTCCACATATGTTAATAATGCAAATGAGCTAACTATGAATGCATATGCATTGAATGAGTTATATAAAGATGTGAATTAATAAGTCATGCATGAATATCATATATTATACATATAAATGACATCATATAACATTCAAGCATAATTAAGAATAAGATAAACATATTCACATGACATGTAATGCATAAATAAGTAAATAAATAATAAAATAAGGCAAGACTCCCTTATAATCATATTTGGAATAACTTCAAATTTGTGAGCATGTTTTGTTTGAACTTGGTGGTCGGTAGGATCACATCATCCCCCCCTTCGTTAAGACGTTTTGTCCCCAAATCGATACTTGGTACATAAGGGAACAACTTTGATGTTCTTTTGAATGGAAATTCTTTCATTCTCATCTTGCATCGTTTTCTTTGCTCAAAATACTTCACATGTTCAAGTCTTTGCTTTTGAATCAACAATCTGAAAAATAGAACAAAGTTAGAAGTAGATAATTTAGAATCAAAGGAAAGGAAAGGATTAAATTCATGAATGAATGAGTTTGGACTCTTAATGTTCTCCATGGTAAAGTTCATTGAATCTTCCCTTTTATAAGGTTCATTCGATCTTGAGTATGAGGTGACTGTACTTTGAAGGTTAATGAACATGTTCTTTTATAATTTCAAGTGACACATCTTTCGGAATTTCAAAAGAAATGATGCTTGAATCATCTTGAACGTCCCTTGGAATAACCTGCAAATTCAAAGAATGAATAGAAGAAAAAAATTGATTAGTATAAAGCAAAAATTTATTCTCCTCACATTCGTTCCTTTCATGCTCATGTTTTTCAACACACTCATCTTCACTCTCATTTTCAACTCCAAATGTCTTGGTTTTCTCACAATGTTCACCTTTGATTTGTGCATGTTCAACTCCATCATATCTTTTAACCACAACCTCACTCGTAATCTTTTCATTTTCTCTTCTACACGCACTTCCCCCTTTGCACCCAAATTCAATCTTTTCAACTTTCTCATTTTTGACTCCAACGTTTCTCACATCAATTTTCTCATTTTCATTTTGATCTCCCTCCACTGTTATTTGTTTCTCACGTGAAACTTCTCTTTCAACTTTCTTCATGGCTTTAGTTTTCTTCCATTCCTCTATACGTGATTTGACGATAACTTGGCATTCATGGACTTGATTTGGGCACATTGGAACCAACGTGATCTTTCTCCCTTAGTGTTTGAATGAATATTTGTTGGAGAACCCATCATACAATGCTCGTTTATCAAACTGCCAAGGACGTCCAAGGAGTAGATGGCTTGAATTCATAGAAACAATGATGCAAGCACGTTTTCAACTATAAAGGGAGTACTCTTGAACATCTTTTAATGCATTTACTTTATAATAGCCTTATAATATATACTATTATATTACATATCATGCTAAGGATATTAGTTATGAAGTTAAAGAATAACTTAGTATGAATACATCTTACACATTGTTATTTTAATATGTTAAGGATGTTAGGAGAGCTATATGATTATATTATGCATGATTATAACATATACATCAAGGCAACATACTTATAATGCATTTCGTTAGTTCATTTACATTCATATTAGCTCTTAGGCTTTATACCTTACCTTACACATATTAGGAGATGATATAATTAGCTCATGACATTCAAACTTAGCTCGCATTACCATAATCAAACATGGCAGCAAGGTAATTAGCTCATATTAGCTCAATACCATGAAATTACCTTTTTTCCTTGCACATGTAGGTACATTGGAGCATAATGAACGTTGAGGTAGCTTGGTGAATGATTTGGACATCATATGCAGCTCACAAACAGCTTACAAAGTACAAGGCAGCTCATGGAACACTAAGGGAAGCTCGATTCAGCTGGAGGAGCTTAAGGCTAGCTAAACTTAGCTAGTTGGACTATTTGGAGCTGAGTTGCCAAAAGTGATGTCAAAGGTAGCTGAATGTAGCTGAATATGCTGTTATGGAGCTTATAAGGACTTAGCTAGAAATCTTGTTCACAAACAGCCCATGATTGCTAGCTAGCTACACAACTCAAGCCAGCTTGGAGGAGACACATACACGCCCAAGAGAGAGCACATGACCAACCATCATTCCATGCGCAAGGATGCACCACAAAGCATCCTAGAGGAGCCATGTGAATGCCTTCTGACCAGCCCACCATGTGCTAGGCGTGTGACTTCATTTAGACGCCAAGATGAAGAGTCCTCTCACCATTCGGCCAAGCACTCCTTTCTCTCTAATTTGGCGCCAACTTGAAGAGATACAAGAACCATAATCTCTATTTATAATTAAATTATGTCTCTATAGGAAGGCACAAGGCTGGCCGAATACTCTTGTAACCATTCGGCCAGGTCTCTCTATTTCTTATAAATAGGAAAGCATTCATCATTTGTAAACATACCTTTTATTTTAATTGAAGTGAGATTATTCTCTTTCTTAAGTCCTGGTGACTTTTTATCGACTTATCAAGTATTTTATACTTGTGGCATCAACCCTCTTCTTTCATCTTGATAATTCTGGTTCCTAGTTCATATAACTAGTGGGTCAAAGTACTTAACACCACCCCTTGAAGAAACAATATAAAGATTGGGTCTTTGCTCTCTATAGCATTGGTTCTTCTTTGAGCATTCTTCAAGATACTATCCTCACAACCATCCTTTTTGTTTCATCGCCATAACCATTACCATTTCAATCATCTTCCACTTCCATCTCTCATTTATTAAATAACCTACCTATTAAACCATACGTTTACCACCCTTACCCATTATGTTTTGAGCCATTCACTTGTGCATGTTGTTTTGCTTCCTTCCTAGATCCACAATCAAACGAGAAGGTAGAATTACCTTACATCAAGCGGTAAGCAGAGCTTTGGTGGAAGAAGCAACGTGCAACAAAAACAAAAATACAAAAAGAAGAAGTGCAAAGTCAAAGAAAGCAAGAAAATCAGAAAAGAAGCACTCAAAAAGAAAAAATTGAAAACACTCAAAAGAAAAAAAAAAGAAAAGTTAGAAGCACTCATCAACAATTCTCATCACCAAGCCATTCAAGTAAGCCTATAAATTTGATTGTGGTGATAGAAGGTTGTAAAGTGACTTGTGTAAATAACCCCTTTATTCTCTTGTTTCTTTTTTTTTCTAAGCCACCCTTTCAATTATATTTTACTTTCCATTCCTACTAACCCATTTGCAGCCGACGCCAAACAATTAAAATTTACTCGATATAGTCTTGAGTAAATGTTTTCTAGAACTTGAGATAAGAGAATCGAGAGAAAAAGGGTGGAGCGTGTGTGAGATCAGAAGAGGACAAGTAAAAGCCATTAAAGTCCTAGAGTGCAAACACGAGCGAATTGAGTGACATCAAGTTTCCTTGGAGTGACTCGTGAGTCTTTGTGAGAGTATATTCTGGTAATGTCTTTTACACATCTTATTCTTTTCTTATTTCATTAACCATGTCTCTGAGTTTAGGACGATCCCCAGAAAGAGAAGCCCCTAACTTACAGACATAAGCTATTATGCACGAAATGGCAAGATTATTAAAATTAGAATTATAGCCTTTGCAAGATCGTATGGAACAACTAGAAGCATCTTTAGGCAACCGGAGAGTAAACCGCCCTAGAATGGAAGAAGACTTAGAAGAGGAAGAGGCTGAACTAACATCAGTAGCAAGGAGAGATGTTCATCGAAATCAAAATGACAACTTCATCAATATCAAAGTGACTATTCCTCCATTTCAAGGACGAACTGATCCAGAAGTCTATCTTGATTGGGTAATCAAAATTGAACACATTTTTGAATGCCAAAACTATACGGAGAAAAAGAAGGTTAGGCTTGCTGCTATGGAATTCGTGGACTATGCCTTAGTTTGGTGGGACCAATTGGTGAGTTCAAGAAGACGAAATGGTGAACGCCCCATCACAACATGGGATGAAATGAAGGTCATTATGAGGAAAAGGTTTGTTTCTACTCACTATCACCGAGATCTTTATCATAAATTACAAAATTTTAAACAAGAAAGCAAGAACATTGAAGATTATTTCAAAGAAATGGAGATTGCCATGATCTGAGCCAATGTGGATGAAGATAGAGAAGCAACAATGGAAAGGTTTTTATCTGGCCTAAATCTTGATATTGCTAACCTTGTTGAACTTCAGCATTATGTAGAAATTGAAGAAATGATGCATGTGGCCATGAAAATTGAAATACAACTCAAAAGGAAATCCTACACTAGGAGAAGTCCAAATTCGGCCACCAAATGGAAGCAAGAACCTATAACCTTCCGGAAACAAACTCCAATCCAACCAAAGGATCGCGCAGAGATACCCAAATCTGCACAAATGGGCGAATCTAGCAAGGGTAAAGAAAAGCAAACCAGCACTTTCGAGAGATCAAGAGACATCAAATGTTTCAAGTGTTTTGGAAAAGGACATGTTGCTAGTCAATGTCCCAACCGAAATACCATGATGGTGCTTGACAATGGAGATATTGTATCAGATTCTGATGAGCCTATTTTTGACGAGGAACCTGAAACAATACAAGAAGAAGAAACGGAAGAAAATGCAGATCATGGTGAGATGCTTGTTTCAAATACCTACAATCACAAACATCCCAAGATGATATTCAGAGAAACAATATATTTCATACAAGGTGCCATGTCAAGGATAAGGTTTTCACAATGATCATCGATGGAGGAAGTTGCACAAACGTAGCCAGCACTCTTATGGTTGAAAAACTTGGATTGGCAACGTCAAAACATCCTACTCCATATAAACTCCAATGGCTCAATGAAGGAGGTGAGTTAAATGTTACCAAACAGGTTCTAATTCCTTTCTCAGTTCGTAGGTACAAGGATGAGGTGCTTTGTGACATTATCCCTATGCATGCTAGCCACATCTTACTTGGGAGACCATGGCAGTATGAAAAAAGGGCCATTCATGATTTTTTTCACAATCAATACACTTTTAAGCATGATGGACGCAAGGTGACCTTGATGCCTTTAACGCCAAAAGAAGTACAACAAGATCAATTGTATATGCGAAAGAGTGTACAAGCATGGCGCAAAGACAAAACTCCGACGAAAAATGAAGAGGAACTAAACAAGAAACCAAACTTCTTCATAGAGATACATGATGGTTCAATGCTGGAAAATGAAGGGTCACCTACGAAAAGTGGTGATGTTTGGGACTTAAAGTCATAACTCTTCACCAATGATTTTAATCTACAAAAGGTAAATATGAAACCTTTTCTCTCATCACTTTTTAGGACAAATCACGTGAAAGGTCACTTCCAAAAGGGATATCCCTAGATAAAGATCATTCCCAAATGGTACCTGTTGGTAAATCATATTCCAAAGAAAGGCCTAAAGGGAAATCTTACGAAAGGGTACCTATTGGAAGAACACAAACGTTCAAAGGATACTTTCTTTTAGCAAATAGGCGTGAAGCTATGCAAGGACATAATGAACTCGATTTGAGGACAAATCACCCTAAAGAAGGGGGGATGATGCAAGCACGTTTTCAACTATAAAGGGAGTACTCTTAAACATCTTTTAATGCATTTACTTTATAATAGCCTTATAATATATACTATTATATTACATATCATGCTAAGGATATTAGTTATGAAGTTAAATAATAACTTAGTATGAATACATCTTACACATTGTTATTTTAATATGTTAAGCATGTTAGGATAGCTATATAATTATATTATGCATGATTATAACATATACATCAAGGCAACATACTTATAATGCATTTCGTTAGTTCATTTACATTCATATTAGCTCTTAGGCTTTATACCTTACCTTACACATATTAGGAGATGATATAATTAGCTCATGACATTCAAACTTAGCTCACATTACCATAATCAAACATGGCAGCAAGGTAATTAGCTCATATTAGCTCAATACCATGGAATTACCTTGTTTCCTTACACATATAGGTACATTGGAGCATAATGAATGTTGAGGTAGCTTGGTGAATGGTTTGGACGTCATATGCAGATCACAAACAGCTTACAAAGTACAAGGCAGCTCATGGAATACTAAGGGAAGCTCGATTCAGCTGGAGGAGCTTAAGGCTAGTTAAACTTAGCTAGTCGGACTATTTGGAGCTGAGTTGCTAAAAGTGATGTCAAAGGTAGATGAATGTAGCTGAATATGCTATTATGGAGCTTATAAGGACTTAGCTAGGAAGCATGTTCATAAACATCCCATGATTGCTAGCTAGCTCCACAACTCAAGCTAGCTTGGAGGAGACACATGCTGATATAGTCACGTCTACACCAGATCCGGAGGTCATGCCACACGGTCCCATTACTAGGTCAAGGGCCAAACAATTCAGGGAAGTGCTCTTAACTAAGTGTCTTGAAGCTTTTGATTCATTTGATAACTTAACACTCTCTAATGTTATGTTATATAATGTTTTAATAGCTAAAGAGTAACTTAGTATGAATTCATATTACACATTGTTATTTTAATATGTTAAGAATGTTAGGATAGTTTTATTATCATATTATGCATGATTATTATATATACATCAAGGCAGCATACTTATAATGCATTTCATTAGTTTATTTGCATTCATGTTAACTCTTAGGCTTTATACATTATCTTACACATATTAGGAGATGATGTACTTAGCTCATGACCATCATACTTAGCTCACATTACCATAAACAAACATGGCAGCAAGGTATTTAGCTCGTTTTAGCTCAATATCATGAACTTACCTTGTTTCCTTGCACATATAGGTACAATGGAGTGTGATGCACATTGAGGTAGCTTGGTGAATGATTTGGACGTCATGCATAGCTCACAAACAGCTCACAAAGTACAAGGCAACTCATGGAATGCTAAGGGAAGCTCGGTTCAGCTGGATAAGCTTCAGGCTAGCTAAACTTAGCTAGTTAGACTATTTGAAGCTGAGTTGCTAAAAGTGATGACAAAGGTAGCTGAATGTAGCAGAACATGCTGTTATGGAGCTCAAAGGGACTCGGGTAGGAAGATCATTCATAAACAACCCCATTCTTGCTAGCTAGCTCAACACTCAAGCTAGCTTGGAAGGAGACACATGCACGCCTAAGATGGAACCCATGATCAGCCATCATTCCATGCGCAAGGCTACACCACAAGCATCCTAGAGAGGCCATGTGCACGCCTTGTGACCAGACCACCATGTGATTGGCGTGTGACTTCATTTAGGCGCCAAGATGAAGAGTCCTCTTACCATTCGGCCAAGCACTCCTTACTCTCCAATTTGGTGCCAACTTGAAGGGGTACAAGCACTATTCGGCCAAAGGATATTTTCCTCCATTTAAACCGAACCATCCTCTCTATTTTTAATTAAATTATGTCATTTTATAGAGGCACAAGGGCTGGCCGAAACCTCTTGTAACCATTCGGCCAAATCCTTCCATTTCCTATAAATAGGAAAGAATATTTCATTTGTAAAACAGACCTTTTTATTCAATTAAAGTGAGATTATTCTCTTCTTAAGTCCTGGTGACTTTTTATCGACTTATCAAGTATTTTATACTTGTGGCGTCAACCCCTTCCTTTCATCTTGATACTTCTGGTTCCTAGTTCATATAACTAGTGGGTCAAAGTACTTAACACCATCCCTTGAAGAAACAATATAAAGATTGGGTCTCTGCTCTATATAGCATTGGTTCTTCTTTGAGATCTCTTCAAGATACTATCCTCACAACCATCCTTTTTGTTTCATCTCCATAACCATAACCATTTCAATCATCTTCCGCTTCCATCTCTCATTTATTAAATAGCCTACCTATTAAACCATACGTTTACCACCCTTATCCATTCTGTTTTGAGCCATTCACTTGTGCAGGTTGTTTTGCTTCCTTCCTAGATCCACAATCATTTGAAAAGGTACAAGTACCTTTACATCAAGCGGTAATCAGAGCTTTGGTGGAAAATGCAACGTGCAACAACAACAAAAAGAAAATACAAAAAGAAGTGCAAAAGTGAAGTGCAAAGTCAAAAAAAAAAAATCAGCAAAGAAAATTGAAGGACTCAAAAAGAAGAAAAAGCAAAGAAAAGAAAGAAAAGTTGGAAGCACTCATCAACAATTCTCATCACCAAGCATTTTCAAGTAAGCCTTTAAAATTGATTGTGGTGATAGAAGGTTGTGAAGTGACTTGTGTAAGTAACCCTTTTCATTCTCTTCTTTCTAATTTCTAAGCCACCTTTTCAATTATATTTGCTTTCCATTCCTACTAACCATTTGCAGCCGACGCCAAACAAGTGAAATTACTTGATATAGTCTTGAGTAAAAGTTCATTAGAACTTGAGACAAGAGAATCGAGAGGAAAAAGGCTGGAGCGTGTGTGAGATCAGAAGAGGACAAGTAAAAGCCATTAAAAGTCCTAGAGTGCAAACACGAGTGGATTGAGTGACATCAAGTTTTTCTTGGAGTGACTCGTGAGGCTTTGTGAGAGTATATTCTGGTAAGGTCTTTTACACATCTTATTCTTTTCTATTAACCATGTCTCGGAGTTCAGGACGATCCCCAGAAAGAGAATCCCCTAATTTGCAGACTCAAGCCGTTATGCGTGAAATGGCAAGATTGCTGAAATTAGAATTGGAGCCTTTGCAAGATCGTCTGGATCAATTAGAAGTATCTCTAGGCAATCGGAGAGTAAATCGCCCTAGAATGGAAGAAGACTTAGAAGAGGAAGAGGCTGAAGTAACATCAGTAGCAAGGAGAGATGTTCATCGAAATCAAAATGACAACTTCAGCAACATTAAAGTGACTATTCCTCCATTTCAAGGACGAACTGATCCAGAAGCCTATCTTGATTGGGTAATCAAAATTGAACACATTTTGAATGCCAAAACTATACGGAGCAAAAGAAGGTTAGACTTGCTGCTATGGAATTCATTGACTATGCCTTAGTTTGGTGGGATCAGTTGGTGAGTTCAAGAAGACGAAATGGTGAACGCCCCATCACAACTTGGGAAGAAATGAAGGCCCTTATGAGAAAAAGGTTTGTTCCTAATCACTATCACCGAGATCTCTATCATAAGTTACAAAATCTGAAACAAGGAAGCAAGAACGTTGAAGATTATTTCAAGGAGATGGAGATTGCCATGATCCGAGCCAATGTGGATGAAGATAGAGAAGCAACAATGGCAAGGTTCTTATCTGGTCTAAATATTGATATTGCTAACCTTGTTGAACTTCAGCATTATGTAGAAATTGAAGAGATGGTGCATGTGGCCATGAAAATTGAAAGACAACTCAAAAGGAAATCCTACACTAGGAGCAGTCCAAATTCGGCCACCAAATGGAAGCAAGAACCTATTACCTTCCGGAAACAAACTCCAATCCAACCAAAGGATCGCGCAGAGATACCCAAATCTGCACAAATGGGCGAATCTAGCAAGGGTAAAGAAAAGCAAACCAGCACTTTCGAGAGATCCAGAGACATCAAATGTTTCAAGTGTTTTGGAAAAGGACATGTTGCTAGCCAATGTCCCAACCGAAATGCCATGATGATACTTGACAATGGAGATATTGTATCAGATTCTGATGAGCCTATTTTTGACGAGGAACCTGAAATAATACAAGACAAAGAAACGGAAGAAAATGCAGATCATGGTGAAATGCTTGTTTCAAAGAGGTGCCTACAATCACAAACATCCCAAGAGGATATTCAAAGAAACAATATCTTTCATACAAGGTGCCATGTCAAGGATAAGGTTTGCACAATGATCATAGATGGAGGAAGTTGCACAAATGTAGCCAGCACTCTTATGGTTGAAAAACTTGGATTAACAACGTCAAAGCATCCTACTCCGTATAAACTCCAATGGCTCAATGAAGGAGGTGAGTTAAATGTTACCAAACAGGTTCTAATTCCTTTTTCAGTTGGTAGGTACAAGGATGAGGTGCTTTGTGACATTGTCCCTATGCATGCTAGCCACATTTTACTTGGGAGACCATGGCAGTATGATAAAAGGGCTATTCATGATTGTTTTCACAATCAATACACTTTTAAGCATGATGGACGCAAGGTGACCTTGATGCCTTTAACGCCCAAAGAAGTGCAACAAGATCAGTTGCATATGAGAAAGAGTATACAAGCATGGCGCAAAGACAAAACCCCAACAAAGAATGAAGAGGGACAAAACAATAAACCAAACTTCTTCATAAAGAAACATGATGGTTCAATGCTGAAAAATGAAGGGTCTTCTACGAACAATGGTGATGTTTGGGGCTTAAAGTCGCAACTTTTCACCAATGGGTTTAGACTTCAAAAGATAAGTAACCCTTCATATGAAACCTTTTCTCTTCTCACTTTTCAGGACCAATCACGTAAAAGGTCACTTCCAAAAGGGATATCCTTAGATAAAGATCATTCCCAAAAGGTATCTGTTGGTAAATCATATTCCAAAGAAAGACCTAAAAGGAAATCTTACGAAAAGGTACCTAATGGAAGAAAACAAACGTTCAAAGAATACTTTCTATTAGCAAAGAGGCGTGAAGCTATGCAAGGACAGAATGAACTCGATTTGAGGACAAACCGCCCTAAAGAAGGGGGGGATGATATAGTCACGTCTACACCAGATCCGGAGGTCATGCCACACGGTCCCATTACTAGGTCAAGGGCCAAACAATTCAGGGAAGTGCTCTTAACTAAGTGTCTTGAAGCTTTTGATTCATTTGATAACTTAACACTCTCTAATGTTATGTTATATAATGTTTTAATAGCTAAAGAGTAACTTAGTATGAATTCATATTACACATTGTTATTTTAATATGTTAAGAATGTTAGGATAGTTTTATTATCATATTATGCATGATTATTATATATACATCAAGGCAGCATACTTATAATGCATTTCATTAGTTTATTTGCATTCATGTTAACTCTTAGGCTTTATACATTATCTTACACATATTAGGAGATGATGTACTTAGCTCATGACCATCATACTTAGCTCACATTACCATAAACAAACATGGCAGCAAGGTATTTAGCTTGTTTTAGCTCAATATCATGAACTTACCTTGTTTCCTTGCACATATAGGTACAATGGAGTGTGATGCACATTGAGGTAGCTTGGTGAATGATTTGGACGTCATACATAGCTCACAAATAGCTCACAAAGTACAAGGCAGCTCATGGAATGCTAAGGGAAGCTCGATTCAGCTGGAGAAGCTTGAGGCTAGCTAAACTTAGCTAGTTGGACTATTTGAAGCTGAGTTGCTAAAAGTGATGACAAAGGTAGCTGAATGTAGCTGAACATGCTATTATGGAGCTCAAAAGGACTCGGCTAGGAAGATCATTCACAAACAGCCCCATGCTTGCTAGCTAGCTCAACACTCAAAGCTAGCTTGGAGGAGACACATGCACGCCTAAGAAGAAGCACATGACCAGCCATCATCCAATGCACATGGGTGCACCACAAGGCTTCCTAGAACACCCATGTGCCGTTCATATGACCAGCCCCCATGTGCCTTGCATGTGAACTCATTTAGGCGCCAAGATGAAGAGCCCTCTCCCTATTCGGCCAAGCATCATCTTCCATGCAAATTGGTGCCAACTTGAGGAGACACAAGAACTATTCGGCCAAGGATCATTTCCCTCCATCTAGGGCCGAACCATCCTCTCTTTTAGCATTTAAATTATGTCTTTATAGGGAGATACATAGGCTGGCCGAATCATGTTGTATTTATTCGGCCATGTCTCTCCATTTCCTATAAATAGGAAAACATTCCATCATTTGTAACTAGACCTTTTATTCAATTAAAGTGAGATTATTCTCTTCTTAAGTCCTGGTGACTTTTTATCGACTTATCAAGTATTTTATACTTGTGGCGTCAACCCCTTCCTTTCATCTTGATACTTCTGGTTCCTAGTTCATATAACTAGTGGGTCAAAGTACTTAACACCATCCCTTGAAGAAACAATATAAAGATTGGGTCTCTGCTCTATATAGCATTGGTTCTTCTTTGAGATCTCTTCAAGATACTATCCTCACAACCATCCTTTTTGTTTCATCTCCATAACCATAACCATTTCAATCATCTTCCGCTTCCATCTCTCATTTATTAAATAGCCTACCTATTAAACCATACGTTTACCACCCTTACCCATTCTGTTTTGAGCCATTCACTTGTGCAGGTTATTTTGCTTCCTTCCTAGATCCACAATCAAACGAGAAGGTAGAATTACCTTACATCAAACAACATCACACAAAAATTCATCTTTATATCCTCCAATTGAAAATGACACACATACTTGCTCTATGACTTTTAACTCTTCATCTTCATTTAATCCTTGTAAAACATATGGACTGGGATGTTTGAATGTTATAAGCCCCAACTTCTCAACCATGTATGTGCTTGCAAGATTTGCACAACTACCACCATCAATGGCTACAAGGCATACTTTATCATTCACATGAAAATGAGTATGAAATGGATTCCTCCTTTGCTGTTCGTAATCCATTCGAAAGATGGGAGAATTGTTAGTGAAAAATAAATAGTTGAATATGATGAAAGGATCTTACCAATAATCACTCAGAAATCCTCACGATCACTCCAAAAAAATGATGATGCTCCACTCAACGCTCGTGTTTGCACTCGGGAATATAAATTGGCTTTTTCATTTCCCCTTCTGATCTCACACACTCAATTAGCCTTTTTTCACTCGTTCCTCTCTTGTAAAGTTCTTAAAATAACTAACTCGAGACCTTTCAAGTGCTATGGACGTCGACTGAAAAATTCGTTAGTGCATAGGAAAAAAAATAGAAAGGTAGAAAGATTAAATAATGAAGGGTGGTCTTATAAAAGGAATAAAAATAAACAAATGTCCACTTACTATGCAAAGATACTCACCACCGTCCTAGAAGAACAATCAAAGGTCTTGAAGACTTCCTTAGGATCGGTTGAAATAATGATGTTACTTGTCACCTTTGGCACTTCTTTGCATTTTGATTTCTTTGTTTCCTTTCTTTAGTTTTTCTTCACTTGGAATCCCTTGTTGATGTTGGGATTAACTTGCTGATTTTTTTATTTTGACACTTCTTGATACATGCATCACAAGGTTCACATCAAAGGAAGAAGTAATAACTCTTCCAAATGATCCACTCGTCCAAGCTTTGGAAAAGAAGATCAGAACAGCAGCGCACTTGAGACGACTTTTTGAATGGGATCCTGATATTATTTGGTCGACATGTCTTCTGGAGATACAACCGTCTGTCTCTTATCTTTCTAACGGTTCTTGAATCGCATCAATCCGATATCAGGAACTCAAGATATGGTCATTTTACTGAAGACGGTGCATGCAGGAAATCCTATACGGGATTAATACGTTATTTTGTAAATATTACGAATTTTCAATATTTATATTGATTATTTGTAATATAACTTAATATAGGATGATGCATTATCTTTTAGGATTAGATTTATTATTTTATTAGGAATTAAGGTTGGGTTAAAATATTATCTTTAGTTATTATTATTTTATTAGGAATTAGAGTTAAGACATGTTTAGTTTATTATTATTTTATTCATTAGTTATTTAGGACCTTTAGAACTCAGCCCCTATATAAAGGAGGCTTCATTATACTTTGTAAGGCAGATTTCTTTGATTAATAATACAACGAGAGTTCGTTTTTGCAAGTGCTGATTGCCTTGTGCATTCGAACCTTCTTCTCCTTGAGTTCTTTCAAGTTCTTGTGAGGGAGATTAATCTTCACACTCCAATTTGCCTTTTCATCGCGACTAGGAGGATTGGTTAGAGCCATTTATCGTGTTTGCCTTTTCATTGCGACTAGGAGGGCTCGATAGGACACTTATCCATCTATTATCCACATATCCATCCACGCCATCAATCATCTTTACCGTTCACCTTCATAAGGGAGATCTTTTGATTTCTTTATTATCTTATTTCATCTTTCATTTATTTATCTTTTGTTTATTCTATTCTTATCGTGTTGTCTTGATTCCAGCACATAAAATAACCCTACTTGCTACCGCCACCTTCCCCCTATTCGTTCCCTTTGTTCTTAATCGAGTCTAGAGCTTTCTAGGTTTGATTCTTCAACAAGAGCAACGTTCATCAATCCGCCACCGCTTCCCTATCAATTGGTATCAGATTTGGGCCGATTCTTGGAGAGAAACAGGCAATCTTGCTTGTTCTTGCACACAAAACCGTCAAGGTACCCCAACGGAGCTAGTTCACAAACGATTCAGCGTTTCAGGTTCTTTTTATTTAATTTTAATTTAGATTTAAATCCTTCTTGTTAGTTTGCTATTTTTTTTCAAAAAAACAAAAAAACAAAAAACAAAAAAGGCAAAAAAAAAAAGGCAAAAAAACAAAAAAAGAGCCAAAAAAGCCAAAATTTCAAAAAAATTGCAAACGAAGGTATTTAGGGCTGATTTTATCCATATATCATATTCATTCTAAGATTAAACCCAAGTCCAAATTTCACCCCAATTGGAGTTCATTGGAGCCTTCAAATACATCATTCAAGTTTCATCGGCAGATTCGGTTTAGAATCTTGTCGAATTTCTTGAATATTTTACAGGAGGAATTTCGTGGTGAAAATTTCCAGATTGAAAATTAATATATTGAAGATCATTCAAACAAAAAATCAGAATTTTTGGAGATCAACAACACCTTCGAACAAAGCGATCAAGAAAAACAGATTGTTTGAGGACTCACCGTTCAACAGAGTCTACTGGATACTACTGAAGGTATTTGGTTCTGAAATTTTACAGGTGGTTTCTTGACGCATCAAAAGACATTAAAGAATTTTTCCAGAATTTTTTGACACCGGTAAACCCCTCAAAAACGTTGCTCAAATTGATCCAGCGTTTTCCAGGTTTCTGGGTTGGTTCTTTTTTTTTTTGACTCTTAGTGCTTTAAGTTCTTTTGTTTTTCCTTGTTATTGTTCTTTTACATTATCTAACACATTATCTTCATTGTGTTAGTAGGACTAAAGAGTTTGCATACTTCTTCCTTCTTTGCATTCTCGTTCGCTTGGAGTCTAACCTTTGTTTGGCCTCTTAGAGCTTTTAGGTTTTTCTTATCGCCTTTGCTAGTAATCAAACTCCGATACGAACTGTGAAAGACTACTTGGTAAAGTGAGTTTTAAAGAGTACAAGATCGGCTTACTTGCCTCTCGTTGTGTTACTTTCTTGGAGTGACTTGTGAGGTTTCTTGCTTTGTTGAATTTATTTTATTTTTATTTTACTTTAAAATTTTCTTTTGAGTGTTATGATTTCAGAATGGGCGACACTAACAACAAGACACTTACGGCTATCTTAGCCACACTTGCCTGACTCACGACTCAAGTTGAAAGATTTGATGAAATCGTGAGAGAACGACAAGAACCACAACTGAATCTACCAAACCATAATCCAAGACCAAACAATGTTGAACTTTTGGTACCCGAGAAAGAACAACCACGTTTCCAAGCACCCAAACTCTTTACAAAACCAAAGTTCATGATCCCGTCTTTCAAAGGAGACAACGATCCAGACAGGTACATCGAATGGGAAGGAAAAGTTGATCTCATGTTCGCATACTATGACTGCCCCCAAGCTAAACAAGTTCACCTGATCACCATACAATTTGAAGGATATGCTCGAACTTGGTGGATGCAAACAAGGAAAAAGATCCAGAACTTCCAAATTCCAACAATCACTTCTTGGACCGACCTCAAACAAACCATGAGGAACCGATTCCTACCGACACATTATACACGAGAAGTTAAACAACGACTACACCGACTTCGACAAGGTAGAAGTTCAGTTGAAGATTACTACAAGGAGATGCAGTCCTTACTCAATAGGGCTAACATAACCGAAAAAGAAGAAGTCACCGTATCAAGATTCGTCGTCGGCTTAAACTCAAACATCACTGATCTTCTTGATCTACAAGGGTACGAAAACCTTGAAGATACACTAAAGAAAGCAATGACAATCGAAGCACAAATCCAAAGGAGATCTCGAATCAGTGAACATTACCAAGGTACTTCATCCTCTTACCAAGGTAATCCTTCAAATCCTTCCTCATCTTCTACTCCATCTTCTCTGAAAAAGCCAAGAGATGACAAACCTGACAATGAGAAAGAAAGACCAGCAAAGAATGACACACTTCTAGCCCCTAAAGATCAAATTTGTGAGGAGGTAGGGAAATCAAAAAAAGAAAAAGTTGAGAAAGAGGCAAAAGAAAAAGAGGTCACTAGTTACAAAAGCCAAAAGTATAATGACCCATGGGAGGTGAGTGAACCTAATTGTGAGAAGAAAAGAGTGACTCAAAATCTACGTGTGAGCACAAAAGAATTGAGAGAGAACCTTCTTTACAAACAGCCTTTCATCCTTGTTCGCTTTAGAGAATCAATTGTTTCGATTTCTAACATTAACAAGGATTTGCCTAGTGTGTTTTCATCTTTGTTACAGGATTTTCGAGAAGTGTTAGGTGATCCACCTGACGGATTACCACTGGAAAAAGGAAAAAAACACCAAACCAATCTAATTCAAGGTTCCATCATACCTCGTCAAACATACAATCTCGAAGAAACCAAAGAGTTAGATTTGTTACAAAAAGGCTACATCCATGAAAGCCTTAGTCGTAACGTCATCTTAATGCCGAAACATGACTTGAACAACTCCACATGCTTTATAGTTCGTGCACAGGGAATCCATGTAAATGATGAGAAAGTAAAAGCAACACGAGACTGGACCACACCATCTTCCATCACCAAGAGTTGTCGAATAGTGCTAGGTGACCCTCCTGACGGGTTACCACCTGAAAGCCCTAATCACTATGCCATACCAATGAAGAGTCACGATTTACGAGAGTCCAAAGGTAATTATTTTATTACTCATTTTAATGACATTGTAACGTACTTCTTCTCCTTCTTACAAGGTAAGGCTCGTGAAGTTGTCATCCATACTAAACATAACTCCTTTAAGTGCGTAACATACCGAGGTAAGCAAAACACAGTAGACGATACACTACCACAAAGGTATACTCTTACCTATCAAACTCATACTTCTATTCCGAGAATTGAACATATCAAAGATGTATATCACGATAACTCGGATATTTCTGATATTTCTACCCATACATTTAAAAGTGCTTTTAATGAGCTTTATCTTGTATATGAGTTTCCTTGCCAACTAAACAGGTTATACAGTCCACAAATCTCCTCATGGGAATCATTAATTCATGAACCACACTTAGGAGACTTAAGGGATTACGTTAACAAACCAGTTGACATGGTTTTTAAACACTCATTCTCGCCACACACGAATAAAACCATGGAGAAATTATCTGAAATAATCATACAGAAAGCCAACAGTGACCGCGCCATGTTGAAATTCAACCAAAACATCAGATTACAAGACTTGTATGCAAAGAGGATTTCAAGACTACAAGAAATCAGTTCCTACAAAGAAGAAACCTCGACTAAAATGCATAAAGACACATCACATTGATCCTGGTAAATGTTTCACAAGTTTTTATTTCAACACATCTAATTCTCTTTCTTTTGGATTTTCAGATTCGAGGACGAATCCTTTGAGGAGTGGGGGAATGATACATGCACCAGAGTCCATAATACATGCTTCTTTGGACTAATGTTTCTACTCGAACCTATTAGAAGAACAAAGTCTCGAAGATTCAAAGCATATCTATTCGGTAAGCATAATGTGAATGAATTATTAAACTATTCTAATGTTGCTCCCTTTAATGTTTCAGATTCGAGGTCGAATCTTTTTGAAGAAAGGGAGGATGATACATGCATCACAAGGTTCACATCAAAGGAAGAAGTAATAACTCTTCCAAATGATCCACTCGTCCAAGCTTTGGAAAAGAAGATCAGAACAGCAGCGCACTTGAGACGACTTTTTGAATGGTATCCTGATATTATTTGGTCGACATGTCTTCTGGAGATACAACCGTCTGTCTCTTATCTTTCTAACGGTTCTTGAATCGCATCAATCCGATATCAGGAACTCAAGATATGGTCATTTTACTGAAGACGGTGCATGCAGGAAATCCTATACGGGATTAATACGTTATTTTGTAAATATTACGAATTTTCAATATTTATATTGATTATTTGTAATATAACTTAATATAGGATGATGCATTATCTTTTAGGATTAGATTTATTATTTTATTAGGAATTAAGGTTGGGTTAAAATATTATCTTTAGTTATTATTATTTTATTAGGAATTAGAGTTAAGACATGTTTAGTTTATTATTATTTTATTCATTAGTTATTTAGGGACCTTTAGAACTCAGCCCCTATATAAAGGAGGCTTCATTATACTTTGTAAGGCAGATTTCTTTGATTAATAATACAACGAGAGTTCATTTTTGCAAGTGCTGATTGCCTTGTGCCTTCGAAGCTTCTTCTCCTTGAGTTCTTTCAAGTTCTTGTGAGGGAGATTAATCTTCACACTCCAATTTGCCTTTTCATCGCGACTAGGAGGGTTGGTTAGAGCCATTTATCGTGTTTGCCTTTTCATTGCGACTAGGAGGGCTCGATAGGACACTTATCCATCTATTATCCACATATCCATCCACGCCATCAATCATCTTTACCGTTCACCTTCATAAGGGAGATCTTTTGATTTCTTTATTATCTTATTTCATCTTTCATTTATTTATCTTTTGTTTATTCTATTCTTATCGTGTTGTCTTGATTCCAGCACATAAAAAGAACCCTACTTGCTACCGCCACCTTCCCCTATTCGTTCCCTTTGTTCTTAATCGAGTCTAGAGCTTTCTAGGTTTGATTCTTCAACAAGAGCAACGTTCATCAATCCGCCACCGCTTCCCTATCACTTCTCTTTTTGATTTTCTTTTTATTGAATGGTAGGATGTTGCTTTTTTCTTGTTCTTGTTACAATCCACCTTAGCTCTGATTTCCATATGATACAGTTCAACCTAGCCTCACTTGGATGGATGGTGAAGTCAAGGTTGTACCTTTGATTGTTTCGATCTAGGAAAGCAAAAAGTATCCTGGACAAACAAGAAAGCTCAAAAAAATAGTTAAATGGAAGTAATGAAATGGAAAGATAAATATGGCAGCGAAAAATATATATAAGTTGATGATATGTTTAAAGGAAATGATGAAGTATGGTAATGGAAGTAGAATGAAGGTGACGGAGATGAATATGAAAACTAGTATCTCAAAGAAGACTCAAAGAAGAACCAATGTTAAAGAACAAAGACCCATACTTTATATTGCTTCTTTAAGGGATGGTAAACAAGGACTTTGACCCACTATCTATAAATAGATAGGAACCAGAAGTATCAGGGTGACATAGATAGGGGTGACGCCACAAACATAAGCTTGATAAGTCGATAAAGTTCACTTAAGAACTAAAGAGAGAAACTCTCACAAATATTTGATTAAACAAAGTGAATTGGTTTTTACAAATGAAATGGAAAGCTATTTATACTCCTAAGAGATGTCTAGGATGCACATACAAAGATTTAATGATTGAACATTCATGGATGAATGTTCATCCTTAAGTAGATACAATGTACGTCCCCTATGCAAGTTCATTGACTAATAAAATAAATGAATGTTCATCCATTTAAGTGAATACATCTTCATAGCCGAATTTATCCTCTCTTGATGTGAACAGGTTGGTTCATTTCCTTGCATGAATTTGGAGGAATGTTTCATTGTATGTTCGGCCCCCTTCAGAATGCATGCACCAAGTGTGAACGTGACTCATAGGCTCCCTTCATGCACTTAAATTTGATGAATGAGTTTGAAAATAATGCATCCATCACCCTTGAATGTGAACAAGTCCTTTAGCCTCATTGTATGATTTTACACGCAATAAATGGATTCATGAAGGTGGAAATGCATCAGGTGTGAACATGGATCTTCGTTTGGTTGTAAATCCCGTACTTATTTCCAGCCTGCACTGTCTTAATTAATCTGGGCATATCTTGGCCTCCCAATATCATGTTGATATGATTCAAAGTGCATTGGAAAGATAAGAGATAGGAAATTAAATGTTAAGAGACTTCATCACCCAAATATTCTTGGAACATGTTCAAAAATGACGATCAATATGACTGACGTGAACTGTCCATCCAACTCTTCAATTGCCTTTAGTCTTCTTAGCATCCAATGACCCTAGACAAAGTATGACAAATAATTAGATAGGAATTGAGCTATGATAATTATGAATGCATGCTTCCACATATGTTAAAAATGAGAATGAGCTAACTATGAATGCATATGCATTGAATGAGTTATATAAAGATGTGAATTAATAAGTCATGCATGAATATCATATATTATACATATAAATGATAGCATATAACATTCAAGCATAATTAAGAATACGATAAACATATTCACATGACATGTAATGCATAAATAAGTAAATAAATAATAAAATAAGGCAAGACTCCCTTATAATCATCTTTGAAGAACTTCAAAGTTGTGAGCATGTTTTGTTTGAACTTGGTGGTTGGTAGGATCACATCATCTTTGGGTGATAAAGTCTTCTTAACATTTAATCCCCTATCTCGTAGCTTTCCAACGCATTTTGAATCACATCAATCCGATATCAGGAGCTTGAGATATGCTCAGATTACTGAAAACAGTGCAGGCTGGAAATTAATACGGGATTTGCAACCATTCATCTCCTTCAAAGGACTTATGCATGGGAGGAATTAATGAAGATATGCATGGACGAGAAAAGAATATTAAAATGAATCAGAACATTTGTGAGGAGGTGCAAGGATTCATTCAAAGGCTTTTAAATTCATCCATTCATGCATATTCATGCAAGAAGCCAAATAGTAATGTTCACACAAGGGGGAAGAATTTCAGCCAAGATACATTCATGAACATTCATCCATAGAAGACAAATCAACAAGTTCACACAAGGTGGGATGAATTCGGCCAAATGATGTATTCCATTAAAAGATGAACATCCATTCATCAAAATTCATTCACCTAAGCCATGCTTTGTATCTACTTAAAGTATGAACACTCATCCATGAGGTTCACTCATTAAATGTTTGTATTCACCATGCACTCTTAGGCCTATAAATAGATTTCCATTCATTTGTAAAAGAAACCAATTCACTTTGTTTAATCAAATATTTGTGAGAGTTTCTCTCTTTAGTTCTTAAGTGAACTTTATCGACTTATCAAGCTTATGCTTGTGGCGTCACCCCTATCTATGTCACCCTGATACTTCTGGTTCCTTTCTCTTTATAGATAGTGGGTCAAAGTCCTTGTTTACCATCCCTTAAAGAAGCAATATAAAGTCTGGGTCTTTGTTCTTTAACATTGGTTCTTCTTTGAGTCTTCTTTTAGATATTACTTTTCATATTCATCTCCATCACCTTCATTCTATTTCCATTACCATACTTCATCATTTCCTTTAAACATATCACCAACTTATATATATATTTTCCGCTTCCATATTTATCTTTCCATTTCATTACTTTCACTTAACCATTTTTTAGCTTTCTTGTTTGTGCAGGATACTTGTTGCTTCCTAGATCGAAACAATCAAAGGTACAACCTTGACTTCACCATCCATCCAAGTGAGGCTAGGTTGAACTGTATCAGATTGTGACTATAGTATATGATAATAACTTGTATCTCATATATAAATGGATAACTTATTATCATAATAACTATAGGTATAATATATATATATATATATATGAAAATAACTATCTATAACTATGAAATAAACATCTATAGGTTAAAGATAGAAAGTTCTTCCCTAGAGAGGTTGGAATAGCCATGGTAAATATGATGTTGAATTGGATCACATCATCCTCCCCTTCTTTTAATCGATTTGTCCTCAAATCGAATGATCGTCTTTTCCTAGTGTCCTTCCATTCAATCTTTATAAAAAGGTTCATATCCGTTGAAAGACTGCTTTGGAAGTTCTTAACCTGAAAAGAAAGAAAACTTTCATTAGTAAAAATGTTATCAAACATAAATAAAGTTAAGAAATACTTCCTGTAAATTGTATGTTCAAAGTTCATGTCTATTGAATTCAGTTTGCTTTGAACGTTTGCGCCCTTTTGCATTCCAAAAATCATGTCCCTTTGTTCTTCAATAGATGTTTGCATTGATTCGGGAAAGATGATGACTCTTGGAATGGTGATGTTCTCATAAGTCACGCCCCTTGGTTGAAAAATCGCTTCCCTTTGATTTTCATTAGGCATAACTCTTGATTCTTGAAGGATCACATCTTTTGGATGAAGAATTACCACTCTTTGCTTTTCAAAAATCGCACCTTTTGGCTCTTGAAAGGTCACGTCCTTTAATTTCCCAAATCGATGTGATGCAAGCACGTTTTTAACTATAAAGGGAGTACTCTTGAACATCTTTTAATGCATTTACTTTATAATAGCCTTATAATATATACTATTATATTACATATCATGCTAAGTATAATTAGTTATGAAGTTAAAGAATAACTTAGTATGAATACATCTTACACATTGTTATTTTAATATGTTAAGCATGTTAGGATAGCTATATAATTATATTATGCATGATTATAACATATACATCAAGGCAACATACATAAATGCATTTCATTAGTTCATTTGCATTCATATTAGCTATTAGGCTTTATACCTTACCTTCCACATATTAGGAGATTATATAATTATCTCATGACATTCAAACTTAGCTCACATTTCCATAATCAAACATGGCAGCAAGGTAATTAACTCATATTAGCTCAATACCATGGAATTAGCTCAATACTCTTGTAACCATTCGGTCATGTCTCTCTATTTCCTATAAATAGGAAAGCATTCATCATTTGTAAACTGACCTTTTATTTTAATTGATGTGAGATTATTCTCTTTCTTAAGTCCTGATGACTTTTTATCGACTTATCAAGTATTTTATACTTGTGGCATCAACCCTCTTCTTTCATCTTGATACTTCTGGTTCCTAGTTCATATAACTAGTGGGTCAAAGTACTTAACACCACCCCTTGAAGAAACAATATAAAGATTGGGTCTTTGCTCTCTATAGCATTGGTTCTTCTTTGAGCATTCTTCAAGATACTATCCTCACAACCATCCTTTTTGTTTTCATCGCCATAACCATAACCATTTCAATCATCTTCCGCTTCCATCTCTCATTTATTAAATATCCTACCTATTAAACCATATGTTTACCACCCTTACCCATTATGTTTTGAGCCATTCACTTGTGCATGTTGTTTTGCTTCCTTCCTAGATCCACAATCAAACGAGAAGGTAGAATTACCTTACATCAAGCGGTAATCAGAGCTTTGGTGGAAGAAGCAACGTGCAACAAAAACAAAAATACAAAAAGAAGAAGTGCAAAGTCAAAGAAAGCAAGAAAATCAGAAAAGAAGCACTCAAAAAGAAAAAATTGAAAACACTCAAAAGAAAAAAAAGAAAGAAAAGTTAGAAGCACTCATCAACAATTCTCATCACCAAGCCATTCAAGTAAGCCTATAAATTTGATTGTGGTGATAGAAGGTTGTAAAGTGACTTGTGTAAGTAACCCCTTTATTCTCTTCTTTCTTTTTTTTCTAAGCCACCCTTTCAATTATATTTTTCTTTCCATTCCTACTAACCCATTTGCAGCCGACGCCACACAATTAAAATTTACTCGATATAGTCTTGAGTAAATGTTTTCTAGAACTTGAGACAAGAGAATCGAGAGAAAAAGGCTGGAGCGTGTGTGAGATCAGAAGAGGACAAGTAAAAGCCATTAAAGTCCTAGAGTGCAAACACGAGCGAATTGAGTGACATCAAGTTTCCTTAGAGTGACTCGTGAGTCTTTATGAGAGTATATTCTGGTAAGGTCTTTTACACATCTTATTCTTTTCTTATTTCATTAACCATGTCTCGGAGTTCAGGACGATCCCCAGAAAGAGAAGCCCCTAACTTGCAAACACAAGATATTATGCACGAAATGGCAAGATTGTTGAAATTAAAATTGGAGCCTTTGCAAGATCGTATGGATCAATTAGAAGCATCTTTAGGCAACCGGAGAGTAAACCGCCCTAGAATGGAAGAAGACTTAGAAGAGGAAGAGGCTGAAGTAACATTAGTAGCAAGGAGAGATGTTCATCGAAATCAAAATGACAACTTCAGCAACATCAAAGTGACTATTCCTCTATTTCAAGGACGAACTGATCCAGAAGCCTATCTTGATTAGGTAATCAAAATTGAACACATTTTTGAATGCCAAAACTATACGGAGCAAAAGAAGGTTAGGCTTGCTGCTATGGAATTTGTGGACTATGCCTTAGTTTGGTTGGACCAATTGGTGAGTGCAAGAAGACGAAATGGTGAACGCCCCATCACAACATGGGATAAAATGAAGGCCATTATGAGGAAAAGGTTTGTTCCTACTCACTATCCCCAAGATCTTTTGATGTAAGGTACTTGTACCTTTTCAAATGATTGTGGATCTAGGAAGGAAGCAAAACAACCTGCAAAGTGAATGGCTCAAAATAGAATGATTAAGGGTGGTAAACGTATGGGTAAATTGGTAGGCTATTTAAATAATGAGTAATGGAAGCGGAAGATAGTTGATAAGGCTATGGTTATGGAGATGAAATAAAGGATGGTGTGAGGATAGTATCTTGCAGAATCTCAAAGAAGAACCAATGCTATAGAGAGCAGAGACCCAATCTTTATTGCTTCTTCAAGGGATGGTGTTAAGTACTTTGACCCCTAGTTATATGAACTAGGAACCAGAAGTATCAAGATGAAAGAAAAGGGGTTGACGCCACAAGTATAAAATACTTGATAAGTCGATAAAAAGTCACCAGGACTTAAGAAGAGAATAATCTCACTTTAATTGAATAAAGGTCTAGTTACAAATGATGGAATGTTTCCTATTATAGGAAATGGAGAGACATGGCCGAATAAATACAACTGATTCGGCCAGCCTATGTATCTCCCTATAAAGACATAATTTAAATGCTAAAGAGAGGATGGTTCGGCCCTAGATGGAGGGAAATGATCCTTGGCCGAATAGTTCTTGTGTCTCTCAAGTTGGCGCCAATTTGCATGAAGATGATGCTTGGCCGAATAGGGAGAGGGCTCTTCATCTTGGCGCCTAAATGAGTTCACATGCAAGGCACATGGGGGCTGGTCATATGAACGGCACATGGGTGTTCTAGGAAGCCTTGTGGTGCACCCATGTGCATTGGATGATGGCTGGTCATGTGCTTCTTCTTAGGCGTGCATGTGTCTCCTCCAAGCTAGCTTTGAGTGTTGAGCTAGCTAGCAAGCATGGGGCTGTTGTGAATGATCTTCCTAGCCGAGTCCTTTTGAGCTCCATAACGCATGTTCAGCTACATTCAGCTACCTTTGTCATCACTTTTAGCAACTCAGCTTCAAATAGTCCAACTAGCTAAGTTTAGCTAGCCTCAAGCTTCTCCAGCTGAATCGAGCTTCCCTTAGCATTCCATGAGCTGCCTTGTACTTTGTTAGCTGTTTGTGAGCTATATATGACGTCCAAATCATTCACCAAGCTACCTCAACGTGCATCACACTCCATTGTACCTATATGTGCAAGGAAACAAGGTAAGTTCATGATATTGAGCTAAAACGAGCTAAATACCTTGCTGCCATGCAGGTATATGTGAGCTAAGAATGCAAATAAACTAATGAAATGCATTATAAGTATGCTGCCTTGATGTATATATAATAATCATGCTTAATATGATAATAAAACTATCCTAACATGCTTAACATATTAAAAATAACAATGTGTAAGATGTGTTCATACTAAGTTATTCTTTAGCTATTAAAACATTATATAACATAACATAAGAGAGTGTTAAGTTATCAAATGAATCAAAAGCTTCAAGACACTTAAGAGAACTTCCCTGAATTGTTTGGCCCTTGACCTAGTAATGGGACTGTGTGGCATGACCTCCGGATCTGGTGTAGACGTGACTATATCATCTTTATCATAAATTAAAAAATTTGAAACAAGGAAGCAAGAACGTTGAAGATTATTTCAAAGAAATGGAGATTGCCATGATCCGAGCCAATGTGGATGAAGATAGAGAAGCAACAATGGAAAAGTTTTTATCTGGCCTAAATCTTGATATTACTAACCTTGTTGAACTTCAGCATTATGTAGAAATTGAAGAAATGGTGCATGTGGCCATGAAAATTGAAAGACAACTCAAAAGGAAATCCTACACTAGGAGCAATCCAAATTCGGCCACCAAATGGAAGAAAGAACCTATTACTTTCCGGAAGCAAACTCCAGTCCAAATAAAGGATCGTGTAGAGATACCTAAAACTATACAAGTGAGCGAATCTAGCAAGGGTAAAGAAAAGCAAACCAACACTTTTGAGAGATCAAGAGACATCAAATGTTTCAAGTATTTTGGAAAAGGAAATGTTTCTAGTCAATATCCCAACCGAAATACCATGATGGTGCTTGATAATTGAGATATTGTATCAGATTCTGATGAGCCTATTTTTGACGAGGAACCTGAAACAATACAAGAAGAAGAACGGAAGAAAATTGCAGATCATGGTGAATGCTTGTTTCAAATACCTACAATCACAAACATCCCAAGATGATATTCAGAGAAACAATCTTCATACAAGGTGCCATGTCAAGGATAAGGTTTGCACAATGATCATCGATGGAGGAAGTTGCACAAACGTAGCCATCACTCTTATGATTGAAAAACTTGGATTGGCAATGTCAAAACATCCTACTCCATATAAACTCCAATGGCTCAATGAAGGAGGTGAGTTAAATGTTACCAAACAAGTTCTAATTCCTTTCTCAGTTGGTAGGTACAAGGATGAGGTGCTTTGTGACATTGTCCCTATGCATGCTAGCCACATCTTACTTGGGAGACCATCTGAGTATGACAAAAGGGCCATTCATGATTGTTTTCATAATCAATACACTTTTAAGCATGATGGAGCAAGGTGACCTAAACATCCTACTCCATATAAACTCCAATGGCTCAATGAAGGAGGTGAGTTAAATGTTACCAAACAAGTTCTAATTCCTTCTCAGTTGGTAGGTACAAGGATGAGGTGCTTGTGACATTGTCCTATGCATGCTAGCCACATCTTACTTGGGAGACCATCTGAGTATGACAAAAGGGCCATTCATGATTGTTTTCATAATCAATACACTTTTAAGCATGATGGACGCAAGGTGACCTTGATGCCTTTAACGCCAAAAGAAGTACAACAAGATCAATTGCATATGCGAAAGAGTGTACAAGCATGGAGCAAAGACAAAACTCCAACGAAAATGAAGGGAACTAAACAAGAAACCAAACTTCTTCATAGATACATGATGGTTCAATGCTGGAAAATGGAAGGGTCACCTACGAAAAGTGGTGATGTTTGGGACTTAAAGTCACAACTCTTCGCCAATGATTTTAATCTACAAAAGGTAAGTACCCCTTCATATGAAACCTTTTCTCTCATCACTTTTTAGGACAAATCACGTGAAAGGTTACTTCCAAAAGGGATATCCCTAGATAAAGATTATTCCCAAAAGGTACCTATTGGTAAATCATATTCCAAAGAAAGGCCTAAAGGGAAATCTTACAAAAGGGTACCTAATGGAAGAACACAAACGTTCAAAGGAGACTTTTTTTAGCAAAGAGGCGTGAAGCTATGCAAGGACATAATGAACTCGATCTTTATACCTTACTTTACACATATTAGGAGATGATATAATAGCTCATGATATTCAACTTAGCTCACATTACCATAATCAAACATGGCAGCAAGGTAATTAGCTCATATTAGCTCAATACCATGGAATTACCTTGTTTCCTTGCACATGTAGGTACATTGGAGCATAACGAACGTTGAGGTAGCTTGGTGAATGATTTGGACGTCATATCCAGCTCACAAACAGCTTACAAAGTACAAGGCAGCTCATGGAACACTAAGGGAAGCTCGATTGAGCTGGAGGAGCTTAAGGCTAGCTAAACTTAGCTAGTTGGACTATTTGGAGTTAACTTGCCAAAAGTGATGTCAAAGGTAACTGAATGTAGCTGAATATGCTATTATGGAGCTTATAAGGACTTAGCTAGGAAGCTTGTTCACAAACAGCCCATGATTGCTAGCTAGCTCCACAACTCAAGCTACCTTGGAGGAGACACATGCACGCCCAAGAGAGAGCACATGACCATCCATCATTCCATGCGCAAGGATACACCACAAGCATTCTAGAGGAGCCATGTGCACGCCTTGTGACCAGCCCACCATGTGCTAGGCATGTGACTTCATTTATGTTCCAAGATGAAGAGTCCTCTCACCATTCGCCCAAACACTCCTTTCTTTCCAATTTGGCGCCAACTTGAAGAGATACAAGAACTATTCCGCCAAGGGATATTTCCCTCCATTTAAATCGAACCATCATCTCTATTTGTAATTAAATTATGTCTCTATAGGAAGGCACAAGGCTGGCCGAATACTCTTGTAACCATTCGACCATGTCTCTATATTTCCTATAAATAGAAAAGCATTCATCATTTGTAAACAAACCTTTTATTTTAATTGAAGTGAGATTATTCTCTTTCTTATGTCCTGGTGACTTTTTATCAACTTATCAAGTATTTTATACTTGTGGCGTCAACCCTCTTCTTTCATCTTAATACTTTTGGTTCCTAGTTCATATAACTAGTGGGTCAAAGTACTTAACACAACCCCTTGAAGAAACAATATAATGATTGGGTCTTTGCTCTCTATAGCATTGGTTCTTCTTTGAACATTCTTCAAGATACTATCCTCACAACCATCCTTTTGGTTTCATCTCCATAACCATAACCATTTCAATCATCTTCCGCTCCATCTCTCATTATTAAATAGCCTACCTATTAAACCATACATTTACCACCCTTACCCATTCTGTTTTGAGCCATTCACTTGTGCAGGTTGTTTTGCTTCCTTCCTAGATCCACAATCAAACGAGAAGGTAGAATTTCCTTACATCACGATGGATTGTGTCACTTGGATCATCCTGTAAATGAAAGGAAATTCCTGCATTGTAAAAGTTAGAAAAATCTTCATTGACCTTGTGCCTCATCAGTAAACATCTTTTGTAACAAGCACTTAGATGTATAAGAACTTGTTTTTGGAATGTTTTCTTCCTGGATTAACTTCGATTTTCCTTTCCTCATGGCCTCAACACTTTGTTTCATCTTGATTTGCTCAACTTGGACTTGTTTAGGCGTCAAGGGTGTTAGGATGATCTTCTTTCCTCCATGGTTGAATGAATACTGATTGGTAAAACAATCATGAATGGTCCTCCTATCATATTGCCATGGTCTTCCAAGGAGTAAATGGCTAGCATGCATAGGAAAAACATCGCACATAACCTCGTCCTTGTACTTACCAATTGAAAAAGGGACCATCACCTGTTTGTTGACATTAAGTTCACCTCGTTCATTGAGCCATTGTAGTTTGTAGGGATTTGGATGTTTCAACGTTTGCAATCCCAATTTCTCCACCATGATGGTACTGACAACATTAGTACAACTCCCTCCGTCTATAATCATGAAACACACTTTTTCATTCACATGGCAGCGGGTATGAAAGATGTTTTCCCGTTGTGCATCGTCTTCTACTACTTGAGCCTTTAGACTTCTCTTGACCACTAGGGTTTCACCTTCCACAGGAGCACCAATTTCGGCTTCTTCTTCCACTTCTGTTAGTGGTGGTGCTTCTTCACGGTCAGATTCAATCTCACCATTTCCATGTAATAACATGGTGTTTCTATTGGGACATTGTGTGGATATATGCCCCCTCCCAAGACATTTAAAATAACGGATGTCTCTTGTTCATTCAGGGATCTATTTTCCTCAATTCTCCTTACCAAGTTGGGATACATTTGATGATTCAGCTTTTTCCTTGATAGGAGTAGGAGTAGACTTCTTCAAATTGTCAGGACTCCATCTCGAAGGCATGGTAGTGCAAGATATAGATCTCCTTCGTAATTGCCTCTCTATTTTCATAGCCATTTACACCATTTCATCAAGTTCGATATAATGATACAATTCTAGTGTGTTGGCAATCTCAGGATTGAGTCCAACAAGAAATCTAGCCATGGTTGCTTCACGATCCTCCTCAATATTGACTCGGATCATTGCCACTTCCATTTCTTTATAATAATCCTCCACACTCCGTTAGCCTTGTTTTAAATTCTGCAATTTCTGAAACATGTCTTGGTGATAATGAGTAGGAATGAAACGTTTACGCATGATACCTTTCATTTCGAGCCATGTTGAAATTGGTCTCTCTCCATTCCTTCTTCGAGTAATAGTAAGTTGATCCCACCATAACAAAGTATAATCGACAAACTCCATGGCTGCCAATCTTACTTTCTTGAGTTCCGAATAGTTATGGCAACTAAACATATATTCCAACTTGCTTTCCCATTCAATATAGGCTTCTGGATCAGTCTTCCCTTGGAATTGAGGAATTTTGATTTTGATGTTGCTCATATTATCATCAACATTGGCACGCCTAGGTCCTTGTATCAATGCTGGTTCTTCTTCATCATAAGGATTTGGACATCATCTTCTGGAAGAGGTTGTTACCTCCGAGGAGTATTATTGTTTCTAATTTGTGGTTGATCTTGTCTTTGGTCTAGTTTCTCATGGAGAGCATCAAATTCTGTTTGAAACATTCTCATCATTTCTCCAATCAGTGCTTGCATTTGTAAATTGGGTTGACCTACATTTCCTTTAGGACTTTGAGACATGGTTAGTAAATAAAACAAAAATAAACCTTACCAGCACACTCACAAAGTCTCACAATTTCCCTCCAAAGAAAAGATAAGATCACTCCACTCAACACTCGTGTTTACTCTCGGGAATATATATTTAGCTTTTAACAATTCCCCTTCTGATCTCACTCTCTCAATAGCCTTTTTCCACTCAATTTCTCTTGCTAAGTCCTTTGAGGAACTTACTCAAGATTATAGCAAGTTAACTCTTTCCTTGTGTGCGTCGGCTGCAAATAGGTTAGGGTTGAAAAAAAAATGGAAAGGTAGAAGAAAGGATTTAAAGGTATTAAAAGATATAAATGGTTGAAGACAAGGAAAATGAAAGGATAGAAAAGGAAGAGGTGACTTACAATTCAAGAAACAACACTTACTGCAACCTTTCTCAAGAAACAATAAGGTTATCTTCTCTTAGTGTAGATGGCCTCTTTGATGTTCTTGTAATGGTAGAGCACTTTCCTTGGCTTGCTTTCTCTTTTTGAACTTCTATTTTTCTTTTCTTTTCTTCTTTTCTTCTTTTTCTCTTCTTTTTGCACTCTAATTTGTTGAAGGAGTCTTTTTCTCCTTTGAATTTCTTTTTTTTTCTTTGCACGCCAATGACACTTTTGTTGTCAATCCGACTATGCTCTGATTACCGCTTGATGTAAGGTGAATCTACACAATTTGATGAAAAGAGTAGATAACCTTATTGTGTCCCGATCTAGGATTGACAAGTACTGATGTCCTTGAATTTATAAGTTTAGGCTACAAAATAAGATAAGAAAAGGATGATTAATAATGGAATTAATAAAGGGGGTAATAATATAAGTAATGAAAAGAAATAATAAGAATGAAATGAAATAAAGAAAGGATTGAGATGGCTGCAGAATTGATGGAAGAGATGGATGATGGTGATGATGAAATGTCAATGGTGGTGATGTTGTATCTCAAACACGCCAAATAGGAAACTATGCTATGAAGCACAACCCCAATCTTCACAAACTTGCTTGAGGGGTGGTGATAGTGTCTTAAACCCACTAGATAACAATCTAGGAATTTTGGAATCAAGATGGAAGGAATGACGCCACAAGTATAGGAACTATACTTGTTTAATCGATAAAGTTCACAAAGAACTTTGAAGAGAAATAACTCACAAGAGTATATTTTATATAAGAGATGAGATCATTAAAAATAAAGGCAAGCCACTCTATTTATAGGAAATGAGAGGGCTTGGCTGAATAGTTACATGATGTTTCAGCTAGATACATGTCTTTAGGAAAATACATAATGCTTGAGATGAATGAATAACTCCTTTGGGCTTGTGATGGTTCGTCTAACTCTTCATGAAAGGCTTTAATGATTCGGTCAAAGGGTGGAGAGACATCTCCCTTGGCCGAATGGTGCATGCTTGTTCATCTTGGCGTCAATTTCCTCTCCTTGGCCGAATAGTCATGTGCCTTATCATGTTTGGCGCCAAAGCTTCCATGTGCAAGGCATGTGGTGTGACCGAATAGGCATGGAGCTCTATCTCATGTCTCTTGGTGATTTAAGCTTCCAATGCTAGCAATTCCTTCACCAACGTGCTCCTAGATGAAAAGGCATCTTCATGGGCAGCATCATTCATGGGCAGCATCATTCATGAAAGGTCGCAATGTTTGAGAAAGGTGTCCCTTTATGTTTGAGCTGCTTATGGTGTGAACGAGCTAAAGGTGAGCTGGCCATAGATGACTTGTGACATGGTGAACGTTTGGGCAGCTCCTTGTGAAACGGTACCTCTTGAGGTGGCAACTATTCACGAAAAGGTATGATTTCACAAATTTTGACTTAGGACATATTTGAAGTGTCCTAAGTGCTGATGATGATGGTGCAACTCCCCAGTGAAATAAGGTCATCTTGTAGCTCAAATCTTCAGCTCAATCTAGCTATGAGCTCACGGCCTCCGGACTACTTTTCACCAATTGTTCCTTGTGCTCTCCTATTCGATCCTATGTAAGTTTCCTTGCTGTTACATGCCCCATTTAGCTCCAATGCAGCTCCCAAGTGTTGGCCGAATTTTCCTACATGTATAACATAAAGAAATAAACTAAGTATATATACTTATATAATGTGTATATTATAAGATTGTGACTATAGTATAAGATAATAACTTGTATCTCATATATAAATGGATAACTTATTATCATAATAACTATAGGTATAATATATATATATATATATATATATGAAAATAACTATCTTATAACATATGAATAGCCATGGTAAATATGATGTTGAATTGGATCACATCACGTCTTGTCAATAAATATCTTTGTAACAAGCACTTAGATGTATAAGCACTTGGTTTTTGACTAGTTTCCTCCTGGTTTGCCTTTGATTTTCCTTTCCTCATAGCCTCAACACTTTGTTTCATCTTGATTTGATCAATTTGGACTTGTTTAGGCATCAAGGATGTTAGGATAATCTTCTTTGCTCCATGGTTAAACGAATACTGGTTGGTAAAACAATCATGGATGGTCCTTTGGTCATATTGACATGGTATTCCAAGGAGAAAATGGCTAGCATGCATAGGAACAACATCGCACATAACCTCATCCTTGTACATACCAATTGAGAAATGAACCATCACCTGTTTTTTACATTAAGTTCCCCTCGTTCATTAACCATTATAATTTGTAGGGATTGGGATGCTTCAACGTCTTCAAGCCCAATTTCTCCACCATGATTGTACTTGCCACATTGGTACAACTTCCACCATCTATGATCATGAAAAACACCTTTTCATTCACATGGCAGCGGGTATGAAAAATGTTTCCCGTTGTGCATTGTCCTCTACCACTTGAGCACTTAGGCTTCTTTTGACCACTAGGGCTTCGCCTTCCAGTGGAGCACCAATTTCTGCTTCTTCCTCGACTTCAGTTGGTGTTGTTTCTTCCTCCTCAAGGTCATACTCAATTTCACCATTTCCAAGTAGTAACATGGTGTTTTGGTTAGGACATTGTGTAGAGATGTGTCCCCTCCCAAGACATTTGAAGCATCAAATGTCTCTTGATCGTTCAGAGGTCTCTTTTCCTCGAATATCCTTGTTGAGTTGGGGAACACTTGATGATTCGGCCTTTTCCTTGGTAGGAATAGGAGTAGACTTCATCAAATTATTGGGACTCCATCTTGAAGATGTAGGCATGGTAGTGCGCGATATAGATCTTCTCCAAGATTGCCTCTCTATTTTCGTAGCCATTTGCACCATTTCATCAAGTTCTATGTAATGGTACAACACTAATGTGTTGGCAATCTCGGGATTGAGTCCGATAAGAAATCTAGCCACGGTTGTTTCTCGATCCTCCTCAATATTGACTTGGATCATTGCAACTTCCATTTCCTTATTGATATCATCACGTTTTCATCTACAAAGGGAGTACTTTTGAACATCTTTATATTGAATTTACTTATTATTAGCTTTATAATATATGTTATTATAATATATATTATGATAAGAATATTAGTTAAGTAACTTAGTATGAATTCATATTACACATTGTTATTTTTAATATGTTAAGCATGTTAGGATAGTTTTATTATCATATTAAGCATGATTGTTATATATACATCAAGGCAGCATACTTATAATGCATTTCATTAGTTTATTTGCATTCATATTAACTCTTAGGCTTTATACATTATCTTACACATATTAGGAGATGATGTACTTAGCTCATGACCATCATACTTAGCTCCCATTACCATAAACAAACATGGCAGCAAGGTATTTAGCTCGTTTTAGCTCAATATCATGAACTTACCTTGTTTCCTTGCACATGTAGGTACATTGGAGCATGGCACATGTTGAGGTAGCTTGGTGAATGATTTGGACTTCATACATAGCTAGTTGTAGAAGCTTCACAAACAGCTGAAGAATTTACAAAGCAGCTCATGGAATGCTAAGGGAAGCTCGGTTCAGCTGAAGAAGCTTCAGGCTAGCTAAACTTAGCTAGTTGGACTATTTGAAGCTGAGTTGCTAAAAGTGATGACAAAGGTAGCTGAATGTAGCTGAACATGTTGTTATGGAGCTCAAAAGGACTCGGCTAGGAAGATCATTCATAAACAGCCCCATTCTTGCTAGCTAGCTCAACACTCAAGCTAGCTTGGAAGGAGACACATGCACGCCTAAGATAGAACCCATGACCAGCCATCATTCCATGCGCAAGGCTACACCACAAGCATCCTAGAGACCATGTGCACGCCTTGTGACCAGACCACCATGTGATTGGCGTGTGACTTCATTTAGGCGCCAAGATGAAGAGTCCTCTTACCATTCGGCCAAGCACTCCTTTCTCTCCAATTTGGCGCCAACTTGAAGGGGTACAAGCACTATTCGGCCAAAGGATATTTTCCTCCAATTAAACCGAACCATCCTCTCTATTTGTAATTAAATTATGTCATTTCATAGAGGCACAAGGGCTGGCCGAAACCTCTTGTAATCATTCGGCCATATCCTTCCATTTCCTATAAATAGGAAAGCATATTTCATTTGTAAACAGACCTTTTTATTCAATTAAAGTGAGATTATTCTCTTCTTAAGTCCTGGTGACTTTTTATCGACTTATCAAGTATTTTATACTTGTGGCGTCAACCCCTTCCTTACATCTTGATACTTCTGGTTCCTAGTTCATATAACTAGTGGGTCAAAGTACTTAATACCACCCCTTGAAGAAGCAATATAAAGATTGGGTCTCTGCTCTCTATAGCATTGGTTCTTCTTTGAGATTTCTTCAAGATACTATCCTCACAACCATCCCTTTATTTCATCTCCATAACCATATCCTTATCAACTATCTTCCGCTTCCATTACTCATTATTTAAATAGCCTACCATTTCACCCCTACGTCTACCACCCTTAACCATTCTATTTTGAGCCATTCACTTTGCAGATTGTTTTGCTTCCTTCCTAGATCCACAATCATTTGAAAAGGTACAAGTACCTTACATCAAGCGGTAATCAGAGCTTTGGTGGAAGAAGCAACGTGCAACAACAATAAAAAAAGAAAAAAATACAAAAAGAAGTGCAAAAGTGAAGTGCAAAGTCAAAGAAAAAGAAAAAAAAATATCAGCAAAGAAAATTGAAGGACTCAAAAGTCAAAGCACTCAAAAAAGAAGAAAAAGCAAAGAAAAGAAAGAAAGTTGAAGCACTCATCAACATTTCTCATCACCAAGCCATTCAAGTAAGCCTTTTAAATTGATTGTGGTGATTGAAGGTTGTGAAGTAACTTGTGTAAGTAACCCTTTCATTCTCTTCTTTCTAATTTCTAAGCCACCTTTTCAATTATATTTGCTTTCCATTCCTACTAACCATTTGCAGCCGACGCCAAACAAGTGAAATTACTCGATATAGTCTTGAGTAAAAGTTCATTAGAACTTGAGACAAGAGAATTGAGGAAAAAGGCTGGAGCGTGTGTGACATCAGAAGAGGACAAGTAAAAGCCTTTAAAGTCCTAGAGTGCAAACACGAGCGGATTGAGTGACATCAAGTTTTCTTGGAGTGACTCGTGAGGTTTTGTGAGAGTATATTCTGGTAAGGTCTTTTACACATCTTATTCTTTTCTTATTTATTAACCATGTCTCGGAGTTTAGGACAATCCCCAGAAAGAGATTCCCCTAATTTGCAGACTCAAGCCGTTATGCGTGAAATGGCAAGATTGCTGAAATTAGAATTGGAGCCTTTGCAAGATCGTATGGATCAATTAGAAGTATCTCTAGGCAATCGGAGAGTAAATCGCCCTAGAATGGAAGAAGACTTAGAAGAGGAAGAGGCTGAAGTAACATCAGTAGCAAGGAGAGATGTTTCGAAATCAAAATGACAACTTCAGCAACATTAAAGTGACTATTCCTCCATTTCAAGGACGAACTGATCCAGAAGCATATCTTGATTGGGTAATCAAAATTGAACACATTTTTGAATGCCAAAACTATATGGAGCAAAAGAAGGTTAGACTTGCTGCTATGGAATTCGTTGACTATGCCTTAGTTTGGTGGGATCAGTTGGTGAGTTCAAGAAGACGAAATGGTGAACGCCCCATCACAACTTGGGAAGAAATGAAGGCTATTATGAGAAAAAGGTTTGTTCCTAATCACTATCACCGAGATCTCTATCATAAGTTACAAAATCTGAAACAAGGAAGCAAGAACGTTGAAGATTATTTCAAGGAGATGGAGATTGCCATGATCCGAGCCAATGTGGATGAAGATAGAGAAGCAACAATGGCAAGGTTCTTATCTGGTCTAAATATTGATATTGCTAACCTTGTTGAACTTCAGCATTATGTAGAAATTGAAGAGATGGTGCATGTGGCCATGAAAATTGAAAGACAACTCAAAAGGAAATCCTACACTAGGAGCAGTCCAAATTCGGCCACCAAATGGAAGCAAGAACCTATTACCTTCCGGAAAAAACTCCAATCCAACCAAAGGATCGCACAGAGATACCCAAATCTGCACAAATGGGCGAATCTAGCAAGGGTAAAGAAAAGCAAACCAGCACTTTTGAGAGATCAAGAGACATCAAATGTTTCAAGTGTTTCGGAAAAGGACATGTTGCTAGTCAATGTCCCAACCGAAATGCCATGATGATACTTGACAATGGAGATATTGTATCAGATTCTGATGAGCCTATTTTGACGAGGAACCTGAAATAATACAAGACGAAGAAACGGAAGAAAATGCAGATCATGGTGAAATGCTTGTTTCAAAGAGGTGCCTACAATCACAAACATCCCAAGAGGATATTCAAAGAAACAATATCTTTCATACAAGGTGCCATGTCAAGGATAAGGTTTGCACAATGATCATCGATGGAGGAAGTTGCACAAATGTAGCCAGCACTCTTATGATTGAAAAACTTGGATTGGCAACGTCAAAGCATCCTACTCCGTATAAACTCCAATGGCTCAATGAAGGAGGTGAGTTAAATGTTACCAAACAGGTTCTAATTCCTTTTTCAGTTGGTAGGTACAAGGACGAGGTGCTTTGTGACATTGTCCCTATGCATGCTAGCCACATTTTACTTGGGAGACCTTGGCAGTATGATAAAAGGGCTATTCATGATTGTTTTCATAATCAATATACTTTTAAGCATGATGGACGCAAGGTGACCTTGATGCCTTTAACGCCCAAAGAAGTGCAACAAGATCAGTTGCATATGAGAAAGAGTGTACAAGCATGGCGCAAAGACAAAACCCCAACAAAGAATGAAGAGGAACAAAACAAGAAACCAAACTTCTTCATAGAGAAACATGATGGTTCAATGCTGGAAAATGAAAGGTTTTCTACGAACAATGGTGATATTTGGGACTTAAAGTCGCAACTCTTCACCAATGGTTTTAATCTTCAAAAGGTAAGTAACCTTTCATATGAAACCTTTTCTTTTCTCACTTTTCAGGACCAACCACGTAAAAGGTCACTTCCAAAAGGGATATCCTTAGATAAAGATCATTCCCAAAAGGTATCTGTTGGTAAATCATATTCCAAAGAAAGACCTAAAAGGAAATCTTACAAAAAGGTACCTAATGGAAGAACACAAACGTTCAAAGAATACTTTCTATTAGCAAAGAGGCGTGAGGCTATGCAAGGACAGAATGAACTCGATTTGAGGACAAATCGCCCTAAAGAAGGGGGGGATGATATCATCACGTTTTCATCTACAAAGGGAGTACTTTTGAACATCTTTATATTGAATTTACTTATTATTAGCTTTATAATATATGTTATTATAATATATATTATGATAAGAATATTAGTTAAGTAACTTAGTATGAATTCATATTACACATTGTTATTTTTAATATGTTAAGCATGTTAGGATAGTTTTATTATCATATTAAGCATGATTGTTATATATACATCAAGGCAGCATACTTATAATGCATTTCATTAGTTTATTTGCATTCATATTAACTCTTAGGCTTTATACATTATCTTACACATATTAGGAGATGATGTACTTAGCTCATGACCATCATACTTAGCTCCCATTACCATAAACAAACATGGCAGCAAGGTATTTAGCTCGTTTTAGCTCAATATCATGAACTTACCTTGTTTCCTTGCACATGTAGGTACATTGGAGCATGGCACACGTTGAGGTAGCTTGGTGAATGATTTGGACTTCATACATAGCTAGTTGTAGAAGCTTCACAAACAGCTGAAGAATTTACAAAGCAGCTCATGGAATGCTAAGGGAAGCTCGGTTCAGCTGAAGAAGCTTCAGGCTAGCTAAACTTAGCTAGTTGGACTATTTGAAGCTGAGTTGCTAAAAGTGATGACAAAGGTAGCTGAATGTAGCTGAACATGTTGTTATGGAGCTCAAAAGGACTCGGCTAGGAAGATCATTCATAAACAGCCCCATTCTTGCTAGCTAGCTCAACACTCAAGCTAGCTTGGAAGGAGACACATGCACGCCTAAGATAGAACCCATGACCAGCCATCATTCCATGCGCAAGGCTACACCACAAGCATCCTAGAGAGACCATGTGCACGCCTTGTGACCAGACCACCATGTGATTGGCGTGTGACTTCATTTAGGCGCCAAGATGAAGAGTCCTCTTACCATTCGGCCAAGCACTCCTTTCTCTCCAATTTGGCGCCAACTTGAAGGGGTACAAGCACTATTCGGCCAAAGGATATTTTCCTCCAATTAAACCGAACCATCCTCTCTATTTGTAATTAAATTATGTCATTTCATAGAGGCACAAGGGCTGGCCGAAACCTCTTGTAATCATTCGGCCATATCCTTCCATTTCCTATAAATAGGAAAGCATATTTCATTTGTAAACAGACCTTTTTATTCAATTAAAGTGAGATTATTCTCTTCTTAAGTCCTGGTGACTTTTTATCGACTTATCAAGTATTTTATACTTGTGGCGTCAACCCCTTCCTTACATCTTGATACTTCTGGTTCCTAGTTCATATAACTAGTGGGTCAAAGTACTTAATACCACCCCTTGAAGAAGCAATATAAAGATTGGGTCTCTGCTCTCTATAGCATTGGTTCTTCTTTGAGATTTCTTCAAGATACTATCCTCACAACCATCCCTTTATTTCATCTCCATAACCATAGCCTTATCAACTATCTTCCGCTTCCATTACTCATTATTTAAATAGCCTACCATTTCACCCCTACGTCTACCACCCTTAACCATTCTATTTTGAGCCATTCACTTTGCAGGTTGTTTTGCTTCCTTCCTAGATCCACAATCATTTGAAAAGGTACAAGTACCTTACATCACTTATAGTAATCATCCACACTTTGTTGGCCTTGTTTAAGGTTCTACAATTTCTAAAACATGTCCCGGTGATAATGAGTAGGAATGAAACGTTTATGCATGATACCTTTCATTTCTAGCCATGTTGTGATTGGTCTCTCTCCATTCCTCCTTCTCGTAATAGTAAGTTAATCCCACCATATCAAAGCATAATCGATAAACTCCATGGCTGCCAATCTTACTTTCTTGAGTTTGGAATAGTTGTGGAAACTAAAAACATGTTCCACCTTGCTTTCCCATTCAAGATAGGCCTCAGTATCAGTTTTCCCTTGGAATTGAGGAATTTTGATTTTGATGTTGCTCATGTTATCATCAACATTGGCACACCTGGGTCCTTGTATTAATGCTGGTTCTTCATCATCATAATGGTCTAGGACATCATTTTCTGGAAGAGGTTGTTGCCTCCAAGGAGTATCATTGTTTGGAGCGTGAGGTCTATCTTGTCTTTGGTCGAGTTTTTCATGAAGAGCATCAAATTCTGTCAAAAACATTCTCATCATTTCTCCAATTAATGCTTGCATTTGCAAGTTTGGTTGACATGCATTTCCTTTAGGACTTTGAGACATGGTTAGTAGATAAATAAAACAAAAATAAACCTTACCAGAACACTCACAAAGTCTCACAAGTTCACTCCAAAGAAATAATAAGATCACTCCACTCAACACTCGTGTTTACTCTCAAGAATATAATTTCGGCTTTTAACAATTCCCATTCTGATCTCACTCTCTCAATTAGCCTTTTTCCACTCAATTTCTCTTGCTAAGTCCGTTGAGGAACTTACTCAAGATTAGAACAAGTTAATCCTTTCCTTGTGTGCGTCGGCTGCAAATAGGTTAGGGTAGAAAGAATAGAAGAAAAATGGAAAGGTTGAAGAAACGTTTTAAGGTATTAAAAGAAATAAATGGTAGAAGACAAGGAAAATGAAGGTATAGAAAAGGAAGAGGTCACTTAAAATTCAAGAAACAACACTTACTACAACCTTTCTCAAGAAACAATAAGGTTATCTTCTCTTAGTGTAGATAAGCCTCTTTGATGTATTTGCAATGGTAGAGCACTTTCCTTGGCTCTCTTTCATTTTGACTTTTCTTCTTTTTCTTTTCTTTTTTTTTTTATGAATTTTTCTTCTTTTTGTCTTTTCTTTTTGATGTAAGGTACTTGTACCTTATCAATTGATTGTGGATCTAGGAAGGAAGCAAAACAACCTGCACAAGTGAATGGCTCAAAAGAGATGATGCTTGGTCGAATAGGGAGAGTGCTCTTCATCTTGGCGCCTAAATGAGACCACATGCAAGGCACATGGGTGCTGGTCATATGGCACGCACATGGGTGTTCTAGGGAACCTTATGGTGCAGCCTTGTGCATGGAATGATGGCTGGTAATGTGCTCCATCTTGGGCGTGCATGTGTCTCCTTCCAAGCTAGCTTGAGTGTGGAGCTAGCTAGCAAGCATGGGCTGTTTGTGAACAAGCTTCATAGCTGAGTCCTTGTGAACTCCATAACAGCATGTTCAGCTACATTCAACTACCATTGATATCATTTTTGACAACTCAGCTCCATATAGTCCAACTAGCTGAGTTTAGCTAGCCTTGAGCTCCTCCAGTTGAATTGAGCTTTCATTACTGTTCAATGAGCTGCCATGTTCCTTGTGAGCTATTTGTGAGCTACATTTGATGTCCAAATAATCCACCAAGCTACCCCAACGTGTGCCATGATCCAATGTACCTACATGTGCAAGGAAACAAGGTAAGTCCATGGCATTGAGCTGATATGAGCTAAATACCTTGCTGCCATGCATGAATATGGTAATGTGAGATATGATTAAAGGTTATGAACTAAATATATCATCTTATAATATGTATGAATTAATGCATAAAGCCTAAGTGTTAAAATGAATGCATAGGAGCTGATAAAATGAATGATAATTATGTTACCTTGATGTATATGTGATAATCATGCTTAAATGAATGCAAGACTAATATAGCATACTTAAGATGCTTGAAATAACATTGTGGATATATGTTGTATGCATGAATATCATTTAACATGGTATTCATAATAAATAATAAATGGAAACATGTAATAATAATATCCTAAGAAATGATATATAATCATAGCATATATTTGAATGATATGAAGGACATGATCAACTAGGCATAGAATGGAATTATTATGATAATTTATACTAACATGTGAATGCATGCTTATGATAGAATAGAATGTATGAATGATATAATATAAGATAGGGTAAGGAAGAACTCCCTTAGAAATATCTTTGAATAACATCCATGGTGTGATAAAGTCATGGAGAAAATTGGAGCTAGTTTGGATCGTATCATCCTCCCCTTCTTTTAGGCGATTTGTCCTCAAATCGAAGTAGTTTCTCATTGAAGACTTTCTTGATGTAGAAAGGATTGAATCTTTATGCTTTCCTCCAATGGATGATTCAAACGAAATGTTCAACCTCTTGGATTCAAATCGGGTAACTTCATGTCCTTTATTAGGAGGGCACAATGTTTGGAAAATGTCACATGTCCTTTGATTCAAAAATTATGTCTTGTACTCCAAAGGTTGTATCCTTTCAAAACATTGTATCTTTTCACTCTTAATCCTTGAATCATCATGATGGTTAGTGAAGAAATTTAACTTTTGATCTCCTTCAAGCAAGTGGATAAAGTCAGCAACTTTAAGCTTTGTGTTCTTCCAGATGATGGCCTTTAAAAAGGTGGACAATGCTTGCTTCACACCATCGTAGTGGTTACATTTGATGTACCAATAAAACTCAAATTGACATATGATCTTGTCATCATAGATTGATTGGATAACACCACTTATACTAATCAAATTGCTGCAAAATGAATCGAAGTTATAAAATAAAAAACTAATAACAAAATGAATAGAATTAGCAAACCAAGATGGATGTTTAATGGGCATTGGTTGCTTGATGATGGAAAACTCCATTGGTTGCTAAAATCTCTTCAATAGTTGTAATGTACTTGGAGCCTCATTGATCACAACTTGTGGCACTTCAAGTGACATCTTTTTGAACTTCAAGTGGCATAACTGTTGGAATGTCAAAGGACATGTCTTGTGGATTACCAAAGGTCACACCTATTGGTTCTTCAAAAGATATGTTTCTTGAATTTTCTACTCAAAAATATGTCTCTTTGAATATCCTGCAAGGAAAAAGAAATAGTAGAAGAAGATTTGTTAGGTAAAATTTGTCCTTCACTTTGCTTTTCTTCTCTACACTTATCCTTTTTAGATTTTTCAACCCCAATAGTATCATTTCCAATTGTTCTTGTCTCCTCAAAATGTTCTTCTTCAAAGTTTCTTTTCATGGCCTTCGTTTTCTCCCATTCTTCTATGTGTGACTTAAGGGTCACTTGGCATTCATGGACTTGGCTTGGAACCATCGGTGCTAATATGATTTTCCTCCCTTGGTGTTGGAATTAATACTTATTGGAAAATCCATCGTGAGTAGCATTCTTGTCGAATTGCAAAGGACGTCCTAATATAATGTGACTTGCACTCTTGGGCACCACGTCACAAAGGACTTCATCATTGTATCTCCCAATTGAGAAAGGTACAATAACTTGTTTGGTTACTTTAGCTTCACCCACATCGTTGAGCCACTGAAGTTTGTAAGGATGAGAATGCTTGGAAGGCTTGAGACCCAAGTTTTCCACCATGTGAGTACTTGCTACGTTTGTACAACTTCCTCCATCAATGATCACCACACAAACTTTATCCCCCACGTGACATTTGGTATGGAAGATGTTCTCTCTTTGCTCATCTTCTTGACTTTGAATTTTCAAAGTCCTTTTAACTACAATGATGTTGGATGGAAGAGACATGTTAGCAAATAAGAAAAAATGAAATGTGTGTAGGACCTTACCGGAATATACTCTCACAAAGCCTCACGAGTCACTCCAAGGAAACTTGAATGTCACTCAATCAGCTCGTGTTTGCACTCTAGGACTTAATGGCTTTTACTTGTCATCTTCTGATCTCACACACGCTCCAGCCTTTTTCCTCTCGATTCTCTTATCCCAGTTCTAGAGAATTTTACTCAAACTGTATCAAGTAAATTTTTACTTGTTTGGCGTCGGCTACAAAAGGGTTAGTAGGAATGGAAAAACAAATATAATGAAAGGGTGGCTTAGAAAATAGAAAGAAGAGAACAAAAAGGGTTACTTACACAAGTCACTTCACAACCTTCTATCACCACAATCAATTTAAAAGGCTTACTTGAATGGCTTGGTGATGAGAATTGTTGATGAGTGCTTCAACTTTCTTTCTTTTCTTCTTCTTTTTGAGTGCTGGATTTTTCTTTCTTTAGGAGTGCTTCAATTTCTTTTCTGATTTTTCTTGATTTCTTTGACTTTGCACTTCACTTGCACTTCTTTTTGTATTTTTGTTTTTGTTATTATTGCACGTTGCTTTCTTCCACCAAAGCTTTGATTATCGTTTGATGTAAGGAACTTGTACCTTATCAATTGATTGTGGATCTAGAAAGGAAGCAAAACAACCTGCACAAGTGAATGGCTCAAAAGAGCTGGTTAAGAGTGGTAGACGTATGGGTGAATAGGTGGGCTGTTTAAATGAGATATGGAAGCGGAAGATGATTGATATGGTATGGGTTATGGTTGATAAAACAAAAGGATGGTTGTGAGGATAGTATCTTAAATAAAACTCAAAGAAGAACCAATGCTATAGAGAGCAAAGACCCAGACTTTATATTGCTTCTTTAAAGGGTGGTATTAAGTACTTTGACCCACTAGTTATAAGAACTAGGAACCACAAGTATCAAGGTGAAAAAGGGGTTGACACCACAAGTATTAAAATACTTGATAAGTTGATAAAAGTCACTAGGACTTAAGGAAGAGAATAATCTCACTTATATTAATAAAAAAGGTCTAAGTAAAAATGATATATGCTTTTCTATTTATAGGAAATAGAGAGGCATGGCCGAATAGTTACAAGGGGATTCAACCAGCCTTGTGCCTTCCTATAGAGTCATAATTATTTAAAAAATAGAGATGATGGTTCAGTTTAAATAGAGGGTGATAACCCTTAGCCGAATAGCTCTTGTGTCCCTTCATGTTGGCGCTAATTTGGATGGGAGATGATGCTTGGCCTAATAGGGTGAGGGATCTTCATCTTGGCGCCTAAATGAGACCACATACAAGGCACATGGGGGCTGGTCATATGACTCGCACATGGGTGTTCTAGGGAACCTTGTGGTGCAGCCTTGTGCATGGAATGATGGCTGGTCATGTGCTCCATCTTGGGCGTGCATGTGTCACCTTTCAAGCTAGCTTGAGTGTGGAGCTAGCTAGCAAGCATAGGTTGTTTGTGAATAAGCTTCCTATCCAAGTCCTTGTGAGCTCCATAACAGCATGTTCAGCTACATTGAGCTACCATTGATATCATTTTTGACAACTCAGCTCTAAATAGTCCAACAAGCTGAGTTTAGCTAGCCTTGAGCTCCTCCAGCTGAATTGAGATTTCTTTAGTGTTCCATGAGCTTCCATGTTCCTTGTGAGCTGTTTGTGAGTTGGATTTGATGTCTAAATAATCCACCCAGCTACCCTAACATGTGCCATGATCCAATGTACCTACATGTGCAAGGAAACAAGGTAAGTCCATGGCATTGAGCTAATATGAGCTAAATACCTTTCTGACATGCATGAATATGGTAATTGAGCTATGATTGAAGGTCATGAGCTAAATATATCATCTTATAATATGTATGAAGTAATGTATAAAGCCTAAGTGCTAAAAAGAATGCATAAGAGCTGATAAAATGAATGATAATTATGCTATCTTGATGTATATGTGATCATCATGCTTAAATGAATGCAAGACTAATATTGCATACTTAAGATGCTTGAAATAACATTGTGGATATATGTTGTATGAATGAATATCATTTAACATGGTATTCATAATAAATGATAAATGGAAACATGTAATAATAATTTCCTAGGAAATGATATATAATCATAGCATATATTTGAATGATATGAAGGACATGATCAACTAGGCATAGAATGGAATTATTATGATAATTTATACTAACATGTGAATGCATGCATATGATAGAATAGAATGTATGAATGATATAATATAAGATAGGGTAAGGAAGAACTCCCTTAGAAATAGCTTCGAATAACATCCATGGTGTGATAAAGTCATGGAGAAATTTGTAGCTAGTTTGGATCGTATCACTTTTCTTTTTGTACTCCAATTTTGTTCATGGAGTCTTTTTCTTTTTCTTTGCTTGCCAATGACACTTTTGTTGTCAATCCAAGTATGCTCTGATTACCGTTTGATGTAGGCTGATCTACACGCTTTGATGGAAGAGAGTAGATAGCCTTATTGTGCCATGATCTAGGATTGACAAGTACTGATGTCCTTGAATTATAAGATTGGCTGCAATGAGAATAAGAAAGAAAAAATAATATTAATGGTGGAATAAAAAATGGATAATAATAAAAATAATGGAAATAGAAACAAATGAAATAAAGATAGAAAGGGGATGGATGCGGAAGAATGAAGTTGGTATGGTCTTGATGAAGGATGTTGATGTTGGTTGATGATGAAATAAAGATGGTGGAAATATTGTATATCAAACACGCCAAAGATGAAACAATGCTAAAGAGCATAATCCCGATCTTCACAAACTTGGTTGAAGGGTGGTGATAGTGTCTTCAACCCACTATATATTAATCTAGGAATTTTGGAATCAGGATGGAAGGAATGACGCCACAAGTATAGGAATTATACTTGTTTAATCGATAAAGTTCACAAAGAACTTTGAAGAGAAATTAACTCACAAGAGTAATTTTTATATGTGAGATGAGATGAGTACAAATGATAGCAACCTTCTCTATTTATAGGAAATGTGATGTAAGGTGATCTACATGCTTTGATGAGAAGAGTAGATAGCCTTATTGTGTCCCGATCAATGATTGACAAGTACTGATGTCCTTGAATTATAAGCTTGGCTGCAACATAGATAAGAAAGAAAAAATGATTAATAAAGGAATATTAAATGAAATGATAAATATAAGAAATGAAATGAAATAAAGATGGTGATGTGATCCAATTCAGCATCATGGATATTCCACCCTTACAAGGGGAGAGACTTTCTAACTTTACACATATATATACTTATTTCAAATATTTTGATAAAGTTATTTTCATTTAGATATACTATATCTATAGTTATTCTGATGATAACTTAACCATTAATATATGAGATATAAGTTATCATAATATACTTTAGTTCACGTTCTTATATAATACATTATATAAGTTCATTTACCTAGTTTATTTCTTTATGTTATGCATGTAGGCACATTCGGCCAGTACTTGGGAGCTACATTGGAGCTAAATGGAGCATGCAAAAGAAAGGATACTTACATGGGAACAATTAGGAGAGCATAAGGAGCAAATTGGTGAAAAGTTGTTTTGAGGCTGTGAGCTCATAGTTGGATTGAGCTGAAGATTTGAGCTACAAGATCCCCTCATTTCAGCTGGGGAGCTGCACCATCATCATCACCGCTTAGGACACTGTCCTAAGTTAAAATTTGTGAAATCGTACCTTTTCACGAATAGTTGCCAACTCAAGAGGTACCTTTTCACAAGGAGCTTCCATAATGTTCACCATGCTACAAGTCACCTATGGCCAGCTCACCTTTAGCTCATTCACACCATAAGTAGCTCAAACATGAAGGGACACCTTTCTTGAACATTGTGACCTTTCATGAATGATGATGCCCATGAAGATACCTTTATATCCAAGAGCATGCTGATGAAGATATTGTAATCGTTGGAGGCTTAAATCACCATGGGACATGATATAAAGCTTCATATATATTCGGCCACATCACATGCTATGCACATGAGAGCATTTGGCGCCAGCATGAGGAGATACAAACTCATTCGGCCAAAGAGAAGAAAAATAGGGCCAAGTTGAACAAGCATCACCATTCGGCCAAGGGAGATTCCTTCCCATCCTTAGCCGAATCATCAAGACCCTTTATGAAGGGTTAGCCGAACCATCACAAGCCAAAATGACTTAATCTTTCATTTTAAAGCATTATGTATCTTCATAAAGTCATGTATCTAGCCGAAACATCATGTAACCATTCGCCCAAGCCCTATCATTTCCTATGAATAAAGTGGCTTCCCATCATTTGTAATCATCTCATCTCATATATTAAAATTACTCTTTTGAGTTAATTTCTCTTCAAAGTTCTTTATGAACTTTATCGATTAAATAAGTATAGTTCCTATACTAGTGGCGCCATTCCTTCCATCTTGATTCCTAAATTCCTAGATTGATATCTAGTGGGTTGAAGACAGTATCACCACCCCTCAAGTAAGTTTGTCAAGACCGGGATTGTGCTCCTTAGCATTGTTTCATCTTTGGCGTGCTTGAGATACAACACCATCACCATCTCTATTTCATCAACATCATCCATCAAGACCATCATTTCTGCAGCCATCTCTATCCTTATTCTTTCATTTCATCATTTATTTTATCATTCCATTTATCCATTCCAATATTAATCTTATTTCTTTCTTATCTTATTTTACAACCCAAGCTTATAATTCAAGGACATCAATACTTGTCAATCCTAGATCGGGACACAATAAGGCTATCTACTCTCTTCCATCAAAGCGTGTAGATCCGCCTTACATCAACCAATAATCAGAGCATAGTTGGATTGACAACAAAAGTGTCATTGGCATGCAAAGCAAAAGAAAAACAGAAGAAAAGACTCCATCAACAAAATTGGAGTGCAAAAAGAAAAGAAAAGATAAAAAGAAGAAAAAAAATCATAAAAGAAGAAAAGAAAAAGAAGTTCAAAAAGAGAAAGCAAGCCAAGCAAAGTTCTCTACCATTGCGAAGTACATCAAAGAGGCTATCTACACTAAGAGAATATAACCTTATTGTTTCTTGAGAAAGGTTGCAGTAAGTGTTGTTTCTTGAATTGCAAGTCACCTCTTCCTTTTCTATCCTTTCATTTTCCTTGTCTTCAACCATTTCTTTCTTTTAATACCTTTAAATCCTTTCTTCTACCTTTCCATTTCTTCTATTCTTTCTACCCTAACCTATTTGCAGCCAACGCACACAAGGAATGAATTAACTTGTTATAATCTTGAGTAAGTTCCTCAAAGGACTTAGCAAGAGAAATTTGAGTGGAAAAAGGCTATTGAGAGAGTGAGATCAGAAGGGAAATTGTTAAAATCCATAATTATATTCCCGAGAGTAAACACGAGTGTTGAGTGGAGTGATCTTATCTTTTCTTTGGAGTGAACTTGTGATGCAAGCACATTTTCATCAATAAAGGGAGTACTCTTTAACACCTTTATATTGAAATTACTATATATATATTATATACTACATGCTCTTATAATACAATTCATGATAAGAATTCTTGTTATGTAGATAAAGAATAACTTAGTATGAACACAACATGCACATTGATATTTAAGCATATTAGGATAGTTTTATAATCATATTAAACATGATTACCTTATATACATCAAGGCAACTTCATTATAATTCATTTTATTAGTTCATATTCATTCATATCAGCTCTTAAGCTTCATGCATTATCTTACACATATTATGAGATGATATATTTAGCTCATGACCTTCAATCATAGCTCTCATTACCATATTCTTGCATGGCAACAAGGTATTTAGCTCATAACAACTCAATACCATAGACTTACCTTGTTTTCTTGCACATATAGGTAGATTGGAGTGTGATGCACGATGAGGTACTTGATGGATGATTTGGAAGTCATACGCAGCTCACAAACAGCTCACAAGGTACAAGGCAGCTCATTGAACACTAAAGAAAGGTCGATTTAGCTAGAGGAGCTTAAGGCTAGCTAAACTCAGCTAGTTGGACTATTTGGAGCTGAGTTGCCAAAGTGATGTCAAAGGTAGCTGAATGTAGCTGAACATGTTGTTATGGATCTCATAAGGATTCGGCTAGGAAGCTTGTTTACAAACAGCCCATGCTTGCTAACTAGCTCCACACTCAAGCTAGCTTGGTAGGAGACACATGCACGCCCAAGATGGAGCACATGACCAGCCATCATTCGATGCACAAGGCTGTACCACAAGGCTCCCTAGATCACTCATGTACATGCCATATGACCAGCCCCCATGTGCCTTGCATGTGGACTCATTTAGGCGCCAAGATGAAAAGCCCTCTCCCTATTCGGCTCTAATTTGGCGCCAACATGAAGGGACACTAGAGTTATTCGGCCAAGGGTTATCACCCTTCATTTAAACTGAAACATCATCTCTATTTTGTAATTAATTATGTCACTATAGGAAGGCACAAGGCTGGCCAAATCCCCTTGTAACCATTCGACCATGCATCTTCATTTCCTATAAATAGGAAAGCATATTTCATTTGTAATCAGACCTTTTTGATTAATATAAGTGAGATTATTCTCTTCCTTAAGTCCTGGTGACTTTTATCGACTTATCAAGTATTTTATAATTGTGGTGTCAACCCCTTTCTTTTCACCTTGATACTTCTAGTTCCTAGTTCTTGTAACTAGTAGGTCAAAGTCCTTAATACCACCCCTTGAAGAAGTAATATAAAGTATAGGTCTTTGCTCTCTATAGCATTGGTTATTCTTTGAGAATTCTTCAAGATACTATCCTCACTACCATCCCTTTTGTTTCATCGCCAAAACCATAGCCATATCAACCATCTTCTGCTTCTATCTCTCATTTTAAATAGCCCACTTATTCACCATACGTCTACCACCCTTAACCCCCTCTTTTTGAGCCATTCACTTGTGCAAGTTGTTTTGCTTCCTTCCTAGATCCACAATCAATTGATAAGGTACAAGTGCCTTACATCAAGCGGTAATCAGAGCCTTGGTGGAAGAAAGCAACGTGCAACAACAATAAAAAGAAAAATACAAAAAGAAGTGCAAAGTCAAAGAAATAGAGAAAAATCAGAAAACAAAGTGAAGCACTCAAAAGAAAGAAAAAATACAGCACTCAAAAAGAAGAAAAACAAAGAAAAGAAAAGAAAGAAGTTGAAGCACTCATCAACAATTTTCATCACCAAGCAAGTCAAGTAAGCCGTTTAAATTGATTATGGTGATAGAATGTTGTAAAGTGACTTGTGTAAGTAACCCCTTTTTTTCTTTTCTTTCTATTTTTCTAAGCCACCCTTTCATTATATTTTGCTTTCCATTCCCACTAACCCTTTTGTAGCCGACGCCAAACAAGTAAAATTTACTTGATATAGTCTTGAGAAAAGTTCTCTAGAACTTGAGACAAGAGAATCGAGAGGAAAAAGGCTGGAGAGTGTGTGAGATCAGAAGAGGATAAGTAAAAGCCAATAAGTCCTAGAGTTGCAAACACGAGCGGATTGAGTGACATTCAAGTTTCCTTGGAGTGACTCGTGAGGCTTTATGAGAGTACATTCTGGTAAGGTCTTTTCAACATCTTACTCTTTTCTTATTTCACTAACCATGTCTCGAAGTCCAGGACGAACCCCTGAAAGAGTTGCCCCTAATTTGCAAACTCAATCAATCATGCATGAAATGGCCAGATTACTGAAATTAGAATTGGATCCTTTGTATGATCGTATGGACCAATTTGAAGCATATTTAGGCAATCGAAGAGTAAATCACCCTAGAATGGAAGAAGAATTCGAAAAAGAGGAGGCTGAAGTAACATTAGTAGCAAGAAGAGATGCTCATCGAAATCAGAATGACAACTTCAGCAATATCAAAGTGACCATTCCTCCATTTCAAGGATGAACTGATCCTGAATCCTATCTTGATTGGGTAATCAAGATTGAACACATTTTTGAATGCCAAAATTATACGGAGCAGAAGAAGGTCAGGCTTGCTGCTGTGGAATTCGTGGATTATGCCTTAGTTTGGTGAGACCAATTGGTGAGTTCCAGAAGACGAAATGGTGAATGTCCCATCAATACATGTGAAGAAATGAAGGTTATTATGAGGAAAAGGTTCGTGCCTACTCATTATCACCGAGATCTTTACCATAAATTACAAAATCTGAAACAAGGAAGCAAGAGCGTTGAAGATTATTTCAAAGAAATGGAAATAGCCATGATCTGAGCCAATGTTGATGAAGACAGAGAAACAACCATGGCAAGGTTTTATCCGGCCTAAATCTTGATATTGCTAACCTTGTTGAACTTCAGCATTATGTAGAGATTAAAAAGATGGTACATGTGGCCATGAAAATTAAAAGACAACTCAAAAGGAAATCGTACACTAAGAGCAGTCCAAGTTCGGCCACCAAATGGAAGCAAGAACCTATTACCTTCAGGAAACCAATTCCGGCACAAGCCAAGGATCATATAGAAGTTACCAAGACTAAACAAGTGGGCGAATCTAGTAAGGGTAAAGAAAAGCAAACCGGTACTTTTGAGAGATCCAGTGACATCAAATGTTTCAAATGTTTTGGGAAAGGACATGTTGCTAGTCAATATCCCAACCGAAATGCCATGATGGTACTTGACAATGAAGATATTGTATCGGATTCTGACGAGCCTATTTTTGATGAGGAACCTGAAACAATGCAAGACGAAGAAACTGAAGAAAATGCAGATCATGGTGAGATGCTTGTTTCGAACAGGTGCCTACAATCACAAACATCCCAAGAGGATATTCAAAGAAACAATATTTTCCATTCAAGATGCCATGTCAAGGACAAGGTCTGCACAATGATCATCGATGGAGGAAGTTGAACAAACGTAGCCAGCACTCTTATGGTTCAAAAACTTGGATTGGCAACATCAAAGCATCCCACTCCATATAAACTCCAATGGCTCAATGAAGGAGGTGAGTTAAACATTACCAAACAAGTTCTAATTTCTTTTTCAGTTGGTAGGTACAAGGACAAGGTGCTTTCTGACATTGTCCCTATGCATGCTAGCCACATCTTACTTGGAAGACCATGGCAGTACGACAAAAAGGCCATTCATGATTTTTATCACAATCAATACATTTTTGAGCATGATGGATGCAAGGTAACCTTGATGCCTTTGACGCCAAAAGAGGTGTAACAAGATCAGTTGCATATGCGAAAGAGTGTACAAGCATGATGCAAAGACAAAACCCCAAAAAAGAATAAAGAGGAAAAAAACATGACACTAAACATCTTCATAGAGAAACACGATGGTTCAAGGCTGGAAAATGAAGAGGTTCCTACGAAAATTAGTGATGATTGGAATTTAAAGACTTAACCTTTCACCAAGGGTTTTAATCGCCAAAAGGTATGTAACCCTTCATTTGAAACCTCTTCTCTCCTCACTTTTCAGGACCAATCACGTGAAAGGTCTCCTCCAAAAGGGATATCCTTAAAGGAAGATCACTCTCAAAAGGTACCTGTTGGTAAATCAAATTCCAAAGAAAGTCCTAAAGGGAAATCTTATGAAATGATACCTAATGGAAGAACACGACCGTTCAAATGATGCTTTCTTTTAGCAAGGAGACGTGACGTTATGCAAGGGCAGAATGAACTCGATTTGAGCACAAATCGCCCTAAAAAAGGGGGGATGATGCAAGCACGTTTTCATCAATAAAGGGAGTACTCTTTAACACCTTTATATTGAAATTACTATATATATGTTATATACTACATGCTCTTATAATACAATTCATGATAAGAATTCTTGTTATGTAGATAAAGAATAACTTAGTATGAACACAACATGCACATTGATATTTAAGCATATTAGGATAGTTTTATAATCATATTAAACATGATTACCTTATATACATCAAGGCAGCATCATTATAATTTGTTTTATTAGTTCATATGCATTCATATTAGCTCTTAAGCTTCATGCATTATCTTACGCATATTATGATATGATATATTTATCTCATGACCTTCAATCATAGCTCACATTACCATATTCTTACATGACAACAAGGTATTTAGCTCATAACAACTCAATACCATAGACTTACCTTGTTTCCTTGCACATATAGGTACATTGGAGTGTGATGCACGATGAGGTAGCTTGATGGATGATTTAGAAGTCATACGCAGCTCACAAACAGCTCACAAGGTACAAGGCAGTTCATGGAATGCTAAAGAAAGCTCGATTTTGCTAGAGGAGCTTAAGGATAGCTAAACTCAGCTAGTTGAACTAATTAGAGCTGAGTTTCCAAAAGTGATGTCAAAGGTAGCTGAATGTAGCTGAACATGTTGTTATGGAGCTCATAAGGATTCGGCTAAGAAGCTTGTTCACAAACATCCCATGCTTGCTAGTTAAGCTCCACACTCAAGCTAACTTGGAAGGGGACACATGCACGCCCGTGATGGAGCACATGACCAGCCATCATTCAATGCACAAGGTGCACCACAAGGTTCCCTAGATCACCCATGTGCATGCCATATGACCAGCCCTCATGTGCCTTACATGTGGACTCATTTAGGTGCCAAGATGAAGAGCCCTCTCCCTATTCGGCCAAGCATCATCTCCCATCCAATTTGGCGCCAACGTGAAGGGACACTAGAGCTATTCAGCCAAGGGTTATCACCCTCCATTTAAACTGAAACATCATCTCTATTTTGTAATTAATTATGTCACTATAGGAAGGCACAAGGCTGGCCGAATCCCCTTGTAACCATTCGGCCATGCCTCTCCATTTCCTATAAATAGGAAAGCATATTTCATTTGTAAGGAGACCATTTTGATTAATATAAGTGAGATTATTCTCTTCCTTAAGTCCTGGTGACTTTTATCGACTTATTAAGTATTTTTATACTTGTGTCGTCAACCCATTTCTTTTCACCTTGATACTTCTGGTTCCTAGTTCATATAACTAGTGGGTCAAAGTACTTAATACCACCCCTTGAAGAAGCAATATAAAGTCTGGGTCTTTGCTCTCTATAGCATTGGTTATTCTTTGAGACTTCTTCAAGAAACTATCCTCACTACCATCCCTTTGTTTCATAAGCCATAACCATAGCCTTATCAACCATCTTCCGCTTCCATCTCTCATTTTAAACAGCCCACATATTCACAATATGTTTACCTCCCTTAACCATCTCTTTTTTTGAGCCATTCACTTGTGCAGGTTGTTTGCTTCCTTCCTAGATCCACAATCAATTGTTAAGGTACAAGTGCCTTACATCAACTTGTAAGACTTTGTGAGTGTGCATGTAAGGTTTTATTTTTGTTTTATTTACTAACCATGTCTCAAAGTCCTAAAGGAAAAGCAGGTCAACCCAATTTGCAAATGCAAGCATTGATTGGAGAAATGATGAGAAAGTTTCGAACAGAATTTGATGCTCTCCATGAGAAACTAGACCAAAGACAAGATCAACCATAAACCAGAAACAATGATACTCCTCGAATGCAACAACCTCTTCTAGAAGATGATGTCCCAAATCCTTAAGATGAAGAAGAACCAGCATTGATATAAGGACCCAGGCGTGCCAATATTGATGATAACATTAGCAACATAAAAATCAAGATTCCTCAATTGTAAGGAAAAACTGATCCGGAAGCATATCTTGAATGGCAAAGCAAGGTGGAACAGGTTTTCAGTTGCCATAACTATTTCGAACTCAAGAAAGTAAGATTGGTATCCATGGAGTTTGTTGATTATGCTTTGATATGGTGGGATCAACTTACTATTACTCGAAGGATGAATGGAGAGAGACTAATTTCAACATGGCTCGAAATAAAAGGTATCATGTGTGAACATTTTATTCCTACTCATTATCATCGGGACATGTTTCAGAAATTGCAGAACCTAAAGCAAGGCCAAAGGAGTGTAGAGGATTACTATAAGGAAATGGAAGTGGCAATGATCTGAGTCAAATATTGAGGAGGATCATGAAGAAACCATGGCTCGATTTATTGTTGGACTTAATCCCGAGATTGCCAACACACTAGAGTTGTATCATTACATAGAACTTGTTGAAATGGTGCAAATGGCTTTGAAAATAGAGAGGTAACTACGGAGAAGATATCGTACTACCATGCCTTCTAGATGGAGTCCTAACAATTTGAAGAAGTCTACTCATACTCCTATCAAGGAAAAGACCGAATCCTCAAATGCTTTCCAACTCATCAAGGATAATCGAGGAAAAGAGTTTCCTGAACGATCTAGAGACATCCGTTACTTTAAATGTCTTGGGAGGGGGCATGTATCAACACAATGTCCCAACCAAAACTGATACGATCCAAACTAGCTCCAATTTTCTCCATGACTTGATCGGTCTATGGACGTTTTTAACTACTGCTTCTAAGGGAGTTCTTCCTTACCCTATCTTATATTATATCATTTATACATTATATTCTATCATAACCATGCATTCAAATGTTAGTATAAATTATTATCATATTATTATCCTATGCTTATTTGATCATGTTTTTAATATTATTCAAATATATGTTATGATTACATATCATTTCTTAGGATATTATTATTACATGTTTCCATTTATCATTTATGAATACCATATTATATGATATTCATGCATTCACATCTTTATAATTGATGCACAATGTTATTTCAAGTGTGTTAAGTATGTTATATTAGTCTTGCATTCATTTAAGCATGATTCAATTCATTCGTGAAATGGCAGAATGCTTAATCATTCATTTGTTAGCTCACGTGCATTCATTCTAGCTCCTAGGTCTTATACATTAGCTTACATATGTTATATCATTATGTACTTAGCTCATGACATGCATTCATAGCTCATATCACTCAAACACCTCACGGCAGCATGCATTTTACCTTAAATGAGCTCACACATTGCTTATTTTATTTGTTTGGTGATTCCTATAGGTAAAACACAAAACAAGGCATATTATGGTAGCTTGGCTAGCTAAAAGGACAAGCACAACAGCTCACACTAGCTCATGAACATTATGGCAGCTCATTTCATCACATAAGGAGCTTAAACTTAGCTGGAGGAGCTAGCATGTAGCTGAACTTAGCTGGAGGAGAGCTTTGGACCAAATTACTGAAAAGTGGACTAGAGGTAGCTGGAAGTAGCTGGGAGAGTAGCTGAGGAGTTGAGAAGACCAAAGCTAACTAGCTTGAGTTCATCAAGCTATAACTCACCTAGTTGGCTACCAAGACACTCACCTAGCTTACCTTGAAGCTAGTTCATCTCTAGGCTGCCCAATGGATGCCATGTCACCTAGATGCATGTTGGAAGCTAATTCACGCCTAATTGTTGCCTATCTTTATTCCATGGACTTCAAGACATCATTTTGCAACCTCATCAAAGCATAACAAGAAGACCTATGTGCGTTCAAGTAGGCTGCCATGTGCATCATTCAAGCTTGTGCACACCATGTGACATCAAATTGGCGCCAAAACACCAAGGGATGCTTGCTGTTCGGCCAAAGACTCTTTCCTCTTCATTTTGGCGCCCAAATAACTTCCAAATGCTTTCAAAATATCCTTAGGGCCGAACCAACACATAACCATTCGGCCAAGAGCATGTATTTGCATTAAGTCATGTATTTTCACACAAAAATCATGTCATTTTAGGAAGGCACAAGGGCTGGCCGAACCAACATGTATCTATTCGGCCAAATCCCTTCAAAAACTATAAATAGGCTTTCCTATTTCATTTGTAACACACCTTTTTATTCAATTAAAGTGAGATTATTCTCTTCTTAAGTCCTGGTGACTTTTTATCGACTTATCAAGTATTTTATACTTGTGGCGTCAACCCCTTCCTTTCATCTTGATACTTCTGGTTCCTAGTTCATATAACTAGTGGGTCAAAGTACTTAACACCATCCCTTGAAGAAACAATATAAAGATTGGGTCTCTGCTCTATATAGCATTGGTTCTTCTTTGAGATCTCTTCAAGATACTATCCTCACAACCATCCTTTTTGTTTCATCTCCATAACCATAACCATTTCAATCATCTTCCGCTTCCATCTCTCATTTATTAAATAGCCTACCTATTAAACCATACGTTTACCACCCTTATCCATTCTGTTTTGAGCCATTCACTTGTGCAGGTTGTTTTGCTTCCTTCCTAGATCCACAATCATTTGAAAAGGTACAAGTACCTTTACATCAAGCGGTAATCAGAGCTTTGGTGGAAGAAGCAACGTGCAACAACAACAAAAAGAAAAAAATACAAAAAGAAGTGCAAAAGTGAAGTGCAAAGTCAAAGAAAAAAAATCAGCAAAGAAAATTGAAGGACTCAAAAGTCAAAGCACTCAAAAAGAAGAAAAAGCAAAGAAAAGAAAGAAAAGTTGGAAGCACTCATCAACAATTCTCATCACCAAGCATTTTCAAGTAAGACTTTAAATTTGATTGTGGTGATAGAAGGTTGTAAAGTGACTTGTGTAAGTAACCCCTTTCATTCTCTTCTTTCTAATTTCTAAGCCACCTTTTCAATTATATTTGCTTTCCATTCCTACTAACCATTTGCAGTCGACGCTAAAAAAGTGAAATTACTCGATATAGTCTTGAATAAAAGTTCATTAGAACTTGAGACAAGAGAATTGAGGGAAAAAGGCTGGAGCATGTGTGAGATCAGAAGAGGACAAGTAAAAGCCATTAAAGTCCTAGAGTACAAACACGAGTGGATTGAGTGACATCAAGTTTTCTTGGAGTGACTCGTGAGGCTTTGTGAGAGTATACTCTGGTAAGGTCCTTTTACACATTTTCCATTTTTTATTTCACTAACAAAATTTTAATTTCTTCCATGGAGTGCGAACAACAAAGAGTGAATGCATTTCATACTCGTTGCCATGTAAGCAATGGTAAAGTATGTCTTGTAACCATTGATAGTGGAAGTTGTGCAAATCTAGCTAGCACATATACGATAGAGAAATTGGGACTTGCAACATTTAAACATCCCAAGCCATATGTTTTGCAAGGATTTAACGAAGATGAAGAGTTAAAAGTCATAGAGCAAGTACTTGTACCATTCTCAATTGGAAAATATGAAGATGAGGTCTTGTGCGATGTTGTCTCCATGAGTTCGAGCCACCTTCTTTTTGGTCGACCTTGGCAGTTTGATAAACGAGCAACACATAATTGCTTCACCAATCGCTTTTCATTCATCCATAATGAAAAGAAGATTATATTGGTGCCAATGATGCCAAATCTAGTGCATGAAGACCAAAATCAACTTAAATCTCGAATAGAAGAATGGCAGAAAAGTAAAGCCATGAAGAGAGCTGAAAAAGAAGTCTTGCAAGAGCAACAAGTTCAACAACCGAAAAATCAGATTGATGTGACAAAAGTTGGAATTGATGAGTGTAGAGAAGAGAAGCAAAGTGAAGAACATATTTTAACCAACTTTTCTCTTCCATCTATTCTTCCTATTGTTTTGCAGGACAATTCAAGAGATGTATCTTTTCGGGAGGATGAATCCAAGATCATGAATTATGGAGGACTAAAGGATGTGACCTTTGAAAAACCAATAGGCGTGACTCTTTGTGATTCACAAGACATGTCTATTGATGTTTTGAGGGTTATACCATTGAATTTCCAATTAAAGGTGTCACTTGAAGTTCTAAGAAATGGAATCATTGACATCCCAAGTGCAATGCCAATTATTAGGAGAATTCAACGACCAGCTCCAATTAAACATCCACCATGGTTTGCTAACTCTACTCATTTTGTTATTAGATTTTCATTTACTAATTTTGATTTCTTTCGTAGCAATTGGATTCGTATAAGTGGTGTTGTCCAAGTAATATATGATGATAAGATCATTTTTCATTTTGAATTTGATTGGTGCATCAAATACGTCCACTTCAATGGAGATCAAAGGATAGATGATTCAAGGAGACATGGAGTTACCAGATTCGAAGCCAAGAGGTTAAACATGTCGTGCAAATCATTTATTGGGGGAAAGCATGAGGAATCAATCTCTCCTACATTAAGAATGTCTTCAATAAGAACCTACTTCGATTTGAGGACAAATCGCTCTAAAGAAGGGGAGGATGATACGATCCAAACTAGCTCCAATTTTCTCCATGACTTGATCGGTCTATGGACGTTTTTAACTACTGCTTCTAAGGGAGTTCTTCCTTACCCTATCTTATATTATATCATTTATACATTATATTCTATTATAACCATGCATTCACATGTTAGTATAAATTATTATCATATTATTATCCTATGCTTATTTGATCATGTTTTTAATATTATTCAAATATATGTTATGATTACATATCATTTCTTAGGATATTATTATTACATGTTTCCATTTATCATTTATGAATACCATATTATATGATATTCATGCATTCGCATCTTTATAATTGATGCACAATGTTATTTCAAGTGTGTTAAGTATGTTATATTAGTCTTGCATTCATTTAAGCATGATTCAATTCATTCGTGAAATGGCAGAATGCTTAATCATTCATTTGTTAGCTCACGTGCATTCATTCTAGCTCCTAGGTCTTATACATTAGCTTACATATGTTATATCATTATGTACTTAGCTCATGACATGCATTCATAGCTCATATCACTCAAACACCTCACGGCAGCATGCATTTTACCTTAAATGAGCTCACACATTGCTTATTTTATTTGTTTGGTGATTCCTATAGGTAAAACACAAAACAAGGCATATTATGGTAGCTTGGCTAGCTAAAAGGACAAGCACAACAGCTCACACTAGCTCATGAACATTATGGCAGCTCATTTCATCACATAAGGAGCTTAAACTTAGCTGGAGGAGCTAGCATGTAGCTGAACTTAGCTGGAGGAGAGCTTTGGACCAAATTACTGAAAAGTGGACTAGAGGTAGCTGGAAGTAGCTGGGAGAGTAGCTGAGGAGTTGAGAAGACCAAAGCTAACTAGCTTGAGTTCATCAAGCTATAACTCACCTAGTTAGCTACCAAGACACTCACCTAGCTTACCTTGAAGCTAGTTCATCTCTAGGCTGCCCAATGGATGCCATGTCACCTAGATGCGTGTTGGAAGCTAATTCACGCCTAATTGTTGCCTATCTTTATTCCATGGACTTCAAGACATCATCCTATGGTTGCAACCTCATCAAAGCATAACAAGAAGACCTATGTGCGTTCAAGTAGGCTGCCATGTGCATCATTCAAGCATGTGCACACCATGTGACATCAAATTGGCGCCAAAACACCAAGGGATGCTTGCTGTTCGGCCAAAGACTCTTTCCTCTTCATTTTGGCGCCCAAATAACTTCCAAATGCTTTCAAAATATCCTTAGGGCCGAACCAACACATAACCATTCGGCCAAGAGCATGTATTTGCATTAAGTCATGTATTTTCACACAAAAATCATGTCATTTTAGGAAGGCACAAGGGCTGGCCGAACCAACATGTATCTATTCGGCCAAATCCCTTCAAAAACTATAAATAGGCTTTCCTATTTCATTTGTAACACACCTTTTTATTCAATTAAAGTGAGATTATTCTCTTCTTAAGTCCTGGTGACTTTTTATCGACTTATCAAGTATTTTATACTTGTGGCATCAACCCCTTCCTTTCATCTTGATACTTCTGGTTCCTAGTTCATATAACTAGTGGGTCAAAGTACTTAACACCATCCCTTGAAGAAACAATATAAAGATTGGGTCTCTGCTCTATATAGCATTGGTTCTTCTTTGAGATCTCTTCAAGATACTATCCTCACAACCATCCTTTTTGTTTCATCTCCATAACCATAACCATTTCAATCATCTTCCGCTTCCATCTCTCATTTATTAAATAGCCTACCTATTAAACCATACGTTTACCACCCTTATCCATTCTGTTTTGAGCCATTCACTTGTGCAGGTTGTTTTGCTTCCTTCCTAGATCCACAATCATTTGAAAAGGTACAAGTACCTTTACATCAAAAACACCATGCTACTACTTGGAAATGGAGAGATAATTCTGACCATGAAGAAGAAACGCCACCACCACCAACAAAAATTGAGGGAGAAGCCGAAATTGGTGCTCCGGTGGAAGGTGAAGCCCTAGTGGTCAAAAGAAGTCTAAGTGCTCAAGTGGTAGAAGACAATGCACAACGGGAAAACATCTTTCATACACGCTGCCATGTGAATGAAAAGGTGTGTTTCATGATCATAGATGGTGGAAGTTGTACCAACGTGGCAAGTACCATTATGGTTGAGAAATTGGGATTAAAAACATTGAAGCATCCAAGTCCCTACAAATTACAATGGTTAAATGAACGAGGAGAACTTAATGTCCACAAATAGGTGATGGTTCCTTTCTCCATTGGTAAGTACAAGGATCAGGTTATGTGCGATGTTGTTCCTATGCATGCTAGCCATTTACTCCTTGGAAGACCATGGAAATATGATAGGAGGACCATTCATGATTGTTTTACCAATCAGTATTCATTCAACCATGGAGGGAAGAAGATCATCCTAATACCCTTGACGCCTAGACAAGTCCAAATTGATCAAATCAAGATGAAACAAAGTGTTGAGACATGAGGAAAGGAAAATAGAACTTAATAGAGGATGAAACCAGCCCAAAAACAAGTGCTTGTACATCTAAGTTCTTGTCACAAAGATGTCTATTGACAAGACACAAAGTTGATGCTGATTTTTCTAACCTTAACAAAACAAGAGTTTCCTTTGAATTGCAGGATGAACCAAGCAACACAATCCATCAATTTGGTGAACTAAAGGATATGACTTTTAAAGAACCAAGAGGTGCGACTATTGAAGAGCAAAGAATGGTAACTCTTTATCCAAATGATGTGATCCATCAAAAATCAAGAGTCATGCCTATTGAAAACCAAATGGAAATGATTTTTCATCCAAAGGCGTGACTTATGAGGACATCACCATTCCAATAGTCATCACCTTTTATGAATCAATGCATCTATCTATGGAAAGGAGCATGATTTTTGGAATACAAAAGGGCACCAACATTCAAAGCCAAATGTCTTCAATAGACATGAACTTTGAACCTACATTTTTTAGGAAGTATTTCTTAACTTTTATTTTGTTTGATCTCATTCATACTAATGAAAGTTTTCTTTCTTTTCAGATCAAGAACTTACAAGGCATTCTTTCAAAAGATATGAACCTTTTTATAAAGGTACTTATCGAATGGAAGGACTCAAGGAAAAGAAGATCTTTTGATTTGAGGACAAATCAATTAAAAGAATGGGAGGATGATGTGATCCAATTCAGCATCATGGATATTCCAACCTTACAAGGGGAGAGACTTTCTAACTTTACACATATATATGCTTATTTCAAATATTTTAATATAGTTATTTTCATTTTCATATACTATATCTATAGTTATTATGATGATAACTAAACCATTAATATGTGAGATATAAGTTATCATAATATACTATAATTCACATTCTTATATAATACATTATATAAGTTCATTTACTTAGTTTATTTCTTTATGTTATGTATGTAGGCACATTCGACCAGTACTTGAGAGCTACATAGGAGCTAAATGGACCATGCAAAAGCAAGGATACTTACATGGAAACGATTAGGAGAGCATAAGGAGCAAATTGGTGAAAAGTTATTTTGAGACCATGAGCTCATAACTGGATTGAGCTGAAGATTTGAGCTACAAGATCGCCTCATTTTAGCTGGGGAGCTGCACCATCATCATCACCACTTAGGACACTTCAAATATGTCCTAAGTCAAAATTTGTGAAATCGTACCTTTTCGTGAATAGTTACCAACTCAAGAGGTACATTTTCACAAGGAGCTGCCATAATGTTCACCATGCTACAAGTCACATATGGCCAGCTCACCTTTAGCTCATTCACACCATAAGTAGCTCAAACATGAAGGGACACCTTTCTCAAACATTGTGACATTTCATGAATGATGCTGCCCATGAAGATGGCTTTACATCCAAGAGCATACTGATGAAGATATTGTAATCTTTGGAGGCTTAAATCACCATGGGACATGATATAAAGCTTCATATATATTCGGCCACATCACATGCTATGTACATGAGAGCATTTGGCGCCAACATGAGGAGCTACAAACCCATTCGGCCAAAGAGAAGAAAAATGGCGCCAAGTTGAACAAGCATCACCATTCGGCCAAGGGAGATGCCTTCCCATCCTTAGCCGAATCATCAAGTCCCTTTATGAAGGGTTAGCCGAACTATCACAAGCCCAAATGACTTAATCTTTCATTTTAAAGCATTATGTATCTTCATAAAGTCATGTATCTAGCCGAAACATCATGTAACCATTCGGCCAAGCCCTCTCATTTCCTTTAAATAGAGTGGTTTGCCATCATTTGTAATCATCTCATCTCATATATTCAAATTACTCTTGTGATTCAATTTATCTTCAAAGTTCTTTGTGAACTTTATCGATTAAACAAGTATACTTCCTATATTTATGGCGTCATTCCTTCCATCTTGATTCCTAAATTCCTAGATTGATATCTAGTGGGTTGAAGACACTATCACCACCCCTCAAGCAAGTTTGTGAAGACCGAGATTATGCTCCTTAGCATTGTTTCATCTTTGGCGTTCTTGAGATACAACACCATCACCATCTCCATTTCATCAACATCATCCATCAAGACCATCATTTCCACAGCCATTCCAATATTAATCTTATTTCTTTCTTATCTTATTTTGCAGACCAAGCTTATAATTCAAGGACATCAGTACTTGTCAATCCTAGATCAAGACACAATAAGGCTATCTACTCTCTTCCATCAAATCATGTAGATCCGCCTTACATCAGATGGAATAGAGACGGCTGCGGAAATTGATGGTCTTGATGGATGATATTGATGATGGAATGGCAATGGTGGTGATATTGTATCTAAACACGCCAAAGATGAAATAGTGTTAAGGAGCACAATCCCGGTCTTCACAAACTTGCTTAAGGGTTGGTGATAGTGTCTTCAACCCACTAGATTTTAATCTAGGAATTTTGGAATCAGGATGGAAGGAATGACTCCATAAGTATAAGAACTATACTTGTTTAATCGATAAAGTTCGCAAATAACTTTGAAGAGAAATAACTCACAAGAGTAATTTTTATATATGAGATGAGATGAGTACAAATGAAGGCAAGCCACTCTATTTATAGGAAATGAGAGGGCTTGGCTGAAAGGTTACATAGCTATTCGGTTGATACATGGCTTTTGATGAAAGTACATAATGCTTAAAATGAATGAATGAGTCCTTTGGGCTTGTGATGGATCGACTACCGCTTCATGAAGGGGCTTGATGATTCGGCAATGATGAGGGAACATCTCCCTTGGCCGAATGGTGTTTTGTCTTCTTATGTTGGCACCAAAATCTCTCATGTGCATGGTATGTGTGTGGCCGAATAGAAATGGAGCTTTACATCATGTTCCTTGGTGATTTAAACCTCCAATGATTACAATGTTTTCATCAGCATGCTTTTGGATGTAAAGGCATCTTCATGGGCAGCATCATTCATGAAAGGTCACAATGTTTAAGAAAAATGTCCCTTCATGTTTGAGCTATTTATGGTGTGAATGAGCTAAAGGTGAGCTGGCCATAGGTGACTTGTAGCATGGTGAACATTAATGCAGCTCCTTGTGAAAATATACCTCTTGAGTTGGCAACTATTCGCGAAAAGGTACAATTTCACAAATTTTAACTTAGGACATATTTGAAGTGTCCTAAGTGGTGATGATGATGGTGTAGCTCCCCAGCTGAAATGAGGTCACCTTGTAGCTCAAATCTTTAGCTCAATCCAGCTATGAGCTCACAGCCTCAAAACAACTTTTCACCAATTTGCTCCTTATGCTCTCCTAATCGTTCCCATGTAAGTATCCTTGCTGTTGCATGCTCCATTTAGCTCCAATGTAACTCCCAAGTGTTGGCCGAATGTGCCTACATGCATAACATAAAGAAATAACTAAGTATATATATAAACTTATATAATGTATAATATAAGTATGTGAACTATAGTATATTATGATAACTTATATCTCACATATTAAAGGATAAGTTATCGTCATAATAACTATAGATATAATATATGTAGATGAAAATAACTATATTAAAATATTTGAAATAAGCATATATATGTGTAAAGTTAGAAAGTCTCTCCCCTTGTAAGGGTGGAATATCAATGATGCTGAATTGGATTTCATTATCCTCCCCTTCTTTTAATCGATTTGTCCTCAAATCAAAATATCTTATTTTCCTTAAGTCCTTCCATTCGATAAGTACCTTAATGAAAAGGTTCATATCTTTTGAAAGAATGTCTTGTAAGTTCTTGATCTGAAACGAAAGAAAACTTTCATTAGTATGAATGTGATCAAACAAAATTGAAGTTAAGAAATACTTCCTGAAAAATGTAGGTTCAAAGTTCATGTCTGTTGAAGACATTTGGCCTTGAACGTTGGTGCCCTTTTGTATTCCAAAAATCATGCCCCTTTCCATATATAGATGCTTTGATTCATGAAAGGTGATGACTCTTGGAATGGTGATGTCCTAATAAGTCACGCCCTTTGGATGAAAAATCATTTCCCTTTGGTTTTTTAATAGGTATGACTCTTGATTCTTGATGGATCATATTCTTTGGATGAAGAGTTACCATTCTTTGCTCTTCAATAGTCACACCTCTTGGCTCTTGAAAAGTTATATCCTTTAGTTCAACAAATTGATGGATTGTGTTGCTTGGTTCATCCTGCAAATCAAAGGAAACTCTTGTATTATTAAGGTTAGAAAAATCATCATGAACTTTACGTCTTGTCAATAGACATCTTTGTAACAAGCACTTAGATATACAAGCACTTGTTTTTGGGCTGGTTTTCTCCTCTATTAACTTCGATTTTCCTTTCCTCATGGCCTCAACACTTTGTTTCATCTTGATTTGATCAATTTGGACTTGTTTAGGCGTCAAGGGTGTTAGGATGATCTTCTTACCTCCATGGTTGAATGAATACTGATTGGTAAAACAATCATGAATGGTCCTCCTATCCTATTGCCATGGTCTTCCAAGGAGTAAATGGCTAGCATGCATAGGAACAACATCGCACATAACCTCATTCTTGTACTTACCAATGGAGAAAGGAACCATCACTTGTTTGTTGACATTAAGTTATCCTCGTTCATTTAACCATTATAATTTGTAGGGACTTGGATGCTTCAACATTTTTTAATCCCAATTTCTCCACCATAATGGTACTTGCCACGTTGGTACAACTTCCACCGACTATGATCATGAAACACACCTTTTCATTCACATGGCAGCGTGTATGAAAGATGTTTTCCTGTTATGGATTATCCTCTACCACTTGAGCACTTAGACTTATTTTGACCACTAGGGTTTCACCTTCCACCAGAGCACCAATTTCGGCTTCTTCCACAACTTCTGTTGGTGGTGGTGGCGCTTATTCTTCTTCATGGTCAGATTCAATCTCAACATTTCCAAGTAGTAACATGGTGTTTCGGTTGGGACATTGTGTAGATACATGCCCCCTTCCAAGACATTTAAAGCAACTGATGTCTCTTGATCGTTCAGGGATCTCTTTTCCTCGATTATCCTTACTGAGTTGAGAAGCATTTGAGGATTCATCCTTTTCCTTGATAGGAGTAGGAGTAGACTTCTTCAAATTGTTAGGACTCCATCTCGAAGGCATGGTAGTGCGAGATATAGATCTTCTCCGTAGTTGCCTCTCTATTTTCATAGCCATTTGCACCATTTCATCAAGTTCTATGTAATGGTACAACTCTAGTGTGTTGGCAATCTCGGGATTGAATCTGATAAGAAATCTAGACATGGTTGCTTCACGATCCTCCTCAATATTGACTCGGATCATTGCCACTTCCATTTCCTTATAGTAATCCTCTACACTCCTTTGGCCTTGCTTTAGGTTCTGCAATTTCTGAAACATGTCCCGGTGATAATGATTAGGAATGAAACACTTACGCATGATACCTTTCATTTCAAGCCATGTTGAAATTGGTCTCTCTCCATTCCTCCTCCGAGTAATAGTAAGTTGATCCCACCATATCAAAGCATAATTGTGTCCCTATCTAGAATTGACTAGTACTGATGTCCTTGAATTATAAGCTTGGCTGCAACATAGATAAGAAAGAAAAAAATGATTAATAAAGGAAGATTAAATGAAATGATAAATATAAGAAATGAAATGAAATAAGGATGGGATAAAGATGGTTGCGGAAATTGATGGTCTTGATGGATGATGTTGATGATGGAATGGCAATGGTGGTGATATTGTATCTCAAACACACCAAAGATGAAATAGTGCTAAGGAGCACAATCCCGGTCTTCACAAACTTGCTTGAAGGGTGGTGATAATGTCTTCAACCCACTAGATATTAATCTAGGAATTTTGGAATCATGATGGAAAGAATGACGTCACAAGTATAGGAACTATACTTGTTTAATCGATAAAGTTCACAAAGAACTTTGAAGAGAAATAACTCACAAGAGTAATTTTTATATATGAGATGAGATGAGTACAAATGAAGGCAAGCCACTCTATTTATAGGAAATGAGAGGGCTTAGCCAAATGGTTACATAGCCATTCAGTTGATACATGGCTTTTGATGAAAGTACATAATGCTTAAAATGAATGAAGGAGTCCTTTGGGCTTGTGATGGATTGGATAACCCTTCATGAAGGGGCTTGATGATTCGGCAATGATGAGGGAACATCTCCCTTGGCCGAATGGTGTTGTGTTTTCTCATGTTGGCGCCAAAAGTTCTCATGTGCATGGCATGTGTGTGGCCGAAGAAGCCTGGAGCTTTATATCATGTTCCTAGGTGATTTAAACCTTTAATGATTACAATGTTTTTATTAGCATGCTCTTGGATGTAAAGGCATCTTCATGGGCAGCATCATTCATGAAAGGTGGTAATGTTTGAGAAAGGTGTCCCTTCATGTTTGAGCTATTTATGGTGTGAATGAGCTAAAGGTGAGATGGAAATAGGTGACTTGTAGCATGGTGAACATTATGGCAGTTCCTTGTGAAAAGGTACCTCTTGAGTTGGCAACTATTTGTAAAAAGGTACGATTTCACAAATTTTGACTTAGGAAATATTTGAAGTGTCCTAAGTGGTGATGATGATAGTGCAGCTCCCAAGCTGAAATGAGGTCACCTTGTAGCTCAAATCTTTAGCTCAATCCAGCTCTGAGCTCACGGCCTCAAAACAACTTTTCACCAATTTGCTCCTTATGCTCTCCTAATCGTTCCCATGTAAGTATCCTTGCTGTTGCATGCTCCATTTAGCTCCAATGTAGCTCCCAAGTGTTGGCCGAATGTGCCTACATGCATAACATAAAGAAATAACTAAGTATATATATAAACTTATATAATGTATAATATAAGTATGTGAACTATAGTATATTATGATAACTTATATCTCACATATTATTTGATAAGTTATCATCATAATAACTATAGATATAATATATGTAGATGAAAATAACTATATTAAAATATTTGAAATAAGCATATATATGTGTAAAGTTAGAAAGTCTCTCCACTTGTAAGGGTGAAATATCCATGATGCTGAATTGGATCACATCAAAATGAGAGGGCTTGGTCGAATGGTTACATAGCTATTCAGTTGATACATGACTTTTGATGGAAGTGCATAATGCTTAAGATGAATGGATGAGTCCTTTGGGCTTGTGATGGTTCGGCTAACCCTTCATGGAGGGACTTAATGTTTCAGCTAAGGGTGGGAAGACATCTCTCTTGGCCGAATATGCATGTTGGTTCGTCTTGGCACCACTTTTCCTCTCTTTAGCCGAATGGTAATGTGCCTCCTCATGTTGGCGCCAAAAGCTCTCATGTGCATAGCATGTGTTGTGGCCGAATAGGTATGGAGCCCTATCTCATGTTCCTAGATGATTTAAGCCTCCAATGGATGTAAATTCTTCACCAACGTGCTCATAATTGAATGGACATCTTCATGGGCAGCATCATTCATGAAAGGTCACAATGTTTGGAAAAGATAACCCTTCATGTTCGAGCTACTTCGGGTGTGAATGTGCTGAAAATGAGCTAGCCTTAGATGACTTGTAACATGGTGAATGGTTGGGCAGCTCTTTATGAAAAGGTACATCTTGAGGTGGCAACTATTCGTGAAAAGGTACGATTTCACAAATTTTGACTTTGGACATATTTGAAGTGTCCTAAGTGGTGATGATGATGGTGCAGCTCCCCAACTGAAATGAGGTCATCTTGTAGCTCAAATCTTCAGCTCAATCTAGCTATGAGCTCACGGGCCTCCGGAAAACATTTCACCAATGAGTCCTTATGCTCTCCTAAATGTCCCTATGTGAGCTTCCTTGTTGTTACATGTTCCATTTAGCTCCAATGTAGCTCCCAAATGTTGGCTGAATATTCCTACATGCATAACATAAAGAAATAAACTAAGTATATAAACTTATATAATGTGTATAATATAAGAATGTGACTATAGTATATAATAATAACTTATATCTCACATATTGATGAATAAGTTATTATCATAATAGCTATAGATATAATATATATATATATGATTATAGCATATGAAATAAGCATATGTATGTATAAAGTTAGAAAGATTCTTCCTTTGTATGGTTGGAAAGGCCATTGTATATATGATGTTGAATTGGATCACATCAGGTTTGGCCGAATAGATACAAGGCTTTTCGATAAAAATACATGTCTTAAAATGAAAGTAAATGATGCTTGGATGAGGGGAGATGTCCTTGGCCGAATGGTCTCCTTGTTGTTCATCTTGGCGCCAACTTTGAAGCAAGGTGATGCTTTGGCCGAATAGAAAGAAACCTCTTCACTTTGGCGCCCATTTCATCCCACACATATGGCACATGGGTGGCTGGTCATGAGGTACTCACATGGGTGGCATAGGGTGCTTATGGTGTGGCTTCTCCTTGGTATGAAGATAAGAAGCAAGTTAGGTGTGACTTGGCATCCATCTTGCATCTAGGTGCATGGCATCAATGGAGAAGCAACTTATTATGAAAGGTCACATTTGTTTAAGGCAACCTTTCATCATTTGAGCTACTTCCCATGTGTTTGAGCTGAATATGAGTTGGCCATAGATGAAGGACAAGTATGTGAGTCTTAGGACAACTCCTTGTGAAAAGACACTTCTTGGACTGGCAACTCTTCGCGAAAAGGTACGAATCCACAAAAATTAACCTAGACCATATTTGTAGTGCTTTGTGTGGTGATGATGATGGTGCAACTCTCCAGCTAAAATGAAGTCTTGAGCTAGCTCAAAAGTCCAGTTCAAGTCAGCTATGAGCTCGGGGGTCAACTGGCAACTTTTTTCCAAAATATTCTTGAGCTGTCCCAGAGTTGTCATAGTCAAGTTTCCATAGCTATTGGACTCAAATACTAGCTTTAAGTCATCTCCCATCATGTGGTCTAATATGCACCTACAAAGAAAGTATAATATAAGGTAAGAAATATAGGATATAAACATATAAATATGTTGTTCATAAAAGTAACTTGATACATTACATAATATCATCATCATAACTATAAATGTAATGTATGTAAACTATTATTATAACTATTGTATAAAGGAAGAGTAAGTTGAAGAAAATCCCCCTTTGATTATTGTGAAAGGTTAGAGATGCAAGTTCATTTATGTTGCTGATTTGGATCACATCAATCTTGGAAAGAAGAAGGGTGACACCTCAAGCAAAGCTCGATAAGTCGATAAAGTTTAATAAAAAACTTGAAGAGAGATAAACTCACAAAGGTTTGATTAATGCATGAAATGAGATGATTACAAATGCCAAATGACTTGGCTATATATAGGAAACCAAGGGGCATGGTTGAACCATCTCATGTCTATTTGACTAATGCATGCACCCTTAAGAAGTTACATGACTCTTTAAATGAAAGTACATGATGAATTGAATTGAATAAATATGTCTTTTCATGTTGGAACCTATAAGAAACATAAAAAGCTTGTATTAAAAATTAACCTAAGTACTTAAGCATATAACATGAATATGTGGACTATATGTTATATGCATGAATATCATATAACATGGTATTCATAATAAATGATAAATGGAAACATGTAATAATAATATCCTAAGAAATGATATGTAATCATAGCATATACTTGAATGATATGAAAGACGTGATAAACTAAGCATAAGATGGTATGAATGATATGATAATTTATACTAATAGACGTATTTATGCTAAGTTATTCTTTAACTATTAAAACATTATATAATATAACATAGGAGGGTGTTAAGTTATCAAATGAATCAAAAGCTTCAAGACACTTAGTTAGGAGTACTTCTGATACATGCATGATCATGACCAACTTTCTCCATAACTTGATTATTCCATGTGATACGATCCAAACAAGCTCCAACTTTCTCCATGAATTGAACACACCATGGATGTTCTTTAAAACTGTTTCTAAGGGAGTTCTTCATTACCCTATCTTATACTATATCATTTATACATTCTATTCTATCATAAGCATGCATTCACATGTTAGTATAAATTATCATATTATTATTTCCATCCTATGCTTATTTGATCATGTTTTTCATATTATTCAAATATATGGTATGATTACATATCATTTCTTAGGATATTATTATTACATGTTTCCATTTATCATTTATGAATACCATGTTATATGATATTCATGCATACAACATATACCCATATCTTTATGATTTATACACACTGTTATAAGCATGCTAGGATAGTCTTATAATCATATTAAGCATGATTATCATATATACATCAAGGCAGCATTATTATAAATCATTTCATTAGTTCTTATGCATTCATATTAGCTCTTAAGCATCATGCATTATCTTACACATATTTTGAGATGATATAATTAGCTCATGACCTTCAAACATAGCTCACATCACCATAATCATACATGGCAGCAAGGTATTTAACTCATAATAGCTCAATGCCATGGACTTACCTTGTTTCCTTGCACATGTAGGTACATTGGATCATGGCACACGTTGGGGTAGCTTGGTGGATTATTTGGACATCAAATGCAGCTCACAAATAGCTCACATGGAATATGGCAACTCGTTGAACACTAAGGAAAGCTCAACTTAGCTGGAGGAGCTAGCATGTAGCTGAACTTAGCTGGAGGAGAGTTTTGGACCAAAGTGCTGAAAAGTAGACTAGAGGTAGCTGGAAGTAGCTGGGAGAGTAGCTGAGGAGCTTAGAAGACCAAAGCTAACTAGCTTGAGTTTATCAAGCTACAAATCACCTAGTTAGCTACTAAGACACTCATCTAGCTTACCTTGAAGCTAGTTCATCTCTAGGCTGCCCAATGGATGCCATGTCATCTAGATACACGTTGGAAGCTAATTCACGCCTAGTTGTTGCCTATCTTCATTCCATGGACTTCAAGACATCATCCTATGGTTTCAACCTCATCAAAGCATAGCAATAAGACCCATGTACATTCATGTAGGTTGCCATGTGCATCATTCAAGCATGTGCACTCCATGTGACATCAAATTGGCACCAAAACACCAAGGGATGCTTCTTATTTGGCCAAATACTTTATCCTGTTCATTTTAGCGCCCAAATAACTTCCAAATGCATTCAAATCATCCTTAGGGCCGAACCAACACATAACCATTCGGCCAAGAGCATGTTTTTTCATTAAAGTCTTGTTTTTTCATTAAAAATCATGTCATTTTAGGAAGGTACAAGGGCTGGCCGAACCAACATGTACCTATTCGGCCAAGTCCCTTCAAAAACTATAAATAGGCTTTCCTATTTCATTTGTAATTAGACCTTTGTTTTAATTAAAGTGAGATTATTCTCTTCCTTAAGTGCTGGTGACTTTTATCAACTTATCAAGTATATTTTATACTAGTGGCGTCAACCCCTTTCTTTCATCTTGATACTTCTGGTTTCTAGTTCATATAACTAGTGGGTCAAAGTACTTATCACCACCCATTGAAGAAGCAATATAAAGTCTGGGTCTTTGCTCTATGTAGCATTGGTTCTTCTTTGAGTCTTTTTCAAGATACTATCCTCACTATCATCCCTTTTGTTTCATAAACCATAACCATAGCCTAATCAACCATTCTTCCGCTTCCATTTTAAATAGCCCACCTATTCACCATACGCCTACCACCCTTAACCATTATGTTTTGAGCCATTCACTTCGCAGGTTGTTTTGCTTCCTTCATAGATCCACAATCATTTATCAAGGCATCAGAAGAGCCTTACATCACCATGGATGTTCTTCATTGCTTCTTCTAAGGGAGTTCTTTCTTACCCTATCTTATATTATATCATTTATACATTCTATTCTAACATAACCATGCATTCACATGTTAGTATAAATTATCATATTATTATTACCATCCTCTGCTTAATTGATCATATCATTCAAATATATGCTATGATTACATATTATTTCATAGGATATTATTATTACATGTTTCCATTTATCATTTATTATGAATACCATATTAAATGATATTCATGAATACAACATATATCCACATCTTTATATTATTTGGTGCACAATGTTATTTCAAGCATGTTAAGTATGATATATTAGTCTTGCATTCATTTAAGCATGATTCAATTCATTCATGAAATGACAGTATGCTTAATCATTCATTTGTTAGCTCATTTCCATTCATTTCAGCTCCTAAGTCTTATACATTAGCTTACATCTGTTATATCATTATGTACTTAGCTCATGACATGCATACATAGCTCACAAGACCATAATCATGCATGACAACAAAGTATTTAACTCATATCAGCTCAATGCCATGGAATTACCTTGTTTCCTTGCACATGTAGGTACATTGGAGCATTACACACGTTGGGATAACTTGGTGGACTATTTGGACATCATAAGCAGCTCACAAACAGATCACAAAGTACATGGCAGCTCGTGGAACACTAAGGAAAGCTCAACTCAACTGGAGGAGCTCAAGGCTAGCTAAACTCTGCTAGTTGGACTATTTGAAGCTTAGTTGCCAAAAGTGATATCAATGGTAGCTGAATGTAGCTGAATGTGTTGTTATGAAGTTTGCAAGGTCTCGGCTAGGAAGCTCATTCACAACCAGCCCTTGCTTGCTAGCTAGCTATACACTCAAGCAAGCTTGGAGGAAGACACATGCACGCCCAAGATGATGCACATGACCAGCCTTCATCCCATGCCGAAGGCTGCACCACAAGGCTCCCTAGAACACCCATGTGCGTGCCATATGACCAGTCACCATGTTCCTTACATGTGGTATCATTTAGACGTCAAGATGAAGAGCCATCTCACCATTTGGCCGAGCATTATTTCCTCTCCAATTTGGCATCAACTTGAAGGGACACAAGAGCTATTCGACCAAGGGTTATTACCCTTCATTTAAACCGAACTATCATCTCTTTTTGTATTTAAATTATGACCTTATATATGGATACAAGGGCTGGCCGAACCACCATGTATCTATTCTATCATGCCTCTCCATCTTCTCTAAATAGGCTATCATAATTCATTTGTAAGAAGAACTTTTGATTAATTAAAGTGAGATTATTCTCTTTTCTAAAGTCTTGGTGACTTTCATCAACTTATCAAGTATTTTAATACTTGTGGTGTCAACCCTTTCCCTTGATACTTGTGGTTCCTATCTCCATATAGGTAGTGGATCCAAGTCCTTAATATCACCCCTTACAGAAGCAATATAAAGTTTGGGTCTTTGCTCTCTATAACATTGATTCTTCTTTGAGTCTTTTTTATGATACTACCCTCATAACCATTCCATTGTTTCATCAACCTAACCATAACCATAACATCCTTCCGCTTCCATCTCTCATATCATAAATAGCCTACCTATTCACCTTTAAATCAACCACCAAACCATCTATTTGAGCCATTCACTTATGCAGGTTGTTTTGCCTCCTTCCTAGATCCACAATCAATCGAGAAGGTAGATTTACCATATTTCAAGAGGTAATCAGAGCTTTGGTGGAAGAAGCAACGTGCAACAACAACAAAAAAAATACAAAAAGAAGTGCAAGTAAAGTGCAAGTGAAGAAATAAAAAAAAATACAGTAAAGAAATCAAAGTACTCAAAAGAAGAAGATTCCAGCTCTCAAAAAGAAGGAAAAAAAGAAAAGAAAAGAAAGAAAGAAAAGTTAAAAGCACAAAACAAAAATTCTTATCACCAAGCAATTCAAGTAAGCCTTTAAATTGATTGTGGTGATAGAAGGTTGTGAAGTGACTTTGTGTAAGTAACCCTTTTTTCTCTTCTTTCTATTTCTAAGCCACCCTTTTCATTATTATTTGTTTTCCATTCATACTAACCCTTTTGCAGCCAACGTACAACAAGTAAAATTTACTTGATACAGTTTTGAGTAAAGTCATTTTAGAACTTGAGATAAAGAGAATTGAGAGGAAAGAGGCTTGAGCATGTGAGATCAGAAGAGGATTGAGTGACATTCAAGTTTTCTTAGAGTGACTCTTGAGCTTTTGTGAGAGTATTATCTAGTAAGGTCTTATACACATTTCCTTTATTTTCTTATTTGCTAACATGTCTCTTCCCTCCAACATCTTTGTAGTCAAAAGGACTTTGAACATTCAAAGTCAAGAAGATAAACAAAGAGAGGATATCTTTCATACAAAATGTCACGTGGGAGATAAAGTTTGTGTGGTGATCATTGATGGAGAAAGTTGTACAAACGTAGCAAGTACTCACATGGTGGAAAAATTAGGCCTAAATACGTATAAGCATCCTCATCCTTACAAACTTCAGTGGCTTATGATGTGGGGGAAGCCTAGGTAACCAAACAAGTTGTTGTTCCTTTTTCAATTGGAAGATACAATGATGAAGTTCTTTGTGACGTGGTGCCCATGAGTGCAAGCCACATTATATTAGGACGTCCTTGGCAATTTGACAAGAAGGCTATCATGATGGATTTTCTAATAAGTATTCCTTCAAACCTCAAGGAAAGAAAATAATATTGGCATATATGCTTCCAATTCAAGTACATGAATGTCATGTAACCCTTAAGTCACGCATAAAAGAATGGGAGAACATGAAGGCTATAAAAAGAAGCTGATGTAAGGTAATTCTACCTTCTCATTTGATTGTAGATCTAGGAAGGAAGCAAAACAACCTGCAAAGTGAATGGCTCAAAAATAGAAAGGTTAAGGTGGTAAACGTAAGGGTGAATAGGTGGGCTGTTTAATAATTAAGAGATGGAAGCGGAAGTTGATGGATATGGCTATGGGTTTGGTTATTGAAACAATGGATTGGATGAGAGGATAGTATCTTAAAGAAGGCTTAAAGACGAACCAATGCTATAGAGAGCAGAGACCCATACTTTATATTGCTTTTTTAAGGGGTTGTTTACAAGTACTTTGACCCACTAGTTATAAAGAACTAGGAACCAGAAGTATCAAGGTGAAAAGGAAGGGGTTGACGCCACAAGTATAAAATACTTGATAAGTCGATAAAAAGTCACCAGGACTTAAGAAAGAGAATAATCTCACGGTCTGATTACAAATGATGAATGCTTTCCTATTTATAGGAAATGGAGAGACATGGCCGAATGGTTACAAGAGGATTCGGCCAGCCCTTGTGTCTCTATAAAATGACATAATTTAATGCTAAATGACATAATGTTTCAGCCCTAGATGGAGGGAAATAACCCTTGGTCAAAATAGCTCTTATGTCTCTTCAAGTTGGTGCCAAATTGGAGAGAAAGGAGTGCTTGGCTGAATGGTGAGAGAACTCTTCATCTTGGATGTTTGTGGTGCATACTTGTGCATGGAATAATGGCTGGTCATGTGCTCTCTCTTGGGTGTGCATGTGTCTCCTCCAAGATAGCTTGAGTTGTGGAGCTAGCTAGCAAACATGGGATGTTTGTGAACAAGCTTCCTAGCTAAGTCCTTGTGAGCTTCTTAACATTATATTCAGCTATATTCAGTTACATTCAACTACCTTTGACATCACTTTTGGCAACTCATCTCCAAATAGTCCAACTAGCTAAGTTTAGCTAGCCTTAAGCTCCTCCATCTGAATCAAGCTTCCCTTAGTGTTCTGTGAGCTGCCTTGTACTTTGTAAGCTGTTTGTGAGTTGTATATGACGTCCAAATCATTCACCAAGCTACCTCAACGTGCATCACACTCCAATGTACCTATATGTGCGAGGAAACAAGGTAAGTTCATGTTATTGAGCTAAAACGAGCTAATTACGTTGCTGCAATGTTTGATTATGGTAATTTGAGCTAAGTTTGAAGGCCATGAGCTAATTATATCATCTCATAATATGTGTAAGATTATGCATGAGGCTTAAGAGCTAATACGAATGCATATGAACTAACGAAATGCATTACAAGTATACTGCCTTGATGTATAAATAATAATCATGCTTAATATGATTATAAAGCTATCCTAATATGCTTAACATATTAAAAATAGCAATGTGCAAGATGTATTCATACTAAGTTATTCTTTAACTTCATAACTAATATCCTAAGCATGATATGTATTATAGTAGTATATATTATAAGGCTAGTATAAAGTGAATGCTTTATAAGGATGTTCAAGAATACTCCCTTTATAGTTGAAAATGTGCTTGTATCATCCCCCCTTCTTTAGAGCGATTTGCCCTCAAATCGAGTTCATTCTGTCCTTGCATAGCTTCATGTCTTTTTGCTAAAAGAAAACATCCTTTGAATGATTGTATCTTTCCATTAGATTCCCTTTCGTAAGATTTCCCTTTAGGTCTTTCTTTGGAATATGATTTACCAACAGGTACCTTTTGGGAATGATCTTTATCTAGGGATATCCCTTTTGAAAGTGACCTTTCTCGTGGTTTGTCCTGAAAAGTGAGGAGAGAAAAGGTTTCATATAAAAGGGTACTTACCTTTTGAAGATTAAAACCTTTGGTGAAGAGTTGTGACTTTAAGTCCCAATCATCACCACCTTTCGTAGGAGACCCTTCAGTTTCCAGAATTGAACCATCATGTTTTTTTATGAAGAAGTTTGGTTTCTTGTTTAGTTCCTCTTCATTTTTCGTTGGGGTTTTGTCTTTGCGCCATGCTTGTACACAATTGATCTTGTTGTACTTCTTTAGGCGTTAAAGGCATCAAGGTCACCTTGCGTCCATCATGCTTAAAAGTGTATTGATTGTGAAAACAATCATGAATGGCCCTTTTGTCATACTTCCATGGTCTCCCAAGTAGAATGTGGCTAGCATGCATAGGGACAATGTCACAAAGCACCTCGTCCTTGTACCTTTCAACTGAAAAAGGAATTAGAACTTGTTTGGTAACATTTAACTCACCTCCTTCATTAAGCCATTGGAGTTTATATGGAGTAGGATGCTTTGATGTTGCCAATCCAAGTTTTTCAACCATAAGAGTGCTGGCTACGTTTGTGCAACTTCCTCCATCGATGATCACTGTGAAAACCTTGTCCTTGACGTGGCATCTTGTATGGAAAATATTGTTTCTTTGAATATCCTCTTGGGATGTTTGTGATTGTAGGCACCTTTTCGAAACAAGCATCTCACCATGATCTGTGTTTTCTTCAGTTTCTTCGTCTTGCATTGTTTCAGGTTCCTCATCAAAAATAGGCTCGTCAGAATCCGATATAATATCTCCATTGTCAAGTACCATCATGGCATTTCGGTTGGGACATTGACTAGCAACATATCCTTTTCCAAAACACTTGAAACATTTGATGTCTCTTGTTCTCTCGAAAGTGCTGGTTTGCTTTTCTTTACCCTTGCTAAACTCACCCACTTGTATAGTTTTAGGTACCTTTGCACGATCCTTTGTTTGGACTAGAGTTTGCTTCTGGAAAGTCATAGGTTCCTGCTTCCATTTGTTGGCCAAATTTGGACTGCTCCTAGTATAGGATTTCTTTTTGAGTTGTCTTTCAATTTTCATGGCCACGTGCACCATCTCTTCAATCTATACATAATTCTGAAGTTCAACAAGGTTAGAAATATCAAGATTTAGGCCAGATAAGAACCTTGCCATTGTTGCTTCTCTATCTTCATCCACATTGGCTCGGATCATGGCTATCTCCATTTCTTTGAAATAATCTTCAACGCTCTTGCTTCCTTGTTTCAAATTTTATAGTTTATGATAAAGATCTCGGTGATAGTGAGTAGGTACGAACTTTTTCCTCATAATGGCTTTCATTTCTTCCCATGCAGTGATGGGACGTTCACCATTTCTTCTTCTTGAACTTAGCAATTGGTTCCACCAAACTAAGGCATAGTCCACGAATTCCATAGCAGCAAGCCTAACCTTCTTTTGTTCCGTATAATTTTTACATTCAAAAATGTGTTCGATTTTGATTACCCAATCCAGATAGGCTTCAGGATCTGTTCGTCCTTGAAATGGAGGAATGGTTACTTTGATGTTGCTGAAGTTGTCATTCTGATTTCTATAAACATCTCTTCTTGCTACGGATGTTACTTCAGCCTCCTCCTCTTCTAATTCTTCTTCCATTCTAGGACGGTTTAGTCTCCGGTTGCCTAAGGATGCTTCTAATTGATCCATACGATCTTGCAAAGGCTCAAATTCTAATATCAGCAATCTTGCCATTTCATGCATAATGGCTTGGGTTTGTAAGTTAGGGGCTTCTCTTTCTGGTGATCGTCCTGAACTCCGAGACATGCTTAGCAAATAAGAAAAGAATAAGATGTGTAAAAGATCTTACCAGAATATACTCTCACAAAGCATCACGAGTCTCTCCAAGAAAACTTGATGTCACTCAATCCGCTCGTCTTTGCACTCTAGGACTTTAATAGCTTTTACTTGTTCTCTTCTGATCTTACACACGCTCCAGCCTTTTTCCTCTTAATTCTCTTGTCTCAAGTTCTAGAAAACTTTTACTCAAGATTATATCGAGTAAATTTTACTTGTTTGGAGTCAGCTGCAAAAAGGGTTAGTAGGAATGGAAAAACAAAATATAATGAAAGGTGGCTTAGAAATAGAAAGAAAAGAACAAAAAGGGGTTACTTACACAAGTCACTTTACAACCTTCTATCACCACAATCAAAGGCTTACTTGAATGGCTTGGTGACGAGAATTGTTGATGAGTGCTTCCAACTTTTCTTTCTTTCTTTTTCTTCTTTTCGAGTGCTTTCAATTTGTTCTTTTGAGTGCTTTTATTTTCTTTGCTGATTTTTTTTGCTTTCTTTCACTTTTGCACTTCACTTGCACTTCTTTTTGTATTTTTCTTCTTTGTTGTTGTTGCACATTGCTTTCTTCCACCAAAGCTCTGATTACCACTTGGTGTAAGGTAATTCTACCTTCTCGTTTGATTGTGGATCTAGGAAGGAAGCAAAACAACCTGCAAAGTGAATGCCTCAAAAATAGAAAGGTTAAGGTGGTAAACGTAAGGGTGAATAGGTGGGTTGTTTAATAATTAAGAGATGGAAGCGGAAGTTTATGGATATGGCTATGGGTTTGGTTATCGAAACAATGGAATGGATGAGAGGATAGTATCTTAAAGAAGGCTTAAAGACGAACCAATGCTATAGAGAGAAGAGACCCAGACTTTATATTGCTTCTTTTAGGGGTGGTTTACAAGTACTTTGACCCACTAGTTATAAAAAACTAGGAACCAGAAGTATCAAGGTGAAAAGGAATGGGTTGACGCCATAAGTATAAAATACTTGATAAGTCGATAAAAAGTAACCAGGACTTAAGAAAGAGAATAATCTCACTTCAATTAAAATAAGGTCTGATTACAAATGATGAATGCTTTCCTATTTATAGGAAATGGAGAGACATGGCCGAATGGTTACAAGAGGATTCGGCCAGCCCTTGTGTCTCTATAAAATGACATAATTTAATACTAAATGACATAATGTTTTGGCCCTAGATTGAGGGAAATAACCCTTGGTCGAATAGCTCTTATGTCTCTTCAAGTTGGCGCCAAATTGGAGAGAAAGGAGTGCTTGGCCGAATGGTGAGAGGACTCTTCATCTTGGCGCCTAAATGAAGTCACACGCTTAGCACATGGTGGGCTGGTCACAAGGCGTGCACATGGCTTCTCTAGGATTTTTGTGGTGCATCCTTGTGCATCGAATGATGGCTGGTCATGTGCTCTCTCTTGGGCGTGCATGTGTCTCGTCCAAGATAGCTTGAGTTGTGGAGCTAGCTAGCAAACATGGGCTATTTGTGAACAAGCTTCCTAGCTAAGTCCTTGTGAGCTTCTTAACATTATATTCAGCTACATTCAGCTACATTCAACTACCTTTGACATCACTTTTGGCAACTCAACTCTAAATAGTCCAACTAGCTAAGTTTAGCTAGCCTTAAGCTCCTCCAGCTGAATCGAGCTTCCCTTAGTGTTTTGTGAGCTGCCTTGTACTTTGTAAGCTGTTTGTGAGCTGTATATGACATCCAAATTATTCACCAAGCTACCTCAACGTGCATCACACTCCAATATACCTATATGTGCGAGGAAACAAGGTAAGTTCATGTTATTGAGCTAAAACGAGCTAATTACCTTGCTGCCATGTTTGATTATGGTAATGTGAGCTAAGCTTGAAGGCCATGAGCTAATTATATCATCTCATAATATGTGTAAGATTATGCATGAGGCTTAAGAGCTAATACGAATGCATATGAACTAACGAAATGCATTATAAGTATGTTGCCTTGATGTATAAATAATAATCATGCTTAATATGATTATAAAGCTATCCTAACATGCTTAACATATTAAAAATAACAATGTGCAAGATGTATTCATACTAAGTTATTCTTTAACTTCATAACTAATATCCTAAGCATGATATGTATTATAATAGTATATATTATAAGGCTAGTATAAAGTGAATGCTTTATAAAGATGTTCAAGAATACTCCATTTATAGTTGAAAACGTGCTTGTATCAGAAGCTTTGAAGAAGAACGTTTTGAGGAGACAAGAACATTTGGAAATGAATCTGTTGAAGTTGAAAAGGATGTTTTGCAAGTAGTGGAGCAAATTGAAAATGACAAATTTGAAAAAAATGAGTGTAGAGAAGAGAAGCAGAGTGAAGGATAAATTTTACCTAACTAATCTTCTTCTACTATTTTTTTTCTTGCAGGATATTCAAAGAGACATATATTTTCAAGCTGAAGATTCAAGAAACATGTCTTTTGAAGAACCAATAGGTGTGACCTTTGGTAATCTACAAGACATATCCTTTGACGTTCCAACAGTTATGCAACTTGATGTTCAAAAAGATGTGTCACTTGAAGTGCCACGAGTTGTGATCATTGAGGCTCCAAGTACATTGCACATATTGAAGGGAATTCATTAACCAATGGAGATTTCCATCATTAAGCAACCAACGCCCATTAAACATCCACCCTGGTTTGCTAATTCTATTCATTTTGTTATTAGTTTTTCATTTTATAACTTTGGTTTATTTTGCAGCAATTTGATTCGTATAAGTGGTGTTATCCAATCAATCTATTATGGCAAGATCAATTTTCATTTTGAGTTTAATTGGTACATCAAATTCAGACACTACAATGGTGTGAAGCAAGCATTGTCCACCTTTTTAAAGGCCATCATTTGGAAGAGAACAAAGCTTAAAGGTGTTGAATTTATCTACTTGCTTGAAGGAGAACAAAAGTCAAATTTCTTCACCAACCATCGTGATGATTCAAGGAGTAAGAGTGACAAGATATAATGTTTTGAAAGGATACAACCTTTGGAGTACAAAACACCATTTTTGAACCAAAGGACATGTCTTTCTTTAGAGAGAAATGATCAATGCATAAAGGCACTTCAAGAGGTAAGTTATCCTTCAAAAGTACTTTTCATGCAGGAATCAATGGCTGAAAAGTTACCTTTAAAAGAAGTAACTCTTGAAGAAGGAATTCTCATAAAGGTACTTGTTGGTGATATACATTCCAAAGAAAGGACTTTAGTGAAAATTTCTTTTGAAAAGGTGCTTCAGAAAGGTACTTATTCCCATAGGTGTTTGAAAGAGAGTCAACCTTTGGAGTCCTATTTATTCAAAGGGGAAATAAGTCGAGGACAATTTGAGTGCACCAAGGAGGAATACAAAACTATTCATCTTATATCATTACTCCCATGGGATACAAAGACTTTTGATTTGAGTACAAATCGCCTTCAAGAAGGGGGGATGATACATGCATGATCATGACCAACTTTCTCCATAACTTGATTATTCCATGAATGTTCTTCATTGCTTCTTTTAAGGGAGTTCTTTATTACCCTATCTTATATTATATCATTTATACATTCTATTCTAACATAACCATGCATTCACATGTTAGTATAAATTATCATATTATTATTACCATCCTATGCTTAATTGATCATATCATTCAAATATATGCTATGATTACATATCATTTCTTAGGATATTATTATTACATGTTTCCATTTATCATTTATTATGAATAGCATGTTAAATGATATTCATGTATACAACATATATCCACATCTTTATATTATTTGGTGCACAATGTTATTTCAAGCATGTTAAGTATGCTATATTAGTCTTGTATTCATTTATGAATGATTCAATTCATTCATGAAATGGCAGCATGCTTAATCATTCATTTGTTAGCTCATTTGCATTCATTTCAGCTCCTAAGTCTTATACATTAGCTTACATATGTTATATCATTATGTACTAAGCTCATGACATGCGTACATAGCTCACAAGACCATAATCATGCATGTCAGCAAGGTATTTAGCTCATATCAGCTCAATGCCATGGAATTACCTTGTTTCCTTGCACATGTAGGTACATCGGAGCACGACACGCATTGGGATAGCTTGGTGGACTATTTGGACATCATAAGCATCTCACAAATAGCTCACAAAGTACATGGCAGCTTGTGGAACACTAAGGAAAGCTCAACTCAGCTGGAGGAGCTTAAGGCTAGCTAAACTCAGCTAGTTGGAATATTTGAAGTTGAGTTGCCAAAAGTGATATCAATGGTAGCTGAATGTAGCCAAATTTGTTGTTATGAAGTTTGCAAGGTCTCAGATAGAAAGCTCATTCATAACCAGCCCTTGCTTGCTAGCTAGCTACACACTCAAGCAAGCTTGGAGGAAGGCACAAGCATGGTCAAGATGATGCACATGACCAGCCTTCATCCCATGCAGAAGGCTGCACCACAAGGCTCCCTAGAACACCCATGTGCATGCCATATGACCAATCACCATATGCCTTGCATGTGGTATCATTTAGATGCCAAGATGAAGAGCCATATCACCATTCGGCCGAGCATCATTTCCTCTCCCATTTAGCGCCAACTTGAAGGGACACAAGAGCTATTCGGCCAAGGGTTATTACCCTTCATTTAAACCGAACCATCATCTCTTTTTGTATTTAAATTAGGACCTTATAGGGAGACACAAAGGTTGACCGAACCACCATGTATCTATTTGGCCTGCCCCTCCATTTCCTATAAATAGGCTATCATAATTCATTTGTAAGCAGACCTTTTGATTAATTAAAGTGAGATTATTCGATTTTCTAAAGTCCTGGTGACTTTTATCGACTTATCAAGTATTTTAATACTTGTGACGTCAACCCTTTCCCTTGATACTTGTGATTCCTATCTCCATATAAATAGTGGGTCCAAGTCCTTAATGCCACCCCTTAAACAAGTAATATAAAGTCAGAGTCTTTGCTCTCTATAACATTGGTTCTTCTTTGAGTCTTCTTTAAGATACTACCCTCACAACCATTCCATTATTTCATCAACCTAACCATAACCATAAGAGCTTTCCGCTTCCATCTCTCATATCATAATAGCCTACCTATTCACCTTTACTTCTACCACCAAACCATCTATTTGATCCATTCACTTATGCAGATTGTTTTGCTTCATTCCTAGATCCACAATCAATCTAGAAGGTAGATTTATGATACATCAACTTCCCTGAATTATTTGGCCCTTGACCTAGTAATGGGACCTTGTGGCATTACTTCCGGATATGGAGTGGACGTGATCACATCATCCCCCTTCTTTTAAGCGATTGTCCCCAAATTGTTTTCATCCTCAAAGGGTGATAAGTCTGAAATGTTGAATGAACCACTGACGCCACCAAACTCACTGGGCAACTCTAGTTTATATGCATTGTCGTTGATATTTTCCACAATCTAAAATGGGTCATCTCCTCGGGATAATAGTTTGGACTTCCTTTGATTTGGGAACCTTTCCTTTCTGAAGTTTACCCAAACCCAATCTCCTACTTTAAAAGTTACCTTCTTCCTTCCCTTGTTTGCTTGTTATTCATATTGTCTAGTTCTCCTTTCAATATTGACCTTGACTTGTTGATGGAGTCTTTTAACAAATTTTGCCTTGTACTTTCCATCTTTGTTCACTATTTGATCACAAGGTAAAGAAAGTAAGTCCAAAGGAGTTAAAGGATTGATACCATACACTACCTCAAATGGAGAATATTTGGTTGCTGAATGAATTGTTCGCTTGTATGAAACGTGTGGTAGGAATTCTTCCCAAGTCTTGATGTTCTTCTTGATGATGGATCTTAGTAATATTGACAAAACTCTATTGACTACTTCAGTTTGTCCATCTATTTGAGGATGACATGTAGTAGAGAATAGTAGTTTTATGCCAACTTTACTCCACAATGACCTCCAAAAGTGGCTTAAAAATTTATCATCTATATCCGACACAATGGTTCGAGGAAGTCTATGTAACCTCACCACTTCTCGGAAGAATAAGTTAGCAACATGAATAGCATCATCGGTATTGTGACATGGTATAAAATGAGCCTTCTTGGAGAATTGATCGACCACCAAAAATTTTGAATCCTTTCCACTCTTTGTCTTTGGTAATCCCAAAACAAAGTCCATTAAGATATCTACCCATGGCATGGTTGATATCGGCAAAGGCATGTACAATCCATGAGGCATGACTCTTGATTTCTCCTTTTCACACACTAAACACCTTTCACATACCCTTTCAACATACCTTTTCATCTTTTGCCAAAAGAGTTGTTCTTTCAAAATGCTAAGTGTCTTCTCAACGCCAAAGTGTCTCATAAGTCCTCCTTCATGAGCTTCTTTGGTTAACACTTCTGTTATAGAACCTTGTGGGATACATAGTCTCCTTTCCTCGAAAAGATATCAATCATGCCGATAATATTTTTCATGAACACCTATTTCACATAACTTATAACTTTCTCCAAAGTCCAAATCAGTAGCATAATGTTCCTTAATGAATAAAAAACCAAGGAGTTTGGAATCCAAAGTGTTAAGTAAAACATACTTGCATGAAAGATCATCTGCCATAATATTATCCTTTCTTTTCTTATAGTGGATAACATAGGGAAAAGACTCAAGGAAATCGACCCATTTGGCATGTCTCTTGTTGAGTTTGTGTTATCCTTTGATATGCTTTAATGCCTCATGGTCAGTGTGTATCACAAATTCTTTTCGCAATAAGTAGTGATGCCAAGTCTCCAATGCTCGAATGAGTGCGTACATTTCATTGTCACATATTGGATAGTTCAAAGTTGCACCATTTAGTTTTTCACTAAAGTAAGCGATGGGCTTCCCTTCTTGACTCAAAACAGCACCAATCCCAATTCCAAAGGCATCAATTCAACTTCAAATGTTTTCTCAAAGTTTGGCAAGGCTAATAGTGGAGCCTTTGTCAAACAACCCTTGAGTTCATTGAATTCTTCATCTTGTTCTTTGCCCCAAGAAAAGTTTGAATTCTTCTTATTAATCCCTGTTAAGGGGGCGACAATAGAACTGAAGTTTGGTATAAACCTCCTGTAAAAATTGGCTAATCCATGGAAACTCTGAACTTGACAGGCTTTGGCCATTCTTGTATTACCTTAATCTTTTCTGGATCCACAGATAATCCCTGTGAACTTACAATGAAGCCTAAGAAAGTAACTTGGTTAATACAAAAAGCACACTTCTTGAGATTAGCGTATAAGTGTTATTCTCTCAAAGTGCTAAGAATGGACCGTAAATGTTCAACATGCTCGTTCAAGGAATTACTATATATCAAGATATCATAAAAATAAACAACACATAACTTACCAATGTAAGACCGAAGGACATGGTTCATCAGACGCATAAAGGTACTAGGGGCATTAGTCAAGCCAAAAGACACGATTCATACAAACCTTGTTTAGTCTTGAAAGCGATTTTCCACTCATCACCTTCCTTCTTTCTAATCTGATGGTAGCCACTTTTCAAGTCAATTTTGGAAAAGATGTTGGCTCCACTAAGTTCATCAAGCATGTCATCTAACCAAGGTATAGGGGGTGCCTATATTTGATAGCGATCTGGTTCACAGCCCTATAATCCACGTATATTCTCCAAGTTCCATCTTTCTTTGGTACCAAAAAAACTGGTACAACACAAGGACTTAAACTTTCCCAAATATAACCTTTGTCTAGGAGTTCTTTGACTTGTCTTTGTAATTCCTTCATTTCCTCGGGATTGCTCCAATATGCTGGTCTATTAGGAATGGTGGCTCAAGGAATGAAATCAATTTGATGTTCAATTCCTCTAATTGGTGGTAATTCATCGGGAATTTCTTATGGGAACATATCTTCATATTCTTGCAAAAGATTAGAAACATAAGAAGGCAAGTCTTCAGGAGGGTTAGTAAGTAGAAAACTTTCCTTATAGATAAGTATAAGTATAGCCTTCTTGGTTGATAAATGTTTCTGAACATCTCCTCTGCTGGCGTATATATTCATCTTTTGAGTATGACTTTCTTTGGCCTTATTTTCCTTCTCCTATTCTTCTAAGCGTGACTTAAGGGTCACTTGACATTCATGAACTTGACTGGGAAGCAAGGGCGCCAATATGATTTTTTTCCTTGATGTTTGAAAGTGTAATTGTTGGAAAATCCATCATGGGTAGCCTTCTTGTCAAACTGTCAAGGACGTCCTAGTATAAGGTGACTTGAACTCATGGGCACCACGTCACAAAGGACTTCATAATTGTATCTTCCAATTAAGAAAGGAACAACAAATTGTTTGGTTACCTTGGCTTCACCCACACCATTGAGCCACTGAAGTTTATAAGGACGAGGATGCTTGGAAGTTTTAAGACCCAACTTTTCCACCATGTGAGTACTTGTTATGTTTGTACAACATCCATCAGTGATCACCACACAAACTTTTTCTCCCACGTGACATTTTGTATGGAAGATATTCTCTCTCTGTTCATCATCTTGACTTTGAATATTCAAAGTCCTTTTGAATACAAAGATGTTGCATGGAAGAGACATGCTAGCAAATAAGGAAAAAGGAACTATGTATAAGACCTTACCAATAATACTCTCACAAAGCCTCACGAGTCACTCCAAGAAAACTTGAATGTCACTCAACCAGCTCTTTGCACTCTAGGACTTTAAGGCTTTTACTTATCCTCTTCTAATCTCACAGGCTCAAGCCTTTTTCCTCTCAACTCTCTTTATCCCAAGTTCTAAAGGACTTTACTCAAAACCATATCAAGTAGATTTTACTTGTTGGGCGTCAGCTATAAAAGGGTTAGTAGGAATGGAAAAGCAAAATACAATGAAATGCTGGCTTAGAAATAGAAAGAATAAAACACAAGGGGTTACTTACATAAAGTCACTTCACAACCTTCTATCACCACAATCAATTTAAAGACTTACTTGAATGGCTTGGTGATGAGAATTATTGTTGTGTGCTTTCAACTTTTCTTTATTTCTTTTCTTTTTTTTTCTTCTTTTTGAGTGCTGGAATTTTCTTCTTTTGAGTGCTTTGATTTCTTTGCTGGATTTTTTTTGATTTCTTCACTTGCACTTCTTTTTGTATTTATGATGTTGTTGTTGCACGTTGCTTCTTCCACTAAAGCTTTGATTACCGTTTGATGTATGGTAAATCTACATTCTCGATTGATTGTGCATCTAGGAAGGAAGTAAAATAACCTGCATAAGTGAATGGCTCAAATAGATGGTTTGGTGGTAGATGTAAAGGTGAATAGGTAGGCTATTTATGATATGAGAGATGGAAGCAGAAGGATGTTATGGTTATGGTTAGATTGATGAAACAATGGAATGGTTGTGAGGGTAGTATCTTAAAAAAGACTCAAAGAAGAATAAATGCTATAGAGAGCAAAGACCTGGACTTTATATTGCTTCTTTAAGGGGTGGTATGAAAGACTATGACCCACTATCTATATGGAGATAGGAACCACAAGTATCAAGAAAAAGGGTTGACGCCATAGGTATTAAAATACTTGATAAGTCGATAAAAGTCACCAGGACTTTAGAAAAGAGAATAATCTCACTTTAATTAATCAAAAGGTCTTCTTACAAATGAATTATGATAGCCTATTTATAGGAAATGGAGAGGCATGGTCGAATAGATACATGGTGGTTTAGCCAGCCCTTATATCTCCCTATAAGGTCATAATTTAAATACAAAAAGAGATGATGATTCAGTTTAAATGAAGGGTAATAACCCTCGGTCGAATAGCTCTTGTGTCCCTTTATATTGGCACCAAATGGTTGAGGAAATGATGCTTGGCCAAATGGTGAGATGGCTCTTCATCTTAGCACCTAAATGATACCACATGCAAGGAACATGGTGGCTAGTCATATGGCACACACATGGGTGTTCTAGGGAGCCTTGTGGTGCAGCCTTGTGCATGGGATGAAGGTTGGTCATGTGCACCATCTTGGGCATGCATGTGTCTTCCTCCAAGCTTGCTTGAGTGTGTAGCTAGCTAGCAAGCAAGGGGCTGGTTATGAATGAGCTTCCTAGCCGAGACCTTACAAGCTTCATAACAGCACATTCAGCTAGCATTGATATCATTTTTGGCAACTAGGCTTCAAATAGTCCAACTAGCTGAGTTTAGCTAGCCTTGAGCTCCTCCAGCTGAGTTGAGCTTTCCTTAGTATTCCACGAACTACCATGTACTTTGTGAGCTATTTGTGAGCTGCTTATGATGTCTAAATAATCTACCAAGCTACCCTAACGTGTGTCATGCTCCAATATACCTATATGTGCAAGGAAACAAGGTAATTCCATGGCATTGACCTTGCTTCCATGCATGATTATTGTATTGTGAGCTATGTTTGCATGTCATGAGCTAACTATATCATCTCATAATATGTGTGAGCTAATGTATAAAGTCTAGGAGCTAATATGAATGCCTATGAGCTAATAAAATGAATGGTAGGTATGCTGGCATGATGTATATATGATAATCATGCTTAATATGATTGTAAGACTATTCTAACATGCTTAACATATTAAAATAGCAATGTGCATCTATTGCGAAGATGTATTTATGCTAAGTTATTCTTTAACTATTAAAACATTATATAACATAACATAGGAGGGTGTTAAGTTATCAAATGAATCAAAAGCTTCAAGACGCTTAGTTAGGAGTACTTCCTTGAATTGTTTGGCCCTTAACCTAGTAATGGGACCTTGTGGCATTTCTTCCACATCTGGAGTGAACTTGAACACATCAACATGGGAAGTAGCTCATACAATGAAAGGTTACCTTACACACAACGTGACCTTTCAGGACAATTTGTTACCCATTGGATGCCATGACACTCAGGTGCATGTTGGTGAGATTATTGTAGCTAAATGAAGCCTCTATTGTGAGGAGACATGAGGTAGCCCTTACAACTATTCGGCCACACTATTAGCACATGCCTAGCACATGCACAAGGCTTGGTACCATAGTGAAGAAGAACATAACCATTCGACCAAGGGAGATGCACCTTCATTTCAAACCTGAATAGTCATGCACTTACATGAAGAAGTAGTCGAACCAACACCAAGGTCAAAGGACATCTTCATTCAACTTAAAAGACATCCACCTTCAATTAATCATGTACTTAATTGAATAGGCATATAGTTATTCGGCCAACCCTTTCAAATTCTATAAATAGGAAAGCTTAGTTTAAATGTAAACATACCTTTTGAATATAAAAAATTCCTTTGTGAGAATTTCTCTCTTGCAAGTTCTTTAAAAACATTATCGATTAAGGAAACTTTTTAAAGTTTGTGACCTCAATCCTTCCTTTGATACTTTGAGTTCCTAGTTTCCATAGCTAAATGGTTCAATTCCTAACATACCACCCCTTAAGTTTATAGAGAACGAAGATAAGTTTTCTATAGCTTTTCTTTTTCTTTGGCTTATTTGAGATACCACCTTCATACTTCCATTTTCCATCATCCTCACACCTACACCATCACCATTCCCATTATCATTTCATGACAATTGAAGCATCCTTCATTCATCATCAAGGCAATCATCCATCATCACCATTGAAGGCCAAATTCATCTTCCTTTTTGAAGGATACTTCTACATCACTTCCGTAGCCAACTTTGATAACAACTATATCGCTTTTTTTCTTTATCGTTCATTTTCCTTTCTTAATTTCATTATTCCATTAACTATTTATTTCATTACTTTGTGCAGATTGCTTATAATTTGAGTGTGGCATTTGGTGTCTCTCCTAGATCAGGAAACAACAAGGCTGTCACTTTCTCCATCATTGAAGAAGCTTGGATAGTCTTACATCACAAGGCTAACTGATGTAAGTCTATCCAAGCTTCTTTAATGTTGGAGAAGATGGCAGCCTTGTTATTTCCCGATCTAGGAGAGACACCAAATGCCACACTTGAATTTATAAGTAACCTGCACAAAGTATAGAAAGAAATGATTAAATGGAATAAGAAACAATTGAAGAAAATGAATTGATAAAGAAATATGAGAATAAAGATGTTATCAAAGTATGTTGTGGAAGTGATGTAGAAATATCCTTCAAATGGAAGATGATTCGGTGATGTGATCCTATCTAGCTCCAATTTTCTCCATGACTTGATCACACCATGGATGTTATTCAAAGCTGGTTCTAAGGGAGTTATACCTTACTTTATCTTATATTTAGTCATTTATGCATTATATATATTATTATGAGCTTACATTGGCATATTAGACTATACTTGAATTATCATAACATGTGCATTCATTCATTATGTCCTATAGTTTGCATCATTGATTGATATTCAAGCATATAATCTATAGTTATAACAACAATATTCATTTATTATCATATGATGCATGAGTTATTATAATCTATAGTTCACATCTTTATAATATAAGTTATTTACTTTTTAATACTTAGCTTATAAATGCTTTCTTTTGTAGGAACATGTTCGGCCACATGATGGGAGATGACTTAAAGCTAGCATTGGAGTTAATGAGCTAAGGAAACTTGACTAGGACAACTCTGGCACAACTCAAGGACATTTTAAGACAAAGTTGCTAGTTGACCCCCGAGCTCATAACTGACTTGAGCTGGACTTTTGAGCTAGCTAGAGACCTCATTTCAGCTGGAGAGTTACACCATCATCTTCACCACATAGAGTACTACAAATATGGTCTAGGTCAAATTTTGTGGATTCGTACCATTTCGCGAAGAGTTGTCATTCCGAGAAGTGCCTTTTCACAAGGAGCTACCCTAAGATTTATACACATATCCTTCATCTATGGCCAGCTCAACAACAGCTCAAACCCATGGGAAGTAGCTCAAATGATGAAAGGATGCTTCACACAAATGCTCTAATACGATCCAAACTAGCTCCAATTTTCTCCATGACATTATCACACCATGGATGTTATTCAATGTTGTTTCTAAGGGAGTTCTTCCTTACCCTATCCTATATTATATCATTCATAAATTCTATTATATCATAAGCATGCATGCACATGTTAATATAAATTATCATAATAATTCCATCATATGCCTAGTTGATAATGTCCTTTATACCATTCAAATATATGCTATGATTACATATCATTTCTTAGGATATTATTATTACATGTTTCCATTTATCATTTATTATGAATACCATGTTAAATGATATTCATGCATACAACATATATCCCCAATGTTATTTCAAGCATGTTAAGTATGCTATATTAGTCTTGCATTCATTTAAGCATGATTATCACATATACATCAAGGTAGCATAATTATCATTCTTTTTATCAGCTCCTTTACATTCATTTTAGCACTTAGGCTTTATGCATTACTTCATACATATTATAAGATGATATATTTAGCTCATGACCTTCAATCACAACTCACATTACCATATTCATGCATGGCAGCAAGGTATTTAGCTCATATCAGCTTAATGCCATGGACATACCTTGTTTCCTTGCACATGTAGGTACATTGGATCATGGCACACATTGGGGTAGCTTGGTGGATTATTTGGACATCAAAAGCAGCTCACAAGGAACATGACAGCTCATGGAACACTAAGAAAAGCTTAATTCAGCTGGAAGAGAGCTAAACTCAGCTAGTTGGATTATTTGGAGCTGAGCTGTTAAAAATGATATCAATGGTAGCTGAATGTAGTTGAACATGCTGTTATGGAGCTCACAAGGACTCGGTTAGGAAGCTTTTTCACAAACAACCCCATGCCTGCTAAGCTAGCTCCACATTCAAGCTAGGTAGGAGGAGACACATGCACGCCCAAGATGGAGCACATGACCAGTCATCATCCCTTGCACAAGGCTGCACCACAAGGCTTCCTAGATCACCAATGTGCATTCAAGTAGGCTGCCATGTGCATCATTCAAGCATGTGTACTCATGTGACATCAAATTGGCGCCAAAACACTAAGGGATGCTTCCTATTCCGTTAAAGACTCTTTCCTCTTCATTTTGGCACCCAAATAACTTCCAAATGCATTCAAATCTTCCTTAGGGCCGAACTAACACATAACCATTCAGCCAAGAGCATGTATCTTCATTTAAATCATGTATTTTCATCAAAAATCATGTATTTTCAAAGGGGTTTCAACCTTGGCCGAACCATCAAGTGTTTATTCAGCCTATACCCTTTGAAAACTATAAATAGGCCATTATATTTCATTTGTAATCAGACCTTTTTGATTAATATAAGTGAGATTATTCTATTCCTCAAGTCCTGGTGACTTTTATCGACTTATCAAGTATTTTATACGTATGGCATCAACCCTCTTTTCACCTTGATACTTCTGGTTCATAGTTCTTATAACTAGTGGTTCAAAGTATTTTATACCACCCCTTAAAGAAGCAATATAAATTTTGGGTCTTTGCTCTCTACAGCATTGGTTCTTCTTTGATTCTTCTTTAAGATACTATCCTCACAACTATCCCTTTATTTCATCAGCCATAAACCATAGCCATATCAACCATCTTCTGCTTCCATCTCTCATTTTAAACAGCCCACCTATTCACCTATACGTTTACCATCCTTAACCCTCTCTTTTTGAGCCATTCACTTGTGCAGGTTGTTTTGCTTCCTTCCTAGATCCACAATCAATTGTAAAGGTACAAGTGCCTTACATCAAGCGGTAATTAGAGCTTTCATTCTCATCTTGTATCATTTTCTTTGCTCAAAACGATTCACATGTTCAAGTCTTTACTTTTGAATGAACAATATGAAAATAAAACAAAGTTAGAAGTAGATGATTTAGAATCAAAGAAAAGGAAAGGATTAAATTCATGAATGAATGAGTTTGCACTCTTAATGTTCTCTATTGTTAGTTTCATTGAATCTTCTCTTTCATAAGGTTCATTCGATCTTGAGTATGAGGTAAATGTACTTTGAAGGTTAATGAACATGTTCTTTATAATTTCAAGTGACACATCTTTTGGAATTTTAAAAGAAATGATGCTTGAATCATCTGGAATGTCCCTTGGAATAACCTACAAATTCAAAGAACAAATAGAAGAAAAAAATGATTAGTATATAAAGAAAAACTTCCTTCTCCTCACATTCTTTTCTCTCATGCTCATGTCGCTTTTGAAATTTCTCTTCTTCATACTCCTCTCGTATGCTCCTTTGCATTCCAGTTCTTTTTAAATTCCACTCTCACACTCATGTGTCTTTTCAAACTCAATATTTTCAATATTCTCATTTTCTTTCTGATTTCCCTCCACTGTTATTTGTTTCTCACGTGAAACTTCTCGTTCAACTTTCTTCATGTCTTTAGTTTTCTTCCATTCTTCTATACGTGATTTGATGATAACTTGACATTCATTGACTTGATTTGGGCACATTGGAACCAACGTGATCTTTCTCTCTTGTGTTTGAATGAATACTCATTGGAGAATGCATCATATAATGCTTATTTATCAAACTGCCAAGGACGTCCGAGGAGTATATGGATTGAATCCATGGAAACAACATCACATAAGACTTCATCTTCATATCTCCCAATTGAAAACGACACAAGTACTTGCTCTATGACTTCTAACTCTTCATCTTCATTTAGTCCTTGCAAAACATACGGACTGGGATATTTGAACGTTATAAGCCCCAACTTCTCGACCATGTATGTGCTTGCAAGATTTGCACAACTTCCACTATCAATGGCTACAAGACATACTTTACCATCTATACCATTTAAATGGTAACGAGTATGAAATGCATCATCTCTTTACTGAATGTTCTCCATTGCTTGGGAAGAAGAAAGATCAAATATCATTGTTAGTAAAAAACTTTGAAATGTGAAAATTAGGGCCTTACCAAATTTCACACAATAAAACCTCAAGGTCACTCCAAAAAAATAATTATGATGTCACTCCACTCAAGCACTCGTGTTTCACTCGGGAATATGTCTTTGGCTTTTGTAATTCCCCTTCTGATCTCACACACTCGATTAGCCTTTTTTCACTCGTTCCTCTCTTGTAAAGTTCTTAAAAGAACTAACTCGAGACCTTTCAAGTGCTATGGACGTCGGCTGAAAAGTTCAATAGTATAGAGGAAAAAATAGAAAGGTAAAAAGATTAAATAATGAATGGTGGTCTCATAAAAGGAAGAAAAAGAAAAAATGGTTCATTTACTATGCAAAGATACTCACCACCTTCCTAGAAGAAACAATCAAAGGTCTTGAACAATTCTTTAGGATTGGTTGGAATGATGATGTTGCTTGTCACCTTTGGCACTTCTTTGCATTTGCTTTCTTTGTTTCCTTTCATCTTTTTTTCTTCACATGAAATCCCTTGTTGATGTTTGGATTAATTTGCTGATTTTTTTTTGCATTTCTCTTTTTGATTATCTTTTTATTGAATGGTAGGATGTTGCTTTTGCTTGTTCTTGTTGCAATCCACCTAAGCTCTCATACCATATGATACAGTTCAACCTAGCCTCACTTGGATGGATGGTGAAGTCAAGGTTGTACCTTTGATTATTTTGATCTAGGAAAGCAACAAGGATCATGTACAAACAAGAAAGCTAAAAAATAGTTAAATGGAAGTAATGAAATGGAAAAATAAATATGGCAGCGGAAAATATATATAAGTTGGTGATATGTTTAAAGGAAATGATGAAGTATGGTAATGGAATTAGAATGAAGGTGATAGAGATGAATATGAAAAGTAGTATCTCAAAGAAGACTCAAAGAAGAACCAATGTTAAAGAACAAAGACCAAGACTTTATATTGCTTCTTTAAGGGATGGTAAACAAGGACTTTGACCCACTATCAATAAAGAATAGGAACCAGAAGTATCAGGGTGACATAGATAGGGGTGACGCAACAAGCATAAGATTGATAAGTCGATAAAGTTCACTTAAGAACTAAAGAGAGAAACTCTCAAAAATATTTGATTAAACAAAGTGAATTCGTCCCATTTACAAATAAATGGAAAGCTATTTATAGGGTGAGTGTTCATACTTTAAGTAGATACAAAGCATGTCTTAGGTGAATGAATTTTGATGAATGGATGTTCATCTTTTAATGGAATACATCATCTGGCCGAATTCATCCCACCTTGTGTGAACTTGTTGATTTGTCTTCTATGGATGAATGTTCATGAATGTATCTTGGTTGAAATTCTTCCCCCTTGTGTGAACATGACTATTTGGCTTCTTGCATGAATATGCAGGAATGGATGAATTTAAAAGCCTTTGAATGAATCCTTGCACCTCCTCATAAATGTTCTGATTCATTTTAATATTATTTTCTCGTCCATGCATGTCTTCATTAATTCCTCCCATGCATAAGTCCTTTGAAGGAGATGAATGGTTGCAAATCCTGTATTAATTTCCAGCTTGTACTGTCTTCAGTAATCTGGGCATATCTCAAGCTCCCGATATCGGATTGATGTGATTAAAAATGAGTTGGAAAGCTACGAGATAGGGGATTAAATGTTAAGATACTTCATCACCCAAAGATGCCTGGAACATGTTCAAAAATTGAGATCTCTATGAGTGACGTGAATCTATCCATTGGATTGCCTTGAATGTACCTTGTACTAAATACAAAATGTATATAAGTTACAATGCTCAAGGTAATGAATAAGTAATAAGCAACATTCTAATGTAACACATGATGCCATGGATAATATAATAATGCAATTTATATGATAACATAAGTAAGGAATGTGTAACATATGCATGAAACAAGCTAATTAAAGATGTGACATGCATGAATATCATATAGGATGCAAAGATAGGATAATATATGAATATTTAAGCATAGTTTAGAATGTAAAAACATGCTTATAACACATATAAAGCATAAATGAGTAAATAAATAATAAAATATGGAAGAATTCCCTTAGAATCATCTTGGAAGAACTTCAAAGTTGTGAGCATGTTTTGTTTGAATTTGGTGATTGGTAGGATCACATCAGTAGCAAGTACTCACATGGTGGAAAAGCTGGGTCTCAAGACTACCAAGCATCTTCATCCTTACAAACTTCAGTGGCTCAAAACGTGTGGGTGAAGCCAAGGTAACCAAACAAGTTGTTGTACCTTTCTATATTGGGAGATACAATGATGAAGTCCTTTGTGGCATGGTTCCCATGAGTGCAAGTAACATTATGATGCAAGCACGTTTTCACCTACAAAGGGAGTACTCTTGAACATCTTTATATTGGATTTACTTTATATTAGTTATATACTATATGCTTTTTATAATACATTTCATGATAAGAATACTTGTTATGTAGTTAATGAATAACTTAGTATGAACACAATGCACATTGATATTTAAACATGTTAGGATAGTCTTATAATCATATTAAGCATGATTATCATATATACATCAAGGTAGCATCATTATAAATCATTTCATTAGTTTATATGCATTCATATTAGCTCTTAAGCTTCATACATTATCTTACACATATTTTGAAATGATATAATTAGCTCATGACCTTCAAACATAGCTCACATCACCATAATCATACATGACATCAAGGTATTTAGCTCATAACGGCTCAATAACATGGACTTACCTTGCTTCCTTGCACATATAGGTACATTGGAGTGTGATGTATGTTGAGGTAGCTTGGTGGATGATTTGGATGTCATATGCAGCTCACAAACAGCTCACAAAGTACAAGGCAACTCATGGAACACTAAGGACAGCTCGATTCAACTGGAGAAGCTTAAGGCTAGCTAAACTCAGCTAGTTGGACTATTTGAAGATAAGTTGCCAAAAGTGATGTCAAAGGTAGCTGAATATATCTGAACATGTAGTTATGGAGCTCACAAGGACTTGACTAGGAAGCTTGTTCACAAACAGCCCATGCTTGCTAGCTAGCTCTACATTCAAGCTAGCTTGGAAGGAGACACATGCACAAGGCTGCACCACAAGGTTCCCTAGAACACCCATGTGCGTGCCATATGACCGACTCCCATGTGCCTTGCATGTGGTCTCATTTAGGCACCAATATGAAGAGTCCTCTCCCTATTCGGTCAAGCATCATCTCCCATCCAAATTGGCGCCAACATGAAGGGACACAAGAGCTACTCGGCCAAGGGTTATTACCTTCCATTTAAACTGAACCATCATCTCTATTTTGTAATTAAATTTTGTGTCTATAGGAAGGCACAAGGCTGACCGAATCCCCTTATAACCATTCATCCACCTCTCCTTTTCCTATAAATAGGAAAGCATATATAATTTGTAATTAGACCTTTTTGATTAATATAAGTGAGATTATTCTCTTCCTTAAGTCCTGGTGACTTTTATCGACTTATTATGTATTTTATACTTGTGGCATTAACCCTCTTTTCACCTTGATACTTCTGGTTCTTAGTTCATATAACTAGTGGGTCAAAGTACTTAATACCACCCCTTAAAGAAGCAATATAAAGTTTGGGTCTTTGCTCTCTATAGCATTGGTTCTTCTTTGAGATACTATCCTCACAACCATCCCTTTGTTTCATCAGCCATAACCCATAGCCATATCAAACATCTTCCGCTTCCATCTCTCATTTAAACAGCCCACCTATTCACCCATACGTTTACCACCCTTAACCATCTCTTTTTGAGCCATTCACTTGTGCAGGTTATTTTGCTTCCTTCATATATCCACAATCAATTATTAAGGTACAAGTGCCTTACATCAAGCGGTAATCAGAGCTGTTGGTGGAAGAAAACAACGTGAAACAACAACAAAATGGAAAAAAATACAAAAATAAAAAAAGAAGTGCAAAGTCAAAGAAAAATCAGAAAAGAAAGTGAAGCACTCAAAAGAAAGAAAAAAATCCAGCACTCAAAAGAAGAAAAAGCAAAGAAAAGAAAAAAAAAGTTGAAGCACTCATCAACAATTATCATCACCAAGCAATTCAAGTAAGCCGTTTAAATTGATTATGGTGATAGAAGTTTGTAAAGTGACTTTGTGTAAGTAACCTTTTTTTGTTCTCTTCTTTCTATTTCTAAGCCACCCTTTCATTATATTTGTTTCCATTCCTACTAAACCTTTTGCAGCCGACGCCAAACAAGTAGAAATTTACTTGATACGGCCTTGAGTAAAGTTCTCTAGAACTTGGGACAAGAGAATTGAGAGGAAAAAGGATGGAGCGTGTGTGAGATCAGAAGAGGACAAGTAAAAACTATTAAGTCCTAGAGTGCAAACACGAGCGGATTGAGTGACATTCAAGTTTCTTGGAGTGACTCGTGAGACTTTGTGAGAGTATATTATGGTAAGGTCTTTTGCACATCTTATTCTTTTCTTATTTCACTAAACATGTCTCGAAGTCCAGGACGAACGCCTGAAAGAGAATCCTCTAATTTGCAAACTCAAGCAATCATGCATGAAATGGACAGATTACTGAAATTAGAATTAGAGCCTTTGCATGATCATATGGACCAATTTGAAACGTCCCTAGGCAACCGAAGAGTAAATCTCCCAAGAATGGTAGAATAAATCGAAGAAGAGGAGGCTGAAGTAACATCAGTAGTAAAAAGAGATGTTCATCGAAATCAGAATGACAACTTTAGCAACATCAAAGTGACAATTCCTATATTTCAAGGATGAACTGATCTAGAAGCCTATCTTGATTGGCTAATCAAGATTGAACACATTTTTGAATGCCAAAATTGTATGAAGCAAAAGAAGGTTAGGCTTGCTGCTATGGAATTTGTGGACTATGCCTTAGTTTGGTGGGACCAATTAGTGAGTTCAAGAAGGCAAAATGGTGAACGCCCCATCAATACATGGGAAGAAATGAATACCATTATGAGGAAAAGGTTCGTGCCTACTCACTATCACCGAGTTCTTTAACATAAATTACAAAATTTGAAACAAGGAAGCAAGAGCGTTGAAGATTATTTCAAAGAAATAGAGATAGTCATGATCCGAGCCAATGTTGATGAAGACAGAGAAGCAACCATGGAAAGGTTTTTATATGGCCTAAATCTTGATATTGCTAACATTGTTAAACTTTAACATTATGTAGAGATTGAAGAGATGGTACATGTGGCCATGAAAATTGAAATACAACTCAAAAGGAAATCCTACACTAGGAGCAGTCCAAGTTCGACCACCAAATGGAAGCAAGATCCTATCACCTTCAGGAAACCAATTCCAGTACAAGCAAAGGATCATATAGAAGTTTCCAAAACAAAACAAGTGGGTGAATCTAGTAAGGGTAAAGAAAAGAAAACTGATACTTTCGAGAGATCCAGAGACATCAAATGTTTCAAATGTTTTTGGAAAGGACATGTTGCTAGTCAATGTCCCAACTGAAATGCTATGATGGTACTTGACAATGGATATATTGTATCGAATTTTGATGAGCCTATTTTTGACGAGGAACCTGAAACAAAACAAGAAGAAGAAACTAAAGAAAATGCAGACCATGGTGAGATGCTTGTTTCGAAAAGGTGCCTACAATCACAAACATCCCAAGAGGATATTCAAAGAAACAATATCTTGCATACAAGATGCCATGTCAAGGACAAGGTTTGCACAATGATCATCGATAGAGGAAGTTACACAAACATAGCCAACACTCTTATGGTTGAAAAACATTGATTGGCAACGTCAAAGCATCCCTCTCCATATAAACTCCAATGGCTCAATGAAGGAGGTGAGTTAAACGTTACCAAACAGGTTCTAATTCCTTTTTCAGTTGGTAGGTACAAGGACGAGGTGCTTTGTGACATTGTCCCTATGCATGCTAGCCACATCTTACTTGGAAGACCATGGCAGTATGACAAAAGGGCCATTCATGATTGTTATCACAATCAATACATATTTAAACATGATGGACGCAAGGTAACCTTGATGCCTTTAATGCCAAAAGAGGTACAACAAGATCAGTTGCATATGCGGAAGAGTGTACAAGCATGGCGCAAAGACAAAACCCCAATGAAGAATAAAGAGGAACGAAACATGGCACCAAACTTCTTCATAGAGAAACACGATAGTTCAAGGCTGGAAAATGAAGGGTCTCATATGAAAATTGGGGTGGTTGGAATTTAAAGACACAACTCTTCACCAAGGGTTCTAATTGAAAAATGGTAAGTAAACATTCATTTGAAACCTCTTCTCTCCTCACTTTTCAGGACGAATCACGTGAAAGTTCACTTCCAAAAGGGATATCCTTAAATGAAGATCACTCTCAAAAGGTACCTGTTGGTAAATCATATTCCAAAGAAAGGCCTAAAGGGAAATCTTATGAAATAATATGTTCGCGTGTTGTGAGTACTATAAAATATACGCAAATAATGTGCAAGTATACACAATCGCTCAAGTAATATAATGATGAGTGAGTATCGTCTCCACAGGGATTGGGTGAAATACGAAAGTCTAACCAAAGCAACGCACTAAATTATCTAAGTATAGTTAGTCTTGATATATACAAATGTCACGGCAATGGATATGTGTATGCTGGTGGATGCGGATTGATGGTGTGATGGTGTAGCAAATGGAAATGCAGTGGCAATGATGGATGTTTAATGTTGAGTATGGTGAAATGTCAAGGCAATGAAAAATGGTAAAGACAGTAAATAAAAAGATAAATAAAATAAGAAGAAAATAATCCTCACGTGACAAGCTTTCAATGAAATGAATGGTAAGGATTGGTCTAAGGTTGCTAAACTTATTTCCCAAGTATATTTAAGCTATCTTGTCTTTACTTACTCGACAGGGCTTTCCTAAGGTGTTCAAAAGAACCTAACATAATAGGATGCCAAGGCATCTGCTCTCACTCAACGATGTTGGACAGCCTACCCTATTGATATAGACACCCTTCTTAGTCGTTGAAATCCTATCCTAGTCTCTTCCGAGATCTAAGGGATTAAGTTATAATATTCCTAGGCCGGTTCAAATCCCCTTGAAAATACCATAACCCATTGCTTATGAGGATCTTATCTTGCGTTTCTTCCGAATACTTACAAGTATTTTTAGTTTAGGATTCTTCCGAATACCTAACCTTCATCTAAGAGATGGATATTTCCATGCCTCTTACAAGCCTAGATGGTGAAGCATTCATAAGAAAAACAAATAAAGAACCAAAATAAACTTAAATATACCATTAAAAATAAAGTTTAAACAACCATTAAATCAACCACCACCAAATAAGTTAGTTCATGGTGGGGTTCGAAATATCCAAACACAAAGTCACGAAAATATTCGTTCCAACAACCCACAAAATAATATAAAAATAGCAGCAAAAAGGGAAGTGAGAAAAAGCCTTCGACGCGCCACCAGAGGTCTCCTCTCGGCCACCACGAACCACCTAGCTCGCTAGCTCCTTTCGGCGCCTAGCTTGCCACTCCTTGGAGCTTTATCAATGGAGGAATATCCCAAGGAAGAAGAAAGTAAAAGAGAAAATAAAAATGTGATTTTTCTGCTCTATGCGTGTGCTATCTGTCCGTATCTATCTCTCTCCCATGAGGTGTCATATATAATAAAAAATATCTAGGGGTAATGATGAGTTTGTTGGGTGCAAAATACCCCTCATACCCCTAGAATCACATGTTGTGCATGAACCTTATCCTCCAAGTGACAGTGGTCCTTTGGCAGCTATGGCAGGCAATTACAGCAGTCCTTCACGTGCAGAGACAGTTGTCTAGTGCCAGCTGTCCTTATGAAGAAATATCTTTTTGTCTTTTTCTACGCCAGAAATGCCAAGGCATTTCAATCTGCTTTAGCAATGTGTGATGCCGCGGCATTACTTCCCAAAGAATCCTTTTTCTTGCTATTCCCTACACACCATAGACAAATTGCACCTTACCCTCAAGCATCACCATTAAGAAATAAAATAGCACAACCACCACAAATGCAACTATATGCAACTACATGATCCTAAAATGACTAAAATGAGCTTTTAAACAAACAATAACTTAAGTGAAAAAGGCTTTAAAAGTAGCCTTTTTAGGAAGTTAACACACCCCCCAAATTAAGCTATTGCTTGTCCTCAAGCAATGGATAGCAGTTACATAAGCATAACGTCATGGCAAAGTTCGATAGTAAGACAGTAGGACAAAATTGAATTTCAACCCTCAGAACGATAGGCTTCAACATGCTAGACTTTATCAAGAATTCAAGTACTTTTCCCTAGGTCAAAATCCTTTATGGTAGTGTGTGTGCGTGATTGTATCCAATCTATACTTAGCGAATTTAGACAATTTCTAATCAAGTCCCCTAGTTTTTTTCAAGGCATTTGCTTATCATTAAGCACATTTTTTTACTCCCTTTTCTTTGATTTTTTTTTAAACTGTTACGAAGGGAGTCAGCTCATCACACCTACTCTCCCACACTCTAGATGAAAGGGAGCATACCTTCCATCCCCGAGCTAGTTAAGTAGAGTCATCCAGTGACTTCATTCATTCACTCATATGCACAAGGCTTCCATTTATTAAAGAAAGTTCCAGGAAATGCCACGGCAAAGAGGAGTGTCCCTCTACAGCTATGCTTAAGCATTTATTCACAGTTTCATTTCTAAGGGAGTTTGTTTTTTATTTTTCTTTTAAACACCATACTATATTTCAATGCCAAGACTAACTAAAGTTCCTTCATAAAAATTTCCTAAATTTTCTAAGTATAGAAAACATACAAATCGTGTAAATATTTTTCACAAAGCAGCCCTAGAGTGAGTTCTATCATTCTCAACAGTCATTTACATTCAGATTCTAGCCTAACAAAATTATCATCATCGGGTATCCTCAAAACATTTCATCTAACTGTCCTACCATTTACTGATGCCATGGCATAATACTATGCTAATGCTATCATGCATATGACCTACCAAGAACAATACCTCCCCCAAACTTAAGGGAAGAATTGTTCTCAATGCTTTTAAAGAGAACTAAACTAACTATAAATTATATGTTATGCAATGAAATGCAACTAAATGAAAATGGATGCAAGAGAGGTACCTCAATGTTTACGTGGTGGTGGTGCTTTGGAGGTGCTAGCAGCTCCTCGTCGGGTGCATTTTCGGATAGGTGCTGGGCTGGACTCGGAAGAATTGGAGTAATAGTGCACAATGCGTCCAGCCGTGGTCTTGGTGCGGCGACCACTACGTTGTACATGAGAAGGATTGGGTGCTGGGACGGGGCTGGGTGTTTCTTCGACAGGGACAGTGGATGGTGCTGGGACGGGGAACGGTGTGTATCAGGAGTAGGGTCATCAGCAGGAGGATCAGGTGCATCGTGCTCAGGCTCTGGAGATGCCTCGGTATTGAATGCCAACAGAATTTCGTCTGGGAATCCAGGAAAATTCCGTTGTCCGTGGGGAATAATTTCTTGAAACAACGATTCCACCACAGCATCTCTATGCTTCACGTATCCAAAGAAAATACGGATGTCACCGTGTAAAGCATGCAGTTGAGCTTGAGTCTACATCACAGCTTCCTCGAGAGCAAGTAACCTTGCCTCGGCATTCGATTCTGTAGTACCTGCAGATTGCTCATGAACAGGGTTGTTAGACTTGGGATTTTCAATTCCCAACAACAGTGGAAGTCTAGCCCTAGTGATGCCCGATAATCCAGGTAAAATTTCATCAAAAGCATTTTCCTCAACCTTTTTCTTACGACATAAAGCGGTAATTAAATTAGGAAACACCAAAGCACTTGCCTTTTTACCCAAACAGTCGTGAACTTGTTGAACAATGATACGACCCACATCGATCAGACGGGATACCATTATAGAATGTAAAAGCAATAAGCGTGAAAGTGATACCGTAGTGTTGTGGGAAGTGGGCATTAGTTTATGCTTGAGAAAGTGATTCCATAACTTTGCGCGCAGCTGAAGACGTTCTCGGTTGACTGAGTATCTACTCGTTTGTCGTCCATTCCACTCAGTGTTTTCAAAACAAAGGTCCTCCAAGACCCCATCGTATGTGTTGCTATCGGCTTCCTCTTTGAACGTGGCATAGTTATCCACAACATCTTACAAATGAAAATAACGATTAATAGCAGTGGATGTAAAACGGATTTGCTTACCTCGAACGAAGATGGAGTATTGATTGGGATTGGAAATATTCGCATAGAACTCCTTAACTAATAAGGCGTTCACCGAACCAGGATGACGGGCAAACTTCTGCCACTTGAGTGGCGTCACGATGTTCATAACTTCGGGTCCAAAACCACCATCGGTTTCCTCGGTAAAAATAAATCCTAACTCAAAAAAGCATTTTCGGTTCTTGAAGTTTTGGAACCGAGCCTTAGCCTCATCTTTCTCAAACTGTTGCCAAGCGGTCGTGTCGGTTGGAGCTGGTCTTGAGCGCACCATTTTTAGTGTATTCCGGCTATGGAGAGAAGCTTTTGAAAGTTTTTAAAAACTTGGATGTATTTCGGCTATGGAGAGAATAAGGGAAGAAGATGAGTAAAAGAGAGAGAAAAAGTAAAAGTTAACATGAAAGAGAAAAAACTGAATAAAGAAAGAGAAAAGAAAAAAGTTAAAAATTTGAGAGGGAAAAGGGGGTGATAGGATGGTTAAGAGAGAAATTAGTGGGTGGGGGTTGTGCGTGTATGGGGAAGGAAAAACTGCCAAAAAGCAATGACGATGATGGGATAAAAACTATGGAAAGAGAAAAGTAAATGTCATAAATTAAATTAAAAAAAAGAAACAAATCAAAAGAATATCTCTCCAATTAATGCTTTGTCCTTTCCTCCCTCTGGTAACCGCTCCTTGTACGGTTTGCAGCAATGTGGTTCCTACAAATCAGATCAAAAATTAATAAAATAAAATAAAACTAAAGAAAAAAAAACTTGAATGTTAAATTTTATTTATGTACAGACACAAATTCAATGCCGAGGCATCGAATTTTGTTTCTCCTCTGGGCACGCTTCAGTATCGTGCAGCCGTAACACGTCCTTATTGTGCGGTGGTGGAATTCCATTGTAGGCTTTTAGACACTGGCCATTGACCTTGAAGATCTTCCCATTGTCTATTCTCTTGATGTCAACAGCTCCATGGGGATAGACATAATGCACCTCAAATGGCCCTGACCATCGAGATTTTAGCTTCCTAGGAAAGAGTTTAAGTCTGGAGTTGTAAAGCAAGACTTGGTGCCCCACATGAAAATACCGTGGCATCAGTTTTTGGTCATGCCACTTCTTGGTTTTCTCCTTGTATATTCGAGCATTCTCATATGCTTGTGCTCTAAACTCTTCCATTTCATTAAGTTCTAATAATCTCTGCTCCCCAACTAGTTGAGCATCGAAATTCAATCGCTTGATAGCCCAATAAGCTTTATGTTCAAGCTCAACCGGGAGATGACAAGCTTTACCATACACTAACTTGAAGGGTGACATCCCAAAAGGAGTTTTGAATGCTGTTCTGTACGCCCAAACTGCTTCATCCAACTTTGGCGACCAATCATTTCGCTTTGGGTTCACCACTTTCTCTAAAATCTGCTTGATCTCTCGATTAGATATCTCAGCTTGGCCATTTGTCTGCGGATGATATGCCGTGGCAATCTTGTGTCGAACTCCATATCTCAGCAATGCCTTGGCAATCAACTTGTTATCAAAATGGGTTCCTTCATCACTGATGATAGCACGAGGTACTCCAAACCGAGTGAAAATATACTTGTACAAAAACTTGAGTACGGTCTTGGAGTCATTCCTTGATGTTGCTATTGCTTCCACCCACTTTGACACATAATCCACAGCAAGCAATATATATAATTTTCCTTCAGAAGATGGGAATGGTCCCATGAAGTCGATACCCCACACATCAAACAGCTCTATCTCTAAAATATTTTGCAGTGGCATCTCATGTAGTCTCGAGATGTTTCCATTCCGTTGGCATCGATCACATCCTTTGTAAAATGCTTGGGCATCTCTAAACAAAGTTGGCCAGTAAAAGCCTGATTGCAGGACCTTAGCAGCAGTCATTGCTCCACCAAAATGGCCTCCACTTGGGTCCGAATGACAATGGTACAAAATATCACTTTGCTCCTCTTCAGGTACACATCGTCTAATGAGCTGATCGGCACAATGTTTGAACATATATGGCTCATCCCAAAAATAGTGCCTTGCATCGTGCTTGAACTTCTTTTTAGCCTGACTATTCAAATCAAAAGGCACAATTCCACTAACAAGAAAATTAACAAGGTCAGCGTACCACGGGATTGCCGCGGCATATAAAATTTTCTCATCAGGAAATTCCTCTTGGATATCTACAGTGTCATGGCATTCAGAATTGTTCTCTAGCCTAGATAAGTGATCAGCAACTTGATTTTCAGTTCCTTTTCTATCTACCACCTCTAAGTCAAATTCTTGCAAAAGTAAGATCCACCTAATAAGTCTAGGCTTGGCATCCTTTTTGTTCACTAAGTATTTTATAGCCGAATGATCAGCGTGAACAATAACTTTAGTGCCTATTAGGTAAGGTCTAAATTTATCAAAAGCAAATACTACGGCAAGTAATTCTTTCTCAGTGGTGGTGTAGTTCAATTGTGCTTCATTTAAAGTGCGGCTAGAGTAATAAATAACATGAAAGATTTTTCCTCGGCGTTGCCCCAAAACAGCTCCTACGGCATAATTGCTTGCATCACACATCAGCTCAAATGGTGATGTCCAGTCGGGAGGGACTACAATGGGTGCCAAGATCAGTTGTCGTTTCAGCTCAGTAAATGCATCGAGGCATAATTCGTCAAACACAAAGGGTTGGTTTTGTTGAAGCAATGTGCACAAGGGCTTAGAAATATTGGAGAAGTCTTTGATAAATCTTCTATAAAATCTAGCATGTCCAAGAAAACTTCTTATTCCCTTGACCGAAGTTGGTGGTGGCAATTTTTCAATCACTTCAATTTTCACCTTGTCTACCTCAATACCCTTGTGTGAAATTTTGTGGCATAATACAATGCCTTCAGTCACCATGAAGTGACATTTTTCCCAATTTAAGAACAACTCAGCCTCTTCGCATCTCTTGAGAACTTTTGCTAAATTGCCGAGGCATCGTTCAAAATCGTCCCCACAAACAGAAAAGTCGTCCATGAAGATCTCCAGAAAATCCTCAACCATATCTGAAAATATAGCTTGCATACAGCGCTGAAACGTTGCCGGGGCATTACAGAGTCCAAAAGGCATCCTCCTAAAGGCAAAAGTGCCATAGGGACAAGTAAATGTAGTCTTCTCCTGGTCCTCTGGTGCGATGACAATTTGATTGTACCCCGAGTACCCATCCAAAAAGCAATAGAATGCTTTGCCAGCCAATCGATCCAACATTTGGTCGATGAAAGGTAGAGGAAAGTGGTCCTTCTTCGTAGCTTTGTTAAGTTTTCTATAGTCCATACATATCCTCCATCCGGTCACAGTGCGAGTGGGTAATAGCTCATTATCCTCATTCGTAACCACCGTCGTGCCTCCTTTCTTCGGAACACTTTGGACAGGGCTCACCCATGAGCTATTGGAGATAGGGTAGATCACTCCAGCATCAAGCCATTTCAGAATTTCTTTCATCACCACTTGCTTCATAATAGGGTTGAGTCTTCTTTGTGGTTCAATTGAATTACCGTGGCAATCTTCTAGCAGAATCTTGTGCATGCATATCGTGGGACTAATGCCTTTCAAATCGGCCATAGTCCAACCAATTGCTTTCTTATGCTGCATCAAAACACTTAACAAACTTTGCTCTTGGTTAGCAGTAAGGTTAGCGGAAATAATCACTGGTAAAGTCTCATCGCTACCTAAGTAAACATATTTAAGATGCCCTGGCAAAGTCTTAAGCTCTAGATTGGGTGCATGCAATAATGAAGGCTTAGGAGAAATAAATTCATCAAAATTCAGAGGTTCAAAATTCATACCTGATCTAACTTGTACTAATCTAGATTGCTCCTCCAAAATTGGAAAGTCGTCGGACTCCACTAAGCTTTCATCATCCACCCAATATTCATTTTCTGCTAGCTGAATGAAGTTGTTCTGGCAAAGTTGTTCAGTCTCTTCTTCAATCACTGAGTTCAATTCATAAATGCCTTGGCATTCTTCAGTGTCATCAACATATTTGAGCGTTCTAAAAACATTGACAGTCATACACTGATCAGTCACTCTCATGGTGAGTTCATACCTTTTTCACAGTCTATCAAGATACGTCCAGTGGCTAGGAAAGGTCTTCCCAGAATTATTGGTGCCTTGGCATCAACTTCGCAGTCCATAATTAAGAAGTCGACTGGAAACACAAACTTGTCCACCCTTACTATGACATCCTCGACTCTCCCTTCAGGTTTAACATGGGATTTGTCGGCAAGTTATAAAATAACTGAGGTGGGTCTTGCATCTCCTATGCCAAGCTTCAAGAATATCGATTTCGGCATTAAGTTGACACTTGAACCAAGATCACATAAAGCCTTTCCAATGAAATTAGCTCCAATTGAACAAGGAATAATGAAACTGCCCGGATCATTTCTCTTTGGCGGCAACTTACTCAATGAAGAACAAAATTCTGTTTTCGTGGCAACAGTCTCTACTTTCCTCTTCCTGGTACAGATGTCCTTCAAAAATTTGGCATACATCAGCATCTATTCAACAGCTTCCAAGAGAGGTATATTGATATGGAGCTGATCAAGAATGTCTACGAACTTCTTTAACTGAACTTCATCATTGTGCTTCTTCAATCTTTGCGGGAAGGGTGGGGGAGGTCTAGCTTCCTTAGCTGTAGGAATAGAATTTTCTTTTGCCTTGGCATCAGAATCTGGTACCTTGGTAGAATCCTCCTCCTTGTTCTTCTCAGAAACTCTATCATCTTGTAATTCAGCTTCAGTAGTGGGATTAGAATCATCTTGTTGTGGCCCACTATCCTTGACTTGTCGATTGATTTGTGTTCAACTCCTAAGAGTTAACACATTGCAGTGCTCTTTTCCAGGCCCTTTAGTGACTTCAGTATCACTTGGCAAACGTCCTTGCTGACGCTCTTGCAATGCCGTAGCAATCTGACCAACTTGACCTTCCAAAGCTCTTAGAGACGAGCTATGGCTTTGAAGTAAGGCGCCTTGACTATGAAGTAAAGCTCCTTGATTCTTAATTGAAGTAGAATGGTCTTGCAGCATTGTCTTCGTAGTAGATATGAATTCTTGAATTGTAGCTTCTAAGGAACTTATGCTCACTGAAGATGAAGCTCCTTTGTTAGCATTATGCCATGACATAGAATTTTGGTAACTTTGAGGCTCATTGTGATTCTGCTGCCTAGTAGGTTGATTAGCATTGTGGGCTCCTTGATCTCCACATGAGAAATTAGGACGCTGACGTCATCCAGCATTATAAGTGTTTGAGTAAGAATTGTTGCTGCCTCGATTGTAATTACCAACAAAGTTGATGGACTTATGGTTGGTTGGGCATTCGCTCTCGTGATGATTGCCTTGGCATAACAGACATGCCAGATTAGTTGTTTTCACTTCCTTCACATCAGTGGAACATTGTAAGTTCTTCAACATATTAGTAATAGCGGAGAGTTGAGCGGACACCGAAACTTTGGCTTCTAACTCGAATGCTCCAGGTGCTCTCCTCCCACTCCCAAGTCTTGAGGAAGGAAATTGATAATCATTGTTAGCAATTCTGTCTAAGATAGCAAACGCCTCCGTAGGTGATTTGTCTAGCAATGTCCCATTTAACGAGGCATCCAGTAACATCCTCGTGGGTGCATTGACTCCATTATAGAACATGATTACTTGAGTCCGATCATGAAAAACATGATTTGAACACTTTCGAAGCAAACTCTTGTAACGATCCCAACACTCATACATGGATTCGTCATCGCCCTGGCGAAAAGATGATATTTCATTCCTTAGCTGCGTATTCATGTTTGGTGGGTTGTACCTCAATAAGAAACTCTTGTAAAGATCGACCCATGATTCAATCGAACCGGCTGGTACACCACTCAACCAAGCTCTTGCTCGGTCACACAATGAATACGGAAAAAGCTTTAATTTCAAAAAATCCTCATGCACTCCTTCTTGGAGGAAAGAATCACAAACTTCCAGAAAATTGCGAATGTGCTGCCTGGCATCTTCAGTTGGCATACCCCCAAACTTCCCAATGGAATTCAACATGTTGAACATGACTGGTTTCAGCTCGAAATGTGCAGCTTGGATTTCGGGTGCCACAATCCCAGGATTCAGATCATCCAGCATCGGATTTAAATGATCTCGAATAACACGAGGCCTGATAGCAGGTTCAACATTGTTTAATGCCGCGACATTCTGATTTCCGTCATCTTGACCAATGCCTTGGTTTCTAATATGATACATATTTCCTTTAGCACATCTTCTTCTTCTAAAGAGTCTTTCAATCTCAGGTTCTATTGGTTCCAAAGGCTCTTCAGAAATTCTTCTAGGCATACACTAAATAAACTTGAAAAATAAAACAAAAATATCAAGTAAACTATACAAAAAATAAAAATGCAAAACAAAATAAAATGCTCTGGCAAAACTAAATAACTTCAGGTTGCCAATCCCCGGCAACGGCGCCAAAAACTTGTTCGCGTGTTGTGAGTACTATAAAATATACGCAAATAATGTGCAAGTATACACAATTGCTCAAGTAATATAATGATGAGTGAGTATTGTCTCCACAGGGATTGGGTGAAATTACGAAAGTCTAACCAAAGCAACGCACTAAATTATCTAAGTATAGTTAGTCTTGATATATACAAATGTCACGGCAATGGATATGTGTATGCTGGTGGATGCGGATTGATGGTGTGATGGTGTAGCAAATGGAAATGCAGTGGCAATGATGGATGTTTAATGTTGAGTATGGTGAAATGTCAAGGCAATGAAAAATGGTAAAGACAGTAAATAAAAAGATAAATAAAATAAGAAGAAAATAATCCTCACGTGACAAGCTTCCAATGAAATGAATGGTAAGGATTGGTCTAAGGTTGCTAAACTTATTTCCCAAGTATATTTAAGCTATCTTGTCTTTACTTACTCGACAGGGCTTTCCTAAGGTGTTCAAAAGAACCTAACAGAATAGGATGCCAAGGCATCTGCTCTCACTCAACGATGTTGGACAGCCTACCCTATTGATAAAGACACCCTTCTTAGTCGTTGAAATCCTATCCTAGTCTCTTCCGAGATCTAAGGGATTAAGTTATAATATTCCTAGGCCGGTTCAAAGCCCCTTGAAAATACCATAACCCATTGCTTATGAGGATCTTATCTTGCGTTTCTTCCGAATACTTACAAGTATTTTTAGTTTAGGATTCTTCCGAATACCTAACCTTCATCTAGGAGATGGACATTTCCATGCCTCTTACAAGCCTAGATGGTGAAGCATTCATAAGAAAAGCAAATAAAGAACCAAAATAAACTTAAATATACCATTAAAAATAAAGTTTAAACAACCATTAAATCAACCACCACCAAATAAGTTAGTTCATGGTGGGGTTCAAAATATCCAAACACAAAGTCATGAAAATATTTGTTCCAACAACCCACAAAATAATATAAAAATAGAAGCAAAAAGGGAAGTGAGAAGAAGCCTTCGACTCGCCACCGGAGGTCTCCTCTCGGCCACCACAAACCACCTAGCTCGCTAGCTCCTTTCGGCGCCTAGCTTGCCACTCCTTGGAGCTTTATCAATGGAGGAATATCCCAAGGAAGAAGAAAGGAAAAGAGAAAATAAAAATGAGATTTTTCTGCTCTATGCATGTGCTCTCTGTCCGTATCTATCTATCTCCCATGAGGTGTTATATATAATAAAAAATATCTAGGGTAATGATGAGTTTGTTGGGTGCAAAATACCCCTCATACCCCTAGAATCACATGTTGTGCATGAACCTTATCCTCCAAGTGGCAGTGGTCCTTTGGCAGCTCTGGCAGGCGGTTACAGCAGTCCTTCACGTGCAAAGACAGCTATCCAGTGCCAGCTGTCCTTATACAGAAATATCTTTTTGTCTTTTTCTGCGCCAGAAATGCCAAGGCAATTCAATTTGCTTTAGCAACGTGTGATGCCGCGGTATTACTTCCCAAAGAATCCTTTTTCTTGCTATTCCCTGCACACCATAGACAAACTGCACCTTTCCCTCAAACAGCACCATTAAGAAATAAAATAGCACAACCACCACAAATGCAACTATATGCAACTACATGATCCTAAAATGACTAAAATGAGCTTTTAAACAAACAATAACTTAAGTGAAAAAGGCTTTAAAAGTAGCCTTTTTAGGAAGTTAACATGATAGCTAATGGAAGAACAAAACCGTTCAAAGGATACTTTCTTTTAGCAAAGAGACGTGAAGCTATGCAAGGACAGAATGAACTCGATTTGAGGACAAATCACCTTAAAGAAGGGGGGAATGATGCAAGCATGCTTTCACCTACAAAGGGAGTACTCTTGAACTTCTTTATATTGGATTTACTTTATATTTGTTATATACTATATGCTTTTATAATACATTTCATGATAAGAATACTTGTTATGTAGTTAATCAATAACTTAGTCTGAACACAGCATGCACATTGATATTTAAACATGTTAGGATAGTCTTATAATCATATTAAGCATGATTATGATATATACATCAAGGAAGCATCATTATAAATCATTTCATTAGATTATATGCATTCATATTAGCTCTTAAGCTTCATACATTATCTTACACATATTTTGAGATGATATAATTAGCTCATGACCTTCAAACATAGCTCACATCACCATAATCATACATGGCAGCAAGATATTTAGCTTATAACAGCTCAATATCATGGAATTACCTTGTTTCCTTGCACATATAGGTACATTGGAGTGTAATGCATGTTGAGGTAGCTTGGTGGATGATTTGGACATCATATGCATTTCACAAACAGCTCACAAAGTACAAGGCAGATCATGGAACACTAAGGAAAGCTCGATTCAGTTGGAGAAGCTTAAGGCTAGCTAAACTCAGCTAGTTGGACTATTTGAAGCTAAGTTACCAAAAGTGATGTCAAAGGTAGATGAATGTAGCTGAACATGTAGTTGTAGAGCTCACAAGGACTCGGCTTGGAAGCTTGTTCACAAACAAGCCATGCTTGCTAGCTAGCTCCACACTCAAGCTATCTTGGAAGGAGACACATGCACGCCCAACATGGAGCACATGACCAGCCATCATTCCATGCACAAGGCTGCACCACAAGGTTCCCTAGAACACCCATGTGTGTGCCATATGACCAGCCCCATGTGCCTTGCATGTGGTCTCATTTAGGCGCCAAGATGAAGAGTACTCTCCCAATTCGGCCAAGCATCATCTCCCATCCAAATTGGTGCCAACATAAAGGGACACAAGAGCTATTCGACCAAGGGTTATTATTACCCTCCATTTAAACTGAACCATCATCTCTATTTTGTAATTAAATTATCTCTATAGGAAAGCACAATACTGGCCGAATCCCCTTGTAACCATTCCGCCATGCCTCTCTATTTCCTATAAATAGGAAAGCATATATAATTTGTAATAAGATTTTTTATATTAATATAAGTGAGATTATTCTCTTGCATAAGTACTGGTGAATTTTATCGACTTATCAAGTATTTTATACTTGTGGTGTCAACCCTCTTTTCACCTTGATACTTATGGTTCCTAGTTCATATAACTAGTGGGTCAAAGTACTTAATATCGCCCCTTAAAGAAGCAATATAAAGTCTGGGTCTTTGCTGTCTATAGCACTGGTTCTTCTTTGAGATACTATCCTCAAAACCATCCCTTTGTTTCATCAGCCATAACACATAGCCATATCAAACATCTTCCACTTCCATCTCTCATTTAAACAGCCCACCTATTTACCCATACGTTTACCACTCTTAACCATCACTTTTTGAGCCATTCACTTGTGCAGGTTGTTTTGCTTCCTTCCTAGATCCACATTCAATTGTTAAGGTACAAGTGCCTTACATCAAGTGGTATTCATAGATGTTGGTGGAAGAAAACAACGTGAAAAAACAACAAAAATACAAAAATAAAAAAGAAGTGCAAAGTCAAAAAAAAAGAAAAATCAGAAAATAAAGTGAAGCACTCAGAAGAAAGAAAAAAATCCAAACACTCAAAAGAAGAAAAAGCAAAGAAAAGAAAGAAAAAAGTTAAAGCACTCATCAACAATTATCATTACCAAGCAATTCAAGTAAGCCGTTTAAATTTATTGTGGTGATAGAAGGTTGTAAAGTGACTTTGTGTAAGTAACCTTTTTTTGTTCTCTTCTTTCTATTTATAAGCCACCCTTTCATTATATTTGTTTTCCATTCCTACAAAACCTTTTACAGCCGACGCCAAACAAGTAGAAATTTACTTGATACGGTCTTGAGTAAAGTTCTCTAAAACTTGGGATAAGAGAATTGAGAGGAAAAAGGCTGGAGCGTGTGTGAGATCAGAAGAAGACAAGTAAAAGCTATTAAGTCCTAGAGTGCAAACACGAGTGGATTGAGTGACATTCAAGTTTCCTTGGAGTGACTCGTGAGGCTTTGTGAGAGTATATTCTGGTAAGGTCTTTTGCATATCTTATTCTTTTGTTATTTCACTAACCATGTCTCGAAGTCCAGGATGAACACCTGAAATAGAACCCCCTAATTTACAAACTCAAGCAATCATGCATGAAATGGACAGATTATTGAAATTAGAATTGGAGCCTTTGCATGATCGTATGGACAAATTTGAAGCATCCCTAGGCAACCGAAGAGTAAATCGCCCTAGGATGGTAGAATAAATCGAAGAAGAGGAGACTGAAGTAACATCAGTAGCAAGAAGAGATGTTCATCGAAATCATAATGACAACTTTAGCAACATCAAAGTGGCCATTCCTCCATTTCAAGGACGAATTGATCTAGAAGCCTATATTGATTGGGTAATCAAGATTGAACACATTTTTGAATGCCAATATTATACGGAGCATAAGAAGGTCAGGCTTGCTGGTATGGAATTCGTCGAATATGACTTAGTTTGTTGGGACCAATTGGTAAGTTCAAGAAGGCAAAATGGTGAACGCTCCATCAAGACATGGGAAGAAATGAAGGCCATTATGAGGAAAAGGTTCGTGCCTACTCACTATCACCAAGTTCTTTATTATAAATTACAAAATTTGAAACAAGGAAGCAAGAGCGTTGAAGATTATTTCAAAGAAATGGAGATAGCAATGGTCTGAGCTAATGTTGATGTAGACAGAGAAGCAACCATGGTAAGGTTTTTATCTGGCCTAAATCTTTATATTGCTAGCCTTGTTGAACTTCAGAATTATGTAGAGATTGAAGAGATGGTACATGTGGCCATGAAAATTGAAAAAGGAAATCCTACACTAGGAGCAGTCCAAGTTCGACCACCAAATGGAAGCAAGAGCCTATCACCTTCAAGAAACCAATTTCAGTATAAGCAAAGGATCATATAGAAGTTTCCAAAACAAAAAAAGTGGGCGAATCTAGTAAGGGTAAAGAAAAGAAAACCGGTACTTTCGAGAGATCCAGAGACATCAAATGTTTCTGGAAAAGACATGTTGCTAGTCAATGTCCAAACTGAAATGCTATGATGGTACTTGACAATGGAGGTATTGCATCAGATTCTGATGAGCGTATTTTTGACGAGGAACTTGAAACAAAACAAGAAGAAAAAACTGAAGAAAATACAGACCATGGTGAGATGCATGTTTCGAAAAGGTGCCTACAATCACAAACATCCCAATAGGATATTCAAAGAAACAATATCTTCCATACAATATGCCACGTCAAGGACAAGGTTTGCACAATGATCATCGATGGAGGAAGTTACACAAACGTAGCCAGCACTCTTATAGTTGAAAACTTGGATTGGCAACATCAAAGCATCCCTCTCCATATAAACTCCAATGGCTCAATGAAGGAGGTGAGTTAAACGTTACCAAACAGGTTCTAATTCCTTTTTAGTTGGTAGGTACAAGGATGAGGTGCTTTATGACATTGTCCCTATGCATGCTAGCCACATCTTACTTGGAAGGCCATGGCAGTATGACAAAAGGGCCATTCATGATTGTTATCACAATCAATACATATTTAAGCATGATGGACGCAAGGTAACCTTGATGCCTTTAATGCCAAAAGTGGTACAATAAGATCAGTTGCATATGCGAAAGAGTGTACAAGCATGGCGCAAAGACAAAACCCCAATGAAGAATGAAGAGGAATGAAACATGACACCAAACTTCTTCATAGAGAAACACGATAGTTCAAGGCTGGAAAATGAAGGGTCTCATATGAAAATTGGTGATAGTTGGAATTTAAAGACACAACTCTTCACCAAGGGTTCTAATTGAAAAAAGGGAAGTAAACATTCATTTGAAACCTCTTCTCTCCTCACTTTTCAGGACGAATCACGTGAAAGTTCCCTTCCAAAAGGGATATCCTTAAAGGAAGATCACTATCAAAATGTACCTATTGGTAAATCATATTCCAAAGAAAGGCCTAAAGGGAAATCTTATGAAAGGATACCTAATGGAAGAACACAACCGTTCAAAGGATGCTTTCTTATAGCAAGGAGACGTGAAGCTATGCAAGGACAGAATGAACTCGATTTGAGGACAAATCACCCTAAAGAAGGGGGAATGATGCAAGCACACTTTCACCTACAAAGGGAGTACTCTTGAACATCTTTATATTGGATTTACTTTATATTAGTTATATACTATATGCTTTTATAATACATTTCATGATAAGAATACTTGTTATGTAGTTAATCAATAACTTAGTCTGAACACAATATGCACATTGATATTTAAACATGTTAGGATAGTCTTATAATCATATTAAGCATGATTATCATATATACATCAAGGCATCATTATTATAAATCATTTCATTAGATTATATGCATTCATATTAGCTCTTAAGCTTCATACATTATCTTACAAATATTTTGAGATGATATAATTAGCTCATTACCTTCAAACATAGCTCACATCACCATAATCATACATGGCAGCAAGATATTTAGCTCATAACAGCTCAATATCATGGACTTACCTTGTTTCCTTGCACATATAGGTACATTGGAGTGTGATGCATGTTGAGGTAGCTTGGTTGATGATTTGGACGTCATATGCATTTCACAAACAGCTCACAAAGTACAAGGCAGATCATGAAACACTAAGGAAAGCTCGATTCAGTTGGAGAAGCTTATGGCTAGCTAAACTCAGCTAGTTGGACTATTTGAAGCTAAGTTGCCAAAAGTGATGTCAAAGGTAGCTGAATGTAGCTGAACATGTAGTTATGGAGCTCACAAGGACTCAGCTAGGAAGCTTGTTCACAAAAAAGCCATGATTGCTAGCTAGCTCCACACTCAAGCTAGCTTGGAAGGAGACACATGCACGCCCAAGATGGAGTACATGACCAGCCATCATTCCATGCACAAGGCTGCACCATAAGGTTCCCTAGAACACCCATGTACGTGCCATATGACCAGCCCCCATGTGCCTTGCATGTGGTCTCATTTAGGCGCCAAGATGAAGAGTCCTCTCCCTATTCGGTCAAGCATCATCTCCCATCCAAATTGGAGCCAACATGAAGGGAGACAAGAGCTATTCAGCCAAGGGTTATTACACTCCATTTAAACTGACCCATCTTCTCTATTTTGTAATTAAATTATGTCTCTATAGGAAAGCACAATGCTGGTCGAATCCCCTTGTAACCATTCCGCCATGCTGCCTCTCTATTTCCCATAAATAGGAAAGTATATATCATTTGTAATAAGACTTTTTTTTATTAATATATGTGAGATTATTCTCTTGCTTAAGTCTTGGTGACGTTTATCAACTTATCAAGTATTTTATACTTATGGCATCAACCCTCTTTTCACCTTGATACTTCTGGTTTCTAGTTCATATAACTAGTGGGTCAAAGTACTTAATACCACCCCTTAAAGATGTAATATAAAGCCTGGGTCTTTGCTCTCTATAGCATTGGTTCTTCTTTGAGATACTATCCTCACAACCATCCCTTCGTTTCATCAGCCATAACCCATAGCCATATCAAATATCTTCCGCTTCCATCTCTCGTTTAAACAGCCCACCTATTCACCCATACGTTTACCACCCTTAACCATCACTTTTTGAGCCATTCACTTGTGTAGGTTGTTTTGCTTTCTTCCTAGATCAACAATCAATTATTAAGGTACAAGTGTCTTACATCAAGCGGTAATCAGAGCTATTGGTGGAAGAAAGCAACGTGAAACAACAACAAAAAGAAAAAAATACAAAAAGAAGTGCAAAGTGAAGTGCAAAGTCAAAGAAAAAAGAAAAATCAGAAAAGAACGTGAAGCACTCAAAAGAAAGAAAAAAATCTAGCACTCAAAAGAAGAAAAGGAAAAGAAAAAAAAGAAAAAAGTTGAAGCACTCATCAAAAATTATCATCACCAAGCAATTCAAGTAAGCAGTTTAAATTAATTGTGGTGATAGAAGGTTGTAAAGTGACTTTGTGTAAGTAACCTTTTTTTGTTCTCTTTTTTCTATTTCTATGCCACCATTTCATTATATTTGTTTTTCATTCCTACTAAACCTTTTGCAGCCGACACCAAACAAGTAGAAATTTACTTGATACGGTCTTGAGTAAAGTTCTCTAGAACTTGGGACAAGAGAATTGAGAGGAAAAAGGCTGGAGCGTGTGTGAGATTAGAAAAGGACAAGTTAAAGCCATTAAGTCCTAGAGTACAAACACGAGCGGATTGAGTGACATCCAAGTTTCCTTAGAGTGACTCGTGAGAGTATATTCTGGTAAGGTCTTTTGCATATCTTATTCTTTTCTTATTTCACTAACCATGTCTCGAAGTCTATGACGAACCCCTAAAAGAGAACCCCTTAATTTGCCAACTCAAGTAATCATGCGTGAAATGGATAGATTGCTGAAATTAGAATTGGAGCTTTTGCATGATCGTATAGACCAAATTGAAGCATCCCTAGGCAACCGAAGAGTAAATCGCCCTAGAATGGAAGAAGAAATCGAAGAAGAGGAGGCTGAAGTAACATCAGTAGCAAGAAGAGATGTTCATCGAAATCATAATGACAAGTTCAGCAACATCAAATTTACCATTCCTCTATTTCAAGGATGAACTGATCCAGAAGCCTATCTTGATTGGGTAATCAAGATTGAACACATTTTTGAATGCCAAAATTAAACGGAGCAAAAGAAGGTCAGGCTTGCTGGTATAGAATTCGTGGACTATGCCTTAGTTTGGTGGGACCAATTGGTGAGTTCAAGTATGCAAAATGGTGAACGCCCCATGAAGACGTGGGATGAAATGAAGGCCATTATGAGGAAAAGGTTCATGCATACTCACTATCACCAAGTTCTTTATTATAAATTACAAAATTTGAAACAAGGAGGCAAGAGCGTTGAAGATTATTTCAATGAAATGGAGATAGCCATGATCCGAGCTAATGTTGATGAAGATAGAGAAGCAACCATGGTAAGGTTTTTATCTGGCCTAAATCTTGATATTGCTAGCCTTGTTGAACTTCAGCATTATGTAGAGATTGAAGAGATGGTACATGTGGCCATGAAAATTGAAACAGGAAATCCTACACTTGGAGCAGTCCAAGTTCGACCACCAAATTGAAGCAAGAGCCTATCACCTTCAGGAAACCAATTCCAGCACAAGCAAAGGATCATATAGAAGCTTCCAAAACAAAACAAGTGGGCGACGAATCTAGTAAGGGTAAAGAAAATCAAGCCGGTACTTTCTAGAGATCCAAAGACATCAAATGTTTTAAATGTTATGGGAAAGGACATGTTACTAGTCAATGTCCCAACCGAAATGCTATGATGGTACTGGACAATGGAGATATTGTATCAGATTCTGATTAGCCTATTTTTTATGAGGAACATGAAACAAAACAAGAAGAAGAAACTGAAGAAAATGAATACCATGGTGAGATGCTTGTTTCGAAAAGGTGCCTACAATCACAAACATCCCAAGAGGATATTCAAAGAAACAATATCTTCCATACAAGATGCCAGGTCAAGGACAAGGTTTGCACAATGATCATCGATGGAGGAAGTTGTACAAACGTAGCCAGCACTCTGATGGTTGAAAAACTTGGATTGGCAACATCAAAGAATCCCTCTCCATATAAACTCCAATGGCTCAATGAAGGAGGTGAGTTAAACGTTACCAAACAGGTTCTAATTCCTTTTTCAGTTGGTAGGTACAAGGATGAGGTGCTTTGTGGCATTGTCCCTATGCATGCTAGCCACATCTTACTTGGAAGACCATGGCAGTATGACAAAAGGGCCATTCATGATTGTTATCACAATCAATACATATTTAAGTATGATGGACGCAAGGTAAACTTGATGCCTTTAACGCCAAAAGAGGTACAACAAGATCAGTTGAATATGCGAAAGAGTATTCGAGCATGGCACAAAGACAAAACCCCAATAAAGAATGAAGAGGAACGAAACATGACACCAAACTTCTTCATATAGAAACACGATAGTTCAAGGCTGGAAAATGAAGGGTCTCATATGAAAATTGGTGGTGGTTGGAATTTAAAGACACAACTCTTCACCAAGGGTTCTAATTGTCAAAAGGTAAGTAAACCTTCATTTGCAACCTCTTCTCTCCTCACTTTTCAGGACCAATCACGTGAACGGTCACTTCCAAAAGGGATATCCTTAAAGGAAGTTCACTCTCAAAAGGTACCCGTTGGTAAATCATATTCCAAAGCAAGTCCTAAAAGGAAATCTTATGAAAGGATACCAAATGGAAGAACAAAACCGTTCAAAGGATGATTTCTTTTAGCAAGGAGACGTGAAGCTATGCAAGGATAGAATGAACTCTATTTAAGGACAAATCACCCTAAAGAAGGGGGGAATAATTCAAGCATGCTTTCACCTACAAAGGGAGTACTCTTGAACATCTTTATATTGGATTTACTTTATATTAGTTATATACTATATGCTTTTATAATACATTTCATGATGGACGCAAGGTAAACTTGATGCCTTTAACGCCAAAAGAGGTACAACAAGATCAGTTGTATATGCGAAAGAGTATTCGAGCATGGCACAAAGACAAAACCCCAATAAAGAATAAAGAGGAACGAAACATGACACCAAACTTCTTCATATAGAAACACGATAGTTCAAGGCTGGAAATGAAGGGTCTCATATGAAAATTGGTGGTGGTTGGAATTTAAAGACACAACTCTTCACCAAGGGTTCTAATTGTCAAAAGGTAAGTAAACCTTCATTTGCAACCTCTTCTCTCCTCACTTTTCAGGACCAATCACGTGAACGGTCACTTTCAAAAGGGATATCCTTAAAGGAAGTTCACTCTCAAAAGGTACCTGTTGGTAAATCATATTCCAAAGCAAGTCCTAAAGGGAAATCTTATTAAAGGATACCTAATGGAAGAACACAACCTTTCAAAGGATGATTTCTTTTAGCAAGGAGACGTGAAGATATGCAAGGATAGAATGAACTCTATTTGAGGACAAATCACCCTAAAGAAGGGGGGAATAATGCAAGCATGCTTTCACCTACAAAGGGAGTACTCTTGAACATCTTTATATTGGATTTACTTTATATTAGTTATATACTATATGCTTTTATAATACATTTCATGATAGAATACTTGTTATGTAGTTAATCAATAACTTAGTCTGAACACAACATGCACATTGATATTTAAACATGTTAGGATAGTCTTATAATCATATTAAGCATGATTATCATATATACATCAAGTGATGTAAGGCTCTTCTGATGCGTTGACAAATGATTGTGGATATAGGAAGGAAGCAAAACAACCTGCGAAGTGAATGGCTCAAAATGAAATGGTTAAGGGTGGTAGGCGTATGGTGAATAGGTTGGCTATTTAAAATGGAAGCGGAAGAATGGTTGATTAGGCTATGGTTATGGTTTATGAAACAAAAGGGATGGTAGTAAGGATAGTATCTTGAAAAAAGACTCAAAGAAGAACCAATGCTATATAGAGCAAAGACCCAGACTTTATATTGCTTCTTCGAGGGGTGGTGATAAGTACTTTTACCCACTAGTTATATGAACTAGGAACCAGAAGTATCAAGATAAAAGAAAGGGGTTGATGCCACAAGTATAAAATATACTTGATAAGTCGATAAAAGTCACCAAGACTTAAGGAAGAGAATAATCTCACTTTAATTAAAACAAAGGTCTGATTACAATTGAACTATAATGGCCTATTTATAGTTTTTTAAAGGGACTTGGCTGAATAGGTACATGTTGGTTCAGCCAACCCTTGTACCTTCCTAAAATGGCATGATTTTTAATGATAAAATAAAACTTTAATGAAAATACATGCTCTTGGCCGAATGATTATGTGTTGGTTCGGCCCTAAGGATGATTTGAATGCATTTGGAAGTTATTTGGGTGCCAAAATGAAGAGGAAAGAGTCTTTGGCCGAATAGGAAGCTTCCCTTGGTGTTTTGGCGCCAATTTGATATCACATAAAGTGCACATGCTTGAATGATGCACATGGCAGCCTACATGAATGCACATGGTTCTTCTTGCTATGCTTTGACGAGGTTGCAACCATATGATGATGTCTTGAAGTCCATGCATTGAAGATAGGCAACAACTAGGTGTGAATTAGCTTCCAATGTGTATCTAGATGACATGGCATCTATTGGGCAGCCTAGAGATGAACTAGCTTCAAGGTAAGCTAGATGAGTGTCTTGGTAGCTAACTAGGTGAGTTATAGCTTGATAAACTCAAGCTAGTTAGCTTTGGTCTTCTCATCTCCTCAGCTACTCTCCCAGCTACTTTCAGCTACCTTTAGTCCACTTTTCAGCACTTTGGTCCAAAGCTCTCCTCCAGCTAAGTTTAGCTACATGCTAGCTCCTCAGCTAAGTTGAGCTTTCCTTAGTGTTCCACGAGCTGCCATGATATTTGTGAGCTGCATATGACGTCCAAATACTCTACCAAGCTGCCTCATCGTGTATCACACTCCAATGTACCTATATGTGCAAGGAAACAAGGTAAGTCCATGATATTGAGCTGTTATGAGCTAAATGCCTTGCTACCATGTATGATTATGGTGATGTGAGCTATGTTTGAAGGTTATGAGCTAATTATATCATCTCAAAGTTTGTGTAAGATAATGCATGAAGCTTAAGAGCTAATATGAATGCATATGAACTAATGAAATGATTTATAATGATGTTGCCTTGATGTATATACGATAATCATGCTTAATATGATTATAAGACTATCCTAATATACTTATAACATTGTGTATCAATCATAAAGATAGGGTATATGTTGTATGCATGAATATCATATAACATGGTATTCATAAATGATAAATGGAAACATGTAATAATAATATCCTAAGAAATGATATGTAATCATAGCATATATTTGAATAATATGAAAAACATGATCAAATAAGCATATGATGGAAATAATAGTATGATAATTTATACTAACATGTGAATGCATGCTTATGATAGAATAGAATGTATAAATGCTATAGTATAAGATAGGGTATTTAAGAACTCCCTTAGAAACAACTTTGAAGAACATCCATGGTGTGTTCAAGTCTTGGAGAAAGTTGGAGCTTGCTTGGATCGTATCATCCTCCCATTCGTTTAGGCGATTTGTCCTCAAATCAAAGTAGTTTCTCATTGAAGACCTTCTTGATGTAGGAAGGATTGAATCCTTATGTTTTCCTCCAATATATGATTCATACGAAATGTTCAACCTCTTGGCTTCAAATATGGTAACTTCACGTCCTTTGATGGGAGGACACAATGTTTGGGAACCATCACATGTCCTTTGAATGGAAAAGACATATCCCTTCACGAACCAACTTGATCCTTTTACTTTATTCTTTGAATAATCATAATGCTTGGAAAGGACCTCTATATCTTCATTTCCTCCTTTTAATTCACCATGCTTGTTGGTGAAAAGGTTTGTCTCTTGGTTGGAGTTATCACGTCACTTGGTGAAGATAAGTGTTCTTTGAATGACTCATTGGGGCTGATTTAGATCATCATGTCCTTTCACCATTGTGCCTCTCCAAAATATTGCCTTGAAGGTTGGTATGATTTCTTCACCATAAGTATGAAACAAGTTGTTGCAAAAATAAATCAAAGTTAGTAAATGAAAAACTATTAACAAGGTGAATGGAAATAGCAAACCAGGGTGGATGTTTAATGGGAATTGGTTGCTTGATGATGGAAAACTCCATTGGTTGCTGAAATTTCTTCAATAGTTATAATGTACTTGGAGCCTCAATGATCACAACTTGTGGCACTTCAAGTGACACATCTTTTTGAACTTCTAGAGACATAATTATTGGAACCTCAAAGGACATGTCTTGTGGATCACCAGTCACGCCTATTGATTATTCAAAACACACGTTCTTTGATTCTTCAATTTGAAGTGATATGTCTCTTGGATTGTCCTGTAAAACAAAAGTAATAATTGGAGGAAAAGAGTTGTTAGGTGAATCATGCTCTTCATTCCCCCTTTCTTTTCCAATGTTTCTCGTATCAATCTGATTTTCCACTTGTTCTACTTGATGCTCTTGCAATACTTCTCTTTCAACACTAACAATTTCATTTACAATTATCTTGTCTCCTCAAAACGTTCTTCTTCAAGGGTTCTTTTCATGGCTTTCTTTTTCTCCCATTCTTCTATGCGTGATTTCAGGGTAACCTGACATTCATGAACTTGATTTGGAAGCATAGGCGCAAATACGATTTTCTTTCCTTGATGTTGAAAAGAGTACTTGTTAGAAAATCCATCATGGGTAGCCTTCTTGTCAAACTGCCAAGGACGTCCTAATATAATGTGGCTTGCACTCATGGGCACCACGTCACAAAGGACTTCATCATTGTATCTTCCAATCGAAAAAGGAACAATAACTTGTTTGGTTACCTTGGCCTCCCCCACATCATTGAGCCACTAAAGTTTGTAAGGATGAGGATGCTTGGAAGTCGTTAGACCCAACTTTTCCACCATGTGAGTACTTGTTATGTTTGTACAACTTCTTCCATCAATGATCACCACACAAACTTTATCTCCTACATGACATTTTGTATGGAAGATATTTTTTCTCTGTTCATCTTCTTGACTTTGAATGTTCAAAGTCCTTTTGACTACAAAGATGTTGGATGGAAGAGACATGTTAGCAAATAAGGAAAAACGAAATGTGTGTAGGACTTTACCAAAATATTGCTCCCACAAAGCCTCATGAGTCACTTCAAGAAAACTTCAATTTCACTCAATCCACTCGTGTTTGCACTCTAGGACTTTAATGTCTTTTACTTTTCCTCTTTTGTTCTCACATACACTCCAGCCTTTTTCCTCTTAATTCTCTTATCCCAAGTTCTAGAGGATTTTACTCAAGACCGTATCAAGTAAATTTTACTTGTTTAGCGTCGGCTGCAAACAGGTTAGTAGGAAGGGAAAACAAGTATAATGAAAGGGTGGCTTAGAAATAGAAAGAAAAGAAAAAAAGGGTTACTTACACAAGTCACTTCACAACCTTCTATCAGCACAGTCAATCTAAAAGGCTTACTTGAATGGCTTGGTGATGAGTGCTTCAACTTTCTTTCTTTCATTTTCTTCTTTTTGAGTGCTAGAAATTCTTCTTTTGGAGTTCTTAATTCCTTTTCTGATTTTTTCTTGATTTCTTTGACTTTGCACTTCACTTGCACTTCTTTTTGTATTTTTGTTGTTGTCGTTATTGCACGTTGCTTTCTTCCACCAAAGCTCTGATTACCACTTGATGTAAGGCTCTTCTGATGCCTTGACAAATGATTATAGATCTAGGAAGGAAGCAAAACAACCCGCGAAGTGAATGGCTCAAAACAGAATGGTTAAGAGTGGTACGCGTATGGTGAATAGGTAGGCTATTTAAAATGGAAGTGGAAGAATGGTTGATTAGGCTATGGTTATGGTTTATGAAACAAAACGGATGGTAGTGAGGATAGTATCTTGAAAAAAGACTCAAAGAAGAACCAATGCTATATAGAGCAAAGACCCATACTTTATATTGCTTCTTCAAGGGGTGGTGATAAGTACTTTGACCCACTAGTTATATGAACTAGGAACCAGAAGTATCAGGATGATAGAAAGAGGTTGACGCCACAAGTATAAAATATACTTGATAAGTCGATAAAAGTCACCAGGACTTAATGAAGAGAATAATCTCACTTTAATTAAAACAAAGGTCTGATTACAATTGAATTATAATGGCCTATTTATAGTTTTTTAAGGGACTTGGCCGAATAGGTACATATTGGTTCGGCCAGCCCTTGTACCTTTCTAAAATGACATGATTTTTAATGAAAAAACAAGACTTTAATGAAAATACATGCTCTTGGCCGAATGGTTATGTGTTGGTTCGGCCCTAAGGATGATTTAAATGCATTTGGAAGTTATTTAGGCGCCAAAATGAAGAGAAAAGAGTCTTTGGCCGAATAGGAAGCATCCCTTGGTGTTTTGGCGCCAATTTGATGTCACATGACGTGCACATGCTTGAATGATGCACATGGAAGCCTACATGAATGGACATGGGTCTTCTTGCTATGCTTTGATGAGGTTGCAACCATAAGATGATGTCTTAAAGTCCATGGAAAGAAGATAGGCAACAACTAGGCGTGAATTAGCTTCCAATGTGTATCTAGATGACATGTCATCCATTGGGCAGCCTAGAGATGAACTAGCTTCAAGGTAAGCTAGATCAGTGTCTTGGTAGCTAACTAGGTGAGTTATAGCTTGATAAACTCAAGCTAGTTAGCTTTGGCCTTCTCAGCTCCTCAGCTACTCTCCCAGCTACTTACAGCTACCTTTACTCCACTTTTCATCTCTTTGGTCCAAAGCACTCCTCCAGCTATGTTCAACTACATGCTAGCTTCTCCAGCTAAGTTGAGCTTTCCTTATAGTTCCATGAGCTGCCATGATATTTGTGAGCTGTTTGTGAGCTGCATATGACGTCCAAAAACTCTACCAAGCTGCCTCATCGTGCATCACACTCCAATGTACCTATATGTACAAGGAAACAAGGTAAGTCCATGATATTGAGCTGTTATGAGCTAAATGCCTTGCTGCCATGTATGATTATGGTGATGTGAGCTATGTTTGAAGGTCATGAGCTAATTATATCATCTCAAAGTATGTGTAAGATAATGCATGAAGCTTAAGAGCTAATATGAATGTATATGAACAAATGAAATGATTTATAATGATACTGCCTTGATGTATATATGATAATCATGCTTAATATGATTATAAGACTATCTTAATTATGCTTATAACATTATATATCAATCATAAAGATAGGGTATATGTTGTATGCATGAATATCATATAACATGGTATTCATAAATGATAAATGGAAACATGTAATAATAATTTCCTAAGAAATGATATGTAATCATAGAATATATTTGAATAATATGAAAAACATGATCAAATAAGCATAGGATAGAAGTAATAGTATGATAATTTATACTAACATGTGAATAAAAGAAACAAGTGGGCGACAAATCTAGTAAGGGTAAAGAAAAGCAAACCGATACTTTCGAGAGATCCAGAGACATCAAATGTTTCAAATGTTTTGGGAAAGGACAGGTTGCTAGCCAATGTCCCAACTGACATGCTATGATGGTACTGGATAATGGAGATATTGTATCGGATTCTGATGAGCCTATTTTTTGATGAGGAACCTAAAACAAAACAAGAAGAAGAAACTGAAGAAAATGCATACCATGGTGAGATGCTTGTTTCGAAAAGGTGCCTACAATCACAAACATCCCAAGAGGATATTCAAAGAAACAATATCTTCCATACAAGATGCCATGTCAAGGACAAGGTTCGCACAATGATCATCGATAGAGGAAGTTGCACAAACGTAGCCAGCACTCTGATGGTTGAAAAACTTAGATTGGCAACATCAAAGCATCCCACTCCATATAAACTCCAATGGTTCAATGAAGGAGGTGAGTTAAACGTTACCAAAAAGGTTCTAATTCCTTTTTCAGTTGGTAGGTACAAGGACGAGGTGCTTTGTGACATTGTCCCTATGCATGCTAGCCACATCATACTTGGAAGACCATGGCAGTATGACAAAAGGGCCATTCATTATTGTTGTCACAATCAATGCATTTTTAAGCATGATGGTAACGCAAGGTAACCTTGATGCCTTTAACGGCAAAATAGGTACAACAAGATTAGTTGCATATGCGAAAGAGTGTTCAATCATGGCACAAAGACAAAACCCCAATAAAGAATGAAGAGAAACGAAACATGACACCAAACTTCTTCATAGAGAAACACGATAGTTCAAGGCTAGAAAATGAAGGGTCTCATTTGAAAATTGGTGGTGGTTGGAATTTAAAGACACAACTCTTCACCAAGGGTTCTAATTGACAAAAGGTAAGTAAACCTTCATTTGAAATCTCTTATCTCCTCACTTTTCAGGACCAATCACGTGAAAGGTCACTTCCAAAAGGGATATCCTTAAAGGAATATCACTCTCAAAAGGTACCTGTTGGTAAATCATATTCCAAAGAAAGGCCTAAAGAGAAATCTTATAAAAGGATACCTAATGGAAGAACACAACAGTTCAAAGGATGCTTTCTTTTAACAAGGAGACGTGAAGTTATGCAAGGACAGAATGAACTTGATTTGAGGACAAATTACCCTAAAGAAGGGGGGAATGATGCAAGCACGCTTTCACCTACAAAGGGAGTACTCTTGAACATCTTTATATTGGATTTACTTTATATTAGTTATATACTATATGCTTTTATAATACATTTCATGATAAGGATATTTGTTATGTAGTTAATCATTAACTTAGTCTGAACACAGCATGCATATTGATATTTAAACATGTTAGGATAGTCTTATAATCATATTAAGCATGATTATCATATATACATCAAGGCTGCATCATTATAAATCATTTCATTAGATCATATTCATTCATATTAGCTCTTAAGCTTCATACATTATCTTACACATATTTTGAGATGATATAATTAGCTCATGACCTTCAAACATAGCTCACATCACCATAATCATACATGGCAACAAGATATTTAGCTCATAACAGCTTAATATCATGGACTTACCTTGTTTCCTTGCACATATAGGTACATTGGAGTGTGATGCATGTTGAGGTAGATTGGTGGATGATATGGACGTCATATGCAACTCACAAATAGCTCACAAAGTACAAGGTAGCTCATGGAACACTAAGGAAAGCTCGATTCAGCTGGAGAAGCTTATGGCTAGCTAAACTCAGCTTGTTGGACTATTTGAAGCTAAGTTTCCAAAAGTGATGTCAAAGGTAGCTGAATGTTGCTGAACATGTAGTTATGGAGCTCACAAGGACTCGGCTAGGAAGCTTGTTCACAAACAAGCCATGCTTGCTAGCTAGCTCCACACTCAAGCTAGCTTGGAAGGAGACACATGCACGCCCAAGATGAAGCACATGACCAGCCATCATTCCATGCACAAGGCTGCACCATAAGGTTCCCTAGAACACCCATGTGCGTGCCATATGACCAGCCCCAATGTGCCTTGCATGTGGTCTCATTTAGGCGCCAAGATGAAGAGTCCTCTCCCTATTCGGCAAGGCATCATCTCCCATTCAAATTGGCGTGAACATGTAGGGACACAAGAGCTATTCGGCCAAGGGTTATTACCCTCCATTTAAACTGAACCATCTACTCTATTTTGTAATTAAATTATATCTCTATAGGAAAGCACAATGCTGGTCGAATCCCCTTGTAACCATTCCGCCATGCCTATCCACTTCCAATAAATAGGAAAGTATATATCATTTGTAATAAGACTTTTTTTTATTAATATAAGTGAGATTATTCTCTTGCTTAAGACCTGGTGACTTTTATCGACTTATCAAGTATTTTATACTTGTGGTGTTAACCCTCTTTTCACCTTGATACTTATGGTTCCTAGTTCTTATAACTAGTGGGTCAAAGTACTTAATACCACCCCTTAAAGAAGCAATATAAAGTCTGGATCTTTGCTCTCTATAGCATTGGTTCTTCTTTGAGATACTATCCTCACAACCATCCCTTTGTTTCATCAGCCATAACCCATAGCCATATCAAACATCTTCCGCTTCCATCTCTCATTTAAATAGCCCACCTATTCACCCATACGTTTACCACCCTTAACCATCACTTTTTGAGCCATTCACTTGTGCAGGTTGTTTTGCTTCCTTCCTAGATCCACAATCAATTGTTAAGGTAAAAGTGTCTTACATCAAGCGGTAATCAGAGCTATTAGTGGAAGAAAACAACGTGAAACAATAAAAAAAAGAAAAAAATACAAAAAGAAGTGCAAAGTGAAGTGCAAAGTCAAAGAAAAAAGAAAAATCAGAAAAGAAAGTGAAGCACTCAAAAGAAGAAAAAAAAAAGAAAAGAAAGAAAAAAGTTGAAGCACTCATCAACAATTATCATCACCAAGCAATTCAAGTAAGCCGTTTAAATTGATTGTGGTGATAGAAGGTTGTAAAGTGACTTTGTGTAAGTAACCTTTTTTTGTTCTCTTTTTCTATTTCTACGCCACCCTTTCATTATATTTGTTTTCCATTCCTACTAAACCTTTTGCAGTCGACGCCAAACAAGTAGAAATTTACTTGATACGGTCTTGAGTAAAGTTCTCTAGAACTTGGGACAAGAGAATTGAGAGGAAAAAGGCTGGAGCGTATGTGAGATTAGAAAAGGACATGTAAAAGCCATTAAGTCCTAGAGTACAAACACAAGCAGATTGAGTGACATTCAAGTTTCCTTAGAGTGACTCGTGAGAGTATATTCTGGTAAGGTCTTTTGCACATCTTATTCTTTTCTTATTTCATTAACCATGTCTCGAAGTCCAGGATGAACCCCTGAAAGAGATCCCCCTAATTTGCCAACTCAATCAATCATGCGTGAAATGGACAGATTGCTTAAATTAGAATTGGAGCCTTTTCATGATCATATGACCAATTTGAAGCATCCCTAGTTAACCGAAGAGTAAATCGCCCTAGAATGGAAGAAGAAATCAGAGAAGAGAAGGTTGAAGTAACATCAGTAGCAAGAAGAGATGTTCATCGAAATCAGAATGATAAGTTCAGCAACATCAAATTGACCATTCCTCTATTTCAAGGATGAACTGATCCAGAAGCCTATCTTGATTGGGTAATTCAAAATTGAACACATTTTTGAATGCCAAAATTAAACGGAGCAAAACAAGGTCAGGCTTGCTGGTATGGAATTCATGGACTATGCCTTAGTTTGGTGGGACCAATTAGTGAGTTCAAGAAGGCGAACTGGTGAACGCCCCATCAAGACGTGTGAAGAAATGAAGGCCATTATGAGGAAAAGGTTCGCGCCTACTTACTATCACCAAGTTCTTTACCATAAATTACAAAATTTGAAACAAGGAAGCAAGAGCGTTGAAGATTATTTCAAAGAAATGGAGGTAGCCATGATCCGAGCCAATGTTGATGAAGACAGAGAAGCAACAATGGCAAGGTTTTTATCTGGCCTAAATCTTGATATTGCTAACCTTGTTAAACTTCAACATTATGTAGAGATTGAAGAGATGGTACATGTGGCCATGAAAATTGAAAGACAACTCAAAAGGAAATCCTACACTAGGAGCATTCCAAGTTCGACCCCCAAATTAAAGCAAGAGCTTATGACCTTCAGGAAACCAATTCCAGCACAAGCAAAGAATCATATAGAAGCTTCCAAAACAAAACAAGTGGGCGACGAATCTAGTAAGGGTAAAGAAAAGCAAACCGGTACTTTTGAGAGATCTAGAGACATCAAATGTTTCAAATGTTTTGGGAAAGGACATGTTTCTAGTCAATGTCCCAACCAAAATGCTATGATGGTACTGGACAATGGAGATATTGTATCGGATTCTGATGAGCCTATTTTTTATGATGAACCTAAAACAAAACAAGAAGAAGAAACTGTAGAAAATGCATACCATGGTGAGATGATTGTTTTAAAAAGGTGCCTACAATCACAAACATCCCAAGAGGATATTCAAAGAAACAATATCTTTCATACAAGATGCCATGTCAAGGACAAGGTTAGCATAATGATCATCGATGGAGGAAGTTGCACAAACGTAGCCAGCACTCTGATGGTTGAAAAACTTAGATTGGCAACATCAAAGCATCCCACTCCATATAAACTCCAATGGTTCAATGAAGGAGGTGAGTTAAACGTTGCCAAAAAGGTTCTAATTTCTTTTTCAGTTGGTAGGTACAAGGACGAGGTGCTTTGTGACATTGTCCCTATGCATGCTAGCCACATCTTACTTGGAAGACCATGGCAGTATGACAAAAGGGCCATCCATGATTGTTATCACAATCAATACATTTTTAAGCATGATGGAAACGCAAGGTAACCTTGATACCTTTAACTCCAAAAGAGGTACAACAAGATCAGTTGCATATACGAAAGAGTGTTCAAGCATGGCACAAAGATAAAACCCCAATGAAGAATGAAGAGGAACGAAACATGACACCAAACTTCATCATAGAGAAACACGATAGTTCAAGGCTGGAAAATGAAGGGTCTCATATGAAAATTGGTGGTGATTGGAATTTAAAGACACAACTCTTCACCAAGGGTTCTAATTGTCAAAAGGTAAGCAAACCTTCATATAAAACCTCTTATCTCCTCAATTTTCAGGACCAATCACGTGAATGGTCACTTCCAAAAGGGATATCCTTAAAGGAAGATCACTCTAAAAAGGTACTTGTTGGTAAATCAAATTCCAAAGAAAGGCTTAAAGGGAAATCTTATGAAAGGATACCTAATAGAAGAATATAACCGTTCAAAGGATGCTTTCTTTTAGCAAGGAGACGTGAAGTTATGCAAGGACAGAATGAACTCGATTTGAGGACAAATTACCCTAAAGAAGGGGGGAATGATGCAAGAACGCTTTCACCTACAAAGGGAGTACTCTTGAACATCTTTATATTGGATTTACTTTATATTAGTTATATACTATATGCTTTTATAATACATTTCATGATAAGAATACTTGTTATGTAGTTAATCAATAACTTAGTCTGAACACAGCATACACATTGATATTTAAACATGTTAGGATAGTCTTATAGTCATATTAAGCATGATTAGCATATATACATCAAGGAAGCATCACTATAAATCATTTCTTTAGATCATATGCATTCATATTAGCTCTTAAGCTTCATGCATTATCTTAAACATATTTTGAGATGATATAATTAGCTCATGACCTTAAAACATAGCTCACATCACCATAATCATACATGGCAGCAAGATATTTAGCTCATAAGAGCTCAAAATCATGTACTTACCTTGCTTCCTTGCACATATAGGTACATTGGAGTGTGATGCATGTTGAGGTAGCTTGGTGGATGATTTGGACGTCATATGCAGCTCACAAACAACTCACAAAGTACAAGGCAGCTCATGGAACACTAAGGAAAGCTCGATTCAGCTGGAGAAGCTTATGGCTAGCTAAACTCAGCTTGTTGGTCTATTTGAAGCTAAGTTGCCAAAAGTGATGTCAAAGGTAGCTGAATGTAGCTGAACATGTAGTTATGGAGCTCACAAGGACTCATCTAGGAAGCTTCTTCACAAACAAGCCATGCTTGCTAGCTAGCTCCACACTCAAGCTAGCTTGGAAGGAGACACATGCACGCCCAAGATGGAGCACATGACCAGGCATCATTCCACGCACAAGGCTAGACCACAAGGTTCCCTAGAACACCCATGTGCGTGCCATATGAGCAGCCCCCATGTGCCTTGCATGTGGTCTCATTTAGGCACCAAGATGAAGAGTCCTCTCCCTATTCGGCCAAGCATCATCTCCCATTCAAATTGGTGCTAACATGAAGGGACACAAGAGTTATTCGACCAAGGGTCATTACCCTCCATTTAAACTTAACCATCTTCTCTATTTTGTAATTAAATTATGTCTCTATAGGAAAGCACAATGCTGGCTAAATCCCCTTGTAACCATTCCGCCATGCCTCTCCATTTCCTATAAATAGGAAAGTATATATCATTTGTAATAAGACTTTTTTTTATTAATATAAGTAAGATTATTCTCTTGCTTAAGTCCTGGTGACTTTTATCGACTTATCAAGTATTTTATACTTGTGGTGTTAACCCTCTTTTCACCTTGATACTTCTAGTTCCTAGTTCATATAACTAGTGGGTCAAAGCACTTAATACCACCCCTTAAAGAAGCAATATAAAGTCTGGGTCTTTGCTCTCTATAGCATTGGTTCTTCTTTGAGATACTATCCTCACAACCATCCCTTTTTTCATCAGCCATAACCCATAGCCATATCAAACATCTTTCACTTACGTTTACCACCCTTAACCATCACTTTTTGAGCCATTCACTTGTACATGTTATTTCGCTTCCTTCCTATATCCACAATCAATTGTTAAGGTACAAGTGTCTTATATCAAGCGATAATCAGAAAAGAAAAAAATACAAAAAAAGTGCAAAGTGAAGTGCAAAGTCAAAGAAAATAGAAAAATCAGAAAAGAAAGTGGAGCACTCAAAAGAAAGAAAAAATCCAGCACTCAAAAGAAGAAAAAGAAAAGAAAAGAAAGAAAAAAGTTGAAGCACTCATCAACAATTATCATATCCAAGCAATTCAAGTAAGCCGTTTAAATTGATTGTGGTGATAGAAGGTTGTAAAGTGACTTTGTGTAAGTAACCTTTTTTTGTTCTCTTTTTTCTATTTCTACGCCACCCTTTCATTATATTTGTTTTCCATTCCTACAAAACCTTTTGCAGTCGACGCCAAACAAGTAGAAATTTCCTTGATACGGTCTTGAGTAAAGTTCTCTAGAACTTGGGACAAGAGAATTGAGAGGAAAAAGGTTGGAGCGTATGTAAGATTAGAAAAGGACAAGTCAAAGCCATTAAGTCCTATAGTACAAACACAAGTGGATTGAGTGACATTCAAGTTTTCTTAGAGTGACTCGTGAGAGTATATTCTGGTAAGGTCTTTTGCACATCTTATTCTTTTCTTATTTCACTAACCATGTCTCGAAGTCCAGGACGAACCCCTGAAAGAGAACCCCCTAATTTGCCAACTCAAGCAATCATGCGTGAAATGGACAAATTGCTTAAATTAGAATTGGAGCCTTTGCATGATCATATGGACCAATTTGAAGAATCCCTAGGTAACCGAAGAGTAAATCGCCCTAGAATGGAAGAAGAAATCGAAGAAGAAGAGGCTGAAGTAACATCAGTAGCAAAAAGAGATGTTCATCGAAATCAGAATGACAAGTTCAACAACAACAAAGTGACCATTCCTCTATTTCAAGGACGAACTGATCCAGAAGCCTATCTTGATTGGGTAATCAAGATTGAACACATTTTTGAATGCCAAAATTATACGGAGGAAAAGAAGGTCAAGTTTGCTGGTATAGAATTCGTGGACTATGCCTTAGTTTGGTGGGACTAATTACTGAGTTCAAGAAGGAGAAATGGTGAACGCCCCATCAAGACGTGGGAAGAAATGAAGGCCATTATGAGGAAAAGGTTCGTGCCTAGTCACTATCACCAAGTTCTTTACCATAAATTACAAAATTTGAAACAAGGAAGCAAGAGCGTTGAAGATTATTTTAAAGAAATGGAGATAGCCACTATCCGAGCCAATGTTGATGAAGACAGAAAAGGAACCATGGCAAGGTTTTTATCTGGCCTAAATATTGATATTGCTAACATTGTTGAAATTCAGCATTATGTAGAGATTGAAGAGATGGTACATGTGGCCATAAAAATTGAAAGGCAACTCAAAAGGAAATCCTACACTAGGAGCAGTCCAAGTTCGGCCACCAAATGGAAGCAAGAGCCTATCACCTTCAGGAAACAAATTCCAGCACAAGCAAATGATCATATAGAAGCTTCCAAAACAAAACAAGTGGGCGACGAATCTAGTAAGGGTAAAGAAAAGCAAACCGGTACTTTCGAGAGATCTAGAGACATCAAATGTTTCAAAAGTTTTGGGAAAGGACATGTTGCTAGACAATGTCCCAACCAAAATGCTATGATGGTACTGGACAATGGAGATATTGTATCGGATTCTGATGAGCCTTTTTTTTATGAGGAACCTAAAACAAAACAAGAAGAAGATACTGAAGAAAATGCATACCATGGTGAGATGATTGTTTCGAAAAGGTGCCTACAATCACAAACATCCCTAGAGGATATTCAAAGAAACAATATCTTCCATACAAGATGCCATGTTAAGGACAAGGTTTGCATAATGATCATCGATGGAGGAAGTTGCACAAACGTAGCCAGCACTCTTATGGTTGCAAAACTTGGATTGGCAATATCAAAGCATCCGACTCCATATAAACTCCAATGGCTCAATGAAGGAGGTGAATTAAACGTTACCAAAAAGGTTCTAATTCGTTTTTCAGTATGACAAAAGGGCCATTCATGATTGTTATCACAATCAATACATTTTTAAGCATGATGGATGCAAGGTAACCTTGATGCCTTTAACGCCAAAATAGGTACAATAAGATCAGTTGCATATGGGAAAGAGTGTTCAAGAATTGCACAAAGACAAAACCCCAATAAAGAATAAAGAGAAACAAAACATGACACCAAACTTCTTTATAGAGAAACACGATAGTTCAAGGCTGGAAAATGAAGGGTCTCATATGAAAATTGGTGGTGGTTGGAATTTAAAGACACAACTCTTCACCAAGGGTTCTAATTGTCAAAAGGTAAGTAAACCTTCATTTGAAACCTCTTCTCTCCTCACTTTTTAGGACCAATCACGTGAATGGTCACTTCCAAAAGGGATATCCTTAAAGGAATATCACTCTCAAAAGGTACCTGTTGGTAAATTATATTCCAAAGAAAGGCCTAAAGGGAAATCTTATAAAAGGATATCTAATTGAAGAACACAACCGTTTAAAGGATGCTTTCTTTTAGCAAGGAGACGTGAAGTTATGCAAGGACAGAATGAACTCAATTTGAGGACAAATTACCTTAAAGAAGGGGGGAATGATGCAAGCACACTTTCACCTACAAAGGGAGTACTCTTGAACATCTTTATATTGGATTTTTTTTTATATTAGTTATATACTATATGCTTTTATAATACATTTCATGATAAGAATACTTGTTATGTAGTTAATCAATAACTTAGTCTGAACATAGCATGCACATTGATATTTAAACATGTTAGGATAGTCTTATAATCATATTATGCATGATTATCATATATACATCAAGGCAGTATCATTATAAATCATTTCATTAGATCATATACAATCATATTAGCTCTTAAGCTTCATACATTATCTTACACATATTTTGAGATGATATAATTAGCTCATGACCTTCAAACATAGCTCACATGACCATAATCATACATGACAGCAAGATATTTAGCTTATAACAGCTAAATATCATGGACTTACCTTGTTTCCTTGCACATATAGGTACATTGGAGTGTGATGCATGTTGAGGTAACTTGGTGGATGATTTGGATTTCATATGCAGCTCACAATTAGCTCACAAAGTACAAGGCAGCTCATGGAACACTAAGGAAAGCTCGATTCAGCTGGAGAAGCTTAAGGCTAGCTAAACTGAGCTAGTTGGACTATTTGAAGCTAAGTTACCAAAAGTGATGTGATCATGTCTTGCAGCAACTTTCTTCATGACACACTCACATTATTGAAGATTCATCATGCTCAATATAATGGAGTTATACCTTACTTTATATTATATTTACTCATTTATGCACTATATATTATTATGAGCATACATTTGCATCTTAAACTATGCTTGAATAATCATATGTTATCATTCACTTGCAACTATATAATTTTTATGCATAACATATGTTTTCACATCTTTACTTAGCTTTATATTATGCTTACATATGTTTTAGATTCATTTATTATGTTTGCATATCATTTAGGTATCATGGCAGCATGTATCATTCATTCATTAACTCATGTCATGTTATTCTAGCTCATGTTATGCTTACATTAGCTCACTAGCTTTAAATCCATGTTTCTTTAGCTCATTTGCAGGCATGCATCTATTTTCTAGCTCATATATGTTTTTCTTAAATCTTATGAACGTCCTATGCCTTTTATCTAGCTTATATACATGTTATCTTAGCTTCTAGATGATCATTCATAGATCATATTACTCAAACACCTCACGACAGCATGCATTTTACCTTAAATGAGCTCACACATTGCTTACTTGGGTTGTTTGTTAATTCCTATAGGTGAAACACAAAGCAAGGCATATTATGGTAGCTTGGTTAGCTAAAATGATAAGCATAGCAGGTCACACTAGCTCATGAACGTTATGGTAGCTTATTTCATCACTTAAAGAGCTTCAACTTAGTTGGAGGAGCTAGCATGTAGCTGAACCTAGTTGGAGGAGAGCTTTGGACTAAATTTTTGAAAAGTGGACTAAATGTAGCTGGGAGTAGCTGAGGAGCTGAGAAGACCAAAGCTATCTAGCTTGAGTTCATCAAGCTATAACTCACCTAGTTAGCTACCAAGACACTCACCTAGCTTACCTTGAAGCTAGTTCTTCTCTAGGATGCCCATGGACTTCAAGACATCATCCTATGGTTGCAACCTCACCAAAGCCTTGCAAGAAGACCCATGTGCGTTCAAGTACGATGCCATGTGCATCATTCAAGCATGTGCACTCCATGTGACATTAAAATAGGTGCCAAAACACCAAGGGATGCTTCCTATTCGGCCAAAGACTCCTTCCTCTCCATTTTGGCGCCCAAATAAATTCCTAATACATTCAAATCATCCTTAGGGCCGAACCAACACATAACCATTCGGCCAAGAGCATGTATCTTCATTAAAATCATGTATTTTCATAAAAAATCATGTATTTTCAAAGGGGTTTCAACCTTGGTCGAACCATCATGTGTCTATTCGGGCTAAACCCTTTGAAAAACTATAAATAGGCTAGTGCATTTCATTTGTAATCATCTCATCTCTTATATAAAATATACTCTTGTGAGTTATTTCTCTTCAAAGTTCTTTGTGAACTTTATCGATTAAACAAGTATAATTCTTATACTTGTGGCGTCATTCATTCCATTTTGATTCCAAAATTCCTAGATTGATATCTAGTGGGTTGAAGACACTATCACCACCCCTCAAGCAAGTTTGTGAATACCAGGATTGTTCTTCATAGCATAGTTTCCTCTTTGGCGTGTTTGAGATACAATATCACTACCATTGCTATTTCATCATCAATATCATCCATCTCTTCCATCAATTCCTTAGCCATCTATATCCTTTATTTATTTCATTTCATTCTTATTATTTATTTTCATTACTTATATTATTATCCCCTTTATTAAATTCCATTATTAATCATTATTTTCTTATCTTATTTTGCAGCCGAAACTTATAAATTCAAGGACATTAGTACTTGTCAATCCTAGATCGGGACACAATAAGGATATATACTCTCTTCCATCAAAGCGTGTAGATTCGCCTTACATCATGCTGTCAAAGGTAGCTGAATGTAACTGAACATGTAGTTATGGAGCTCACAAGGACTCGGCTACGAAGCTTGTTCACAAACAAGCCATGCTTGCTAGCTAGCTCCACACTCAAGCTAGCTTGGAAGGAGACACATGCACGCCCAAGATGGAGCACATGACCAGCCATCATTCAATGCACAAGGCTGCACCGCAAGGTTCCCTAGAACACCCATGTGCGTGCCATATGACCATCCCCCATGTGCCTTGCATGTAGTCTCATTTAGGCGCCAAGATGAAGAGTCCTCTCCCTATTCGGCCAAGCATCATCTCCCATTCAAATTGGCGCCAACATGAAGGGACACAAGAGCTATTCGACCAAGGGTTATTACCCTCCATTTAAACTGAACCATCTTCTCTATTTTGTAATTAAATTATGTCTCTATAGGAAAGAACAATGCTGGCAGAATCCCATTGTAACCATTCCGCCATGCCTCTCCATTTCCCATAAATAGGAAAGTGTATATCATTTGTAATAAGACTTTTTTTATTAATATAAGTGAGATTATTCTCTTGCTTAAGTCCTGGTGACTTTTATCGACTTATCAGGTATTTTATACTTGTGGCGTCAACCCTCTTTTCACCTTGATACTTCTTGTTCCTAGTTCATATAACTAGTGGGTCAAAGTACTTAATACCACCCCTTAAAGAAGTAATATAAAGTCTGGGTCTTTGCTCTCTATAGCATTGGTTCTTCTTTGAGATACTATCCCCACAACCATCCCTTTGTTTCATCATCCATAAACCATAGCCATATCAAACAGCCCACATATTCACCCATACGTTTACCACCCTTAACCATCACTTTTTAAGCCATTCATTGGTGCAGGTTGTTTTGCTTCCTTCTTAGATCCATAATTAATTGTTAAGGTATAAGTGTCTTACATCAAGCGGTAATCAGAGCTATTGGTGGAAGAAAGCAACTTGAAACAACAACAAAAAGAAAAAAATACAAAAAGAATTGCAAAGTCAAAGAAAAAAGAAAAATCATAAAAGAAAGTGAAGCACTCAAAAAAAGAAAAAAATCCAGCACTCAAAAGAAGAAAAAGAAAACAAAAGAAAGAAAAAAGTTGAAGCACTCATCAATAATTATCATCACCAAGCAATTCAAGTAAGCCGTTTAAATTGATTGTGGTGATAGAAGGTTGTAAAGTGACTTTGTGTAAGTAACCTTTTTTTGTTCTCTTTTTTCTAATTCTACGCCTACCTTTCATTATATTTTTTTCCATTCCACTAAACCTTTTTCAGCCGATGCCAAACAAGTAGAAATTTACTTGATACGGTCTTGAGTAAAAGTTCTCTAGAACTTGAGACAAGAGAATTGAGAGGAAAAAGGCTGGAGCGTCTGTGAGATTAGAAAAGGACAAGTCAAAGCCATTAAGTCCTAGAGTACAAACACGAGTGGATTGAGTGACATTCAAGTTTCCTTAGAGTTACTCGTGAGAGTATATTATGGTAAGGTCTTTTGTACATCTTATTCTTTTCTTATTTCACTAACCATGTCTCGAAGTCCAGGACGAACCCCTTAAAGAGAACCCCCTAATTTGCCAACTCAAGCAATCATGCATGAAATGGACAGATTACTAAAATTAGAATTGGAGCCTTTGCATGATCGTATGGACCAATTTGAAGCATCCCTAGGTAACCGAAGAGTAAATCGCCCTAGAATGGAAGAAGAAATCGAAGAAGAGGAGGCTGAAGTAACATCAGTAGTAAGAAGAGATGTTAATCGAAATCAGAATGACAAGTTCAACAACATCAAAGTGACCATTCCTCTATTTCAAGGACGAACTGATCCAGAAGCCTATCTTGATTGGGTAATCAAGATTGAACACATTTTTGAATGCCAAAATTATACGGACCAAAAGAAGGTCAGGCTTACTGGTATGGAATTCGTGGACTATGCCTTAGTTTGGTGGGATCAATTGGTGAGATCAAGAAGGTGAAAGGGTGAACGACCCATCAAGATGTGGGAAGAAATGAAGGCCATTATGAAGAAAAGGTTCATGCCTACTCACTATCACCAAGTTCTTTACCATAAATTACAAAATTTGAAACAAGGAAGCAAGAGCGTTAAATATTATTTCAAAGAAAAGGAGATAGCCATGATCCGAGCCAATGTTGATGAAGGCAGAGAAACAACCATGGCAAGGTTTATATTTGGCCTAAATCTTGATATTGGTAACCTTGTTGAACTTCAGCATTATATAGAGATTGAAGAGATATTACATGTGGCCATGAAAATTGAAAGACAACTCAAAAGGAAATCCTACACTAGGAGCAGTCCAAGTTCGGCCACCGAATGGAAGCAAGAGCCTATCACCTTCAGGAAACCAATTCCAGCACAAGCAAAGGATCATATAGAAGCTTTCAAAACTGATGTGATCCTACCGACCACCAAGTTCAAACAAAACATGCTCACAACTTTGAAGTTCTTCCAAGATGATTCTAAGGGAGTCTTGCCTTATTTTATTATTTATTTACTCATTTATGCATTACATGTCACGTGAATATGTTTATCTTATTTTTAATTTTTTCTTGAATATTATATGCTGTCATTTATATGTATAATATATGATATTCATGCATGACTCATTAATTCACATCTTTATATAACTCATTCAATCCATATGCATTCATAGTTAGCTCATTTGCATTCTAACATATTTGCATTCTAACATTAGTGGAAGAATGCACTCATATTTATAATAGCTCAATTCCTATCTAATTATTTGTTTACATACTTTGTCTAGGTACATTGGATGGTAAATAGACTAAAGGCAATTGAAGAGTTGGATGGCTAGTTCACGTCAGTCAGATTGATCGTCATTTTTGAACATGTTCCAAGAATCTTTGGTTTATGAAGTCTTCTTAACATTTAATGCCCTATCTCTTATCTTTCTAACGCACTTTGAATCGTATCAATCTGATATTGGGAGCCCAAAAGATTACCAGATTAATTAAGACAGTGCAGGCTGGAAATAAGTACGGGATTTACAACCAAATGAAGAGCCATGTTCACACCTGATGCATTTCCACCTTCATGAATCCATTTATGGCGTCTACAATCATACAATGAGGCTAAAGGACTTGTTCACATTCAAGGGAGATGGATGCATTATTTTCAAACACATTAATCAAATCCAAGTGCATGAAGGGAGCCTATGAGTCACGTTCACACTTGGTGCATGCATTCCAAAGGGGGCCGAACATACAATGAAACATTCCTCCAAATTCATGCAAGGAAATGAACCAACATGTTCACATCAAGAGAGGAAGAATTCGGCTATGAAGATGTATTCACTTAAATGGATGAACATTCATTTATTTTATTAGTCCATGAACTTGCATAGGGGACGTACATTGTATCTACTTAAGGATGAACATTCATCCATGAATGTTTAATCATTAAATCTTGTATGTGCATCCTACACATCTCTTAGGCCTATAAATAGCTTTCCATTTCATTTGTAGCTCATCTCATCTCATATATAAAAATTACTCTTGTGAGTTATTTCTCTTCAAAGTTCTTTGTGAACTTTATCGATTAAACAAGTGTAGTTCCTATACTTGTAGCGACATTCCTTCCAAATTGATTCCTAAATTCCTAGATTAATATCTAGTGGGTTGAAGACACTATCACCACCCCTCAAACAAGTTTGTGAAGACCGGGATTGTGCTTCATAGCATAGTTTCCTCTTTGGCGTGTTTGAGATACAACATCACCACCATTGCCATTCATCATCAACATCATCCATTCTTCCATGCAGCCCAAACTTATAAATTCAAGGACATCAGTACTTGTTAATCCTAGATCAGGACACAATAAGACTATCTACTCTTCTCACCAAAGCGTGTAGATTCGCCTTACATAAAAAACAAAACAAGTAGGCGACGAATCTAGTAAGAGTAAAGAAAAGCAAACCGGTACTTTCAAGAGATCTAGAGACATCAAATGTTTTAAATGTTTTGGGAAAGGACATGTTGCTAGTCAATGTCCCAATCGAAATGCTATGATGGTACTGGAAAATGGAGATATTGTATCGGATTCTGATGAGCCTATTTTTTATGAGGAACCTGAAACAAAACAAGAAGAAGAAACTGAAGAAAATGCATACCATGGTGAGATGCTTGTTTCGAAAAGGTGACTACAATCACAAACATCCCAAGAGGATATTCAAAGAAACAATATCTTCCATACAAGATGCCATGTCAAGGACAAGGTTTGCACAATGATCATCGATGAAGGAAGTTGCACAAACGTAGTCATCACTCTTATGGTTGAAAAACTTGGATTGGCAACATCAAATCATCCCACTCCATATAAACTCCAATGGCTCAATGAAGGAGGTGAGTTAAACGTACCAAAAAGGTTCTAATTCCTTTTTCAGTTGGTAGGTACAAGGACGAGGTGCTTTGTGACATTGTCCCTATGCATGCAAGCCATATCTTACTTGGAAGACCACGGCAGTATGACAAAAGATCCATTCATGATTGTTATCACAATCAATACATTTTTAAGCATGATGGAAACAAGGTAACATTGATGCCTTTAACGCCAAAAGAGGTACAACAAGATCAGTTGCATATGCGAAAGAGTGTTCAAGCATGGCACAAAGAAAAAAACCCAATAAAGAATAAAGAGGAATAAAACATGACACCAAACTTATTCATAGAGAAACAAGATAGTTCAAGGCTGGAAAAAGAAGGTACTCATATGAAAATTGGTGGTGGTTGGAGTTTAAAGACACAACTCTTCACCAAGGATTCTAATTGTGAAAAGGTAAGTAAACCTTCATTTGAAACCTCTTCTCTCCTCACTTTTCAGGACCAATCATGTGAAAGGTCACTTCCAAAAGGGATATCCTTAAAGGAAGATCACTCTCAAAAGGTAACTGTTGGTAAATCATATTCTAAAGAAAGGCCTAAAGGAAAATCTTATGAAAGGATACCTAATGGAAGAACACAACCGTTCAAAGGATGCTTTCTTTTAGCAAGGAGACGTGAAGCTATGCAAGGATAGAATGAACTCGATTTAAGGACAATTCTCCCTAAAGAAGGGGAAAATTATGCAAGCACGTTTTCACCTACAAAGGGAGTACTCTTGAACATCTTTATATTGGATTTACTTTATATTAGTTATATACTCTATACTTTTATAATACATTTCATGATAAGAATATTTGTTATGTAGTTAATGAATAACTTAGTATGAACTCAGCATGAATATTGATATTTAAACATGTTAGAATAGTCTTATAATCATATTAAGCATGATTATCATATATACATCAAGACAACATCATTATAAATCATTTCATTAGTTCATATGCATTCATATTAGCTCTTAAGCTTCATACATTATCTTACACATATTTTGAGATGATATAATTAGATCATGACATTCAACCATATATCACATCACCATAATCATACATGGAAACAAGGTATTTAGCTCATAACAACTCAATATCATGAACTTACCTTGTTTTCTTGCACATATAGGTACATTGGAGTGTGATGCATGTTGAGGTAGCTTGGTGGAAGATTTGGACGTCATATGCAGCTCACAAAGTACAAGGCAGCTCATGGAACACTAAGGAAAGCTCGATTCAGCTGGAGGAGCTTAAGGCTAGCTAAACTCAGCTAGTTGGACTATTTGAAGCTAAGTTGCCAAAAGTGATGTCAAAGGTAGCTGAATGTAGCTGAGCATGTAGTTGTGGAACTCACAAGGACTCGGCTAGGAAGCTTGTTCACAAACAGCCCATGCTTGCTAGCTAGGTCAACACTCAAGCTAGCTTGGAAGGAGACACATGCACACCCAGGATGGAGCACATGACCAACCATCATTCCATGCACAAGGCTGCACCACAAGGTTCCCTACAATACCCATGTACGTGCCATATGACCATCCCCCATGTGCCTTGCATGTGGTCTCATTTAGGATCCAAGATGAAGAGTCCTCTCCCTATTCGGCCAAGCATCATCTCCCATCCAAATTGGCGCTAACATGAAGGGACACAAGAGCTATTCGGCCAAGGGTTATTACCCTCCATTTAAACTGAACCATCATCTCTATTTTATAATTAAATTATGTGTCTATAGGAAGACACAAGGTTGGTCGAATCCCCTTGTGGCCATTTGGTCATGCCTCCCCATTTTCTATAAATAGGAAATCATATATCATTTGTAATCAGACCTTTTTGATTAATATAAGTGAGATTATTCTCTTCCTTAAGTCCTGGTGACTTTTATCGACTTATCAAGTATTTTATACTTGTGGCGTCAACCCTCTTTTCACCTAGATACTTCTGGTTCCTAGTTCATATAACTAGTGGGTCAAAGTACTTAATACCACCCCTTAAAGAAGCAATATAAAGTCTGGGTCTTTGCTCTCTTTAGCATTGGTTCTTCTTTGAGATACTATCCTCACAACCATCCATTTGTTTCATCAGCCATAACCCATAGCCATATCAAACATCTTCCGCTTCCATCTCTCATTTAAACAGCCCACCTATTCACCCATACGTTTACCACCCTTAACAATCTCTTTTTGAGCCATTCACTTGTGCAGGTTATTTTTCTTCCTTCCTAGATCCACAATCAATTGTTAAAGTACAAGTGCCTTACATCAAGCAGTAATTAGAGCTATTGGTGGAAGAAAGCAACGTGAAATAACAACAAAAATAAAAAAAATAAAAAAAGAAGTGCAAAGTGAAGTGCAAAGTCAAAGAAAAAAGAAAAATCAGAAAAGAAAGTGAAGTACTCAAAAGAATGAAAAAATCCAGCACTCAAAAGAAGAAAAAGCAAAGAAAAGAAAGAAAATAGTTGAAGCACTCATCAACAATTATCATCACCAAGAAATTCAAGTAATCCGTTTAAATTGATTGTGGTGATAGAAGGTTGTAAAGTGACTTTGTGTAAATAACCTTTTTTTGTTCTCTTTTTTCTATTTCTACGCCACCCTTTCATTATATTTTTTTTCCATTCCTACTAAACCTTTTGCAGTCGACGCCAAACAAGTAGAAATTTACTTGATACGGTCTTGAGTAAAGTTCTCTAGAACTTGGGACAAGAGAATTGAGAGGAAAAAGGCTGGAGCGTATGTGAGATTAGAAAAGGACATGTAAAAGCCATTAAGTCCTAGAGTACAAACACAAGCGGATTGAGTGACATTCAAGTTTCCTTAGAGTGACTCGTGAGAGTATATTCTGGTAAGGTCTTTTGCACATCTTATTCTTTTCTTATTTCACTAACCATGTCTCGAAGTCCAGGATGAACCCCTGAAAGAGAACCCCCTAATTTGCCAACTCAATCAATCATGCGTGAAATGGATAGATTGCTTAAATTAGAATTGGAGCCTTTTCATGATCATATGACCAATTTGAAGCATCCCTAGGCAACCAAAGAGTAAATCGCCCTAGAATGGAAGAATAAATCAGAGAAAAGAAGGTTGAAGTAACATCAGTAGCAATAAGAGATGTTCATCGAAATCAGAATGACAAGTTCAGCAACATCAAATTGACCATTCCTCTATTTCAAGGACGAACTGATCCAGAAGCCTATCTTGATTGGGTATTTTTCATAAAGGAACCTATTGAATATAGAGGATGAAAGGATAATATGAAAAGAAAACCTTTCGATTTGAGGATAGATCGATTAAAAGAAGATATGATGACATGATCCGATTCAACATCATGTTTAACTTTGCATCTCCAACCTTTCAAGGGGAGAAACTTTCTAATTTTCTACACAATAATGCCTATCTCATATGTTATAACCAAGTTATATTCATATATTTATACTACATCTAAAACTATAATGATAATAACTTATTCATTCTATGTGAAGCATAAGTTATAATTATATATTATAGTACACATATTTATCTTATACACATTAGTATAGTTCATGTACTTAACTTACTCGTTATGTTTTAAGTGTAGGTACATTCGGCCACAACTTGGGAGTCTTGGAGCTAAATGGTTAAAGCAACAACAAGGAAACTTATATAGGGTACAGTTAGGAGAGCATAAGGAACATTTGGTGAAATGTTATCTGGTGACCTATGAGCTCATAGCTGGATTGAGCTGAAGATTTGAGCTACAAGATGACTTTAATTTAGCTAGGGAGTTGCACCATCATCCTCACCACTTAAAACACTTAAATATTTCCTAAGTCAATTTTTGTGAAATCGCACCTTTTCGCGAATAGTTACCAACTCAAGAGGTACCTTTCCACAAGGAGCTGCCAGCTCTCCTCCAACTGATTCACCCTAAAGCTAGTTCAAACATGAAAAGTTACCTTCCAATAATTGTGACCTTTCATGAATGATGCTACCCATAAAGATGCCCTTTCATCAAGGTGCACATTGGTGAAGAGATTACATCCATTGGAGGACTAAATCATGAAGAGACATGAGACAAGCATCATGCATATTCAACCACCATCCACATGCTTACACATGAAGAAATTGGCGCAAATATGAACCAACACAACACCATTCAGCCAAGGAATATGACGTTGGCGCCAAGATGAACAAACATATCACCATTCGACCAAGGGAGATTCATCTTCATCCTAGCTGAACCAACATGTCTTATTTGAAGGGATAGTCGAACCATCACCATGCCAAGGGACTTCGCCTTTCATTTGAAGCATTATGTATTTTCAATTAAAGTCATGTACTTACCGAATCATTAGGTGACTATTTGGCCAAGCCCTCTCATTTCCTATAAATTGAGAGGCTTGCTTTCATTTGTACTCATCTCATTTCTTAATATAAACAACCTTTGTAAGTAAAATTTCTCTTAATAGTTATTTGAGAACTTTATCGATTGAGCAAGTATATTTCTTATACTTGTGGCGTCATTCCTTCAAATTGATTCTTAAATTCCTCGATTTTATATCTAGTAGGTTGAAGACACCATTACCACCCCTCAAACAAGTTTTTGAAGATCGGGGTTGTGCTCTATAGCATAACTTCTTCTTTGGCATGTTTGAGATACACCATCATCACCATCTTCCATACACCATCAACACCATCAACCATCTTCCATCAAGACCACCAACATCTTCATTTATAATTTCACAGCCAACACTTTTCATCTCTTTTATTCCATTACTTGTATTACTTATCCTTTCTTCTATCATTACTAATTCCAACTCTTTATTATCTTTTTTTGCAGCCATACTTATTATTCAAGGGTATTACTACTTGTCATTCCTAGATCAGGACAACATAAGACTATATATTCACTTCCATTGAAGAGTGTAGAAGAGCCTACATCATAAAGAGTTATGGATCTTCATAAGGGTGTATGCATTAGCGGAATAGATATGTGATGGTTCGACCATGCCCCTTGGTTTCCAATATATAGCCAAGTCATTTGGCATTTGTAATCATCACATTGCATGCATTAATCAAACCTTTGTGAGTTTATCTCTCTTCAAGTTCTTGATTGAACATTATCTACTTATCAAGCTTTTCATGAGGCGTTACTCATCTTCTTTCCTTAAATACTTATGCATCTTAGTTGTTATATAACTAGAGGGGCCAAGTTCGATTATGCCTTCCTTAAAGAAGAACATAAAGTCTAGGTCTATGCTCACTAAAATAGGTTCTTCTTTGAGCCTTCTTTAAGATACTGATGCAAGCACGTTTTCACCACATGTAAAGGGAGTATTCCTGAACATCTTAATATTTTACTTACTTTATATCGTTGTGACACCTATGAAATAATCATACATATCATGCTAAGGTTGTTAGTTATGTGATTTAATGAGTAAAGTAACTAAGCATATCCACATCTTTATAATTGATGCACATTGTTATTTCAAGTATGTTAAGTATGTTAGATTAGTCTTGCATTCATTTAAGCATGATTAATTACATTCATGAAATGGCAACATGCTTAATCATTCATTTGTTAGCTCACGTGCACTCATTTTAGCTCCTAAGTCTTATACATTAGATTACATATGTTATATCCTTATGTACTTAGCTCATGACTTGCATACATAGCTCACAAGATCATATTCATGTACGAAAACAAGGTAATTGGATCATACAAGCTCAATGTCTTTTATTTACCTTGTTTTCTTTGTACATGTAGATACATGAGAGCATGGCACACATTGGGGCAGCTTGTTGGAGTATTTGGGATCCATATGCAACTCACAATTAGCTCACAAACGTCATGGCAGCTCGTGGAACACAATGGAAAGCTCAACTCAGTTGGAGGAGCTCAAGGCTAGCTCATCTCAGCTAGTTGGACTATTTGAAGACAAGTTGCTGAAAGTGAAAAAAATGTAGTTGAACGTAGCTGAATGAGATGATAGGGAGCTTCAGAGATCAAGGCTAAAAAGACACTTCACCACCAGTCCTTGCATTGCTAGCTAGCTAACTATACACATGCAATCTTGAAGATAGCTCAACTCATGCACAAGACTGCTTCACATGTTTGGTCCTCATCATATTCATAAGGCTACACAATAAGCTTCCTAGAGAACCATGTGCACGACTTCTGACCAACCAAGCATGTCCTAAGTCAAATTTTGTGTAATCATACCTTTTCGTGAATAGTTTCCACCTCAAGAGGTACCTTTTCACAAGGAGTTGCCATAACGTTCACCATGCTAAAAGTCACCTATGGCCAGCTCACCTCCAGCTCATTCACACCCAAATTAGCTCAAACATTATGACCTTTCATGAATGATGTTGCGCATGAAGGTGCCTTTTCATATAGGAGCACGTTGGTGAAGAGATTGCAACCATTGGAGGCTTTAATCACCAAGGGACATGAGATAGAGCTCCATGCCTATTCGGCCACAACACATGCCAAGCACATGAGAGCCTTTGGCGCCAAACATGAGGAGGCACATCACCATTCGACCAAGGAGAAGAAATGGGAGCCAATATAAACCAACATGCCCATTCGGCCAAGGGAGATGTCTTCCCACCCTTAGTCGAAATATTAAACCCTTTCATGAAGGGTTAGCCAAACTAACACCAAGCCAAGGGACTTATCCTTTCATATTGAATCATTATGTACTTCCATAGAGGCATGAACCTAGCCGAATCCCTATGTAACCATTCGGCCAAGCCCTCTCATTTCCTATAAATTGAGGGCTTGCCTTCATTTGTACTCATCTCATCTCTTATATAAAACATACTCTTGTGTGTTAATTTCTCTTCAAAGTTATTTGTAAAATTTATCGATTAAGCAAGAATAATTCATACACTTGTAGCATCATTCCTTCCATTTTGATTCTTAAATTCCTAGATTGATATCTAGTGGGTTGAAGACCCTTCTACCACCCCTAAATCAAGTTTGTGAAGATCAGGATTGTGCTTCCTAGCATTATTTCCTCTTTGGCGTTCTTGAGATACAACAACACCACTATCTCCATTTCATCATCAACACCATCAACTTCATCTATCAAGACCATCAATTCCGTAGCCATCTCTATCCCTATTATTTCATTTCATCATTTATCTTATTTTTCCATTTATTATTCCAATATTAATGGTATTTCTTTCGTATCTTTATTGCAGCCCAATCTTATAATTCAAGGACATCAATATTTGTCAATCCTAGATCGGGACACAATACGGCTATCTACTCTCTTCCACCAAAGCGTGTAGATCACCTTACATCAAGCGATAATCAGAGCATAGATGAATTGACAACAAAAGTGTCATTGGCGTGCAAAGTAAAAGAAAAAGACTCCTACATCAAAATTGGAGTACAAAAAGAAAGAAAAGAGAAAAAAAGAAAAAAATTTCAAAAAGAGAAAAAAAATGAAGAATTTAAAAAAAAAAAGAAAGCAAAGCCAATGAAAGTTCTTTACCATTGTAAGTCACCTCTTCCTTTTCTATATTTTATTTTCCTTTTCTTCAACCATTTCTTTCTATTAATAACTTAAATCCTTTCTTCTACCTTTCTATTTCTCCTATTCCTTTCTACCCTAACCTTATTTTCATATGACGCACACAAAGAAAGAATTAACTTGTTGTATATTGAGTAAGTCCTTCAAAGGACTTAGCATGAGAAATTGAGTGGAAAAAGACTAATTGAGAGAGTGAGATCAGAAGGGGATATGTTAAAAGCCAAGTTATATTCCCAAGAGTAAACATGAGTGTTGAGTAGAGTGATCTTATCATTTCTTTAGAGTGAACTTGAGAGGCTTTGTAAGTGTTCTGGTGTGGTTTACTTTTGTTTTTATTTATTTACTAACCATGCCTCAAAGTCCTAAAGAAAATGTAGGTCAACCAAACTTTCAAATGCAATCATTTATTGGAGGAATGATGAGAATGTTTCGAACAAAATTTGATGCTCTTCATGATAAACTAGACCAAAGACAAGATCAACCCGACGCTCGGAACAATGATACTCCTCGGAGGCAACAACCTCTTCCAGAAAATGAAGTCCTAGACCATTATGATGAAGAATAACCAGCATTGATACACGGACATATGCATGCCAATGTTGATGATAATGATGTGATCCAATTCACCATCATATATACAATGGCCTTTCCAACCTTACAAGAGAATAATCTTTCTAACTTTATACATACATGTGCTTATTTCATATGCTATAATCATATATATATATATATATTATCTATAGCTATTATGATAATAACTTATCCATCAATATGTGAGATATAAGTTATTATTATATACTATAGTCACATTCTTATATTATAAACATTATATAAGTTTATATACTTAGTTTATTTCTTTATGTTATGCATGTAGTGTAATACCCAAAAATTTAAACAATGACCAAAATGAAAATTTTGAAAGTTTGATGGTTAAAGTAGAAATTTGGGAAAAAGTTTAGGGAATTAAGTGATAATTTCCTAAAAAGATTTTTATTCCATAAATATATGGTTTACTCTTGAGAGTGGAGTTTTATAGAAATCATATTTTTTGGATTTGGAGTTTTAGTAAAGAAAAATTAGAAAGGGTTAAAGCCGGTAAGGGAATCGGTAATACCGATCGAATTGGGATTTTACAAAAATTGGAAGGATGTTATAAAATGGTTGGAAATATTATTTAAATATTTTGGATTGAAGAAATTCGGTTTGAAAGTATGTAATTTTTCAGATTTAACCAAAACAGTGAAATTTAGTGACTAAAACGCAAGTTTTGAAAATTTCAGGGCATTGTCGTAGGTCAAAGTCAAATTAAATTATATTTGACTTTGTAATATCAGATGTCTTGGTTTTATGGTGATTTTGGAGATTCATTAAGGGTGTTTTGGTCTTACCACAATTAAATGAATAATATATTCATTTAAAGTGGAATGAAATGTAAATTAAGATGACATTTCAATCAAATGTGTTCATTTTCTCCTCCAAAAGCTGCGTGGGTTTCTTCAAAGGTAAGAGATCTTCAACTCATTTTTCAAGCAAATTCTTTAGGATTATGAGTATAATGAAAATAGAAAATGGTTATTTGCGAAAAACGCTATCATTTGGTACCAATATTGCATGATAATATAGCTTGATTTCAAATATCCCCAAATCTGGAAATTTGGGTTTATACTATGGTTGTTGAAATTGATGATGATTATTGATGATTTTGAGGTTGTATGAATTGATGAAGAACCTAAGGATGAAGTTAAAGAAAACAGTTTGGATTTCGATTCTGGCAGTAGGTTTGAAAATTCACCTGAAAATATATAAAAATAATTTGGAGGTTATTTTTATATATTGTTTTCATATATGGATCTAGTTTTGTTTAAAACAAATGGGGATCAATTTCAAGTTGTATACAAATATATATGAATTTGTAACTGAGGAAAGGTCAGAAAAATCAGACAGCAGATTCTGCAAAATAGATTCTGTTGGTCAACTTTGAAAAGTCACCATAAATTGTACAAAATGAATTAGAAGGAGTTCTTTATATGGATAGATTCATAATCTAGTATAGTTTCCAATGGAAGAAACAGAATTGAATTCCAGTGTGTGTATCAATATAGAGTATTGATTCTTTAAGGGTAGTGCGAGTTGTCTGAATTCTGGAAAATTAATGGGTTGTTGTGTAAGTGTTGTATAATTGATGTACTATGCTGAAAATTGTTTTTTGAGAATTAAAATGAGTGTTAGATGTGAAATTGATTATTTTGGGAAGATTGAAATGATTGGTGATTTAAGTACAACAATTGCATAGTTGGGGTACTTAAATGTATTTATGTTTTTGTAAAAGCATTTGAATGGAAATAATTTCAATGTTGGAATTATTGGTATTAAGAATTTAAGTGGTCAAATGGTGAAGACCATTTTGGGTAAATTGGAAAAGTTGGTTTCAATGTTATAAGGAATTATTAAGGGTTGAATATTTTGATATATGATGAATTTCAAATATAGTATTGAGATATGGTGGAATGTATTTATGTTAGTAAAATACTAACATGTGTTATGTTATAAATTTTTGATTTATACAGATCATGGTTGATTTGCAATTGAAGCAAGTCAAGTATAAAAAGGGTATATTGTGGACAATAGTGAGGCACAAATATTTTGAAAGATATAAAGTGTCAAGGTGAGTGCAATACATGCATGAAATTATACATGGGTGTTTTATACATCATTAGGAAGACTTGTGATAAGTCGACCATGTTTTATCAGCATGATATTATATCATATTTTTATAAATTGACATTATATTGATATGTCAGAGATTGAAATTATAATGCATTGAGTTTGGAAAATGTGATATTTTACCATGAATATTATTTCGAGTATGAACTGCCCAATGTTAAATTTTGATAATATACTTTGCCATGGATGGATCAAATAAAATAGACTGTTTGTCCAAGTCAGTTATTGAGGGACAGGGTATAGTTGGCATGCCATAAAGTCCAGCAGCAGGGTACATACGGGATACACTAAAGGATACCTAGTGTATATGGTGGGTACGACCTTATGTGTCAAACAGGACTGTACTTAAGGATACCTAGTACAGATGGTGGACACGACCTTATGTGTCATATGGATTATGGTGGACACGACCTTATGTGTCATACAAATTGTGGTGGACACGATCTTATGTTTCATACGGATTAGCACTACAGTGCTTATAGTTGACTCGTGTACCCAGGGTCCTTAGGGTTGTATATTGGGCTATTGTCTATGGTTTATAGTTTATTGGTTAATAAATGGTAAGTTTTACAAATAAGCTTACGAGTTATTGGAATGAATTGTAAGTATTTTGGAAAGAATATTTTTATATTCGGTTATGATATTTTGATCATGATAAAATAATGAATATGCTATTAGCATGGTTTTATGGCATTGGATTTGAAATCTAAATTCATGCATGAATTGTATTGCACTATATATTGTTTTTATTGCCTCGCTAAGTTTATACTTAGCGTGTGATAATTTTCACGCATAGGTAAAAAGCTTGTAATGGAATAAAGAGTTCAAAGTGACATCAAGCATCGAGAGGTATATTTCAATATCAGTAAGACATCCTACGATGAAATTTGATTTTAGATACTGATTCCCCTGCTACAAAGAATCGATTCCCCCACGGTTCACTATTCACTGTTCAGGTAATATTCACTATTCATAATTAAAAATATTTTGAATTATATTGTTATCATGAAACGTAATTTTATATGATATGATATTTTTATAATATCATTTACTATTTTAAAAATATAAATTTTAAACCACGGTTTGAATAGAAAAATATTTTCAAATTTTGGATAACATCTATTATTTGTATAGGTATAACTATACGGGTTATGGGTGTTACATTTATTGGTATCAGAGCTACAGTTTTAGCCGATTCTAGGACTAAACCGAGGTTGTTTTGTGTTTAAAATTGTATACATGCCACTAGGATGGCGAAAGTTACTGATATTTGTATATATACTGTAATGATGTTTATTGGGAGTAAAGTTACTTTTAATAATGTATGATAATTCTGACTATGTTCAGATGTTGGAATTAAAGACAAAGGTTAGAAAGTTGAAAATGTTGAAAAGAAAGTCGAGATTGAAATCGATGAAAAAGGGACCCAACATGACTTATGTAAAACACCTTAGAAGGGTGGATGTTATAAGGGATTTTTCTTCATTCTGTGGACGAATATGGATTATCTAACATTCCATGTTACGATGAATTATTGTTTAGATTGAGATGGATTCTCAAGAATTTGAAAAGTGCCAAGTACGTAATGATAAGAAAAATAGTAAATTCATTTGATGTGATTTTAGCATTAACTGCTATGAAGTTATTGCTACAAATTTATCAAGTTTCCTTATTGAACGATGTGAACATTGAAATTTTCATTTGAGGTGGAAAATGTTGCAATTGCTCAAGAATAATTTCTATGGATCTGGAAAAGTTATAAATATTTCCTTAATAATGAAATAAGGAATTCTAAAGTAGAAATATTCAATTCTACTTGATATCAAGTGATATTATAGTGGAAGACCCATAGGTCATGGTTATGATACAAGTGTTAGTTGGATAAATAGTAAATGTTCGATAAATATTTAGGAGCTTATGTTCCAGATAAATCTGATGGGATTATCGTTAACGAGTTTAAGATTATTTTTATCATGAATGAGTTTCCTCTGCATTAAGGTTGGGTTAATAGTCACAAGTAGCGATTTATTTAGAAAATACAGAGAAATTGGAAATTTTAATGATTGATGAAATAGTGAAATAATCACTAACGTGATATCAACAATGATTACGATTAAGATGATGCATAAAGGATGCATAGCTTTTCTAGCTAAGGTGCTAGATACTCAAGTATCTGAAATAAGATCATATGATATTTCTATAACTCGGGAATTTCCAAATGTTTCTTTTTAGATTTAATATTTGGGTTACCTCCAGATTGAGAGGTGGAATTCAATATTAATGGTTATCAAGGCATTAATCATGTATATATGGGTTCATATCGAATGATTGCAATTGAGTTAAGAGAATGAAGAACCAATTGAAAGAACTGTTAGATTGAGGATGCATTAGACCGAATGTTTCACCTTGGAGTGAACTGGTGTTGTTTTAAAAAAAGGGATCTATGCGATTATGCATAGAATATCGATAGTTAAACAAAGTAACAATCAAGAACAAATATCCTATTTTGAGGATTGATGATTTGTTAATCAACATAAAAAGGAGCAACAATTTTTCTCAAAAATTGATATTCGAATGGGATATCATCAGTTAAATATTAAAAAGGAAGATTTTCCAAAGATAGTTTTCAGGAAATGGTATAGACACTACGAGTTTGTAGTAATGTCGTTTGGTTTAAAAAAATGCTCTAGTAGTATTTATAGATTTGATGAATCGAGTATTTCAATTTTTCTTGGATTAATTGAGGTGGTTTATATTAATGACATTATGGCATACTCGAATACAAAGATAGAGCATGATGCTTATCTTCGTACATGTATTCAAAATACTTAAGGATAAAAAGTTATATACTTAACTATCGAAGTATGAGTTTTGGCTATCAGAAGTTGTTTTTCTTAGTAATGTTGTATCGACAGAAGGTATAAAAAGAAAAAAAACTTTTCGATGGTTGCTTCTCCTTTGACCAAGCTCTTGAGAAAGGATGTTTCATTTCCTTGGACAGATAAATGTTAAGAGAGTTTTAAAAGCTTTAAAGAATATTTAACAGAAGCACCAGTGTTGGTACAACCGGAATCGAACAAAGAGTATGCGGTGTATAGTAATACATCTCATAATGGTTTGGGTTGTGTACTTATGCAAGAAAGTAAAGTGATAGCCTATGCTTCTCGACAATTAAAGATGCATGAGAGGAATTATCCTACAAGTTTGACATGTCAACAACTAAAAGCTGAATATCAAGTGCTTTCGTAATTGTTGCAACTGATTTCTATTCTAGAGTGGAGTGGTAAAGAGTCACTATGAATTTTGGTTAATGGACTACCTTTGACATCAAATAAAAAGGATTTCATTTGAGTAATAGTGACTGGTTAATTAGATCGGCACATTTCATTTGAGTAATAGTTAATGGACTACGCATTGGATAAATATACAGAGTTGTATAAAAAGGAGATAGTTCGATTACAAGAAGTATCAGTATCCATTATATCTGACAGGGATCCAAAGTTTACTTTAAGACTTTGGAAATATTTGCATAAAGTGTTGGGTATTTGATTTAATTTCAGTATGATTTTTCATCCATAGACGAATGATAAGTCAGAAAGTACTATTCAAATATTGGAAGATATACTGAGTGCATGTTTGATTGATTCTAAGGAATCATGGGAAAAGAAAAAGTATTTATTTTTAGTATAATTTTCCTACAATAACAGTTATTAATTGAGTATCAAGATAACTCCGTATTAAGTTGTATATGGAAGAAAATAACGAACACCATTGAATGGGTTCAAGTTAAAAGATCAGAATCTTGTTGGCCCAAATTTATTGAAAGAGGTTTATGAAAAAATACAGATAATTGAAGAAAGTCTCAAGATAGCATCTGATCGACAAAAGTCTTATGCAGGCTTGAAGCGAAAAGAGATTAAAATTCATTAAAGTGATAAAGTTTTTCTTAAGGTATCGCCTTGGAAAAAACAATTTACGCCTAAAAGGCAAAGAATAACTAAGCCTCAGATTCATTGGATCTTATGAGAAAAAAAATTTAGACTGATGGATTATCAGTTAGCATTCATTATGGAGGTAATTGAGAACCAGAGTTGGAAAAAGTACACAATGATTTTCATGTGTCGATACTTAGAAAGTATTGATTGTATCTTTCACATGTTATTTCATCAAATGATATTAAGATCCGACCAGATTTGATTATAAAGAAAAACCAGTTCGGATATTAGCTCGAGAAATCAAAGAACTACGTAACAAAATGATTTCTCTAGTTAAAGCGATTCAGAAAATTCATAATGTAGAGGACGTTACTTGGGATAGAGGGGATGATATGAAAATGTGTAGATATTTTTAAATCAGATTGAAGAATTTGATTAAACAAGTTCAAAATATAATGATGTGCATGATCTTTACAAAATTCTCAAAGTAAAGAGGAAAATTGGAATTCAAGAAGTTGGCAGAAGTGGTTTTCGCATAAGGTGAAAGTATGTTTTACCAGTTCCTTTAATCCTAAATTAGGGTTATAAATTTGCAATGGAAAGTGCAATCCTTATAAAGGGGAGTTATGGTTTTCATAGGATGTTTTAAAATTCGAGGATGAATTTTCTTAAGGAGGGGAGAATTGTAATACCCCAAAAATTTAAACAATGACCAAAATGATGGTTTCTATAAAAGAATTTTATTCCATAAATAGATGGTTTACTCTTGAGAGTGGAGTTTTATAGAAATCATATTTTTTGGATTTGGAGTTTTAGTAAAGAAAAATTATAAAGGGTTAAAGCCGGTAAGGGAATCGGTAATACCGATCGAATTGGGATTTTAGAAAAATTGGAAGGATGTTATAAAATGGTTGGAAATATTATTTAAATATTTTGGATCAGAGAAATTCGGTTTGAAAGTATGCAATTTTTCAGATTTAACCGAAACGGTGAAATTTAGTGACTAAAACACAAGTTTTGAAAATTTCAGGGCATTTTCGTAGGTCAAAGTCAAATTAAATTATATTTGACTTTGTAATATCAGATGGCTTGGTTTTATGGTGATTTTGGAGATTCATTAAGGGTGTTTTGGTCTTATCACAATTAAATGAATAATATATTCATTTAAAGTGGAATGAAATGTAAATTAAGATGACATTTCAATCAAATGTGTTCATCTTCTCCTCCAAAAGCTGCGTGGGTTTCTTCAAAGGTAAGAGATCTTCAACTCATTTTTCAAGCAATTTCTTTAGGATTATGAGTATGATGAAAATAGAAAATGGTTATTTGCGAAAAATACTATCATTTGGTACCAATATTGCAAGATAATATAGCTTGATTTCAAATATCCCCAAATCTGGAAATTTGGGTTTATACTATGGTTGTTGAAATTGATGATGATTATAGATGATTTTGAGGTTGTATGAATTGATGAAGAACCTAATGATGAAGTTAAAGAAAACATATTGGATTTTGATTCTGGCAGTAGGTTCGAAAATTCACCAGATAATATATAAAATTAATTTGGTGGTTATTTTTATATATTGTGTTCATATATGGATCGAGTTTTTTTAAAAACAAACAGGGATCAATTTCAAGTTGTATACAAATATATATGAATTTTTAACTGAGGAAAGGTCAGAAAAATCGGACAGCAGATTCTGCAAAACAGATTATGTTGTTCAAATTTGAAAATTCACCATAAATTGTACAAAATGAATTAGAAGGAGTTCTTTATATGGAATGATTCATATTCGAGTCTAGTTTCCAATGGAAGAAACGGAATTGAATTCCAGTGTGTATATCAATACAGAGTATTGATTCTTTAAGCGTAGTGCGAGTTGTCTGAATTCTGGAAAATTAATGGGTTGTTGTGTAAGTGTTGTATAATTGATGTACTATGCTGAAAATTGTTGTTTGTGAATTGAAATGAGTGTTAGATGTGAAATTGATTATTTTGGGAAGATTGAAATGATTGGTGATTTAAGTACAACAATTGCATAGTTGGGGTAATTAAATGTATTTATGTTTTTGTAAAAGCATTTGAATGGAAATAATTTCAATGTTGGAATTATTGGTATTAAGAATTTAAGTGGTAAAATGGTGAAGACCATTTTGGGTAAATTGGAAAAGTTGGTTTCAATGTTATAAGGAATTATTAAGGGTTGAATATTTTGATAGATGATGAATTTCAAATTTAGTATGGGGATATGGTGGAATGTATTTATGTTAGTAAAATACTAACATATCTATTGTTATAAATTTGTGATTTATACAGATCATGGTTGATTTGCAATTGAAGCAAGTCAAGTATAAAAAGGGTATATTGTGGACAATAGTGAGGCACAAGTATTTTGAAAGATATAAACTGTCAAGGTGAGTGCAAGACATGCATGAAATTATACATGGATGTTTTATACATCATTAGGAAGACTTGCGATAAGTCGACCTTGTTTTATCAGCAAGATATTATATCATATTTTTATAAATTGACATGATATTGATATGTCAGAGATTGAAGTTATAATGCATTGGTTTGGAAAATGTGATATTTTACCATGAATATTATTTCGGGTATGAACTGCCCAATGTTAAATTTTGATAATATACTCTGCCATGGATGGATCAATTAAAATAGACTGTATGCCCAAGTCAGTTATTGAGGGACAGGGTATAGTTTGCATGCCATAGAGTCCAGCAGCAGGTTGCATACGGGATACACTAAAGGATACCTAGTGTATATGGTGGGTACGACCTTATGTGCCATACGGGACTGTACTTAAGGATACCTAGTACAGATGGTGAACATGACCTTCTGTGTCATACGGATTATGGTGGACACGACCTTATGTGTCATACGAATTATGGTGGACACGACCTTATGTGTCATACGGATTAGCACTACGGTGCTTATAGTTGACTCGTGTACCCAGGGTCCTCAGGGTTGTATATTGGGCTATTGTCTATGGTTTATGGTTTATTGGTTAATAAATGGTAAGTTTTACAAATAAGCTTACGAGTTATTGGAATGAATGGTAAGTATTTTGGAAAGAATATTTTTATATTCAGTTATGATATTTTGATCATGGTAAAATAATGAATATGCTATTAGCATGGTTTTATGGCATTGGATTTGAAATCTAAATTCATGCATGAATTGTATTGTACTATATATTGTTTTAATTGCCTCACTAAGTTTATACTTAGCGTGTGATGATTTTCACGCGTAGGTAAAAAGCCTGTAATGGAATAAAGAGTTCAAAGTGACATCAAGCATCGAGAGGTATATTTCAATATCAGTAAGACATCCTACGATGAAATTTGATTTTAGATAGTGGCATGTAATTTGAAAATGTTCAATTTATTTGTTGAATAAATTTTGGGAAAATTTTTATAGTGATGAAATATTAATTTTTGAATTAAATTTTCCATATTGTTAAAGGGGTACCGATTCCCCTGCTACAAGGAATCGATTCCCCCACTGTTTACTATTAATTGTTCATGTACTATTCACTATTCATAATTAAAAATATTTTGAATTAAATTGTTATCATGAAACGTAATTTTATATGATATGATATTTTTATAATATCATTTACTATTTTAAGAAAATAAATTTTAAATCAAGGTTTGAATAGAAAAATGTTTTTGAATTTCGGATAACATCTATTATTTGTATAAGTATAATTATACGGGTTATGGGTGTTACATTTATTGGTATCAAAGCTACAGATTTAGCCGATTTGTGTTTAAAATTTATAAATGCCACTAGGATGTCAAAAGTTACTGATATTTGTATATATATTGTAATGATGTTTATTGGGAGTAAAGTTACTTTTAATAATGTATGATAATTCTGACTATGTTCAGATGTTGGAATTAAATACAAAGGTTAGAAAGTTGAAAATGTTGAAAAGAAAGTCGAGATTGAAATCGATCAAATAGGGACCCAACATGACTTATGTAAAACACCTTAGAATGGTGGATGTTATAAGGGATTTTTCTTCATTCTGTGGAAGAATTGTCAAAGTGTTTAAAAAAGTTTATGAATTGGAAGAATTGATTAAAAAGTTTGAACGACTTACAAGAAAAGTCAAATCGGATGAGGATCCAGAGGAGATATCTGAATCTAGTGAATCAAATGGTTATGAGTTGGATTGAGAATATATATCAAGTCCATAAAATTGGATAGAGTTACCTTGTGAAGGTAAATATGTGAATATGGATTATCTAACATTCCATGTTACGATGAATTATTGTTTAGATTGAGATGGATTGTCAAGAATTTGAAAAGTGTCAAGTACGTTATGATAAGAAAAATAGTAAATTCATTTGATAATGTGATTTTATCATTAACTGCTATGAAGTTATTGCTACAAATTTATCAAGTTTCCTTATTGAACGATGTGAACATTGAAATTTTCATTTGAGGTGGAAAATGTTGCAATTGCTCAAGAATAATTTCTATGGATCTAAAAAAGTTATAAATATTTCCTTAAGAATGAAATAAGGAATTCTATAGTAGAAATATTCAATTCTACTTGATATCGAGTGATATTATAGTGGAAGACCCATAGGTCATGGTTATGATACAAGTGTTAGTCAGACAAATAGTAAATGTTCGATAAATATTCATGAGCTTATGTTCCTGATAAATCTGATAGGATTATCGTTAACGAGTTTAAGATTATTTTTATCATGAATGGGTTACCTCTGCATTAAGGTTGGGTTAATAGTCGCAAGTAGCAATTTATTTAGAAAATGCGGAGAAATTAGAAATTTTAATGATTGATGAAATAGTGAAATCATCACTAACGTGATATCAACAATGATTACGATTAAGATGATGCATAAAGGATGCATATCTTTTCTAGCTAAGGTGATAGATACTCAAGTATCTGAAATAAGATCATATGATATTTCTATAACTCGGGAATTTCCAAATGTTTCTTTTTAGATTTAATATTTGGGTTACCTCCAGATTGAGAGGTGGAATTCAATATTAATGGTTATCAAGGCATTAATCATGTATATATGGGTTCATATCGAATGATTGCAATTGAGTTAAGAGAATGAAGAACCAATTGCAATAACTGTTAGATTGAGGATGCATTAGACCGAATGTTTCACCTTGGAGTGAACTGGTGTTGTTTAAAAAAAAGGGATCTATGCGATTATGCATAGAATATCGATAGTTAAACAAAGTAACAATCAAGAACAAATATCCTATTTTGAGGATTGATGATTTGTTAATCAACATAAAAAGGAGCAACAATTTTTCTCAAAAATTGATATTCGAATGGGATATCATCAGCTAAATATTAAAGAGGAACCAAAGATAGTTTTCAGGAAATGGTATAGACACTACGAGTTTGTAGTAATGCCGTTTGGTTTAAAAAAATGCTCTAGTAGTATTTATAGATTTGATGAATCGAGTATTTCAATTTTTCTTGGATTAATTGAGGTGGTTTATATTAATGACATTATGGCATACTCTAATACAAAGATAGAGCATGATGCTTATCTTCGTACATGTATTCGAAATACTTAAGGATAAAAAGTTATATACTAAACTGTCGAAGTAAGAGTTTTGGCTATCAGAAGTTGTTTTTCTTAGTTATGTTGTCTCGACAGAAGGTATAAAAAGAAAAAAAAACTTTTCGATGGTTGCTTCTCCTTTGACCAAGCTCTTGAGAAAGGATGTTTCATTTGCTTGGACAGATAAATGTCAAGAGAGTTTTAAAAGCTTTAAAGAATATTTAGCAGAAGGACCAGTGTTTGTACAACCGGAATCGAACAAAGAGTATGCGGTGTATAGTGATACATCTCATAATGGTTTGGGTTGTGTACTTATGCAATAAAGTAAAGTGGTAGCCTATGCTTCTCGACAATTAAAGATGCATGAGAGAAATTATCCTACTCATGATCTTGAGTTAGCATCGGTTGTTTTTTTGCTCTAAAGATTTGGAGGCATTATTTGTATGGTGAGAGATGCCACATCTACATGGATCATAAGAGTCTGAAATATTGGTTGATTCAAAAAGAGCTGAATTTGAGACAACGAAGATGGACAAAACTTTTAAAGGACTTTGATTTGATCATTGATTATCATTAAGGTAAGACAAATGTTGTAGCAAATGCACTTAGTTGGAAAACTTTTGCAGCTTTGCGAGCTATGGATGTGCGATTATTATCGAAAGAAAATGGTGCATTATTGGATGAATTTAAAGTAAAACCGATGTTTTTATATCGGATAATAGAGAAATCAAAATGAAAGCAAAAAAAAAATGAGAGACTAAAGACTTTGAAGTCAAGTCTGATGAGTGTCTATTTTATCGAGGAAGAATTTGTATTTCTCATAATGATGAGTTGAAGAAAGATATTCTTTCTCAGGCACATTATTGTCCACGGACTATGCATATAAGTGGGAACAAAATGTATCAAGATGTAAAGATTCATTTTGGTACTAGGTATGAAAAGAAACACTACTAAGTTTGTTCCTACATGTTTGACATGTCAACAAGAAAAAGTTGAATATCAAGTGCTTTCGTAATTGTTGCAACTGATTTCTATTTTAGAGTGGAGTGCTAAAGAGTCACTATGAATTTTGGTTAATGGACTACCTTTGACATAAAATAAAAAGGATTTCATTTGAGTAATAGTGACTAGTTAATTAGATCGACACATTTCATTTGAGTAATAGTGAATGGACTATGCATTGGATAAATATAAAGAGTTGTATATCAAAGAGATAATTCGATTACAAGAAGTATCAGTATCCATTATATCTGACAGGGATCCAAAGTTTACTTTAAGACTTTGGAAATATTTGCATAAAGTGTTGGGTATTTGATTTAATTTCAGTATGATTTTTCATCCATAGACGAATGATAAGTCAGAAAGTACTATTCAGATATTGGAAGATATGTTGAGTGCATGTTTGATTGATTCTAAGGAATCATGGGAAAAGAAAAAGTATTTGTTTTTAGTAGAATTTTCCTACAATAACAGTTATTAATTGAGTATCAAGATAACTCCGTATAAAGTTGTATATGGGAGAAAATAACGAACACCATTGAATGGGTTCAAGTTAAAAGATCAGAATCTTGTTGGCCCAAATTTATTGAAAGAGGTTTATGATAAAATACAGATAATTGAAGAAAGTCTCAAGATGGCATTTGATCGACAAAAGTCTTATATAGGCTTGAAGCGAAAAGAGATTAAAATTCATTAAAGTGATAAAGTTTTTCTTAAGGTGTCGCCTTGGAAAAAACAATTTACGCCCAAAAGGAAAAGAAGAACTAAGCCTAAGATTCATTGGATCTTACGAGAAAAAAAATTTAGACTGATGGATTATCAGTTAGCATTCATTATGGAGGTAATTGAGAACCAGAGTTGGACAAACTACACAATGATTTTTATGTGTCGATACTTAGAAAGTATTGATTGGATCTTTCACTTGTTATTTCATCAAATGATATTAAGATCCGACCAGATTTGATTATAAAGAAAACCCAGTTCAGATATTAGCTTGAGAAATCAAAGAGCTACGCAACAAAATGATTTCTCTAGTTAAAGTGATTCAGAAAAATCATAATGTAGAGGACGTTACTTGTGATAGAGAGGATGATATGGAAATGTGTAGATATTTTTAAATCAGATTGAAGAATTTGATTAAATAAGTTCAAAATATAATGATGCGCATGATCTTTACAAAATTCTCAAAGTAAAGAGGAAAATTAGAATTCAAGAAGTTGGCAGAAGAGGTTTTCGCATAAGGTTTACCAGTTCCTTCAATCTTAAATTAGGGTTATAAAATTGCAATGGAAAGTGCAATCCTTATAAAGGGGAGTTATTGTTTTCATAGGAAGTTTTAAAATTCGAGGACGAATTTTCTTAAGGAGGGGAGAATTGTAATACCCCAAAAATTTAAACAATGACCAAAATGAAAATTTTGAAAGTTTTATGGCTAAAGTAGAAATTTGGGAAAAAGTTTAGGGAATTAAGTGATAATTTCCTAAAATGAATTTTATTCCATGAATAGATGGTTTACTATTGCTTAATTCCCTAAAAAGAATTTTATTCCATGAATAGATGGTTTACTATTGAGAGTGGAGTTTTATAGAAATCATATTTTTTGGATTTGGAGTTTTAGTAAAGAAAAATTAGAATGGGTTAAAGCCGGTAAGGGAATCGGTAATACCGATCGAATTGGGATTTTAGAAAAATTGGAAGGATGTTATAAAATGATTGGAAATATTATTTAAATATTTTGGATCAGAGAAATTCGGTTTGAAAGTATGCAATTTTTAAGATTTAACCGAAACAGTGAAATTTAGTGACTAAAATGCAAGTTTTGAAAATTTCAGGGCATTTTCGTAGGTCAAAGTCAAATCAAATTATATTTGACTTTGTAATATCAGATGGCTTGGTTTAATGGTGATTTTGGAGATTCATTAAGGGTGTTTTGGTCTTATCACAATTAAATGAATAATATATTCATTTAAAGTGGGATGAAATGTAAATTAAGATGACATTTCAATCAAATGTGTTCATCTTCTCCTCCAAAAGCTGCGTGGGTTTCTTCAAAGGTAAGAGATCTTCAACTCATTTTTCAAGCAATTTCTTTAGGATTATGAGTATGATGAAAATAGAAAATGGTTATTTACGAAAAACGCTATCATTTGGTACCAATATTGCATGATAATATAGCTTGATTTCAGATATCCCCAAATCTGGAAATTTGGGTTTATACTATGGTTGTTGAAATTGATGATGATTATTGATGATTTTGAGGTTGTATGAATTGATGAAGAACCTAAGGATGAAGTTAAAGAAAACAGTTTGGATTTTGATTCTGGCAGTAGGTTCGAAAATTCACCAGAAAATCTATAAAATTAATTTGGAGGTTATTTTTTATATATTATGTTCATATATGGATCTAGTTTTGTTTAAAACGAACAGGGATCAATTTCTTGTTGTATACAAATATATATGAATTTTTAACTGACGAAAGGTAAGAAAAATCGGACAACAGATTCTGCAAAACAGATTCTATTGGTCAACTTTGAAAATTCACCATAAATTGTAAAAAATGAATTAGAAGTAGTTCTTTATATGGATAGATTCATATTCGAGTCTAGTTTCCAATGGAAGAAACATAATTGAATTCCAGTGTGTATATCAATACAGAGTATTGATTCTTTAAGGGTAGTGCGAGTTGTCTAAATTCTGGAAAATTAATGGGTTGCTGTGTAAGTGTTGTATAATTGATGTACTACGCTGAAAATTGTTGTTTGAGAATTTAAATGAGTGTTAGATGTGAAATTGATTATTTTGGGAAGTTTGAAATGATTGGTGATTTAAGTACAACAATTGCATAGTTGGGGTACTTAAATGTATTTATGTTTTTGTAAAAGCATTTTAATGGAAATAATTTCAATGTTGGAATTATTGGTATTAAGAATTTAAGTGGTAAAATGGTGAAGACCATTTTGGGTAAATTGGAAATGTTGGTTTCAATGTTATAAGTAATTATTAAGGGTTGAATATTTTGATAGATGATGAATTTCAAATATAGTATGGTGATATGGTGGAATGTATTTATGTTAGTAAAATACTAACATATGTATTGTTATAAATTTGTGATTTATACAGATCATGGTTGATTTTCAATTGAAGCAAGTCAAGTATAAAAAGGGTATATTGTGGACAATAGTGAGGCACAAATATTTTGAAAGATATAAAGTGTCAAGGTGAGTGCAATACATGTATGAATTTATACATGGATGTTTTATACATCATTAGGAAGACTTGCGATAAGTCGACCTTGTTTTATCAGCATGATATTATATCATATTTTTATAAATTGACATGACATTGATATGTCAAAGATTGAAATTATAATGCATTGAGTTTGGAAAATGTGATATTTTACCATGAATATTATTTCGGGTATGAACTGCCCAATGTTAAATTTTGATAATATACTTTGCCATGGATGGATCAAATAAAATAGATTGTATGCCCAAGTCAGTTATTGAGGGACAGGGTATAGTTGGCATGCCATAGAGTCCAACAGCAGGCTGCATACGGGATACACGAAAGGATACCTAGAGTATATGGTGGGTACGACCTTATGTGCCATACGTGACTGTACTTAAGGATACCTAGTACAGATGGTAGACACGACCTTATGTGTCATACGGATTAGCACTACGTTGCTTATAGTTGACTCATGTACCCAGGGTCCTCAGGGTTGTATATTGGGCTATTGTCTATGGTTTATGGTTTATTGGTTAATAAATGGTAAGTTTTACAAATAAGCTTACGAGTTATTGGAATGAATGGTAAGTATTTTGGAAAGAATATTTTTATATTCAGTTATGATATTTTGATCATGGTAAAATAATGAATATGCTATTAGCATGGTTTTATGGCATTGGATTTGAAATCAAAATTCATGCATGAATTGTATTGCACTATATATTGTTTCCATTGCCTCACTAAGTTTATACTTAGCGTGTGATGATTTTCACGCGTATGTAAAAAGCCTGTAATGGAATAAAGAGTTCAAAGTGGCATCAAGCATCAAGAGGTATATTTCAATATCAATAAGACAACCTACGATGAAATTTGATTTTAGATAGTGGCATGTAATATGAAAATGTTCAATTTATTTGTTGAATAAATTTTGGGAAAATTTTTATAGTGATGAAATGTTAATTTTTATGAATTTATATGTAATTTTCGGAAGTTACTGTAGCATGAACAATAACCACGATTTTAAGCAAAATTTTCTAGATTGTTAAAGGTGTACCGATTCCCCTGCTACAGGGAATCGATTCCCCCACTGTTTACTTTCACTGTTCGGGTACTATTCATTATTAAAATTTTTTTGAATTTAATAGTTATCATGAAACACAATTTTATATGATATTATATTTTTATAATATCATTTACTATTTTAAGAAAATAAATTTTAAATCACGGTTTGAATAGAAAAATGTTTTCGAATTTCGGATAACATTTATTATTTGTATAGGTATAATTATACGGGTTATGGGTGTTACATGTAGGCATATTCAACCAACACTTGGGAGCTACATTGGAGCTAAATGGAGCATGTAACAGTAAGGAAACTCACATATGGACCTTTAGGAGAGCATAAGGACTCATTGGTGAAAAGTTGTCCGGAGGCCCGTGAGCTCACAGCTAGATTGAGCTGAAGATTTGAGCTACAAGATGACCTCATTTCAGATGGGGAGCTGCACCACCATGATCACCACTTAGGACACTTCAAATATGTCCTAAGTCAAAATTTGTGAAATAGTACCTTTTCGCGAATAGTTGCCACCTAAGGAGGTACCTTTTCACAATGAGCTGCCCAAACATTCACCATGTTACAAGTCATCTAAGGCTAGCTCATTTTCAGCTCATTCACACCCGAAGTAGTTCAAACATTAAGGGTTATCTTTTCCAAACATTATGACCTTTTATGAATGATGCTGCCCATGAAGATGTCCATTCAATTATGAGCACGTTGGTGAAGAATTTACATCCATTGGAGGCTTAAATCATCAAGGAACATAAGATAGGGCTCCATACCTATTCGGCCACAACACATGCTATGCACATGAGAGCTTTTGGCGCCAACATCAAGAGGCACATCATCATTCACCCAAAGAGAGGAAAAGTGGCGCCAAGATGACCTAACATGCATATTCGACCAAGGGAGATGTCTTCCTACCTTTAGCCAAAACTTTAAGTCCCTCCATGAAGGGTTAGATAAACCATCACATGCCCAAAGGACTAATGCAATCATCTTAGGCATTATGTACTTCCATCAAAAGTCATGTATCAACCGAATAGCTATGTAACCATTCGGCCAAGCCCTCTCATTTCCTATAAATAAAGAGGCTTGCCATCATTTGTACTCATCTCATCTCATATATAAAAATTACTCTTGTGAGTTAATTTCTCTTCAAAGTTCTTTGTGAACTTTATCGAGTAAACAAGTATAATTCCTATACTTGTGGCTCATTCCTTCCATCCTGATTCCAAAATTCCTAGATTATTATCTAGTGGGTTGAAGACACTATCACCACCCCTCAAGCAAGTTTGTGAAGATCAGGATTGTGCTCTTTAGCATTGTTTCATCTTTGTTGTGTTTGAGATACAACATCACCACCATCTTCATTTCATCATCAACTATCATCAACATCCTTCATTAAGACCATACCAACTTCATTCTTCCGTAGCCATCTCCTTTCTATCTTTATTTCTATTTCCATTATTTTTATTATTATCCATTTCTTAATTCCACCATTAATATTATTTTTCTCTTTCTTATTTTCATTGTAACCAATCTTATGATTCAAGGACATCAGTACTTGTCAATCCTAGATCGGGGCACAATAAGGCTATCTACTCTCTTCCATCAAAGCGTATAGATCAACCTACATCAAGCGGTAATCAGAGCATAGTTGGATTGACAACAAAAGTGTCATTGGCGTGCAAAGTAAAAGAAAAAGACTCCTTCAACAAAATTGGAGTACAAAAAGAAAAGAAAAGAAAAAAACAAGAAAAAAGAAAAAAGAAAAGAAAAAGAAGAAAAGTCAAAAAGAAAACAAGCCAAGGAAAGTTCTCTACCATTGCAACTACATCAAAGAGGCTTATCTACACTAAGAGAAGATAACCTTATTGTTTCTTGAGAAAGGTTGCAGTAAGTGTTGTTTCTTGAATTGTAAGTCACCTCTTCCTTTTCTATACCATCACTTTCCTTGTCTTCAACCATTTATTTCTTTTAATACCTTAAAACCTCTCTTATACCTTTCCATTTTCTTCTATTCTTTCTACCCTAACCTATTTTTAGCCGACACAAACAAGGAAAGGATTAGCTTGTTCTAATCTTGAGTAAGTTCCTCTAAGGACTTAGTAAGAGAAATTGAGTGGAAAAAGGCTAATTGAGAGAGTGAGATCAGAAGGGGAATTGTTAAAAGCTGAAATTATATTGCCGAGAGTAAACACGAGTGTTAAGTGGAGTGATCTTATTAATTCTTTGGAGTGAACTTGTGATACTTTGTGGGTGTGTTGGTAAGGTTTATTTATCAACTAACCATGTCTCAAAGTCCTAAAAGAAATGCAGGTCAACCAAACTTGCAAATGCAAGCATTAATTAGAGAAATGATGAGAATGTTTTAGATAGAATTTGATGCTCTTCATGAAAAACTCGATCAAAGACAAGATCAACACCATGCTCGAAACAATGATACTCCTCGGAGGCAACAACCTCTTCCATAAAATGATGTCCTAGACCCTTATGACGAAGAAGAACCAACATTAATACATGGACCCAGGCGTGCTAAAGTTGATGATAATATGAGCAACATCAAAATCAAAATTCCTCAATTCCAAAGGAAACCTGATCCTGAAGCCTATATTGAACGAAAAAGCAAGGTGGAACATGTTTTCAGTTGCCATAACTATTCCGAACTCAATAAAGTAAGATTGGAACCCATGGAGTTTGTCAATTATTCTTTGATATGGTGGGATCAACTTACTATTACCAGAAGGAGGAATGGAGAAAGACCAATCACAACATGTTTAGAAATGAAAGGTATCACGCGTAAACATTTCATTCCTACTCATTATCACCAGAACATGTTTCAGGAATTGCAGAATCTTAAACAAGGCCAACGAAGTGTGGAGGATTACTATAAGGAAATGGAAGTGGCAATGATCCGAGTCAATATTGAGGAGGATTGAGAAGGAACCATGGCTAGATTTCTTGTCTGACTGAATCCCGAGATTGCCAACACACTAGAGTTGTACCATTACATAGAACTTGATGAAATGGTGGAAATGGCTATGAAAATAGAGAGGCAATTACGAAGAAGATCTATACCGTGCACTACCATGCCTACGTCTTCAAAAATAGAGTCCCAACAATTTGATTAAGTTTACTCCTATTCCTACCATGGAAAAGGTCAAATCATCAAGTGCACCCCAACTCAACAAGGATATTCGAGGAAAAGAGACCTCTGAACGATCAAGAGACATTCGATTATTCAAATGTCTTGGGAGGGGACACATCTCTACATAATGTCCGAACCGAGACACCATGTTACTACTTGGAAATGGTTAAATTGAGTCTGATCTTGAGGAGGAAGAAACAACACCAACTGAAGTCGAGGAAGAAGAAGAAATTGGTGCTCCAGTGGAAGGCGAAGCCCTAGTGGTCAAAATAAGCCTAAGTGCTCAAGTGGTAGAGGATAATGTATAACGGGAAAACATCTTTCATACCTGCTGCCATGTGACTGAAAAGGTGTGTTTCATGATCATATATGGTGGAAGTTGTACCAATGTGGCAAGTACAGTCATAGTGGAGAAATTGTGCTTGAAAACGTTGAAGCATCCCAATCTCTACAAATTACAATGGTTAAATGAACGAGGAGAACTTAATGTCAACAAACAAGTCATGGTTCCTTTCTCAAATGGTAAGTACAAGGACGAGGTTATGTGCGATGTTGTTCCTATGCATGCTAGCCATTTGCTCATTGGATGACATGGCAATATGACCGAAGGACCATCCATGATTGTTTTACCAACCAGTATTCATTCAACCATGGAGGAAAGAAGATTATCCTAACACCCTTGATGTCTAACCATGCCCAAATTGATCAAATCAAGATAAAACAAAGTGATGACGCTATGAGGAAAGGAAAATCGAAGGCAAACCAGGAGGAAACTAGTCCAAAGACAAGTTCTTATACATCTAAGTGCTTGTTACAAAAATGTTTATTTACAAGACGCCAGGTCGATGAAGATTTTTCTAACCTTAACAATGCAAGAGTTTTCTTTGATTTGCAAGATGATCCAAGAAACATAATCTATCAATTTGGGGGACTGAAGGACGTGACCTTTCAAGAGCCAAGAGGTGCGACTATTGAAAAGCAATGAGTGGTAATTCTTAATCCAAAAGATGTAACTCTTCAGGCATCAAGAGTTATACCCAATGAAAGGAAAAGGGAGGCGATTCTTCACTCAAGGAACGTGACTTATGAAGACTATAAGGACATCACCATTCTAAGAGTCATCACTTTTCATGAATCAATTGAAGAACAAAGGGGCGTGATTCTTGGAATGCAAAAGGGCACAAACTGTTAAAGCAAAATGACTTCAATAGACATGTACTTTGAACATATATTTTACAGGAAGTATTTCTTAACTTTAGATATGTTTGATCACATTTTTACTAATAAAAGTTTTCTTTCTTTTCAGGTCAAGAACTTCCAAAGCCTTCATTCAACAGATATGAACCTTTTCATAAAGGAACTTATTGAATGGAAGCACCCTAGGAAAAGAAGACTTTTCGATTTGAGGACAAATCGATTAAAAGAAGGGGAAGATGATGTGATCCAATTCAACATGATAAGTACAATGGCCTTTCCAACCTTACAAGGGAAGAATCTTTCTAACTTTATACATACATATGCTTATTTCATATGCTATAATCATATATATATATATATATATATATATATATATATATATATATATATATAGCTATTATGATAATAAGTTATTCATCAATATGTGAGATATAAGTTATTATTATTACTATAGTCACATTCTTATATTATACACATTATATAAGTTTATATACTTAGTTTATTTCTTTATGTTATGCATGTAGGCATATTCAACCAACACTTGAGAGCTACATTGGAACTAAATAGAGCATGTAAAAGCAAGGAAACTCACATAGGGACGTTTAGGAGAGCATACGGACTCATTAGTGAAAAGTTATCTGGAGGCCCGTGAGCTTATAGTTGGATTGAGCTAAAGATTTGAGCTACAAGATGACCTCATTTCAGCTGGGGAGCTACACCATCATCATCACCACTTAGGACACTTCAAATATGTACTAAGTCAAAATTTGTGAAATCATACGTTTTCGTGAATAATTGACACCTCATGAGGTACCTTTTTACAAGGAGCTACCTAAACGTTCATCATGTTACAAGTCATCTAAGGCTAGATCATTTTCAGCTCATTCACACCCGAAGAAGCTCAAACATTAAGGGTTATCTTTTCCAAACATTATGACCTTTCATGAATGATACTGCCCATGAAGGTGTCCATTCAATTATGAGCACGTTGGTCAAGAATTTACATCCATTGGAGGCTTAAATCATCAAGGAACATAAGATAGGGCTCCATACCTATTCGGCCACAACACATGCTATGTACATGAGAGCTTTTGGCACCAATATGAGGAGGCACATCACCATTAAGCCAAAGAGAGGAAAAATGGCGCCAAAATGATCCAATATGCATATTCGGCCAAGGGAGATGTCTTCCCACCCTTAGCCGAAACATTAAGTCCCTCCATGAAGGGTTAGCTGAACCATCACAAGCCCAAAGGACTCATCCATTCATCTTAAGCATTATGTACTTCCATCAAAAGTTATGTATCAACCAAATAACTATGTAACCATTCGACCAAGCCTTCTCATTTCCTATAAATAGATAGGCTTGCCATTATTTATACTCATCTCATCTCATATATAAAAATACTCTTTTGAGTTAATTTCTCTTCAAAGTTCTTTGTGAACTTTATCGATTAAACAAGTATAATTCCTATACTTGTGGTGTCATTCCATCTATCCTGATTTCAAAATTCCTAGATTAATATATAGTGGGTTGAAGACACTATCACCACCCCTCAAGCAAGTTTGTGAATATCGGGATTGTGCTCTTTAGCATTGTTTCATCTTTGGCGTGTTTGAGATACAACATCACCACCATCTTCATTTCATCATCAATCATCATCAGCATCAGCTTCTAACATCAAGACCATACTGACTTCATTCTTCCGCAGCCATCTCCTTTCTATATTTATTTCATTTATTTCTATTTCCATTATTTTTATTATTATCCATGTCTTAATTCCACCATTAATATTATTTTTTTTCTTTCTTATTTTCATTGCAGCCAATCTTATAATTCAAGGACATAAGTACTTGTTAATCCTAGATCGGGGCACAATAAGGCTATCTACTCTCTTTCATCAAAGCGTGTAGATCAGCCTACATCAAGCGGTAATCAGAGCATAGTTAGATTGACAACAAAAGTGTCATTGGTATGCAAAGCAAAATAAAAAGACTCATTCAACAAAATTGGAGTACAAAAAGAAAAGAAAAGACAAAAAGAAGAAAAATTCAGAAAAAAAGAAAAGAAAAAGAAGAAAAGTAAAAAATAAAGCAAGCCAAGGAAAGTGTTATACCATTGCTAATACATCAAAGAGGCTTATCTACACTAAGAGAAAATAACCCCATTGTTTCTTGATAAAGGTTGCAGTAAGTGTTGTTTCTTGAATTGTAAGTCACCTCTTCCTTTTATATACCTTCATTTTCCTTGTCTATAACCATTTCTTTCTTTTAATACCTTAAAACCTTTCTTCTACCTTTCCATTTTTCTTCTATTCTTTCTACCCTAACTTATTTGCATCCGACACACACAAGGAAATGATTAACTTGTTCTAATCTTGAGTAGGTTCCTCAAAGGACTTTGCAAGAGAAATTGAGTGGCAAAAGGCTAATTGAGAGAGTGAGATTAGAAGGGGAATTGTTAAAAGCCGAAATTATATTCCCGAGAGTAAACACGAGTGTTAAGTGGAGTGATCTTATTATTTCTTTGGTGTGAAATTGTGAGACTTTGTGAGTGTGCTGGTAAGGTTTATTTTTGTTTAATTTATATACTAACCATGTCTCAAAGTCCTAAAGGAAATGCAGGTTAACCAAACTTGCAAATGCAAGCATTAATTAGAGAAATGATGAGAATGTTTTGGGCAGAATTTGATGTTCTTCATGAAAAACTCGACCAAAGACAATATCAACCCCATGCTCGAAACAATGATACTCCTCGGAGTCAACAACCTCTTCCATAAAATGATGTCCTAGACCCTTATGATGAAGAAGAACCAGCATTAATACAAGGACCCAAGCGTACCAAAGTTGATGATAATATGAGCAACATCAAAATCAAAATTTGTCAATTCCAAGGGAAAATTGATCCTGAAGCCTATCTTGAATGGGAAAGCAAGGTGGAACATGTTTTCAGTTGCCACAACTATTCCGAACTCAAGAAAGTAAGATTGGTAGCCATGGAGTTTGTCGATTATGCTTTGATATGGTGGGATCAACTTACTATTACTAGAAGGAGGAATGGAGAAAGATTAATACGATCCAAACTAGCTCCAACATTCTCCATGACTTGAACACACCATGAATGTTATTCAAAGCTGATTCTAAGGGAGTTCTTTCTTACCTTATCTTATATTATATCATTTATAAATTCTATTCTATCATAATCATGCATTAACATGTTGGTGTAAATTATCATATCATTCATACCATCTTGTGTTTAGTTCATCATGTTTTCCATATGATTCATATCTATGCTATGATTACATATCATTTCTTGGGATATTATTATATGTTTCCATTTATCATTTATTATGAATATCATGTTATATGATATTCATGCATATAACATATCCATATGTTTATATTAATTGTTACACAATGATACTTCAATCATGTTATTGTTTCATATTCGTTTTACATTCATCTAAGTATGTTCCAATACATTCATGACATGGCAGTATGCTTAACCATTCATTTGTTAACTCATTTGAATTTATTTCAGTTCCTAAGTCATATACATTATCTCACATATAATATATAATGATATACTTAGCTCATGTCATGCATTCATAGCTCACAAGACCATTTTGATTAATATAAGTGAGATTATTCTCTTCCTTAAGTCCTGGTGACTTTTATCGACTTATCAAGTATTTTTAATACTTGTGGCGTCAACCCCCTTTTTTGCCTTAATTCTTCTGGTTCCTAGTTCTTATAACTATTGGGTCAAAGTACTTAATACCACCCCTTAAAGAAGTAATATAAAGTATGGGTCTTTTCTCTCTATAGCATTGGTTATTCTTTGAGTCTTCTTTAAGATACTATCCTCACAACCATCCCTTTGTTTCATCAGTGATAACCATAGCCATATAAACCATCTTTTTCTTTCTTCATTCATTATTTAAATAGCCTACCTATTCACCCACATGTTTACCACCCTTAACCATCTCTTTTAAGCCATTCACTTGTGCAGGTTGTTTTGCTTCCTTCCTAGATCCACAATCATTTGAATAGGTTCAAGTGTCTTACATCAAGCGGTAATCAGAGCTTTGGTGGAAGAATGCCAAAAAGAATGCCAAAAATAACAACAACAAAAATACCAAAAAGAATGCAAGTGGAAGAAAATAAAAAAATAACAAAGAAAAGTCAAGCACTCCAAAAGAATAAAAGTCAAACACTTAAAAAGAAGAAAAAGAAAAAAGAAAGAAAGAAAGAAAGTTGAAGCACTCATCAACAATTCTCATCACCGAGCCATTCAAGTAAGCCTTTTAAAATTGATTGTGGTGATAGAAGGTTGTGAAGTGACTTGTGTAAGTAACCCCTTTTGTTCTCTTATATCTATTTTCTAAGCCAGCCTTTCATTATATTTTGTTTCCATTCCTACTAACCCTTTTTCAGCCGACGCCAAACAAGTAAAAATTTACTTGATACGGTCTTGAGTAAAGTCCTCTAGAACTTGGGACAAGAGAATCGAGAGGAAAAAGGCTAGAGCGTGTGTGAGATCAGAAGATGACAAGTAGAAGCCATTAAAGTCCTAGAGTGCAAACACGAGCGGATTGAGTGACATTCAAGTTTCCTTAGAGTGACTCGTGAGCCTTTGTGAGAGTATATTATGGTAAGGTCCTACACATTTCGTTTTTCTTTATTTGCTAACATGTCTTTTCCATCCAACATCTTTGTAGTCAAAAGGACTTTGAACATTCAAAGTCAAGAAGATGAACAAAGAGAGAATATCTTCCATACAAGATGTCACGTGGGAGATAAAGTTTGTGTGGTGATCATTGATGGAGAAAGTTGTACAAATGTAGTAAGTACTCACATGGTGGAAAAGTTGGGTCTAAAGACTTCAAAGTATCCTCATCCTTAGAAACTTCAATGGCTCAACGATGTGGGTGAAGCCAAGGTAACCAAACAAGTTGTTGTACCTTTCTCAATTGGGAGATATAATGATGAAGTCCTTTGTGACGTGGTGCCCATGAGTGCATGCCATATTATATTAGGACGTCCATGGCAGTTTGATAAGATGGCTTCCCATGATGGATATTCTAACAAGTATTCTTTCCAACATCAAGGAAAGAAAATCATATTGGCGCCTATGCTTCTTAGTCAAGTCCATGATTTCCAGGTTACCCTCCAATCACGTATAGAGGAATGGGAGAAAGCTAAAGCCATGAAGAAAGTTGAAAGAGAATTTTTGCATGAGAAAAGAGTGGAGAGAGTTGAAAATGAGAAAAATGAAAGGATTGAATATGGGAGCAAAAAGGAAAAGGAAAATGAGGGCGAAAAACATATTTTTATCTAATTGTACTCCTATTCTTTCTTTTGATGTGCAGGATAATCCAATAGACATGTTACTTCAAGCTGAAGATTCAAGAAACATGTCTTCTGAAGAATCAATAAACGTGACTTTTGGTGATCCACAAGATATGTCCTTTGACATTTCAAATGATGTACCTCTCGAAAGAATATGCCAATTGAAGTACGAAGAGTTGATATCATTCATGCTCCAAGTACATTACACATATTGAAGAGATTTCAGTAACCAATTGAATTTTTCATCATCAAGCAACCAACACCCATTAAACATCCTCCATGGTTTTCTATTTCCATTCATATTGTTAATAGTTTTTCATTTACTAACTTTGATTTGTTTTGCAACAACTTGTTTCATCCTTATGGTAAAATACTACCAACCTTAAAGGTAATCATTCGGAGAGGCACAAAGGTGAAAGGACATGATCATTTAAATCAACACCAAAGAGTCATTCAAAGAACAATTATTTTCACCAAGAGACATGATGACTCCAACCAGGAGGCAAACCTTTTCACCAACAAGAATGGTGAATTAAAAAGAGGAATTGAAGAGATAGAGTCCCTTTCCAAGCATTGTGATTATTCAAAGAATAAAGTAAAAGGATCAAGTTGATTGGTGAAGGGATATGTCTTTTCCATTCAAAGGAAATGTAATGTGATGTAAGGCACTTGTACCTTATCAATTGATTGTGGATCTAGGAAGGAAGCAAAACAACCTACACAAGTGAATGGCTCAAAAGAGATGGTTAAGGGTGGTAGACGTATGGGTGAATAGGCGAGCTGTTTAAAAGAGAGATGGAAGCGGAAGATGATGATATGGCTATGGGTTATGGCTGATAAAACAAAGGGATGGTTGTGAGGATAGTATCTTAAAAAAGACTCAAAGAAGAACCAATGCAATAGAGAGTAAAGACCCACACTTTATATTGCTTATTTAAGGGGTGGTATTAAGTGCTTTGACCCACTAGTTATAAGAACTAGGAACTAGAAGTATCAAGGTGAAAAGAGGGTTGACGCCAAAAGTATTAAAATACTTGATAAGTCGATAAAAGTCACCAGGACTTAAGGAAGAGAATAATCTCACATATATTAATCAAAAAGGTCTGATTACAAATTATATATGCTTTCCTATTTATATGAAATAGAGAGGCATGGCCGAATAGTTACAAGGGTATTCAGCCAGCCTTGTGCCTTCCTATAGAGTCATAATTAATTACAAAAGAGAGATGATGGTTCATTTTAAATGGAGGGTGATAATCCTTGGCCGAATAGCTCTTGTGTCCCTTCATGTTGGTGTCAATTTGGATGGGAGATGATGCTTGGCCGAATAGGGAGAGGGCTCTTAATCTTGGCACCTAAATGATACCACATGCAAAGCATATGGGGGCTGGTTATATGGCACGTACATGGGTGTTCTATGGAACCTTGTGGTGCAGCCTTGTGCATAGAATGATGGTTGGTCATGTGCTCCATCTTCGGCGTGCATGTGTCTCCTTCCAAGCTAGCTTGCGTATGGAGCTAGCTAGCAAGCATGGGTTGTTTGTGAACAAGCTTCCTAGCCAAGTCCTTGTGAGCTCCATAACAGCATGTTCAGCTACATTCAACTACCATTGATATCATTTTTGACAACTCAGCTCCAAATAGTCCAACTAGTTGAGTTTAGGTAGCCTTGAGCTCCTCCAGTTGAATTGAGTTTTCCTTAGTGTTCCATGAGCTGTCATGTTCCTTGTGAGTTGTTTGTGAGCTGCATTTGATGTCCAAATAATCCACGAAGCTACCCCAACGTGTGCCATGATCCAATGTACCAACATGTGCAAGGAAACAAGGTAAGTCCATGTCATTGAGCTGATATGAGCTAAATATCTTGCTTCCATGCATGAATATGGTAATGTGAACTATGATTGAAGGTCATGAGCTTAATATATCATCTTAACATGCATGAATATGTATGAACTAATGCATAAAGCCTAAGTGCTAAAATAATTGCATAGGAACTGATAAAATGAATGATAATTATGTTGCCTTGATGTATGTGTGATAATCATGCTTAAATGAATGCAAGACTAATATAGCATACTTAACATGCTTGAAATAACATTGTGGATATATGTTGTTGTATGCATGAATATCATTTAACATGGTATTCATAATAAATGATAAATAGAAACATGTAATAATAATATCCTAAGAAATGATATGTAATCATAGCATATATTTGAATGATATGAAGGGCATGATCAACTAGGCATATGATGGAATTATTATGATAATTTATACTAACATGTTAATGCATGCTTATGATAGAATAGAATGTATGAATGATATAATAGAAGATAGAGTAAGGAAGAACTCCCTTATAAACAACTTTGAATAACATCCATGGTGTGATAAAGTCATGGAGAAGAATGGAGCTAGTTTGGATCGTATCATCCTCCCATTCTTTAAGGCGATTTGTCCTCAAATCGAAGTAGTTTCTCATTGAATACTTTCTTGATGTAGGAAGTATTGAATCTTTATACTTTTCTCCAATATATGATTCACACAAAATGTTCAACCTCTTGGCTTCAAATCGGGTAACTTAACATCCTTTATTGGGAGGACACAATGTTTGGAAACTGTCACATGTCATTCGATTCAAAAATTGTGTCTTGTACTCCAAAGGTTATATTCTTTCAAAACATTGTATGTTTTCACTCTTACTCCTTGAATCATAATGATGGTTAGTGAAGAAATTTGACTTTTGATCTCCTTGAGGCAAGTGGATAAAGTCAACAACTTTAAGCTTTGTGTTTTTCCAGATGATGGCCCTTAAAAAGGTGGACAATACTTGCTTCACACCATCGTAGTGGCTAAATATTATGTACCAATCAAACTTAAATTGACAAATGATCTTGTCATCATAGACTGATATGATAACACCACTTATACTAATCAAATTACTGCAAAATGAATCAAAGTTATAAAATGAAAAGCTAATAACAAAATGAATAGAATTATCAAACCAGGGTGAATGTTTAATGGGCATTGGTTACCTGATGATGGAAAACTCCATTGTTTGCTGAAATCTCTTCAATAGTTGTAATGTACTTGGAGCCTCAATGATCACAATTTCTGGCACTTCAAGTGTGACACATCTTTTTGAACTTCAGGTGGCATAACTGTTGGAATGTCAAAGGAGATGTCTTGTGGATTACCAAAGGTCACACCTATTGGTTCTTCAAAAGACATGTTTCTTGAATTTTCTACTTGAAAATATATGTCTCTTTGAATATCCTGCAAGGAAAAAGAAATAGTAGAAGAAGATTTGTTAGGTAAAATTGTCCCCACTTTGCTTTTATTCTATATACTTATCCTTTTTAGATTTTTCAACCCCAACAGTATCATTTCCAATTGTTCTTGTCTATTCAAAATGTTCTTCTTTAAAGTTTCTTTTCATGGCCTTCGTTTTCTCCCATTCTTCTATGCGTGACTTAAGGGTCACTTGGCATTCATGGACTTGTCTTGGAAGCATCGGTGCTAATATGATTTTCCTCCCTTGGTGTTGGAATGAATACTTATTGAAAAATCCATCGTGAGTAGCCTATTTGTCAAATTGCCAAGGACATCCTAATATAATGTGACTTGCACTCATGGGCAGCACGTCACAAAGGACTTCATCATTATATCTCCCAATTGAGAAAGATACAATAACTTGTTTGGTTACCTTGGCTTCAGTTTGTAAGGATGAGGATGCTTGAAAGTCTTGAGATCTAACGTTTCCACCATGTGAGTACTTGCTACGTTTGTACAACTTCTTCCATCAATGATCACCACACAAACTTTATCCCCCATGTGTCATTTGGTATGGAAGATGTTCTCTCTTTGTTCATCTTCTTGACTTTGAATGTTCAAAGTCCTTTTGCCTCAAGAATGTTGGATGGAAGATACATGTTAGCAAATAAGAAAAAATGGAATATGTGTAGGACCTTACCAGAATATACTCTCATAAAGCCTCACGAGTCACTCCAAGGAATCTTGAATGTCACTCAATCTGCTCGTGTTTGCACACTATGACTTAATGGGTTTTACTTGTGCTCTTCTGATCTCACACACTCTCTAGCCTTTTTCCTCTCGATTCTCTTGTCCCAAGTTCTAGAGAACTTTACTCAAACAATATCAAGTAAATTTTTACTTGTTTGGCGTCGACTACAAAAGGGTTAGTAGGAATGGAAAAATAAATATAATGAAAGGGTGGCTTAGAAAATAGAAAGCAGAGAACAAAAGGGGTTACTTACACAAGTCACTTCATAACCTTCTATCACCAGAATCAATTTAAAAGGCCTACTTGAATATCTTGGTGATGAGAATTGTTGATGAGTGCTTCAACTTTCTTTTTTTTTCATTGTTTTTTTCTTCTTTTTGAGTGTTTGATTTTTCTTTCTTTTGGAGTGTTTCAATTTCTTTTCTGATTTTTCTTGATTTCTTTGACTTTGCACTTCACTTGCACTTCTTTTTGTATTTTTGTTGTTGTTGTTGCACGTTGCTTTCTTCCACCAAAGCTCTAATTACCGCTTGATGTAAGGCACTTGTACCTTATCAATTGTTTTTGGATCTGGAAAGGAAGCAAAACAACCTGCACAAGTGAATGGCTCAAAAGAGATTGTTAAGGGTGGTAGACGTATGGGTGAATAGGTGGGCTGTTTAAATGAGAGATGAAAGCGGAAGATGATTGATAGGGCTATGGGTTATGGCTGATGAAACAAAGGGATGGCTGTGAGGATAATAAATTAAAGTATACTCAAAGAAGAACCAATGCTATAGAGAGCAAAGACCTAGACTTTATATTGCTTCTTTAAGGGGTGGTATTAAGAACTTTGACCCACTAGTTATAAGAACTAGGAACCAGAAGTATCAAGGTGAAAAGCGGTTGATGCCACAAGTATTAAAATACTTGATAAGTCGATAAAGTTAATTACAAATGATATATGATTTCCTATTTATAGAAAATGGAGAGGCATGGCTAAATAGTTAAAAGGGAATTCAGCCAGCCTTGTGCCCTCCTATAGAGTCATAATTAATTTCAAAATAGAGATGATGGTTTGGTTTAAATGGAGGGTGATAACCCTTGGTTGAATAGCTCTTGTGTCCCTTCATGTTGGCACCAATTTGGATGGGAGATGATGCTTGGCCGAATAGAAAGAGGGGTCTTCATCTTGGTGCCTAAATGAGACCACATGCAAGGCACATGGGGGATGGTCATATAACACGCACGTGGGTGTTCTAGGGAACCTTGTGTTGCAGCCTTGTGCATCGAATGATGGCTGGTAATGTGCTCCATCTTGGGCGTGCATGTGTCTCCTTCCAAGCTAGCTTGAGTGTGGAGCTAGCTAGCAAGAATGGGCTGTTTGTGAACAAGCTTCTTAGCCGAGTCCTTGTGAGCTTCATAACAGCATGTTCAGCTACATTCAGCTACCATTGATATCATTTTTGACAACTCAGCTCCAAGTAGTCCAACTAGTTGATTTTAGCTAGCCTTTAGCTCCTCCAGCAGAATTGAGCTTTCCTTAGTGTTCCATAAGCTGCTATGTCCTGTCATGCATGAATATGTTAATGTGAGCTATGATTGAAGGTCATGAGCTAAATATATCATCTATAATATGTATGAACTAAACCAAGCTACCCCAACGTGTGCCATGATCCAATGTACCTACATGTGCAAGGAAACAAGGTAAGTCCATGGCATTGAGCTGATATGAGCTAAATACCTTGCTGTCATGCATGAATATGTTAATGTGAGCTATGATTGAAGGTCATGAGCTAAATATATCATCTTATAATATGTATGAACTAATGCATAAAGCCTAAGTGCTAAATGATTACATAGGAGCTTATAAAATGAATTATAATTATGCTGCCTTGATGTATGTGTGATAATTATGCTGAAATGAATGCAAGACTAATATAGCATACTTAACATGCTTGAAATAACATTGTGGATATATGTTGTATGCATGAATATCGTTTAACATGGTATTCATAATAAATGATAAATGGAAACATGTAATAATAATATCCTAATAAATGATATGTAATCATAGCATATATTTGAATGATATGAAGAGCATAATCAACTAGGCATAGGATGGAATTATTATGATAATTTATACTAACATGTGAATGCATGCTTATGAATGATAGAATGTATGAATGATATAATATAAGATAGGGTAAGGAAGAACTCCCGTAGAAACAACTTTGAATAACATCAATGGAGTGATAAAGTGATGAAAAAGATTGGAGATAGTTTGGATCATATCATCCTCCCCTTCTTTTAGGCGATTTGTCCTCAAATCGAAGTAGTTTCTCATTGAAGACTTTCTTGATGTATGAAGGATTGAATCTTTATGCTTTCCTCCAATAGATGATTCACACGAAATGTTCAACCTCTTGGCTTCAAATCGGGTAACTTCACGTCCTTTATTGGGAGGACACAATGTTTGGAAACCGTCACATGTCCTTTGATTCAAAAATTGTGTCTTGTACTCCAAAGGTTGTATCCTTTCAAAACATTGTATGTTTTCACTCTTACTCCTTGAATCATAATGATGGTTAGTGAAGAAAATGACTTTTGATCTCCTTCAAGCAAGTGGATAAAGTCAACAACTTTAAGCTTTGTGTTCTTCCAGATGATGGCCTTTAAAAAGGTGGACAATGCTTGCATCACCCCATCGTAGTGGCTAAACTTAATGTACCAATCAAACTCAAATTGACAAATGATCTTGTCATCATAGATTGATATGATAACACCACTTTTACTAATCAAATTACTTCAAAATGAATCAAAGTTATAAAATGAAAATCTAATAACAAAATGAATAGAATTAGAAAACCAGGGTGGATGTTTAATGGGCATTGGTTGCTTGATGATGGAAAACTCCATTGGTTGCTGAAATATCTTCAATAGTTGTAATGTACTTGGACCCTCAATGTTCACAACTTGTGGCACTTCAAGTGACACGTCTTTTTGAACCTCAAGTGGCATAACTGTTGGAATGTCAAAGGACATGTCTTGTGGATTACCAAAAGTCACACCTATTGGTTCTTCAAAAGACATGATTCTTGAATTTTCTACTCAAAAAGATATGTCTCTTTAAATATCATGCAAGGAAAAAGAAATAGTAGAAAAAGATTTGTTAGTTAAAATTTATCCTCCACTTTGCTTTTCTTCTCTACACTTATCCTTTTCAGATTTTTCAACCCCAACAGTATCATTTATAATTGTTATTGTCTCCTCAAAATGTTCTTCTTTAAAGTTTCTTTTCATGGCCTTCGTTTTCTCCCATTCTTCTATGCATGACTTAAGGGTCACTTGGCATTCATGGGCTTGGCTTGGAAGCATCGGTGCTAATACGATTGTCCTCCCTTGGTGTTGGAATGAATACTTATTGGAAAACCCATCGTGAGTAGCCTTCTTATCAAATTGCCAAGGACGTCGTAATATAATGTGACTTGCACTCATGGGTAGCACATCAAAAAGGACTTCATCATTATATCTCCCAATTGAGAAAGATACAACAACTTGTTTGGTTACCTTGGCTTAACCCACATCATCGAGCCACTGAAGTTTGTAAGGATGAGGATGCTTGGAAGTCTTGAGACCCAACATTTCCACCATGTGAGTACTTGCTACGTTTTTACAACTTCCTCCATCAATGATCACCACACAAACTTTATCCCCCACGTGACATTTGGTATGGAAGATGTTCTCTTTTTGTTCATCTTCTTGACTTTGAATGTTCAAAGTCCTTTTGCCTACAAGGATGTTGGATGGAAGATACATGTTAGCAAATAAGAAAAAATGAAATGTGTGTAGGACATTACCAGAATATACTCTCACAAAGCCTCACGAGTCACTCCAAGGAAACTTGAATGTCGCTCAATCTGCTCGTGTTTGCACTATAGGACTTAATGGCTTTTAATTGTCCTCTTCTGATCTCACACACGCTCTAGCCTTTTTCTTCTCGATTCTCTTGTCCCAAGTTATAGAGAAGTTTACTCAAACCGTATCAAGTAAATTATTACTTGTTTGGCGTCGGCTACAAAAGGGTTAGTAGGAATGGAAAAACAAATATAATGAAAGGGCGGCTTAGAAAATAGAAAGTAGAGAACAAAAGGGGTTACTTACACAAGTCACTTCACAACCTTCTATCACCAAAATCAATTTAAGAGGCTTACTTGAATGACTTGGTGATGAGAATTGTTGATGAGTGCTTCAACTTTCTTTATTTTCATTGTTTTGTTTTTTCTTTTTGAGTGTTGGATTTTTATTTCTTTTGGAGTGCTTCAATTTTTTTTCTGATTTTTCTTGATTTCTTTGACTTTGCACTTCACTTGCACTTCTTTTTGTATTTTATTGTTGTTGTTGTTGCAAGTTGCTTTCTTCTACCAAAGCTCTGATTACCGCTTGATGTAAGGCACTTGTACCTTATCAATTGATTGTGGATCTAGGAAGAAAGAAAAACAACCTGCATAAGTGAATGGCTCAAAAGAGATGGTTAAGGGTGGTAGATGTATAGGTGAATATGTGGGCTGTTTAAATGAGAGATGGAAGCGGAAGATGATTGATATGGTTGTGGGTTATGGATGATGAAACAAATGGATGGTTGTGAGGATAGTATCTTAAAGAAGACTCAAAGAAGAATCAATGCTATAGAGAGGAAAGACCCAGACTTTATATTGCTTCTTTAAGGGGTGGTATTAAGCACTTTGACCCACTAGTTATAGGAACTAGGAACAAAAAGTATCAAGGTAAAAATTGGGGTTGATGCCACAAGTATTAAAATACTTGATAAGTCGATAAAGGTCACCAGGACTTAAGGAAGAGAATAATCTCACTTATATTAATCAAAAAGGTATGATTACAAATTATATATACTTTCCTATTTATAGGAAATGAAGTGGCATGGCCGAATAGTTACAAGAGGATTCAACCAACCTTGTGACTTCCTTTAGAGTCATAATTATTTACAAAATAAAAATCATGGTTCGGTTTAAATGGAGGGTGATAACCCTTGGTCGAATAGCTCTTGTGTCCCTTCATGTTGTCGCCAATTTGGATGGGAGATGATGCTTGGCTGAATAGGGAGAGGGCTCTTCATCTTGGCACCTAAATGAGACCACATGCAAGGCACATGGGGGCTGGTCATATGGCACGCACATGGGTGTTCTAGGGAACCTTATGGTGCAGCCTTGTGCATGGAATGATGGCTGGTCATGTGCTCCATCTTGGGTGTGCATGTGTCTCCTTCCAAGCTAGCTTGAGTGTGGAGCTAGCTAGCAAGCATGGGCTGTTTGTGAACAAGCTTCCTAGCCGAGTCCTTTTGATCTCCATAACATCATGTTCAGCTACATTCAGCTACCATTGATATCATTTTTGACAACGCAGCTCCAAATAGTCCAACTAGTTGAGTTTAGCTAGCCATGAGCTCCTTCAGTTGAATTGAGCTTTCCTTAGTGTTCCATGAGCTGCCATGTTCCTTGTAAGCTATTTGTGAGCTGCATTTGATGTCCAGATAATCCATCAACCTACCCCAACGTGTGCCATGATCCAATGTGCCTACATGTGAAAGGAAACAAGGTAAGTCTATGGCATTGAGCTAATATGAGTTAAATACATTGCTGTCATGCATGTATATGGTAATGTGAGCTATGATTGAAGGTCATGAGCTAAATATATCATCTTATAATATGTATGAACTAATGCATAAAGCTTATGTTCTAAAATGATGCATAGGAGCTGATAAAATGAATGATACTTATGTTGCCTTGATGTATATGTGATAATCATGCTTAAATGAATGCAAGACTAATATAGCATACTTAACATGCTTGAAATTACATTGTGGATATATGTTGTATGCATGAATATCATTTAACATGGTATTTATAATAAATAATAAATGGAAACATGTAATAATAATATCCTAAGAAATGATATGTAATCATAGCATATATTTGAATGATATGAAGGGCACGATCAACTAGGCATAGGATGGAATTATTATGATAATTTACACTAACATGTGAATGCATGCTTATGATAGAATAGAATGTATGAATGATATAATATAAGATAGGGTAAGGAAGAACTCCCTTAGAAACAACTTTGACATCCATGGTGTGATAAAGTCATGGAGAAAATTGGTTCTAGTTTGGATCGTATCATGATGGTTCCCAAACATTGTGTCCTCCCATCAAAGGACTTGAAGTTACCAGAATTGAAGGCAAGAGGTTGAACATTTCGTGTGAATCATCTATTGGAGCAAAACATATGGATTCAATCCGTCCTACATTAATAAGGTCTTTAATGAGGAACTACTTCGATTTGTGGACAAATCTCCTAAAAGAAGGGGAGAATGATACGATCCAAACTAACTCCAACTTTCTCCATGACTTGAACACACCATGGATGTTATTCAAAGATGATTCTATGGGAGTTCTTTCTTACCTTATCTTATATTATATCATTTATACATTCTATTCTATCAAAATCATGCATTCACATTTTAGTGTAAATTATCATATCATTCATACCATCCTATGTTTAGTTCATCATGTTTTCCATATCATTCATATATATGCTATGATTACATATCATTTCTTGGGATATTATTATTATATGTTTTCATTTATCATTTATTATGAATATCATGTTATATGATATTCATGCATATAACATATCCACATGTTTATATTAATTGCTACACAATGATACTTAAAGCATTTTATTTCTTCATATTTGTTTTGCATTCATCTAAGTATGTTTCAATACATTCATGACATGGAAGCATTCTTAATCATTCATTTGTTAGCTCATTTGCATTCATTTCAGTACCTAAGTCATATACATTATCTCATATATAGTATATGATGATATACTTAGCATATGTCATGCATTCATAGCTCACAAGACCATTTTGATTAATATAAGTGAGATTATTCTCTTCCTTAAATCCTGGTGACTTTTATCAACTTATCAAGTATTTTGAATACTTGTGGCGTCAACCCCTTTTTTCACCTTGATACTTCTGGTTCCTAGTTTATATAACTAGTGGATCAAAGTACTTAATACCACCCCTTAAAGAATCAATATAAAGTTTGGGTATTTGCTCTCTATAGCATTGGTTCTTCTTTGAGTCTTATTTGAGATACTATTCTCATAACCATCCCTTTGTTTCATCAGCCATAACCATAGCCATATCAACCATCTTTCATTATTTAAATAGCCTACCTATTCACCCATACGTTTACTACCCTTAACCATCTCTTTTGAGTCATTCACTTATGCATGTTTTTTTTGCTTCCTTCCTAGATCCACAATCATTTGAAAAGGTACAAGTGCCTTACATCAGGACCAATCACAACATGGCTAGAAATGAAAGGTATCATGCGTAAACATTTCATTCCTACCGGATCATGTTTCAGAAATTGCAGAACCTTAAACAAGGCCAACAAAGTGTGGAGGATTACTATAAGAAAATGGTAGTGGCAATGATCCGAGTCAATATGGAGGAGGATCGAGAAGAAACCATGGCTAGATTTCTTACCGGACTCAATCCCGAGATTGCCAACACACTAGAGTTGTACCATTACATAGAACTTGATGAAATGGTGCAAATGGCTATGGAAATAGAGGGAATTACGGAGAAGATTTATATCGCGCACTACCATGCAAACATCTTCAAGATGGAGTCCCAACAATTTAAAGAAGTCTACTCCTATTCCTACCAAGCAAAAAGGCTGAATCATCAAGTGCTCCCCAACTCGATAAGGATATTCGAGGAAAAGAGACCTTTGAACGATCAAGAGACATTCAATGCTTTAAATGTCTTGGGAGGGGACACATCTCTACACAATGTTCTAACCGAAACACCATGTTACTACTTGGAAATGGTGAAATTGAGTCTGACCATGAGGAGGAAGAAGCAAGACCAATTGAAGTCGAGGAAGAAGCAAAAATTGGTGCTCCAATGGAAGGCGAAGCCCTAATGGTCAAAAGAAGCCTAAGTGCTCAAATGGTAGAGGAAAATACACAACGGGAAAACATCTTTCATAACAGCTGCCATGTGAATGAAAAGGTGTGTTTCATGATCATAGACAATGGAGGTTGTGCCAATGTGGCAAGTACAATCATGGTAGAGAAATTGGGCTTGAAAACGTTGAAGCATCCCAATCCCTACAAATTACAATGGTTAAATGAACGAGGAGAACTTAATGTCAACAAACAGGTGATGGTTCCTTTCTCAAGTGGTAAGTACAAGGATGAGGTTATGTACGATGTTGTTCCTATGCGTGCTAGCCATTCTCTCCTTGAAAGACCATGGAAATATGACCGAAGGACCATCCATGATTGTTTTACCAACCATTATTCATTCAATCATGGAGGAAAGAAGATTATCCTAACACCCTTGACGCCTAAACAAGTCCAAATTGATCAAATCAAGATGAAACAAAGTGTTGAGGCTATGAGGAAAGGAAAATCAAATGCAAACCAAGAGAAAACTGTCCAAAAACAAGTGCTTATACATCTAAGTGCTTGTTACAAAGATGTTTATTGACAAGACGCCAGGTCGATAAAGATTTTTCTAACCTTAACAATGCAAGAGTTTCCTTTGATTTCCAGGATGATCCAAGCGACACAATCTATCAATTTGGGGGAATAAAGGACATGACCTTTCAAGAGCCAAGAGGTGAGACTATTGAAAAGCAAAGAGTGATAATGTTTCATCCAAAAGATGTAACTCTTCAGGCATCAAGAGTTATACCCAATGAAAGGCAAAGGGAGGCGATTCTTCACTCAAGGAACGTGACTTATTAAGACTATAAGGACATCACCATTCCAAGAGTCATCACTTTTCATGAATCAATTGAAGAACAAAGGGGCATGATTCTTGGAATGCAAAAGGGCACAAACGTTCAAAGCAAAATAACTTCAATAGGCATGAACTTTGAACTTATATTTTACGAGAAGTATTTCATAACTTTAGATATGTTTGAACACATTTTTACTAATGAAAGTTTTTTTTCTTTTCAGGTCAAGAACTTCCAAAGCCTTTTTTCAACAAATATGAACCTTTTTTATAAAGGAACTTATTGAATGGAAGGACCCTAGGAAAAGAATACTTTTTGATTTGAGGACGAATCGATTAAAATAAGGGGAGGATGATGTGATCCAATTTAACATCATATATACAATGGCCTTTCCAACCTTACAAGGGAATAATCTTTCTAACTTTATACATACATATGCTTATTTCATATGCTATAATCATATATATATATATATATTATAGCTATAGCTATTATGATAATAACTTATTCATCATATATATAGTCACATTCTTATATTATACACATTATATAAGTTTATATACTTAGTTTATTTCTTTATGTTTTGCATGTAGGCATATTAGGTCAACACTTGGGAGCTACACTGGAGCTAAATGGAGCATATAACAGTAAGGAAACTCATATAGGGACGTTTAGGAGAGCATATGGATTCATTGGTGAAAAGTTATCCGAAGGCCCGTGATCTCTTAGCTGGATTGAGCTGAAGATTTGAGCTACAAGATGACCTCATTTCAGCTGGGGAGCTGCACCATCATCATCACCACTTAGGACACTTCAAATATGCCCTAAGTCAAAATGTGTGAAATTGTACCTTTTCGCGAATAGTTTCCACCTCAGAAGGTACCTTTTCATAAGGAGCTGCCCAAACGTTCACCATGTTACAAGTCATCTAAGGCTAGCTCATTTTTAGCTCATTCACACCCGATGTAGCTCAAACATGAAGGGTTATCTTTTCCAAACATTGTGACCTTTCATGAATGATGCCACCCGTGAAGATGTCCATTCAATTATGAACACGTTGGTGAAGAATTTACATCCATTGGAGGCTTAAATCATCAAGGAACATGAGATAGGGCTCCATACCTATTCAGCCACAACACATGCTATGCACATGAGAGCTTTTGGCACCAACATAAGCAGGCACATCACCATTCGGCCAAAGAGAGGAAAAGTGGTACCAAGATAAACCAACATGCATATTCGACCAAGGGAGATGTCTTCCCTCCCTTAGCCAAAACATTAAGTCCCTCCATGAAGGGTTAGTTAAACCATCACAAGCCCAAAGGACACATCCATTAATCTTAAGCATTATGTACTTCCATCAAAAGTCATGTATCAACCGAATAGTTGTGTAACCATTCAAACAAGCCCTCTCATTTCCTATAAATAGAGAGGCTTGCCATCATTTGTAATCATCTCATCTCATATATAAAAATTACTCTTGTGAGTTAATTTCTCTTCAAAGTTCTTTGTGAACTTTATCGATTAAACAAATATAATTCCTATACTCTTAGCTTCATTCCTTCCATCCTGATTCCAAAATTCTTAGATTAATATCTAGTGGGTTGAAGACACTATCACCACCCCTCAAGCAAGTTTGTGAAGATCGGGATTGTTTTCCTTAGCATTGTTTCATCTTTGGCGTGTTTGAGATACAACATCACCACCATCTTCATTTCATCATCAACCATCATCAACATCCTTCATCAAGACCATACCAACTTCATTCTTCCGCAGCTATGTCCTTTATATCTTTATTTCATTTCTTTCTATTTCCATTATTTTTATTATTATCCATTTTTTAATTCCACCATTAATATTATTTTTTTCTTTTTTCTTTTCATTGTAGTCAATCTTATAATTCAAGGACATCAGTACTTGTCAATCCTAGATCGGAGCACAATAAGGATATCTACTCTCTTCCATCAAAGCGTGTAGATCAGCCTACATTAGATAATATGAGCATCATAAAAATCAAAATTTCTAAATTCTAAGCGAAAACAGATCCTGAAGCCTATCTTGAATGGGAAAGCAAGGTGGAATATGTTTTTAGTTGACACAAGTATTCCGAACTCAAGAAAGTGAGATTGACAACCATGGGGTTTGTCGATTATGCTTTAATATGGTTGGATCAACTTACTATTACCCAGAGGAGGAATGGAGAAAGACCAATCTCAATATGGCTTGAAATGAAAGGTATCATGCGTAAACATTTCATTCCTACTCATTATCACCGGGACATATTTCATAAATTGTAAAACCTTAAACGAGGCCAACGAAGTGTGGAGGATTACTATAAGGAGATGGAAGTGGAAATGATCCGAGTCAATATTGAGTAGGATCATGAAGCAACCATGGCTAGATTTCTTGCCAGACTCAATCCCGAGATTGCCAACACATTGGAGTTGTTTCATTACATAGAGATTTATGAAATGGTGCAAATGGCTATGAAAATAGAGAGGCAATTACGGAGAAGATATATATCTCACAGTACCATGCATACACCATCAAGATGAAGTCATAACAATTTGAAGATGTCTACTCCTACTCCTACCAAGGAAAAGGCCGAATCATCAAGTGCTCCACAACTCAACAAGGATAGTCAAGGAAAAGAGACCCTTAAACGATCAAGAGATATCAAGTACTTTAAATGTCTCGGCAGAGGGTGTATCCGCACAATGTCCCAACCGAAACACCATGTTACTACTAGGAAATGGTGAGATTGAATGTGACCATGAAGAAGAAGAAGCACCACCAACAGAATTTGAGGAAGAAGCTAAAATTAGTGCTCCCGTGGAAGGTGAAGCTTTAGTGGTAAAAAGAAGTCTGAGTACTCAAGACAATGCACAACGGTAAAACATCTTTCACACCCGATGCCATATGAATGAAAATGTATGTTTTATGATCATAGACGGTGGGAGCTGTACTAATGTTGCCAGCACCGTCATGGTGGAGAAATTGGGATTGAAAACATTGAAGCATTCAAATCCCTACAAACTACAATGGCTTAATGAACAAGGAGAACTTAATGTCAATAAACAGGTGATGGTTCCTTGTTCTATTGGGAAGTACAAGGACGAGGTTATGTGTGATGTTGTCCCTATGCATGCTAGCCATTTACTTCATGGAAGGCCATGGAAATATGATAAGATGACCATCCATGATTGTTTTACCAATCAATATTCGTTCAACCATGGAGGGAAGAAGATTATCCTAACATCTTTGACACCTAAGCAAGTCCAAATTGATCAAATAAAGATGAAAACAAGTATTGAGGCAATGAGGAAAGGAAAATCGAAGTCAAACCACGAGGAAACTAGTCCAATGACAAGTAGTTATACATCTAAATGCTTGTTACAAAGATATTTATTGACAAGACGCAAGGACGATGAAGATTTTTCTAACCTTGACAATGCAGGAATTTCCTTTGACTTACAGGATGATCCAAGTGACACAATTCATCAATTTGGGGGACTAAAGGATGTGACTTTTCAAGAGCCTAGAGGTGTGACTATTGAAAGACAAAGGGACGCGATTCTTCATCCAAAGGGCGTGATTTATTAAGACTATAAGGACATCACCATTCCAAGAGTCATCACCTTTCATGAATCAACACATACATCTATTGAAGGACAAAGGGACATGATTTTTGGAATGATAAAGGACATAAACGTTCAAGGCCATAAACGTTCAAGGCCAAATGTATTCGATAGACATGAACTTTGAACATTCATTGAACAGGAAGTATTTCTGAACTTTAATTATGTTTGATCACGTTTTTACAAATGAAAGTTTTCTTTCTTTTCAGATCAAGAAGTTCCAAGGTATTCTTTCAAAGGATATGAACCTTTTCATAAAGGTACTTATTGAATAAAATGACTCAAAGAAAAGAAGATCTTTCGATTTGAGGGCAAAACAATAAAAAGAAGGGGAGGATGATGTTATCCAATTCAGCATCATGTTTACAATGGCTATTCCAACCTTACAAGGGAAGAAACTTTCTAAGTTTATACATAAATATGCTTATTTCATATGTTATAATATAATTATTATCATATATATATATAAAACTATATATATATATATATATATTATATAGTTATTATGATAATAACTTATTCATTAATATGTGTGATATAAGTTATTATTATATACTATAAGTCACATTCTTATATTATATGCATTATATAAGTTTATATACTTAGTTTATTTTCTTATGTTATGTATGTAGGCATATTCGACCAACACTTAGGAGATACATTGAAGCTAAATGGATCATGTAACAGCAAGGAAACTTACATAGGAACGTTTAGGATAGCATAAGGACTCATTGGTGAAAACTTGTCTGAAGAGACGCGAGCACATAGCTGGATTGAGCTGAAGATTTGAGCTACAATATGATACCATTTCAGATGGGGATCTGTACCATCATCATCACCACTTAGGACACTATAACTATGTCCTAAGTTAAAATTTGTGAAATCGTACCTTTTCGCGAATAGTTACCACCTCAAGAGGTACCTTTTCACAAGGAGTCGCCATAACGTTCACCATGCTACAAGTCACCTATGGCCAGCTCACCTCTAGCTCATTCACACCCAAAGTAGCTCAAACATGAAGGGTTACCTTTTTCAAACATTGTGACCTTTCATGAATAATGCTACCCATGAAGGTGCCTTTTCATCTAGGAGCACATTGGTGAAGAGATTGCAACCATTGGAGTCTTGAATCACCAAGGGACATGAGATAGAGCTCCATGCCTATTCGGCTACAACACATGCCATGCACATGAGAGCCTTTGGCGCCAAACATGAGGAGGCACATCACTATTCGGCCAAGGAGAAGAAATGAGCGCCAATATAAACCAACATGCGTATTTGGCCACAATAGATGTCTTTCCCCCCTTAGATGAAATATTAAGCCCCTTCATGAAGGGTTAGCCAAACTAACTCCAAGCCAAGGGACTTATCCTTTCATCTTGAATCATTATGTACTTTCATAGAGACATGTACCTAGCCGAATCCCTATGTAACCATTCGACCAAGCCCTCTCATTTCCTATAAATTGAGAGGCTTACCTTCATTTGTACTCATCTCATCTTTTATATAAAACATACACTTGTAAGTTAATTTCTCTTCAAAGTTCTTTGTGAACTTTATCGATTAAGAAAGTATAATTCATATACTTGTGGCGTCATTCCTTCCATTTTGATTCTTAAATTCCTAGATTGATATCTAGTGGGTTGAAGACCCTTCTACCACCCCTCAATCAAGTTTGTGAAGATCAGGATTGTGTTTCCTAGCATTATTTCCTCTTTAGCGTTCTTAAGATACAACAACACCGCTATCTCCATTTCATCATCAACACTATCAACTTCATCCATCAAGACCATCAATTATGCACCCATATCTATCCCTATTCTTTCATTTCATCATTTATCTTATTTTTTCCATTTATTATTCCAATGTTAATCATATTTCTTTCTTATATTTGTTGCAGCCCAAGCTTATAATTCAAGGACATTAGTACTTGTCAATCCTAGATCGGAACACAATAAGGCTATCTACTCTCTTCCACCTGATACAATTCAACCTAGCCTCACTTGGATGGATGGTGAAGTCAAGGTTGTACCTTTGATTGTTTCGGTCTAGGAAAGCAACAAGTATCCTGCACAAACAAGAAAGATAAAAAAATGGTTAAATGGAAGTAAAGAAATGGAAAGATAAATATGGCAGTGGAAAATATATATAAGTTGGTGATATGTTTCAAGGAAATGATGAAGTTTGGTAATGGAAGTAGAATGAAGGTGATGGAGATGAATATGAAAAGTAGTATCTCAAAGAAGACTCAAAGAAGAACCAATGCTATAGAGAGGAAAGACCCATACTTTATATTGCTTCTTCAATGGGTGGTATTAAGAAATTTGACCCACTATCTATAAAGAGATAGGAACCAGAAGTATCAAGGTGAAAAGAAAGGGGTTGATGCCATAAGCATAAGCTTGATAAGTCGATAAAGTTCACTTAAGAACTAAAGAGAGAAACTCTCACAAATATTTGATTAAACAAAGTGAATTGGTTTACAAAATGAAAGATAAACTATTTATAGGCCTAAGTATTCCTAGGATACACATACAAGCTTTAATGAGTGAACATTTATGGATGAATGTTCATACTTTATGTAGATACAAAGCATGGCTTAGGTGAATGAATTTTGATGAATGGATGTTTATCTTTTAATGGAATACATCCTTTGGCCGAATTCATCCCACCTTGTGTGAACTTGTTGATTTGTCTTCTATGGATGAATGTTCATGAATGTATCTTGTTTGAAATTCTTCCCCCTTGTGTGAACATGACTATTTGGCTTCTTGCATGAATATGAATGAATGGATGAATTTAAAAGCCTTTAAAAGAATCCTTGCACCTCCTCACCAATGTTCTGATTCATTTTAATATTCTTTTATCATCCATGTATGTTTTCATTAATTCCTCCCATGCATAAGTCCTTTGGAGGAGATGAATGATTGCAAATCCCGTATTAATTTCCAGCCTACACTGTCTTCAGTAATCTGGGTATATCTCAAGCTCCCGATATCGGATTGATGTGATTCAAAATGAGTTGGAAAGATACGAGATAGGGGATTAAATGTTAAGAAGACTTCATCACCCAATGATGTTTGGAACATGTTAAAAAATGTAAATCAATCTGACTGACGTGAACTGTCCAACCAACTCTTCAATTGCCTTTAGTCTTCTTAGCATCCAATGAACCTAGACAAAGTATGTAAACAAATAATTAGATAGGAATTGAGCTATGATAATTATGAATGCATGCTTCCACCTATGTTAATAATGCAAATGAGCTAACTATGAATGCATATGCATTGAATGAGTTATATAAAGATGTGAATTAATAAGTCATGCATGAATATCATATATTATACATATAAATGACAACATATAATATTCAAGCAAAAATTAAGAATAAGATAAACATATTTACGTTACATGTTGTGCAAAAATGAGTAAATAAATAAAAAAAATAAGGTAAGACTCCCGTAGAATCAACAAGGCAAAACGTCCATGAAGTGGTCATGTGTTGAAGAAGTTTGGTCATTGGCATGATCGCATCACCACCAAAGCATGTAGATCACCTTACATCACATACCATATCCATATCAAAATAAAAAAAAAAGTGCAAGTGAAGAAAATAAAAAAAATCAGCAAAGAAAAGTAAAAGCACTAAAAGAAGAGAACAAAAAGAATAAAAGAAAAGAAATTACAAAGAAAAGTTGAAAGCACACAAAAACAAGTCTTATCACCAAGCCATTTAAGTAATCATCTAAAATTGATTGTAGTGATAGAAAGGTTGTTAAGTGACTTAGTGTAAGTAACCTCTTTATTCTCTTCTTTCTTATTTCTAAGCCACCATTTTCAATATATTTTTCTTTCCGTTCCTACTAACTATTTGCAGCCGATGCACAATAAGAAAACTTTACTTGTTATAGTTTTGAGTAAAGTTACTTAGAACTCGAGACAAAAAGATTAAGTGGAAAAAGGCTTGAGTGTTGGACACTAGAAGAGGACTAGTAAAAGCCTTTAAGTCCTAGAGTGCAAACACGAGCGAATTGAGTGAAATTCAAGTTTCCTTGGAGTGAACTCGTGAGGCTTTGTGAGATCATTATTTGGTAAGGTCCTTTTTCACATTTTCTTTTATTTATTTCACTAATCATGTCTTAGAGTCTAGGATAAACACCTGAAAGAGAAGCCCCTAACTTGTAAACTCAAGAAATTATGCATGAGATGGCAAGATTGTTGAAATTAGAGTTGGAGCCCTTACATGAAAGAATGGATCAAGTTGAAGAATTCTTCAGAAACTGAAGGATAATTCACACTAGAATGGAAAAAGAATTTGAGGAGGAGGCTGAGGTAGGGCAAATCACCCAATGAACAAGAAAATATGTCCATAGGAATCCAAGGGAAATGTACCAAAATGATAACTTCAGCAGCATCAAGGTAACAATTCCTCCATTTCAAGGACGAACTTATCCAAAAGCATATATTGACTGGGTAATCAAAATCGAGCATATTTTTTAATGCCAAAACTACTCAGAGAAAAATAAAAAGTAAGGCTTGCCGCTATGGAGTTTGTGGACTACGCCCGGGACCAATTAGTAAGTTTAATAAGAATAAATGGTGAACGCCCAATCAATACTTGGGAAAAAATAAAGTCCACCATGAGGAAAAGGTTCATGCCTACTCACTACCATTATGATCTTTATCAAAACTTCAAAATCTTAAACAAGGAAGCCAGAGCGTTGAGAAAATGGAGATAGCCATGATTCGAGCCAATGTTGTTGAAGATAAGGAAGCAACCACGGCATGGTTTTTATCTGGCTTAAATCCTGAAATTGCTAACCTTGTTGAACTGCATTATTATGTAGAGATTGAGGAGATGGTACATATGGCCATGAAAATCGAACGACAAATTAAAAGGAAGGTCTTCAACTAGAGTAACCCAAGTTCAACCACCAAATTGAAACAAGAACCTAATACTTTTTGGAAGCCAACCCCATTACAAATGAAGGATAATGTTGAGGGATCCAAAACAATACAAGTGGTTGAATCCAACAAGGGTAAAGAAAGACAAACAAACACTTTAGAGTGGTCCAGAGACATTAAGTGTGTTAAGTGCTTTGGAAAAGGACATGTTGCTAGACAATGTCCCAACCGAAACACTATGATATTGCTAGACAATGGAGATATTATCTCAGATTCCGAAGATCCTGTTCATGATGAGGAACCAGAAGCAATCTATGAAGAAGAGCCAAAAGAGAATGTTGATTATGGAGAAATGTTTATTTCGAAGAGATGCCTCCAATCACAATCAATTAAGGAGGATCTACAAAGAAACAACATTTTTCACATAAGGTGCCATGTCAATGATAAGGTTTGTATAATGCTTATTGATGGAGGGAGTTGCACAAATGTGGACAACACTATTATGGTGGAAAAACTCACCTTGACAACCTTAAAGCATCCAAATCCATATAAACTCTAATGGTTTAATGAAGGAGGTGACTTAAACATTACTAAACATGTCCTAATTCCGTTTTTAGTTGGTAGGTACAAGGATGAGATACTTTGTGATATTGTCCTTATGCATGCTAGCCATACTCTACTTGGGAGGACATGGCAGTATGACAAAAGGGCCATTCATGATTGTTAACACAACCAATACTCCTTTAAGCATGGAGGAAGCGAGATAACTTTGATGCCTTTGACGCCAAAAGAAGTCCAATAAGATCAAATGCATATGCGAAGGAGTGTCCAAGCCTTGCGAAAAGATAAACTACCATTGAAGAATGAAGGTGGACAAGACATGAAACCAAACTTCTTCATGAACAAATATGATGGTTCGATGCTGAAAATTGTAGAGATTCCAACGAATCTTGGCGATGGTTGGGATTCAAAGTCACAACTCTTCATTAAGGGTTATGGTACATGTCTTCAAACGGTAAGTACCCCTTCATTTGAAATATCATGTCTCTCTTTTTTAGGGAAAGCAAAATGAAAAATCACTTCCAAAAAGGATGTCCTTAGCAGAAGATCATTCTAAAAAAGTACCTATTGGTAATTTATATTCCAAAGAAAGGCCTAATAAGAGATCTTGTGAAATGTACCTATTGGAATAACACATTCGTCTAAAGGATACTTTCATTTGCCAAAAGAATGTAAAGCTATGCAAGAACATAATGATAAACACTTCAAGCATATCAAAGGCATCGATTTTAGGACAAATCGCCCTAAAAAGGGGGGACGATGCAAGTACATTTTCACCAAATGTAAATGGAGTATTCTTTAACATCTTAATATTTTACTTACTTTATATCATTGTGATCACATATGAAATAATCATACATATCATACTAAGGTTTTTACTTATATGATTTAATGAGTAGAGTAACTTAGTATATCCACATCTTTATAATTGATGCACATTGTTATTTCAAGTATGTTAAGTATGTTAGATTAGTCTTACATTCATTTAAGCATGATTCATTACATTCATGAAATGGCAGCATGCTTAATCATTCATTTGTTAGCTCATGTGCATTCATTTTAGCTCCTAAGTCTTATACATTAGCTTACATATGTTATATCCTTATGTACTTAGCTCATGACATGCATACATAGCTCACAAGATCATATTCATGCACGACAGCAAGGTAATTAGATCATACAAGCTCAATTCCTTTGATTTACCTTGTTTTATTTGCACATGTAGGTACATGTCAGCATGTCACAAATGGGGGTAGGTTATTAGAGTATTTGGGATCCATATGCAGCTCACAATTAGCTCACAAACATCATGTTAGCTCGTGGAACATAATGGGAAGTTCAACTCATATGGAGGAGCTCAAGGCTAGCTAATCTCAACTAGTTGGACTATTTGAAGACAAGTTGCTGAAAGTAACAACAAATGTAACTGAATATAGTTGAACGAGATGATAGGGAGCTTGATAGATCGAGGCTAAGAAGATACTTCACCACCAACCCTTGCATTTCTAGCTAGCTATACACATGCAAGCTTGAAGATAGCTCAACACACGCACCAGGTTGTTGCACATGTCTGGTATTCATCATATGCAAAAGGCTACACCATAAGCCTCCTAGAGAACTATGTTGATGCAAGCACGTTTTCAGCTACAAAGGGAGTACTCTTGAACATTTTTTTGTTTTATTTACTTTATACTATTTTAATAATATATGGTGTTATAATCATCTCATGTTAAGGTTACTAGTTATGTAGTTAATAAATAACTTAGCATGAACACATCTTCATAATAGATTCACATTATTATTTGAATATGTTAAGCATGTTATAATAATCTTGCAATTATATTAATCATGATTCATCACATTTATATAATGGCATCATACTTATCAATCATTTTATTAGCTCGTATGCATTCATTTTAGCTCTTAGGCTTTAAACATTAGCTCACACATATTATATAATATTATATGTAGCTAATAATATGCAACCATAGCTGACAAGACCATGATCTTGCACGACAGCAAGGTATTTATCTCATACAAGCTCAATGCCAATGAATTACCTTTTTTTCTTACACATGTAGGTATATTGGAGCATGACAAACGTTGGGCAGCTTGGTGGAGCATTTGGAAGTCATATGCAGCTCACAAACTGCTCACAAAGAACATGGTATCTTCTGGAACACTAAGGAAAGCTCAACTCAGCTGGAGAAGCTCAAGGCCAGTTAATCTCTGATAGTTGGATATTTAAAGCTAAGTTGCTAAAAGTGATATCAATAGTAGCTTAATGTAGCTGAATGTGTTGTTATGAAGCTTGAAAGATCTCGGTTAGGAAGCTCATTCACAACCAACCCCTTGCTTGCTAGCTTCATACACAGTCAAACAAGCTTGGAGGGAGATCCATGCACGCCCAAGATGATGCGCATGACTGGCCTTCATCCTATGAACAAGGTTGCATCACAAGTGATATAGCCCAACCTAGCATTCCTTGGAAGATAAGGTTGTACCTTCGATTTATTTTGATCTAGGAAAACAACAAGGATCCTGCACAAATAAGAAACTCAAAATAGAATGATTAAATGGAAGTGATGGAATGGATAGATAGATAAGCATCGGAATATATATATATATATATATATATAATGGTCATATGATTAACGAAAAAAATGATGGAGTATGGTAATGGACGTGGAAAGATTGTAATGGAGATGAATATGAAAGATAGTATCTTAAGGAAGACTCAAAGAAGAACCAATGTTAAAGAACAAAGACCAAGATTTTATATTGCTTCTTTAAGGGGTGGTAATAAGCACTTTGACCCGCTATCTATGAGATAGGAAGCAAAAGTATCAAGGTGAGATAGATGGGATTGATGCCACAAGCATAAGCTTGATAAGTCGATAAAGTTCAATTAAGAACTAAAGAGATAAACTATCACAATTCTTCATTTAAGAAAAGTTTGCCTTATAAATGAAATATGAAACCTATTTATAGGGTTTGAGGGAATGTGGTCGAATGGTACAATGTATTTTGGCCAGCCCTTGCCCTTTTCAAATGACATAATATAATGCATAACAAACAGGAATTAATGGGGTTTTGGTTTAGCTAAAAAACATGAACAGGTTTCATGGTTGAATTGCATTTGTATTCTCTCAATTTGATGCCAAGTGGATTCTCACGCATGAAACAAGGTTTACTGGTTATATGGAGCTTATTGGACGTGCATGGGTCTTCTCCAAGCTGCTTGAGTGGATTTATTGTTAGCAACCAAGTTATTAATTGGTATGGTGCTCTCATTGGTGTTCCACTAACTGTCAGATTCATGATGAGCTGTTGTGTCTCCCAATTGCTCCAACAAGCTGTTTTGTCTTAAAAAAACGTTCCACTTAGTTATTTTTATCTTCCAAATGCCCTACCAACGTATGTGATGCTCTATTGTACCTTCACTATCTTCTGTAATCTGGTCATATCTTGAGTTCTCAATATCGTATTTACTTGATTAAAAGTGTGTTGGAAACCTAAGACACAAATGATTAAATGTTAAGAAGACTTCATCATCCAAATATGCTTGGAAAGTGTTCAAACTTGGCGATCATTATGGATGACGTGTACTGTCCAGTGGACTGCCTAGAATGTAACTAGATAAAGTATGTAAGAAAATAATTTAAATATGAATTGAGCTATGATAATTTATGAATGCATGTTTCCCACCTATTTTATTAATGCAAATGAGCTGACTATGTATGCATATGCATTAAATGAGTTATATAAAGATGTGAATTAATAAGTCATGCATGAAGCAATTAAAGGTTAAATAAATGAACTAGTTACTTTAAATGCAATGCATGATTAAATGAACAACACACTTATTAAATGCAATGAATGTCATGCAACTAATAAAACTTATGTGAATTCATACAATGAATGATAACATATGTTAAACATATCCTAAGAGGTAAATACAAACATATGATAAAATATAGTGCATAAATAAGTAAATAAATAATAAAATAAGGTAAGACTCCCTTGGAATCAATAAGGTAGAACAACCATGATGGGATCACATGTTGAAGGAGTTTGATCCTTGACATGATCGCATCATCCCCCCTTCTTTGGAGCGATTTGTCTTCAAATCGAAGGCTTTTGTCATTGATTGATCCATTGAATCGTGAAAATTCACAATTTTATGCTCTTCAAGGGTCACGTCCGTTAAGCTCTTATAAGTCACATTCCTTGGCTCTTTCCCTTGACAAATTGTGTGCTTTGAATCGTTCTGTAAATAAAAGATAAATTCTACATGTTCAAGGTTAGAATAATTATCCTTGATCTTTTGTTTCAGCCATAGGCATTCTCGAATGACCTTGCCATCACAATTTGTTAAGATAATACCATAGACATGAATCGAATTGCTGTAAAATAAATTAAAATAAGTAAATAAAAACTATTGAAAAAATGAATGAAAATATCAAACCATGGTGGATGTTTAATGGGAGTTGGTTGCTTAATGATGGAGAACTCCATTGGTAGTTGAATTCCCTTCAAGATGTGCAATGTATTTGGAATGTTAATGGCTACAACTTTTGGTACTTCAAGTGACATTTCCTTTGAAATATCAAGAGATAGGTTTTGTAGATCAACAAAAGTCATGTCTATTGGTTCTTCAAAAGTCACATCTTTTGGTTTTCCCAAATCCATGATTTTTGAATCTTCTTAAAAAGATATGTTTCTTGAATTATCCTGCAAAACAAAAGAGAGACTAGGAGAAGAAGTATGGTTAGAAAAAAAAGGTTCTCCAACCTCATCTTTTCCTCCAAATTCATTATTTTCAATTCTCTTATTTTCAATTCCAACGATTTCTACATCCACTCTCTTTTCATTATTTTCAACTCCAACATTTTGTTCAACTTCAAAATGCTTTTGTTCATTTGAATTTTCCTCCAAACATTCTTCAGTATTTTTCTTCATGGCTTTCATTTTCTCCTACTCCTCTATTCGTGACTTAAGAGTAAGTTGGCATTCATTGACTTTACTTGGAACCATAGGTGTCAATATGATTTTTTTCCTTGATGTTGGAAAACGTACTTGTTGGAAAATCCATCATGGGTAGCCTTCTTGTCAAACTTCCAAGGAAGTCCTAATATAATGTGGCTTGCACTCATGGGTACCACATCACAAAGAACTTCATCAGTGTATCTTCCAATAGAAAGAGGAACAACAACTTGTTTGGTTACCTTGGCTTCTCCCACTTTATTGAGCCACTGTAATTTGTAAGGATTAGGATATTTGGAAGTCTTTAGCTCAACTTCTCCACCATGTAAGATCTTGCAACGTTTGTACAACTTCCTCCATCAATGATCACTACACAAAATTTATCTCCCACATGGCATTTGTATGGAAGATATTTTCTCTCTGTTCATCTTCTTGACTTTGAAGGTTCAAAGTCCTTTTGACTATAAATATGTTGGACGGAATAGACATGTTAGTAAAATAAGAAAAGGAAATGTGTAAAGGACCTTACCAAATAATGTTCTCACAAAGCCTCACGAGTTCACTCCAAGGAAACTTGAATGTCACTTAATATGCTTGTGTTTGCACTCTAGGACTTTTAAGGCTTTTACTTGTCCTCTTCTAATCTCACACACTCAATTAGCCTTTTTCAACTCGTTTCTCTCTTGCAAAGTTCATAAAAGAACAAACTCGAGACCTTTCAAGTGCTGTGGACGTCGGCTAAAAAAATTCGTTAGTGTAGAGAAAAAAATAAAAGCAAAAAGGTTTACAAAGAAAGGTTCACTTACTATGCAAACATGCTCACCACCTTCCTAGAAGAAACAATCAAAGGTCTTGAAAACCTCTTTAGGATGTTATTTGTTACCTTTGGCAAAGAAGTGCTTTTTCTTGAAATCCCTTGTTGATGCTAAGATTAACTTGCCAAAATTTTGTACTTCTATTTTGATTTTTCATTTTTTTAATGATAGAATATTGGTTTTTCTTGTTCTTGTTGCAATCCACCTTAGCTCTGATTACCATATAATGTAGTCCAACCAAGTATTCCTTGAAGATGAGGTTGTACCTTTGATTTGTTTCGATCTAGAAAATCAACAAGGATCCTGCACAAACAAGAAGCTCCAAATAGAATGATTAAATGGAAGTGATGGAATGGATAGATAGATAAGCAGCATATATATATATATATATATATATATATATATATATATATATATATATAATGGTGATATTATTAACGAAAAAGAATGATGGAGTATGGTAATGGACGTGGAATGATTGTGATGGAGATGACTATGAAATATAGTATCTTAAGGAAGACTCAAAGAAGAACCAATGTTAAAGAACAAAGACCCAAACTTTATATTGATTCTTTAAGAGGTGGTAATAAGCACTTTGACCCACTATCTATGAGATAGGAACCAGAAGTATCAAGGTTAGATAGATGGGATTGACGCCACAAGCATAAGCTTGATAAGTCGATAAAGTTCAATTAAGAACTAAAGAGATAAACTCTCACAATTTTTCATTTAAACAAAGTATGCCTTATAAATAAAATATGAAACCTATTTATATGGTTTGAGCGAATGTGGCCGAATGGTACAATGTATTTTGGCCAGCCCTTGCCCTTTTCAAATGACATAATATAATGCATAACAAACAGGAATTAATGGGGTTTTGGTTCAGCTGAAAAACATGAACATGTTTCATGGTTGAATTGCATTTGTATTCTCTCAATTTGATGCCAAGTGGATTCTCACGCATGAAACAAGGTTTACTGGTTATATGGAGCTTATTGGACGTGCATGGGTCTTCTCCAAGCTGCTTTAGTGGATTTCTTGTTAGCAACCAAGTTATTAATTGGTATGGTGCTCTTCTTGGTGTTCCACTAACTGTCAGATTCCTGATGAGCTGTTTGGTGAGTTGTTGTGTCTGTCAATTGCTCCAACAAGCTGTTTTGTCTTAAAAAAATGTTCCACTTAGTTATATTTATCTTCCAAATGACCTACCAACGTATGTGATGCTCTATTGTAGCTTCACTATCTTCTGTAATCTGTTCATATCTTGAGTTCCCAATATCGTATTTACTTGATTCAAAGTGTGTTGGAAAGCTAAGACACAGATGATTAGATGTTAAGAAGACTTCATCATCCAAATATGCTTGGAACGCGTTCAAAATTTGTGATCATTATAGATGGCGTGCATTATCCAGTGGACTGCCTTGAATGTAACTAGATAAAGTATGTAAACAAATAATTTAAATATGAATTGAGCTATGATAATTTATGAATGAATGTTTCCTACCTATTTTATTAATGCAAATGAGCTGAACATGTATGCATATGCATTGAATGAGTTATATAAAGATGTGAATTAATAAGTCATGCATGAAGTAATTAAGGGTTAAAAAAATGAACTAGTTACTTTAAATGCAATGCATGATTAAATGAACAAAACACTTATTAAATGTAATGAAAGTCATGAAACTAATAAAACTAATGTGAATTCATGCAATGAATGAAATATAGTGCATAAATGAGTAAATAAATAATAAAATAAGGTAAGACTCCCTGGAATCAATAAAGTAGAACATGCATGATGGGATCACATGTTGAAGGAGTTTGATCCTTGGCATGATCATATGAACAAGGTTCCCTAGAACATCCAAGTGCGTACCATATGACCAGCAATCATGTGCCTTCCATGTGGTCTCTTTTAGGCGCCAAGATGAAGAGCCATCTACACATTCGGCCAAGAAACATTTACCCTCTAATTTTGGTGCCAACTTGAAAGGATACAAGTGCTATTCGGCCATGAGACATGTTCCTACATTTCAACCAAACCAGCACCTATTTATTCATGTTAATTATGTATTAAACTGTCTTTTAGGAAGGCACAATTGCTGGCCGAACCATCATGTACCTATTCGGCCAAGCCCCTTCAAAAACTATAAATAAGCTTTCCTATTTCATTTGTAATCAGACATTTTTCATCAATTAAAGTGAGATATTTCTCTTTACGTATGTCCTTGTGACTTTTATCGACTTATCAAGTAATTTATTACTCGTGGCGTTAACCCCTTCCCTTTGTTACTTGTGATTCCTATCTCTATATAGATAGTGGGTCCAAGTCCTTGTTACTACCCCTTAGAAAGGATTTGTAAGGCTGGGTCTTTGAACTCTATAGCACTGGTTTTTCCTTGGTCATTTCTAAGATACTATGCTCTTCAACCTTCCATTATTTCATCAACTATACCATAGCCATAACAATCATCTTCCGCTACCATCTCTCATTTATTAAATAGCCTACCATTTCACATTTACATCTACCACCAAACCATCTCTTTGAGCCATTCACTTGTGCAGGTTATTTTTCTTCCTTCCTAGATCCACAATCAATTGAAAAGGTAGAATTACCTTACATCAAGCACTAATCAGAGCATTGGTGGATTAAGGAAACGTGTAACAACAACAAAAACAAAAATAAAAAAGAAGTGCAAGTGAAGAAATCAAAATCCAGCAAAGAAATCGAAGCACTCAAAAGAAGAAATTGAAAGCACTCAAAATTAAGAAAAAGAAAAGAAAAGAAAGAAAAGTTGAAGCACTCATCAACAATTCTCATCACCAAGCCATTCAAGTAAGCCTTTAAATTGATTGTGGTGATAGAAGGTTGTGAAGTGACTTTGTGTAAGTAACCCCTTTTATTCTCTTCTTTCTATTTCTAGGCCACCATTTTCATTATATTTTGCTTTCCTTTCCTACTAACCCTTTTGCAGTCGACACACAACAAGTAAAATTTACTTGATACGATTTTGAGTAGTCATTTAGAACTTGGGATAAAGATAATTGAGAGGAAAAGGCTTGAGCGTGTGAAATCAAAAGAGGACTAGTAAAAGCCTTGAAGTCCTAGAGTGCAAACAAGTGAGGATTGAGTGGCATTAAAGTTTTCTTGGAGTGACTCCTGAGGCTTTGTGAGAGTATTAACTAGTAAGGTCTTTTACACATCTTTTTCTTTTCTTTTTTCATTAACCATGTCTCAGAGTCCAGGACGAACCCCTGAAAGAGAAGCCCCTAATTTACAAACTCAAGCAATTATGCATCAAATGGCAAGATTGTTGAAATTAGAAATGGAGCCTTTGCATGATAGTATTGATCAATTTGAAGCATCTTTGGGCAACCGGAGAATAAATCACCCTAGAATGGAAGAAGAATTTGAGGAAGAAGAGGCTGAAGTATCTTGATTGGGTAATCAAGATTGAGCACATTTTTGAATCTCAAAACTATACATAACAAAAGAAGGTCAGGCATGCTGTTATGGAATTCATGGACTATGCCCTAGTTTGGTGGGATCAATTAGTGAGTTCAAGAAGATGAAATGGTGAAGGCCCCATCCCTACGTGGGAAAAAATGAAGTCCATTCTGAGGAAAAGGTTCGTGCCTACTCACTATTACCAAGATCTTTATCATAAGCAACAAAATCTTAAACAAGGAAGTAGGAGAGTAAAAGATTATTTCAAGGAGATGGAGATAGCCTTGATTCGAGCCAATGTTGATGAAGAAAGAGAAGCAATAATGGCAAGGTTTCTATCTGGCTTAAATCATGACATTGCTAAACTTGATGAACTACAACATTATGTAGAGATTGAGCAGATGGTACATATGGCCATGAAAATTAAACGATAGATTAAAGAAAAGATTTCAATCGGAGTAGTCCAAATTCAACCACCAAATGGAAACAAGAGCATAATACTTTTTGGAAACCAACTCTAGTCCAAGTATAGTATCGTGTAAAGGTAACCAAAACCATTTAAGTGGGTGAATCCAGCAAGGGAAAAGAAAAGCAAACTAACTCTTTTGAGAGATCTAGAGACATCAAATGCTTTAAGTGTTTTGGAAAAGGACTTGTGTCCAATCAATGTCCCAACCGAAATGCTATGATAGTACTTGACAATGGAGATGTTGTATCATATTCTGAAGAACCTATCTATGATGAGGAACCTGAAGCAATCCAAGATGAAGAATCAGAAGATAATGTAGACCATGGAGAAATGCTAGTTTTAAAAAGGTGCCTACAACCATAAACATCTCAATAGGATTTACAAATGAAAAACATTTTTAATACAAGGTGCCATGTCAAGGACAAAGTTTGCACAATGAATATAGATGGAGGGAGTTGCACAAACATAGCCAACACTCTTATGATTGAAAAACTTGGTTTGCCAACATCGAAGCATCCCACTCCATATAAACTCCAATGGCTCAACGAAAGAGGTGAGTTAAACATTAGTAAACAGGTTCTAATTCCTTTTTCAGTTGGTAGATACAATGATGAGGTAGTTTGTGACATTGTCCCTATGTATGCTAGCCACATTCTACTTGGTAGACTATGGCAGTATGACAAAAGGGCCATTCATGACTGTTATCACAATCAATACGCCATTAAGCATGAAGGATTCAAGGTAACATTGGTACCTTTGATCCCTAACAAATTATAACAAGATCAGTTGCATATGCGAAAAAGTGTACAAGCATGGCGTAAAGACAAACCACTAATGAAGAATGAAGAAGGACGAAGCATGAAACCAAACTTTTTCATGAAGAAGCATGATGGCTCAATTCTGGAAAATGAAGGGTCTCCTACAAAAAATAGTGATGGTTGGGATTCAAAGTCACAACTCTTCGCCAAGGGTCTTAATCTTCATAAGGTATGTACCCCTTCATTTGAAACCTTATATCTCATCACTTTTCAGGACCAACCACATGAAAGGTCACCTCCAAAAGGGATATCCCTAGAAGAAGATCATTCATAAAAGGTACATGTTGGTAAATTATATTCCAAAGAAATACTTAAAAGGGGATCTTGTGAAAGGGTACCTATTGGAAGAACACATTCATTCAAAGGATGTTTTCTTTTAACAAAGAAACATAAAGCTATGCAAGGATTCGATTTGAGGACAAATCGCCCTAAAGAAGGGGGAATGATGCAAGAACGTTTTCATTTATAAAGGGAGTACTCTTGAACATTTTTTTTGTTTTATTTACTTTATACTAGTTTAATAATATATGCTATTATAATACATCTCATGTTAAGGTTACTAGCTATGTAGTCAATAAATAACTTAGCATGAACACATCTTCATAATAGATGCACATTGTTATTTAAATATGTTAAGAATGTTGGAATAACCTTGCAATCATATTAAGCATGATTCATCACATTTATATAATGGCAGGATACTTATCATTCATTTTATTAGCTCATATGCATTCATTTTAGCTATTAGGCTTTAAACATTAGCTCACACATATTATATGATATTATATGTAGCTCATAACATGCAACCATAGCTCACAAGACCATAATCATGAACATAAGGAAGGTATTTAGCTCATACAAGCTCAATGCCAATGAATTACCATGTTTTCATGCACATGTAGGTACATTGAAGCATGACAAACGTTAGGGAAGGTTGGTGGAGCATTTGGAAGTCATATACAGCTCAAAAACAACTCACAAAGAACATCGAATCTCGTGGAACACTAAGGAAATCTCAACTCAGTTGGAGGAGCTCAAGGCCAGCTAATCTCAGATAGTTGGACTATTTGAAGCTAAGTTGCTAAAACTGATATCAATAGTAGCTAAATGTACTGTTATGAAGCTTGCAAGGTCTCGGCTAGAAAGCTCATTCACAACCAACCCATTGCCTTCTAGCTAGCTACACACTCAAATAAGCTTGGAGGAAGACTCATGCATGCCCAAGATGATGCACATGGCCAACCTTCATCCTATGCACAAGGTTGCACCACAAGGTTCCCTAGAATACAAATGTGCGTACCATATGACCAGCAACCATGTACCTTGCATGTGGTCTCTTTTATGCGCCAAGACAAAGAGTCATCTACCCATTCCACCAAGCATCATTTACGCTCCCATTTGGCGCCAACTTGAAATGATACAAGTGATATTCGGCCATGAGACATGTTCCTACATTTCAACCGAATCAGTACCTATTTATTCATGTTAATTATGTATTAAATTATGTCTTTTAGGAAGGCACAAGGGCTGGCCGAACCGTCACGTACCTATTCGGCCAAGTCCATTCAAAAACTATAAATACGTTTTCCTATTTCATTTGTAATAAGACCTTTTTCATCAATTAAAGTGGGATATTTCTCTTTACTTATGTCCTTTTGACTTTTATTGACTTATCAAGTAATTTATTACTTGTGGCGTCAACCCCTTCCCTTTGATACTTGTGGTTCCTATCTCTATATAGATAGTGGGTACAAGTCCTTGTTACCACCCTTAGAAAGGATATATAAGGTTGGGTCTTTGCTCTCTATAGCACTGGTTCTACCTTGGTCACTTCTAAAATACTATCCTCTTCAACATTCTATTGTTTCATCAACTATACCATAGCCATAACAATCATCTTCTGCTACCATCTCTCATTTCTTAAGTAACCTACCATATTTCACCTTTACATCTACCACCAAACCATCTATTTAAGCCAGTCACTTATGCAGGTTGTTTTGCTTCCTTCCTAGATCCATAATCAATTGAAAAGGTAGAATTACCTTACATTAGGTGATAATCAGAGCTTTGGTTGAAGAAGCAAATGTGTAACAACAACAAAAACAAAAATACAAAAAAGTGCAAGTGAAGAAATTAAAATCTAGCAAAGAAATCAAAGCACTCAAAAGAAGAAATTGAAGGCGCTAAAAAATAAGACAAAAAAATATAGCAAAGTTGAAGCACTCATCAACAATTCTCATCACCAAGCCATTTAAGTAAGCCTTTAAATTGATTATGGTGATAGAAGGTTATTGAGTTAATCGATTGATGCAATCGGCCAAGAGGGGGTGAATTGGCAATTAAAAATTTGGTGGAAGCTTTTACAGAAAATTGAATGTAATTACACAGCGATTTAGAGTGGTTCGACTTTCTCAACCAAAGTCTACATCCACTACATTAGCTATTCGCACTAAGGATTTTCCAACAAATTCACTAATTTGTTCTTTCTTTTGAGGACAAAGAGTAACCTTACAACTCCCTCAAGAATTATACCCCAAATTCTTGAGCACACTCTTTTTCAAAGAGAAATACACAAATTTGCAAACTTACAAGGAAAACCTCACAAGGTAAGATGTTTGCATAATTCTAGAACAAGAAAATAACACTAAAAATAATTACAAATGAGCACAAATGGTGTTCTTGAAAGAAAAATGAATATTGAAAGGAAAGTTGGTTTGATTTGCACAAACTTGGTGTTTGATGCTTTCTCTCTTGTTTCTCTATGATTTCTTGTTGATCAAAGGCTTCATAACTTGTTTAAATACACCTTGAATCACTTCTGAACGTTGGGGATGATTAGTGACGTTATTGGAGCTGTTTAAGTGTGAAAACAATTAATACAACAACATGGAGCATGGGGGGAATCGGTTCCCTACGAGGATACTGGAATTCTCTGAGCCAAACCATTCAGGGGGAATCGGTACCCCCTTGGGGGGGAATCGGTTCCCTCTGAGCAATCTGGAATTTTTGGCTTTGAAATGGTTTAAAATATTTTGTAAAATTGTTTTTAAATTATTTTAAGACTAAAACTTAATTTTACACTTGAGTAAGGATTAAAATTTACTTTTAAAAGATTTGTAGTAATATTTTGATATTTGAATAATTATATCGAATATACATAGAAAACCTTATTGGAAAATCTTAAAATTCATTTATCTTAATTTGTTATATCGAAATATCAAAATGTTTTCAACAATCTCCCCCTTTTTGATATAACAAAACATTTTAGTAATTTTAAGATTTTGAAATTAAAAAAGACGTTTTTGAAAAATTACTCCCCCTTACTTTAACACTTCGCCCCTTTAAAACACTTCTCCCCCTTTTTGTTAAATCAAAAAGACCTTTAAAATATTTTAGACAAGTTTTTGAAAAATAATTAGCCAATTGATAACTAAATATAGCGTAAGCTGCTAAGATCATAATCAAGAGAAATATTAGCCATTAGTTCCATAATCCAATATTCATAAACAATGTTAAATGACAAAATTGTTCATAATGCAACTAATATGTAAATGATGCAAAAATAAACATTAAACTCAAAATGAAAGTGAAAATCAAACCAAATATATAAGCATGTAAGTTCAAATATCCAACAAATTCAAACACCCAAAGTAAAACAATCCATGAATATCAAAATGTTTCACAATTAAAAGTTTTGAGTTCGGGAAGATAAACCCATTGACACAAAGACCGAGTTTGATAAACAAATTACTAAGGAGACAACCATAAATCAAGGTTTATATATTCTTGGAAGGAACAATGTTTATGGAAACTCACTAAAGATGATCTGTGGCAGATTAATCTTCTTTTTATGTTGGATACAATATATCCACCATATATCTATGTTCCTAAGGGAGGAGTACCTATCTCCGGATGGTCTAAACCACTAAGAGATCAAATAATGAAGGAATCTATCACGATGAGTTCTTAGGGTACTCTCACTATCCTTAGTCTTATAGGGTGAATCCACAGTCTCTTTTTCATTAAACCTGAGTTATCTAGTCTAAAATGGGTAGCGATTGTGCCGGAGTCAATAAAAATGAATTGTCCTAAAAGATAGGATCAAATTCCTATAGTTTCATATCGGAGCTCATTTTGGACACATACCACGTTGGCATAGAAAAATGTGAACTAATTGATGATAAATCAAAGGTTTGAGTTTAAAGAGTTTATCAAACTTCTAGGATTTAAGAGTAGGAAGATATTGGAATTCCATATCTTCCATAGCTTGGATCGAAGGGATACACTCTTCCCATATTATATATGACTCAAAACAAGTATGATACATATGGTATAGATCTTGTCCACAACCAGGTACGTTGAAACAACAGTTCATAATGGTCATATTTGGGTTATTTGGATTGGGTGGAGGAATAAGAGGTCGATTTTGACTTGAGCTACTAGACAATGTCCTAGGTCGTTTAGGATTTGACATGGTTTAAGAATCAGAATAGAATATGTAACCTATAAATTTAAACACATGTATATAATATAATCAAACCCAAAACTCAAATGAGTCCTCAATATTTCAAGGTTCTATAAACTGAATCCTAAAGGCAATGTTTTGGAAAAAAAACTATTTGGAAAATAATGTTTGAAAATCATAATACGTATAGTTTTTATGAAAACATAATTGAATCAAAAACATCAATTAAAACAACAATATTCGATTTTTTTTATTTCAAAATTTAAAGATAGTTTTGAAAAATTGAGTGTTTTGACGAAATTGGTTGTAAAATCATCATATAACCAATGCCCGGTGTGATGTTCATCTTATAACTAATCAAAACTAGTCCTAAGTTCAAAATTCAATGAAATAGAGGATTTTGAAATATTACCTTGAAAATTTGGATTTTATGAGAATGTGATGTTGTTTGCAAGGATTAGAAGTTGAAGAACGATCTAATTCTGACTTATATTTGATGATTTTGGTAAAAATGGAGATTTAGAGAGAAAGAGAGGATGAACGACGTTTAAGAAAGAAAAGAGGTTTTGAGAGAATGGGTTTTCTGGTTGTGATATATCCAGAACCCGTGGGGGGTATCGATTCCCTCTGCCAAATATTTAAAAAATATGTATTTTAAACATCCAATAGTGCTAAATTAATTAATCCTAGTGGTATTGGCAACTCATATTTCGAAAATTAACTATGTTCAAGTAATCAAATTTGTCATTAAAACATCATTTAAACAAACAATTAATTTTCACTAATAATCATAAACTCCCCCTAACTAATAGCAATGAATGCAATAAAAAATTACCATTATAAGCATTTTTTTATTTATTCTTAAAAGTTCTAAAAAATGTTTTAAACACTAAGTGAAGATAGGTAAGTTAAACCTAATTCTCTCCTCATTGTCCAAAATTTTCCTTGTCTAAAGGTTTTGTAAAGATATCTGCTAATTGATGCAAAGTAACAACAAATTCTAGAACTATATCTTCCTTATTGACATGGTCTCTAATGAAGTGATGTCTTATTTCAATGTGCTTAGTTATAGAGTGCTGGATGGGATTTTTAGTGAGACAAATAGCACTAGTGTTGTGACACTTGATAGGAATGGTACCTACTTCAATTCCATAATCAAAAATTGTTGTTTCATCCATAAAAGTTGTGCACAACAACTACCAGCTGAAATGTATTCGACTTTAGTGGTAGATAATGCAACATAATTTTGTTTCTTTGAAAACCAAGAAATCAGCATATTTCCAAGGAATTGCCAAGTACCGGAGGTGCTTTCCTTATCTAATTTGCATCCTCCATAATCCGCATCAGAAAAGGCATGCAAGCTAAAGCTATAGTCTCTAGGATACCAAAGTCCTAAACTATGAGTGTCCTTAAGGTATCTAAAGATTCTCTTAACAGCTAGTAAATGTGATTCCTTAGGGCATGATTGAAATCTAGCACATAAGCAAACACTAAACATAATGTCTGGTCTACTTGCAGTTAGATAAAGTAGAGATCCAATCATTGACCTATATAATTTAACATCTACACATTTACCTCCTTCATCTAAGTCAAGCTTTGTTGAAGAGCTCATTGGAGTGTCATGAGGTTTTCCATTTTTCAGTCCAAACTTCTTGAGCATATCTTTGACGTAGTTAGCTTGATTGATAAAGATGCCATCTTTTCTTTGCTTGATTTGGAGTCCCAATAAAAATGAGAGCACCCCCATCATGCTCATCTCAAACTCACTTTGCATTATCTTGGAAAATTCTTGGCAAAGAACATCATTAGTAGAACCAAATATTATATCATCAACATAAATTTGAACTACTAATAAATCTTTACCTTTATGCTTTAAAAACAATGTAGTGTCAACCTTCCCTTTTGAAATTTTTTTAATTAAAAAATTTGACAATCTTTCATACCAAGCTCTAGGAGCTTGTTTTAAACCATTAAGCGCTTTTGTCAATTTAAGAACATGATCCGGAAATATTGAATATTCAAAACCTGGAGGTTGTTCCATATACACTTCTTCCTATATAAAATCATTTAAAAATGCACTTTTAACATCCATTTGATATAGTTTAAATTCATGAAAACATGCAAATGCTAATAACATTCTAATTGCTTTCATCCTAGCTACGGGAGCGTATGTTTCATCATAGTATATTCCTTCTTCTTGAGTATACCCTTGAGCAACAAGTCTAGCCTTGTTTCTCACCATATTACTACTCTCATCAAGCTTATTCCTAAATACCCATCTAGTACCTACAGTAGATTTATTACTAGGCCTTTCAACTAATGTCCATACTTTACTTCTCTCAAATTGATTTAATTCTTCTTGCATAGACATAATCCAATGTTCATCTTTTAATGCTTCTTTAATATTCTTAGGCTCTATGCATGGAATAAATGCAACATAATTACAAATATTTCTAAGAGAAGATCGAGTTGTTACCCCTTTGGATGGATCACCTATAATCTCACCATCCTTGACATAGTTGTACTCTCTTGGATAAGATACTTCCCTTTCTTCAATGGTTGTATTCTCAAGAGGATCATGAGTTTCCTCATCTTTCGTTTCTTCCTTTGATGATAATTCTCCAAAGTCATGTCTAACGTCATTTGTATTTATAATACCTACATCATCATTCAAACAAGAATCCTTCCTCGGAAGGAGATTATCATCGAAAACAACATGTATAGACTCTTATACAACCAAATTTCTTTTATTAAATACTCGATAAGCTTTAGAATTTAAGGAATAACCCAGAAAAATTCCTTCATTACTTTTAGCATCAAATTTGCCAAGATTGTCTTTACCGTTGTTTAAAAAAACACTTACATCCAAAAGGATGAAAATAACTAATGTTAGGCTTTTTATTTTTGAAAAGTTCATATGGAGTTTTCTTTAAAATAGCCTAATCATTACTCGATTAATAACATAACAAGAGGTATTTGTGGCTTCCGCCCAAAATACTTTGGCAAATTATTTTCACAAAGTATTGTTCTAGCCATTTCTTCTAAAGTTCGATTTTCCCTCTCAACAATTCCATTTTGTTGAGGGGTTCTAGGTGCTGAAAATTTATGGCTAATACCATTAGAATTACAATACTCAGTAAATCCAAGATTTTCAAACTCAGTTCCATGATCACTCCTAACACTAGTTATAGAGTAACCTTTTTCGTTTTGGTTTACTTTTGAAAATGTGATGAAATTTTCTAATGCTTCATTTTTAGTACATAAGAATAGAACCCAAGTGTATCTAGAATAGTCATCTACCAAGACAAATGCATATTGTTTTCCACCCAAGCTAGTAGTTCTACTTAGCCCAAAAAGATCTAAGTGGATCAATTGTAATACTCTACTAGTTGATACGTCATTAATGAATTTAAAAAAACTCACTTTTGTTTTCCTTTAGCACAAGCATCACAGATTTTATCATTATCAAATTTAAGTTGAGGCAACCCTCGAACTAAATCACCTTGAATTAGCCGTTGCAAAACACTCATACTAGCATGTCCTAATCTCCTATGCCATAGCCAACTATCTTGCTCATCCTTAGCAACTAGGCATAAATTAGTCATATCAATAAAATCTAAATGCATCATGTATATATCCCTATTTTATGACCAACATGCATAATCTGATTAGATGCAATGTCAATGACTTTACAACCATTAATATCAAACATGACTTTGAATCTCTTATCACAAAATTGACTAATGCTCAATTGTTAAAGAGATATCAATTACATTTTAAAAACAATTTTGACCAAAAAATAATATGATGAACTAGAGTTTATAAAATATGACCAAAAATTAATATGTTTATCATACAATATTTTTCAACATACATGAGATAAAAATAATCATTTAGAATTAAAAACCTCATGCATGCATAAACTAAATGAGCAACCAAATAAAATAAAAATATTAAGTTTAGAGGTTACCCATTCCTTTTTCATGTGTAGCTAGAGCATCTTGAATATCATCATCTTCATCACCATTGCTCCCACAAACCTATAGGAGACATTTAAGTAGATTTTGGTATCCAAATTGCTTTGGATCCTTGAACATTAGTTTCAATGCCTCTTGTTCCTTTTGGAACCCATACTTGTCTAATTTTAAATTGTTTTCCTTTCTTTAAAGGACAACTATGTTCCTTATGACCATGATAATGACAATGTGAACATATTGTCATTATTGAACTAGATGAATTATTTAAAATGATCTCTTTTTCTTTTGTTAAACATTCAAGTTTAACTTTCAAATCAAAATTTTCTTTTTCAATACTTTCAAATTTCATTTTTGAAAGCTCTAAATCCTTCTTCAAATTTCTTTTTCAAAGTTTTCAGAGTTTATTTTTGAAAGCTATAACTCCTTTCTTAACATTTCATTTTGATTTTCCAAGTCTGTTTTAGCTTTCAAAAGAAGATCATTTTTAGCAATAAATTTAGAAATCAGTTTATTATATTTGGCGTTCATGGTCTCAAACTCCGGAAATAATTTATCATAAGCATATTGTAACTCATTAAAAGATTTTGAATTTGATATATTTGAGTTAGAAGATACCTTTGGCTCTGTGAGAGCTAATAGAGACATCACTTTTATTGGTTCTTCTTCTTCTTTGTCTCTATAGATCTCCTCAAGCTTCTCCCATATTTCCTTCGCACTTGAACAAGAAGAAACTCCTTTATATACATTAGGATCAATTGCACAACACAACATGTGTATAGCCTTTGAGTTTTGTTGAGCTTCCTTCCGTTCTTGAACACTCCACTTCTTTGCCTTCTTAGTAGGAGAGGAATATCCTTTCTTGATTATCATCCAAGCTTCCATATCAAATGATTTGATGAATATCATCATACACCTCTTCCAATGACGATAATTTGTTCCATTGAAGTGTGGAGGCACGTCAATAGGTCTGGATTCTTCCATGGAGAATGAACCGAAAGTAGACGCTATCTTTATCGATTTAACTCCTTCCGGATCAACTCAAGAGACGATTAAACCTTCAAATGAGTGAGGCTCTGATACCAATTTTTCAGATAATCGATTAACATAATCGGCCAAGAGGGGGTAAATTGGTAATTAAAAATTTGGTGGAAGATTTTGTAGAAAATTGAAAGTAATAGCACAGCGATTTATAGTGTTTCGACTTTCTCAACCAAAGTCTACATGCACTACCTTAGCTATCCGCACTAAGGATTTTCCAAAAAATTCAATAATTTGTTCTTTCTTTTGAGGATAAATAGTAACCTTACAACTCCCTCGAGAATTATACCCCAAATTCTTGAGCACACTCTTTTTCAAAGAGAAATACACAAATTTGTAAACTTACAAGGAAAACCTCACAAGGTAAGATGTTTGCACAATTCTAGAACAAAAAAAGAACACTAAAAAATAATTACAAATGAGAACAAATGGTGTTCTTGAAAGAAAAATGAATATTGAAAGGAAAATTGGTTTGATTTGTACAAACTTGGTGTTTGATGCTTTCTCTCTTGTTTCTCTATGATTTCTTGTTGATCAAAGGCTTCAGAACTTGTTTAAATACACCTTGAATTACTTTTGAACGTTGGGGATGATTAGTGAAGTTATTGGATCCGTTTAAGTGCGAAAACAATTGATACAATAGCTTGGAGCGTGGGGGGAATCAGTACCCCTCATGGGGAATCGGTTCCCTAAGTGTAAAATTCAAATATTTCGACCGTTGAACAGTGGGGGGAAACGGTACCCCCTGGGGGGAATCGGTTCCCTCCGAGCATACTGGAATTCTCAGAGCCAAACCATTCAAGGGGGAATCGGTACCCGCTTGGGGGGAATCGGTTCCCTCTGAGCAATCTGGAATTTTTGGCTTTGAAATGATTCGAAATATTTTGTAAAATTGTTTTGAAATTATTTTAAGACTAAAACTTAATTTTACACTTGAGTAAGGATTAAAAATGACTTCTAAAAGATTTGGAGTAATATTTTGATATTCGAATAATTATATCGAATATACTTAGAAAACCTTATTGGAAAATCTTAAAATTCATTTATCTTAATTTGTTATATCGAAATATCAAAATGTTTTCAACAAAGGTTGTGAAGTGACTTTGTGTAAGTAACCCCTCTAATTCTCTTCTTTCTATTTCTAAGTCACCATTTTCATTATATTTTGCTTTCCACTCCCACTAACCCTTTTACAGCCGACACACAACAAGTAAAATTTACTTGATACGGTTTTGAGTAAAGTCATTTAGAACTTGAGATAAAGAAAATTGAGAGGAAAAAGGATTGAGCGTGTGAGATTAGAAGAGGACTAGTAAAAGCCTTGAAGTCCTAGAGTGAAAGCACGAGCAGATTGATTGACATTCAAGTTTTCTTCGAGTGACTCGTGAGGCTTTATGAGAGTATTATCTTGTAAGGTCTTTTGCATATCTTTTTCTTTTATTATTTCACTAACCATGTCTCAGAGGCCAAGACAAACCCCTGAAAACGAAGCCCCTAACTTGCAAACTCAAGCAATTATGCATAAAATGGCAAGATTACTGAAATTAGAATTGGAGCATTTGCATGATCGTATGTATCAATTTGAAGCATCTTTGGGCAACTGTAGAATAAATCTCCATAGAATGGAAGAACAGTTTGAGGAAGAATAGACTGAAGTAACATTAGAAGAAAGAAGAGACGTTCATCAAAATTAGAATGATAACTTCAGCAACATTAAGGTAACCATTTCTCCATTTCAAGGATGAACTGATACTGAAGCCTATCTTGATAAGGTAATCATGATCAAGCACATTTTGTAATGTCAAAACTATACGGAGAAAAATAAGGTTAGGCTTGCTGCTATGGAATTCGTGGACTTTGCCCTAGTTTGGTGGGATCAATTGGTGAGTTCAAGAAGACAAAATGGTGAATGCCCCATCACTATGTGGGAAGAAATGAATGCCATTATGAGGAAAAGGTTCGTTCCTACTCACTATCACCGAGATCTTTATCATAAGCTACAAAATCTTAAACAAGGAAGCAGGAGCGTAGAAGATTATTTCAAGGAGATGGAGATATGCATTATTCGAGCCAATGTTGATTAAAATAGAGAAGAAACAATGGAAAGGTTTCTATCTGGCTTAAATTATAACATTGCTAACCTTGTTGAACTGCAGTATTATGTAGAGATTAGGGAGATGGTACATTTGGCCATGAAAATTGAACGACAAATTAAAGAAAATTCTTCAACCGGAGTAGTCCAAATTTGACCACCAAATGGAAACAAAAGCCTAATATTTCTTGGAAACCAACTCTAGTCCAAGCAAAGGATCATGTAGAGGTAACCAAAACTATTCAAGTGGGTGAATCCAGCAAGGGAAAAGAAAAACAAACAAACTCTTTTCAGAGGTCCAAAGACATCAAATGCTTTAAGTGTTTTAGAAAAAAGACATGTGGCCAGTCAATGTCCCAATCAAAATGATATGATAGTACTTGACAATGGAGATGTTGTATCAGATTCGGAAGAACCTATCTATGATGAGGAACCTGAAGCAATCCAAGACCAATAATCAAAAGAGAATGCAGATCATGGAGAAATGCTTGTTTTAAAAGGGTGCCTATAATCACACTAATCTCAAGAGGATTTACAAAGAAACAACATTTTTCATACAAGGTGACATGTCAACGACAAAGTTTGCACAATGATTATAGATAGAGGTAGTTGAACAGACGTAACCAACACTCTTATGATTGAAAAACTTGGTTTGCCAACATCAAAGCATCCCACTCCATATAAACTCCAATGACTCAATGAAGGAGGTGAGTTAAACGTTACTAAATAGGTTCTAATTTCTTTTTTAGTAGGTAGGTATAAGGATGAGGTACTTTGTGACATTGTCCCTATGCATGCTAGCCACATTCTACTTAGTAGACCATGGCAGTATGACAAAAGAGCCATTCATAAATGTTAACACAATCAATAATCCTTTAAGCATGAAGGACGTAAGGTAACCTTGGTCCCTTTGATGCCTAAAGAAGTACAACAAGATCAATTGCATATGCAAAAATGTGTACAAGCATGGCGTAAAGAGAAACCACCAATAAAGAATGACAAAGCATGAAACCAATCTTTTTCATGATGGCTCAATTCTGGAAAATGAAGGGTCTCCTACAAAAAATAGTGATGGATGGGATTCAAAATCTCAACTCTTCGACAGCGATCTTAATCTTCAAAAGGTAAGTACCCCTTTATTTGAAACCTCATATCTCCTCACTTTTCAAGACCAACCACATGAAAGATTACTTCGAAAAGGGATATCCCTAGAAGAAGATCATTCCCAAAAAGTACATGTTGGTAAATTATATTCCAAAGAAAGGCCTAAAAGGAGATCATGTGAAAGGGTACCTATTGGAATAACACATTCATTCAAAGGATGTTTTCTTTTAACAAAGAAACGTGAAGCTATTCAAGGATTCAATTTGAGGACAAATTGCCCTAAAGAAGTGGCGATGATGCAAGCACATTTTCACCTACAAAGGGAGTACTCTTGAACATTTTTTTATTTACTTTATACTAGTTTAATAATATATGTTATTATAATACATCTCATGTTATGGTTACTAGTTATGTAGTTAATAAATAACATAGCATGAACACATCTTCATAATAGATGCACATTATTATTTAAATATGTTAAGCATGTTAGAATAATCTTGCAATCGTATTAAGCATGATTCATTACATTTATATAATGGCATCATACTTATCATTCATTTTATTAGCTCATATTCATTTATTTTAGCTCTTAGGCTTTAAACATTAGCTCACACATATTATATGATATTATATGTATCTCAAAACATGCAACCATAGCTCACAAGACCATGATCATCCACATCAGCAAGGTATTTAGCTTATACAAGCTCAATGCCAATGAATTACCTTGTTTTATGCACATGTAGGTACATTGGAGCATGATAAACGTTGGGGCAGCTTGGTAGAGCATTTGGAAGTTTTATGCAGCTCACAAACAAGTCACAAAGAACATGGAAGCTCGTGGAACACTAAGGAAAGCTCAACTCAGTTAGAAGAGCTCAAGCCCAGCTAATCTCAACTAGTTCGACTATTAGAAGCTAAGTTGCTAAAAGTGATATCAATAGTAGCTGAATGTAACTGAATGTACTGTTATAAAGCTTGCAAGGTCTCAGATAGGAACCTCGTTCAGAACCAACCCCTTGTTTTCTAGATAGCTACACACTCAAATAAGCTTGGAGGAAGACCCATTCACACCCAAGATGATGCACATGACCAACCTTCATCCTATGCACCGGTTGTACCACAAGGTTCCCTAGAACACCCATGTGTGTTCCATATGACCAGCAACCATGTGCCTTTCATGTGTTCTCTTTTAGGCGCCTAGATGAAGAACCATCTATCCATTCGGCCAAACATCATTTACTCTCCCATTTGGCGCCAACTTGAAAAGATTCAAGTGCTATTCGGCCATGTGACATGTTCCTACATTTCAACCGAACCAACACCTATTTATTTATGTTAATTATGTATTAAATTATGTCTTTTAGGAAGGCACGAGGGCTGGACGAACCATCATGTACCTATTTGGTCAAGTCCCTTCAAAAACTATAAATAGGCTTTCCTATTTCATTTGTAATCATACCTTTTTCATCAAATTAAAGTGAGATATTTATATTTACTTATGTCCTTGTGACTTTTATCAACTTATCAAGTAAATTATTACTTATGTTGTCAACCCCTTCTCTTTGATACTTGTGGTTCATATCTCTATATAGATAGTGGGTCCAAGTCCTTGTTACCACCCCTTTGAAAGGATTTGTAAGGCTGAGTCTTTGCTCTCTATAGAACTGGTTCTTCCATGGTCATTTCTAAGATACTATCCTCTCCAACATTCCATTGTTTTATTAACCATACCATAGCCATAACAATCATCTTCCGCTACCATCTCTCATTTCTTAAATAGCCTACCATTTCACATTTACATCTACCACCAAACTATCTATTTGAGCCATTCACTTATGCAGGTTGTTTTACTTCATTCCTAGATCCACATTCAATTGAAAAGGTAGAACTACCTTACATCAAGCGGTAATCAGAGCTCCCGTGGAAGAAGCAAACGTGCAACAACAACAAAAACAAAAATACAAAAAGAAGTGCAAGGGAAAAAATCAAAATCCATCGAAAAAATCGAAGAACTCAAAAGAAGAAATTGAAAGCACTCAAAAAGAAGAAAAAGAAAAGAAAAGAAAGAAAATTTGAAGCACTCATCAACAATTCTCATCACCAAGTCATTCAAGTAAGCCTTTAAATTGATTATGGTGATAGAAGGCTGTGAAGTGACTTTGTGTAAGTAACCCCTTTTATTATCTTCTTTCTATTTCTAAGTCACCCTTTTCATTATATTTTGCTTTCCATTCCTACTAATCCTTTTGCAGCCGACACATAACAAGTAAAATTTACATGATACGGTTTTGAGTAAAGTCATTTAGAACTTGGAATAAAGAGAATTGAGAGGAAAATGGATTGAGCGTGTGAGATTAGAAGATGACTAGTAAAAGCCTTGAAGTCCTAGAGTGCAAACACGAGCGGATTTAGTGACATTCAAGTATTATTGGAGTGACTCATGAAGCTTTGTGAGAGTATTATCTGCTAAGGTCTTTTACACATCTTTTTCTTTTCTTATTTCACTAATCTTGTCTCGGAGTCTAGGATGAACCCTTGAAAGAGGAGCCCCTAACTTGCAAACTCAATCAATTATGCATAAAATGACAAGATTGTTGTAATTAGAATTGGAGCCTTTGCATGATCGTATGGATCAATTTGAAGCATCTTTAGGTAACCGGAGAATAAATCGCCCTAGAATGGAAGAAGAATTTGAGGAAAAATAGGCTGAAGTAACATCAGAAGCAAGAAGAGACGGTCATCGAAATCAGAATGATAACTTCAGGAACATTAAGGTAACCATTCCTCCATTTCAAGGACGAACTGATCCTGAAGCCTATCTTGTCTGGGTAATCAAGATCGAGCACATTTTTTAATGTCTAAACTATACGTAGCAAAACAAGGTCAGACTTGCTGCTATGGAATTCGTGGACTATGGCCTAGTTTGGTGGGATCAATTGGTGAGTTTAAGAACACAAAATGGTGATTGCCCCATCACTTTGTGGGAAGAAATGAAGGCCATTATGAGGAAAAGGTTCGTGCCTACTCACTATCACTGAGATCTTTATCATAAGCTACAAAATCTTAATTAAGGAAGCAAGAGCGTAGAAGATTATTTCAAGGATATGGAGATAGCCGTGATTCAAGCCAATGTTGATGAAGGCAGAGAAGCAACATGATGTAAGGTTATTCAAGCTTCTTCAATAATGGAGAAGTTGGAGCCTTGTTATTTCCTGATTTTGGAGAGTCACCAAATGCTACACTTTGAATTGTTAAGTAATCTACAAAATTAAAAGAAAGAAATTATTAAAATGGAGATATGAAATAAGAAATGGAAGAAGAAAGGAAATGATAAGAAAGGAAATGGAAAGAAATGATATCAAACTAGGCTGAGAAAGTGTTGTATAATTAACCTTCATTTGATGATGGATTCAACCTCCAAATGATGTTAATGGACGTATGCCTTGATGAAGATTGAAGGATAATTTGATGGTGAGGATATGAAGATGGTAATGAAATGATGGTAGAGTTGGCGTGAAGGTGATAGACTATGGTGATGGAAATATAGTATCTTATAAGACTAAGAAGGAACCAATACTATAAAGAGCAAATACCCATTTCTTACAAGTCGTTATAAGGGATGGTAACAAGGACTTTGACCCTCTATCTATAAACGGATAGGAACCAGAAGTATCAAGGGAAGGAATGACGCCACAAACTTAAGAATTAAGCTTGATTAATCGATATTGTTCTAAAAAGAACTTGAAGAGAGAATAATCTCACAAGACTTTTAATTTATCAAAGGGTTAAGTACAAATGATATCCAAAGCCCTATTTATAGGCTTGCATAGGTTTGACCGAATAGTTATGTGTCCACTCGGCTAGATACATGTCTTTTTAATGAAAATGTATGTTGTTTTAATAAAGGAAGGTGTCTTGGCTGAATGTTCTCCTTGCTATTCATCTTGGTGTCAACATTGAAGTAATGTAATGCTTTGGCCGAATAGAGAGAGGCCTCTTCATTTTGGCACATATTTCACCACACGTATGACACATGGGTTACTGGTCATGAGGCACTCACATGGGTGGCATAGGGTGCTTATGGCGTGGATTTTCCTTGGCATGAAGATGAGAAACAACTATGCTGACTTGGCATCCAACTTGCATCTAGGTGACATGGCATAAATGGGGCAGCAACTAATTATGAAAGGTCACATTTGTGCAAGGAAACCTTTCATCATTTGAGCTACTTCCCATGGGTTTGAGTTGAAGTTGAGCTGGCCATAGATGAAGGACATGTAGGTGAGTCGTAGGTCAGCTCCTTGTGAGAAAGCACCTCTTGGAATGGATTCTCTTCGCGAAAAGGTACGAATCCACAAAAATTAACCTAGACCATATTTGAAGTGCTTTGTGTGGTGGTGGTGATGGTGCAACTCTCCAACTGAAATGAGGTCTCTAGCTAGCTCAAAAGTCCAGCTCAAGTTAGTTATGCGCTCAGGGGTCAACTGGTAACTTTGTCCCAAAATGTTCTTGAGCTATCCCGGAGTTATCCTAGTCAAGTTTCCTTAGCTCATGGACTCCAATGCTAGCTTTATGTCAGTTCCCATCATGTAGCCGAACACGTACCTACAAAAGAAAGCATATTATATGCTATGTAATATAAGATACAATCATGTAAATATGTGGTTCATAATAGTAACTTCATACATTACATATACTATCATCATAACTATAAATGTAATGTATGTAAACTATTAAGATAACTATGGTATTTAGAAAGATTAAGTTAGAGAAAATCCCCCTTTGATTATTGTGAAAGGTTGGAAATGTAAGTCCATTTTTTATGCTGATTTGGATCACATCACAACAATGGAAAGGTTTCTATCTGGCTTAAATCATGACATTGCTAACCTTGTTGAGCTGTAGTATTATATAGAGATTGAGGAGATGGTATATATGGCCATGAAAATTGAATGACAGATTAAAAGAAAAGCCTTCAAACAGAGTAGTCCAAATTCAACCACCAAATGTAAACAAGATCCTAATACTTTCTGGAAACCAACTCCAATCCAAACAAAAGATCTTGTAGAGGAAACCAAAACTATTCAAGTGGGTGAATCCAGTAAGGGAAAAGAAAAGCAAACTAACTCTTTTGAGAGGTCCAAAGACATAAAATACTTTAAGTGTTTTGGAAAAGGACATGTGGCTAGTTAATGTCCTAGCCGAAATGCTATGATATCACTTGACAATGGAGATGTTGTATCAGATTCTGAAGAACCTATCTATGATGAGGAACCTGAAGTAATCCAAGATGAAGAATCATAAGAGAATACAGACCTTGGAAAAATGCTTGTTTTAAAAAGGTACCTACAATCACAAACATCTCAAGAGGATTTACAAAGAAATAACATTTTCCATACAAGGTGCCATGTCAAGGACAAAGTTTGCACAATGATTATAGATGGAGGGAGTTGCACAAATGTAGCCAGCACTCTTATGATTGAAAAAATTGGTTTGCCAACATCAAATCATCCCACTCCATATAAACTCCAATGGCTCAATGAATGAGGTGAGTTAAACGTTAATAAACAAGTTCTAATTCCTTATTCAGTGGTAGGTACAAGAATGAGGTACTTTGTGACATTGTCCCTATGCATGCTATCCACATTGTACTTGGTAGACCATGGCAGTATGATAAAAGGGCCATTCATGACTGTTATCACAATCAATACACCTTTAAGCATAAAGGACGCAAGGTAACCTTGGTACTTTTGACGCCTAAAGAAGTACAACAATATCAGTTGCATATGTGAAAAAGTGTACAAGCATGGTGCAAAGACAAACCACCAATGAAGAATGAAAAGGACAAAGCATGAAACCTAACTTTTTCATGAAGAAACATGATGGCTCATTGCTGGAAAATGAAGGGTTTCCTACTAAAAATAGTGATAGTGTGGATTCAAAGTCACAACTCTTCACCAAGGGTCTTAATCTTCAAAAGATAAGTACCCCTTCATTTGAAACCTCATATCTCCTCACTTTTCAAGACCAACCACATGAAACGTTACTTCCAAAAGGGATATCCCTAGAAGAAGATCATTCCCAAAAGGTACATGTTGGTAAATTATATTCAAAAGAAAGGCATAAAATGAGATCTTGTGAAAGGGTATCTATTGGAAGAACACATTCATCCAAAGGATGTTTTTTAAACAAAGAAACGTGAAGCTATTAATGGATTCGATTTGATGACAAATCACCCTAAAGAAGGGGGGATGATGCAAGCATGTTTTCACCTACAAATGGAGTACTTTTGAACATTTTTTTCGTTTTATTTACTTTATACTAGTTTAATAATATATGCTATTATAATACATCTCATGTTAAGGTTACTAGTTATGTAGTTAATAAATGACTTAGCATGAACATATTTTCATAATAGATGCACATTGTTATTTAAATATGTTAAGCATATTAGAATAATTTTGCAAACATATTAAGCATGATTCATCACATTTATATAATGGAAGCATACTTATCATTCATTTTATTAGCTCATATGCATTCATTTTAGCTCTTATGGTTTAAACATTAGCTCGCACATATTATATGATAGTATATGTAGCTCATAACATGCAACCATAGCTCACAACACCATTATCATGCACGACAGTAAGGTATTTAGCTCACACAAACTCAATGCCAATGAATTACCTTGTTTTCTTGCACATGTAAGTACATTGGAGCATGAAAAATGTTGGGGTAGCTTGGTGGAGTATTTGGAAGTCATATGAAACTCAAAAACAACTCACAAAGAACATGTCAGCTCATGGAACATTAAGGAAAGCTCAAGTCAGCTGGAAGAGCCCAAGGCCAGCTAATCTCAGCTAGTTGGACTATTTGAAGCTAAGTTGCTAAAAGTGATATCAATAGTGGCTGAATGTAGTTGAATTTGCTTTTATGAAGCTTGCAAGGTCTGGGTTAAGAAGATAATTCACAACCAGCCCCTTTCTTTCTAGCTAGCTACACACTCAAACAAGCCTGGAGGAAGACCCATGCACGCCCAAGATGATGCACATGACCAGCCTTCATACTATGTACAAGGCTGCACCACAAGGTTCCCTAGAACACCCATGTGCAAACCATATGACCAGCAACCATGTGCCTTGCATGTGGTCTTTTTTAGGTGCCAAGATGAAGAGCCATGTACCCATCCCGTCAAGCATCATTTACTCTCCCATTTGACACCAACTTGAAAGGATACGAGTGTTATTCATCCATGAGACATGTTCCTACATTTCAACCGAACCAACACCTATTTATTCATGTTAATTATGTATTAAATTATGTCTTTTAGGAAGGCACAAGGGCTGGCTGAACCATCATGTACCAATTCGGCTAAGTCCCTTGAAAAACTATAAATAGGTTTTCCTATTTCATTTGTAATCAGACATGTTTCATCAATTAAAGTTAGATATTTATCTTTACTTATGTCCTTGTGACTTTTATCGACTTATCAAGTAATTTATTACTTGTGGTGTCAACCCCTTTCAATTGATACTTGTGGTTCCTATCTCTATATAGATAGTGGGTCCAAGTCCTTGTTACCACCCCTTAGAAAGGATTTGTAAGGATGGGTCTTTTCTCTCTATAGCACTGGTTCATCCTTGGTCATTTCTAAGATACTATCCTCTTCAACCTTCCATTGTTTCATTATACCATAGCCATAACAATCATCTTCCAGTACCATCTCCCATTTCTTAAATAGCCTATAATTTCACCTTTACATCTACCACCAAACCATCTATTCGAGCCATTTACTTATGCAGGTTGTTTTGCTTCCTTCCTAGATTCACAATCAATTGAAAAGGTAGAATTACCTTACATCACATGTGCATGCCTTGTGACCAGCCAAACCATGTGTTATGCATGTTCCTCCTTTAGGTGCCAAAGATGAATGATTATATAACCATTTGGCCAAGTAGTCTCACCCTTCAAATTGTTACCAACTTGAAAGGAGTCAAGTACTATTTGGCCACGAGACATGCCCCATCCAACTAGCCAAATCATCACTTATGCATTCATCTTAATTTTTTAATTAAATTATATATTTTCAAATAGATACAAGGGTTGGACGAACCATTATGTTTCCATTCGACCATATCCATTCAGTTCCTATAAATAGGCTTGTATTGTTAATTTTGTAACACACCTTTCATTTAATTTAAGTGAGATTATTCTCTTTTGCCAAGTCCTTTTGACTTTTATCGACTTAACAAGTAAGTTAATTACTTGTGGTGTCAACCCCTATTCCTTGATACCTTTGGTTCTTATCTCCTCATAGATATTGGGCTCGTGTCCTTTGTTATCACCCCTTAGAAAGATTTGTAAGGCTGGGTATTTGTTCATTGTAGCTGAAGTAAGGTCGTTGGGGTTGATATCACTTGTTGTAAAGTGATTATACCTTATCGATTGATTATGGATATAGGAAGGAAGCAAAACAACTTGCATAAGATAAAAGCCCAAAAAGAAGGGTTAAGGTGGTAAACGTGATAGATGAAAATGGTAGGTTAATTTATGATAGAGATGGTAGCGGAACATGATTGTTGTAAGGATAATATCATAAGAAGACTCAAATAATAACCAATACAATAGAGAGCAAAGACCCATACTTTATATTACTTCTTTAAGGGGTGGTAATAAGGACTTTGACCCACTATCTATAAAGAGATATGAACCACAAGTATCAAGGTGAAAGTGAATGACACCATATGTAATTGAATTACTTGATAAGTCGATAAAAGTCACAATGACTTAACAAATAAAATAACTCTCAATTTAATTTATTTATCAAAGTCTGTTTCTTACAATGCAATATGGATGCCTACTTATAGGACTTGAATATGCATGGCCGAATGTTACATTGTAGCTTGGCCGAATGGTGCTTGTTGATGTGGATATCTTTGGCACATAACTTAATCATAATTGGAACACAATTATCATGCATATCCTAGGTGTATATTCGGTCAAATGTAAGAGAAAGATGTCTTGGAAGAATACTTCAAAGTGATGGCTAAGTGGAGATATGGCTAAGTGGAGACAAGCATCTTGCTTTGTTGGCATGCACGTGGGCTGTTTGTAGTGCAATTCCTGGTCATGCACATGGGTTGTTTCTTGAGTGCAATGGTGTGTAGGATGTGCTGCATGAAAGTGGCAGGAGTTGTCTTCATTCTAAGTTTGATTTAGTGGGAAGATAATTAACAAAAGAAGGGCTGATGGTGTTGAGTTGTTATGGTGCAATTCCAGCTAAAATTACTCTCCACAAGTATCCCACGATCTGCCATGATTGTTGAATGTTTGGAGAGTTGTTCTTGTTCCCTTAATGCTCCAACAAACTTCCATTTGGTGTCATGCTCCAATTAACCTTGCTGCCTTGTTTTGTGAGCTGGATGTGTCTTCTAAGTGCTCCACTAAACTATCCAGCATGGGGAATATTCCTAATGTTCCCACATGTGCAAAGAAACAAGTATTTTAATGACAATGGTCTGTTATAAACAAAATACTTGCTGCCGTCCATGTGCTTATGTTGGTGAGCTTTTGATTGCATGTTTATTATCATCAAATGACTTTAACACAAGTGAAAATCCTAAGTGCAAAAATGAATGCAATTAGTTACACGAATGCATGTATGCTGCCATGATAAATGCTAATGCAATCTAATTAAAAATAATAAGATGCACGTGGTGATGATAAGCATACTATTATTGAAATTATGCTTATGCAAAACTAATATGAGATAATTAACATGCATAACATGAGTCGATGAATGAATGAAACATGGAACATGATATGTAAAACTATTCTATCATACTGAACATATTTAAATACTAACGTGCACAATATGTTTATACTAATATACAATGGATAAATGGGTAAATATAATATAAAGTAAGGTAGAACTCCCTTAGAAACAGTAGTGACAAATGTCCATAGTGTGATCAAATCATGTATAAAGTTGGAGCTAGACAGGATCACATCATCCTCCCCTTCTTTTGGGCGATTTGTCCTCAAATCGAAAAGTGACTCTTCCAAATTGTATGCCCATTCAATCGTTGATGGTTTGCCTCCATAGGTCATCTTTATGAAAGGATTCTTATCAAAAATCATATCCCTTGAATAAGTTCCTTGAATTTCCATGACCTAAAAAGAAAAGGGAATCTCATAAGTAAGAGAATGATTAATGATAAATAAGTGAAAGAAGTACTCCATGTCTATGTTTGTTGGATGGTCAAGAATCAATTCTTTTGAAGACATGTTGTCTTGAATGATCATATATATTTGTACCCCAACAGACATATTGTTCGGTTCTTCAAAAGTCATTTCCATTGAATCATAAAAAGTTATAGATTTTGGAACTTGATAAGATAATTCTCTTAAGCTTCCATGGATCATGTATCTTGGTTCCTCCATTTGACAAGTTATGTCTTTTGAATAATACTCTATGCTTGATGCTGATTGCCAAATGATAGCTCTTGAAGTACTCTTCTCGTCATCCTGCAACAATGAAAATTCAAGAATAGAAGAAGAATGGTTAAGGTTGTTAGTGTAAACTGAAATTTGACTATCTCTCTCTCTTTTGCACAAACAATTTCCTTTTATCCGTTCTCAATGTCTTTTTCAACTCTTATTTCTCGTTCTTTGTTGGAAATATTTCCTTTGTCTAGTTGTTCTTGCAATTGTGTTTCTTTTACGAAATTGTCAACACATTCTTGAAGACGATCTAGACTGAAAGATACAAAATTACTTGGAGCACTCTTCGTTGAACTATTGACATTGCTTCTTATTCAAAAATCGGGATCCTCTTTGCAAGATCTTTCACTCCAATTGGATGTAGAATTATAAACGGGTCAGATGTCGTCTCTCTGTTTTACTTGGCTTTTGATTTTGGTGGAGGTGTTTATGAACAATAATTTTTTTTGATTACATGATCCAATTTCTTTGAGATTCGGTTGAGATGCTTTTTGAGCAAACTCCTCATTTCTTGACTGAAATCTTGAAATTGGGAATTTGATAAAAAATCTCGTAGGTTGTCTCTTGTATAATCAATTGGTCTTGTATACTTTCAAGACATAATGAAAATAAAACAAATAATAAAGATGAAAAGAAACGTCGCCAACATAAAAAAAATCACCAATACATTCCAAAGAAAACTTGAATGTCACTCAATCTACTCGTGTTTGCACTCTACGACTTCAAGGCTTTTTTTTTGTCCTCTTCTGATCTCACACGCTCAAGCCTCTTTCCACTCGTTCATCTCTTGTAAAGTTCTAAATGACTTTACTCAAAACTGTATCAAGTAAATTTTACTTGTTGTGCATCGGCTGAAAAAAGGGTTAGTAGAAATAGAAAACAAAAAGTATAATGAAAAGGTGGCTTAGAAATAGAGAGAAGAGAATAAAAGGGTTACTTACACAAAGTCACTTCACAACCTTTCTATAACCACAATCAATCAAAGGCTTACTTGAATGGCCTGGTGATGAAACTTGTTGATGAGTTCTTCAACCTTTCTCTTGCTGGTTTTTCGATTTCTTTGTCTTTTAAGTGCTGGAATTTCTTTGTTGAATCTTTCACTTGAATTTTAACGTCACTTCTTTTTTGTTTTGTATTTTGTTTTTGTTTTTGTTGTTGTTGCACGTTGCTTCTTCCACCAAAGCATTGATTATCGCTTGATGTAAGGTCGTTGGGGTCGATATCACTAGTTGTAAAGTGATTCTACCTTATCGATTGCTTGTGGATCTAGGAAGGAAGCAAAACAACCTGCATAATATAAAAGCCCAAATAGAAGGATTAAGGTGGAAAATGTGATGGATGAAAATGGTAGGTTAATTTAAGATAGAGATGGTAACAGAAGATGATCGTTGTAAGGATAGTATCTTAAGAATACTCAATGAATAACCAATGCTATAGAGAGAAAAGACCCACACTTTATATTGCTTCTTTAAGGGGTGGTAATAAGGACTTTGACCCACTATCTATAAAGAGATAGGAACCACAAGTATCAGGTGAAAGTGAATGATGCCACAAGTAATTGAATTACTTGATAAGTCGATAAAAGTCACAAGGACTTAACAAAGAGAATATCTCTCAATTTATTTGATTCATCAAAGTATGTTTCTTAGAATGCAATATGTATGCCTACTTATAGGACTTGAATATGCATGGTCGAATGTTACAGTATGGATTGGCCGAATGGTGCTTGTTGATGTGGCTATCTTTGGCACATAATTTAATCATAATTGGAACACAATTATCATGCATATCCTAGGTGTGTCTTCGGTAAAATGTAGGAGAAATGTGTCGTCGAATCCTTCAAAGTGATGGCTAAAAAGAGACAACATCTTGCTTTGTTGGCATGCACATGGGCTATTTGTAGTGCAATGCTTGGTCAAGCATATGGGTAGTTCCTTGAGTACAATTGTGTGTAGGATGTGCAACAACAAAGTGGCGTGAGGTGTTTTCATTCTAAGATTGATTTAGTGGGAAGATAATTAACAAAACAAGGGCTGACGGTGTTGAGTTGTTATGGTGCAATTTTAGCCGAAATTACTCTCCACAAGCTACCCACGATCTGCCATGATTGCTGAATGGTAGGTGAGTTGTTCTTGTTCCCTTAATGCTCCAACAAACTACCATTTGGTGTCATGCTCTAATAAACCTTAATGTTGTATTTTGTGAGCTGGATGTGCCTTCTAAGTGCTCCATTAAACTGTCCAACATTGTGAATATTCATAATGTTTCCACGTGTGCAGAGAAACAAGTATTTTAATGATAGTGGTCTGTTATAGACAAAATACTTTTTGTCGTCCATGTGCTTATGTTGGTAAGCTTTTCATTGCATGTTTATTATCTTCAAATGACACAAACAAACGCGAAAATCCTAAGTGCAAAATTGAATGCAATGATTTACACGAATGCATGTTTGTTGCCATGATAAATGCTAATGCAATCTAATTAAAAATAACAAGATGCACATGGTGATGATAAGTATACTATTATTGAAATTATGCTTATGCAAAACAATTATGAGATAATTAACATGCATGACATGAGTTGATGAATGAATGAAACATGGAACATGATATGCAAAACTATTCTATCATGCTGAACATATTTAAATACTAACGTGAACGATATGTTCATACTAATATACAGTGCATAAATGAGTAAATATAATATAAAGTAAGGTAGAAATCCTTTAGAAACAGTAGTGACAAACGTCCATGGTGTGATCAAATCATGGATAAAGTTGGAGCTAGACATGATCACATCAGTAGTACTGGGTCTTCCTTGGTCTTTGTAAGATACTATCCTCACCAACCATTCTTTGTTTCATCACCCTTACTATAGCCATATCAACATACTTCCGCTAACGATCTCATAATAGAAATAGCCCTCGATTTCACCTTTACATCAACTACCAAGCTATCTATTTGAGCCATTCACTTATGCAGGTTGTTTTGCTTCCTTCCTAGATCCACAATTAATTTAAGGTTTGAGTACCTTACATCAGATACTACCATCACCATTTCTTTATCTCCTTCACCACAACCATCATCATCAAAAAATAGCCCATCCATACTTCCACTATTTCTTTCTACTTTCATTGATGTGATCCAAATCAGCATCATGTTTGCCATGGCTATTCCAACCTTTCAAGGGAAGAAACATTCTAACTTTATACCTATAGATGCTTATTTCATATGTTGTAATATAGTTATTTTCATATATATATATATATATATATATTATATATTTATAATGATAATAACTTATTCATTAATATGTGAGATATAAGTTATTATTATATACTATAATCACATTCTTATAATATACACATTATATAAGTTTATATACTTAGTTTATTTTCTTATGTTATGCATATAGGCATATTCTACCAACACTTGGGAGCTACATTTGAGCTAAATGAAGCATGTAACAACAAGGAAACTCACATAGGGACGTTTAGGATAGCATAAGGACTCATTGGTGAAAAGTTGTCCGGAGGCCCATAAGCCCACAGCTGCATTGAGCTGAATATTTGAGCTAAAAAATGACCTCATTTCAGCTGGGGAGTTACACTATCATCACCACCACTTAGGACACTTTAAATATGTCCTAAGTCAAATTTTTTGAAATCGTACCTTTTCATGAATAGTTACCACCTCAAGAGGTACCTTTTCACAAGGAGCTGCCCAAACGTTCACCATGTTACAAGTCATCTAAGGCCAGCTCACCTCCACCTCATTTACACCAGAAGTAGCTCAAACATGAATGGTTACCTTTCCCAAACATCATGACCTTTCATGAATGATGCTGCCCATGAAGATTCCTTTTCATCCAATAGCACGTTGTTGAAGAAATTTCAACCATTGGAGGATTAAATCACCAAGAGACATGACATAGAGCTTCATACCTATTCGGCCACAACACATGCCATGCACATGAGAGTTTTTGGCATCAACATGAGAAGGCACATCACCATTCGGCCAAAAAGAAGAATATAGCACCAAGATGAACAAGCATGCCCATTCGGCCAAGGGACATGTCTTCTCATCCTTAGCTGAATCATCATGCCCCTTCATGAAGGGTTAGCCGAACTATCACAAGCCTAAAGGACTCAACCATTCATTTTAAACATTATGTACTTCCGTCTAAAGTCATGTACCTAGCCGAATACCTATGTAACCATTCGGCTAATCCTTCTCATTTCCTATAAAATAGAGAGGCTTGCCTTAATTTGTACTCATCTCATCTCATATATAAAAATTACTCTCGTGTGTTAATTTCTCTTCAAAGTTCTTTGTGAACTTTATCGATTAAACAAGTATAATTCATATACTTGTGGAGTCATTCCTTCCATTTTGATTCTTAAATTCGTAGATTGATATCTAGTGGGTTAAAGACACTGCTACTACCCCTCAAGCATGTTTGTGAAGAACGAGATTGTGTTTCCTAGCATTTTTTCCACTTTGGCGTGTTTGAGATACAACCTCACCACCATCTCTATTTCATCATCAACACTATCAACATCATCATCAAGAACATCAATTCCGCAACCATCTCTATTATATCTTATTTTTAATTAATTTCTTAACTTTGTTGCAACCAAGCTTATAATTCAAGGACATCAGTACTTGTTAATCCTACATCGGGACACAATAAGGCTATCTACTCTCTTCACCAATGCGTGTAGATCAGCATACATCAATGGTAATCAGAGCATAGTTGGATTGACAACAAAAGTGTCATTGGCGTGCAAAGCAAAAGAAAAAAGACTCCTTCAATAAAATTGGAGTATAAAAAGAAAAAAAAATAAAAGAAGAAAAAATTTAGAAAAAAAAAGAAAAAGAAAAAAGTCAAAAAGAAAGCAAGCCAAGGAAAGTGCTCTACCATTGCAAGAACATCATAGAGGCCATCTACACTAAGAGAAGATACCCTTATTATTTCTTGAGAAATTATATAGTAAGTGTTGTTTCTTGAATTGTAAGTCACCTCTTTCTTTTCTATCCTTTCATTTTCCTTCTCTTCTACCATTTTCCTTCTTTTAATACTATAAAACATTCATTATACCTTTCCATTTTCTTCTATTCTTCTATCCTAACCTTATTTGCAACCGACGCAAACAAGGAAAGAATTAACTTGTTCTAATCTTGAGCAAGTTCCTCAAAGGAATTAGCAAGAGAAATTGAGTGGAAAAAGGCGAATTGAGAGAGTGAGATCAGAAGGGGAATTGCTAAAAGCCAAGATATATTCCTGAGAGTAAACACGAGTGTTGAGTGGAGTGATCTTATTATTTCTTTGGAGTGAACATGTGAGACTTTGTGAGTGTGCTGGTAAGTTTTATTTTTGTTTTATTTATCTACTAACCATGTCTCAAAGTCCTAAAGGAAATGCAGGTCAACCAAACTTGCAATTGCAAGCACTGTTTGGAAAAATGATGAGAATGTTTCGAACAAAATTTGATTCTCTTCATGAAAAACTAGACCAAAAACATGATCAAACACAAACTCGTAACAATGATACTCCTTGGAGGCAACAAACTCTTCCAGAAGATGATGTCCTAAATAATTATGATGAAGAAGAACCAGCATTGATACAAGGACCCAGGCGTGCCAATGTTGATGATAATATGAGAAACATCAAAATCAAAATTCCTCAATTCCAAGGGAAAACTGATCCTGAAGCCTATCTTGAATGGGAAAGCAAGGTGGAACATGTTTTCAGTTGCCATAACTATTTTGAACTCAAGAAAATAAGATTGGCAGCCATGGAGTTTGTCGATTATGGTTTGATATGGTGGGATCAACTTACTATTACCAGAAGGAGGAATGGAGAGAGACCAATCATAATATGGCTACAAATGAAAGGTATCATGCATAAACATTTCATTCCTACTCATTATCACCGGGACATGTTTCAGAAATTGTAGAACCTTAAACAAGGCCAACGAAGTGTGGAGGATTACTATAAGGAAATGGAAGTGGCAATGATCCGAGTCAATATTGAGGAGGATCGAAAAGCAACCATGGCTAGATTTCTTGCTGGACTCAATCTCGAGAATGCCAACAGACTAGAGTTGTACCATTACATAGAACTTGATGAAATGGTGCAAATGGCTATGAAAATAGAGAGGCAATTACGAAGAACATCTATATCACGCACTACCATACCTACACCATCAAGATGGAGTCCCAACAATTTGAAGAAGTCTACTCCTAGTCCTACCAAGAAAAAAGCCAAATTATCAAGTGCTCCCCAAATCAACAAGGATATTCGAGGAAAAGAGACATGTGAATGATCAAGAGACATTAGGTGCTTCAAATGTCTTGGAAGGGGATACGTCTTTACACAATGTCATAACCAAAACACCATGTTACTACTTGGAAATGGTGAAATTGAGTCTGACCATGAAGAGAAAGAAACAACACCAACTGAAGTCGAGGTAAAAGCAAAATTGGTGCTCCAGTGGAAGGCGAAGCCCTAGTAGTCAAAAGAAGTCTAAATGCTCAAGTGGTAGAGGACAATGCACAATGGGAAAACAACTTTCATACCCCGCTGCCATGTGAATGAAAAGGTATGTTTCATGATCATAGACGATGGAAGTTATACCAATGTGGCAAGTACCATTATGGTGGAGAAATTGGGCTTGAAAACGTTGAAGCATCCAAATCCCTACAAATTACAATGGCTAAATAAACAAGGAGAACTTAATGTCAACAAACAGGTGATGGTTCATTTCTCAATTGGTAAGTACAAGGATGAGGTTATGTGCGATGTTATTCCTATGCATGCTAGCCATTTACTCCTTGGAAGACCATGGTAATATGACCGAAGGACCATCCATGATTGTTTTACCAATCAGTATTCGTTCAACCATGGAGGAAAGAAAATTATCCTAACACCCTTGACGCCTAAACAAGTCCAAATTGATCAAATCAAGATGAAACAAAGTGTTGAGGCCATGAGGAAAGTAAAATCCAAGTCAAGCCAGGAGGAAACTAGTCCAAAAATAAGTGTTTATACATCTAAGTGCTTGTTACAAAGATGTTTAGTGAGGAAACGTAAGGACGATGAAGATTTTTCTAACCTTAATAATGCAGGAGTTTATTTTGACTTACAGGATGATCCAAGCGACACAATCCATCAATTTGGGGAATTAAAGGATGTGACCTTTCAAGAGCCAAGAGATGCGACTATTGAAAAGCAAAGAGTGGTAATTCTTCATCCAAATAATGCAACCCTTCAATAATTGAGAGTTATGCCTAATAAAAGACAAAGGGAGGCAATTGTTCATCGAAAGGGCGTGACTTATGAGGACATCACCATTCCAAAAGTCATCACCTTACATGAATCAATGCATACATTTATTGAAGAACAAAGTGGCAAGAATTTTGGAATGCAAAAGGACATCAACGTTCAAAGCAAAATGTCTTCAATAGACATGAACTTTGAACATAGATCTAACAGGAAGTATTTCTTAACTTTAATTATGTTCGATCACATTTTTAATGAAAGTTTCCTTTCTTTTCAGCACAAGAACTTCCAAAGCTTTCTTTCAAAGGATATGAAACTTTTTGAAAAGGTACTTATTGAATGGAAGGACACTAAGGAAAACATATATTTCGATTTGAGGACAAATTGATTAAAAAAAGAAGGGGAGGATGCTGTGATCTAAATCAGCATCATGTTTGCCATGGCTATTCCAACCTTTCAAGGGAAGAAACTTTCTAACTTTATGCCTATAGATGTTTATTTCATATGTTATAATATAGTTATTTTTTATATATATATATATATATATATATATATATATATATATATTATATATAGTTATTATGATAATAACTTATTCATTAATATGTGAGATATAAGTTATTATTATATACTATAGTCACATTCTTATAATATATACATTATATAAGTTTATATACTTAGTTTATTTTCTTATGTTATGTATATAGGCATATTTGGCCAACACATGGGAGCTAGATTGGAGCTAAATGAAGTATGTAATAGCAAGGAAACTCACATAGGGACGTTTAGGAGAGCATAACGACTCATTGGTGAAAAGTTATCCGGAGGCTCGTAAGCTCATAACTGGATTGAGCTGAATATTTGAGCTACAAGATGACCTCATTCCAGTTGCGGAGCTGCACCATCATCATCCCCACTTAGGACACTTCAAATATGTCCTAAGTCAAAATTTGTGAAATCGTACCTTTTCACGAATAGTTGCCACCTCAAGAGGTACCTTTTCACAAGGAGCTGCCCAAATGTTCACCATGTTACAAGTCATCTAAGGCCAACTCACCTCCAACTCATTCACACCAGAAGTAGCTCAAACATGAATGGTTACCTTTCCCAAACCTCGTGACCTTTCATGAATGATGTTGCCCATTAAGATTCCTTTTTATCCAAGAGCACGTTGGTGAAGAAATTGCAACCATTGTAGGCTTAAATCACCAAGAGACATGACATAGAGCTTCATACCTAGTCAGCCACAACACATGCCATGCACATTAGAGTTTTTGGCACCAACATGAAAAGGCACATCACCATTCGACCAAAGAGAAGAATATGGCGCCAAGATGAACAAGCATGCCCATTCGGCCTAGGGAGATATCTTCCCATCCTTAGCTGAATTATCAAGCCCCTTCATGAAGGGTTAGCTGAACCATCACAAGCCTTCATGAAGGGTTATCCGAACCATCACAAGCCTAAAGGACTCAACCATTCATTTTAAACATTATGTACTTCCATCTAAAGTCATGTACCTAGTCGAATACCTATGTAACCATTCGGCCAAGCCCTCTCATTTCTTATAAATAGAGAGGCTTGCCTTAATTTGTACTCATCTCATCTCATATATAAAAATTAGTCTTGTGAGTTAATTTCTCTTCAAAGTTCTTTGTGAACTTTATCTATTAAAAAAGTATATTTCATATACTTGTGGCGTCATTCCTTCCATTTTGATTATTAAATTCCTAGATTGATATTGAAGACACTGCTACCACCCCTCAAGCAAGTTTCTAAAGAACAGGATTGTGCTTCCTAGCATTATTTCCTCTTTGGCATGTTTGAGATACAACCTCACCACTACCTCCATTCCATCATCAACACCATCAACATCATCCATCAAGAACATCAATTCTGTAGCCATCTCTATTCTATCTTATTTTCAAATCATTTCTTATCTTTTTATTCCATTTATTCTTCCTTTATTAATCATATTCCTTTATTAACTTTGTTGTAGCCAAGCTTATAATTCAAGGACATCAGTACTTGTCAATCATACATCGAGACACAATAAGGCTATTTACTCTCTTCACCAAAGCGTGTAGATCAACCTACATCATTCATATTTCTAGCCCACCTAATCACCATTACATATACTTACTTTGTAACCTTTTTTTGAGCCTATCTTTCATTTTATGTTCCTTGCTTCCTTTATAGATCCAACAATCGATTTGTTGCTATCTTAATCATCAACAAGGTATACCACAACTTATATCACACTGCCACGAGGGTATACTCTTACCTATCAAACACATACTACTATTCCGAGAATTAAACATATCAACTATGTATGTAACAATAACTCGGATATTTTTTATATTTCTACCCATATTTTTAAAAGAGCTTTTAATGAGATTTATCTTGTATCCAACTAAACAGGTTATGCAAGCCACAAATATCCTCCCGAGAATTCTTAATTCATGAACCACGCTTAGGAGACTTAAGGGATTACTTTAATAAACCAGTTGACATAGTTTTTTAATGCTCATTCTCACCATGCACGAGTCAAACCATGGAGATAATATCAAAAGCAATCATAAAGAAAGCTAACAATAGTCGTCACCATGTTGAATTTCAACCTAAATATAATATTACAAGACTTGTTGATATAAGATCTGGCATGCCTTGTTGATGATGAAGACGAAAACAACTTGATTATTGGATATAGGAAGGAAGCAAGGAACCTTCAATGCAAGATAGGCTCAAAAATAGGGTTACAAGATAAGTAGATATAATGGTGATTAGGTGGGCTAGAAATATGGAAGTAGAAAAAAGAACGAAAGTATAAATGGGTTATTTTTTATGATGATGATTGTGGTTAAGGAGAGAAAGAAATAGTGATGGTAGTATCTTAAAGAAGGCTCAAAGAAGAACCGATGTTAAAGAACATAGACCCAGACTTTATATGTTTCTTTAAGGAATGTTATAATCAGACTTGGCCCCTCTAGTTATATAACAACTAGGATGCACAAGTATCTACAGAAAGAAGAAGGGTGACGCCAGAATCAAAGCTTGATAAGTTGATAAAGCTTAATCAAACACATAAAGAGAGATAAACTCACAAAGGTTTGATTAATGTGTAAAATGAGATGATTACAAATGAGAAATGCCTTCCTATTTATATGAATTAGAAGGCTTTGGCCAAATAACTATGTATACATTCGGTTAAGGCGTGTTTTTTTAATTGAAAGTACATAATGATTAAAATGAATGAATACGTCTTTAAAGGCTTCTGATGGTTTGACCAACTATTCAAAAAGGGTTTGATGTTTCGGTCAACATGCATGTAACCTTCCTTGGCGAAATGGTGAGATACTGGTTCATATTGGTGCCAAAGACTCCATGTGCATGGCATATGGGGCCCGACCAAATGGTCATGAGGCTTTCCTCATACCTCTTCATGATTTCGGCCTCCATTTGATGAGATCTCTTCACCAATGTGCACCTAAATGAAATGGCGTCTTCATAGAAAACAACAATCATGAAATGTCATAATTGTTGAAATGTAACCTTTCATGACTGAGCTAGTTCTAAGGTGAATGAACTGGAGGTGAGTTGGCCATAGGTGAGTTGTATCATGGTGAGTGTTATGGTAGCTCTTTATGAAAACTCATCTCTTAGATATGCACCTCTTCGTGGAAAGGTACAATTTATGAAAATTTGACTTGATTCATATTTGAAGTATTCTAAGTGGAGATGATGATGGTGCAACTCCCTAGCTAAATTAAACTCATCTTTTAGCTCAAATCTTCAGCTCAACCAAGCTATGAGCTCACTTGATACATGCATGATCATGACCAACTTTCTCTATAACTTGATTATTCCATGGACGTTCTTCATTGCTTATTCTAAGGGAGTTATTCCTTACCCTATCTTATATTATATCATTTATACATTCTATTCTAACAAAACCATGCATTCACATGTTTGTATAAATTATCATATTATTATTACCATCCTATGCTTAATTGATCATATCATTCATGATTACATATAATTTCTTATGATATTATTATTACATGTTTCCATTTATTATTTATTATGAATACCATGTTAAATGATATTCATGCATACAACATATATCCACATCTTTATATTATTTGGTCCACAATGTTATTTCAAGCATGTTAAGTATGCTATATTAGTCTTGCATTCATTTAAGCATGGTTCAATTTATTCATGAAATGGCAGCATGCTTAATCATTCATTTGTTAGCTCATTTGCATTCATTTCAGCTCCTAAGTCTTATACATTAGCTTAAATATGTTATATAATTATGTACTTAGGTCATGAAATGCATACATAGCTCACAAGACCATAATCATGCATGACATCAATGTATTTATTTAGCTCATATCAGCTCAATGCCATAGAATAACCTTGTTTTCTTGCACATATAGGTACATTGGATTGGAGCATGACACACGTTGGGGTAGCTTGGTGGAATATTTGGACATCATAAGCAGCTCCAAAAAAGCTCACAATGTGCATGGCAGCTCGTGGAACAATAAGGAAAGCTCAACTCAGCTGGAGGAGCTCAAGGCTAGATAAACTCAGCTAGTTGGACTATTTGAAGCTGAGTTTCCAAAAGTGATATCAATGGTAGTTAAATGTAGCTGAATGTGATGATATGAAGTTTACAAGGGCTCAGCTAGGAAGCTCATTCACAACCAACCCTTGGTTGCTAGCTAGCTACACACTCAAGAAAGTTTGGAGGAAGACACATGCATGCCCAAGATGGTGCACATGACCAACCTTCATCCCTTGCACAAGGCTGCACCACAATGCTCCCTAGAAAACCCATGTGCGTGCCATATGGCCAGCCACCATGTGCCTTATGTAGTATCATTTAGGCACCAAGATGAAGAACCATCTCACCATTCGGCCAAGCATCATTTCCTCTCCCATTTGGCGCCAACTTGAAGGGACATAAAAGCTATTCGACCAAGGGTTATTACCCTTCAATTAAACCGAACCATCATCTCTTTTTGTATTTAAATTATGACCTTATATGGAGACACAAGGGCTGTCCGAACCATCATGTATCTATTCGGCCATGCCTCTCCATTTCCTATAAATATGCTATCATAATTCATTTGTAAGCAGACCTCTTTACTAACTAAAGTGAGATTATTCTCTTTTCTAAAGTCATGGTGACTTTTATCGAATTATCAAGTATTTTAATACTTGTGGCATCAACCCTTTCCCTTGATGTTTATGGTTCCTATCTCCATATAGATAGTGGGTCCAAGTCCTTAATACCACCCCTTAAAGAAGCAATATAAAGTTCGGGTCTTTGCTCTCTATAGCACTGGTTCTTCTTTGAGTATTCTTTAAGATACTACCCTCACAACCATTCCATTGTTTCATCAACCTAACCATAACCATAACATCCTTCCGCTTTCATATCTCATATAATAATAGCCTATCTATTCACCTTTACATCTACCACCAAACCATCTATTTGAGCCATTCACTTATGCAGGTTATTTTTCTTCCTTCCTAGATCCACAATCAATCGAGAAGGTAGATTTGCCATACATCAAGCGATAATCAGAGTTTTGGTGCAAGAAGCAACGTGCAACAAGAACAACAATAAAATACAAAAAGAATTGCAAGTGAATAAATCAAAGCACTCAAAAGAAGAAAATTCCAGCACTTAAAAAGTAGAAAAGAAAAGAAAAGAAAGAAAAGAAAAGTTGAAAGCACACAATAACAATTCTCATCACCAAGCCATTCAAGTAAGCCTTTAAATTGATTATGGTGATAGAAGATTGTGAAGTGACTTTGTGTAAGTAACCCCTTTTGTTCTTTTCTTTATATTTATAAGCCATCATTTTCATTATTATTTGTTTTCCATTCCTACTAACCCTTTTGCAGCCAATGCACATCAAGTAAAATGTACTTGATACGGTTTTGAGTAAAGTCATTTTAGAACTTGAGATAAAGAGAATTAAGAGGAAAAAAGCTTGAGCGTGTGAGGTCAGAAGAGAACAAGTAAAAGCCTTGAAGTGCTAGAGTGCAATCCTGAGCGGATTGAGTGACATTCAAGTTTTCTTCAAGTGACTTGTGAGGCTTTGTGAGAATATTATCTGGTAAGGTCTTATAAACATTTCATTTTTTTCTTATTTGCTAACATTTCTCTTCCTCCAACATCTTTGTAGTCAAAAGGACTTTAAACATTCAAAGTAAAGAAGATGAACAAAGAGAGAATATCTTCCATACAAAATGTCACATGGGAGATAAAGTTTGTGTGGTGATCATTGATTGAGGAAGTTGTCCAAACGTAGCAAGTACTCACATGGTAGAAAAATTGGGTCTAAAGAGGTCTAAGCATCCTCATCCTTACAAAATTCATTGGCTTAATGATGTGGGGGAAACCAAGGTAACCAAAAAAGTTTTTGTTCCTTTTTCAATTGGAAGATACAATGATGTTCTTTGTGACGTGGTGACCATGAGTGCAAGCCACATTATATTAGGACGTCCTTGGCAATTTGACAAGAAGGCTACTCATGATGGATTTTCCAATAGGTATTCCTTCCAATATTAAGGAAAGAAAATTATATTGGCACCTATGCTTCCAAGTCAAGTACATGAATGTCAAGTGACCCTTAAGTCACGCATAAAAGAAGGGGAGAACATGAAGGCTATAAAAAGAAGCTTTTAAGAAGAACATTTGGAGGAGACAAAAACAATTGTAAATGAATTTGTTGAAGTTGAAAAGGATGTGTTGCAAGTAGCAGGGAAAATTGAAAATGACAAATTTGAAAAGAATGAGTGTAGAGAAGAAAATCATAGTGAAGGACAAATTTTACCAAACAAATCTTATTCTACTATTTTTTTCTTGTAGGATATTCAAAGAGACATGTCTTTTATAGCTTAAGATTCAAGAAACATATCTTTTGAAGAACCAATAGGTGTGACCTTTGGTAATCCACAAGACATGTCCTTTGACATTCCAATAGTTATGCAACTTGAAGTTCAAAAAGATGTGTCACTTGAAGTGCCACGAGTTGTGATCATTGAGGCTCCAAGTACATTGCATATATTGAAGGGAATTCAACAACCAATGGAGATTTCCATCATTAAGCAACCAACGCCCATTAAACATCCACCATGGTTTCCTAATTCTATTTATTTTGTTAGTAGTTTTTCATTTTATAACTTTGATTTATTTTGCAACAATTTTATTCGTATAAGTGGTATTATTCAATCAATCTATTATGGCAAGATCAATTGTCATTTTGAGTTTAATTGGTACATCAAATTCAGACAGTACAATGGTGTGAATCAAGCATTGTCCACCTTTTTAAAGGCCATCATCTGGAAGGGCACAAAGTTTAAAGGTGTTGACTTTATCCACTTGCTTGAAGGAGAACAAAATTCAAATTTTTTCAACAACCATCATGATGATTCAAGGAGTAAGAGTGACAAGATACAATGTTTTGAAAGGATACAACCTTTGGAGTACAAAACACCATTTTTGAACCACAGGACATGTCTTTCTTTAGAGAGAAATGATTAACGCATAAAGGCACTTCAAGAGGTAAGTTATCCTTCAAAAGTACTTTCCTTGCAAGAACCAAAGGATGAAAAGTTACCTTTAAGAGAAGTAACTCTTGAAGAAGGAATTCTCATAATGGTACATGTTGGTGATATACATTCCAAAGAAAGGCCTTTAGTTAAAATTTATTTCGAAAAGGTACTTTAGAAAGGTACTTATTCCCAAATATGTTTGAAAGAGACTCAAACATTGGAGTCCTATTTATTCAAAGGGAAAAGAATTCAAGGAATAATTGAGTGCACTATGGAGAAATACGAAACTATTCATCTTATATCATTGTTCCCATAGGTTACAAAGACTTTCGATTTGAGGATAAATCGCCTTCAAGAAGGGGGATGATACATGCATGATCATGACCAACTTTCTCTATAACTTGATTATTCCATGGACGTTCTTCATTACTTTTTCTAAGAGAGTTCTTCCTTACCCTATCTTATATTATATCATTTATACATTCTATTCTAACATAACCATGCATTCACATGTTAGTATAAATTATCATATTATTATTACCATCCTACGCTTAATTGATCATATCATTCAAATATATGCTATGATTACATATCATTTCTTAGGATATTATTATTACATGTTTCCATTTATCATTTATTATGAATACCATGTTAAATAATATTCATGCATACAACATATATCCACATATTTATATTATTTGGTGCACAATGTTATTTCAAGCATGTTAAGTATGCTATATTAGTCTTGCATTTATTCAAGCACAATTCAATTCATTCATGAAATGGCAGCATGCTTAATCATTCATTTGTTAGCTCATTTGCATTCATTTCAGCTCCTAAGTCTTATACAATAGCTTAAATATGTAATATCATTATGTACTTAACTCATGACATGCATACATAGCTCACAAGACCATAATCATGCATGACAGCAAGGTATTTAGCTCATATCAGCTCAATGCCATAGAATTACGTTGTTTCCTTGCACATGTAGGTACATTGGACCATGACACACGTTGGGGTATTTTGCTGGACTATTTGGACATCATAAGCAGCTCCCAAAAAGCTCACAAAGTAGATGACAACTCGTGGAACACTAAGGAAAGCTCAACTCAGCTGGAGGAGCTCAAGGCATGCTAAACTTAGCTAGTTGGACTATTTGAAGTTTAGTTTCCAAAAGTGATATCAATGGTAGCTAAATGTAGTTGAATGTGATGTTATGAAGTTTGCATGGTCTCGGCTAGGAAGCTCATTCATAACCAACCCTTTCTTGCTAGCTAGCTACACACTTAAGCAAGCTTGGAGGAAGACACATGCACGCCCAAGATGGTGCACATGACCAACCTTCATCCCATGCACAAGGCTATACCACAAGACTCCCTAGAACACCCAAGTGTATGCCATATGACCAGCCACTATGTGCCTTGCATGTGGTATCATTTAGGCACCAAGATGAAGAGTCATCTCACCATTCGGCCAAGAATCATTTCTTTTCCAATTTGGCGCCAACTTGAAGGGACACTAGAGCTATATGGCCAAGGGTTATTACCCTTCAATTAAACCAAACCATCATCTCTTTTTGTATTTAAATTATGACCTTATAGGGAGACACAAGGGTTGGCTGAACCACCATGTATATATTCTGCCATGCCTCTCGATTTCCTATAAATAGGCTATCATAATTCATTTGTAAGCAGACCTTTTGATTAATTAAAGTGAGATTATTCTATTTTCTAAAGTCCTGGCAACTTTTATCGACTTATCAAGTATTTTAATACTTGTGGCGTCAACCCTTACCCTTGATACTTGTGGTTCCTATCTGTATATTGATAGTGGGTCCAAGTCCTTAATACCACCCCTTAAAGAAGCAATATAAAGTCTTTGTCTTTGCTATCTATAGCACTGGTTCTTCTTTGAGTCTTCTTTAAGATACTACCCTCACAACCATTCCATTGTTTCATCAACCTAACCATCACCATAACATCCTTCTGCTTCCATCTCTCATATCATAAATAGTCTACCTATTCACCTTTACATCTACCACCAAACCATCTATTTAAGCCATTCACTTATGTAGGTTCTTTTGCTTCCTTCCTAGATCCACAATCAATCGAGAAGGTAGATTTACCATACATCATACGATAATCAGAGCTTTGGTACAAGAAGCAACGTGCAACAAGAACAAAAACAAAATACAAAAAGAAGTGCAAGTGAAAAAATCAAAAAAATCCAGGAAAAAATCAAAGCACTCAAAAGAAGAAATTTCCAGAACTTAAAAAGAAGAAAAGAAAGAAAATTTGAAAGCACACAAAAACAATTCTCATCACCAAGCCATTCAAGTAATCCTTTAAATTGATTGTGGTGATAGAAGGTTGTGAAGTGACTTTGTATAAGTAACCCCTTTTATTCTTTTTTTTCTATTTCTAAACCACCCTTTTAATTATTATTTGTTTTCCATTCCTACTAACCCTTTTGCAGCCGATGCACATCAAGTAAAATTTACTTGATACAGTTTTGAATAAAGTCATTTTAGAACTTGAGATAAATAGAATTGAGATGAAAAAAGCTTGAGCGTGTGAGATCAGAAGAGGACAAGAAAAAGCCTTGAAGTGCTAGAGTGCAAACACGAGCGGATTGAGTGACATTCAAGTTTTCTTGGAGTGACTCGTTAGGCTTTGTGAGAGTATTATCTGGTAAGGTCTTATACACATTTCATTTTTTTCGTATTTTCTAACATTTCTCTTCCCTCCAACATCTTTGTAGTCAAAAGGACTTTGAACATTCAAAGTCAATAAGATGAACAAAGAGATAATATATTCCATACAAAATGTCACATGGGAGATAAAGTTTGTGTGGTGATCATTGATGGAGGAAGTTGTGCAAACGTAGCGAGTACTCACATGGTGGAAAATTTGGGCCTAAAGAGGACTAAGCATCCTCATCGTTACAAAATTCACTGGCTTAATGATGTGGGGGAAACCAAGGTAACCAAAACAATTGTTGTTCCTTTTTCAATTGGAAGATACAATGATGTTCTTTGTGACGTGGTAACCATGAGTGCAAGCCACATTATATTAGGACGTCCTTGGCAATTTGACAAGAAGGATACTCATGATGGACATTCCAATAGGTATTCCTTCCAATATCAAGGAAAGAAAATTATATTGGCACCTATACTTCCAAGTCAAGTACATGAATGTCAAGTTACCCTTAAGTCACGCATAAAAGAATGGGAGAACATGAAGGCTATAAAAAGAAGCTTTGAAGAATAACATTTTGAGGAGACAATAATACTTGGAAATGAATTTTTTGAATTTGAAAAGGATGTTTTGCAAGTAACGGAGCAAATTGAAAATGACAAATTTGAAAAGAATGAGTGTAAAGAAGAAAATCATTGCGAATGACAAATTTTACCTAACAAATCTTCTTCTACTATTTTTTTTCTTGTAGGATATTCAAAGAGACATATCTTTTCAAGCTGAAGATTCAAGAAACATGTCTTTTGAAGAACCAATAGGTGTGACCTTTGGTAATCCACAAGACATGTCCTTTCACATTCCAACAGTTATGCAACTTGAAGTTCAAAAAGATGTGTCACTTGAAGTGCCACGAGTTGTGATCATTGAGGATCCAAGTACATTGCACATACTGAAGGGAATTCAACAACCAATGGAGATTTCCATCATTAAGCAACCAACGCCCATTAAACATCCACCCTGGTTTGCTAATTCTATTTATTTTTTTATTAGTTTTTCATTTTATAACTTTGATTCATTTTGTAGCATTTTGATTCGTATAAGTGATGTCATCCAATCAATCTATTATGGCAAGATCAATTGTCATTTTGAATTTAATTGGTACATCAAATTCATATAGTACGATGGTGTGAAGCAAGCATTGTCCACCTTTTTAAAGGCCATCATCTAGAAGGGCACAAAGTTTAAAGGTGCTGACTTTGTCCACTTGCTTGAAGGAGAACAAAATTCAAATTTTTTCACCAACCATCATGATAATTCAAGGAGTAAGAGTGACAAGATACAATGTTTTGAAAGGATACAACCATTGGAGTACAAAACACCATTTTTGAACCAAAGGAAATGTCTTTCTTTAGAGAGAAATGATTAACGCATAAAGGCACTTCAAGAGGTAAGTTATCCTTCAAAAGTACTTTCCTTGCAAGAACCAAAGGATAAAAAGTTACCTTTAAGAGAAGTAACTCTTGAAGAAGGAATTCTCATAAAGGTACATATTGGTGATATACATTCCAAAGAAAGGCCTTTAGTGAAAATTTATTTCGAAAATGTTCTTCAGAAAGTACTTATTCCCAAAGGTGTTTGAAATAGACTCAACCTTTGGAGTCCTATTTATTCAAAGGGGAAAGAATTCAAGGAAATATTGAGTGCACTAATGAGGAATACAAAACTATTCATCTTATATCATTACTCCCATGGGTTACAAAGACTTTCGATTTGAGGACAAATCGCCTTCAAGAAGGGGGGATGATATATGCATGATCATGACCAACTTTCTCCATAACTTGATTATTCCATTGACGTTCTTCATTGCTTCTTCTAAGGGAGTTCTTCCTTGCCCTATCTTATATTATATCATTTATACATTCTATTCTAACATAACCATGCATTCACATGTTAGTATAAATGATCATATTATTATTACCATCTTATGCTTAATTGATATTATCATTAAAATATATGCTATGATTACATATCATTTCTTAGGTTATTATTATTACATGTTTCCATTTATCATTTATTATGAATACCATGTTAAATGATATTCATGCATACAACATATATCCACATCTTTATATTATTTGGTGCAAAATGTTATTTCAAGCTTGTTAAGTATGATATATCAGTCTTGCATTTATTTAAGCATGATTCAATTCATTCATGAAATGGCAGCATGCTTAATCATTCATTTGTTAGCTCATTTGCATTCATTTCATCTCCTAAGTCTTATACAATAGCTTATATATGTTATATCATTATGTACTTAGCTCTTGGTATGCATACATTGCTCACAAGACCATAATCATGCATGGCAGCAAGGTATTTAGCTCATATCAGCTCAATGCCATGGAATTACCTTGTTTCCTTGCACGCGTAGGTACATTGGACCATGACACACGTTGGGGTAGCTTAGTGGACTATTTGGACATCATAAGCAGCTCCTAAAAAGCTCACAAAGTACATGAAAGCTCGTGGAACACTAAGGAAAGCTCAACTCAGCTAGAGGAGCTCAAGGCTAGCTAAACTCATCTAGTTGGACTATTTGAAGCTCAGTTTCCAAAAGTTATATCAATGGTAGCTAAATGTAGCTTAATGTGTTGTTATGAAGTTTGCAAGGTCTCGGCTAGGAAGCTCATTCACAACCAACCCTTTCTTGCTAGCTAGCTACACACTTAAGCAAGCTTGGAGGAAGACACATGCATGCCCAAGATGGTGCACATGACCAACCTTCATCCCATTCAAAAGGCTGCACCACAAGGCTCCATAGAACACCCATGTGTGTGCCATATGACCAGCCACCATGTGCCTTGCATGTGGTATCATTTAGGCACCAAGATGAAGAGTCATCTCACCATTCAGCCAAGTATCATTTCCTTTCCAATTTGGCACCAACTTGAAGGGACACAAGAGCTATTCGGCCAAGGGATATTACCCTTTATTTAAACCGAACCATAACCTCTTTTTGTATTTAAATTATGACCTTATAGGGAGACACAAGGGCTGGCTGAACCACCATGTATATATTCGGCCATGCCTCTCGATTTCCTATAAATAGGCTATTATAATTCATTTGTAAGCAAACCTTTTGATTAATTAAAGTGAGATTATTCTCTTTTATAAAGTCCTTGTGACTTTTATCGACTTATCAAGTATTTTAATACTTATGGCGTTAACCCTTTCCCTAGATACTTATGGTTCCTATCTCAATATAGTTAGTGAGTCAAAGTCCTTAATACCACCCCTTAAAGAAGCAATATAAAGTATGGGGTCTTTGCTCTCTATAGCATTGGTTCTTCTTTGTGTCTTCTTTAAGATATTACCCTCACAATCATTCCATTGTTTCATCAACCTAACCATAACCATAACCATAACATCCTTCCACTTCCATCTCTCATATCATAAATAGCCTACCTATTCACCTTTACATCTACCACCAAGCCATCTATTTGAGCCATTCACTTATGCAGGTTGTTTTGCTTCCTTCATATCTCATTGTCCTTAGTTAAGCTCAAATTCAGCTCCCAAGTTGTTGTAATCGTTGGAACATATAAGAAACATAAAAAGCTTATATTAAAAATTAATCTATATATTTAAGCATATAATGTAAAAATGTGGACTATATGTTATAAGCATGAATATCATATAACATGGTATTTATAAGAAATGATAAATGGAGACATGAAATAATAATATCCTAAGAATTGAGATGTAATCATAGCATATATTTGAATGATATAAAAGACATGATAAACTAATCATAGGATGGTATGAATGATATGATAATTTATAGTAACATATGAATGTTGGGACCGTCGGCGCACCCCATGGCGCAGTAGAAACAAAACTCGATGGTCTCACCAGCAATCCTAGTATGAAAAACTAAAACCGGGAGAAAAAGATGCGAATACTTATAGTGGGTTCCTTGATAAACAACAAGGACAACAGTGAATACTAGTTGTGTAGATCGGTTCGAATCTTAAGCCTCTACGAAATCACGTCTCGGCCTCTACTTAGTTCACCTGATTGAGAGCAATCTTTGTTTTCCCCAAAACTCTTTTGAGAGAAAACGGCTAAAGGTTTTGAGTGTGTTGTAGAATGGCTACTAGACCTAACACACCCTTTTACAGCCAAGTTACCTTAATCATATTAGGGTTTTATTATTTCAAATTAATTAAATCTATATTTAATTAATTAGAATTTAATAATCCTCTTATATCCAAGTTACCCTAATCATATTAGGGATTTTATTGTTTCAAATTAATTAAATCTATATTTAATTAATTGAAATTATATATTCAGGATTATTAAAATATATATTTAATTAACTCTAGATATATATTTTAGTAACGTACAACAATTGTACATCTTTGCTCGTTTCAATCCTAGGGTGTGACCTTGTAGGTTCTTGTAACGTTAGCAGTCATTATTAGAACAATTCTAATATTACATACAATGAGTGACATCTAGCAATATATCATTGTCACCTAAGTTTCATGAAAGTATGATTCCACATATCATCTTGGTGATTACTCTTTTATGTATTACATCCTTTTGTCCTTTATATCTAGAATAGACATAAGTCTTGGAATAGTCACACTTGTATAGCCCATCTATTGTTTCTTGATATCTAGAGTAGGCTTTAATTAACGAATAGTTTATGATATCTCATATCAACTTATTCGAGCATGGCCATACATTTCTAGTCTTACTCAATCAAGTGGCCTATGATATATTTCCTATTATGTAGGAAGGACAAATCCTATCTTAATCATACACACCCACTACATATATTGAGATATATTCAATAATAGTCTTTATAGAGAAACTAGTTACGGAGCTTGTTTAGCTGCATCAAAACATACAACAAGATATGTTGGGATAGTATTGATCTCAAGTCTGAGGATCATACATATAGTCATCACCATGAGCAATGTTATGACTCTCATATAATAATCCAAGACATATGCTCATGGTCGGTCAATCCAATACATTGTTCTCTAACAATATAATCATGTATCAATTCTGACATCTCTATATCACTAACAACTCATTGTCATCAATCAATAACATGTTAGTCTTAAGCGTATTATTATTGTCCATTCCCATAATAATACTTGACTAGGGATCTTTTAATAATAACAATTCTGTCATTTTATGGACTTTGTTATCTTTTAGTTTATGTTAAACACATATATATAAATGAAAATAATAGCGGCAATGCCTTTATTCAATAAAATCGATAAATAAAAGTATTATTACAATCATGATATGATTGGTCTTTGGGCATACTCTAATAATCTCCCACTAGCACTAAGACCAATCACTCACATATCTAATACCGAGTGACACAGTGTGACGATCATGCCTCTGCTATGTAAGAGGCTTCGTCAAGGGATCAATAATGTTGTCATCCATGTGTACTCTAGATATTTCCATATCTCCTCGATCAATGATCTCTCGAATGAGATGAAACTGCCTAAGAATATGTTTGGATCATTGATGAGAGATCTTGGTTCCTTTGCTTGTGCAATGGCTCCATTATTGTCACAACGGAGTTCTACAACATCTGATATGCTGGGAACAACCCCTAATTACAATATGAACTTCTTGATCCAAACAACCTCTTTTACTACTTCACTGGCTGCAATTTATTCAGCCTCTGTTGTAGAATCAGCTACTGTGTCTTGCTTTGAACTTTTCCAGCTCACAGCACCTCCATTAAGACAAAACACAAAACCTGATTGCGATTGTGAGTCATCCTTGTTAGTTTGGAAGCTGGCTTCGGTATAACCTTTTATACTAAGCTCTTCCTCCCCTCCATAGAAAAGAAATTTATCCTTAGTTCTTCTTAAGTACTTAAGGATATTTTTAATCGCAACACAGTGATTTTCACCAGGGTTTGCTTGATACCGACTCGTCGTGCTCAGAGCATACGATACATCTGGTCGAGTACATATCATGGCATACATTATAGAACCAATAGCCGAAGCATCTAGAATCTTATTCATTCGTTCTCTTTCTAGTGGAGTTGAAGGACACGTTTCCTTAGAAAGAGAAATGCCATGTCTCATAGGCAAAAATCTTTTCTTGGATTCTTCCATACTAAAACTTTTCAGGACTTTGTCTATATATGTAATTTGACTCAGACCTAGAAGTCATATTGATCTATCTCTATAGATCTTAACTCCTAAGATATACGCTGCCTCACCCAAATCTTTCATAGAAAAACAACTACTTAACCAAGTCTTAACAGACTGTAAAGTAGGTATATCATTTCCTATGATGAGTATGTCGTCTACATACAAGATTAGGAAAGAAATAATACTCCCACTAGCCTTATTATAAACACAAGGCTCATCTTCATTTATGATAAAACCAAACTCTTTGATTGCATCATTGAAACGAAAATTCCAGCTTCGAAAAGCTTGCTTTAGTCCATAAATAGACCTCTGTAGCTTACAATCTTTTCCAATATTTCCTGGAAAGACAAAACATTCTGGTTGTGTCATATACACATCCTCTTCAAGTTTTCCATTAAGGAAGGCGGTTTTGACGTCCATTTACCAAATTTCATAATCATGGAATGCAACTATTGCGTGCAGGATCCGGATGGACTTAAACATAGCTACAGGGGAGAATGTTTCGTCATAGTCTACACCATTAACTTGTCGAAAACCTTTAGCGACTAATTTCCCCTTGTATGTTTGTACATTACTATCTAAGTCGATTTTCTTCTTGAAAACCCATTTACACCCTATAGGTTTGACCCCTTCAGGTGGTTCAACCAAAGTCCATACTTGGTTTACTGACATGGAATCCATCTCATATCTCATGGCTTCAAGCCATTTCTCAGAGTATGGGCTAGACACTACCTCTTGATAAGTCTCGGGCTCATCTTGATCCATAAGAAGAACATATCCATGTGTCGTAATGAGAATTCGAAATCTCTCAGGTGCTCGATGTTCTCTTGTGGATCTACGCAGTGATTGTGTTTCTAAATCTGTTGAATGCTCCTCAACAACTTGTGAAACATGCTGAACTTCAGGTTCATTTATTTGTTGTTCTTGAACTTCTCCAAGTTCAATATTTCTACCCTTCACTTTCTTTGAAAGAAATTCTCTTTCGAGAAAAAACTCCCGTTCAAGCAACAAACACTTTGTTCTCGTTAGGGTTGAAGAAATAGTATCCCTTAGTTTCTTTAGGATATCCAAGAAATATACACTTATGAGATTTAGGTTCGAGCTTTGTAGACATATGATGTTTTATATAAGCTTTACAACCCTAAATCTTTAGAAAAGACATATTGGGATGTTTTCTAGTCCTTATCTCGTATGGTGTCTATTGAACTGATTTAGATGGAACACGATTTAGTGTGAAAGTGACTGTTTCAAGTGCATGTCCCCAAAAAGAAGTTGGAAGATCACTATGACTCATCATCGATCGAACCATGTCTAATAGTGTTTGATTTCTTCTTTCAGAAACTCCATTCCACTCTGGTGTACCAGGTGGTGTAAACTGTGAGACAATCCCATATTCTTTTATGAGTTCATCAAACTATATGCTTAAGTATTCTCCACCTCGATCTGATCGAAGTGCCTTAATACTCTTTTCTAGTTGATTTTGTACTTCATTTTTAAATTCCTTAAGCTTTTCAAGGGCTTCAGATTTATGGCGCATAAGATAATTATACCCATACCGACTGAAGTCATCGGTAAAAGTAATGGAGTAATGGAATCCACCTATGGCTTGTGTAATCATTGGTCCACATACATCACTATGTATTAACCCCAATAAATTACTTGCTCGCTCACCTTTACTATTAAAAGGAGCTTTAGTCATTTTCCCAATAAGCAAGATTTGCATACATCATATTATTCGAAAACAAATGAATCTAAGAATCCATGTTTATGGAGTTTTGATATGCGTTTTTCACTTATATGGCCTAAACGACAATGCCAAAGATAAGTTTGATTCGAGTTATTTGTTTTTGATCTCTTAGTATTTATGTTATAAATGGTGTTATCTTGATCCAAAATATAGATACCATTAACCAATTGTGTCGAACCATAAAAAACACTATCAAGATAAAAAGAACAACAATTATTCTTAATAATAATCTCAAAGCTAATCTTGTCCAAACAAGGAATAGAAATAATGTTCTTAGTTAAACTAGGCACATAATAACAATCCAATAAATTTAAATCAAGTCCACTTGGCAAAGATAAAACATACGTCCTTATAGATAATGCATCAACTCTTTCTCCATTTCCCACTCGTAGGTCCACGTCTCCTTTAGCCAGATTCCTTCTCTTTTGTAGTTCCTGTACAGAAGTACAAATATGAGAACCACAACCGGTATCTAATACCCAAGAAGTAGATGTTAACAAATTAACATTAATAACATAAATACCTAAAACAAACGTTCTATTTACTTTTGCCTTCTTGACCTCTTAAAGGTAAACAGGGCAGTTTCTCTTCTAGTGTCCGGTCTTATCGCAATGGAAACATTTTCCTTCTTTGCTAACTCCCCCTTTGGGTTTCAATGCATTTTTCCCTTTTAGTTTGGTCTTACCATTTCCCTTAGACTTTGCCACTACTTTTTTCTTTCCCTTTCCTTTGTCCTTATGGACAATCAAAATGGGCTTAGGTCCAACCTTTTTCATGTTACTTTCAGCAGTTCGTAACATTCCAAGTAACTGTGGCAAAGTTTTGTTAATTTCATTCATGTTGAAATTATGGACAAATTGGCTAAAGCTATTTGGCAACTATTGCAGGATAACATCGGTAGCCAATTCATCTTTGAGAGGAAATCCCAGCTTTTCCAACGTTTGGACATAGCCCATCATCTTGATGACAAGAGCTCCTACAGGAGTTCCCTCTGCCATTTTTCATTGAAATAGAGATTTAGAGGTCTCATATCTTTCTTGACATGCTTTCCTTTCATATATTTCTTTGAGATTTTGAATCATCTCATATGCAACCATATCCTCATGTTGCTTATGAAGCTCAAGAGTCATGGTGGCAAGCATTATACATCCAACATCTAACATATCATCCATATGTTTCTTGAATTTGTCTTTGTCAACTTTTGAAGTATTAGCTGCCGGTTCATCAGGAACAGGTTCCTCAATGACATATTCTTTCCTTTCCTGTTTGAGAATAATTCTCAAATTACGAAACCATTCAAGGAAGATTATTCCATTAAGTTTATCTTTCTCAAGGAGTGATCACAATGATAAAGTGTTGTTTGCCATTAAATCTACAACAATGGAAATATTAAAGTAAGTAAATTTACCGAATTTAAAATTTATAAATAGGAATTTATTTACAAATTACTCTCATTATTTTATTCAAAATTAAAAACCCTCTTAGTTTTAATTTCAGAAAAATTCAACGAAATTTTTTCAAGTGGGTGAGGATCCATAATACATCAATTTCCTAAATCAGCTTTGGCTTTTCTTTTAGGATAGTGATTATTTAGGTAAGTAACACTTGACTAGTTACATCTAATGTAACTCCTCATTTTTTGTGAACAACTTTTGTTAAAGTCATCTCATGACTTTTCCAAATATTTAACCTCTAGGTTTATAATCCTATTAGAATAACCTATCTAAGTTGTTACCAATATTTCAACCAGTGAATATCACTTACTTACTCTTTGCATTTAACCAAGATAGATTAATATGCTAATGCTTTGGCAAAGCCCACACAATATCGATCAAAGCTTTAACGAGCGTAAATATTGGACAGTTAAGTTAACTTAGATTATAAAGAGGGATTTGCGTAATTATCTCATCATTGTTCGTTTTAATATTAGGCCCTTATTGATCTCATCAATATTTATTCTTATTATATCATTTGATGCAATGCATACATAACAAATATAGCAATAAATAAGATGCAATGGTTATAGCCCAAACCAATGACTAAGGTGGCCCATCCTAAGCCAATGGGAGAACCAAGAACCCTAAAGCCTAAGACTACTCTCTAGGCATCTTCTCGCCATTTTTTTGCTCCTTGTGAATCTTCATAGATTTACAATTTTAAAAGAAACTCGTTTTACATACGAGGGAGTAAGATGAGAAGAGAAATACAACAAAGATATAGAAAGGCACGGCTCACAGAACGTATTTCAAAATAAACCATTCTGAATTGAGCAAGGGCTATAACCATGCATATCAAACACTGTGCAAAAAAAACATATCGTATATATATACACGTTATGCCTTTGTTAAAAATATTAAAATGGGCCTTTAATTTGTACTATTGATAAGGGGTCAAGGGGAGAAGGTTTTCCATGGAAAAACTTCATGATTTGATAATAATTATCAACAGAATTGTTCTTTTGGGATTTTCAATCCTAAAGGTTTTTTGCATTGGAACAACCATTGTTCCATTGCTAAACGCGATCTGCTATCGCACTCCCATAGATCATCCAGCAATAAATCGATTGAAAAATATATTAACAAATTAACATAATCATCGTTGTGGGTATCGATTCGAACAATGATATCAACATATTTACCGAAATCGATAAAACTATAACATGCATCTCATACATATCATATCAATCAAAAATTTAACCCAAAATCAGATCATACACGTGGCTCTGATGCCACTGTTGGGACCGTCGGCGCACCCCATGGCGCAGCGAAAACAAAACTCGACGGTCTCACCAGCGATGTACAAAAAACTAAAATCGGGAGGAAGAGATGAGAATACTTACAGTGGGTTCCTTAAAAAACAGCAAGGACAACAGTGAATACTGGTTGTGTAGATCAGTTTGAATCTTAAGCCTCCACGAAATCACGTCTCGGCCTCTACTCAATTCACCCGATTGAGAGCAATCTTTGTTTTCCCCAAAACACTTTTGAGAGAAAACAACTGAAGGTTTTGAGTGTGTGTTGTACAATGACTGCTAGACCTAACACACCCTTTTATAGCGAAGTTACCCTAATCATATTAGGGATTTTATTATTTCAAATTAATTAAATCTATATTTAATTAATTGAAATTAAATATTCAGGATTATTAAAACATATATTTAATTAACTCTAGATATATATTTTAGTAACATACAACAATTGTACATCTTTACTCGTTTCAATCCTAGGGTGTGACCTTGTAGGTTCTTGTAACGTTAGCAGTAATTATTAGATCAATTCTAATATTACATACAATGAGTGACATCTGGCAATATATCATTGTCACCTAAGTTACAAGAAAATATGATTCGACATATCATCTTGTTGATTTCTCTTTTATGTATTACATCCTTATGTCCTTTATATCTAGAATAGGCACCATTCATGGAATAGTCACACTTGTATAGCCCATCTGTTGTTTCTTGATATCTAGAGTGGACTTTAATTAACGAATAGTTTATGATATCTCATATCAACTTATTCAAGCATGGCCATGCGTTTCTAGTCTTACTCAATCAAGTGGCCTGTGATATATTTCCTATTATGTAGGAAGGACAAATCCTATCTTAATCATACACACCCACTGACATCTCTATGTCAATAATAACTCATTGTCATCAATCAATAACATGATAGTCTTATGCGTATTATTATTGTACATGCCCATAATAATACTTGACTAGGGATCTTTTAATAATAACAATTATGTCATTATATAGAATTTATTATCTTTTAGTTTATGTTAAACACATATATATAAATGAAAATAATAGCGGCATGCCTTTATTCAATAAAATCGATAAATAAAATTAATATTACAATCATCATATGATTGGTCTTGGGGCATACTCTAATAATGAATGCATGCATATGATAGAAAAGAATGTATAAATGATATAATATAAGATAAGGTAAGGAAGAAATCCCTTATAAGCAACAAAGAAGAACGTATATGGAATAATCAAGTTATGGAGAAAGTTGGGCTCGATTTTTCATGTATCACTTGTATGCAAATGAAGATTTCAAGACTACAATAAATCAGTTCCTACAAAGCTGAAACTTTGACTAAAACACATAAAGATGCATCACATTGATCCTAGTAAATATTTTACAAGTTTTCCTTTCAATACATATAATTCTTTTTCTCTTGGATTTTCAGATTCGACGATGAATCCTTTTGAGGAGTTGGGGAATCATACATGTACCAGATTCCATAATGATAATACATGTTTCTTTGGACTAATGTTTCTACATGAACCTATTAGAAGAATAAAGTCTTGAAGATTCAAAGCATATCTATTCGGTAAGCATAATGTGAATGATCCATTAAAGGATTCTAATGTTTCTTCATTTAATGTCTCAAATTTGAGGTTGAATCTTTTTGAAGAAAGGGATAATAATACATGCATCACAAGGCTTACATCAAAGGAATAAGTAATAACTCTTCCAAATGATCCAATCATCCAAGCCTTGGAAAAGAAGACCAGAACAACATCAGATTTGCGATGACATTTTGAATGGGATCCTGATCTTATTTGGTTAACATGTCTTCTGGAGATACAACTAAATGTCTCTTATCTTTCTAATGATTCTTGATTTGAATCAATATGATATCGTTAACTCAATATTTGGCCATTTTAGTAAAGGTAATGGATGTAGAAAATCATATACTGGATTAATATGAGATTTTGTAAATACTACAAATTTTCAATATTTTTAATGCTTATTTGTAATATAATTTAACATAGGATGATGCATTATCTTTTAGGATTAGATTTATTAATTTATTAGGAATCAAGGTTGAGTTAAAATATTATTCTTAGTTTGTTATTATTTTATTAGGAATTTGAGTTAAAACATGTTTTCTTTGTTATTATTTTATTCATTAGTTACTTAAGACCTTCCCTTATATAAAGGAGACTTCATTAAACTTTAAAAGATAAATTTCTATGATTAATAATACAACGAGAGTTCATTTTTGCTAGTTTTAATTACCTTGTGCCTTCGAATCTTCTTATCCTGGAGTTTATTCAAGTTCTTATGAGGGAGATTAATCTTCACACTCCAATTTACCTTTTCATCACGACTAGGAGGGTTGGTTAGAGTCATATTATCGAGTTTGCCATTTCTTTAATATCTTACTTTATTTTCAATTTCATTATCTTTTGTTTATCTTGTTCTTATTTTGTTGCATTGATTCCAGCACCTAAAATTCCTAAAGAATTATAGTTATTGCCGCCACCTTCCCCTATTCATTCCTCTTTGTTCTTCATCGAGTATAGAGCATTCTAGGTTTGATTCTTCAACAAGAGTAGCGTTCATTAATACGCAACTGCTACCTTATCAAGGTGGAGTTTCTGGGGCTACCTTGTTTAGCTTGAATATGAAATAAAGTGTAATTAATGTAGTCCTTGAATGTTTATCCTCCTTGGCCATTCACACTTTCCATTCCATGCTTAATTATCACACTTAATTATCATAATAATTGAAATAATCAATTCTTCACTGTATGCTCCTTGAAGGTTATAAACAATCCCTTAAATGGGATGCTAATAGCTTTTAATACCTTGAATAGGTAAGTAAATATTCTCCTTTCAGGTTATAAACATAATCCAAATCATCTGCTTTAAAATTCCTGTAATGAAAATTTCAGCTTGCACTATCTTCGGTAAAATGATCATATCTCAAGCTCCCGATATAGATTTTAGGTGATTTAAAAGGCTTTGGAAAACTAATAGATAGAGGAATAATATCCAATTGATTTTAGACATGTTTGTATTGTATCCAGAAATGGAAAATAAGTTCACTAAAATTCTTGCATATGTTGAGACTGTTCAACTTCCCTCATGCACCTAGACACAAAAATAGCAAATCTTCAAGCTTGAATAAAAATAAACATTTCTTGAAAAACATTAAAGGAGCTAGTTTAATGAATGAACTAGTTTAATGAATAAACCAAGTTTATTGAATGAACCATATGCATCAATGAACTACTTAATTAAATGAAGTGCATAACTAAATGAACTATACGTGTTAATGAACTATATACTTAAATGAATTAAACATGCTTTAATGGACTACCATGTATATTTATTCTAGTGAATAAATCAACTAATGTGCATAATTAAACATGCAAACTAAGTAATGTTCATGCAATCTCATTCACAAGTACAATCATGTAAATTTATTAACACTCATGCAAATTCATACACAAGTAAAAGATAGAAGTCTTATCTTCAACTTCGTTGTTCCTTCTTCATGTCCCATCCTTGAGTAGGATGGTGGAGATTCTTCTTTTGGATTGAGAGAAGCATTCAAAAAGTTAAACTTCCTTCCCAGATTAAGCTCCAAAAAGCTTCTTGAAATTTCTCAAATGTAAATAGCTTGCTTCGATCAAACGACCTCAAGGAGCTTGCAGAAAATGATATAAGGTGCATAGCCATGATCACATCACTATATAAGGTCAATGCCTTGGCAATTTTAAGACATCATCCTTTGCATATTGAATTCAAATGAGAGTTAATCTCTTTTCTTTAATCTTTTGAGACTTTATCGACTTATCAAGTATCCCATACTTGTGGTGTCAACCTCTTCCTTTCCATAGATAATTGAGGTTCCTAAATTCTATATCTAGTGGGTTCATGTCATTATATACCACCCCTTGAAGAGAGCATATAAAGGTTAGGCCTATACTCCTTAGTATTGGTTATTCTTTAAGCATTTTTTCAAGATACTACTTCAACATCACTTTCATTTTCTTCTTAACCATACCCCACAACCATATCATCAAAAACAACTCTTCAGTTTATCATTTCAAGCCCACCTACATCCCCTTTCATCAACCTACCAAGCCATTCTCTTTGTAACCGATCACTTACTTTGTACTTTGTTTGCTTCCTTCCTAGATCCATAATCAAACGTACGTTTGTCCTACATGAAGTGGTATTCAGAGCCTTGGTGGAAGAAGCAAAGTGCAACAACAACATCAAAGTGAAACCCTATAAAAAGAAGAAAAAAGAAGTGCACAAAGTGAAGTTCAAAGAGTCAAAGGAAAAGAAAAACAAGAAGAAGCTTCAAAAGAAGAAAATCACAACAAAAAGGGTTCTAAAAGCACAACAACATCATCTTTAACCATCAAGCTAAGTAAGCATTATTTGAAGGTTTGATTGTGGTGATAGTGAGGTTGTAAGTGAATTTTGCTGTAAATAACCCTTTTCTTTATTTTTTCCCTAATTTATAAGCCACTTATACATTCTATTTATTTTTCCCTTCCTAATAACCATTTACAATTGATGCACAACAAGTTAAGATTACTTGATATGTTTTTGAGTAAGTCTACAAAAAACTTTGGACAAGAGAAATATTGGAAAAAGGCTTGAGAGTGTGAGATCAGAAGATGAAGTGTAAAAGCCATTAAGTCCTAAAGTGCAAACACAAGTGAATTGATTGACATTTTAATTTTCTTTGGAGTGTTATTGTGAGACTTTGTTAGAGTACTTTGGTAAGGTCCTTATACACATTTCCTTTCTTATTTTTTACTAACATGGCTTTGCCCTCTACTTTCCATAGTGCCCTTGTTGTTAAAAGGACTTTGAATATTCAATTTTAAGATGATGAACAAAGGGAAATCATCTTTCATATCAAATTTCATGTTGAGGACAAGGTGAGTTTGATGATCATCGATGGATAAAGTCGTACCAATGTGGTCAACACTCTAATGGTTGAAAAGTTAGGCCTCAATACTACCACGCATCCTCGTCTGTACAAGTTACGATGTCGAAACGACGTAGGTGAAGTCAAAGTCACCGAACAAGTACTTGTTCCATTCTCTATTAGAATATACCAAGAAAAAGTACTTTGTGATGTGGTACCCATGAGTGCAAGTCTTCTCCTACTTGGGCGTTTGTGGTAAGTTGACAAGAAGGCTACCCACGACATATTTAACAACAAATATGCCTTTCAACTCAATGGAATAAAGATTATTTTCATTCTATTAGGGCCAAATCAAGTAAATAAATGCCAAATTACACTCAAATCGCATATAAAAGAATGAGGGAAATCCAAAGCAATGAAGACGAAAGAAGAGGAAACCAAGGTAGTTACAAACAAAAAGTTGAACATCTACGCCAATGGTGGAGACATAAAAAATACTTATCCACAGAGAATATTCTCCTTGTACTTATATACAAGGAAAGTTTTGTGCTTACTAACCCTCTTGAAGGCTTGCCTTCTTTTATTTCATATATTTTGCAAGATTTTGAAGATATTTCCCTTGAGGAGATTCCAAATGGTTTACCACCAATATGGGGAATCAAGCATCAAAGATTTAATAGGAGTAATCCATAAGATATTTTCCTTTTGGTCTAACCAACGCACCTGACACTTTCATGCATTTGATGACTCATATCATTCGACCATTCATTGGTAAGTTTGGTGTTGCTTATTTTGATGACATATTGATCTCACACCTTGTAAGAACATGAAAATCATATAAGATCTATTCTTGATACACTGATGAAGGAACAACTATATTCTAATCCTAAGAAGTATGTTTTCTACTAACAAACTTACTTTCTTGGGATTCGTTGTTAGTTCACACAGATTGGAAGTGGATCCAAAAAAGATCAAAGTAATCCAACAATAGTCGAGACTTACTAACATAAGTCAAGTAAGAAGTTTTAAATTGCTTCTCCCTTAACCGAGATTATAAAGAAAAAATATAACTTTTTATAGGGCAATGAACAAGAAGAAACATTCAATGAAGTTAAGGAATGTTTAACAAAAGCACCACTACTTGCCTTACCTAACTTTGACAAAACCTTTGAAGTTGAGTGTGATGCTTATGAAATTAGGATAGGTGTTATTTTGAGAAAAGAAAGAAGACAGTGTCTTCTTTAGTGAAAAGTTGAATGATGCAGCTTTAAACTACCCAACTTATGACAATAAGATGTATGCACTTATTCGGGCTTTCGAAACATGTCAACACTATGTATGGTCAAAGGAATTTGTTATCCACACTAATCATGAAGCATTAAAGAAAATTAAGGGACAATACAAGCTTAACAAGAGTCATGCTAGTTGAGTTTCTTGAATCATTTCCCTACGTTATCTACTACAAGAAAGGAAATGACAACATTGTTGTTGATGCCTTATCAAGGAGTTGTTAGAGTATGCCCAAAGACCAATCATATGATGATTGTAATAATACTTTTATTTACCGATTTTATTGAATAAAGGCATTGCCGCTATTATTTTCAGTTATATATATGTGTTTAACATAAACTGGAAGATAATAAAGTCCATATAATGACATAATTGTTATTATTAAAAGATCCCTAGTCAAGTTTTATTATGGGCATGGACAATAATAATACGCTCAAGACTAACATGTTATTGATTGATGACAACGAGTTGTCATTGACATAGTGATGTTAGAATTAATACATGATTATATTGTTAGAGAACAATGTATTGGATTGACCCACCATGAGCATATGTATTGGATTATTACGTGACAGTCATAATATTGCTCATGGTGATGACTATATGTATGTTCCTCAAACTTGAGATCAATACTATCCCAACATATATTGTTGTATGTTTTGATACAGCTAAACAAGCTCCATAACTGGTTGCTATATAAAGACTGTTATTGAATATATCTCAATATATGTAGTGGGTGTGTATGATTAAGATAGGATATGTCCTTCCTACATAATAGGAAATATATCATAGGCCACTTGATTGAGTAAGACTAGAAATGCATGGCCATGCTTGAATAAGTTGATATGAGATATCATAAACTATTCGTTAATTAAAGTCTACTCTAGAAATCAAGAAACAATAGATGGGCTATACAAGTGTGACTATTCCAAGGCCTGTGCCTATTCTAGATATAAAGGACATAAGGATATAATACATAAAAGAGTTAATCACCAAGATGATATATCGAATCATATTTTCTTGTAACTTAGGTGACAATGATATATTGCTAGATGTCACCCATTTTATATAATATTAGAATTGTTCTAATAATTACTTCTAATGTTACAAGAACCTACAGGGTCACACCCTAAGATTGAAATGAGCAAAAATGTACAATTTATTATACGTTACTAAATTATATCTAGAGTTAATTAAGTATATATATTTTAATAATCCCGAATATTTAATTTCAATTAATTAAATATAGATTTAATTAATTTGAAATAATAAAATCCCTGATATGATTAGGGTAACTTGGATATAAAAGGATTATTAAATTCCAATTAATTAAATATAGATTTAATTAATTTGAAATAATAAAAACCCTAATATGACTAGGGTAACTTGGCTATAAAAGGGTGTGTTAGGTGTAGCATCCGTTTTGGGGAGAACACACACAAAACCTTCAGCCACTTTCTCTCAAAACTGTTTTGGGGGAAAACAAAATTGCTCTCAATCGGTGAACTAAGTAGAGGCCGAGACGTGATTTCATGGAGGCTTACGATTCGAACCGATCTACACCACCATAATTCACTGATTTCCTTGTTATTTTTCAAGGAACCCGCTGTAAGTGTTCGCATCTCTTCCTCCCGATTTCAGTTTTTCGTACTTGGATCGCTGGTGAGACCGTCGAGTTTTATTTCCACTGCACCATGGGGTGCACCGACGGTCCTAACAGGAGTTATGTTCTTTTAAACACTTTGAATTCTAAGCTTAATGGTATTTCCTTCATAAAAAGATTGTTATACTACTGGCCTTGATTTTGGAGAAAGGTATCAATTTTACGAAACAGGTGCTCATGATAAGTACAATAGATAATATGGATTTCTTTTGAAATAAGGAAGACTTTGCATACCCCAAAGATTCATTCGAGACATATTAACCAAGGAAGCACACAAAGAAGGACTCATAGGGCGTTTTGGTGTTGAAAAGACACTAAGTATCTTGATAGAACACATCTTTTGGCCAAAGATGAAAAGAGATGTTGAAAGGGTGTGTGAAAGGTGCCTTGAGTGCAAAAGGAAAAATCATAAATCCTGCCTCATGGATTGTACATGCTTCTTCCCATTCCAACCATGCCTTGATATTTTCATGGATTTAGTGCTGGGACTTTTAAGAACCACAACTGGAAAAGACTTCATCTTTGTGGTGGTTGATAGGTTTTCAAAATGGCTCACAAGATGGATGATGCCATTCATGTTGCAAACAATTTTGCTGAGAATAATTGTGTCTGATCGAGATATCACAGTTCTTAAGCTATTTTTGGAGAACACTTTGGAGCAATGTGGGAACGAAGTTGTTTTTCACTAAACTTGTCATCCACAAATAGATGGGAAACTAAAGTGGTGAATTATGTCTTATCAATACTATTAAGGTATGTCCTAAAAAAAATCAACCTTTGAGAGGAATGTCTACCATACATGGAGTTTACATAAAACTCATCCATTCATTCGGCCATAAAATAATCACCATTTGAGGTAGTGTACGGTTTCAACCCTCTAACTCCATTAGACTTGCTTCCTTTTCCTTGTGATCAAATAGTGAATCGAGATAGAAACATAGAAGGTCAAATTCGTGAAGAAACTTCATCAACAAGTCTGGGAGAACACTAAGAAAAGAACTCATCAATATGAATAGGAAACCAATCAAAGAAGAAGATGAATAACTTTTAAAGTTGGAGATTGGGTTTGGGTACACTTTAGGAATGAAAGGTTTCCAATTCAAAAGAAATCTCAACTTCTACCAAGAGGAGATATTGTTACAAGGACCTATCACTCGTTACAGGGCTAAACAATTCAACGAAGTCCTTTTACATAAATATCTTAAAGCTTTTCATTCTTTTGATAAGTCACCAGCTGATGCAAGCTCGTTCTCACCATTTGCAAGCATTGTTTGCTTAGCCTTCATGGGAGTACCCTTAAGCCTTATACTATCTTACTTTCTTTGCATTATTCTGATCATTTATGAACTAATAACATGTGTTGAAAATATCATGATTAGGTTGTTAGTTATGTATTTTATCAATTAAGTAACTTGCATAATTAATCCACATCTTTATATTACTTATTGGATGATGTTATTTCAATTTCTTATTAAGCATATTATTGATCTATTTTAGTTTTACATCCATTTACGTAAGTTTCATTTCATTTATGAATTGGCAACATGTTCATCATTCATTTCTTAGCTCATTTTAATTTAGTTCAGCTCAAAAGTCATATGTATTAGCTCATTCATATATAAAACTCTTATACTTAGCTCATGATAGCCATCCATAGCTTACAAGCTTGTATTCCCACTTGGAAGCATGCATTTGCATTCATTCCAGCTTATTCATAACAATTTACCTTATTTACGTTGAAGTTATAGGTACATGAAGGAATAACACACAATAGGGTAGCTTTTGGGAGTATTTGACACTCTATAGAATCTCATAATCAGCTCACAATCCCCATGGCGGCTCGTGGAAGATAATGGGAAGCTCAACTCAGCTGGAGGGGCTAAGGGCTAGCTAAACTCAGCTCGGTGGACTAAATGAAGCTAAGTTACTAAAAGTGACCAAATAGGCAGTTGAAGGTAGCTATGAGATGTTCTAAGCATCCAATGAGGTCTTCGCTAGGAAGATCATTCACAACCAGCCCCTTGCTTGCTAGTTAGCTACACACTCAAGCAAGCTTGGAGGAGGAACAATGCATGCACAAGATGATGCACATGACCAACCTTCATCCTATACACAAGGCTGCACCACAAGGCTCCCTAGAACTACTATGTGTATGCCATATGACCAGCAACAACGTGCCTTGCATGTGTTATCTTTTAGGCGCCAAGATGAAAGGCTACGTCACTATTCAGCCAAGCACTCCCTCCTCTTCAATTTGGTGCCAAGATGAATAGCAAAAGGAACCCATTCAGCTAAAGTTAATTTCCATTCATTTAGGCTGAATCATTATCTCTTTTCAACATTTTATTATATAATTTTAAAGGGATATAAGGGTTGGCTGAAAAACCAGCAAACATTCAACCATGCCCCTTCAAGCCTAGAAATAGGCTGCCATATTTCATATTTAATACGACATTTTATATATTTTATTGAAGTAAGATTTATCTCTTTTCTTAAGTCCTTGGTGACTTTTATTGACTTATTAAGTATCTCTAAACTTGTGGCGTCCATCCTTTTCATTTGATACTTGTGCTTCCTAGATTATTACTTAGTGGGCTCAAGTCTTTCCTGCCACCCCTTAACTAGGCTTGTAAGGCTAGGTATTTGATATCATATAGCACTAGTTCTTCCTTAGTCTATTAAGATATTATCCTACTCATTTCTATTGGTTCTTAAGCCCAAACCAATACTATTACAACAACATTTCCGCAACCATTCTCCTAACATATAATAGCCTTCTATTTTCACCTACATCAATACAAAACCACTCTGTTTGAGCCAATCACTTATTTGCAGGTTGTTTTACTTCCTTTCTAAATCCACAATCAATTAAAGGTACAAGTACCTTACATCAAGCGGTATTCAGAGCTTTGGTGGAAGAAGCAACATGTAACAACAACAATTAAAAATACAAAAAAGAAGTATAATTAAAGAAAGTTCAAAAATTCAGCAACGAGATTGTAAGCATTCAAGAAGAAAACAAAAAGAAAAGAAAAAGAAGTTGAAAGCACGAACAACAAGTTATCATCATAGAGAAAGTCAAGTAACCATTTCTAATTGATTGTGGTGATAGAAAGGTTGTAAAGTGACTTTGATGTAAATAACCCCTTTTATTCTTTTCTTTCTTATTTCTAAGTCACCTTATTACATTATATTTTCTTTTCCATACCAACTAATCATTTGCAGCCGATACACAACAAGTAAGATTACTTTGTTTGTGGATGACAAGTCTTAGAGCAAAACAACATTGTTCCCATCTTGATCCATAATGTCCTAAAAATAGCTCAAGAATTTGACATTTCGATTAGATATGATCATTCAATGAAGTCCATGTAACCTCAGTACTTATTTGAAGAATAAGTTTGCAATGTGAATGACATCATCAGTCTTGTAGCATGGTATAAAGTTAGGCACTTTTGAGAATCTATCAACCACCACAAAGATGGAGTCCTTTCCAGTTCTTGTTCTGGGCAAACCTATCACAAAGTCCATGGAGATATCAATCCATAGAATGGCTGGAATTGGAAGAGGTGTGTATAATCCATGGGGCATGACTCTTGATTTTTCCCTTTTACACACAATGCACCTTTCACACACCTTTTCAATTTCTCTTCTCATCTTTGGCCAAAAGAGATGTTCTTTTAAGGTACACAGTATCTTTTCAATTCCAATGTGTCACATGAGTCCCCCTTCATGTACTTCATTGGTTAACACATCTCGAATGGATTCTTGTCATATGCATAATCTTCCTTCTTTAAAAAAACATCCTTAATGCCTAAAGTACCTTTCATGGGAACATGTTTCATACAATTGATACTTTTCTCGAAAATCAAGGTTAGTAGCATATTGTTATTTTATGAAGGAGAAACCAAGATGTTTTAGAATCCAATGTATTGAGTGGAACATAACTTCTTCATAGATTATCAAAAATAATTTTGTCTTTACCCTTCTTGTAGTGGATAACGTATGGAAATGATTCAAGAAATTTAACCCATTTGGCATGCCTCTTGTTTAGTTTATGTTGTCCTTTGATGTGCTTCAATACCACATGATCAGTGTGGATGACAAATTCCTTTGGCCATAGATAGTGTTGCCATGTTTCCAAAGCCAGAATAAGTGTGTACATCTCTTTGTCGTAAGTTGGGTAGTTTAGTGTTTCATCGTTAAACTTTTCACTAAAGAAGGCAATGAGTCTTCCTTCTTGGGTTAGTAAAACACCTATCCTAATTCTATAAGCATCACAATCCACTTTAAAGGTTTTTTCAAAGTTAGGAAAGACAATTAAGGTTTCATTTGTCAGACTTTCCTTTACTTCATTGAATTTCTCTTTTTGTTTTTGTTAGAGTATGCCAAAAGGCCAATCATACGATGATTGGAATAATACATTTTTTATCGATTTGATTGAATGAAGGCATTGCCACTATTATTTTCAGTTATATGTTTGTTTTTAAAATAAAATGAAATATAATAAAGTCCATATAATAACATTGTTATTATTAAAATAACCATAGTCAAGTATTATTATGGGTATGGACATAATAATACGCTTAAGACCAACATGTTATTGATTGATGACAACGAGTTGTCATGGATATAGAGATGTAAAAATTGATACATTATTATATTGTTAGAGAACAATGTATTGGATTGACCCACCATGAGCATATATGTCTTGGATTATTATGTAACGGTCATAACATTGCTCATGGTAATGACTAATATGTATGATCCGCATACTTGAGATCAATGTTATCCCAACATATATTGTTGTATGTTTTGATACAATTAAAACATGATTTGTAACTAGTTGCACTATAAAGATTGTTATTGAATATAACTCGGTATATGTAGTAGGTGCGTATGATTAAGATATGATTTGTCCTTCTTACATAATAGGAAATATATCACATGCCACTTGATTGAGTGAGACTAGAAATGCATGGCCATGCTCGAATAAGTTGATATGAGATATCATAAATTATTCGTTAATTATAGTCTACTCTAGATATCAAGAAACAATAGATGGGTTATACAAGTGTGATTATTCCAAGACTTGTGCCTATTCTAGATATAAAGGACAAAAGGATGTAATACATAAAAGAGTTAATCACGAATATGATATGTCAAATCATAATTTTTTGTAACTTAGGTGACAATGATATATTGCTAGATGTTATTCATTGTATGTAATATTAGAATTGTTCTAATAATTACTACTAACGTTACAAGAACCTACATGGTCACACCCTAGGATTGAAATGAGCAAAGATGTACAATTTATTGAATGTTACTAAAATATATCTTGAGTTAATATATGTATGTTTGATATACATATGATTTTAATTATCCCGAATATAATAAGTAAGCATTAAAATAATGTAATTTTGATTACAACTCTTTTAATCGATATTTAATTCGAAATAATTAAATAAGAGTTTAAATAAACGTTTAAGATTATAATTAAAATTATAAGTCTTTAATGGATATTTAATTTGAATTAATTAAATAAGATTTGTTATTAATTCGAAATAACTTAAAATTCCTAAGAGGTTAGGGAAACTGATATATTTTAAAGTGAGGTAAGGTCTAGCAGTCACTTATTCTTCAACCGTTTTTATCAAAACTTTTTTTGGGAAATGTAAATTTTTACTCTCATTTGAGTGAACTAAGTAGAGGTCAAGACGTGTTTTTGTGGAGGCTTACGATTCGAACCGTTCGTGAGCACCAATAGTCGCTGCTGCCTTTGCTATTTTTCAAGGAATCCATTATAAGTATTCGCATCATTTCCTCTCGATTTCGGTTTTTTCGTACTTAGATTGATGGTGAGACCATCGAGTTTTGTCTCCGCTGTACCATGGGGTGCGTCGACGGTCCCAACAGTGGTATTAGAGCCACTTGTATGATCCGAATTTGGGTTATATTCTTGGTTGATGTGATATGTATGAGAAGCATGTTCTAGTTTTATCGTTTTCGGAGAAAATGTGTGATATTATTGTTCGATTCGATAGTCGCAATGATTAATATATTAATCTGTTAATCTGTTTTGTACAATCTTTGTATTGCTACTCGATTTTATGAAATCCATATGTCAATTGTTGACATGATATCCGTTTTCACCCCTTGACCCTTTATGAGAACTAAAGATTGTAGGCCCATATTATTATTTTTAACAAAGGCACAACAATGTGTATATATATGGTATGTTTGTTTTGCACCATGTTTGACATGCATGGTTATAACCCTTGTTCAATTTACAATGGTTGAATTTGAAATACGGCCTGTGAGCCGTGTCTTTCTATATCTAAGTTTCATTTCTGTTCCCATCTTACTCCCTCGTATGTAAAATGAGTTTCTTTTAAATTTTATCATATGAAGACTCACAAGTAGCAGAAGAACGGACTGAACTAAAGGCTAGAAGATACCTAGAGAGTAGTCTTAGGTTTTAGGATTTTGGTTCTCCCATTGGCTTTGGATGGGCCACCTTAGTTATTATTTTTGGGCTATAACCATTGCATCTTATTTATTGCTTATATCTGTTATGTGGGTGATGCAACAAATACTAAATTAAGAATGAATATTGATGAGATCAATAAGGGCCTAATATTAAAATGAAAAATGATGAGATATTTATATAAATCCCTCTTTATAATCTAAGTTAACTTAACCGTCCAATGTTTACCCTCGTTAAGACATCGATCGATATTGTGTGGGCTTTGCCAAAGCATTGGCACATAAATATATATTGGTTAAACGCGAAGAATAAGCAAGTGATATTCACCGATTGAGATATTTGTAATAACTTAGCTAGGTTATTCTAATAGGATTAGAAACCTAGAGGTTATGTATTTGGATAAGTCATGAGATGATTTGAACAAGAGTTGTTCACCAAAAGGATGAGTTACATGAGATGTAACTAGTAAAGTGTTACCTACCTAAATAATCACAATCCTAAAAGAAAAGCCAAAGCTGATTTAGGAAATTAATGTATTATGGATCCTCGCCCACTAGAAAAAATTTCGTTGAAGTTTTCCTAAATTAAAACAGAAAGGGTTTTTAATTTTGAATAAAATAGTGGGAGTAATTTGTAAATAAAGACCTATTTATAAATTTTAATTCGGTAAATTTACTTACTTTAATATTTCTGTTGTTGTAGATTTAATGACAAACAATACTTTATCATTGCGATCACTCCTTGAGAATGAGAAACTTAATGGCATAAATTTCCTTGATTGGTTTTGAAATTTGAGAATTGTTCTCAAACAGGAAAGGAAGGAAAATGTCATTGAAGAATATGTTCCTGATGAACCGACAACTAATGCTTTAAGAGCTGACAAAGGCAAATTCAAGAAACATATGGATGATATGTTAGATGTTGGATGTATAATGCTTGCCATCATGACTCCTGAGCTTTAGAAGCAACACGAGGACATGGTTTCATATGAGATTCATGTGATCCTGTCTAGCACCAACTTTCTTCATGATATACTCATATCATTGAAGATCCATCAAGCTCAAAATAAGGGAGTTCTACCATACTTTATATTATATTTACTCATGTATGCACTATATATTATTATGAGCATACATTTACATATTAGACTATACTTGAATTATCATAGTATGTGCATTATTATGTCCTATGGTTTGCATCATTGATTGATATTCATATATATAATCTATAGTTATAATAATAATATTCATTCATTATCATATGATGCATGAGTTATTATTATAACCTATAGTTCACATCTTTATAATATGCACATCCTTATTACTTTATAATAATTCATATACTTAACTTAATTCTTTATGTTATGTATGTAGGCACATTCGGTTAAAACTTGAGAGCTATATTGTAGCTAAAAGGAGCATGCAACAACAAGGAAACTTAGATGGGGACGATTAGGAAAGCATAAGGAACAATTGGTGAAAAGTTGTTCGGAGGCCCGTGAACTCATAGCTGGATTGAGCTGAAGTTTTGAGCTACAAGATGACCTCATTTAAGCTGGGGAGTTACACCATCATCATCACCACTTAGGACACTTCAAATATGTTCAAACTCAAAATTTGTGAAATCGTACCTTATCGTGAATAGTTGTCACCTCAAGAGGTACCTTTTCACAAGGAGCTACGATAACATTCACCATACTACAAGTCACCTATGACCAGCTCACCTCAGAAGTAGCTCAAACATGAATGGTTACCTTTCCCAAACATTGTGACCTTTCATGAATGATGCTTCCCATGAAGATGCATTTTCATCTAAGAGCACATTGGTAAAGAAATTGTAACCATTGAAGGCTTAAATAAAGAGACATGACATAGAGCTTCATACCTATTCAGCCACAACACATGCCATGCACATGGGAGTTTTTGGCGCCAACATGAAATGGCACAACATCATTCAACCAAAGTGAAGAAAATGGCACCAATATGAACAAACATGCCCATTCGGCCAAGGGAGATGTCTTCCCATCCTTAGCGAAATCATCAAGCCCATTCATGAAGGGTTAACTGAACCATCACAAGCCCAAAGGACCCAACCATTCATTTTAAACATTATGTACTTCCATCTAAAGTCATGTACCTAGCCAAACACCTATGTAACCATTCGGCCAAGCCCTCTCATTTCGTATAAATTGAGAGGCTTGCCATCATTTGTAGTTATCTCATCTAATATATAAAATTACTATTGTGAGTTGATTTCTCTTCAAAGTTCTTTGTAAACTTTATCGATTAAACAAGTATAATTCATATACTTGTGGCGTCATTCCTTCCATCCCGATTCCAAAATTCCTAGATTGATATCTAGTGGGTTGAAGACACTATCACCACTGATGTGATCCTGTCTAGCTCCAATTTTCTCCATGACTTGATCACACCATGGATGTTATTCAAATCTAGTTCGAAGGGAGTTATACCTTACTTTATTTTATATTTACTTATTTATACACTATATATTATTATGAGCATACATTTGCATATTAGACTATACTTGAATTATAATAACATGTGCATTCATTCATTATATGGTTTTCATCATTGATTGATATTCAATCATATAATCTATAGTTATAATAATAATAATCATTCATTAACATATGATGTATGAGTTATTATTATAACATATAGTCCACATCTTTATATTATAAGTTATTTAATTTAAATATTTAGCTTATATTATGCTTTCTTTTGTAGGTGTATATTCGACCACATGATGGGAGCTGACTTAAAGCTAGCATTGGAGTCCAAGAGCTATAGAAACTTGACTAGAACAACTCCGGGACAGCTCAAGATCATTTTGGGACAAATTTGTCAGCTGACCCCCAAGCTCATAGCTCACTTGAGCTGGACTTTTGAGCTAGCTAGAGACCTCATTTCAGCTGGAGAGTTGCACCATCATCATCACCATACAGAACGCTGGTCTAGGTCAAATTTTGTGGATTCGTACCTTTTCGTGAAGAGTTGTCATTCCAAGAAGTGCCTTTTCACAAGGAGTTATCCTAAGACTCACATACATGTAATTTTTCTTTGGCCAGCTCATTTTCAACTCAAACACATCGAAAGTAGTTCAAATAATGAATGGTTACCTTTCACAAATGTGACTTTTCATGACAAGTTACTGCCCATTGAAGACCATGACACCTAGATGCACGTTGGAAGCTAAGTCACGCCTAGTTGCTACCAAGCTTCATTCCATGGACTTCAAGACGTCATCCTATGGTTGCAACCTCAACAAATCCTTGCAAGAATACCCATGTGCATTCAAGTAGGCTGCCATGTGCATCATTCAAGCATGTGCACTCCATGTGACATCAAATTAGCGCCAAAACACCAAGGGATGCTTCCTATTCGGCCAAATACTCTTTCCTCTTCATTTTTGCGCCCAAATAACTTCCAAATACATTAAAATCATCCTTGGGGCCAAACCAACACATAACCATTTGGCCAAGAGAATGTAACTTCATTTAAATCATGTATTTTCATCTAAAATCACGTATTTTCAAAGGGGTTTCAACCTTGACCAAACCATCAAGTATCTATTCGACCTAAACCCTTTGAAAACTATAAATAGGATATTTCATTTCATTTATAACTCAACCCTTTTGATAAATTAAAAAACTATTGTGAGATTATTCTCTCTTCAAGTTCTTTTTTATAACTATATCAATTAAGCAAGACTATTTCTTAAGTTTGTGGCGTAATTCCTTCCTTGATACTTCTGGTTCCTAGTTCATATAACTAGTGGGTCAAAGTCCTTGCTACCATCCCTTATAAACCTTATAAGAAACGGGTCTTTGTTGTTTATAACATTGGTTCCTTCTTAGTTTTATAAGATACTATTTCCATCACTATCTTTCCATCACCATCCTCCATCACCATTCACACCCATATCATCATCCTTCCATTCCCATATATTCACCAATTAAATCATCCTTCATTCATCAACAAGGCATACTTTATCACAACCATTGGAGGTCGAAGTCAACATCACTTGAAGGAGATTTATTCAACACTTCTGCAGCCATCTTGGATAACATTCTATCCATTTCAATTCTTTCCATTTCCATTTTTATTTCTTAATTAACAAAATACTTAATCAAATTCTTCTTCTTTTGTGCAGATTACTTTCAATTCAAAGTGTAGCATTTGGTGTCTCTCCTATATTTGGAAACAACAAGGCTACCAACTTCTTCATCATTGAAGAAGTCTGAATAGCCTTATATCAAGAGGTAATCAGAGCTTAGTCGGATTGACAATCAAGTGATGCAACAAAAAAGCAAAAGAAAAAAAACAAAAAAAAAAGAAAAGACTCCTACATCAAATTTGGAGTGCAAAAAGAAAAGAAAAGAAGAAAATTCAAAGAAAAGAAAAAGTTGCAAAATACACTCAAAGAGAAGCACATTATAATCTGCCCAACAATAAACTAGAAGGAGGTATCCTTGTTGTTTCTTGTGAAGGAAGATAGTAAGTGTTGCAACATGAGTTGTAAGTTATCTTCACTTTCTTATTATTTCATTTTTTTCTTATTTCATTATCTTATCTTTTCTTAACCTTTTTTATCATACCTTTACTATATCCATTTCTATAATCTAACCATTTCATATAGCCGATGCAACAATCAAAGAAACTTTCTTAATCTTGAATTAGTTATTTAAAGGAATCACATGAGATAATTGAGAAGAAAAAGGAAAATGAGAGGGTGAGATCAGAAGGGGGATCAGAAAAAGCCAAGAACATATCCCTAAGTGCAAACATGAGTGTTGAGTGACATTTTAATTTCTTTGGAGTATTACTGTGAGGTTTTGTGAGAGTGTTCTAGGTAAGGTCCTTTATCACATTTTCATTCTTTATTTAATTTACAATTTTAAATCTCTTCAATGGAGTATGAACAGCAAAGAATGAATGCATTTCACACTCGTTGCCATGTAAATGGTAAAGTGTGTCTTGTAGCTATTGACGGAGGAAGTTCTACAAACATTGCAAGCACATACATGGTAAACAAATTGGGTCTTACAACGATTAAACATTCCAGCCCATATGAATTGCAATGGTTGAATGACAAGGAAGAGTTGAAGGTCACTGAACAAGTACTTGTGTCATTCTCAATTGGAAAGTACAAAGAAGAGATTCTATGTGACGTGGTGCCAATGAGTACGAGTCATTTGTTGTTTGGACGACCATGGCAATTTGAAAAACGGGCTATCTATGATGGATTCACAAATCGATACTCATTCATGCACGATAAAAGAAAATTAATCTTGACACCACTATCCTCTAGCCGAGTAAATGTAGATCAAAACACATTGAGAGAACGTATTGAAGCAATGAAGGAACAAATTGAAGAAGAATGTTTGGAAGAAAGTTCAAATGAAAGAATGAATTTTGAAATTGACCAAAATGTTGAAAATGATGAGAATCAAAGACTGGAAAAAGAAAACGTTGGAGTTGAAAATGAGAAGAATAAATTTGGAGAAAAAGAGGAGAGCAAAGAACAAATTTTATCTAACCTTTATTCTCTTATCCTTCCTTTTGTTTTGTAGGACCATTCAAGGGACATATATTTTCAAGGAGATGAATCAAGAATCATCGCTTTTGGAGGACTAAAAGATGTGACTTTTGGTGATCCACAAAACATGTCTCTTGATATTTCAAAGGAAGTGTCACTTAAAATGCCAAAAGTAGCAACCGTTGACATTCCAAATACACTGCACATATTGAAGGGAATTCAACAACCAATGGAGTTCTCCATCATTAAGCAACCAACTCCCATTAAACATCCACCTTGGTTTGATGTTTCCATTCATTTTGTTTATAATTTCTCATATTATAACTTTGATTTAATTTGCAGGAAATCAATTCATATACATGGGATTATCCTACCCAACGTTGATGCATCAAGCATGAAGGATGATTCAAAGGACACAACTTGTAAAATGGAGGAACCAAGAGGCATGATCCGTGGAAGCTTAAGATAAATATCTTTTCAAGTGCCAAAAGCTATAACTTTTCATTCAATGGACATGATTTTTGTAGATCTAAATAATATGTCTTTAGGGGTACCAAGAGATATGATCATTAAAGACAATATATCTTTAAAAGACATAACTCTTGACCATCCAACAAACATAGACAATGAGTACTTCTTTCACTTATTTATCATTAATCATTCTCTAACTTATGAGATTCATTTCTCCTTTCAGGTCATGGACACTCAAGGAACTTATTCAAGGGATGTGATTTTTGATATGAATCATTTTATAAAGATGACCTACGAACGGGCGTACAAATTGGAGAAGCCACCTTTCGATTTGAGGACAAATCGCCCAAAAGAAGGGGAGGATGATGTGATCCTGTCTAGTTCCAATTTTCTCCATGACTTGATCACAACATGGATGTTATTCAAATCTGGTTCTAAGGGAGTTGTACCTTACTTTATTTTATATTTACTTATTTATACAATATATATTATTATGAGCATACATTTGCAGATTAGACTATACTTGAATTATCATAACATGTGCATTCATTCATTATATTGTTTGCATCATTGATTGATATTCAAGCATATAATATATAGTTATAATAATAATATCCAGTCATTAACATATGATGTATGAGTTATTATTATAACCTATAGTCCACATCTTTATATTATAAGTTATTTAATTTAAATATTTAGCTTATATTATGATTTCTTTTGTAGGTGCATATTCGGCCACATGATGGGAACTGACTTAAAGCTAGCATTGGAGTCCAAGAGCTATGGAAACTTTACTAGGACAACTCCGGGACAGCTCAAGAACATTTTGGGACAAAGTTGCCAGTTGACCCCCGAGCTCATAGCTCACTTTATCTGGACTTTTGAGCTAGGTAGAGATCTCATTTCAGCTAGAGAGTACCATCATTGTCACCGTACAAAACACTACAAATATGGTCTAGGTTAAATTTTGTGGATTCATACCTTTTCGTGAAGAATTGCCATTCCGAGAAGTGCCTTTTCACAACGAATTATCCTAAGACTCACATATATGTAATTCATCTTTGGCCAGCTCATCTTCAGCTCAAACACATGTAAAGTAGCTCAAATGATGAAAGGTTACCTTCCACAAATGTGACTTTTTATGACAAGTTGTTGCCCATTGAAGACCATGACACCTTGATGCACGTTGGAAGTTAAGTCACGCCTAGTTTCTACCTATCTTCATTCCATGGACTTCAAGACATCATTCTAAGGATGCAACCTCACCAAAGCCTTGAAAGAGAACCCATGTGCGTTCAAGTAGGCTTCCATGTGCATCATTCAAGCATGTGCACTCCATGTGACATCAAATTGGTGCCAAAACACCAAGGGAGGCTTCCTATTCGGCCAAAGACTATTTCCTCTTCATTTTGGCGCCCAAATAACTTCCAAATACATTCAAATCATCCTTAGGTCTGAACCAACACATAACCATTTGGCCAAGAGCATGTATCTTCATTTAAATCAGGTATTTTAATCAACAATAATGTATTTTCAAAGGGGTTTAAACCTTGGCCGAACCATCAAGTATCTATTGGCCTAAACCCTTTGAAAACTATAAATAGGATATTGCATTTCATTTGTAACTCAACCCTTTTGATAAATTAAAAAACTATTGTGAGATTATTCTCTCTTCAAGTTTTTTTAGAACTACATCGATTAAGTAAGATTATTTCTTATGTTTGTGGCGTCTTTCCTTCCTTGATACTTCTGGTTCCTAGTTCATATAACTAGTGGGTCAAAGTCCTTGCTACCATCCCTTATAAAACTTATAAGAAACGGGTCTTTGTTCTTTATAACATTGGTTCATTCTTAGTTTTATAAGATACTATTTCCATCACTATCTTTCCATCACCATCCTCCTTGACCATTCACGCCCATATCATCATCTTTTCACTCCCATATCTTCACCAATTAAATCATCCTTCATTCATCAACAAGGCATACTTCATCACCACCATTGGAGGCCGAAGTCAACATCACTTGAAGGAGATTTATTCAACACTTCCACAACCATCTTTGATAACATTATATCCATTTCAATTATTTTCATTTCCATTTTCATTTCTTAATTCTCAAATTACTTAATCAAATTCTTCTTCTTTTGTGCAGATTACTTTAAATTCAAAGTGTAGCATTTGGTGTCTCTCGTAGATCAAGAAACAACAAGGCTACCAACTTCTTCATCATTTAAGAAGCCTGAATAACCTTACATCAACCACCCCTCAAACAAGTTTGTGAAGATCGGGATTGTAGCATTATTTCATCTTTGGCGTGTTTGAGATACAAAAACACCACCATCTCCATTTCATCATCAACACCATCAACTTCATCCATCAAGACTATCATTTCCGTGGTCATCTCTATCCCTCTTTCTTTCATTTCATTATTTATCTTATTCTTCCATTTATTATTCCAATATTAATCTTATTTCTTTCTTGTCTTATTTGCAGCCCAAGCTTATAATTCAAGGACATCAGTACTTGTCAATCCTAGATTGGGGCACAATAAGATTATCTACTCTCTTAACCAAAGCGTGTAGATCATCCTACATCAAGTGGTATCAGAGCCTTTGACCAAAAGATAAGAAAATGGCACCAAGATGAACAAGCATGCCCATTCGGCCAAGAAAGATGCATTCCCATCCTTAGCTGAATCATCAAGTCCCTTTATTAAGGGTTAACCGAACCAACACTAAGCCTATAGACATGTTCTTTCATTTTGAAACATTATGTATCTTCCTAAAGACATGTATTTAGCCGAAACATTATGTAACCATTAGGCCAAGACCTCTCATTTCCTATAAATTAAGAGGCTTACCATCATTTGTAATCATCTCATCTCATATATAAAAATTACTCTTGTGAGTTAATTTCTCTTCAAAGTTCTTTATGAGATTATTCTCTCTTCAAGTTCTTATTAGAACTATATCGATTAAGCAAGCTTAATTCTTAAGTTTGTGGCGTCATTCCTTCCCCTTGATACTTCTGGTTCCTAGTTCTTATAACTAGTGTGTCAAAGTCATTACTAACATCCTTTATAAAACTTATAAGAAACGAGTCTTTGCTCCTTTTTAGCATTGGTTCCTTCTTAGTTTTATAAGATATTATTTGTTCATCACCATATTCTATCACCATTTTCCCGCCTATATCATCACCATATTCCATCACCATTGCATGCCTATATCATCACCATCTTCTATCACCATTTCACGCCTATATTATCACTATTCCCTTACCATCTATTCACCATTAAATCTTCCTTCATTCATCAACAAGGCATACGTCCATTTCACCATTGGAGGCTGAATTCATCAACATTTAAAGGATATTTATTCAACACTTCCACAGCCTACTTTGATATCAATTCTTTCCATTTCATTCCTTATCAATTTCCATTTCTTTCAATCCTTATTTTCATTTAATCATTTATTCTTTTCAATTGTGCATATTACTTTCAATTCAAAGTGTAGCATTTGGTGTCTCTCCTAGATTGGGAAACAACAAGGCTACCAACTTCTCCATTATTGAAGAAGTCTTAATAGCCTTACATCAAGTGGAAAGATTGAATTTGGGAGCAAAGAGGGAAGTGCGTCTAGAAGATAAAATGAAAAGATTGCAAGTGGTGTTGTGGATAAAAGATACAGTGGAGTTGAACATGCACAAATCAAAGAAGAACATTGTGAGAAAACTAGGACATTTGGAGTTGAAAATGAATGTGTGATTTTACATGATAAAGCCATTGGAGTAATTGAAAATGAGAGTAAGAGGATTGAGAGTGAAGATGAGTGTATTGAAAAACATGAGCATGAAAGAAAATAATGTGAGGAGAAGGAAGTTTTGGTTTAAAGAATGTGAGGAGATGGAAGTTTTGGTTTATACTAATCAATTTCTTTCTTCTATTCGTTCTTTGAATTTATAGGTTATTCCAAGGGACATTCAAGATGATTCAAGCATAATTTGTTTTGAAATTCCAAAAGATTTGTCACTTGAAATTATAAAGAACACGTTCATTAACCTTCAAAGTACATTCACCTCATACTCAAGATCGAATGAACCTTATCAAAGGGAAGATTCAGTGAACATAACCATTGAGAACATTAAGAGTCCAAACTCATTCACTCATGAATTTAATCCTTTCATTTTCTTTGATTCTAAGTTATCTACTTATAACTTTGTTTTATTTTTCAGGTTGTTGATGCAAAACAAAAGACTTGAACATGTGAAGCATTTTGAGCAAAGAAAACGGTGCAAGATGAGAATAAAAGAATTTCCAATCCAACGAAGATCCAAGTTGTTCCCTTATGTACCAAGCATCGATTTGAGGACAAATCGCCTTAAAGAAAGGGGGTGATGTGATCCTACCGACCACCATGTTCAAACAAAACATGCTCACAACTTTGAAGTTCTTCCATGATGATTCTAAGGGAGTTCTTCCTTATTTTATTACTTATTTACTCATTTATGCTTTATATGTGTTATAAAGCATGCTTTGACATTCTAAACTATGCTTGAATATTCATATATTGTCCTATGTTTGCATCCTATATGATATTCATGCATGTTACATCTTTAATTAGCTTGTATCATGCATATGTTACATATTCCTTACTTATGTTATCATATCAATTACATTATTATATTAGCCATGGAATCATGTGTTACATTTGAATGTTACTTATTATGTATTCATGAACTTGAGCATTGTAACTTATATACATTTTGTATTTAGTGGAAGGTACATTCAAGGCAAACCATTGGACAGTTCACGTCACTCATATTGATCGCCACTTTTGAACATGTTACAAGCATCTTTGGGTGATGAAGTATCTTAACATTTAATCCCCTATCTCTTATATTTCCAACGAACATTGAATCGTATCAATCAAATATTGGGAGCTCGAGATATGCCCAGATTACTGAAGACAGTGCAGGTTGAAAATAAGTACGGGATTTGCAACCATTCATCTCCTTCAAAGGATTTATGCATGAGAGGCATTAATGGAGACATGCATGGACGAAAAAAGAGTATTAAAATGAATCAGAATATTTTTTAGAAGGTGCAAGGTTTCATTCAAAGGCTTTTAAGTTCATTCATTCATGCATATTCATGCAAGAAGCCAAATAGTCATGTTCACACAAGAGGGGAAGAATTTCAACCAAGATACATTCACGAACATTCATCCATTGAAGACAAATCAAACATGTTCACACATGGGAGGAAGGATTCAGACATGAAGATTTATTCATTAATTCATCATACATTCACCATTGATCGTACATTGTATTTCCTAATGGATGAACATTCATCCATGAATGTTAAATCATTAAATCTTGTATGTGCGTCCTAGACATCTCTTCGGCCTATAAATAGGTTTCCATTTCTTTTGTAAGAACCAATTGACTTTGTTTAATAAAATATTTGTGAGAGTTTCTCTATTTAGTTCTTAAGTGAACTTTATCGACTTATCAAGCTTATGCTTGTGGCGTCACCCCTATCTATTTCACCCTGATACATCTGGTTCCTATCTCTTTATAGATAGTGGGTCAAATTCCTTGTTTACCATCCCTTAGAGAAGCAATATAAAGTCGGGGTCTTTGTTCTTTAACATTGGTTCTTCTTTGAGTCTTCTTTGAGATACTACTTTTCATATTCATCTCCATCACCTTTATTCGACTTCCATTACCATACTTCATCATTTCCTTTAAACATATCACCAACTTATATATATATATTAAGCTTCCATATTTATCTTTCCATTTCATTACTTCCATTTAACCATTTTTTTCTTAGCTTTCTTGTTTGTGCAGGATCCTTGTTGTTTTCCTATATCGAAACAATCAAAGGTAAAACCTTGACTTCACCATCCATTTAAGTAAGGCTAGGTTGAATTATACTCTTTTAAAAGAATATGATGTTTCAGAACAAAGAGATATTCCAAATGATGCAATTGGTCAAATGGAGGAACCAAGAGGCGTGAACCATGGAAGCTTAAGAGAATTATCTTTTCAAGTGCCAAAAGCTATAATTTTTCATGAGTCAATGGACATGACTTTTGAAGAACCAAATAATATGACTTTTGGGGTACCAAGAGATATGATCATTCAAGACAAAATGTCTTCAAAAGACATAACTTTTGGCTATCCAAAACATGAGAACAAGGAGTACAACTTTCATTTACCCATAATTAATAATTCTCTTACTTATGAAAGTTTATTATCTTTTCAGGTCATGGACATTCAAGGAACCTATTCAAGGGATATAAATCTTGATAAGAATCCTTTCATAACACTGATCTATGGAGGCAAACCATCAAGGATTCATTGAGCATATAATTTGGAGAAGTCACCTTTCAGTTTGAGGACAAATCGCCTAAAAGAAGGGGAGGATGATGTGATCCTATCTAGCACCAACTTTCTTCATGACATACTTACATCATTGAAGATCCATCAAGCTCAATATAAGGGAGTTCTACCATACTGTATATTATATTTACTCATTTATGCACTATATATTATTATGAGCATACATTTGCATATTAGACTATACTTGAATTATCATAGTATGTGCATTCATTCATTATGTCTTATGGTTTGCATCATTGATTGATATTCATGTATATAATCTATAGTCATAATAATAATAATATTCATTCATTATCATATGATGCATGAGTTATTATTATAACCTATAGTTCACATCTTTATAGTATGCACATCCTTATTACTTTATAACAATTCATATACTTAACTTCATTCTTTATGTTATGTATGTAGGCACATTCGGCTATAACTTGAGAGCTATATTGGAGCTAAATGGAGCATGCAACGGCAAGGAAACTTACATGGGGACGATTAGGAAAGCATAAGGAACAATTGGTAATAGGTTATGTGGAGGTCGTGAGCTCATAGCTAGATTGAGTTGAAGTTTTGAGCTACAAGATGACCTCATTTCAGCTGGGGAGTTGTACCATCATCATCACCACCTAGGACACTTCAAATATGTCCTAAGTCAAAATTTGTGAAATCGTACCTTTTCGCGAATAGTTGACACCTAAAGAGGTACCTTTTTACAAGGAGCTACGATAACATTCACCATGCTACAAGTCACCTATGACCAGCTCACCTTAGAAGTAACTCAAACATGAATGGTTACATTTCCCAAACATTATGACCTTTAATGAATGATACTGCCCATGAAGATGCCTTGTCATCTAAGATAACGTTGGTAAAGAAATTGCAACCATTGAAGCCTTAAATCACCAAGAGACATAACATACAGCTTCATACCTTTTCGTCCACAACATATGCCATGCATATGGGAGTTTTTAGCGCCAACATGAAATGGCACATCACCATTCGGCCAAAGATAAGAAAATGGTGACAAGATGAACAAGCATGCCCATTTGGCCAAGGAAGATGTCTTCTCATCCTTAGCCGAATCATCAAGCCCTTTCATGAAGGGTAAACTGAACCATCACAAGCCTAAAAGACCTAACCATTCATTTTAAACATTATGTATTTCCATCTAAAGTCCTGTACCTAGCCGAATACCTATGTAACCATTCGACCAAGCCCTCTCATTTCCTATAAATTGAGAGGCTTACCATCATTTGTAGTTATCTCATCCAATATATAAAAATTACTCTTGTGAGTTAATTTCTCTTCAAAGTTCTTTGTGAACTTTATAGATTAAACAAGTATAATTCCTATACTTGTGGCGTCATTCCTTCCATCCTGATTACAAAATTCCTGGATTGATATCTAGTGGGTTGAAGACACTATCACCACCCCTTAAACAAGATTATGAAGATCGGTATTGTTCTTCTAAGCATTATTTCATCTTTGGCGTGTTTGAGATAAAATAACACCACCATCTCCATTTCATCATCAACACCATCAACTTCATCCATCAAGACCATCATTTCTGCAGCCATCTCTATCCCTATTTCTTTCATTTCATCATTTATCTTATTCTTCCATTTATTATTCCAATATTAATCTTATTTCTTTCTTATCTTATTTGCAGCCCAAGCTTATAATTCAAGGACATCAGTACTTGTTAATCCTAGATTGGGGCACAATAAGGCTATCTACTCTCTTCACCAAAGCGTGTAGATCAGCCTACATCAGAGATGATTCAAAATATAAAACAAATATATGTAGGACAAGCACGTCAAGAGAGATATGAGACCTCAAAAATGATGGCCTACATCCAAACGTTCGAAAAGTTAGGATTTACTCTCAAAGATAAATTGGCTACCGATGTTATCTTGTAATCGTTTCCAGATAGCTTTAGCCAACTTGTCCTTAATTTCAACATGAATGAAATTAACAAGACTTTGCCACAGCTACTTGGCATGTTACGAACTGTTGAAAGTATCATGAAAAAGGTTGGACCTAAGCCCATTCTTATGGTCCACAAGGACAAAGGAAAGGGAAAGAAAAAGGTAGCGGCAAAGGCTAAGGGCAATGGTAAGGCCAAACTAGTAATACCCCAAATATCAGGTCAGTGACCTTATTAAAAAGATTTAAAATTTGGGGATTTATTTGAATAAATGATAAAAGATGAGAAAATGATTTGAAATAGTGCTTGAGACTAAATTGTAACAATAGATGAATTAAAAGGGCATTTTGGTCCTTTAAACGGAAAATATTAATATTCATTTTAATAAGGTATTAAAGTATAAAAAAGAGAAAAAGGGGAAATAAAACCTAAGTTATTTTCTCCCCTTCTTTCCCATGGAATAGGTCTCCTCCAAAGCCAAAGGTAAAGTTCCATATGATAAGTTTTTCCTTTTGTTTTCGAAATATTGAGCATCATAGAGGTTTAAGGAAGGATGAAATAAGATTAAAACTAAGAGATGGATGAAATAATTAAGATTTAAGAAAATGGGTTTTTGAATGATATGTTAGAATATGAGTTTTGATTGATGTTTACTAGTATATTTGACTTGTCAAAGAAATAAATAAGGGATTAGAAGCATTGGTTGGGATTAAGAACATGTTAGAAAAAGTGGTATGATTCTTAGATGGAAATGTTCTTGGAAGATTTTAGATGTTTTAATAAGCTAAATAAAGGAAAGTTAGTATGGATAAGTAAAGAAGAATTTAATAGTATTGTTGGGAGTAAACATAAGGAAAATTGGTCAAATTTGGGTAAGAATCGGGCTGAAAATGAAAAGGTTGGGTGAGGGTATCGGTACTAATAGAACAGTGCCGATACTTAAAATTGGAAGAGTCAGCTAAACAGTATCAATACTGATGCAATTGGTATCGATACTGAGAGGGGTTATTGATACTGTGGATAAGGTATCAATAACATTGATTTCAGAATGTAGAAATGGTATCGATACTGTAAGGGACTATCGATACCACAATATAGAAGTATCGATACCATGGTAGGGGTACCGATACTATTTAGACACAAATTATAAGATAAGTTGAAATTGTTATATAAATTTAAATAATAGTACTTGTGAATATTATTAAAGTATATATGTTAGGGAATATACTAACATTTAGTATGGTATATGTCTTTCATGGATATTTATGTAGATCATAATCAAACTCTTGAGTCCAGCAAAACGAAATGCAAAGATAAAGTAACTAAGTAGTCAGATTTGCATTTTGGATATAAAAGTGAGGCAAGCCAGGTTAGTGCATTTATTATTTACTTATATGTTATGATAGTTATAGATGCATGTTGCTTAATACATGCATGGTGATTACCAAATGGAACAATGTGTGCAAAATTAAGAAATTCATAATAAGTTTATGAATTTCCGTATAGGCACTTTGTGTGCCAACGCTAAGAAATTCATAATGAGTTTATGAATTTCTATATAGACACTTTGTGTGCAAAAGCTAAGAAATTTATAATGATTTTATGAATTTTCGTATGAGAACTTTGTGTGCAAAAGCTAAGAAATTCACAATGAGTTTATGAATTTCCGTATGGACATTTTATGTGCAAAACTAAGAAATTCATAATGAGTTTATGAATTTCTGTATGGGAACTTTTTGTGAAAAACTAAGAATTTCATAATAAGTTTATGAATTTCTGTATGGGCACTTTGTGTGCAAAAGCTAGGAAATTCATAACGAGTTTATGAATTTCCGCGTGGGCACTTTGTGTACAAAACTAAGAAATTCATAATATGTTTATGAATTTCTGTATTGCTAGTGGGTGTGCTACCCATGTAAATTATAATAAGTTTGTGAATTATCATATTGACACTACATGTGCAAACTATAAAGTTTATAATGAATTGAAATAGTTAATTGGTTTTATGAATAATTATTATAGAAGAAACTGTTCTAAAATAACAGACTAATGACTAATGGTGTAATTTGGCAGAAAGGTGCCACTAATGCAAGTTAGATGAAGCACAATGCATAATTAGCATGAAAGGATGCCATGAATGAAAATGTATGACAGTGCATAATTGATATGAAAGGATGCCACAAATGAAAATACGTAGCGGTATATTAATGGTATATAAAGTGTCACTCATGATAATTATAAAAGATAGAGGACCATTTGGCTCTTTGGTGCAATACATGTACAGTACTTTCTCATTTAACGTACTTAGGGAAAATAAAGAATAATTGAGAAAAATATACAAAAGGATTTTATTTGATCATTATGGAGTATGTGATTTAGTTCGTCATTAGATAGTCATGAGATACTAGTGGGAACATCGTTTCTTTCATAATCGTGTATGTGACATACTCATCATAGGAAATGATATACCTACTTTACAGTTTGTTAAGACTTGGTTAGGTAGTTGTTTTTCTATGAAAGATTTAGGTGAGGCTCGTATATCTTAGGAGTTAAGATCTATAGAGATAAATCAAGACGACTTCTAGGTATGAGTCAAAGTACATATATAGACAAAGTGCTGAAAAGGTTAAGTATGGAAGAATCCAAGAAAGGATTTTTGCCTATGAGACATGACATTTCTCTTTGAAGGAAAATGTCCTTCAACTCCATAAGAAAGAGAACGGATGAATAAGATTATATATGTTTCGACTATTGGTTCTATCATGTATGCCATGATATGTACTCAACTAGATGTATCGTATAATTTAAGCATGACGAGTTGGTATCAAGCAAACCCTAGTGAAAATCACTATGTTGCAGTTAAAAATATCCTTAATTACTTAAGAAGAACTAAGGATAAATTTATTGTCCATGGAGGGGAGAAAGAGCTTAGTGTAAAAGGTATACTGATAACAACTTCCAAACTGACAAGGATGACTCACGATCGCAATCGGGTTTTGTGTTTTGTCTTAATGGAGGTGCTGTGAGCTGGAAAGGTTTGAAGCAAGATAGAGTAACTGATTCTACAACAGAGGCTGAATACATTGCAGCCAGTGAAGTAGCAAAAGAGGTTGTTTGGATCAAGAAGTTTATATCTGAACCAAGGATTGTTCCGAGCATATCAGATGTTGTAGAATTCTGTTGTGACAATAACGGATCCATTGCACAAGCAAAGGAACCCATATCTCATTAATGATCCCAACATATTCTTAGGTTCTTTCATCTCATTTGAGAAATCATAGATCAAGGAGATGTAGAAATATGTAGAGTACACATAGATGTCAACATTGATGATCCATTGACGAAGCCTCTTACACAGAAGAGGCATGATCTTCATACTGAGTCACTCGATACTAGATATGTGAGTGATTGGTCTTAATGTTAGTGGGAGATTGTTAGAGTATGACCAAATACCTATCATACGAATATTGTAATAATACATTTGTTTACTAATTTTATTAAATGAAGGCAATGCCACTATTATTTTCAGTTATATGTATGTGTTTAAAATAAACTGAAATATAATAAAGTCCATATAATAACATTATTAATATTAAAAGATCCATAGTCAAATATTATTATGGGCATGGACAATAATAATACGCTTAAGACTAACATGTTATTGACTGATGACAATGAGTTGTCATTGACATAGAGATGTTAGAATTGATACATGATATATTGTTAGAGAACAATGTATTGGATTGACCCACCATGAGCATATGTCTTGGATTATTATGTAAAGGTCATAACATTGCTCATGGTGATGACTATATGTATGATCCTCATACTTGAGATCAATATTATCCCAACATTTATTGTTGTATGTTTTGATACAGTTAAACATGCTCCGTAACTGGTTGCACTATAAATACTATTATTCAATATATCTTGATATATGTAGTGGGTGTGTATGATTAAGATAGGATTTGTCCTTCCTACATAATAGGAAATATATCACAGGCCATTTGATTGAGTGAGACTAGAAATGCATGGTCATGCTAGAATAAGTTGATATGAGATATCACAAATTATTCGTTAATTATAGTCTACTCTAGATATCAATAAACAATATATGGGCTATACAAGTGTGAGCATTCCAAGACTTGTGCCTATTCTAGATATAAAGGATAAAAGGATGTAATACATAAAAGAGTTAATCACGAAGATGATATGTTGAATCATAATTTCTTCTAACTTAGGTGACAATGATATATTTCTAGATGCCACTCATTGTATATAATATTATAATTGTTCTAATAATTACTACTAGCGTTCAAGAACCTACAGGGTCACAACCTAAGATTAAAATGAGCAAAGGTGTACAATTTGTTGTATGTTACTAAAATATATCTTGAGTTAATATATGTATATTTGATATACATATTATTTTAATTATCTAGAATATAATAAGTAAACATTAAAAGAATCTAATTTTGATTACAACTCTTTTATTAGATATTTAATTCAGAATAATTAAATAAGAGTTTAAATAAATGTTAAAGATTATAATTCAGATTATAAATCTTTAATGGATATTTAATTTGAATTAATTAAATAAGATTTTTATTAATTCGAAATAAATTAAAATCCCTAAGAGGCCAGGGTAACTGAAATATTTAAAGTGAGGTAAGGTCTAGCAGTAACTTCTTTTTCAGCCGTTTTTCTCAAAACTATTTTTGGGAAAAGAAAATTTTGCTCTCAATCGGGTGAACTAAGTAGAGCTCGAAATATGTTTTCGTGGAGGCTTACGATTCGAACTGTTCATGATTACAATTAGTCGCTGATGCCTTTGTTGTTTTTCAAGGAAGCCATTGTAAGTATTCACATCATTTTCTCTCAATTTCGATTTTTCGTACTTGGATCGCTGGTGACACCGTCAAGTTTTGTTTTCACTGCACCACGGGGTGCATCGACGATACCAACATTTTCCAGTATATGGTAGCTCATAATCAGCTAACAATCTCCATGGATGATCGTGGAAGAAAATGGGAAGCTCAACTCAGATGAATGAGCTAAGGGCTAGCTAAACTCATCTTGTTGGACTAAATAAAGCTAACTTGCTAAAAGTGACCAAAAGGGCTGCTGAAGGTAGCTAGGAGAGTTGTCATGGAGCCAAGGAGGTCTCGACTAGGAAGTTTATTCACGACCAGCCCCTTTCTTTCTAGCTAGCTACACACTCAAGCAAGCTTTGTGAACGATCAATGCACGCCCAAGATGATGGATATGACCGACCTTCATCCTATGCACAAGGCTACACCAAAAGACTCCCTATAACCCTTGATGTAAGGTAATTCTACCTCTTCAATTGATTGTGGATCTAGGAAGAAAACTAAACAACCGGCATAAGTGAATGGCTCAAAAACATATGGTTAAGGGTGGTAAATGCAAAGGTGAATAGATAGGATATTTATTATTTGAGAGATGGTAGTAGAAGGATGTTGGTTTGGCTATGGACTTGGTTGATGAAACAATGGAATGGTTGTGAGGATAGTATCTTAAAGAAGGCTCAAAGAAGAACCAATGATATAAAGAGCAAATACCCATACTTTATATTGCTTCTTTAATGGGTGGTAGAAAGGACTTGGACCCACTATCTCTATGGAGATAAGAACCACAAGTATTAAAGGTAAATGGTTGACGCCACAAGTATTTAAAATACTTGATAAGTCGATAAAAGTCACCAGGACTTAAGTAAAGAGAAATTCTCACTTTAATTAATCAAAAAGGTCTGATTACAAATGAAATATGATATCCTATTTATAGGAAACGGATGGGCATGGCCGAATGATTACTAGGGGTTTCAGCCAGGCCTTGTGTCTCTTTAAAATTACATAATTTAATGCTAAATGAGATGATGTTTCAGCCCTAGATGAATGGAAATAACCCTTGGCCGAATAACTCTTGTGTCCCTTCAAGTTGGCGCTGAATGGGAGAGAAAATAATGCTTGGCGAAATGGTTAGATGGCTATTCACCATGGCACCTAAATGAGACCACATGCAAGGCACATAGGGGCTAGTCATATGGCACGCACATGGGTGTTCTAGGGAGCCTTGTGGTGTAGCCTTATGCATGTGATGAAGCCTGGTCATGTGCACCATATTGGGAGTGCATGTGTCTTCCTCCAAGCTTGATTGAGTAGCTAGCTAGCAAGCAAGTGGTTGTTTTGTGAATAAGCTTCCTAGCCGAGACCTTGTAAGCTTCATAACAGCATGTTCAGCTACATTCAGCTACCATTGATATCACTTTTGGCAACTCAGCTTCAAATAGTCCAACTAACTAAGATTAGCTAGCCTTGAGATCCTCCAGCTGAGTTGAGCTTTCCTTAGTGATCAACGAGCTGCCTTGTACTTTGTTAGCTGTTTGTGAGATGTATATGATGTCCAAATAATCCACCAAGCTACCCCAACGCGTGTCATGCTCTAATGTACCTACATGTGCAAGAAAACAAGGCAATTCAAAGGCATTGAGCTCATATGATCTAAATACCTTGCTGATATGCATGATTATGGTATTGTGAGCTATGTTTGCATGTCACGAGCTAAAAAATCATCTCATAATGTGTGTGAGCTAATGTATAAAGTCTACGAGGTAATATGAATGCATATGAGCTAATAAAATGAATGATAAGTATATTGTTATAATGTATATGTGATAATCTTTCTTAATATGATTGTAAGACTATTCTAATATACTTATCATATTAAAATAACAATGTGCATGATGTGTGAAGATGTATTTATGCTAAGTTATTTATTAACTTCATAACTAGTATTCTTAACATAAGATGTATTATAATAGCATATATTAATTAAACTAGTATAAAGTAAATTCAATATAAAAAAGTTCAAGAGTACTCCATTTGTAGGTGAAAACGTGATTGCATCATCCCCCCTTATTTAGGGCGATTTGTCCTGAAATGAGATTGTTTTGTCCTTGCATAGCTTCACGTTTCTTAGCTAAAAGAAAACATCATTTGAATGTTTGTGTTCTTCCAGTAGGTACCCTTTCACAAGATATCCTTTTAGGCCTTTCTTTGGAATATATTTTACCAATAGGTACCTTTTGGGAATGATCTTCATCTAGGGATATCCTTTTTGGAAGTGACCTTTCACGTGGTTGGTCCTGAAAAGTCAGGAGAGAAGAGGTTTCAAATGAAGGGGTACTTACCTTTTGAATATTAAGACCCTTGGTGAAGCGTTGTGACTTTAAATCCCAACCATCACCATTTTTCATAGGAGACCCTTCCTTTTCCAGTAATGAACCTTCATGATGCTTCATGAGTAAGTTTGATTTCATGTTTTGTCCTTCTTCATTCTTCATTGGTGGTTTTTCTTTGCGTCATGCTTGTACACTCTTTCTCATATGCAATTGGTCTTGTTGTACTTTTTAGGCGTCAAAGACATCAATGTTACCTTGCATCCTCCATGATTAAAGGTATATTGATTGTGATAACAATCATGAATGGCCCTTTCGCCATACTGACATGGTCTACCAAGTAGAATATGGATAGCATGCATAGGAACAATGTCACAAAGCACCTCATTCTTATACCTACCAACTGAAAAATGAATTAGAACTTGTTTGGTAATGTTTAACTCACCTCCTTCATTGAGCCATTAGAGTTTATATGGAGTGGGATGCTTTGAAGTTATCATACCAAGTTTTTTAACCATAAGAGTATTGGCTACATTTGTGCAACTCCCTCCATCGATAATCATTGTGCAAACCTTGTCCTTGACATGGCACCTTGTATGGAAAATGTTGTTTCTTTGAAGATCCTATTAAGATGTTTGTGATTGTAGGCACCTTTTCAAAACAAGCATTTCTCCATGGTCTATAATCTCTTCAGATTCTTTGTCTTGGATTGCTTCAGGTTCCTCATCATAGATAGGTTCTTCAGAATCAGAGACAATATCTCCATTGTCAAGTACCATCATGGCATTTCAGTTAGGACATTGACTGAAAACATGTCCATTCATAAAACACTTGAAACATTTGATGTCTCTAGACCTCTCGAAAGTCCTAGTTTACTTTTCTTTACCCTTGCTAGATTCACCCACTTGTTTAGTCTTGGTTACTTCTATAGGATACTTTGTTGGGACTGAAGTTGGCCTCCGGAAGGTATTAGGCTCTTGCTTCCATTTGGTGGCCGAATTTGGACTACTTCGTTTGTAGGTTTTCCTTTTAAGTTGTCGTTCAATCTTCATGGCCATATGTATCATCTCTTCAATCTCTACATAATGTTGCAGTTCAACAAGGTTAGCAATATCAGGATTTAGGCCAGATAAAAACCTTGCCATGGTTGCTTCTCTTTCTTTATCAACATTGGCTCAAATCATAGCTATCTCCATCTCTTTGAAATAATCAACAAAACTCTTTCTCCCTTGTTTAAGATTTTGTAGTTTATGATAAAGATCTCAGTGATAGTGAGTAAGCACGAACCTTTTCCTCATAATGGCCTTCATTTCTTCCCACGCATTGATGGGTCATTCACTATTTCATCTTCTTGAAATCACCAATTGATCCCCCCAGACTAGGGAATAATCCACGAATTCTATAGTAGCTAGCTTGACCTTCTTTTGCTCCGTATAATTTTTACATTAAAAAATGTGTTCGATCTTGATTACCCAGTCAAGATAGGCTTCAGGATCAGTTCGTCCTTGAAATGGAGGAATGGTTACCTTAATGTTGCTGAATATGTCATTCTGATTTCGATGAACATATATTCTTACTGATGTTACTTCAGCCTCCTCCTCGAATTCTTCTTCCATTCTAGGGCGATTTACTCTCCGGTTTCCTAAGGATGCTTCAAATTGATCTATACGATCATGAAAAGGCTCCAATTCTAGTTTCAGCAATCTTTCCATTTCATGCATAATGGCTTGGGTTTGCAAGTTAGGGGCTTTTCTTTCTAGGGTCCATCATGGACTCCGAGTCATGATTAGTAAAAAAGAAAAAAAATGTGTAAGAGACCTTACCAGATAATACTCTAACAAAGCCTCATGAGTCACTCCAAGAAAACTTGAATGTCACTCAATCCGCTCGTTTTTGCACTCTAGGACTTTAAGGCTTTTACTTGTCCTCTTCTGATCACACACACACTCAAGCCTTTTTCCTCTCAATTCTCTTTATCCCAAGTTCAGAGGACTTTACTCAAAACCGTATCAAGTAGATATTACTTGTTGGGCGTCGGTATTGTATCTCAAGCACGCCAAAGATGAAACAATGCTAAGGAGCACAATCCCGGTCTTCACAAACTTGCTTGAGGGGTGGTGATAGTGTCTTCAACCCACTAGATATAAATCTAGGAATTTAGGAGTCAAGATGGAAGGAATGACGCCACAAGTATAGGAACTATCAAGTATAGGAACTATACTTGTTTAATCGATAAAGTTCACAAAGAACTTTGAAGAGAAATTAACTCAGAAGAGTAATTTTAATATATGAGATGAGATGATTACAAATGATGGTAAGCCACTCTATTTATAGGAAATGAGAGGGCTTGGTCGAATGGTTACATGATGTTTCGGCTAGATACATGACTTTATGAAGATACATAATGCTTTAAAATGAAAGATTAAGTCATTTGGGCTTGTGATGGTTCGGCTAACCCTTAATAAAGGGACTTGATGATTCGGCTAAGGATTGGAAGGCATCTCCCTTTGCCGAAAGGTGATGCTTGTTCAACTTGGCGCCATTTTTCTTCTCTTAGGCCGAATGGGTTTGTATCTCCTCATGTTGGCGCCAAATGCTCTCATGTGCATAGCATGTGACGTGGCTTAATATATATGAAGCTTTATATCATGTCCCATGGTGATTTAAGCCTCCAACGATTACAATATCTTCATCAGCATGCTCTTGGATGTAAAGGCATCTTCATGGGCAGCATCATTCATGAAAGGTCACAATGTTTGAGAAAGGTGTACCTTCATGTTTGAGCTACTTATGGTGTGAATGAGCTAAAGGTGAACTGGCCATAGGTGACTTGTAGCATGGTGAACATTATGGCATCTCCTTGTGAAAAGGTACCTCTTGAGTTGGCAAATATTCACGAAAAGGTATGATTTCACAAATTTTAACTTAGGACATATTTGAAGTGTCCTAAGTGGTGGTGGTGATGGTACAGTTTCCCAGCTGAAATAGGGGGACCTTACAGCTCAAATCTTCAACTCAATCAAGCTATGAGCTCATGGCCTCAAAATAAATTTTCACCAATTTGCTCCTTATGCTCTCCTAATCGTTCCTATATAAGTATCCTTACTTTTGCATGATCCATTTAGCTCCAATGTAGCTCCCAAGTACTGGTTGAATGTGCCTACATGCATAACATAAAGAAATAAACTAAGTAAATGAACTTATATAATGTATTATATAAGAATGTGAACTATAGTATATTATGGTAACTTATATCTCACATATTAATGGTTAAGTTATCGTCATAATAACTATAGATGTACTATATGTAATTGAAAATAACCATATTAAAATATTTAAAATAAACATATATATGTGTAAAGTTAGAAAGTCTCTCCCCTTGTAAGCGTGGAATATCCGTGATGCTGAATTGGATCACATCAAGAACAAAAGGGGTTACCTACACAAAGGCACTTTACAACATTCTATCACCACAATTAATTTAAAGGCTTACTTGAATGGCTTGGTGATGAGAATTGTTGTTGTGTGCTTTCAACTTTTCTTTATTTCTTTTCTTTTCTTTTCTTCTTTTTGAGTGCTTGTATTTTCTTCTTTTGAGTGCTTCGATTTCTTTGCTGGATTTTTTTTATTTCTTCACTTGCACTTCACTTGCACTTCTTTCTGGTATTTTTGTTGTTGTTGTTGTTAAACGTTGCTTCTTCTACCAAAGCTCTAATACCACTTGATATAAGGTAATTCTACCTCTTCAATTGATTGTGGATCTAGGAAGGAAGCAAAATAACCTGCATAAGTGAATGCCTCAAAAACAGATCATTAAGGGTGGTAAATGTAAAGGTGAATAGGTAGGCTATATATGATTTAAGAGATGGTATTGGAAGGATGTTGATTTGGCTATGGGTTTGGGGTATGAAATAATGGAATGGTTGTGATGATAGTATCTTAAAGAAGACTCAAAGAAGAACCAATGCTATAGAGAGAAAAGACCCAGACTTTATATTTCATCTTTAAGGGGTGCTAGAAAGGACTTGAACCCACTATCTATATGGAGATAGGAACCATAAGTATCAAAGGGAAAGGGTTGATGCAACAAGTATTTAAAATACTTTATAAGTCTATAAAAGTCACCAGGACTTAAGTAAAGAGAAATTTTCACTTTAATTAATCAAAAAGGTTTGATTACAAATGAAATATGATAGCCTATTTATAAAAAATAGAGGGGCATGGCCGAATGATTACAAGGGGTTTCGGTCAGGCCTTGTGCCTCTTTAAAATGACGTAATTTAATGCTACACGAGATGATGTTTCGGCCCTAGATGAAGGGAAATAACCCTTGTCCGAATAGCTCTTGTGTGCCTTCAAGTTGGTGCCAAATGGGAGAGGAAATGATGCTTGGCCGAATGGTTAGATGGCTCTTCACCTTGGCGCCTAAATGAGACCACATACATGGCACATGGGGGTTGGTCAAATGGCACAAACATGGGTGTTATAGGGAGCCTTACGGTGTAGCCTTATGCATGGGATGAAGGCTGGTCATGTGCACCATCTTGGGCGTGCATGTGTCTTCCTCCAAGATTGCTTGAGTAGCTAGCTAGCAAGCCTGCTTGAGTAGCTAGCTAGCTAGCAAGGAGTTGTTTTATGAATAAGATTCCTAGCTGAGACCTTGTAAGCTTCATAACAGCATGTTCAACTACATTCAACTATCATTGATATCTCTTTTGGCAACTAAGCTTCAAATAGTCCAAGAAGCTGAGATTAGCTAGCCTTGAGCTTCTCCAGTTGAGTTGAGCTTTCCTTAGTGTTCCACGAGCTGCCTTGTACTTTGTGAGTTGTTTATGAGATGCATATGATGTCCAAATAATCCACCAAGCTACCATAACGTGTGTCATGCTCCAATGTACCAATATGTACAAGAAAACAAGGTAATTTCATGGCATTGAGTTGATATGATCTAAATACCTTGCTTCCAGGCATGATTATGGTATTGTGAGCTATGTTTGCATGTCATGAGATAACCATATCATCTCATAATGTGTGTGAGCTAATATATAAAGTCTATGAGCTAATATGGATGCATATGAGCTAATAAAATGAATGATAAGTATATTGTTATGATGTATATATGATAATCTTGCTTAATATGATTGTAAGACTATTCTAATATACTTATCATATTAAAATAACACTGCGCATGATGTGTGAAGATGTATTTATGCTAAGTTATTTATTAACTACATAACTAGTATTCTTAACATAAGATGTATTATAATAGCATATATTATTAAACAAGTATAAAGTAAATTCAATATAAAAATGTTCAAGAGTACTCCCTTTGTAGGTAAAAACAACTTGCATCAACCCCCATGTGCGTGCCATATGACCAGCAAACATGTGCCTTGCATGTGGTCTCTTTTAGGTGCCAAGATGACAGGCTACATGATATGATAGCCAATAGCAAAGACCCGGAGAAGTACCCAAGTGGCCCTATCACACGAGCAAGGGCTAAGGAATTTCAAGCAGCTATGGAGAGTATGTTTACATCACGTTTGGAACGTGATGAAAAAGGAATAATAAGGGAGGAATACTTTACTTTGCTTATGCATGAATTTGCATGAGAATTTAAAGTTTGCATAACATTCATTGCATTTAATAAGTGTGTTGTTCATTCAAGCATGCATTGCATTTAAATCATCTAGAATATTCATCCAACTTTGAAGATAAGAAGACAAAGCATTCAAGTGCATTTTATTGCTAAATTGATGAGAATGTTTTCATCTTTTGAGTCATTTCATATGCTTCTTAGAAATACTATAAATAGATACCTTTGGGATCATTTGTAGGGACATATTTGAATATATAAAACATCTTTGAGAGGTTGCTTTCATTCTTGTTCTCTTGTAGAACTTTATCACCTTCAAGATAGTTTTGTTGTCTTCATCCATTTCCTTTTGTTATAGCGTTGGTTCCTAGCTCATATATAGCTAGTGGGTCACGTTCCATACCCTACCATTTCGATTCCATTTTTTTTATATTGTTGGTTCTTAGCTCCAAATAGCTAACCGGTCACAATCCGTTTTATCCTTACACACTTTGCCACAACAACACCATTTGCCACGATAACGCCATTCATACTTCACCATCTATTTTCATTATCATCAAACCACAACAACCATCACTCTTCCATCATCTTCAAACAACTTCCTCATTCTTTTCATTCCATCATTTCAATTATTATTTCATATCATTTCCTTCTTATGTTTATATTTATGTAATTTCAGAGTTCAAGCTATCATTACGGGGTTTTTTTACTAGAATCACGATCGGACATTCACATATATGACTCGAAACATATAATTGAGATCATATCATTTGGTATCAGAGCTAGTCGATTCAGTAAGCGTATCATTTTTCTCTCTTCCGTGTCAGTACAAATAAAAAAAAGTCAAAAAGAAAAAGAAAAAAAAAGTTTAAAGAGGGAGGGAGTAATTCTTTTCATCTTTAAAGAAAAAAAATATATTTACTTCATCTTTATATTCAATTGTTCAATTTTTGTTACCTTTGCTTACCATCTCTTTTCCTTGTAGCCAATTTCTTTTCACTATCGTTACTACCAAACCATAATTGTTTCAGCCGAAGTCCACTAGACCTTGTAAGCCTTGAGAAAATTCCCAAAGGGACTTGAAATCAAAGCATGAGTGGTAAAAGGCAAGAGTGATCATTAAGGGTAAAAGCCATCCCGAGTGAAACACGAGTGGGAGTGACTTTTCTTGGAGTGTTCGGTGAGGTTTTTTTTTTGTTGTGTGAGGTTATTGTTTTATTACTAATTATGTCTCATCATTCGGGAGACAATTTTCAAGTTACAGGTACCGTTGACCCAAACCTACAAATGCAAGCCATGGTGCGTGAATTGACTAGGATTTTGAGGGAAGAGTTGGAACCTCTCCATGAACGTATTGACCGTATTGAAGAAGAGCGTACTCAAGGATTTCGAGAGCAAGAAGATGTCAATCAAGGAGGAAATGAAGAAGTGGAAAGACCAGAAGAAGATTGTGCATCACAACAAAGAATAGGAAATCGAGGTATAAGGCCCCAAACGTTTCGTCCATTAATGGATGATAATCTTGTTAATATCAAGATTTCCATTCCACCATTCCAAGGCAAGACGGATTCCGAGGCTTACTTATCATGGGAAAAGTAGAGCACATCTTCGGGTGCCATGATTATTCCAAACTCAAGAAGGTAAAACTCGTTGTCCTTGAGTTTATGGATTATGCACTAATATGGTGGGATCAATTGACATCAAGTAGGAGACGCAATGGAGAACATCCTATCACTACATGGGATGAAATGAAAGCAGTGATGCGAAGGCGATTCATTCCAACCCACTACCATTGGGAGTTATTCAACCATCTTCAAAACCTTTCACAAGGTAACCAAATTGTTGAAGATTATCACAAAGAGAAGGAGGTGGCCAAGATTCGATCCAACATCGATGAGGATCGAGAAGCCACAATGGCAAGATTCCTAGCGGGACTTAATCCGGACATTGCGAACGTGGTTGAGTTGCAACATTATGTGGAGATGGAATACATGGTGCATATGGCCATAAAGGTGGAAAAACAACTCAAAAGGAAGGGTGCCACACGATCTTATGGGAGTGCAACTTCAAAATGGGGGTAAAGTTCATACAAGAAGACTCCTCCATTGCCATCCCACGAAACAAGAGGACCGCCCAAAGGAAGTAAGCCCATTGCCGAAACCAGCAAGGGTAAGACTACCGCCACTCCAAATCGTTCTCGTGACATACAATGTTTTAAGTGTTTGGGGCATGGACACATTGCAAGCAAATGTCCAAATCGCAACACCATGCTTCTTCGAGATGATGGAGAAGTTGAATCGGAACAAGAAGAGGATGAGAATGAAGATACTACCATTGATATGGAAGAATTAGAGCATGCCGTGGAATTAGAGCATGCCGTGTAATGAGAGGTCCTTGTTGTCAAAAGGAGTCTAAACATGCAATCCAATGGAGGAGGTGAACAATGTGAAAATATCTTCCATACTCACTGCCACGTTGGAGGAAAGGTATGCTTTGTTATTATTGATGGAGGTAGTTGCACTAATGTTGCTAGTACCTTAATGGTAGATACACTTGGCTTGGCAACAACAAAGCATCCATAACCTTATAAACTGCAATGGCTCAACGATGGAGGAGAACTCAAGGTGACCAAGCAAGTTCGAATTGCTTTCTCCATAGGGAAGTACAAAGACAAGGTGTTATGTGATGTTGTACAAATGCACGCAAGCCATTTACTACTTGGAAGGCCTTGGCAATTTGATAGGCGAGTGATCCATGACGGTTATACCAACCGGTATACATTCACCCATGAGGAAAGCAATATCACTTTAGCTCCACATTCACCAAAGAAAATACATGAAGACCAAATTCAATTGAGAGGAAAATTTGAAAAAGCCAAAGAGAGAGAGACCAAAATGGAGGTAAAAGGAAAAGAGTGTGATCAAAATGAGGGAAGGAAAATTATCATTCTTTCTAAAGAGAGAGAGTTGAAAAAGTGTTTAATGACGACAAAGGAAGAACTTGTGCTCATGTACAAAGAAAATGTTTTTAACACTAACTACCTTGATCAAAATTTGCCTGCTTTTGTTGTGTCTTTATTGCAGGAGTTTGATGACCTATTTTCGGAAGAAATACCAAGTGGGTTGCCACCTATTCGTGGCATAGAACATCAAATAGACTTTGTTCCTGGTGTCATCATTCCAAACCGACCAGCATACCGAAGCAATCACGAAGAAACTAAGGAATTACAAAGGCAAGTATCTGAGTTGATGGAAAAAGGCTACGTGAGGGAAAGCCTTAGCCCATGTGCCGTACCGGTTCTACTTGTGCCAAAGAATGATGGAACTTGGCTCATGTGTGTGGATTGTCGAGCGGTAAACAAAATTACGATAAAGTATTGTCACCCTATTCCTCGCTTAGATGACATGTTAGATGAGCTTAGCGGTTCTAACCTCTTTTCCAAGATTGATCTTAAGAGTGGTTAACACCAAATACGAATACGGGAAGGTGATGAGTGGAAAACAACATTCAAAATGAAGCAAGGTCTTTATGAGTGGTTGGTTATGCCTTTTGGCTTAACTAATACCCTAAGCACATTTATAAGGTTAATGAATCATGTTCTTAGGCCATTCCTGGGTAAGTTTTGTGTGGTTTATTTTGATGACATTCTAATATATAGTAAAACCATGGAAGAACATGTTCAACATTTGAGGTCAGTTTTACTTGTTCTGAGGAAGGAAAAACTGTTTGCTAATTTACAAAAATGTACGTTTTGTACTGACAGGGTTGTTTTCCTAGGTTTTGTTGTGAGTTCTGAAGGTTTGGAGGTTGACAAAGAGAAGGTTAAAGCCATTGAAGAGTGTCCACGACCAACAAGCATTTCTCAAGTTAGGAGCTTCCATGGACTTGCAAGTTTTTATCGGAGATTCGTCCCAAACTTCAACACCATAGCCGCCCCACTAACAAGTGTTATTAAGAAGAATTCTAAATTCTTTTGGGGGGAAGATCAAGAGAAGTCCTTCAATAGAATTAAAGATTATTTAATACATGCCCCTTTACTTGCTCTACCTGATTTTAATTTAACTTTTGAAATTGAATGTGATGCATCAGGTGTAGGAATTGGAGCAGTCTTGTCTCAAGGTGGATGTCCTATAGCCTATTTTAGTGAGAAATTAGGTGGACCTACGGTTAACTATCCTACCTACGACAAAGAGATGTATGCTCTTGTGAGGGAAATGGAAACATGGCAACACTACCTTTGGCCTAAGGAGTTCATCATTCACACCGATCATGAGGCGTTGAAACATATTCGAGGGCAGCATAAACTCAACAAAAGGCATGCCAAATGGGTAGAGTTTCTTGAAACTTTTCCATAAATTATCAAGTATAAGAAAGGTAAGGAGAATATAGTTGTCGATGCATTGTCACGAAGGTATGTTCTTTTAAACACTTTGGAATCTAAGTTGTTGGGTTTTACTTTTATTAAAGACTTATATGTTTCTGACTCTAATTTTGGGGAAATTTATAAAGCTTGTGAGAAAGGGACGATTGATAAATACTTTAAGCATGATGGTTTTCTATTCAAGGAAGGGAGATTATGCGTCCCTAAAGGTTCCATGCGAGAATTGCTCACTAAGGAAGCCCATGGAGGAGGATTAATGGGACATTTTGGGATAGCAAAGACTTTGGCTATACTTCAAGAACATCTATATTGACCCAAAATTAAACGAGATGTGGAAAGGTTATGTGAGCGTTGCATTACTTTCAAGAAGGCCAAATCTAAAGTCATGCCACATGGACTTTACACACCACTACCCATACCAGAAGCACCATGGATGGATATTTCAATGGATTTTGTGCTAGGGCTTCCTCGCACAAAGAACAACAAAGACTCCATCTTTGTAGTTGTTGATAGATTTTCCAAAATGGCTCATTTCATTCCCTGTAACAAAACTAATCATGCCTCACATATTGCTACTTTGTTTTTCAGGGAAATTTTAAGGCTACATGGTATACCAATAACTATTGTGTCTGATCGGGATGTGAAGTTCTTAAGCCACTTTTGGAGAGTCCTATGGAGTAAGATTGGTACTAAGTTACTATTCTCCACCACTTGCCACCCTCAAACGGATGGTCAAACTGAAGTGGTGAATCGAGTACTTTCCATGTTACTTCGATCTATCATTCGGAAGAATTTGAGAACATGGGAGGAGAGTTTACCACATGTGGAGTTTGTATACAACCGTTCAATCCATACTACTACGGGGCGTACGTCTTTCGAAGTGGTGTATGGGTTTAATCCATTAACACCGATAGACTTGTTACCATTACCTGCTGATCAAATTATGAATAAAGATGGACTTAACAAAGCTGAGTTTGTTAAGAAGCTTCACCAACAAGGGAGAACATTGAAAAACGAACTAAGTAATACGAGTAGCAAGCAAATAAGGGTCGTAAGCGAATTACTTTTGAGCCATGGGATTGGGTGTGGCTGCATATGAGGAAAGAAAGGTTTCCGGCACAACGAAAGTCCAAATTACTGCCTCGGGGAGATGGACCATTCCAAATAGTCAAGAAGATCAATGACAACACCTATCAATTAGATTTTCCATGTGATTTTAATGTCAGTGCAACCTTCAATGTTGTTGACTTGTCTCTTTATGATATAGGTGATGATTTGGGGACAAATCACTTTAAAGAGGGAGGGACTGATATGATAGCCAATAGCTAAGACCCGAAGAAGTACCCAAGTGGCCCCATCACACGAGAAAGGGCTAAGGAATTTCAAGCAGCTATGGAGAGTATGTTTACATCACGTTTGGAACGTGATGAAAAAGGAATAATAAGGGAGGAATACTTTACTTTGCTTATGCATGAATTTGCATGAGAATTTAAAGTTTGCATAACATTCATTGCATTTAATAAGTGTGTTGTTCATTCAAGCATGCATTGCATTTAAATCATCTAGAATATTCATCCAACTTTGAAGATAAGAAGACAAAGCATTCAAGTGCATTTTATTGCTAAATTGATGAGAATGTTTTCATCTTTTGAGTCATTTCATATGCTTCTTAGAAATACTATAAATAGATACCTTTGGGATCATTTGTAGGGACACATTTGAATATATAAAACATCTTTGAGAGGTTGCTTTCATTCTTGTTCTCTTGTAGAACTTTATCACCTTCAAGATAGTCTTGTAGTCTTCATCCATTTCCTTTTGTTATAGCGTTGGTTCCTAGCTCATATATAGCTAGTGGGTCACGTTCCATACCCTACCATTTCGATTCCATTTTTTTTATATTGTTGGTTCTTAGCTCCAAATAGCTAACCGGTCACAATCCGTTTTATCCTTACACACTTTGCCACAACAACACCATTTGCCACGACAACGCCATTCATACTTCACCATCTATTTTCATTATCATCAAACCACAACAACCATCACCTTCAAACAACTTCCTTATTCTTTTCATTTCATCATTTCAATTATTATTTCATATCATTTCCTTCTTATGTTTATATTTATGTAATTTCAGAGTTCAAGCTATCATTACGGGGTTTTTTTACTAGAATCACGATCGGACATTCACATATATGACTCGAAACATATAATCGAGATCATATCACTACATCACCATTCGACTAAGCACTCCCTCCTCTTCAATCTGGCGCCAAGATGAATCATCATCTCTTTTCAACATTTAATTATGTCAGTTTTTGTAAAGACTTTTAAATAAATTTATGTTACTTTAAAGACGTTAAGCATTGAATCACAATTGCAAACTTGCAATTCTTTGAATATCATCTGAATTAAGAAACTCTGTAAATGGTTCAATGTTACAAATATTTGACGAAGTAACATGATTTAAAATAAGGAATTTGACTTTACCCAGAATATGCACTCAAACACCGTACCTTACTCTTGCAATAAACCAATATAACATTTTCCATTCATAAGGTGCGGACAACATAGGGCATCCTTTTCCATATGACATTACTATACTTTTTATTTAAGACGTTCAATGATGATCATTATCTTTATAAATGGAATAGTTGATTAGGTAAATCTAGTTTAGGTCAGTTGCTTGGAAATTGAAGTCTAAAAATAAGATTCCTTGACTTTCAGCAACACCTAGACTATAACAGGTTCTTCTTGACAAACTTAAGAAATTAAATCCGTAAAGTTGAGCTATTCCATTAAGGTAATTGGTTATAGAGGAAACTTGAAAGCTCTGGCCTTATGAGTAGATTACGTTTAAACCATGACATTACTCGAACACTTGGTAATTTGGTGTTTGCTCCACTGCTATTGTCCGGCCGAAGACTTTGTGATGAGATGAACCCTTCAGTTAACTTGATAAAACATATTATAATGTTAAGTTGTCTCTCTAAAGCAATTGGTTAAACGCCTCGGCTTTAAGGATTCAGCTAGCCAGATAATTACAAATTAAATCAAATTTATCTAAGCAATAAATTTTCGGTAATGATGGACTAAGGGAGTTAAGGAACACCTGTTATAGTCAAATATACACGAGCACTCAAGAATTTTATTTTTATACTAATATTTCTGCACTACCTTTTGTTAGAGGAGCTTACAAAACTTGAACAAATGGAAGATTTCAGAGAACTGAAATATAAGGTCTAGTAATTGATTGTGTTAGTTGTGTCTTTTTGTCCGCGTCCAATTAAAATGTCAAGCCAAAGAAATCATGTTGCAATAACCGAAAAAATTACCTTTTTCATGGATGAAACCTTAAGTTAACCTAAAATCAACTCATCCATTTGAACATTTGTCAAAGAGCTATAACTCTGAGACCATTAAAAGACCTATTGATTCCTTTGATATACTTTGAACTCATGTTTAGAATTTAATTCAATTAAGGAGGAATATTTTACAAAATTTTTATCCTTTTCCCTCCTATTAGAAGAAAAATGAAAAAAAAATTCAAACAGGACAGTCTCAAATATGAAAGGTCTGAGCCAAAGCTCGAGAAGCAAGTGGGGCACAATCGATTCCAAGGACCATATTGGCAGACAAAACACGTGACTCCAATCCAAGAGATAAAACATAACTCATTCATGTTGCATGCATCTTAGGCATACTTAAGGGCATCACATTTATCATTTTTAGCACACATATTTTTTTACAGCTTTTAGAGTCAAATTTCAACTTCAAGATGAAAGATAATCGATTCAAAAGTGTATTCGAAAATTGATGGTGGTTGCTCAACTTTACAGCGAAGGGGCGACCGACGGTCAACAAACAACTTTCCAGTTTTATTCAGAGTCAATTTCAACTTCACTGCGAAGGATATTGGACTCGAGACAACACAAGCTCAACTTCACAGTGAAGGGGTGATTGACTGTCAATAAACAATTTTTTAGTATTATTCAGAGTCAAATTCAACTTCATAGCGAAGGATATTGGACTCAAGACAACACAAACTCAACTACACAGCGAAGGGGCGGTTGACTGTCAATGAACAACTTTCCATTTTCATTCAGAGTCAATTTCAATTTCACACCGAATGATACTGGACTCGAGACAACACAAGCTCAACTTCACAGCGAAAGGGCGACTGACTATCAACAAATAACTTTTCAGTTTCATTCAGAGTCAATTTTAACTTCACAACGAAGGATATTGGACTCGAGACAACACAAGCTCAACTTCACAGCGAAGGGGCGACTGACTGTCAACAAACAACTTTTCAGTTTCATTCAGAGTCGATTTCAACTTCACAGCGAATGATATTAGACTCGAGACAACACAAGCTCAACTTCACAGTGAAGGGGTGACTGACTGTCAATAAACAACTTTCCAGTTTTAGAGTCAATTTCAACTTTACGGCAAAGGATATTGGCCTTGAAACAACCCAAATATTTGGATTTCAACTTCATGACAAATGATATCCAATTCGAGGCTCAACTTCACAATGAAGAGGCCATCCACAATTTCAACTTCACGGCGAAGGGAATCGTGCCCACCAAAGGCCTTCGAGTTCGACTACGCTCAGCTCCAAGGAACATCATTTGTAGCATAACTTAAGTCAAGAAGGGTTATCTGCCAACCAAAGACCCTCGAGTTTGATTACACTCAGCTTCGAGGGTACATCATTTACAGCATAACTCAAGGCTAGAAAGGTTATTTATGACCAAAAGACCTTCGAGTTCGACTACGCTCAGCTCCAAGGCATATCATTTGCAGCATAACTTAAGTTGAGAAGGGTTATCTTCCAACCAAAGACCTTCGAGTTCGACTACGCTCAACTCCAAGACACATCATTTGTAGCATAGCTTAAGTCGAGAAGGGCTATCTACCAAAGACCCTCGACTTTGATTACACTCATCTTCGAGGGCACATCATTTACGACATAACTCAAGGCTAGAAGGGTTGTCTGTAAACAAAGACCTTCGAGTTCGACTCCACTCAGCTCAAAGGCACCATCATTTGCAGAATAGCTCAAGGCAAGAAGGGATATCTGCCAAAGACCTTCGAGTTCGATTCCATTCAGTTCAAGGGCGTATCAACCGCGTTGCATCAGCAAGGAACTACTTTCCGGTCAAATTTTTACACACAATTCTCTAAATTGAGAATAAGACCAAGGTCGACGAAGATTGGCAACAAATAGTCTCTTTCTGATTCCCCATGATTTCAACTTCAAGAAGAAGGATATAGTGCCCAATGGATAGACTTAGTGTCACAACAAACACTATCAAGTCTCAAATAAAAGAGAACCTGACAAAAACCTGTTGTCTTTTCATCTTTGCCCTATTCTTGTTAACACAAAAAATGTGCAAAGAGGTGCAGCTGTATACACCCATTTTTGTCAGAGTCTACAAAAACATTTTATTATATTATATTATATATTTATTTATTTATTATTATTGTTAATATATTTTTATTTTATTATTTTTGCAAGCCTTGTATTCAACAACCTCGATTTAGTGAGATTTAGAAAATAAACCAACGTATTTGAGTCCTATTGAAACACTAAAACCAACGTATTTGAGTCATATTAAAACACTAAAACTATAGAATTTTGAGTTGAAGTAGGAATCTAAATCTGAACTAAAAATAGGTTTCTTTAGACTATAAATAGACTCATACATCAAGAGGAAAGGACAGAGAAAAACGTGGAACCAAAATCTGAGGAAGGGACAACGATTTGGAAAACTGAGGGAAGAAAAGGACAAAAAACAAGCGTGGATGATCCAAAGCCAGTATTTAAAAGAACGAGGAGTGGCAGAGCATTTTCATTGCAAATCCAGTTTCCCTACACGCAAAACATATGAGATGTAACAACTTTTGACTTATTCCTTTTATTTCATTTTTAATTTATTTACTTTATATATATATATATTTAATTTTCTCCTAATTTTAATATTTTTTATTTCTTTTTACATTGTTATATATATATATATATTTATTATTTTATTTTTTATTAATATTATTATATTAATATTTTTTATTATTATTTTCACATGTTTATTTTCATTTTTTAAATCCAATACCTTTGACTTTTTAGGGATACTTGCAATCGAACAAAGATAATTAATTCGAATTGAATTTTTAAATTTCAATTTAAATTTTGATTTTCCCGATTAAGACAACCGATGAATTAATTGGTACCGAAAGGGCGGTTCAAGGGTGCTAATCTTTCATTGACCGTAACCGACTCCCGAACCCTACACGTTTCTGGTACAGTGCAGATCAAGGAAGATGGTATCCGACCTACCTAAATTTGTTTTAAATGGTCGGTGGCAACTCCAATTCATTTAATCCAAGTTGAATCCCAATTCGAGGCCCAACTGAAAGACCGTTTCGACAATGCTATCATTTATATGTATAACATATGATATTCATGCATGACTTATTCATTCAAATATTTACATAACTTAATTCATGCATACATACCTTATACTTAGCTCATACAATGTTTATGTCATTTTTTGCAATTATTCCAAGCTCATTTGTATTTATAACCTTCACAAAAACATTCATTAATCATTGTCTCAGCTCAGTTCCTATCTAAAATATTGTTCTTATGCTTTTCACTAAGGCAACTTGTGGCAGCTCATGGATTGAAAATATAAGCTTTGGCAAGTCATGTTAGCTCATTAAGGTGCCATGCTAGCTCACTTAGATAAAGGAAGCATAATGGAGCTCAAAACTAGTTGAATAAGTTGAACTTAGCTGAAAGATAGCTGAAAATACTAAAGGAGTTGAACTCATTCAAGGTTCATAACATGAACACATTAAATCCAAGGAGATGAACACATTCAATGAGCAAAATATGAATACAAAATGGGCCATTTTGAGTTGGTTCCAAGCATATCTACGCAATGACATGTTCTAGACTTTTATTCCACTATCTCTTATCTTTCCAATGCACATTAAATCACATCAATCTAACATTGGGAGCACGAATTATATCCCTATTATCAAAGATAGTGCAGGTTGGAAATTCAGACGGGATTTACATTGAAGATGGCTAATATGTAATTCCTCCATATATATATATCGTGCCATTTATGAAGGTTCATGCTTCATCCTTGTTCATTTACACCATTAAATAGATTCATGGATGGTGGAAATACATCATGGCTCTTCATATGCCTTTGTATGAATATATATATATATATATTCATACAAAGGCATATGAAGAGCCATGATGTATTTCCACCATCCATGAATCTATTTAATGATGTAAATGAACAAGGATGAAGCATGAACCTTCATAAATGGCACGGGCATTGATCAATGGAATCTAAAAGGACTTGTTCACATTCAAGGATATTGATGTGCAAATTACAAGTTCATTACCCATGTCCAAATGCATGTATAAAGCCAAATAGTTAGTTACAAAAGGGGAGGAACTTGTAGCATGCATTTACGGCAAGTATGGAGGTATCAAGACTCTTTGTTGTACCCATTCGTGCATGACCTTCAATCTACCAAGAGAGTCAAACCATCCTTCTCCAAGGGGGTGTATTTGTATGAACATTAAGGCTACCAAGGGAAGGGAATATAGCCATGAAAAGTCCAAGAAACTAAGGATGGACATGCACCTAATTAAAGCCTTTACATTCATCCATATTGGCGTGCAATGTACCTAGATGAGCTATCTACATTCAGTCATTCATTTACTTCATATTCATCATGGGTAGTCAGACCTTTAAATAGCCTAGCATGTCTCATTTGTAAACACATCTTTTAGTGTTTATTTTCCTTTCAAGTTCTTTAAGAATTATATTGATTTAGCAAGTTTTCATACTTATGAAGTCATCATATTCATCTTGATACTTTAAGTTATGAGATTTATATGTAGTAGGTTTAAGTCACTTTACCAGCCCTCAAGTTAGTTTGTAAAGAATGGGATTTTTCTACTATATCATAGTTTCTTCTTTGGCAAGCTTAAGATACTATAAAAATCAACACCATCATCCATATTCATCAGTACTTTCATCTATCATATTCTACAACCACACTATGATCTTCCATTTTATCATTTCCATTATATATAACCTATATTTCTTGAGTAGGTTCCAATTATATTTGGGTGATGACATTTTCTTGACTTTTATTCCCCTATCTCTTATCTTTCCAATGCTCATTAAATCATATCAATCCAACATCAGGAACTCCATATATGTCCAGTTTACCGAAGATAGTGCAAGTTAGAAATTCATATGAGATTAAAATTCAAGATGGCAAATGAGTAATTCCTACACTTATATATACTACTCCAAAGGCATATGAAGAGCTATAAATGTATTTCCATTCTCCATGTATCCATTTAATGGTGTGAATAAATAGTGATGAAGCATGAACCTTCATAAATGGAATGAATAATCATCCAATGAATCTAAAAGGACTTGTTCACATTTAAGGAGATGAATGTACTAAATTCAAGTTCATTCACCATGACCAAATGCATGTATGAAGCCGAATGGTTACTTTGCAAAGGGAAGGAACTTGTAGAATGCATGCACGGTAAGGAGGGAATAACCAAGCCTCTTCATTTCTCCCATTTATGCATGTCCTTCGAGCTACCAAGAAAACCAAATCATCATTCTACAAAGGGGTGCATTTGCATGAAAATTAAGGCTACCCATGGGAGATGCATTCAGGCATGAAGAGTCCAAGTAATTAAGGATAGATGATCTAAGGTACTTCCTTCAATTGATTGTGGATCTTGGAAGAAAGCAAAACAACCTGCAAATAAGTGAATGTCTCAAACATAGTGGTTTGGTAGTTAATGTAGGTGAAAATAAAAGGTTATTTTCTGTTAAGAGAATTGTTACAAAAGTGATGTTTTAATGGCAATAGTTTCCTCTTAATAAATAATGGAAATGGGTAGGATAATATCTTAATAGACTAAGAAAGAACCAGTGCTATAGGAAAGAAAAGACCCAGCCTTACTAGTCTAGTTAACGGGTGGTTGAAAAGACTTGGACCCACTAGATAATAATCTATGAACCACAAGTATCAAATCAAAAGGATGGATGCCACAATTATAGAGATACTTGATAAGTCGATAAAATTAACCAAGGAATTGAGAAAAAAAAAGAAACCTCACTTCAAAAAAGTATATAAAAACGTCTGATTACAAATGAAATATGGCAGCCTATTTATATGCTTTGAAGGGGGCATGGCCGAATGGTTAGATGGTGTTTCGGTTAGCCCTTGTGTCCTTTAAAATGACATTATTAAATGTTGAAAATAGATGTTGATTCTTCCTAAATGAAGGGAAATGATCTTTGGTCGTATGGGTTCATTTTGTTATTCATCTTGGTGTCAAATTAAAGAGGAGGGAGTGCTTGGCCGAATGGTGATGTAGCCTTTCATCTTGGCACTTAAAAGAAACCACATGCAAGGCACATGGTTACTTGTCATATGGAACGTACATGGAGGTTCTAGGGAGCCTTTTGGTGTAACCTTTTGTATAGGATGAAGGTTGGTCATGTGCATCATCTTGGGCGTGCATTATTCCTCCTCCAAGCTTTCTTGAGTGTGTAGTTAACTAGCAAGCAAGGGGTTGGTTGTGAATGATCTTCCTAGCTGAGACCTCCTTGGATCCTTAACACCTTTCCTATATACCTTTAGCTTCTCATTTGGTCAACTTAGCTTCATTTATTCCACCGAGCTGAGTTTAGTTAGCCCTTAGCTCCTTCAACTGAGTTGAGCTTCCCATTGTCTTCTACTAGTTGCCATGGAGATTTTGAGATGATCATAAGCTTCCATAGAGTGCCAAATACTCCCACAAGCTACCCTAATGTGTACCATTCCTCCATGTACATATATATGCAAACTAAATAAGGTAAATTGTTGTGAATGAGATGGAATGAATGTAAATGCATGCTGCCAAGTGAGAATACATGCTTGTGAGCTATGAATGGCTATCATTAGCTAATTATAAGAGGTTTATATATGAAGGAGCTAATACATATGACTTGTGAGCTAAATTAAATTAGAATGAGCTAAGAAATGAATGATGAACATGCTGCCAATTCATGAATGAAATGAAACTTACCTAGATGGATGTAAAAATAATATAAATCAACAATATGCTTAATAAGAAATTGAAATAACATCATGAAACAAGTAATATAAAGATGTGGATTAATTATGCAAATTACTTAATTGATAAAATACATAAATAACAACCTAAGCATGATATTTTCATCATATGTTATTAGTTTATAAATGATCATAATAATGCAAAGAAAGTAAGATAGTATAAGGCTTAAGAGTACTCCCTTGAAAGATAAGCAAAAAATGTTTGCAAATTCAGAGAACGAGCTTGCATTATCATCCCTTCTTTAGGGAGATTTGTCCTCAAATCAAAGTCTTTGGTATGCTTAAATGATCTAACATTGTGCCCTTCCTAATGCTTAGCTACTTGTTCAACATTCTCTCCCAGAAAAAGATTATATCCCTAGGTACATTTTTATAAGATTTCATAATAGACATTTCTTTGGAGTATAATCTACCAACATGTACCTCTTTGGAAAGATATTTTTCTATAGATATCCTTGTTGGAAATGGTCTTTAATTTGTTATCTCCTAAGAAATTAAATGGTGTGATGTTTTAGAAGAAGGGTTACATATCTTTTGAAGACATGAATCCTGACTCTTAGTGAGAAGTTATGTCTTTAAAATCCAATCGTCACCATTCCTTGTTCAAATCTTTTCGAATTCTAGCAATGAATCATCACATTTCTTTATAAAAAGTTTGATTTCATGGCTTGTCCGTCTTCAATTTTCAATGCTGGCTTATCCTTTTGCAAAATCACTACACTTCTTCTCATATGAAACTGATCTTGTTTCTTTAGGTGTCATAAGCCCCAAAGTGACCTTGTGTCCTTCATATTTAAAGGAGTATTGGTTCTGATAATAATCATGAATGGCCCTTTTATCATACTGCCACAGCATCCCAAGTAGAATGTGACTTGCATGCATAAGGACTATATCACGAAGTACCTCATCCTTGTACCTACCAATGAAAAATGAAATTAGGACCTATTTCGTGACATTTAACTCACCTTCTTCATTGATCCATTTGAGTTTGTATGGAGTTGGAGGCTTCAATGTTGACAAGCCTTCTCTCTAACATAGCACCTGGTGTGAAATAAATTTTTCCTTAGTAGTTCTTCCTTAATTGGTTGGGTTTGGAGGTACCTTTTTGAAATAAGTATCTCCCCACCTACATCAACCTCTCTGTCATCTAGTTCCTCTTGAAAGATTGCTTCTTATTCCTCGTCATGAACAGGTTCATCAGAATTTGAAATAACCTCTCCATTGTCTTATAATATCATATTGTTTTGGTAGGGACATTGGCTTGCAAAATGTCTTTTCCCAAAGAACTTGAACCATTTGATGTCTTTTGACCTCTCGAAAGTGCTTGCTTGTTTTTCTTTACCTTTTCTAGACTCCCTCACTTGTTGTATTCTAGATCCTTCAGAATTATCATTCACTTGGACCGGGTTTGGCTTTCAAAAATTGTTGGGCTATTGTTTCCATTTGGTGGTTGAATGTGTGCTACTCATATTGAAGGTCTTCCATTTAAGTTGTCGATCAATCTTTATCTCCATGTGTACTATCTCTTCAATCTCTACATAATGATGTAATTCAATAAGTTTAGCAATTTCAGGACTTAAACCAGATAAGAACCTTGCCATTATGGCTTCTCTATCTTAATCCATATTGGCTCTAATCATGGCTAACTCCATGTCCTTGAAATAGTCTTCAGCACTCTTACTTCATTGTTTGAGATTTTGAAGTTTGTGATAGAGATTACGGTGATAATGAGTTTATACAAACCTCTTCCTCTTGATGGCTTTCAATTCTTACCAAGTGTTGATTGGGCGTTCACCATTTCTTCTCCTTGAACTTATTAATTGATCCCACAAAACGAGAGTGTAGTCCACAAATTCCATAGCAATAAGTTGTACATTCTTTTGCTCCGTATAGTTTTGACACTAAAAAAATTTTCAAATCTGATTAGCCATTCAAGATAGGCTTCTGAGTCAGTTCTTCCTTGAAATAGAGGAATTGTCACCTTGATGTTGCTAAAGTTATCATTTTGATATCTCCCCCTTTATTCCTATGAACTCTTATGGATCCTTGGGATACTTGATCTACCTCAGCCTGTTATTTCTTTTCAAATTCTTCTTCAAGACTATGGCATGTTGTTCTATTATTGTCAAAGGATGCTTCAAATTGGTCTATTCTGTCATGTAATAGCTCAAACTATAATTTCAGCAATCTAGTTATCTTAAGCATAATTGCTTGTGTTCGTAAAATTAAGGTTTTTCTTATGGATGATTATCATGGACGTCTTGACATTGTTAGTGAAAATTAAGAAAATGAAATGTGTTAAGCGACCTTACCAGAAATGCTCTCATAAAGCCTCACGAATTCACTCCAAAGAAATCTTGAATGACACATAATCCGCTCGTGTTTGCACAATAGGACTTCAAGGTTTTTACTTGTCCTCTTCTAGTATCCAACGTTTAAGCCTTTTTCCTCTCAGTGTCTTTGTCTCGAGTTCTAATTATACTTGAATCAAGACTATATCAAGTAATCTTACTTATTGTACATCGGCTGCAAATGGTTAGTAGCTATGGAAAATCAAATATAATGTAATAATATGGCTTATAAATAAGAAAGGAAAAACAAAAAGGGTTACTTACATCAAAGTCACTTTACAACCTTTCTATCACCATAATCAATTAGAAATGCTGACTTGACTTGCTTGGTGATGAGAACTTGTTGTGTGTGCTTCCAACTTCTTTTTCTTTTCTTTTTGTTTTCTTCTTGAATACTTGCAATCTCTTTGTTGAATTTTTGAACTTTCCGCAATTGTACTTCTTTTTATGTTTTCAATTATTATTGTTGTTGCACGTTAATTCTTCCACCAAAGCTATAAATACCACTTGATATAAGGTAACTATACCTTCAATTGATTATGGATCTAGGAAAGAAGCAAAACAACATGAAAATAAGTGAACAGCTCAAACAGAGTGGTATGGTAGTTTATGTAGGTGAAAATGGAATGTTCTTTTTTGTAAGAGAATGGTTGCAGAAGTGATGTTGTAATGGCTATGGTTTGGGATCAAGAAATAATGGAAATGGGGAAGATAGTACCTTAATAGACTAAGGAAGAACTAATTCAATAAGAGAGCAAATACATGGCCTTACAAGTCTAGTTAAGGGGCGGTAGAAAGGACTTAGACCCACAAGATAATATTCTAGGAACCACAAGTGTAAAATGAGAATGATGGATGCCAAAAGTATAGAGATACTTGATTAGTTGATAAAAGTCACCAAGGACTTGAGAAAAGAGAGAAATATCACTTCAATAAATTATATAAAAGGTTTGATTAAAAATAAAATATGGCAGCCTATTTATAGGCTTTGAAGGGGCATGGCCAAATGGTTACATGGTGTTTCAGCCAGCCCTTGTGTCCCTTTAAAATGACATAATTAAATGTTAAGAAGATATGATTATTCGGCCTAAATGAAGGGAAATGATCTTTGGCCGAATGAGTTCCTTTTGTTATTTATCTTGGCACCAAATTGAAGAGGAGGGAGTGCTTTGTCAAATGGTGATGTAGCCTTTCATCTTGGAACCTAAAAGATACCACGTGCAAGGCACATGGTTTTTGGTAATATGGCATGCATATGGGGGTTATAGGGAGCATTGGGGGTTCATGGGCATGCATTGATCCTCCTCCAAGCTTGCTTGAGTGTGTAGCTAGCAAGCAAGTAAGGGGTTGGTTGTGAACGAGCTTCCTAGCCGAGACCTCCATGGATCCTTAGCACCTTTCCTAGCTACCTTCAGCTACCTATTTGATCACTTTTAGTAATTTAGCTTCATTTAGTCCACTGAGCAGAGTTTAGCTAGCCCTTAGCTTCTCCAGCTGTGTTGAGCTTCCCATTACCTTTCATAAGCTACCATGGATATTGTGAGCTAATTATGAGCTACCATATAGTGTCAAATACTCCCACAAGCTACCCTAATGTGTGTCATTCCTCCATGTACCTATAGGTGCAAAGTAAACAAGGTAAATTGTTGTGAATGAACTAAAATGAATGCAAATGCATGTTACCAAGTGAGAATAAGTGCTTGTGAGCTATGGATGGCTATCATGAGCTAAGTATAAGAGGTTTATATACAAAGATGCTAATACATATGACTTGTGAACTGAATTAAATTAAAATGAGCTAATAAATGAATGATGAACATCCTGCCAATTCATTAATGAAATGAAACTTACCTAAATGGACGTAAAACTAATATAGATCAATAATATGCTTAATAAGGAATTGAAATAATGTCATGTAACAAGTAATATAAAGGTTTGGATTAATTATGCATACTACTTAATTGGTAAAATACATAACTAACAACATGCGCATGATATTATCATTATATGTTATTAGTTCATAAATGATTAGAATAATTCAAATAAAGTAATATAGTATAAGGATTAAGAGTACTCCCTTGAAGACTAAGCAAACAATGCTTGCAAATGGTGAGAACGAGCTTGCATCAATGGGCATGCACCTAATTAAAGCCTTCACATTCATCCATATTTCCATTCAATGTACCTAGCAATATACCTAGATGAGTGATGCGTATTCACTTATTCATTCACTCTGTATTCATTCTAGGTACTTAGGCCTTTAAATAGCTTATCATGTTTCATTTGTAAACACATCTTTTATCACTAAAAAATAACTTTTTTGAGTTTATCTCTCTTTCAAGTTCTTTATGAACTATATTGATTTAGCAAGTTTTTATAATTGTTAAGTCATGTTATTTACCTTGATAATTTAATTTCATAAATTTCTATATTGTTGGTTTAAGTCACTTTTACCACCCCTCAAGCAATTTTGTAGAGAATGAGTTTATGCTACTCTAGCATAGTTTATTATTTCGCAATCTTGAGATACTATCAACATCAACACCATCATATATCTTCACCAGTCCTTCCATATTTTAAGAAAACACTTTGATGTTTACGAACTAAAGATTTTAACTCATCCAAGTTGTTACAATCAAATATGGAAGTTTGAATGCATTGTAATGTTTAACTTATCCAAATTGTTACATTAAAATATGGAAGTTTGAATAGCATTGCAATGTCTTAGCAAAACACTTTGATTTTTAAGAAATAGAAATTTTTACTCATCCATGTTGTTACATTAAAAAATGGAAGCTTGATATTGTAATGTTTTAACAAAACACTTTGATGTTTACGAACTAAAGAGTTTAACTTATCCAGGTTATTAAATTCAAATATGCAAATTTGAATTATCCAATTTGTTTTATCCAAGTTGTTGCATTAAAAATGTAAGTTTGAATAACGTTGTAATATTTAATTTATCCATGTTGTTACATACAAATATCGATATTTGAACAACGTTATTATGTCTACAAAATCTTTGATGTATATGAACTAAAAAGTTTAACTTATCCCATCATATTAGTGCATAATATGTGAATTAATTGGCAACAAGTTTTCACTTCTTATTGTCGAAATAGTTGTGACACTCAAAGATGTGCTCAACCTTCCTTTCACACGCAAGGTAATTTTCAGGATCTGTTTTTCCTTGGAATGGTTGAATAGTGATCTTCATGTTGTCTAGGTTGTTATCTACTCGTGGATGCACCCTTACTGGGCTTATGCCCCCACTACCTGAATGCAACACTCGTTTATCCTCCGGGTCTTCCAATTCATCAAAATCTCCTTGGTGGGCTTCTTCTTGATGTCTTTTACCCTTAGTGTACTCTCATTTCTTTTTCTACTCTTGCTCTCACTAAAGTCCTTTTAAGAACTTTCTAAAGGCTTGTAATTAGCTTGTAAAATTCGGCTGAAAAGAACTTAGTTAAGTAGGATTTGAAAGGTAGAATTAAAGAGGAATTGCTACAAAAGGAAATAAAAACTAAAAGAACTAGTAAAGACGCCAATTAGTGGAAAAATAAAGATGAAGTAAGATGTAATATATTTTTTATAAAGAAAAACATAGAATAAGATGCTCACTCTTTCTTTAAGAAATTTCCTTGTTGATTTTCTCAGTTTTTTTAGTATTATAGCAGATAGAAAGTGGTTATCTCACTAAATCAAACTATGCTCTGATACTAATTGATATGACCTAGTTGTAATGCTCCAATCATATAGATATGTCTAATCATGATTCTATTAAGAAACATTTGTTGCAACACATTGAACTCTAAAATATTGTAAAACATATATGTTAAACGAATGATATTATAGTAAAATTGATAAAGAAAGAATTGGTTAGATAGAATGGATAGCTTGAAAGATAAGGATGGAGGATGGTAGTTGTGATAAAATAAAAATTAAAAGAGAAGTGATGGGACGATGTTGATAGTGGCATGAACTTGTATGGTTACAATAATGGCGGATTGTGACCCACTAGCTATAATTAGCTAAGAACCAACAATATAACTTAATGGAGTCAAAGTAGAGGAGTGTGGAACGTGACCCACTAGCTATAAGAGAGCTAGTAACCAACACTATAATAAGATGGAATGTATAGAAGACTACAAGAAAACTTGAAGCCGATAGAGTTCTCAAAATAACTAAAACAAAATCATTCGTTCAATAATTTTATAATTCAAAAAGTGGTGTCGTATAAATGATACTAAGGTGCCTATTTATTATAGTATGGGTAGGCACCATATGAAAAGTCACACAAAAGAAAGATGATGGTCATATTAATGCACTTGAATACAAATAAATTAGTTGTCTTCTTACTTACCCTTTGATGGTCGGCCATGTTGATTAAGTTCGCTCAATTTGTGCTAAAAGTTGAATGTATTTAGTCTTATTTTTATCTAAAAGGGAAATGATACTCTTAGGCTACCTTTCTTGCTTGTAAATGAATAAAAAGAAGGATGAATGTAGACACATGATGAATGTGGACATCGTACACATCCAAGTGAACTTATCCCTTCATATTCTTTGTTGAATGTTTCACCTAAATGAGAAAAATAATTGAAATAACACTAGTCATTATTATTTGTCTCCTTTGCTGATTTTTTGAAATAAAAACAGCCTTGAATCACATGTCCCCTAGCTTATCACATGAATGGCCTTCAATGGTTGATTATTTTAGCCTTGAATAGGTGAATTATGAGGCTTGAATGCATTGTATTTTCAAGATTATGAACAACCCTTATGTATAGATAAAAATGAACTACTTCAATTAAAGAAGTAACTTTATTGACTTTAACTGAATGAAGTAGTTTAATGAATGATTTAAGATGCATAAATAAACTACTTCACTAAATAAACTTAAATTATAAATGAATGAATTCTTTAATGATAAACACAATTTTATTAAATGCAATGAAGGTTATGAAATACTTAAATTATCATGCAAATGCATGCATAAGCAAGGTAAAACATTCCTCCCTTTTTTTTCTTCTTTCACACGTCCATGGCTTGTTGTAAACTACCTTTTCATGGCTTCTTGAAACTCCTTGGCCCTTGCACATGTGATGGGACCACTTGGGTACTTCTTTGGGTCTTTATCTTTGATTATCATATCACGTATTCACTAAGTACTTTAACATGACAATAGCCTCACATCTTCATACTTAGTTTTTATCATGTATATGTTATATCATGAAACTTATCTTAGATCATTTGTATAGTTAACATAGGTGACGACATGCATTTTGATCTATTCTAGCTCACACACATCTAACTTGATTGTTTTTATGATTTGCACAGGTGCACACAATAGTAAGGCATCTTAGGGCAGCTGAGTGGATTGAAACCCAAAGCATGAGAGATCAAAACTAGCTCAAAGCAAGGATAAAAAAGCTTGTCTAGCTAAAAAAGCTCAAAGCATGGAGATATTAGCTAAGTGCTAGCTAAAGGATCTGACTAGGAACTGAAGGTTGCTAGAAACTAGCTAATGACTTGGTAGTTGAGCTGCGGATTGGAACCAGATGGTACAAATCTAACTTATCCAAATTAGCTCATACACATCTAACTTTTAAAAAGTCTAACATGATCCCTAAACTGTTCAAAAGTTTATACTTTTACCGCAAAACATTCAAAAATTTAAGATCAAAATTTGAATAACGTAGTAATGTTCAACTTATCCAAATTTTTACATTAAAAATGGATGTTTAAATAGAAATATAATGTCTTAACTTATCCAAGTTGTTACATTAAAAATAGAAGTTTGAATAACGTTGTAATGTTTAACTTATCCAATTTGATACTATAAAATATGGAAGTTTTAATACCAGTATAATAATTTGAATGTAGCAACTTGTATAAGTTAAACATTACAACATTATTCAAACTTCAATCTTTGATGTAACAACTTGGATAAGTTGAACTCCTTAGTTTTTATACATCAAAGTGTTTTGTTAAGACAATTCAATGTTATTCAAACATTAATCTTTTAATGTTTAACTTATCTATTTTTTAATGTACAACTTATGAAAATGTTCGTAAGCTTCATGATGTGATCATGACTAGGACCATACTTCATAAACACATGATCACACCATGACATTCTACTTTATTGATTCTAAGGGAGTCTTACCTTATTTTATTACTTATCTACATATTTATGCATTACATGTCATGTAAATGCTTGACTTATTTTAGACTATGCTTGAGTATTATATGTTATCATTTATATGTATAACATATGATATTCATCCATAAATTATTCATTCACATCTTTAGTTATCTCAATTCATGCATACATATCTTATATTTAGCTCATATAATACTTATGTTGTGTTTTGCATTTAATTCTAGCTCATTTTCATTCATAATTTACATGGAAGCATTCATTCATCAGTGTCCTACCTCAATTCCTGTTTAAATACTTGTTCTTACACTTTTCATAGGTATATTGGGGGTTATGGCAACTTGTGGTAGCTCATGGATTGAAAATACAAGGATTGGCTGCTCATGTTAGCTCATAAAGGTACCATGCTTGCTCACATAGCTTAAGGGAGCTTAATAGATCTCAATATTAGCTGAATGAGGTTAAGGGGAGCTGAACCTAGTTAAATGATAGTTGGAAACACAAAAGAAGATAAACACATTTAAGGTACACAATGTGAAAACATTAAATCCAAGGGACAGTTCACGCTGTCAGATTGTTCGTAATTTTTTAGGTAGTTTGAGTGTATGTAGGTGATGATGTCTTTTGATTTTTATTCCCCTATCTCTTATCTTTCCAACATACTTTGAATCATATGAATTTGACATTAGGAGCTCAAAATTCATATGGCATAAATATGCTGTTCTAAAGGCATATGAAGTACCATGATGTATTTCCACCCTCCATGATTATATTTATTGGTGTGAATAAACATGGATGAAACATTGACCTTCATAAATGACATGAACATTCATCAAAGAAAGCTAAAAGGACTTCTTCACATTCAAGGAGATGTATGTACTAAATGAAAGTTCATTCCCTATGCTCAAATGCATGTATGAAGCTGAATGGTTACTTCACAAATATGAGGAACTTGTTGCATGCATGCACCTCAAGGAGGGAAGCACTAAGACTTTTCATTTCAGCTATTCATGCATTACCTTCAAGCTACCAATTGAGCCAAACCATCATTCTCCAGGGAATGCATTTGCATGAACATTAAGGCTGCCAAGGGAATATGCATTATGCAATGAAGAGTGAAAGCAATGAAGGATGGACATGAACCTAATTAAACTTCACATTCATCCATATAGGCATGCTATGTACCTAGATGAGTGATGCACATTCATTCATTCATTCACTTTATATTCATCTAGGTACTTAGGACTATAAATTGCATAGCAAACACATCCTTTATCAATAAAAAACATCTTTGTGAGTTTGTTTGTCTTTCAAGTTTTTTAAGAACTATATTGATTTAGTACGTTTTCATTCTTGTGAAATCATTTTATTCATCTTGGTACTTTAAGTTCCTAGATTTTTATCTATTGGATTTATATCACTTTTACCACCCTCAAGTAAGTTTGTAGAGAACGGGGTTATGCTACTCTAGCATATTTTCTTTTTTGGCAAGCTTGACATACTATCAACATCAACACCATCATCCATCATCAACTTCTGCAACCATACTTTGATATTCCATTTTATCATTTCCATTATATATAAAATATATTTCTTCATTAGTGGAGGAGTGTAGGTTATCTTACATCAAGTGGTATCAGAGCATTGGTGGGTTTTGTATGAGTTCAATTAAAGTTGTAACAACATCAAACAAAAAAAGAAAAGAAAATAGAGTAAGCTCATATATCATTCCAAGGGAATTCAAACAAAAAGAAAAGTACAAGAAGAGGAAGTTTCCAACAAGAGAGAAGTTGTAAATAATACCATTGAAGACACTCTTATGATCAGTAACTAAACTGATGAGATAACCTTGTTGTTTTCTCGTGATAGGATGTTGGTAAGTGTTTTCTTTGTATTGTAAGTCTCTAAAACTTATTCTTACTTCCTTTTTACCAAGCCTATCTTCTATATGATGCAAGCTCGTTTTCACCATTTGCAAGCCTTGTTTACTTAGCCTTCAATGGAGTACTCTTATGCCTTATACTATTTTATTTTCTTTACATTATTATGATCACCTATAAACTACTATTATATGATAATATCATGCTTATGTTGTTAGTTATGTATTTTATCAATTAAGTAACTTGCATAATTAATCCACTTCTTTATATTACTTGCTGCATGAAATTAATTCAATTCCTTATTACACATATTGTTGATTTATATTAGTTTTACATTCATTTAAATAGGTTTCATTTCATTCATGAATTGGAAGCATGTTCATCATTCATTTCTTAGCTCATTTCAATTCAATTCAGCTCACAAGTCATATATTAGCTCATTCATATATAAACTTCTTATAGTTAGCTCATGATAGCCATCCATAGCTCACAAGCATGTATTCTCACATGTCAACATACATGTGCATTCATTCCAGCTCATTCATATCGATTTACCTTGTTTTCTTTACACATATAGATACATGGAAGCACGCCACACATTTGGGTAGCTTGTGGAATTATTTGGCACTCTATGGTAGCTTGTGAAAGGCAATGGGAAGCTCAACTCAGTTGGACAAGATAAAGGCTAGCTAAACACAGTTCGGTGGACTAAATAAAGTGAGGTTGATGAAAGTGACCAAATGAACAGCTAAAGGTAGCTAGGATAAGTGCTAAGGAACCAAAGAGGTCTCGGCTAGCAAGCTCATTCGTAAACAACCCTTGCTTTCTAGGGCTACATACTCAATCAAGCTTAGAGGAGGACCAATGTACACCCAAGATGATGCATATGATCAGCCTTCATCCCATGCAAAATATTGCACCATAAGGCTTTCTAGAACACCATGTGCCACCCATATGATTAGCAAGGCATGTGATGTGTATGTGACTTCTCCTAGGCACGCCAAGGCATGTGTTGCTTCAATTTGGAGCCAAATTGAAAGGATTCAAGTAGTATTTGCCCAAGGCTCATGACTTTCCATTCTAGTCGAAACATCACCAATTCTTCTAGATACATTTTCAAATAATTATGTATTTTTAAAGGGATACAAGGGCTGGCCAAATCACCATATATCCATTCAATCATATCCCTTCATTTATATAAATAGGCTAGTCATTTTCTTTGTAAAAAAAAATCTTTGATTTATTTTATTCAAGTAAGATTTCTCTCTTTTCTCAAGTCCTTGGTGACTTTTATCGACTTATCAAGTATTTCTAAACTTGTAGCATCATTCCTTTTCATTTGATACTTGTGGTTCATAGACTATTATCTAGTGGGTCCAAGTCATTCCTACCACCCCTTAATTAAACTTGTAAGGCTGGGTCTTTGCTTTCTTATAGCACTAGTTCTTCGTTAGTTTATTTTAGATATTATCCTACCCTTTCATTTGTTTCATAAGCCCAAACCATTTACATATCAACCATACTTCCACAACCAATTCTCATTTCTAAAAGTAGCCTTCCATAATCACCTACATTAACTACCAAACCACTCTATTTGAGTCATTCATTTATTTGCAGGTTGTTTTGCTTCCTTCCTATATCCACAATCAATTGATGAAGGTGCAAATACCTTCCATCAAGCGGTATTCAGAGCATTGGTGAAATAAGCAATGTGCAACAATAATTCAAAATACAAAAAAAAACTCAATTGAAGAAAGTTCAAAAATTCAATTAAGAAATTACAAGCATTCAAGAAGAAAACCAACAATAAAAGAAAAATAAATTTGCAAAGAAAAGAAGTTGAAAGAACAAACAACAAGTTATCATCACCAAGGAAGTCAAGTAAGCATTTCTAATTGATTGTGGTGATAAAAAGGTTGTAAAGTGACTTTGTTGTAAGTCTTTTTTTGTTTCTTATTTCTAAGCCACCTTATTACATTATATTTTCTTTTCCATGCCTACTAACCATCTACAGCTGATGCACAACAAGTAAGAATACTTGATATAGTTTTGAGTAAAGTCTACTTAAAACTCATGACAAGGAGACCGAGAGGAAAAATGCTTGAGCGTGGGAGACCAGAAGAGGACAAGTAAAACCCTTAAAGTCATAGAGTGCAAACAAGAGTGAATTGAGTGTCATTCAAGTTTCCTTTGGAGTGAATTTGTGAGGCTTTGTGATAGCATTTATGGTAAGGTCCTTTAACATATTTTCTTTCTTTTTTTCACTATTCATGTCTAGAAGTCCAGGATAATCACCTGGAAGAGAAGCCCTAAATTTGCAAACTCAAGCAATTATGCATGAGATGGCCAGATTGTTGAAATTAGAATTGGAGCCCTTACATGACATAATTGATCAAGTTGAAGGATCATTGGTCAACATGAGAACAACACACCCTATAATTGAGGAAGAATTTGAATAGGAAGAACATGATGAGGTTGATCAAGTCTCCCAAGGATCCAAAAGAGAAGTTCATAGGAATCACGGGGGAATATATCAAAATGATAACTTCGGCAACATCAAGGTGACAATTCCTCCATTTCAAGGAAGAACTGGTCCAGAAGTTTATATTGACTGGGTAATCAAAATTGAGCATATTTTTTAGTTCCAAACTATACGGTGAGAAAGAAGGTGCGACTTGGTGGTATGAAATTTGTGGAATACACTCTCATTTGGTGTGATCAATTAGTAAGTTCATGTAGAAGAAATGGTGAACGCCCAATCAACACTTGGGAAGAAATGAAAGCCATCATGAGGAAGAGGTTTGTACCAACTCATTATCATCGTGATCTCTTTCACAAACTTTAAAACCTCAAACAAGGAAGAAAGAGCGTTGAAGACTATTTCAAAGACATGGAGTTAGCCATGATTAGGGCCAATATGGATGAAGACAAAGAAGCCACCATGTCAAGGTTCTTATCTGGTTTAAATCCTTAAATTGCTAACCTTGATAAATTACAACATTATGTATAGGTTGACGAGATGGTATACACGGCCATAAAGATTGAGCGACAACTTAAGAGGAAAGCTTTCAACATGAGTAGCAAACATTCGGCCACCAAATGTAAACAAGAGCCCAATAATTTTTTAATGCCAACCCCGATCCAAGTGAAGGATAATTCTGAAGGATCAATAACAAAATAAATAGGGGAGTCAAACAACGGTAAAGAAAAACAAGCAAGCACTTTCGAGAGGTCAAGAGACATCAAATGCTGCAAGTGCTTTGGGAAAGGACATGTTACAAGCTAATGTCCCAACTGAAACACTATAATATTATTAGACAATATAGATGTAATTTCAGATTCAGAAAAACATGCTCATGACGAGGAACAAGAAGCAATCATTGAAGAAGAACCAGATGAAAGAGAGGTCGCTGTTGGTGGGGAGATATTTGTTTCGAAAAGGTAGCTCTAATCCTAACCAATGAAGGAGTAAATACAAAGGAACAATATCTTTTACACCAGGTGCCACGTCAAGGACAAGGTTTGTACTATGATTATTGAATGAGGAAGTTGCCCAAATGTAGCCAACACTATTATTATGAATAAACTAGGCTTGTCAACCTTGAAACATCCAAGTCCATACAAACTCCAATGGCTCAATGAAGGAGGTGAGTTTAATGTCAAAAAACAAGTCCTTATTCTATTTTCCATTGGTAGGTACAAGGATGAGGTACTTTGGAGGTCATGGTAGTATGACAAAAGGGTCGTTCATGATTATTATCACAACCAATACTCCTTTAAACATGAAGGATGCAAGGTCACTTTGGTGCCTGTGATGCCTAAAGAAGTGTAACAAGATTAGATTAATATGAGAAAAAGTGTAGAGGCTTTGTAAAAAGGATAAACCACCATTGAAAATTAAAGATGTACAAGCCATGAAATCATTTTTTTTATGAAGAAATATGATGATTCATTGCTGGAGTTTGAAAAGATTTCAATAAGGAATGGCGACAATTGGAGTTTAAAGACACAACTTTTCAATAAGAGTCACTATTCATGTCTTTAAAAGGTATGTACCCTTTTCATCTAAAACATTACACCTTTTCATTTTTCAGGAGAAACCAAAGCAAAGGCTACTTCCAACAAGGATATCCTTAGAAGAAGATCTTTCTGAATAATGTACCTATTGGTAGATTATACTCCAAAGAAAGTCCTATTAGGAAATCTTATGAAAATGTACCTATTGGGAGTGCCTATTCATCTAAGAGATACAATCTTTTGCCGAGAATGAAGGTTGAACAAATAGTTAAGGATTTAGAAGGGCAAAACATTATACCATTCAAGTATACCAAAGGCTTTGATTTGAGGACAGATCACCCTAAATAAGGCAGGATATCAACAAGCTCGTTTTCATCATTTGCAAGCCTAGTTTTATTTACATTAGCTTACAATCTCCATGGTAGTTCGGGAAAGGCAATAGGAAACTCAACTCAACTAGATGAGCTAAAGGCTATCTATACTCAGCTCGGTGGACTAAATGAAGCTAGGTTGCTAAAAGTGACCAAATGAGCAACTGAAGGTAGCTAGGAGAAGTGCTAAGGAGCCAGGAAGGTCTCGACTAGGAAACTCATTCACAAACAACCCTTGCTTACTAGCTAGATACATACTCAAGCAAGCTTGGAGGAGGACAAATGCACATCCAAGATGATGCACATGATCAGTCTTCATCCCATGCACAAGGTTGCACCATAAGGCTTCATAGAACACCATGTGTCATCCATATGATCAACAAGCTATGTGATGTGCATATCATTTCTCCTAGACGCAACAAATATCCAACCAACATCACCATTCGACCAAGTCTTGTGTTGCTTCAATGGGTGCCAAAATGAAAGGATTCAAGCATTATTCGACCAAGTCTCATGACTCTTTATTCTAGGAAAAGCATCACCAATGCTTCTATATAATTTTTCAAACAATTATGTATTTTTAAAGGGACATAAGGGCTGGCCGAATTACTATGTACCCATTCAGCCATATCCCTTCATTTATATAAATAGGCTAGTCCTTTTTTTTTGTAAAAACACCTTTCATATATTTTATTCAATCGAGATTTCTCTCTTTTCCCAAGTCCTTGGTGACTTTTATCGACTTATCAAGTGTTTATATACTTGTGGCATTCATCATTTTCATTTGATACTTGTGGTTTCTAGCTTATTATCTAGTGGGTCCAAGTCCTTTCCACCACCACTTAACTAGACTTGTAACGCTAGGTCTTAGTTTTCTTATAGCACTGGTCATTCCTTAGTCTATTTAAAAAACTATCCTACCTTTTCATTTGTTTCATAAGCCCAAACCATTACCATATCAACCATACTTCTGTAACCAATTCTCATATCAGAAAATAACCTTCCATAATCACCTTCGTCAACTACCAAACCACTCTATTTGAGCCATTCACTTATTTACAGGTTGTTTTGCTTCCTTCTTATATCCAAAATCAATTAAAGGTACAAGTACCTTACATCACTTTAACCAATTCTTCTTCCTATCTTAACCCATATATTAATCGACATAAAATATTGAAGACTTGTTTTGTCTTGAGTTTGTTCTAAAAAGACTAAACAAGAGGGATCGAGTGGAAAAATGTTAAATGAGTGTGTAAGATCATAAGGGAATCACAAACGCCTATTCATATTCTTGAGTGCAAACACGAATGTTTGAGTGTCATACAAAGTTTTTGGTGTGATCATAAAGTTTTTGGTGTGATCATGAAGTTTTGATTGAGTGAATTTGGTAAGGTCCTGTTTTAAGATTTTAATTCCTTTTAATCACTGATCAGGTCACTTGATGTTTCATGTTCGCAATCAATGGAGTACGAGCAGCAAAGGAGAAATACATTTCGTACTTGTGTTCATGTAAATGATAAATATTGTCTTGTAGTTATTGATGGTGGAAGTTGCATTTGTCTTACAAGCACATACATGGTAGAAATTTGGGGCTTACAACGATCAAACATTCCAACCAATATGTATTGCAAGTGTTGAACGAAGATGAATAAATCACTATCAGTGAACAATTTCTTATTTTGTTTTCCATTGGATGATACCAAGATGAAGTCATTTGTGATGTTGCACCAATGAGCATGAGGCATTTGTTATAGGTAATTTGACAATAGAGTATTGCGTGATGGTTTCACTAATCGATATTATTTCATCCACAAAAATAAGAAGATCACTTTGGCACCCTATATGCCAAATCAAGTGAAATATGATTAGATTCTATTGAAAAGAAATATTTAAGCCGCGAAGGATAAAATCAAAGAGAATAAAGTGGAGAAATAATGTTGTGAAGACAAACAACACGTTGGAGTCTTGCATGAAAAAAAAAATAGGAGAGGAACCAGCTAAAAATATAAATGAGGAATTTGATGTGAGGAACGTTGGAGTTGAAAATGGGAACATTGAAAACAGAGTTAAGAGTGAAGATGAGCACATTGAAAAACAATAGTGTGAGATTGAAGATAGAGTTCATAAAAAGAATGAGAGTGAGAGAGGAGAATTTGAATAATTGAAAATTTTCATTTTCTACTAACTAATATTTTCTTCCTACTCTTTCTTTTGAATTGCATATTATTACATGAGACATTCAAGGTAATTCAAGAAAGTTGTCTTTTGAAATACTAAAAGATGTGCCACTAGAAATTTAAAATGACTTGTTTGTTAACCTTCTAAGTACATTCACCTCATATTCCATATTCAATGAACTAAATTCCATTCATGAACCTTGATAAATCTTGCATGTTCATTCAATTTATTAATGATATTTCATGTTTTAACTTATTTCTATTTTGCAACACATTGAATAATTTTCATAGTAGTGTTATTGCTTGTGATCATCGACTCAATGAGAGAAAATGAGCATTATCCAACCATTCAAGATTTATAATGTGGGAGGGTACAAAGATTAAAGTCGACGTGAATTACCTACTTGAAGGACTTCAAAGGACACAACTTTTCATCATCCAACATGATGATTCATTGAAACTAGTTGAATAGCTAAAGCACCACTTATGATGATTCAAGTAAGAAAAATAGAGAGACAAACCTTTTCTTCCATGATCTTGATGAATCAACACATGGAGGAGTGTAGTGGGAAGTTCAAGGACGTGAGGACAATAAAAGTTGCAATTAAGAAGTTCAAGCAATAAGTATTTTCATCAAGATACATTTCATTCAAAATAAGACTTAGTAAGAGATGTATGCACACTCGAACTAATCCAGTCACTCAATGAAGGATTCAGAGGAATTCATGCATACCCTAATACATGATGATCTACATTCATCGTTTCTTACACCAATGAAACAATCGGTGCCAAAGGTCTTCGATTTGATAACAAATCACTCTAAAGAATGGTGGATGATGTGATCATGCCTAGGACAAAACTTCATCAACACATAATCACACCATGGACGTTCTACCTTACTGATTCCAAGGGATACTTACCTTATTTTATAACTTATTTATGCATTACACGTTTGGTGAATATGCTTGACTTATTTTAGACTATGCTTGAGTATTATATGTTATCATTTATATGTATAACATATGATATTCATGCATGACTTATTCATTCACACTTTACTAATCTCAATTCATGTAAACATATCTTATCCTTAGCTTATACAATGTTTATATCGTGTTCTGCATTTAATCCAAGCTCGTTTGCATTCATAACCTTCACAAAAACATGCATTAATCATTTTCCTAGCTTAGTTCCTATCTAAATACTTGTTCTTATGCTTTTCTTAGGTACATTGGGCACTAAGGTAACTTTTGGTAGCTCATGGATTCAAAATACAAGCTTTGGCAGCTCATGTTAGCTCATAAAGGTTCCATGCTAGCTCACTCAGGTAAAGGGAGCTTAATGGTGCTCAAAACTAGTTGAATGAGGTGAATGGGTTTGAATTTATCTGAAATATAGCTGAAAATACTAAAAGAGCTAAACACATTCAAGGTGCACAATGTGAACACATTTAATTCATGGAAATGAACACATTCAATGTGCACAAAATGAATATAAAAAGCCATTTTGAGTTGGTTCCATGCATATCTATATGATGATGTGTTCTTGACTATTATTCCACCATCTCTTATATTTCCAACGCAGTTTTAATCACGTCAAGCCAACCTCGGGAGCTCGAGATATGTCCAGATTGTCAAAGATAATGTAGGGTGGAAATTTATACAAGATTTACATTCAAGATAGCTAATGAGTAATTCCTCCATATATATATATACTCATCCAATGGTATACTGATACATGCATCACAAAGATCACATCAAAGGATGAAGTAATTACTCTACCAAATTATCCACTCGTCTAAGCCTTGGAAATGAAGACCAGAATAGCAACAGACTTGCAACGACTTTTTGAATGGAATTTAGATCTTATTCGGTCAACATGTCTTCTGGAGATACAATCGGCTGTCTCTTATCGCATCAATCCGATATGGGTACTCAAGATACATTCATTTTACTAAAGACAACGCATGCAGAAATTCCTATACGAGATTAATACGTGATTTTTGTAAATATACGAATTTTCAATTTTTATATTGATTATTTGTAATATAATTTAATATATGATGATGCATTTTCTTTTAGTATTAGATTTATTATTTTATTAGGAATTAAGGTTGAGTTAAAACACTATTTTTAGTTATTATTATTTTATTAGGAATTAGAGTTAAGACATGTTTAGTTTGTTATTGTTTTATTCATTAGTTATTCAGGACCATTAGAACTTAGCCCCTATATAAAGGAGGCTTTATTCAACTTTGTAAATCAGATTTATTTGATTAATAATACAATGATAGTTCATTTTTGCAAGTGTTGATTGCCTTGTGCCTTCGAAGCTTCTTCTCCTGGAGTTCTTTCAAGTTCTTATGAGGGAGATTAATCTTCATACTCCAATTTGCCTTTTCATCGTGACTAGGAGGGTTGGTTAGAGCCATTTATCGAGTTTTTCTTTTCATTATAACTATGAGGGTTTGATGGGACACTTATCCATCTATTTCCACAAATTTATCTGCACCATCAATCATCTTTACCGTTCACCTTCATATGGGAGATCTTTTGATTTCTTTATTATCTTATTTTATTTTCAATTTCTTTACCTTTTGTTTATTTTGTTCTAAGCTTATTTTCTTGATTCCAGCACCTAAAAGACCCCTAAAGAATCCTAGTTGTTGTCGTCACCTTCCTCTATTCATCCCATTTGTTCTTAATAGAGTCTAGAGCTTTCTAGGTTTGATTCTTCAACAAGAGCAACGTTCATTAATCTGCTACCGCTTCCCTATCACATATGAAGAGCCGTGATGTATTTTCATCCTCTATGAATCAATTTAACAGTGTGAATGAGCAAGGGCAAAGTATGACCATTCATAAATGGCATGAACATTCATATAAGGAATCTGAAATGACATGTTCATGTTCAAGGAGATGGATGTACTAATTGCAAGTTCATTCCCCATGTCTAAATACATGTATGAAGCCAAATGGTTAATTCAAAAAGTTGAGGAACTTGTAGCATACATGCACGAAAAATACGGAGGCACGAAGACTCTTTATTTCAACAATTCATGCATGACCTTCAAGCTACCAAGTGAGCCAAATCATCATTCTCCAGGGGGTACATTTGTGTGAACGTTAATCCTACCAAGGGGAGGTGCATTTAGTCATGAAAAGTTCAAGCAATTAAGGATTGAAATGCACCTAAATAAAGCCTTCACATTCATCCATGTTGCCTATAATGTACCTAGATGAGTGATGTACATTCACTCATTCATTCACTCTGTATTCATCATGGGTACTTTGGTCTATTAATACCCTAGCATGTTTCATTCGTAAACACATCTTTTATTAATAAAAAACATCTTTGTGAGTTTATATATCTTTCAAGTTCTTTAAGAACTATATTGATTTAGAATGTCTTTATACTTGTGAAGTAATTATATTCATCTTGATACTTTAAGTTCCTATATTTATATCTAGCGTGTTTGAGTCACTTTTGCCACCTTCAAGTAAGTTTGTAAAGAACGGGGTTATTCTACGCTATCATATTTTCCTATTTGTCAAGCTTGATATACTATCTGATGTGATCCAAATCAGCAACATAAATAGACTTGCATCTCTAACCTTTTACAATAATCAAAGAGGGATTTTTTTCTAATTTATTCTTTCTTTATACCATAGTTATAATAATAGCTTACATACATTGCATTTATATCTATGATGATGATATTATGTAATGTATGAAGTTACAAATATGAACCACATATTTATATGTTTATATCCTATATTACTTAGTTTATATTATGCTTTCTTTTGTAGGTGCATATTCGACTACATGATGGGAGCTAACTTAAATCTAGCATTGGAGTCCAAGAGCTTTGGAAACTTGATAACTCCAGGACAACTCAAGAACATTTTGGGACAAAGTTGCCAGCTGACCCCCGAGCTCATAGCTGACTTGAGCTAGACTTTTGAGCTAGCTAGAGACCTTATTTTAGTTGGAGAGTTGCACCACCACCACCACCACACATAGCACTTCAAAAAAGGTCTAGGTTAATTTTTGTGGATTCGTACCTTTTCACAAAAAGGTGCCATTCCAAGAGGTTCCTTTTCACAATGAGTTATCTTAAGACTCATCTACATGTCCTTCATCTATGGCCAGCTCATCTTCAGCTTAAACACATGGGAAGTAGCTCAAATGATGAAAGGTAATCTTACAAAAATACGACCTTTCATAATAAGTTGTTTCCCCATTGATGCCATGTCACATAGACACAAGATAGATGCCAAGTCACGCCTGTATTGTTGTTTTTCTTTATTCCATGGACAAGCCTATACAACAAGTATCATACGACCTCATGTGAGTGTCTCATGACCAGCCCACCCATGTGCCATGCGTGTGGATCATTTAGGCACCAAAGTGAGGGGACACATACCTATTCAGCCAAGAATGAGAAGACATCAAAATGGGCGGCAAATATAAACAAGCATGGGTGACAAAATGAACCAACACTTATATATTTATTCAAAGCATTATAACCCCATGTAAAGGCACATAGCCTTGCAGAATCACTACCTAATTATTTGGCCAAACCCCTTGCAAGCCTATAAATAGGCTTTAGTATTCATTTGTAAACTCAACCCTTTGATAAATTAAACTCTTGCGAGATTATTCTCTCTTTAAGTTCTTTTTAGAACTATATCTATTAAGCAAGCTTATTTCTAAGTTTGTGGTGTCAAACCCCTTCCACTGATACTTAGAGTTCCTAGTTCCTATAACTAGTGGGTTCAAGTCCTTGCTACCATCCCTTATAACGACTTATAAGAATCGGGTCTTTTCTCATCTCTAGCATTAGTTCATTCTTAGTCCTATAAGATACTATTTAACAATCACCATCTTCCATCACCATTCACGAATGCATATATCATCATTCTTCCATTACCATCTCTTAACCATTAAACCATCCTTCATCTATCATCAAAGTCAACGTCCCTTATCACCATTGGAGGCAGAGACATTGTATTTGAAGGAGATTTCTACAACACTTCCGCAGCCTATCTTTGATAAAATTTTCTATCAGTTTTAATTCCTTTCATTTCCATTTCCTTTCTTATCATTTTATTTCTTTCTTCCATTTCGTATTTCATATTTCCATTTTAATCATTTCCTTCTTTTTAATTATGCAGATTACTTGTCAATTTAAAGTGTAGCATTTGGTGTCTCTCCTAGATCGGGAAACAACAAGGCTTCCAACTTCTCCATTATTGAAGAAGCTTGAATAGCCTTACATCACTATCATAATCAACGCCACCGTCCATCTTCACCAGTGCTTCCATCTATTATCAACTTTCGTAACCACACTTTGATCATCTATTTTATCATTTTTATTATATATAAAATATATTTCTTGAGTTGGTTCCAAGCATATTTGGGTAATGACATTTTCTTGACTTTTATTCCCCCATCTCTTATATTTCCAATGCACTTTGAATCACATTAATTCAACATCGGGAGCTCCAGATATGTCTACATTACCGAAGACTGTACAGATTGGAAATTCATATGGGATTAACATTCAAGATGGCTAATGAGTAATTGCTCTACTTATATATACTACTCCAAAGGCATATGAAGAGCCATAAATGTATTTCCACCCTCTATGAATCCATTTAATGGTGTGAATAAACAAGGATGAAGCATGAACCTTCATAAATGCCATGAACATTCATCCAAGGAATCTAAAAGGATTTGTTCACATTCAACAAGATGGATGTACTAAATGCAAGTTCATTTTCCATGTCCAAATACATGTATGATGCCGAAAGGTTACTTCACAACGGAAGGAACTTGTAGAATGGATGCACAACAAGGAAGAAAGTGCCAAACCTCTTTATTTCACGCATTTCTACATGACCTTCAAGCTACCAAGGGAGTCGAAACATCTTTCTCCAAGGGTGATACATCCTTCACTAGAATCACATCAAAGAAAGAAGTAATAACTCTTCCAAATGATCCACTTGTCCAAGCCTTGGAAAGAAAAACCAAAATAGCAATAGACTTGCGATGACTTTATGAATAGGATCCTGGTCTTATTTCGTCAACATGTCTTCAGGAGATACGACCGTTTGTCTCTTATATTTCTAAAAGGATCTTGAATTGCATCAATCTAATATCGGGAACTCACGATATGACCATTTTAGTGAAGACACTGCATGCAAAAAATCCTATACGAATTTTTAATATTTTTATTGATTATTTGTAATATAATTTAATATAGGATAATACATTATCTTTTAGGATTAGACTTATTGTTTTATTAGAATTAAGGTTGGCTTAACATTATTCTAAGTTTATTATTATTTTATTAGGAATTAGAGTTAAGACATGTTTAGTTTGTTATTATTTTATTCATTAGTTATTTAGGATCTTTAGAACTGATCCCCTATATAAAGGAGGCTTCATTCAACTTTGTAAAAAAATTTGTTTGATTAATAATACAACAAGTGTTCATTTTTGCAAGTGTTGATTTCCTTGTGCCTTCGAAGCTTCTTCTCTTAGAGTTCATTCAAGTTCTTGTGAGGGAGATTAATCTTCACACTCCAACTTAAATTTTCATCGCAACTAGGAGGGTTGGTTATAGCCATATTATCGGTTTTCCTTTTCATTGCAGCTAGGATGGTTCGATAGGACACTTATCCATATATTTTTCCACAAATCCATCTGCATCATCAATCATCTTTACTATTTACCTTTCATAAGAGATATCTTTTTATTTCTTTAATATCTTATTTCTTTATCTTTTTTATCTTAATCAAATCTTGTTGCCTTGATTGCAGCATCTACAATAAACCTAAAGAATCCTAGCTACTACCACCATATTCGCTATCCATTCTCTTTTGTTCTTCATCTAGTCTAGAGCTTTCTAGGTTTGATTCTTCAACAACAACAACGTTCATTCATCTGCCACCACTACCCTATCAATTGGTATCATATTTGGGCCGATTTTTGGAAAGAATCAAGCAATTTTTGTTGTTCTTTCACAAAAAACTGCCAAGGTACCCCAACGGAGCTAGTTCACAAAAAAAATCATCGTCTCAGGTTATGTTTTTAATTTTAATTTAGATTCAAATATTTCTTGTTAGTTTTCTATTTTTCGTAAAAAAATTTCAAAAATTTAAAACATCAAATGAATTAATTTAGAGCTTATTTTCTCCATATCTAATATTCATCCTAATATTAATCTCCAGTCTAAAATTCACTACAATAAGAGTTCATTAGGGCCTTCAAATACATCGATCAAGTTTCATTGGCAGATTCGGTCTAGAATCTTGTCGAATTTCTTAAAAATTTTACAAGAGGAATTTCCTAGTGAAAATTTTCATATTAAAACTATTTATATTGAAGATATTTCACACAAAAACATAATTTTTGGAGATCATTAACACATTCGAACAAAGCAATCATGAAAAAACATATTGTTTAAGGATTCACCGTTCAAGAGAGTCTACTGGATACTATTGATATTTTACATGTGGCTTCTACACACATCAAAAGAAATTCAAAAAAATTTCCAAATTTTTTTGACACCTTTAACCCTCTTAAAACGGTTCTCAAGTTAACCCTCTTAAAACGACTTTATTTGTGGGTTATAATTCCATTTTGAAACTAGTTTCTTAAGAAGTCATTTAGCATTTTTTTAACTATATGAAACAATTTTGCAACCATTTAATATTCTCTATTGATTTCCAATAACGTGATTATAAAATATGTTTGTAATGTTATTTTATTTTATTTTTTACGATATTAAGTTTTTAAATAATAACTCTTCATTCTAATTATATTATTTAGTATATATGTAGTTATGGTATTATTTTAATAATATTAAATTATCAGGAAGTGGATGAGAAATTGCAAATTTTGAATAAAAAGTTAGGAGACTTTGGTGTACTTGAGGAGATTCGTAAGAAAGTTCTATAGCTGAGGGCACCACCCCAATTGGTATGTATTTTTTTTATTAAGTTTCATATGTTCTTTTCTTTTATGCTTTCAGTCCCTACTTGATTGAATCACTAGAAGTAGTCATCAGTTGTTCTCTAGATGAGAAGTTTTCATATTTCCAAATCCTCTAACCAAGACATACTTGACGTGGATAATTTTTTTCCCTGGCACACTATTTCTTTTTCAACAGGGTGTTGTATGTATGAGATGGCTTCTCATCGCCTTGCTTTTAAAGATTTTGTAAGAGTTCTTACATTTATTTTGCTCTAATTTGTTTCTTGTATTCTAGAGTAAGCTTACAATAACCCTTCATTATATCTAATTTTGGTAAGTAGCTTGTATTTCATAATTTTCATTTGATATTATATCAAATCAAGGAAATTGTAAGATTTCTTTTATTTTCTTATGGAAGATTCACCATTAACAAATGTAGCAAGCCTTTGTATCTATTGTTTATCTTAATTAGGAACAAGTATATCACTTTTCTAGATTCATAATAGTTCCATGAATTATGTACTCATTTCTTTTAAACATTACTTTCAAAGAGCTCATATTTGTCTACTTGAATGGTTTATTTAATGTCCCAAGGTTTTCTGTGATCGATACTTTTAAGCTTTCGACTAACTATGTAAATTATACAATTTGATTCAACTAACTTCTGTCAAACTTCCTATTATAGGACATGGCGGGGTTGATAGGCCATGAATTGGAGATTAAGCTTGAGGAGTACAGCAGTGGGCTACCTCCAAATGTAACGCGTTTCTTCTTTCCCATTTTCTATATGACGAGAACTTTGAGTTTTATCACTAGTTCACTACTAGTGTTGGTTGTAAATGGTATGTTTGTGTTGTTTGCCTACAAATTGTTCTTACTTATTCACCATGATGTAGTATAGACTACAAATTGTTCTTTCCCATCTTAGGTGTAATTATTGTTTATTCTAGTTAACATTGTTGAACTATATTATACTTTACTTTAATGTAAACTATGATTTATTATTATGGATTTCAAGTTTCTTGTTATGGATTTCAAGTTTGTTGTTATGGATTTCAAGTTTATTGGATAATGTGAAATGTTACAATTTTAAATTTGGCTAACAAAAGAGTAGAAAACAACATTTGAAAAATTAGTTTTAACTCGCTGTGTTTGTATAAAAATGTCACTAAATACATAGTCAATACCGACATTTTTTAAAAATGCCACTAAAGTTTTAGATCTTTTGCGGCGTTTATACAGAAAACGCCACTATATACGTAGTTAATAGCGACATTTTACATTCACAAATGCCACAATATGACATAACATTTAACGATATTTTTGGGAACAAAACCACTATATGTCAGAACATTTAGTGTCGTTTGTCAAAAACGCTACTGAATATCATTACCTTTAGCGACAATTGTAAAAAAAAGCCTCTAAAACATAACCTTTAGCGGTGTTTGTGGACAACAAACACGCTACCTTTTGCGGCGTTTGTTTTAGCGGCACTTTTTGCGACGTTTGTTTTTATGCCATAAAGATTATTAGCGGCGCTTAAAAATGTCGTTATATGACTGAAAAAACACCGCTAAAACATGTTTTGTTGTAGTGTTACCAGGTGCATCCGAAATCACATCTAGAATGAGGATACGATTGGCTATGATCGCTTCTTAGGATGCTACTCACTTATTACAGATTATCTCACAAGAGAATGGATTGTAACCTCGTATAAAGATCAGTGCATTAACTACCTCATAAAGACATAGTGTGGTGAACCACATGGCTACCGCATACTCAAATTCTATTTAAGTTTGCCAATTTTGATTGGATCACACTCCTAGGACAATGGGAAGGAGTCAGGTTCATTCCATTGTCAGTTTTAAAAAAATATGGGTCTCGACAATTTGTCTGAAAGACCTTTAGACTTGTATTTGCTGAGTTTGATTACAATTCGGTCAATTACAAGAAGAGGCTCCAAGAGGCAAAGGATTCATGGGAAACGACGTTTAGAATACAAGTAAATGGAGTTGATGTCTTGATGACCCCAAAATTTAAATTATAGAGAAGCAAAAGAGCAAATGACAAAATCCATTTATTTATGGTGAAGGATTAACCTTTATGGAAGAATACTTTAGGGTTATCCCTTCGAACATAGAAAGTCAAATGAGAGAATACGAAGAATAAAAAGCCAAATATGCTAAAATAATAGAAGAATTAGGAAGATAGAATTATATGATTTCCACTGCGGTCGACTTCCATACTAAAAAATTTCAGATGATGTAGGAAAGGAAGGAAAAAGTTGAAACTAAATTGGAAACTTGGAAGAAAGACTATCAAGACTTGTTACGAAAAAGAAAAGGTAGCATGATCAAGCAAGACATCACAACAGTGGGCTAAGCAAGTGACAGATAGAAAATGTCGAGTAAAAGATCTAGAAATCAATAATAAATGTTAGTCCAGATGGTTAGAGGTTGTATGGAAAAGGATAAAGGGTTTAGAGGCTGATAAAAGGGATTTAATCAAAGAAAGAAAAGTTATGAGTCGTGAAGCTAAGAAAAGGAAGAAAGAAAAATGATAGCTTGAGAGAGCTAGAATTAGAGAAAAATCAAATTCAAGGACTAGAGGTTGAAATGAGCATTATACTTAATGATTTTGAGGCCAGAGAACGGAGGATCCAAGAGCTCAAAGAAGAGAAAGAGTAGAAGAAAGACAAAGTTTGGGTTAAAAGACAGGGATGAAACAATATCCTTGATACGAAACAAGCTGAAGTTCGATCCTGTATGCAAAGATACTCAACAAAGAATCAATGACTCGAGGAACTTAATAGATAGATAGGAAAGATGCAACTAAGGCATTAGGAAGTAATGAGCCATACTCGATCTAGGAACCTTGAGTTAGGAGACCATATCTCTCAAATCGAAGAGGCTTTGCTTCAAGAGTAACTCCCACCTACTTCAATGAACTTAAGATTGACTTGTGAGAAAAATTGAGCATTGCGAAGTCAAATAAGAGGACTAGATTATGAGCTGTATTAATGAAGGAATCAAGTTACCAGCCTGGAAAATGAAATCAATAGTATCATGTATTCATTTATTGTTAATTCATCATACATAATATGCATTCATGTCTAAAAGGATAATAAAAAATAAATTATGAAAGATTGTGTGGCAAAAGATACTGGCTAAAAATACAAAACACCCTCATAACACTTGAGGCAAATAAATGGAGGCAAAATTTAAACAAATGAAGAAAGAGATGCAAGAGAATTTAATGAAGATGCAATATAATTGGGAAGTGAAAATGGAACACACGTAGAAATTTTCCATAAATAGCATCACGCAAAACCAATCTAGTATGGTTGATCAGATTGTCACAAAGTTAACTGCAATAAATGTTAAGACTGGGAAACAATCAACTATTGTGGAAGTTGAGTGTATTGTACCTTCTTTTGCTCCGAGACTAGTCATCACACTCAATAAGTATACTGAGATCCTTGTTGGGTCATCTGACACTAAAGATCAAGTGGTCGTAACAAATCTTTAAAGCATTCTGAATAAGCACATAGTACCAGACCCTTATGAGATGGAGATGACAAAGAATGAAATACCCAAACACATGAATGATTGGTGTAAGAATTTCTTCAAATAGATGGGAGGGAAAAGTTCCCAAGAGGCAGATGCAACTAAACTAAGTTTAGTGTATGATTTGTTACTACCCCCTATATTTAAGATGTCTGATCCTGCTGCACACTTGACAAAATTTATCAGGAGAATGAAAGGTTTTTTCAGAGACGAAAAACTTTTGATTCATTGCTTTCAAGCTAGTTTGATGGGGTCTATTGTAAGGTAGTAGAATCAATTATACCGAATAAAAATAGGATCATGGAAGAATTTAGTAAACACCTTCAAGAAATAATATCAATATGTCATTGATGTGATGCATGATAGAGTCAGTACCAGTATGCTCAACGCTAGGAGGATATAGCTGCCCATGTCCATCCTCTATTTTTTGAAAGAGAATTGATAACCATGTTCATAGATAAACTAAATTCTCCTTACATTGATCATATGCTAGAAGTCACTACAAAAAGTTTCTCTTACATAGTCATGTGTGGAGAAATGATTGAGATGGCACTAAAGAAGGGCCAAATTGCTGGTGGACAAAACTCGATAAATAAGCCCTTTGTGAAAAAGAAGGAGAAGTAAAAAATGTGAATATTTCTATGAATAAAGAAAAGACTAGAGGTTCTAGCTCGTAGGGTGCAACAAAGTAAGAAAACAACACTGAGATGATGCCATTCACCCTTATTTCGATGACATATAACAAGCTCTTCTAAGGATTAGTCCAAGCATATATGGTGGCTCCAAAGTATGTCAACCAACTCAAACCACTATACCTTAAATAGTAAAATAAGAATGAAACTTGTGAGGACCATGCTAATATCCTAGTACATACAATTAAAAAGTGACTCGCTTTTAAAAGGGTAGTGGAAGATTTGATCAAGAGAAAGGTGGTGTCATTTAATGACTCGAAAGCGTCGTGCATTGCTACAAATTCTATTCCAAACCTTCAAAATCAAAGAGTAAACACCATTGATGAAGGTTAAAGAATCAAAACTAAGGTGGAAGAGCTCAAGACACGATTGATATGGGTGTATAAAAGATGCTGGCAAGAGGATTAGTGAGTCCAGAGAAAGAATCCCCTAATGGAAAATTCAAGATTTTCTATGAATATCATTGTTATAAGGGACATCAACTCCAAGACTGCCAAGAGTTCAAGCTTGTAGTACATGAAATTATAGATAGGTAATAAATACAATTCTTTTAAGATTGTCCTGCAAGTAATGAAGATGATGTAGACATAACTAAGGAAAGCTCCGAGAATATGGGTGAAAGGTTGAAGAAACCTATATCGGTTATATCCAAGCCGAGCTATGAGGTGAGCAAGCGAAAGGCATTGCCGAAGGTCATCATACAAGCACCGAAACCATTGCTTACATTAATAACAAGAAGGTCCTGTGGAATTACACATGCCAAATGAACACTCCCGAAGAAAAAAATGATGAAGTTGATGAAGTTGGGGGCTTCACTAAGAATAGAAGATGTTATGCTCCTAACAAAGCTGAAAAGGTGGGAGCTATAGTGATTAATAGAATTTGATGATACTGTTCACATCGATAAGGCTCAGGAATTCATAAAATTTTTAAAGCATAGTGAATACAACCTTGTGGAACAACTCTAAAAACCCCTACATGAATTTCAATGTTATATATTCTTCTACATTCTGAGGTACATCGAAACATGTTGCTGAAAGTGTTGAATGAGACCTTCGTACCAAAGGATATACTAGTGTAATGTGTTTATAGGTTGGTGAATCACATTGATGTAGAAAACTTCATCTACTTCTCGACGATGAAATACCTTAAGAAGGGAAAGGTAGATGCAAGGTATTACACATAACTGCCCACTACAAAGGGGTTATTTTATCAAGAGTATTGATAGACAATAGATCAACTTTGAATGTTATACCATGGATGACATTGAATAGACTTCCCGTGGAGATCTCACACATGGAATTCTACGACAACACTATTTGTGCCTTCGATAGAACCGAGAGAAGCATTATGGGTAAAATCACAATTCATTTTTGAGTTATCCCAACCATGTTTGAAGAGGAGTTTATGGTCATGGAATTCCACCTGAACTAAAAAGGTTTGTTAGGAAAGCTATAGATACATATGGTTGGGGCAGTTCCCTATTTGTTATACCAAAAGCTTTGATTCATCTATGAGAGAACCTTGGTGACTATCAAAGCTAAAGAAGAAATGATAGATTCTATCACCATCGATGCATCATATATGGAGGTGGATGAGAATGCACTTAAATCATCATTCCAGTCTTTGGAGCTCGTCAATGCCACATTCTTCTTTGAAAGGAAGAGAATTATCTCCTCTAACTTTCAAAAAGTATGAACATACAATTGAAGGAAACCATAGCTCGAGGAAATGAAGTTGGGAAAAGTTTGGGTAAGAGGTTCCATGGAGTTACTAAAGGTCTAAACTTGATACCTAAAATGAATTCTTTGGAATTGAATATAAGCCTACTTATCAAGAGAAGTTTAAGGCTTCCCAGAAGCTTAAGGAAAGAATGAAGTAAAAGACAAATGGCCAAGATATTACTTGGTCAATGGCTATACCGCCCATCACCAAGACTTTTTCATTCAGGGTCTTCGTGGTTGATACGTTAGAGCACCCATGGGTGGATAAAGAGGCTGTTGAAATTGAGGTTATGATAGAAAGCTTGAGCATCAATGTAATCACAAACAACTCAACTAAATAATATTTGTTGGTGTAATTTGTCCTTATCCTCCTGGATACTCCCCGAACAATTATATTGCGAAGAACAACCTATATTTTACAAACATGTTTTAGAGTAATGCATAATATCAATGTTTTCACCTTTTGACCTGAATGTAGTAGGTTATTTTTTAAAAGACAATTTGTTATTCGTCGTTACTTAAATGAAATGTTGCATTTTTTTCATTTTTTCCATGTTAAATATTTTACTTAATTATTTATTACCGTATTAAGGTCATTCTTTCAATAAATATAAATATAATTCTTGTCCATATCTCGAACATATTCTTTTTCATTTATAAGTCTCCAAATATCAATTGATCGAATAATGATATCTCTGAACCAAAGATTGAGGGTTATAACGATGACGAGTAATATGAATTAAACCCTAAACTTATCAAAGTGATTGAACAATAAAATAAGTAGATTTTTCCTTGTTAGAAGATGACTGAGACAGTGAACTTGGGAACGAGGGAAGATAGAAAAGAGATCAAGATTGGTACTTCACTCTCATTAGAAGTAAGGTAGGATCTTATAAACATGCGACATCAGTTCAAGGATGTGTTTGCTTGGTCGTATCAGGATATCACTGGTCTAGATAGTGACATTTTTGTACATAAACTACCAATAAAACCAGGATGCAAGCTATTATAGTAGAAACTGTGAAGAATGAGGCCAGACATTTTGAAAATAAATGAAGAATTGGAGAAGTGATATGATGCCAATTTCTTGCATGTGTATAAGCACCCCAAGTGGGTACCTAATATTGTGCTTGTTCCAAATAAAGACATAAAGGTTCGAATGTCTGTTGATTACCAAGATCTTAATCGTTCGAGTCCCAAAGATAACTTCCCTCTTCCTCATATTGTCACCTTGATTTATAACATGGCTAAGCATGATCTTTTCTCTTTCATGGATGGCTTTCATGGTATAATCAAATCAAAATGGACCCTAAATATATAGAGAAGACAACATTTGTGACAATGTGGGGCACATTTTTCTTGACCAACTTCTAGCAAAATGATATGAAGTAGAGATGAATAATCACTCTCTTTCCATAAAAAATAAAGATGTAGAATTTTTTGCACAAATCAATAAGTCTTAAAATCATCTCTTTACTATTTATATTAAGTCAGAATAAGTAAGATGCATGAGGATTGTAATTAATGATGATTTATGGTTGTGCCACTTAAGGTCTGAGCATATTTGATTTTTGGGCCAAAAGTTGTTATCAAAGGAAACTGTGGTGAATGGATTGTTAGAGAAAAATCCTCCATATCAATTATGTGAAGCCTACATCAAAGGAATACAAAATAGGTAAAACTTTGAAGTTGAAACATCTTGGAGAGACCAAAGACCGTTGGAGATAGTACATACTAACATAGCCAACCCTTTCGACATACCATAACTCAGTCAAAACATTTACTATTTAACCTTTATAAATGATTTTAGCAAAAAAAGTATAGTTAATATTTAAAAAAATTAGAACCAGTGGAAAAATTTTAAGAATTTAAAGCAATGACAAAAAAGTAAAGTAGCCAATATTTAAAGATACTTAGTTGTGACAGATGACGAAAATATACACCAAATTTATTTAAAGAGTTCTACAGAAAGTATGGCACCATTCATCAACTTACAGTTAGTATACACCTAAAAAATGGATTCGTTGAAAGAAAAAATCACATAATTCTTTATATGATAAGGAACATGATAAAAGGTAAGCACCTACTAAGAAATTATGGGCTGAAGCTATTCATTGTGCAATTTACCTATTGAACAATGTCTAACAAAGAGTGTGAAGTACATGATTCCAAATGAAGTATGAAGCGGTAAGAAATCAAGAGTGGGACAACTCAAGATTTGTAACATTATATCCTTTGGAAGTACCTTTTCACATTAAAAGACATGACTCTTGGAAGGTATTTTTTGGAAAGCAAAATCATGACTTTTAGAGACAATCTTTGATGAAGAGTCATGACATTAGGGAGGCATCCTTTGGTGAAGAGATGACTTTTGGGAGATACCTCTAGGTGAAGAGTCATGACTTCTGACAGAAACCTTTTGGTGAAGAGACATGACTTTTAGGAAACACCTTTTGGTGAAGAGACACGATTTTTGGGAGGCACCTATTTGTGAAGAGACATAACTTTTATAAGGTACCTCTTGGTTTATATACATGACTTTTGAATGAAGAGTTGCATTCGTTCATCCTTCTAGTTGTTGGTGTGAAGAAACATATCATTTGGATTGAATTCTTCTAACTGCCATGTCTCTTAGTTTAAACTTTCTTAGGTGTTAGGGTGAAGAAACATGCCCCTTCGGTTTGAATTTTTTTTATCTAGCCATTAGAGTGATACAATACCTTTCCAAATCAAAGAAAACAATATATTAGAACTTATAATATAAACTAAATAATTTTATATATATAAAAGAAAGATCTTGCAACCTAAACATGTAATAATTATAAATTATTCCATAAATGAACATGTGATAGTTATAAATGCATGAAAATATAATATGCAATTCATAACATACAATAAATGGTAATTTATAATAAGCTAATATAAGATATTTCATGTTAAATGTAGTCACATTAATATGAATGTAACACATGATATGATAATTTAAACATATTCTGATAATAGAATAAAATGCACATATAAGATAATATAAGACAGAGTTAATAAAAACTCCCTTCACTTTCATCCTGAACAAATTCAAAGACGAACGCATTTCAAGTTTGAATTGGACATTTTATTAGATCACATTAAAAATGTTTATTTTGTAATACCCCAAAATTTTGGTTAGTAACCAAAACATAAATTTTGAAAGTTTGGTGCCCAAAGTAGAAAATTAGGAAAAGTTTAAGGACCTAAGTGGATATTTTTTTAAAAAGAATTTTTATTCCATAAATGGATAGTTTACTCTTGAGATTGGATTTTTATTAAAATTAGATTCTTGATCTAGAAATTGTGTTAAATACTAGAAAGTGTTAAATTCTGATAAAAATTCAGTAAATCGGATCGAGTAGAATTTCGGGAAAATTTTGAAGAATGCTAAATTAAGCTTAGAAATATTATTTACACATTTTAAAATGATTTAGAATAATATGTATCATTGGATTTGAAGATTTATTTCCATGTTTAATTTGGACCGTTGGATCAAAGTGGCAAGATTGCAATTTTTGGAAAGTTGCTGATAAAATTGGAAAAGGGTAAAATATTTTTGTTCATATTTAAATTTGGAAAGATGATAAGGTTATGTGGCTTGATATTATTGTAAATATCAAGTTTCATTAATTGCAAAATTGACATTTCTCATTAAATTAATATTTTATTCATTTAAGCTTAAATAAAGGTTAAATTAACATGTCGTGCTACCCATGAAAAAGGTAAGAGAATTTTTATTTTTTCATTTTTGAGAAATTTCTTTTGGATTTTGGATCATGATATGAAATGGAAAATTGTTCTGTTCGAAAAACGATATCATTTGGTACCATTATTGTTTGCTAATTTGGTTTGTGTTCAAAGATCCTAAATTGTAGGGTTTATGTTCACATTAGAGTTTATGGAATTGATGAAGGATTTTGATGTTATTGAGGTTGTAGAATCATTTCCAAGCATGATTGATGATTAAAATTACTTGTACATGATCATATGAACATATAAAGTTTTAGCCAAACCCTAGATTTAGGGGAAAGATGTGTTTTGATGAAATTAAGTTAGGGCATTGATTGTATAGATTGTATAAGGTTGAATCAAAGTTGATTTCATGCTTGAATGGAATTAAAACTGAGCAAAATCATGAAAACCCTAGTCTTGGAACTTTGAAGTATTCGGCCTTGTCTTTATTGGATGATAAAAATTTTGGAAAAAATATGTAAGCACTGGAAGTGATATACGAAGTATTCTACAAGATTTAGAAAATTTTGGGGATTATTCTATAATTTTTAAAAAGTTAGGGGATAAAAATGAAAAATTTGGAAAAAGTTGTATAATTGTTCAATATTTGATGTATAATGATGCAAATTAATGTTTGAGTGTTGAAATTGAAGTTAGGATGTGAAATTGGATTATTTTGGAAAGCTTGTAAAAGTTGAGGTTTAAATCACAAATATCGAAAGGTAGGGAGCTTAAGTGAAAATGTTATGTAAATTTGGTATAAAAAAGAACTTCAATGGTCAATTGGTTGTATTAAAGTCAACATATATGTTGTGACCTGGAAATTATATCGAATAAGCATCAGAAAAATTGTTAGGAATTTATTTTCCAAAGTATGCCTGTGTTAGTAAGATTCTAACATTTGGTTTGAATTTGTATATTTTCGGTAATGATGCTTATTTTGATTGTGTGCTTGAAATCAAGATCAAGCAATATCAAAGCTAAGGAAAAGCTTAAGGATGAAATGTGAAATCCTAAGGGAAGTTTGCAATTTAAGGACATTGGTGAGTGCAAATTTAATTTGTAATTATATTATTGAACAAACATTGGCTTGCGATGAGCCGGTGACGATGTTACTATGGTAAGGAGCGACTCCTAAAATGTTATGTGATTTGTGATGCATGCATATATGTGCATTTGGTGAGCTAATAGAATTAGAGAACAAGTTGAAAATGCAAATTGGTAAAACCTTCTTAGAATGTATGTTTTGTAACAAATTTAGAAAATCATCATAAATTTTAGAAAATGATTAGAGGATGATTTTTATATTGTTGAACTAGTATACAAAAAGATATTAATTTTTAACTGAGGATAGGTAAGAAAACGGGGCAACATAATATGCTGAAAATAGATTTTGACGGTCAACTTTGAAAATTTACCATAAATTGAAAAAATTGAACTAAAAGTATTGTATTATATGGATAGTTTCTTATTTGAGTCTAGTTTCTATTGGTATATATGGAATAATTTTTTAGTTTATATTAATGCATAATAATATTTCTTTAAAGGTAGTGCAAACTGCCAGAATATGATATTATGAAAATTTTTTGGATTTAACCGAATTAACAGCAAATGATCAAGTTAAATCTTAGTGAGGCTTATATTTTGACTTTTATATAATGTCAAAGTGAGTGTAATACATACATATTATTATACACATATGTTTTATACATCATTGGGTAGGACTTGCAATAAGTCTACCTTATTTATATTGGCATGATATTTAGGTCATATATCATATATTTGACATATTCTAAATATGTCAAAGGTTCAATATAAAATGCATCGATCACTAATCATTACATATGATGTTTATCATGAACATATATGATATTTATCATGAATGATATTTAGGGTATGAACTGTCCCATATTAAATTATGATAATATACTTTGCCATGGATGGAAAAAATAGACTATATGCCAAATGTCGGGTCATTAACCATAATGAAAGGACTTAAAATTTGGAGGATTAAATTGAATAATGGTAAAGTACAAGAAATGAATTGGGAAAATTGTGTTTAAGACTAATTAGTATGAATGGAAGAATGGAAGGACAATTTAGTATTCTAGAATGATTGAATTTAATATTTATTTTTATGGGGATATTTAATAAAGTTGGAAAGGGGAAAATGGTAAAAAGGGAAAACTTGGTTCTCTTCTCCTTCTTCCCATTATCCCGTGCTCTGCCCAATACCAAAGGTAAGATTTCTTCAAGTTAGTTTTTCCTTTAGTTTATGGGATGGTTTTGAAACCTTAAGTGATATAGAGGCTTAAGAAAAGTTCAAGGATGATTAAAACTAAGTGATTAATGAATTGTTTGAGATTTAAGAAAATGGGTTTTTTAGTGATGTGATGAATTATGAGTTTTTATTGAAGTTTACAAGTAAATTTGACTTGTCAAAGAAGTAAATGAAAGATTAGAAGCGTTGGTTGTGATTGAAAACATGTATGAAAAAGTAGTGTGATTCTTGGGTTAGAGTGTTCTTTGAAAATTTTATATGTTATAGGAAGATTAGTGAAGAAAAATTAATTGGGTTTAATAAGGATGAGGATGAGTTTAATGGTATTGTTGGAGGTAAAGGGAAGAGAATGAAATGAAATTTGGGTAAAAATCAAAATGAAAAATGGAAAATCTGGGAAAGGGTATCGGTACTTAATGAACATTACTGATATATAGGTTTAAATTTGAGGAAATGGGATGAACAATATTGATACTGATGCAATTTGTATTGATACTTCTGTGGGTATCGATACTAAGAGAAAAGTATCGATGCTATGGATTCCAGAATGCAGAAATGGTATCGATATTGAAGGGAGTATCGGTACCATAGAATAGAAGTATCGATACCATAGTAGGGGTACCGATACTATTGAGCTAAAAATTTAAGATATGATGAATTTTAATAGAAATTAAAAATAATAGAACTATTGAGTATTATTAAAAGTATAAATGTTAGAAAGTATACTAACATTTGTATGGTATGTGTAATTAATGGATTCTTGTATAGATCGTAACCAAGCTACAGAGTCAAGCAAGAAAAAAAGTAAGGATAAATTTGTCGAATAGTCGGACATCATTAGAGCATACTAGTGAGGCATATCAGGTGAGTGCATTTATTGTACCTCTATGAAATAAGGGAGACTTGTGACGAGTCAACCTCGAATATTTTGATAAAGCATGTTTTACAGTACTTTGATATGTTTTCAGAATGTGTATGGAAATGATATTACGAATAAATTTTATAGTATGAACTGCTCTAAAAGGAATAGATGAACGTTGAAGTTGTTCAATTGTTATCAATGTTGTAGAAATAAATGTTTAAATCTATGAAATTGACTAAAAATCCCATTGTATGTGCATTGAGAGTCATAGGTGCGCTTCGACATACTTCGTGTATGATGGTATCGATCGATTTTGTTTAATTCATAATGGTGCATTTTTGTATCAGTACTATGTATACTTTTGGCACTATATGTGCAATCATGGTATTCATAATAAGTTTGTGAATTAACATTTCGATATAAAATTATGTATATAAGTTATCGATTGATTTTGTTTAATGCATAATGGTGCATTTTCGTATCAATACTATGTGTACTTTTGGCACTATATGTACAATCATGGTATTCATAATAAGTTTTTGAATTACCATTTTGGTATACAATTATGTATATAAGTTATTGATCGAATTTGTTTAATACATAACAGTGCATTTTCGACACTAAATGTGCAACCCATTGTATTCATAATGCGTTTATTATAACCATTTCGGCACTATGTGTGCAATCCATGAAATTCATAATAAGTTTGTGAATTTCCATTTCGGCACTTCGGTGCAATGCACGTACCTTGTATTTTCATTTGACATATATAGGGAGAAATAAAGGATAAATTAGAAACTACTGATGGATAAGTATTCTGGGCATACTAAAGATAGTTATCATGCTATTTGAATGAAGATTGGTTCGCTAGCCAATTTGATGTATTGATATGAATTATACGATGTTCATTCGTACTTTATAAATTAATGATATGCTTATATTTAAGTATAATTCATTTTTTATTATTATGTCTCACTAAGTAAATACTTAACATGTGTTGATTTCACATGTAGGAAAAATAAAAGACTAGCAGAGTAAGGAGTGCAGTGAGCATAAACAATCAAAGGTTGCCTCATTAATAATTGTAGAACATTTATGTCTATTTTTGATAATTAGCTAGCATGTATTTGGACTTAAGAAAATGCTATGGAATGTATTAAAGTTATAATTTTTGTAATATGTTACAACAAATATTTTATTACTATGATATAAAAAATGTTTTGTTTTATTTTTGAAACAAATTTTTATGGGTTTACAAATAAGAAATGTTTTTAAAAGTTATATGACACATACGAATTGTGTACGGAAATGTATCCAAGAAATGAGTGTTACATTTATTGGTATTAGAGCTACAGGTTTAACCGATTTTCAATCGAAACCTAGTTTATTTGGCTTTAAAAAGGGTCTACATGCCATTAAGATTATCAAGGGTACTGATATGGTGTCATTCTAGTGTGATTGATGTCACTCCTTACAAACTTGAGTGTTATTATTATGTATGTCCTATTAGATGTCGGAATCTTCGAACTTGCGAAGAGCGGCTAAACAAGAAAGTAGAGAATGATCGTGATAGGGAAGCGGTGGCGGGTTAATGAACATTTCTCTTGTTGAAGAATCAAACCTAGAAAACTCTAGACTAGATGAAGAACAAAGGGGGATGAATAGGGAAAGTCAGTGGCAGCAACTAGGGTCTTTTAGAGTTTCTTTTAAGTGCTGGAAACAAGGTAAGAAACAAGATTATAACAAGATAAACAAAAGATAAAGAAATTGAAAATAAAGTATGATAACCAAGTAATCAAAAGATCTCCCTTATGAGGGTGAACGGTAAAGATGATAATGGTGATGATGGATTTGTGAAAAATAGATGGATAAGTATCCTATCGAGCCCTCCTAGTCGCAATGAAGAGGCAAACACGATAATATGGCTCTAACCAACCCTCCTAGTCAATGAAACGGCAAATTGGAGTGTGAAGATTAATCTCCCTCACAAGATCTTGAAAGAACTCAATGAGAAGAAGCTTTGAAGGAATAAGACAATCAACACTTTCAAAAATGAACTCTCGTTGTATTATTAATCAAAGAAAATATTTTTTACAAAGTTGAATGAAGCCTCATTTATACAGGGGCTAAGCTCTAAAGGTCCTAAATAACTAATTAATAAAATAATAATAAACTAAACATGTCTTAACTCTAATTCCTAATAAAATAATAAATCTAATCCTAAAAGATAATGCATCATCCTATACTAAATTATATTACAAATAATCAATATAAATATTGTAAATTCGTAATATTTACAAAATCACGTATTAATCTCGTATAGGAATTTCTACATGCATTGTCTTCACTAAAATGAACGTATCTTGAGTCCCCAATATCATATTGATGCGATTCAATAACCGTTGGAAAGAAAAGAGATAGAAGATCGTATCTCTAAGACATGTTGACCAAACAATATCAGGATCCCATTCAAAAAGTCATCGCAAGTCTACTGTTGTTCTGGTCTTCTTTTCCAAGGCTTGGACGAGTGGATCATTTGGAAGAGTTATTACTTCTTCCTTTGATGTAAGCCTTGTGATGCATGTATCATCCTCCCTTTCTTTAAAAAGATTCGACCTCGAATCTGAAACATTAAAGGGAGTAACATTAGAATAGTTTAATAATTCATTCACATTATGCTTACCGAATATATATGCTTTGAATCTTCGAGACTTTGTTCTTCTAATAGGTTCGTGTAGAAAAATTAGTCCAAAGAAGCATGTATTATAGACCCTGGTGTATATATCATTCCCCCACTCCTCAAAAAGATTCATCCTCAAATCTTTGGACTCGTAAATCGTGACTCTTCATTGATATGACATAGTGAATAGGGCTTTCAGGTGGTAACCCGTCAGGAGGGTCACCTAGCACTATTCGACAACTCTTGGTGATTGAAGATGGTGTGGGCCAGTATAGTGTTGCTTTTTCTTTTTCATCATTTACATGGATTCCTTGTGCATGAATTATAAAGCTTGTAGAGTTATTCAAATCCTATTTCCTCATTAAGATGGCGTCACAACTAAGGCTTTCATTGATGTAGCCTTTTTGTAACAAATCTAACTCTTTGGTTTCTTCGAGATTGTATGTTTGACGATGTATGATGGAACCTTGAATTAGATTGGTTTGGTGTTGTTTTCCTCTTTCTAGTGGTAATTTGTCAGGTGGATCACCTAACACTTCTCGAAAATCCTGTAACAAAGATGAAAACACACTAGGCAAATCTTTGTTAATGTTAGAAACCGAAACAATTGATTCCCTAAAGCAAACAAGGATACAAGGCTGTTTGTAAAGAATGTTCTCTCAATTCTTTTATGCTCACACATAGATTTTGTGTCACTCTTTTCTTCTCACATTTAGGTTCACTCACCTCCCATAGGTTATTATTCTTTTAGCTTTTGTAACTAGTGACCTCTTTTGCTTTTACCTCTTTCTGAGCTTTTTCTTTTTCTGCTTTCCCTACCTCCTCACAAATTCTCATTTGATCTTTCAAAATTTCTTTTGGTGGCATTGGCCTAAGAGTGTAGGGCTTACCGTTTAGGTTCAAAGTATATTTATTTGCCTTACCATAGTAGGTAACATAATTGTCGTATTTCCATGGTTTCCCAGAAGGATGTGAGAAGCTTGCATTGGAATCACATCACACCAAATTTTGTCACAATACTTGCCCATCTATAATTTGACTAGGCATTAAAGACTTTCATCTCAAACTCTTTATTAATCCATTCAGGACAATATGGTTTTGGATGTTGTTGACAATATAGCTTGAGTGCCTCTACCAAGTAGCTACTCACCATGTTTGTACAACTTCCATTATCAATGATTATAGAGTCAGATTTACCTTGTATCAAACATCGGGAATGGAATAAGTTTGTTTTTTGAATATCAACTTCTTTCGTATCTTCAATGCTTAAAGACTGACATATAACCATACAATTAGGTCTGGAAAATTGTTCTAGTTCAAACATCCTGAAAATCAAAACACTCAACGAAACATTTAAAGTAAAAAAATTAAAAGAAAGAAAATTCAACAAAGCAAAAAAACTCACAAGTCACTATAAGAAAGTAACACACCGAGAGGCAAGTGAGCCGATCTTGTACTCTTTAAAACTCACTTTACCAAGTAGTTTTTCACAGTTCGTATCAGAGTTTGATACTAGCAAAGGCAATAAGAAAACCTAAAAGCTCTAAGAGGCCAAACAGGGGCTAGACTCCAAGAGAACGCAAATGCAAAGAAGGAAGAAGTATGCAAACTCTTTAGTCCTACTAACACAAGAAAGATAATGTGTTAGATAATGTCCAACTTGAGCAACTTGAGCAACGGTTTTTAGGGGGTTACCAATGTCCAAAAATTTTGGAAAAATTCTCAAAAGTCTTTCGATGCGTCAAGAAACCACCTGTAAAATTTCAGAACTAAATACCTTCAGTAGTATCTAGTATACTCTGTTGAATGGTGAGTCCTCAAACAATCTATTTTTCATGATCACTTTGTTCGAAGGTGTTATTGATCTCCAAAAATTCTGATTTTTTTGTGTGAACGATCTCCAGTATATGAAGTTTCAATATGGAAATTTTCACCACGAAATTAAACCTTTAGAATTTTCAAAATATTCAACAAGATTCTAGACTGAATTTGCCGATGAAACTTGAATGATGTATTTGAAGACACTAATGAACTCTGATGGGTGAATTTTGGACTGGAGATTAATCTTAGGATGAATATGAGATCTGGGTAAAATTATCCCTAAATTCATTCTTTTGAAATTTTTGAATTTTTGTGACTTGAAACGATGAATCTTTTGTGAACAAGCTCCGTTGGGGTACCTTGACAGTTTTGTGTGCAAGAACAAGCAAGATTGCTTTTTTCTTTCCAAGATTCGGCCCAAATATGATACCAATTGATAGGGAGGCGGTGGCAGGTTAATGAACGTTGCTCTTGTTGAAGAATCAAACCTAGAAAGCTCTAGACTAGATGAAGAACAAAGGGGGATAAATATGGAAAGGTGGTGGCAGCAACTAGGGTATTTTAGTGTTTCTTTTAAGTGCTGAAAACAAGTTAAGAAACAAGATTAGAAAAAGATAAATAAAATATAAAGAAATTGAAAATAAAGTATGATAACCAATAAATCAAAAGATCTCCCTTATGAGGGTGAACGGTAAAGATGATAATGGTGAGGATGGATTTGTGGAAAATAGATGGATAAGTGTCATATCGAGCCCTCCTAGTCGCAATGAAAAGTCAAACACGATAATATGGCTCTAACCAACCCCCTAGTCGTGATGAAAAGACAAATTAGAGTGTTAAGATTAATCTCCCTCATAAGAACTTGAAAGAACTCATGGAGAAGAAGCTTTGAATGCACAAGGAAATCAACACTTGCAAAAACGAACTCTCGTTGTATTATTAATCAAAGAAAATCTTTTTTTACAAAGTTGAATGAAGCCTCCTCTATATAGGGGCTAAGTTCTAAAGGTCCTAAATAACTAATGAATAAAATAATAATATAATAATAAACTAAACATGTCTTAACTCTAATTCCTAATAAAAATAATAATAACTAAAAATAATATTTTAACTCATCCTTAATTCCTAATAAAATAATAAATCTAATCCTAAAAGATAATGCATCATCCTATATTAAATTATATTACAAATAATCAATATAAATATTGAAAATTCGTAATATTTACAAAATCACGTACTAATCTCGTATAGGAATTTATACATGTGATGTCTTCACAAAAATGAACGTATCTTGAGTTCTGAATATCAGATTGATGTGATTCAAGAACGGTTGGAAAGAAAAGAGACAGAAAGTCGTATCTCTAGAAGACATGTTAACCAAATAATATCAGCATCCTATTCAAAACGTCATCGCAAGTTTGTTGCTGTTCTGGTCTTCTTTTGCAAGGCTTGGACGAGTGGATCATTAGGAAGAGTTATTACTTCTTCCTTTGATGTGAGCCTTGTGATGCATGTATCATCCTCCCTTTCTTCAAAATAATTCAACCTCGAATCTAAAACATTAAAGGGAGCAACATTAGAATAGTTTAATAATTCATTCACATTATGCTTAACGAATAGATATGCTTTAAATCTTCGAGACTTTGTTCTTCTAATAGGTTCATGTAGAAAAACTATTCCAAAAAAAGCATGTATTATGGACCCTGGTGCATGTATCAGATTAGGTAGCAAAGGATATGAGGCTAATAGTGAGCATCCGATCCTATCCCATCTGAGAATGCTATCGCACCGACACAGTAGGGTATGCATGTGCCAGAGTTTGGAGCTTTTATGCAAGCTCTCGATTCCATTTTGACTCAGTTCCATCCTTCTTCACCTTCCTCTGCTCCTCCAGCACAATGCATGTTGATCCCAGAAGAGCTGAAAAAGTTTAGGAGCTCCTGAGTTCCAGGGAGAAGAGGATGAAGGTCATATAGAAGTTGATTTATGGCTAAATGATGTTATGGTAATATTTGAAAGTCTTCACTTCTCAGATTTTGAAAATTTGGGTTGAGTTGTATCTTTACTTTGAGGATTAACTCGAGTGTGGTGTCAAATACTACAATGTATTCACCACCGGAGCAAGTGACCTGACAGTTCTTTCAGGAGGAATTTAAGAACAAGTATATTGGTGAGCAGTTTAGGCGGACGATGTTGTTGAATTTTGTTAATTTGAAACAAGGTGATCGAGCAGTGCATGAGTACGAGGTTGAGTACAACAAGTTGAGCCATTTTGCTTCTGAGGTAGTTCCCAATGACAATACTAGACGTGATTGTTTATCTAAGGTTTGAGGCCAAGGTTGAAAGAGATGATGTTGGCTTTAAACTTCCCTAGCCTGCAAGAACTTATAAACCGAGCTAAGGCTTTTGAAAGATCCCAAGAGGAGACTCTAGCAGTGGAATAGAGTATACAGATAGGAAAAAGAGTTGGAATGTCTTTAGCTTCCTATCATGCTAAGAGAGGCAAGGGCTCGAGTTCCCAATATACTGATAGAGATGGTTATGGTGGATCTTGTTTCTAGTGTGGTGTAACTGGTCACTATGTCTGAAACTGTCCTAAGAAATCCAAGGATAATGCAGCGTAATCTAAGAGATCGGTGGACACTTTCTAATAGAAGTAGAGGTAGAGGTTGATCTAGAGGATAATCAGAGCCATTGTCACGATAAGAGACTCGGGGAGTAGCCAGAATTTACAATATTAAGACTAATGAGGATCGGGATGACCCAATAATCTTAACAGGTAACTTCCATATTTTTAATGAACCTGTATTTGTTTTGGTTAACCCTAGTTCTACACTCTCTTATATTAGTACAAAGTTGGTTAGAACTAGAGGAATTCCTTTAGAACCATTTTTTAGTGAGATGATATCAGTAAACCATATGGGTCATAATACAAGAGTAACGCGGGTATGTAGAAAATGCCCGATAAAGATTCAAGGGGTTATGTTTCTGACAAACTTGATGGAGTTTCCCTTTGATGAGTTTGAAATCATTTTGGGCATGGATTTGTTATGTCTACATCATAGATGGGTTGATTTTCGCAAGAAGCGATTTTTTGTAAGGATGCGGAAGGCTCAAAAATCGTAGTGATTGGCGAAAAAGTGAAATCACCATCCAATGTGATATTAGCCATGACTACAAAGAAAATGATGTCAAAAGGGAGTATAGCTTTCCTAGCTAACTTGGTAATTACTCGAATTTTGGAAGCAAGGCTAGTTGATGTTCAAACAGTTAAGGAGTTTTTGAATGTTTTTTTAAAGAGTTATCGGGATTACCTTCAGATCACGAGGTGGAATTCTAGATTGAGGTTTACCTGGGTACTAAACCTATTTCTATGGCTCAAGTTAAGTGAATTAAAAGTCCAATTGACAGAGCTACTTGATAAGGGATTTATCATACCTAGTGTTTCTCCTTGGGAAGCACCTATGCTTTTTATGAAAAAGAAAGACGGGTCTATGCGATTATGCATCGATTACCGTCAGATAAAAAAGTAACGATAAAGAAAAAGTATCCTCTTCCGAGGATTGATGATCTATTCGATCAATTGAAAGGCATAGCAATGTTCTCTAAGATAGACCTAAGGTCGGGGTACCACCAATTAAAGATTAAAGAGGATGATAGTTCAAAACCATATTTTCAGACTCTGTATGGACATTACAAATTTGTGGTAATTCTATTTGGCTTGACTAATGCTCATGCAACATTTATAGACTTGATGAACCGAGTATTCTAACCTTACTTGGATCAATTTGTGGTGGTATTTATCGATGATATTTTGGTGTATTCAAAGTCAAGAGAGGAGCATGATGTTCATCTTTGTGTTGTTCTTTAGACACTTCGATAGAAGAAGTTGTTTGTCAAATTATCTAAGTGTGAATTTTGGTTAGTTGAGATTGCTTTCCTTGGCCATGTAGCCTCCACATAAGGTATCAGATTAGATCCCAAAAAGATTCAAGCTATAGTGGATTAGCAACCCCAAAGAATGTTCCTAAAGTTCAAAGTTTATTGGGGCTTTCTAGGTATTATAGACAGTTTGTGAAGAACTTCTCAATGTTAGCTTCGTCGCTAACTAAGTTGTTATGGAAAGATGTGCCTTTTGTATGGTCGGAGAAATGCCAATAAAGTTTTGAAATGCTAAAGAGAATTTTAACAGAGGCACCAGTGCTTGTACAACCTAAGTCAAGTAAATACTATGTAGTCTTTAGTGATACATATCATAATGGGTTATGATGTGTTCTTATGCGAAATGGAAAAGTTGTGGCTTATTCCTCAAGACAACTGAAGAATCACGAGAGAAATTATATGAAACATGACTTGGAATTGGCAGCGGTCGTGTTTGCTTTGAAAATTTGGTGTCATTATCTGTACAGTGAGCGCTGCCATATTTATATTGATCACAAGAGTCTAAAGAATTTGCTGACTCAAAAAGAACTGAACTTAAGGAAGATAAGATGGATCAATCTTTTAAAAGATTATGATGTGATCATCGATTATCATCCTGGGAAGGCTAATGTGGTAGCGGATGCACTTAGCCAAAAGACTTTTGCAACTTTACAAGCTTTAGATGTATATATGTCTTTAAAGGAAGATGGTGCCTTAATTGGTGAGCTTAAGTTAAAGTCGATGCTCTTGGATCGGATAAAAGACTACAAGGACAAGATCTAAAATGCTTGGCAAGAATTGCGTAAGTAGAAAAAGGTGAGGCTAAAGGCTTTGAAATGAGGACTGATGGATGTTTATATTATCATGGAAGACTTTGTATTCTCGATAATGATGAATTGAAGAAAGATATTCTCTCCAAGGCACGTTATAGTCCTTTGACATTGCACCCAGGCGGGAATAAGATGTATCAAGATATAAAGAGTCGTTATTGGTGGCTTGGTATGAAAAGAGATGTATCAGAGTTTATTGCAAAATGTCTGACATGTCAGCAAGTGAAAGCTGAACATCAAGTGCCTTCCAGATTGCTACAACCGATATCTATTCCCAAGTGGAAGTGGGAACGAGTTACAATGGATTTTGTTTCGAGGTTACATTTGTCACCCGGTAAAAATGACTCAATATGGGTAATTGTAGACAGATTGACCAAGATAGCTCACTTTTTACCAGTTCGGGTAGATTTCTCGATGGATAAATATGCGAAATTGTATATAAAAGAGATAGTTATGCTACATGGAGTGCCTATATTGATAGTGTCCAATCGAGACCCAAGGTTTACTTCAAGATTCTAGAATTCTTTGCACACGGCTTTGGGTACTCGATTGAATTTCAGCACAGCCTTTTATCCGCATAAAGATGGGAAGTCAGAACGAACTATTAAGGTATCAGAGGATATGCTAAGGGCATATATTCCGATCTATGCATGAAATATCCCTCATTAATTGTTCAAACTCGGGATCTTCGTCAGCTTCGGGTGGAGCTTGTGAAGAACTAGCTCCCGGAGTAGAAGAACGAACCCATTCACCGGTTTCTTTATCCTTTACCCATCCCGCTCTCGTTAAGGAAAGAAGATTTATTTGTTTCTTAAGAGGAAAAACGGCATCTAGACCGACTCTAAGCCCAGCTTTGGAAAACAGATTACTCAAAAAGCAACCGTAAACTAGAGATGAACAGTGTTTCTTGTTAGGAACAAGATTTACGGTTTCAACAATTTCAGCAAAAATAATCTGAGGTAGGTTAATTTTAATACGGTTTTCGAAACAATGTAACCACCAAAGATCCAAAGCTCTAAGAGTAGAATAACGACCTCCGGATGGTCGAAACCACCAAGAAATCATTAGATGAAGAAAACGCTCATGTAGGTCTAAGACACTCGCACTATCTCTTCTTTTGTAACGAGAACCTAAAATTTGTTTTTCATTCGAGATACCATCATTATCTAATCCAAATGTATTGGCTATATATGCTGGGTCAATATATAAGAATTGTCCTAGGAGGTAGGAACGAATTCCTATGGTTTCGGTTTCAGCTTGGTTTTTAACACATACGGCATTAGAGTAGAATATACGAACAAGTTGATGGTAAACGATGGGTTCAAGATCAAATAGTTTATCAAATTTCCATTCTTGTAAAATAGGAAGATATTTAAAATCGATAGCTAACATAGCTTGACGAGAAGGAATACGTTCTTCCCGGATTTTGTAAGAATCGAAATATTGATAATACCAATATCGGTGATTTCTAGACCCAGGATGATTGAAACACGAATTTTGGATAGTCAAGTTAGGATCAGTGGGATTGGGATTAGAAATTGGAATAGAAGGAGGATTTGGAGGTGGATTTGGTTGACGACTAGAACGACTAGATGAAGACCTAGGACGTTTAGGATTTGACATGGTGAAGGAAATCGGAATAGATATAATAACCTGCAATTTTAAAACAAGTGTATGCAATTCAATTAATCCCAAAACTCAAATGAGTCCTCAATATTTCAAGATTCTCTAAATCAATCCTAATGGGCAAAGTTTTTGAAAAACTTTTGAAAAATATGGTTTTGAGAAACAATATATGTATAGTTTTTCATAACAACAATATAATTTGATCAGAACACAATAATTTGAAAAATAACATTTTTTTTTATTTCGAAAATTTTAAAAATTTTGAAAAATTCTTGTGTTTTTGATGAAATTAGTTGTAACATCTAGTTTCTAATCACTAAATAATCAATCCCCGATCACTATTTCAACCTAGAACTAATTGAAACTAATCCTATGTTCAAAAATAATGAAATAAAGAGTTTAGAAAAATTTACCTTGAAATATGAAGATTGAGGGGATTTAGATGTTGTTTGCACGATTTTAATGATTCCAACAGGTTTGGAAGATGATTTATGAAGCAAATTCCGATTAATATCGTTGATTTGAGGAAAAAATGGAGATTTGAGGGGTTTAGAGGGTGAGAACGGCGGAAGATATAATAAAATGAGGGTTTGGGATTTTGGGGTGTTCTGTTCGATTTTAACAGAACCCCAGGGGGTATCGATTCCCCTGTGGGGGGAATCGGTTCCCCTTCAAAGGGGGAATCGGTTCCCTCAGGGGGGGATCGATTCCCTCTGCACCAAAATGCTAAAATCCGAATTTTTAAGCACAAAATGCTAAATTAATCTTTTCTAGTGGTATTGGCAACTCATATATCAAACATTAATTATGTTCAAATAATTAAATTAATCTTTAATTGATTTTTGAACATAAAATTAATTTTCATTAAGAATCACAAACTCCCCCTAACTAATAGCAAGAATGCAATCAAAATTATTATTATAAGCATTTTTCAAGATTTATTAAAAGTGCTAAAATTATTTTAAACACTAAGTGAAGATAGGTTGGTCAAACCTAATTCTCTCCTAAGTGTCCAAAATCTTTCCTTGTCTAAGGGTTTTGTAAAGATATCCGCTAATTGGTGCAAAGTATCAACAAATTCTAGAACTACATCTTCCTTAGTGACATGGTCTCTAATGAAGTGATGTCTTATTTCAATGTGCTTAGTTCTAGAGTGTTGGATGGGATTTTTAGTGAGACAAATAGCACTAGTATTGTCACACTTGATAGGAATAGTACCTACTTCAATTCCATAATCAAAAAGTTGTTGTTTCATCCATAAAACTTGTGCACAACAACTACCAGCTGAAATGTATTCGGCTTCAGTGGTAGATAATGCAACACAATTTTGTTTCTTTGAAAACCAAGAAATCAGCATATTTCCAAGGAATTGGCAAGTACCGGAGGTGCTTTTCCTATCTAATTTGTATCCTCCATAATCCGCATCAGAAAAAGCATGCAAGCTAAAGCTAGAGTCTCTAGGATACCAAAGTCCTAAACTAGGAGTGTCCTTAAGGTATCTAAAGATTCTCTTAACAGCTAGTAAATGTGATTCCTTAGGACATGATTGAAATCTAGCACATAAGCAAACACTAAACATAATGTCCGGTCTACTTGCAGTTAGATAAAGCAAAGAGCCAATCATTGACCTATATAATTTAACATCTACACATTTACCTCCTTCATCTAAGTCAAGCTTTGTTGAAGAGCTCATTGGAGTGTTATGAGGTTTCCCATAGTCCAAACTTCTTGAGCATATCTTTGACGTACTTAGCTTGATTAATGAAGATGCCATCTTTTCTTTGCTTGATTTGGAGTCCCAAGAAAAATGAGAGCTCCCCCATCATGCTCATCTCAAACTCACTTTGCATTAGCTTAGAAAATTCTTGACAAAGAACATCATTAGTAGAACCAAATATTATATCATCAACATAAATTTGAACTACTAATAAATCTTTACCTTTTCTCTTTAAAAACAATGTAGTGTAGTGTCAACCTTTTCCTTTTAAAAAACCTTTTTCAATTAAAAAATTTGACAATCTTTCATACCAAGCTCTAGGAGCTTGTTTTAAACCATAAAGAGCTTTTGTCAATTTTAAAACATGATCCGGAAAATTTGAATCTTCAAAACCTGGAGGTTGTTCCACGTACACTTCTTCTTTTATAAAACCATTTAAAAATGCACTTTTAACATCCATTTGATATAATTTAAATTCATTGAAACATGCAAATTCTAATAACATTCTAATTGCTTCCATCCTAGCTACGGGAGCGTATGTTTCATCATAGTCTATGCCTTCTTCTTGAGTATAGCCTTGAGCAACAAGTCTAGCCTTGTTCCTCACTATATTACCACTTTCATCAAGTTTATTTCTAAAAACCCATCTAGTACCTACAGTAGATTTATTACTAGGCCTTTCAACTAATGTCTATACTTTACTTCTCTCAAATTGATTTAATTCTTCTTGCATAGCCATAATCCAATGTTCATCTTTTAATGCTTCTTTGATGTTCTTAGGCTCTATGCATGAAATAAATGCAACATAATTACAGATATTTCTAAGAGAAGATCGAGTAGTTACCCCTTTTGATGGATCACCTATAATTTCACCATCCTTGACATAGTTGTACTCTCTTGGAAAAGATACTTCCCTTTCTTCAATGGTTGGATTCTCGAGGGGATCATGAGTTTCCTCATCTTTTGTTTCTTCCTTTGATGATGATTCTCCAACGTCATGTCTAACGTCATTTGCTTGTACAATACCTACATCATCATTAACAGAAGAATCCTTCCTCGGAAGGGGATTATCATCGAAAACAACATGTATAGACTCTTCTACAACTAAAGTTCTTATATTAAATACACGATAAGCTTTAGAATTTAAGGAATAACCCAGAAAAATTCCTTCATCACTTTTAGCATCAAATTTACCAAGATTTTCTTTACCGTTGTTTAAAACAAAACATTTACATCCAAAAGGATGAAAATAGCTAATGTTAGGCTTTTTATTTTTGAGAATTTCATATGGAGTTTTCTTTAAAATTGGCCTAATCATTACTCGATTTACAACATAACAAGCGGTATTTGTGGCTTCCGCCCAAAAATATTTTGGCAAATTATTTTCGCAAAGCATGGTTCTAGCCATTTCTTCTAAAGTTCGATTTTTCCTTTCAACAACTCCATTTTGTTGAGGGGTTCTAGGTGCTGAAAAATTTTGGCTAATACCATTAGAATTACAAAACTCAATAAATCCAAGATTTTCAAATTCAGTTCCATGATCACTTCTAACACTAGTGATAGAGTATCCTTTTTCATTTTGGATTATTTTTGAAAATGTGATGAAATATTCTAATGCTTCATCTTTAGTACTTAAGAATAGAACCCAAGTGTATCTAGAATAGTAATCTACCAAGACAAATGCATATTGTTTTCCTCCCAAGCTAGTAGTTCTAGTTGGCCCAAAAAGATCTAAATGGATCAATTGTAATACTCTACTAGTTGATACATCATTAATAGATTTAAAAGAAACTCGTTTTTGTTTTCCTTTAGCACAAGCATCACAGATTTTATCATTATCAAATTTAAGCTTAGGCAACCCTCTTACTAAGTCTCCTTGAATTAACCGTTGCAAAACACTCATACTAGCATGACCCAGTCTCCTATGCCATAACCAACTATCATGCTCATCCTTAGCAACTAGGCATAAATTAGTCATATCAATAGAATCTAAATGCACCATGTAAATGTTTCCTATTCTATGACCAACAAGCATAATCCGATTAGATGCAATGTCAATGACTTTACAACCATTAATTTCAAATAAGACATTGAATCCTTTATCGCATAATTGACTAATACTCAATAGATTATGCTTTAATCCATTCACATATAAAACATTCTTAATTTGTATGGAAGAGGTATTACCTATTGTACCAATACCTTCAATGTAACCTTTTGAATTGTCTCCAAAAGTCACTTCTCCTCCATTTTTGGCGTTAAGCTCAATGAACCGGCTTTTGTCTCCGGTCATGTGTCTTGAGCATCCACTATCAAGGTACCATGAATTTGAATTTGTTTCCCGTGCCTTGTAGCAATGCTCCTTTCCCTACAAACATAGATTAATTTTTGATTTTTGGTACCCAAATTCTTTGGGTCCATATTCATTAGTTTCCAAAATCCTAGTTCCCTTAGGTATCCATTTTTGTAGGATATCTTTATCTTTAGTAGTAATGAGTCCTTTAGGAACCCATATACTTCTAAATATTTTACCATTTAAGGTTTGTTGAGGATTTCTATGATTGTAGTTTCTAAAATCTTTTCTAACAAAGTTGGATTTTGAATTTTCTCCTTTTTCAAAACGTTTTGTTCCAACTTTATCAAAAGAGATTTTAAGATCATCAATTTTCTTTTGATGATCATCATTGACCTTTGAAAGTAAATTTTGCAAATCTAAATTTTTCTTTTCAAACTCTTCTAGTTTGATTTGCAAATCTTTAATTTTACTTTCAAGATCATTGTTGGTTTTGGATATGAGTTTATTTTCATTTTTCAACTTTGAAACATCATTTTTATATTTTAAAAATAATTTCTCATAATCCGAAGCCAACCCATTATATTCCTCTAATAGCTCATCATAAGATAAATCATCAAAATCAGATGAGTTAGAGGTTACCTTAGAATCTTCCCCGAATGCCATCAAGCACAAGTTTGCTACTTCTTGTTCCTCTTCATCGGAACCTTCTTCATCGCTCCATGTAGCCACATGAGCCTTGTGCTTATTCTTTGATTGACCCTTTTTCTTCAATTGTGGGCAATCATATTTGACATGCCCCGGCTTTTTGCATTCATAGCAAATGATTGGGTCCTTCTCTTTTGGTTCATTTTTGAGGCCTTCGTTTCGTTTGAATTTTCTTCCTTGGTAAGGTCTCATCATTTTTCTGAACCGTTTGGCAAACAATGCCATTTCCTCGTCATCATCATCATCATTAGAATCACTCTCATCTTTTGTGGATTTGAGAGCAACTCCAATGTTTTTCTTCTTCTCCTTTGGTGTCTCTTCAACTTTATCAAGGTCCACCTCATCTTCAAGCATCATCTCATGAGTGAGGAGTGAACCAATAAGTTCTTCAAGAGTTAAGGAGGATAGGTCCTTAGACTCGATGATTGCCGTCTTCTTTGATTGCCATGATTTTGGGAGGGAGTAGACTAACTTCCTCACAAGCTTTTCATTTGAGATGATCTCTCCATATGATTTGAGACCATTGACAATCGTTGAAAATCTATCCGTCATAGCTTTGATGTCTTCATTTGGTTTCATCCTGAAATTTTCATAGCTATGCGTTAGAATACTAATTTTTTTGAAAATCTATCCTTCACTCCACAACCTTGGATGAGTGATAGGCTTAATGTATCCTTCTTCTACGGCATTCCATGCTCCCATGTCACTTGCTTGAATGAAGTACATCATTCTATTCTTCCAATAGGCGTAGTTAGCTCCATTGAAGAAAGGAGGCTTGTTGACGGGCATCGAATCGAGACCGGAGTCGAAGTTTGAAGTGGAGGCCATTGATGACTTTGTAATCGATGTAACTCTTCCCGGATCGACTCAAGAGGCGATTAAACCTTCAAATGAGTTAGGCTCTGATGCCAATTGTTGAGTTAATCGAATGACGAAATTGGCCAAGAGGGGGGTGAATTGGCAATAAAAATTTTGTGGAAGCTTTTGCAGAAAATTGAAAGCAATTGCACAGCGATTTACAGTGGTTCGACTTTCTCAAACAAAGTCTACGTCCACTACCTTAGCTATCCACACTAAGGATTTTCCAACAAATTCACTAATTTGTTCTTTCTTTTGAGGCCAAAGAGATAACCTTACAATTCCCTCAAGAGTATACCCCAACTCTTGAGAACACTCTTTTCTCAAAGAGAAGATTACAAATTTGCAAACTTACAAGAAAACCTCACAAGGTAAGATGTTTGCACAATTCTAGAACAAAGAAAAGAACACTCAAAGATGAATACAATTGAGCACAAAAAGTGTTCTTGAAAGCAAAATGAATATTGAATGAAAATGGGCTTGAAATGCTCAAACTTGAGGTTTGATGCTTTCTCTTTGATTCTCTCTTGATTCTAGTTGCTTGATGTTTCTTGTCTTTGATCAATGGCTTCTAAGCTTGCTTAAATACACCTTGGATCACTTCTGAACGTTGGGGATAATTAGAGAAGATATTATAGCTGTTTTAGTGTGAAAACATTTAATAAAACAGCTTAGAGCGTGGGGGGAATCGGTTCCCTCTCATAGGGAATCGGTTCCCTAAGTGTAAAATTCAAATATTTCGACCGTTGAACAGGGGGGAATCGGTACCCCCTTGGGGGGAATCGGTTCCCTCCGAGCATTCTGGAAATCTCAGAGCCAAACCATTCAGGGGGGAATCGGTTCCTCCTATGGGGGGAATCGGTTCCCTCTGAGCAATCTGGAATTTTTGGCTTTGAATTGGTTCGAAATACTTTGTAAAATTATTTTGAAATTGTTTTATGATTAAAACTTAATTTTACACTTAAGTAAGGATCAAAAATGATTTTTGAAATATTTGGAGTAATGTTTTGATATTCGAATAGTTATATCGAATATACTTAGAAAATCATTTGGAAAATCTTAAAATCCATTTAACTTAATTTGTTATATCGAAATATTAAAATGTTTCAACAAAATTGTTTTAAAAATATATTAAGTATAAAACATAATTTCACACATTTAGTAAGGTTTGAATTTGAACTTGAAAGACTTGGAGTAATAATTTTATATTTGATTAATTAAATCGAATATACTTAGAAAATCATTTGTAAAATCTTAAAATTCATTTAAACTTAATTTGTTATATCGAAACATCAAAATGTATTTAAAAATCTCCCCCTTTTTGATATAACAAAACACTTGAGTAATTTTAAGATTTTCTTTGAAAAAACTATTTTGAAAATCAAGTTTGAAATTACTCCCCCTTACTATAACATTTCTCCCCCTTTAAAACATTTTACACTTCTCCCCCTTTAACATTTTTACACTTCTCCCCCTTTTTGTTAAATCAAAAAGATTCTAAAATGTTTTTAAACAAGGTTTTGAAAAGCATAACCAATTTATTATAAGTAAATATAGCTTAAGCTTCTAAGATCACAATCAAAAGAGAGATAAGCCATTAGTTCCATAATCAATATTCATAATCAAATGTGAAATGGCATAATTGGTCATATATGTCTAATGATGCAAAAATAAGAAAATTCAACCAAACAAATATATATATATAATTCAAAATCTAATTATCCAAACCAGAACAAATTCAAACATTTAACAAACCAAAAAAAAACAATCCAGAAACATCAAAACAATCTAAGATTGAAATATTAAGAAAGCATGGAGAAAAGATCTAATCCATCGGAGGATCGGGAGGAGGAGGATAATGAGCTTGAACTTCAAGAGTGAGCGCATCCATACGTTCACGTATCTCCCGCTGTAACTCAGTAATCTGAGACTCCATGGAGGAAAACCTCAGATCAAACGACTCCAAGAAGGATCGAAAATATGGTGGCATTTGATCTTCTTATCGTGCCGGTTCCGGTGCAGGCTCATCGTCTGGAACGTGATCGTCGATATCTTGCATAAGTTGATGAAACTCAGGATCATCGTCAGCAGCCGGTGTCGTAGGAGGAGGAGTAGCACGAGAAGAGCTAGGAGAAGCTCGTGAAGAGCTAGATCCCGCGGTTTGCTTACAGGGTCGAAATACCCAAAGATCGGTTTCTTCATCTTGCTTCCAATCCGCTTTCTTCTAGGAAGTAAGATTGATTTGATTTTGGAGTGGGATAGGATTGTCGAGAGAGATGTCTAGACCAAGTTTGATAAAGAGGTTACTAAGAAGACATCCATAAATCAATGTTTCAACATGTTTTGAAGGAACAATGTTTATGATGTCCACTAGTTGACTAAATATAATGTGGGGCAAATTTATTTTGATTTTATTTTTAATACAACACATCCACCATAAATCCCTAGCACGAAGTGTAGAGTACCTACCTCCGGATGGTCTAAACCACCAAGAGATCATCAAATGGAGAAAACAATCGTGATGAGATCGTAGAGTACTAACACTGGAGTTTGGAACATATGAATATTCCACATTTTCACTCTAATTATATATACCACTATCATCTAACCCAAATCGGAAAGCTATAGTCTCGGGGTCAATATTAATATATTGGCCTAAAAGATAGGATCTAATGGCTATAGTTCCACATTGAGTTTCATTTTGAATACACACCGCATTGGAATAGAAAATGCGGACCAATTGTTGATAGACGATAGGTTTAAGCTGAAATATTTTATCAGACTTCCAAGCTTTAAGAATCAGAAGGTATTCGAAGGCAATATCAACTATGGCTTAAAGCAAAGGAATACGCTCTTCACGGATTCTATAAGTTTGGAAAGAATTTAAGTACCTAGAGTACAATTCGTCTCTACGATGCTCAGACATGTTAAAGCAAGATCCTAATAGGCTATTAGGCGGTTGAGGAATGAGATTAGGAGGTTGATTTGAACGAGAACGACTCGACGAAGTTCTAGGGCGTTTGAGATTAGACATGGTTTAGGAATCAGAATAAGAAATATGACCTGCAAATTGAAACACATGTATGCAATTAATTCAATCCCAAAACTTAATTGAGTCCGCAATAATCAAGGTTCTCTAAAACAATCCTAATGGGCAAAGTTTTGAAAACTATTTGAAAATATCATTGGAAATATTGCAATACATATAGTTTTCATAAAAACAATATAATGAAGTCAAAAACTTCAATGCTTTTGAATTTTTTTTAATTTCGAATTTCAAAGAAAATTTTGAAAAATTATGTGTTTTTTGATGAAATTTTTTGTAAAATCTAGTTTAGAATCATCATATAACCAATGCCCGATATAATGTTCATCCTAGGACTAATCAAAACTATCCCTAAGATCAAAAATTGATAAAATGGAGTTTTTAGAAAAGTTTACCTTGAAATTTCGGATTGAGAGGGATGTAATGATGTTTTGCACGAATTAATGATTGAAACAGGATTAGAAGTTAAAAGCTTGAAGATTCCAACAATATTTCGTTGATTTTAAGCAAAAGGAGATTTTTGAGTGAAAGAGGGATGAACGGTGAGGTATTTTGAGGTTTAAACATTTGAAAGAATGAGAAAATACGATTTTAATACCTAAAACCCGATGGATGCATCGATGCATGACCCTGTGCATCGATGCACATTCAAGGCGTGCATCAGTGCATCAACATGATGAATCGATGCACATTAAAAGGGATGCATCGATGCACTATTAAGTGTATCGATGCATGAAGCACAAAATATCAAAAATCTATTTTAAATACTTAAAATTCTAAATTAATTAGCTGTAGTGGTATTGGCAACTCATATATTGAAAATTAATCATGTTCAATCAATCAAATTACTCTTTAAACAACATTTGAACAGAAAATTAATTTTCACCAAATAACATAAACTCACCCTAACTAATAGCAATGAATGCAACTATTATAAGCATTTTTCATTTATTCTTAAAAGTGCTAAAATTATTTTAAACACTAGGTGAAGATAGGTCAGTTAAACCTAATTCTCTCCTAAGTGTCCAAAATCTTTCTTTGTCTAAAGGTTTTGTAAAGATATCCGCTAATTGGTGCAAAGTATCAACAAATTCTAGAACTACATATTCCTTAGTGACATGGTCTCTAATGAAGTGGTATCTTATTTCAATGTTCTTAGTTCTAGAGTGTTGGATGGAATTTTTAGTGAGACAAATAGCACTAGTATTGTCACACTTGATAGGAATAGTACCTACTTCAATTCCATAATAAAAAAGTTGTTGTTTCATCCATAAAACTTGTTCACAACAACTACCGGCTGAAATGTATTCCGCTTCAGTGGTAGATAATGCAACACAATTTTGTTTCTTTGAAAACTAAGAAATCAACATATTTCCAAGGAATTGACAAGTACCGGAGGTGATTTTCCTATCTAATTTGCATCCTCTATAATTCGCATCAGAAAAGGCATGCAAGGTAATGCTAGAGTCTCTAGGATACCAAAGTCCTAAACTAGGAGTGTCCTTAAGGTATCTAAAGATTCTCTTAACAGCTAGTAAATGTGATTCCTTAGGGCATGATTGAAATCTAGCACATAAGAAAAACTAAACATAATGTCCGGTCTACTTGCAGTTAGATAAAGTAAAGATCCAATCATTGACCTATATAATTTAACATCTATGCATTTACCTCCTTCATCTAAGTTAAGCTTTGTTGAAGAGCTCGTTGGAGTGTCATGAGGTTTGCCATTTTCCAGTCCAAACTTCTTGAGCATATCTTTGACGTACTTAGCTTGAATGATGAAGATGCCATCTTTTCTTTGTTTGATTTGGAGTCCCAAGAAAAATGAGAGCTCCCCATCATGCTTATTTCGAATTCACTTTGCATTAGCTTAGAAAATTCTTAGCAAAGAACATCATTAGTAAAACCAAATATTATATCATCAACATAAATTTGAACTACTAATAAATCTTTACCTTTACGCTTTAAAAAAACAATGTAGTGTCAACCTTCCCTTTTGAAAAACCTTTTTCAATTAAAAAGTTTGACAATCTTTCATACCAAACTCTTGGAGCTTGTTTTAAACCATAAAGTGCTTTTGTCAATTTAAGAAAATGATTTGGAAATTTTGAATCTTCAAAACCTGGAGGTTGTTCCACATACACTTCTTCTTTTAAAAAACCATTTAAAAATGCACTTTTAAGATCCATTTGATATAATTTAAATTCATGAAAACATGCAAATGCTAATAACATTCTAATTGCTTCCATCCTAGCTAAGGGAGCATATGTTTCAGCATAGTCTATGCCTTCTTCTTGAGTATAGCCTTGAGCAACCAGTCTATCCTTGTTTCTCATTATATTACCACTCTCATCAAGCTTATTCCTAAATACCCATCTAGTACCTACAGTAGATTTATTACTAGGCCTTTCAACTAACGTCCAACCTTTACTTCTCTGAAATTGATTTAACTCTTCTTGCATAGCCATAATTCAATTTTCATCATTTAATGCTTCTTTAATATTCTTAGGCTCTATGCATGAGATAAATACAACATAATTACAAATATTTCTAAGAGAAGATCAAGTTGTTCTTTGGATGGATCACCTATGATTTCACCATCCTTGACATAGTTGCACTGTCTTGGATAAGATACTTCCCTTTCTTCAATGGTTGGATTCTCGAGAGGATCATGAGTTACCTCATCTTTTGTTTCTTCCTTTGATGATGGTTCTCCAACGTCATGTCTAACGTCATTCATAATGCCTACATCATCATTCACACAAGAATCCTTCCTTGGAAAGAGGTTATCATCAAAAACAACATGTATAGACTCTTCTACAATCAAAGTTGTTTTATTAAATACTTGATAAGCTTTAGAATTTAAGGAATAACCCAGAAAAATTCCTTCATCACTTTTAGCATCAAATTTGTCAAGATTGTCTTTACCGTTGTTTAAAACAAAACACTTACATCCAAAAGGATGAAAATAACTAATGTTAGGCTTTTTATTTTTTAAAAGTTCATATGGAGTTTTCTGTAAATTAGGCCTAATCATTACTCGATTAATAACATAACAAGCGGTATTTGTGGCTTCAGCCCAAAAATATTTTGGCAAATTGTTTTCACAAAGCATAGTTCTAGCCATTTCTTCTAAAGTTCGATTTTTCCTCTCAACAACTCCATTTTATTGAGGGGTTCTAGGTGCTGAAAAATTATGGCTAATACCATTAGAATTACAAAAATCAGTAAATCCAAGATTTTCAAATTCAGTTCCATGATCACTCCTCACACTATTTATAGAGTAACCTTTTTCGTTTTGGATTACTTTTGAAAATGTGATGAATTTTTCTAATGCTTCATATTTAGTAATTAAGAATAGAACCCAAGTGTATCTAGAATAGTCTACCAAGACAAATGCATATTATTTTCCACCTAAGCTAGTAGTCCTAGTTGGCCCAAAAAGATCTATATGGACCAATTGTAATACTCTACCAGTTTATACACCATTAATGGATTTAAAAGAAACTCGCTTTTGTTTTCCTTTAGCACAAGCATCACAGATTTTATCATTTTCAAATTTTAGTTTAGGTAACCCTTGAACTAAATCACCTTGAATTAGCCATTGCAAAACACTCATACTAGCATGACCTAGTCTCCTATGCCATAACCAACTATCATGCTCATCCTTAGCAACTAGGCATAAATTAGTCACATTAATAGAATCTAAATGCACCATGTAAATATTTCCTATTCTATGACCAACAAGCATAATCCAATTAGATGCAATGTCAATAACTTTACAACCATTAGTTTCAAATATGACATTGAATCCTTTATCACAAAATTGACTAATACTCAAAAGATTATGCTTTAATCCATTCACATATAAAGCATTTTTAATTTGTATGGAAGAGGTATTACCTATTGTACCTATACCTTCAATGTGACCTTTTGAATTATCACCAAAAGTCACTTCTCCTCCATTTTTGGCGTTAAGCTCTATGAACTGGTTTTTGTCCCCGGTCATGTGTCTCGAGCATCCACTATCAAGGTACCATGAATTTGAATTTGTTTCCCGTGCCTTGTAGCAATGCTCCTTTCCCTACAAACATAGATTAATTTTTGATTTTTGGTAACCAAATTCTTTTGGGTCCATATTCATTGGTTTCCAAAATCCTAGTCCTCTTAGGTATCCATTTGTGTAGGATATCTTTATCTTTAGTAGTAATGAGTTCTTTAGGAACCCACATACTTCTAACGATTTTTCTATTAGAGGTTCTTTGGGAACCTCTATGATTGTAGTTTTTAAAACCTTTTCTAACAAAGTTGGATTTTGAATTTTCCCCTTTTTCAAAAACGTTTTGTTCCAACTTTATCAAAAGAAGTTTTAAGATCATCAATTTTCTTTTGATGATCATCATTGACCTTTGAAAGTAAATTTTGCAAATCCAAATTTTTCTTTTCAAACTCTTCTAGTTTGATTTGTAAATCTTTGATTTTACTTTCAAGATCGTTGTTGGTTTTAGATATGAGTTTATTTTCATTTTTTCAATTTTGAAACATCATTTTTATATTTTAAAAACAATTTCTCATAATCCGAAGCCAACCCATTATATTCCTCTAATAGCTCATCATAGGATAAATCATCAAAATCAGATGAGTTAGAGGTTCCTTTAGAATCTTCCCCGAATGCCATCAAGCACAAGATTGCTACTTCTTGTTGCTCTTCATCGGAACCTTCTTCATCGCTCCATGTAGCCACATGAGCCTTGTGCTTATTCTTTGATTGACCCTTTCTCTTCAATTGTAGGCAATCATATTTGACATGCCCCGGCTTTTTGCATTCATAGAAAATGATCGGGTCATTCTCTTTTGGTTCATTTTTTAGCCCTTCATTTCGTTTGAATTTTCTTCCTCGGTAAGGTCTCATCATTTTACTGAACCGTTTGGCAAACAATGCCATTTCCTCGTCATCGTCATCTTCATTCGAATCACTCTCATCTTTTGTGGATTTGAGAGAAACTCCAATGTTTTTCTTCTTCTCCTTCTCCTTTGGTGGCTCGTTAATCTTATCGAGTTCCACCTCATCTTCAAGCATCATTTCATGAGTGAGGAGGGAACCAATTAGTTCTTCAAGAGTTAAGGACGTTAGGTCCTTAGACTCGATGATTGTCGTCTTCTTTGATTACCATGATTTTGAAAGGGAGTAAACTAACTTCCTCACAAGCTTTTCCTTTGAAATGATCTCTCCATATGATTTGAGACCATTGACAATCGTTGAGAATCTATCTGTCATAGCTTTGATATCTTCATTTGGTTTCATCCTGAAATTTTCATAGCTATGCGTTAGAATACTAATTTTAGATTTTTTACCTCATCGGTACCTTCATGAGTGACTTGAAGCTTGTCCCCTATTTCTTTGGCAATTGTACAAGATGAAACTCTTTCGTATTCATCTGGTCAAAGAGCACAAAATATGATATGAATGGCTTTAGAGTTGAGCTGGAACAATCTTATCTCTCCTTCACTCACTTTCTTGGATGAGTAAGAGCCTTGATATATCCGTCTTCTACAACATTCCATGCTCCTATGTCACTTGCTTGAATGAATTACATCATCCTATTTTTCCAATAGGAATAGTTATCCCCATTGAAGAAAGGAGGCTTGTTGACGGGCATCGAATCGAGACCGTAGTCGAAATTTGAAGTGGAGGCCATTGATGACTTTGATTATCAATGTAACTCTTCCCGAATCGACTCAAGAGGTGATTAAACCTTCAAAAATGAGTTAGGCTCTGATACCAATTGTTGAGCTAATCGATTAACAGAATCAGCCAAGAGGGGGGTGAATTGGTAATTAAAATTTTGGTGGAAGCTTTTGCAAAAAATTAAAAATAATTACATAACGATTTAGAGTGGTTCGACTTTCTTAACCAAAGTCTACGTCCACTACCTTAGCTATCCACACTAAGGATTTTCCAACAAATTCACTAATTTATTATTTCTTTTGATGACAAAGAGTAACCTTACAACTTCCTCAAGAATTATACTTGCACAATTCTAGAACAAGATAAGAACACTCAAAGATAATTACAATTGAGCACAAATTGTGTTCTTGAAAGTAAAATGAATATTGAAAGGAAATTTGCCTTGAATTGCACAAACTTGATGTTTGATGCTTTCTCTCTTGTTTCTCAATGATTTCTTCATTCTTGTTGTTGATCAATGGCTTCTAAGCTTGTTTAAATACACCTTCAAATGATTCTAAACGTTGGGGGTGATTAGTGGAGTCAATAGAGACGTTTAAGTGTGAAAATAATTAATGAAAGTGGATGGGAGCGTCTATGCATCGATGCATGCCCTAGGTGCATCAGTGTAAAATTCAAATATTTTGACTGTTGGACTCTCAGTGCATCGGTGCACTAAGAGTGCATCGATGCATCAAATGCATTCGATGTTTCAAAATAGCCAGAGTGCATCGATGCATGGATGGTGCATCGATGCATCAAATGCATTCGATGTTTTCATAAAATCCTTAGTGTATCGGTGCATGGTATGTGCATCGATACATGAAATGCATTCAATGTTCAATTTAATTCATGGTGCATCGATACATGAATTGGTGCATCAGTGCATAACTATGAAAAAAATGATTATAGGCTTGATTTTGGTTCAAAATACTTTGTGAAAATTATTTTAAAAATATATTAAGTATAAAACATAATTTTACACATTTAGTAAGGTTTGAATTTGAACTTGAAAGACTTGGAGTAATAATTTGATATTCGATTAATTAAATCGAATATACTTAGAAAATCATTTGTAAAATCTTAAAATTCATTTAAACTTAATTTGTTATATCGAAACATCAAAATGTATTTAACAGTTATCATCGAGCTTGTTTCTAAATTGATGACATGTCAATGAGTTAAAGTAAAACATCAAGTGCCTTCTGAATTATTGTAACCGATTTTTATCCCTTAGTGGGAATAGGAACGAGTTACAATGGACCTTGTAATGGGAAAAGATCATTTAAGATAATATCAAGATAGTCAGTGATTGACAAAAGTCTTGCGCATACTTAAAAAAAAAAGAGATTGATTACCAGGAAGGTGATAAAGAAATATTTCTTAAATTATCACATTGGAAAAAAAGTATTGCAATTCAGACGCAAAGGGAAGTTGAGTCTGATATTTATTGGAACTTGTAATATTATTAAAAAGGAAAAAAAAAGTTGGATCAATGACTTATTATCTAAAATTTCCTTCGGTAATTGACAAGATCCATGATGTTTTTCATGTGTCGATGCTTATGAAGTATCAATCAGATCATTTGCATATTATCACCTTAGAGGAAATAGAGATTAAGCCAGATTTGCATATGAAAAAGATCCAATATTTATTATAATTCGACAGAGAAATCAAAGGTTGAAAAAACTAATCGAAAGAAAAAAGAAGAACAGGATAAGAAAAATCAAAAAAGAAGAACAGGATAAGAAAAATCAATATCCTTATCTATTTACATCAAGTACGTATTGAAAATTCGATGATAAATTTTCTTAAGGTCGGAGAATTGTAATACCCCAAAATTTTGGTTAGTAACCAAAATGTAAATTTTGAAAGTTTGGTGTCCAAAGTAAAAAATTAGGAAAAGTTTAGGGACCTAAATGTTTATTTTCCCAAAAAAGAATTTTTATTCCATAAATTGATAGTTTACTCTTGAGAGTGGGGTTTTATTGAAATCAGGTTCTTGATATGAAATTGTGTTAAAAACTAGAAAATGTTAAAGTCCGGTAAAAATTTGGTAATTCGAATCGAGTAAAAATTTTGAGAAAATTTTGAAGGATGCTAAATTAAGCTATTATTTCCACATTTTAAAATGATTGAAAATAATATGGATCATTGGATATGAAGATTTATTTCCATGTTTAATTTGGACCCTTGGATAAAAGTGGCAAGATTGTAATTTTTTGAAAGTTGCTTGGTAAAATTGGAAAAGGGTAAAAATATTTTGTTCATCTTTGAATTTGGAAAGATAATAAGGTTATGTGGCTTGGTAATATTGTAAAAATCAAGTTTCATTAATGGAAAAATGGATATTTCTCATTAAATGAATATTTTATACATTTAAGTTTATAATAAATGTTAAATTAACATGAAATTCATTAGAAATTTCATGAAAGCTTAGCAATTTTCAGCCAACATTTTGTGCTCAAGGCAAGAGATATTTTTTTCATTTTTGAGAAATTTTCTTTGGATTTTGGATCATGTCCTGAAATAGAGAATTGTTTTATTCGAAAAACACGATCATTTGGTACCATTATTGTGTGCTAATTTTGTTTGTGTTCAAAGATCCCAAATTTTAGGGTTTATGTTCACATTAGGGTTTTATGGAATTGATGAAGGATTTTGATGTTATTGAGGATGTAGAATCATTTCCAAGATTGATTGATGATTAAAATCACTTGTACGTGATCATATGAACATATAAAGTTTCGGCCAAACCCTAGCTTTAGGGTAAAGATGTGTTTTTACAAAATTAATTTATGGCTATGATTGTAGAGATTGTATAATGTTGAATTGAAGTTGATTTCATGCTTGAATCGAATCAAAACCGAGCAAAATAATGAAAACACTAGTCTTAGAACGTTGAAGTATTCAACCATGGCTTTAATGGATGAGAAAATTTTTGGAAAAATTACGTAAGGACCGGAAATGATGTAGGAAGTATTCTACAAGCCTTAGAAAAATTTGGGGATCATTCTATAATTTTTGAAAAGTTAGGTGATCAAATTGGTAATTTTGGAAAATTTGTGGATTTTTGTGTAGTTGTTCAACATTTGATGTACTATGTTATAACTTAATGTTTGAGTGTTAAAATTGAAGGTAGGATGTGAAATTGGATTATTTTGGAAAACTTGTAAAAGTTGAGGTTTAAATCACAAATATAGAAAGGTTGGGAGCTTAAGTGAAATTGTTATGTGAAGTTGGGATAAAAAGGAACTTGAATGGTCAATTGGTTGTATTAAGGTTAAAATTTATGTTGTGACATGGAAATTATATCGAATAAGCATCGGAAAAATTTGTTAGGAATTTATTTTCCAAACTATGATTATGTTAGTAAGATTCTAACATTTGGTTTGAATTTGTATATGTTTGGTAATGATGCTTATTTAGATTGTGATCTTGAAATCAAGATCAAATAATATCAAAGCTAATGAAAAGCTTAAGGATGGAATGTGAAATCCTAAGGGAAGTTTGTAAGCTAAAGACATCAGGTGGGTGCAAATTTAAGTTTTAGTTAAGTTATCGAACAAACATTGGCTCACGATGAGCCAATGATAGAGTTACTATGGTAAGGAGTGACTCGTAAAATGTTATGTGATTTGTGATTCATTCATATATGTGCATTTGGTGAGTTAATAGAATTAGTGAACAAGTTGAAAATGCAAATTTGTGAAGCCTTCTTAGAATTTATGTTATGGATAGTAAGTTTATAAAATGACCATAAATTCATAAATATACTAAAATACAATAAGTGACAAAATATATGAATTTTTAACCGATAATAGGTCAAAAATAGAGCAGCATAATATGCTCAAAATAGATTATGTCGCTCAACTTTGAAAATTTAACATAAATTTTACAAATTAAACTGGAAGGAGTTCCATATATGGATATATTTGTATTTGAGTCTAGTTTCCATTGGTATAAATGGAATAATATTTGAGTGTATATTAACAAAATAATATTTCTTTAAAGGTAATGCAAACTGTCTAATAGGTCAAAAATAGCGCAGCATAATATGCTCAAATAGATTATGTCGCTCAACTTTGAAATTTAACATAAATTTTACAAATTAAACTGGAAGGAGTTCCATATATGGATATATTTGTATTTGAGTCTAGTTTCCATTGGTATAAATGGAATAATATTTGAGTGTATATTAATACAAAATAATATTTCTTTAAAGGTAATGCAAACTGTCATAATATAATATTATGATAAATTTTTGGATTTAACCGAACTAGAAGCAAATGATCAAGTTAAAGCTTAGTGAGTCTTATATTTTGACTTTTATATAATGTCAAAGCGAGTGCAATATATACATAAAACTATACATAGATGTTTCATACATCATTCAGTAGGACTTAAGATAAGTCTACCTGGTTTATATTGGCATGATATTTAGGTCACATATCATATATTTGCCATATTCTAAATATGTCAAGGGTTGAATATAAAATGCATTGATCACTGATCGTTACATATGATGTTTATCATGAACATATATGACCTTTTGGGTATGAACTGCCAAATACTAAATTATGATAATATTCTTTGCCATGGATGGAAAAAAATAGACTATATGCCTAAGTAAGTCATTGAGGGACAGGGTATAGTTGGCATGCCATAGAGTCTAGCAGCAGATGCATATCGATTAAGGACTTGGGTACATATGGTGGGCACGACCTTATGTGTAATGAACTTTGGTGCATATGGTGAGCACGACCTTATGCGTAATGCACTTCGGTGCATATGATGAGTACAACCTTATGTGTAGCACTATGGTGCATATATTTGACTCGAATACCCAGGGGCCTTAGGGTTTAAATTGGGCTATGGTTTATTGGTTAATAAATGATAAACAAGCAAATAAGCTTACGAGCTTATGGGATAAATGACAAGTATATTGGTAAAAAACTTTTTATGCGGTTATATCATGTTAAATTATGGTAATATGGTTGGAATACAGGTAAAGTGATCATGTTACTTTGAATATTATTACTTATTTATATTTATATGTTGCATTGCCTTGAATATTTATATGATTGCCTCGCTAAGTGTATACTTAGCGTGTGATGATTTTAATGCATTGGAAAAAGAAAGAAAATGAGTAATTAGCTGAGTTTGGCATCAATCACTAAGGAAATTGTAACCCCCTCAGACCAATGAAGCTGACCCGATCCGATTTGAGGTGTCACATTAGGGCCACCAGATGCGACCCACCATAAAAGTCTGGGAATTTTTTTAAATTTTTGTTAAAATGACTAAAATCATAAAATAATTTATAAATACAAAAGTAGAATTTAACAATAATCCAAAAATAAAGCAGATTCCAGACTCGGATATAAAAACGAAATACAACCTATATGCCCCTAATCACATGCACCATACTCCGCAAGCAACTGATGTCGAAAGCTGCACTGGTTTGACTCTTTTAACCTGAAATGGTGAGTATAAGAGTGTGCTTTGGAAAGCTCAGTAATACAGAACTACCAACTGATGCTAAAGGACATACAGATAAAAGGAATATCATAAATTTTCCTTCTTGACTCAATCGTGTACAGGTTATCGTAATGAGCTGAAGTTCCACTAATATTTCATCGAACAAAAGCTATAGAGATTTCAGTTCATAGGAGACATTCAAAGTACAAGTTTTCATGAGATCAGATTAGGATGTATAGTGTGTTCCAACCAAAACCAGTGAAAAGATATAGATCTTTTTAAAACAGTAACAATTTACACTATATTTTTAAAACCATAGTATAACCCTCCAATTGAATACCTTTATGCAGTTTCCCCAAAAATGCATCCATAAAGACCTACCCTAAACACACAGCCAAGAAGCCACCCTAAGGGATTGCCTTGGGGACTGAGAGCTTACCCAAAAAAGTTTATAGGGGCCTTAGAGCCTACCCAATGGTCACCTTAGATCCGTAAGGAATTACCATCTTGATCAGTTTGAACCTCTAAAAAGAATTACCAGTTTAACTGAGCTGAACACGCATACTCCAACCTACCCATACAGTACAAGTAAAAATCAGATTAAACAGTAACTTTAATATCAAAATAATGATCCAGTAGTATATAGTAAAAAAGATCATGTAGTTATTTAAATTACATAAATTCCCTCCATCCATACACCATATACAGTCCCATGATTTACCCAATGGAGTGCCTTGGGGCCTGAGAGCCAAACCAAGTAAGTTTCTCGGGGCCTCGAAGCCTACCCAAGGGTCTTCATAAGTCCATAAGGAATTACCATATCGATTGGTCTGAACCTATATAAGGAATTACCAGTTTGACCAAGATGAACATCCATACTCCAGTATTCTACCCAGATAATGTCCCAATAAAATAGTTCAAGTAGTAACCAATAGATTCCATAATCCATAAATAAGGAACCATCATATATTTCGGTGAAAATAGGAAACCAGCTAACACATTTAAGTTAACCATAGTTCATAAAACAGTAAATCAAGAAATCAATGATTTCAGAAAAATCACATTTTAAAACAGATAAAACATTTACATATCATATAAGGAACACACTAGAGAATCCAAAAATTATTTGGAGATACTTGATATTTATCAGGTAGAGAACATTAAACTTTTGTAATATAATAGGATTTTATAATCAAGATCGTACAATATTCAGATATTTTTTGGATGAAATTGAGTATCAGGAATGCATTCAGAATCTTTTACATCATAATTTTTGAAGATTTAGACATAACATGAGTGTTACCATTATTCAGGCAAATCAGAGCATTTTAGACTTTTGATTCTTGGAGAATTCTTAGTAATTTAATCTAATAAGAGTGGAGTGATGATTTGTGGTATTTAAGAATATATATTGAATTATCAGGATTTTGAGTCCAATTGAATCAACGATCCCAACACTGCGATACTTGTCAATCATTTGGACCATGATACTTCACTATTATTCACTGCTTATAACTGATTGCTCCAGTTGATCTGATCAATATAAGAATCATCCTTGACTAGTTCTTGAGGAGACGAATAGAGGTATTCCATTGGTATTTATTTCATCTTCAAGTTATAATAGTATCCCATAATGTCCGACGACTTTGGTCGTGCTCCATAATCTTTAGTGGCAGTACATTATTTACGTTCATCGATGTTCCCATAGTATATCCAATGACATTCACTTAATCCCAGTCTTCAAGGTAATTAGGTCATCACCGTATTTAGTGTTATTTTAGTCATTTTTGGGTGCACGCACATTAGTTATTTCAAAACTTGAGAATAATCCATCATTTTAATACTTCAATGACATGTCACACTTCCAGTAACCTAGCCTTCAAATGATTATTCAAAAACAAAGGGATCGTCGTATTAAGAATTTCCAAATGTATAAGTTTATATTATTGGGATTTTTCAAATAGATATGGAATTTAAATGGTGATTCCAAGGTTCAAGCGAATCAAAATTTGAGTTATCATGTTATCTCCAACATCAAAGCGATCCATCGTCCTTTTTACATTTTAAGCGTATTATCGTCATTCCAATAAATTTTGTCAATGGCATTACTTCCAATAAATTAGACTTCAAAGTATTCCAATTCCTTTAGAGTTAATAGTGTTTGGTTATTTGAACGTTGGATGTTATTTTAGTTATTTCGTAGCTCGAAGACATTTCGATAATTCAGATAAATCCAAACATATGTATTTTTTGGTAATTTGGTCAGATATATTTGTACAACGTTATTTTTTGCTTTTAGGGGTAATCATGGTCTTTTTACAGTGTAAGGGTATTTTGGTCAAATTATAATTCAATTCATTCATTTCATTACGTCTAATCTTTCCATTTAATTCAATTTTTATGAATTATTCAAACAAGAATAGTACTTTCTCTCTTAGGTTAGTCCAGGCCATTTTTACCCCATAGTGGTAATTTCGTGATTTTATACTCAGGTGATTCTGGTATTAAACATTTTAACGAAAATAATTAGAATTTAAAATTCTGGGATCATTGGCTCTTCAGATTAATCAATGTACTTAAAGTCACTTCTTACTAGTATTCTAATTCCTTTATGTAATTCAATATAGTTTTAACCAATTTATTACTTTAACCGTATTCGATTCGAGTCCATCCATATTCAAACATGCATAGTAGACCAATCATATACTTTCATGCATTTATCCATTATCAATATGTTCCAAAAAGCATAAAAAGAGGTAGTAAAGTATTACCTCAAAAATTTATCGAAAAACCAATTGGAATATGAAGATAAAACACTAAAAAATGGCTTATCGGGTGTGAATTTAGCAAAACAAATTTCAGATTCAGACTCAGGACGTCAAAAAACATAAAATAGGACTTTTCAGAAATTTTGACTTTTTTGTCAAAGTCAAAGGGTTGACTTAGACGGGTTGACTCGGACGAGTTGACTCAGTCTGGGTTTACTCAGTCGGGTCAAATAGTCCCAGTTCAGACCAGGTTGACCGGTTCAGGTCAGTCCAGATCATTTAGAAGAAACCTTGGTTGAATAAAAACCCCACACACGTACAATGACGCGTATAACGGGCGACAAGGCGAGGACGACGACCGATCACCTCCGATGGTACCAAACACCAAAATCAAACAATAACATATCAAATATTAAACTGAAACAAGCTAAAATGTTTGGAAAAGAATTGAACGCTTACCAAAGCAATGCTCGGCGAACCAGCGACGGTGCAGAGATTAACCCGACTGGGTTTAGGTCAAAACAGAGAGGGGAACACATTAGTGATGGCAGCGATGCAAGACGGTCACCGGATCGACGGAAAATCAAGCGACCGGGGAAGAAATTTTGGGGATTTTTCATCACACGAACAACCATCGATTTGTGGTGATATGAGGCGTTTCACGGCACGACGATGTTCGGGCTTTGGTCGCTGATCAACGACGAGTACAATGGTGGCGACGGTGGGTTGAACAGTGGCCGGATGCCGGCAAATTTGGGGTGGTAAGGGGGTGGGCACGACCGGCTAGGGATTTAGGAGGGAAAATTTGGGAATTAGGGATTTCATCAAGGGGTTTATTTTTCCACTAACCAAAAATGGTAAAATTCAGAGTTAAGTCCCTAAACTTTCCATAGGTTCCAAAATTGAGCTATAAACTTTTAAAAATTTATAATTTGGTCCTCAACTTTTCCCTTGTTACAACTTTAATTCGTTATTTTAAATTAATAAAATCTAGCCCTAAATTGGGGTGTGACAAAAATATTTATAGGTAACAATGATGACATCCTAATGTTTTCCAAAAGTCTTAGATGCATGCATACGAGAATGAAATGTCTGCAATTTCTTAATATAGTTAGTATTAAATATAATTAATAGTATGAATAAATATTATGATATTAAACTATGTTTAGTAAAAATTAATTTGGATTTGAAATCAAATGTGTTAGAAAATCTTATTTATTTTATGAAAATATAACAAATCTGTCTATTGAAATTGATTTTGAATTGGTAACCAAAAATATTGGAACTGTCAATGCATGGAACTTAGGCGATGGCTCCACTGTAAGGTTCTGGACGTATATGTGGACTAATCTGCTTTGTCCCTTGAGCGATGTTCAGATTGTTCATAATGATAATTTCATTGACGAATTAAAGGTATATGGCATGGTGGATAATAACAGTGAGTGGTGCCGGGATGTTTGTCGTGATCAACTACCCCCGATTGTCATGCTTGTAATTGTGGTTTGTTCGACCGTGTAATACTTAGTTAAATGGATTTCCTGGTGTGGTGGGAGAATTATGAGAATTTTACCACTAGGAGCGCGTATAGTAAGAGGACCATGAACGATGTTACCGCCACTCTTCCATGGTGGAGAACTCTTGCACACTATAGAGGATTCCCAAGTTTGAATTTTTTTTTTTTTAATCCGTTGAGGACGATTTCTTTAGAATGAGGAGACAGTTAGAAGATATATATCAATGGATTTGAGTTGTTTTGTTTGTGGTGTTATGGTTAAGTCTAGCTCTCATATTTTCCAAGTGTGCTCCTACTCGCGGTGTTTGGAAACATTTGATCAAAGGTGAACACTTAAATGTGTTTTTGAATTTGGACATAGTTTCATGGACCAAAATTAATCTAAAGAGTGTTGCTTCTTAAAAAGATAATGTTGATTGGAATCACTTATTCGGATCAGTGGTCTAAATGAAGCCAGGCATGCAACATGGTCTCATGCGACTTTGATGCCTAGAGCTTTAAGTTTAAAAACACCTCCGCTAGATTGATTCAAACTCAATTCTGATGGATCTCACCGTCCGGACAATGGTTTGTCAACGTATGGGGAAGTTTTACGATACCATGGAAAATTTGGTTAGTTACTCGAAGAAAATTAGTTTATGCTCGTCTCTCATTGTTGAATTATGGGGAAATTTTTAGGGATCAACTCTAGCTTTGAATTTCAACCTACTCTATGTAATCGTTGAAATGGATAGCAAAGAAGTTTTGGATGTTATTGACTATATAGGTGAGGTATAAGGGGTGGTTCATCGTTGGTGCCTCAAATTATGAATTTACTAGATAGTGGCCGATGCAATTTAGTTTCAGTCCCCCGAAAAATAATATGGTTGCTGATGCTAAGACAAGTATGGTTTGGAAACTCTCTTATGGTACTCATTTTTTTGAATCGTCTCTAACTGAAACTGAAATGCTGTAAGCGCATGATGATCGTGATAGTGTTCTTCATCTTTCTAAGCTTAGTTGGTTCTCCCTTTATTTTATTTTCATTGAAAATATAATTTGAATAAAAAATTAATTAAATTGTCAATTAAATATTATTTTCTGATAATATATAAAAATATATTATATAAAATTGTTACTTCAATTTTTAATAATTTTTTTAACAATATTAATATACAAATAAATTAATTTATTATTAATAATATAATTTGATTAAATTAAAAAATTTTAATTTAAATAAATATTAAAGTAAGATTTTATGATCTTACATACTATTTAATTACTCGCAACTTATTTCCATGGTAGCAACAAAAATATTTTTTTTTTTTTTGAAGTATAGGTTGCCACAAACATTTTATGACACGTGTCAAACATCCGTAGAAGGATGGTCTCCCCCACTTCCCGACTGTACGACCTTCGTCTTTTAAAATCCAGACCATGAGCTCTTTTGTCGTAAATCCCCAATCCTAAGAATTATCCAAAAACAAAATCCCTTTCTGTTCATCTTCGTCTTCAGGTAATTTTCTTTATATATGTTTCCAATTCTTGAATTCTTTGTTCTAGTTATTCTCATATTAAATGTATATTTGCTATTTGTTTTGGACTTTCTTTTCAAGTATGGGTCACGAGTTATGGGTATTTTGTTTACTGTTTTTTGTTTTTTTACCCCTATATTTCTGTTGTAAAAATCCCATTTTTTTAGGTTCATTTTCCTGAGAAAAAAAATCAATCTTGTCTTGCTAGGGTAGCAAATATGGAAGCTTTTGAAAAGCCAACAAAATCCCTTTCTGGGGATAAGTCTTTCGACCAAGCTGCTAATGAAGGTTCTAAAGCTTCCGAGTTTACTGTCGGAAAGCCATGGGAAAATGGTTTTAGGGTTTCTATAAATGGAAAGGAAGTTTCTTGTGTTGGTGAAGATGTCGAGGTGCTTGAGGATTCTGAAATGAATGGGGTTTCTTCTTTGTTACAAATGAAAGAAAGTGTTAGGAACATTGGTGTTAATGATGGAAGATGTGAGAGAAATGAAGGATTTGGCACTCTTTTGGGTGCTGTTGATCAAAGTAAAGAAATTGTATTGCCAAATGGTGGTGGTGATGATGATGAAACTGCGAAATTCGATCAGAAAGACAATGGTGGTAAGATCATAATGAACGGAATAGATGATGATGATTGTGGAGGAGGTGAGATTTCTGCTGGTTATTTTGTATGGGGTAAGATTAAGAATCATCCATGGTGGCCGGGACAGGTTTATACTCCAACTGATGCCTCGGATTATGCGGTTAAGCTTCGACAGAAGGGAAGACTCCTTGTTGCATATTTCGGTGATTGTTCATTTGCATGGTGCCATCCGTCTCGGTTGAAGCCTTTCAAAGAGAATTTTGAGGACATGTCGAAGTTGAGTAGCTCCAATAACTTTGTCAATGCTGTACACGCTTCAGTTGATGAAATCGGAAGACTGGTGGAGTCGAAGATGACTTGCTCTTGTGTTCTGAAGGAGAATTGTGTCGGACTCAACCGACCTCTATCAGAGAACGCCGGGATTAAGGAAGGAGTTCTTGTGCCTGAAGGCGGAATTGAAAAGGTTTCGATTGGTCTATTTGAGCCGAAAGAAGTTCTTGGTAAATTGAAACAAATTTCACGGGCTGTTTCAATGAGTAATTTGCTTGAATGTGCAGTGTTGAGCGGTTGGCTTTCGGCTTATAATCGATCAATGGGGCACCCTCGAATGCAGGGGGACCTTGAACCGCAATTGATTCCGGACATTGAAGAAAATGTTAAAACTCTTGTGGTGGATATGAGTGATTGTAATGAGGCAGTGGGAGTCCCAATCACAAGGCCAGTGGAAGAAGTTTGGATTTCTTCTGCTTCTGGTCTGAAATCTGGCCAAGACAGTCGGACTTTCTCAAGGCATCCAGAGATTTCAGAGGATGCAATGCATGACAGTAGGAAACAGAGAAGCATTGCTGAAATCTTAAAAGCTGATATAGGTGTTCAGGATCATAAGGTAACAAAGTCTGATGAACGAGCATCAAGGAAAAAGACAAAAGGCAATGATAAAGCTAATGGTGATGATGGTAGTAATTCGAGTTTCATACCGGAAAAGGGGAAAGGAACTGAGCTTTCAGGATCTCATGCTGAAACTGATGTCAATGGAGCCAATGTAGAAATGGATAAGGGTTATTCATCCAGAGGAAGGAAAACGAAGATTAAACAAGCAAGCAATAATAACGGTGATAATCGAGGTAACGATTATATCAATACTGTCTCAGCTAAAAGGAAAGTGTACTTTGATCCTAGGATAAGTAGGAATGACTCTTTTTCAAGAGAGAGGAAGAAAAGCAAGTACTTGTCTCCTCCGTACACAAGTTCAACGGGGAAGCTGAAGAGATCGGACATAGAGAATGAATCGATAGATGTTTCCAATGACACCCGGTTCAGAGAGATGATGACTAAAGCTACTGGCAATCTTGGCGAAAAGAATGCTCTCTCTGAAGAAGTTCACACGGAGCAAGAAACATCGAATGGATCAAGTTCTTCCACACCAAATCAGTACCCTGACCGGATTAGTGATCTGGCAAAAGATGAAATTTCGGCTAATGAAGTTCTAGTTGCAGTCCGGTCTATAGCTCTTAGTCCACAATACCAAAGGAAAACGAGATCTTTCGAACTTACTGTGAAGTTTTTATCTGTATTCAGAAGCTCGGTTTACCGAGATGGATTTGACTGCAAAACGTATATTCGGTTCCAACATGGTAAAAAGAGAAAATCTCCCGACTTCCCCATTGTGTCATTAGGAAGTGATGCGCCCACGGATGGTCAGATTCCCTCTGGACATAGATCCCAGAAGAAAAAAGTTGGAAAGAAAAAAGAAACAGAGATGGATCGAACCAAGCCAAAGCAAAATGCCACAGCTGCAGTTCTGAAGAAAAACGACAAGGACGCTGATGGAAATGATTTACCGGCTTCCCTCTTCATGACATTCGACCTCGGATCCTCGTTGCCCAAAAAAGACGATCTTATCCGAATATACAGCAGATATGGAACTTTGGACATGGAGGACACCAATGTGTTCGACAATAATTTCTGTGCTCGTGTCGTCTTCTTAAGAACCTCCGATGCAGAAGAAGCCTTAAGCAGTTCACAAAATGACAGTCCTTTCGGATCTGCTAATGTCAGTTTCCGGCTTCGACTTCACCAGGCTGCATCAGGTCAAAACCAAAAGGAAACACCGAGTGCCAAAATGTCTTCTCCTCTAGCAAAGGAAGGAACTGAAAGATTGAGCGAGTCATCAGCTCCCGGAAATTTGCAGCTTAGCCACATGAAGCAGAAGCTCGAAATGCTGACATCGATGCTGCAGATGGCAGATGAAAAGATGTCATCAGAGACTAAATCCAAACTACAAAGCGAGATAAAAGGGCTCTTGGAGGTGGTAAACACAATGATTGAATCTACATCTTAAACAAAGATTAACTCACTTTTAGGATGTATGGTCATGTAAAAGTTTATGTCATGTCATTGTTGTTAAATTGAGTTGGGATTTGTAGGAAATATATAGGTAAGTAGTTCATAGTTACCATTTGCATCTGTTAAAATCACCACATGCTCTGCATATACTATAAACTATGGCTGAACTAGGTTTTTATGGATACAAAATTCTGAGCTGATTGGAATCAGATTTTTCTTTTGGAATGAATAGTGGAATGCCCTAATCAGTTCTACTTCATCAACAGAGAAGTATTATTACTACTTTTGAAGAGAAAATGTTTCAGTTTCAATTACGATGACTGAACTTACTGAATTTATATTTTCAGTAGCCTAACGGATAATTTTCCTACCGACCAACCAGCATAACAAATGTGTAATCACCATTTTTCTACCTATATTATTATTAATATTATTATATTATAAGTATTATTAAATCAATCTCAAGCCCAATCCAAACCAACTTTTTCACAAAATAATACCCAGACCCAAAAAACTCGGAGCCCAAACCGAACCTGACCCGGAACCCAAACAGAGACTCGAATCGGACCCCAACCCTAGCCTAAACCTAAACCTAAACCCTAGAGTAGTTGTCCCCTAGCCCTATCAACTGTCGTCGATCTCTGCACCAACCAAAGGAGGGCTATTCTAACACATCACGCTACCGGCAGAAAACAACAAAACATAATGATTTTCATTTCCTTGTAAATGGGTATAACGAACAAAAATGATGTAAGACTCTTGGATTTTCGTTTTCCAGATGCAATAATACTGAAAATTTCAAGGTTCTATTTATATTTTTTTTAACTTCGAGTAGCGTTTTTTTCCTTTTCAGCTTCGAATGTTAACAAGGAAAAAATAATATTTTTTTAGTTTTTTCGAATAATAACAACAAATGTTTCATTTTAGTTTTGAATAACTATTAAATAAAAAAAAAGCCTCTTTTTAGTTCGAAGCAAAATCACCCAAGCCAATTTCACAGTAAAATTACAAATAAAAATGAAAATGTTAGATTTGATGTTTACCTGAGTCGGGGAGGCTTCGTCGGTGGTCATCGGGATCTGGGGAACTCGAAAGGTTTAGGAGAGTTTCGAGGGATTCTAGAGCGTTTTTTGTTGTTTTTAGACCCTAAAAAGAACCTAGGCTAGTAGATCTAAGATTTTCGGGTGTTTTGGGTTGTTTTGGGTTTTTCGACCTTGTGTGTGGCAGTCGGAGCAGGTTTAGGGCGACCGGCAATGGGCTGGACAAGGAGAGAGGGAAGAGATTTTCCCCATTTTTGTGTGTGTTTTGCTTTCAAATGAATAAAAGAAAAAAACTTGTTATATATAGAGCTAATTTGGGGGAAATCACGCTAAGGTCCCCCACTTTTAGCGTGTTTTTACAAAGTGGTTACATGAGAGATTGTATGTGTAATTTACCATTTTCCTATATGCTTTATAAATTTTTGTATATTCACACTTTAGTTCCTATAACTTTAGCATGTTTTTGCATTCTGGTCACCTGTAGGGTTTATGTAACACCCATTTCTCGTATACATTTCCATACACAAGTCACAGATGTCACTTAACTTTTAAAAACATTCCAAACCTTTGAAAAACTAGTAAAATTTTGTTTCTATTCATAAAACATTTTATTTTAGTAATAATAAAACGTTCATTAACTTTTAGTATATAAACAAATCTTAAAATTTCAACATAATAAATATTACATCATCATAAGTCTATTACTTTTCAGAGCATTATCATAAGTCTATTACATACCAGTTAATAACATCAAAAGTAGACATAGTTGATGTACAATTACTAATAAGGCGTCCCTTGATTTACGATGTCAGTTGCACTCGTTACTCGGCTTGTACTAATACCTACGCGTAAAATCAACACACGCTAAGTAATCACTTAGTGAGGCATAATAATAATGAGGTGAATTTAAAACATAAGCATATCATCACTATCAAAATAAGAATTGAATATTTCAAATCATTATAATTTCTATTGTTTTGCACACATAATGCCGATACGGTAATTCAAAAACTCTTTATGAATTATGTGGGTTGCAAACATAGTGCCGATACGGTAATTCACAAACTCATTATGAATTACATGGGTTGCACACATAGTGCCGATACGGTAATTCAAAAACTCATTATGAATTACGTGGGTTGCACACAAAGTGTCGATAAGGTAAATCACAAACTCATTATGAATTACGTGGGTTGCACACATAGTGTCGATACGATAATTCACAAACTCATTATGAATTACATTGGTTGCACACATACTGCCGATACGGTAATTCACAAACTCATTATGAATTACGTGGGTTGAACAATAGTGCCGATACGATAATTCAAAAACTAATTATGAATTATATGGGTTGCACACATTGTACCGATACGGTAATTCACAAACTCATTATGAATTACGTTGGTTGCACACATAGTGCTGATACGGTAATTAACAAACTCATTATGAATTACGTGGATTGCACACATAATGCCGATACGGTAATTACAACATATACATTTAACAAAATGCTTCTATGACTATCATAACATAGAATTACATAATAAATGCACTCACCTGGTTTGTCTCACTATTATGCCCAAAATGTAGTCCTACTATTCGATGACTTTATCCTTGCTTTTCTGTTTGCTTGAGTCAGGAGCTTGATTAAGATATACACATTCAAATATGATGTTAGTATACTTAATAACATTTATCCAAAGTAATAATACCCAAAAGTACTATAAGTTTCAAATTCTATTAAAATTCACCCGGACTTAACATTTCAGACTGAATAGTATCGATACCCCTCATAGGGTATCGATACTTCTCTTCTATGGTATCAATACCCACTTCGGTATTGATACCATTTTAGCATTATGGAATTTTATTTATGATTATGGTATCGATACCTCCACCCTAATATCATTACTTCTTTAAATCGGCATCGATACTGTTCATCATAATCCTCAAATTTAACCTTATAGTATCGGTACTGTTCTTCAAGTACCGATACCCTTGCCCAGATTTTACCTCTTTCACTTCGAATTTTACACCATTTTCACCTAAATCTCTTACTCTTATCTTCAACCATACCATTAGACTCATTATCCATAGTCCCAACTAACTTACTTTCACAAATTTCTTTATAACGTCCAAAATCTTCAAAGAACACTCAAAACTAAGAATCACACCCAAATTTCAAACATGTTTTCAAACACTTTTAAGGTTCCAAATCTCTTATTTACCTCTTTGACAAGTCAAATATGCCTTTAAACTCCAATAATTGACCCAATTTCATCAAATCACTTAAAACCCCATTTTATTAAATCTCTAATAAATCACTAATCTCTTAGTTTTATTCATTCTTAATATTTCCTTAAGCTTTTCTATCACTTAAGGTTTCAAAAACAAACCATAACCAAAAGGAAAAACCAACTTGAAGGAAATCTTACCTTTGATATGGAGGGCACGGGGACAATGAGAAGAAGAAGAAGAAGAAGAAGAAAAGAACAAAGTTTCAAGCTTTTACCATTTTCCCCTTATCCCCTTAATAAATATCCCAAATAAAAATGAATATTAAATTCATTTCTTTCTAAAAGACCATAATGCCCCTCCATTTCTTCCATTCTTACTAATAGGTCTTAAACACAAATTTCTTAAATAAATCCTTGTACTTTTCAATTTATTCAAATTTACCCACCAAATTTTAAATCCTTTCACTATAGTCACTGATATGATGTTTGGGGTATTACAATTCTCCCCCTTAAGAAAATTCGTCCTCCAATTTTAAAAGGTACCTGATGTGAAGAGGTGTGGTTCTTGCATCCTCATGTCCTCCTCTCTTTCCCAAGTAGCTTCCTCTACTTTATGATTTTGAAAAAGTACTTTAACTAGAGGAATCTTCTTGTTACATAGTTCTTTGATTTCTTTAGCCAAGATCCACACTGGTTCTTCTTCGTAAGTCAATTTTAATTGGACCATTATTTCCTCTGGTTTGATGATATGCAATGGATTTGATTGGTAATTCCTAAGCATCGACATGTGAAAAACATTATGGATCTTGTCCATATTGGGAGGCAAAGCTAACTGATAAGCTACGGGTCTGACCCTTTTTAAAATCTCATAAGGTCCAATAAATCTCGGACTCAGTTTTCTTTTGCGCCCAAATTGCAATGCTTTCTTCCAAGGCGATACTTTCAGAAATACTTTATCTCCCACTTGATATTCAATCTCTTTTCTCTTTAAATCAACATAAGACTTTTGTCGATCAGAAGCTATTTTAATATTATCCTGGATAACTTTCACTTTATCTTCCATTTCTTTCATTAAATCAGGGCCAATTGGATCTCGATCTTTTAGCTCAAACCAATTTAATGGTATTCTGTACTTCCTCCCATACAAGGCTTCATACGGGGCCATCTTAATACTCGATTGGTAACTGTTATTATAAGCAAATTCCGCTAAAGGCAAATATCTTTCCCATGATCCTTTGAATTCTGTCACGCATGCCCTTAGCATATCCTCCAATACCTGAATTGTTCGCTCTGACTGCCCATCTGTCTGCAAATGAAAAGTCGTGTTGAAATTCAATCGAGTATCCAATACCTCGTGAAGGACTTCCAAAATCTTGAAGTAAACCTTGGATCTCGGTTGGATACTATCGATACAGGTACTCCATGTAGCAGAACTATCTCTTTTATATACAAATATGCATATCTATTCATCGAGTAATCTTCTCGAACTGGAATAAAGTGAGTCGTCTTGGTCAATCTGACCACAATTACCCATATTGAGTCCTTTGTATTGGGTGGAAAAGGTAGACTTGAAACAAAATCCATAGTAATTCGTTCCCACTTCCACTCAGGAATGGACATCGCTTGCAGTAATCCGGAAGGCACTTGATGTTCAACTTTCACCTGTTAACATGTCAGTCATTTTTCAACAAACTCTGATATATCTCTTTTCATGCCAGGCCACCAATAACGACTCTTTATATCCTGATACATCTTATTTTCTCTTGGATGCATAGTCAAAGGAATATAATGTGCCTCAGAGAGAATATATTTCCTTAATTCTTCATTATATGGAATACAAAGTCTTCCACGATAATATAAACATCCATTAGTCCTGATTTCGAAATCTTTGGTCTCACATTTTTCTATTTGTGTAATTATTGCCAAACATTTTCCATCTTTTCCTTGCAGTTCTTTTATTCATCCAACAACATTGACTTTAACTTAAGCGCAGTAATCAAGGCGCCATATTCCTTTAATGATATATGTGCATCCAAAAGCTCGTAAAGCTGCAAAAGTCTTTCGATTAAGGGCATCAACTACCACATTAGCCTTCCCCGTATGATAATCGATGATCATGTCATAATCTTTTAAAAGCTCGATCCATCTTCTTTTCCTCAAGTTCAGTTCTTGTTGAGTCAACAAGTATTTTAGACTTTTGTGATATGTATAAATATGGCACCTCTCACCGTACAAATAATGACACCAAATCTTCATAGCAAACACAACCGCTGCCAATTCTAAGTCATGTGTCGGGTAATTTCTCTCGTGAGTATTTAGTTGTCTCAAGGCATAGGTCGCAACTTTTCCTTCTTGCATAAGCACACATCTCAATCCATTATGAGACGCATCACTAAAAACTGCATAATCTTCACCCGAGTCAGGTTGTATAAGCACTGGTTCCTCTGTTACAATCCTCTTTAACATTTCAAAACTTTATTGACATTCCTCCGACCAAACAAAAGACACATCTTTCCTCAATAATTTAGTTAGTGGTGAAGCTAACATCGAAAAGTTCTTCATGAACCTTTGATAATATCCAGCAAGCCCCAAGAAACTCCAAACTTCAGAAACATTCGTTGGGGTTTTCCAATCCATTGTAGACTGAATCTTTTTGGGATCTACTCTTATGCCTTCTGCGGATACTATATGGCCAAGAAAAGTAATTTCTGCTAACCAGAATTCACATTTGGATAATTTCGCATACAATTTCTCCTCTCGAAGATTCTGAAGAACAATATGAAGATGAGCATCATGCTCCTCTCTTGATTTTGAATATACCAAAATATCATCGATAAATACCACCGAAAATTTATCCAAGTAGGGTTGGAATACTCAGTTCATCAAATCCATAAATACCACAAGAGCATTAGTCAATCCGAATGGCATAACCAAAAATTCGTAATGTCCATATCGAGTCTGAAAACTCATCTTTGAAATATCCTCCTCTTTAATCATTAATTGGTGGAATCTTGAACGAAGGTCTATATTAGAGAACACTGTTGGGCCTTTCAGTTGATCAAACAGATCATCAATCCTTGGAAGAGGACACTTATGCTTTATTGTTACCTTATTTAGCTATTGATAATCTATGCATAATCGCATAGATCCATCCTTTTTGTACAAAAAGAACAGGTGCTCCCCAAGGTGAAACATTGGGTTTGATAAATCCCTTATCGAGCAGCTCCTGTAACTGAGCCATAGAAATAGGTTCAGTACCCTAGTAAACTTCAATTTGAAATTCCACCTCATGATCTAAAGGTAAGCCCGATAATTATTCCGAAAAACATTTGGAAACTCCCGAACTGTTGGGATCACCAAATCTCGCTTCCAATATTCGAGTGTATTTCACGTTACCCAAAAAAGCTATAAACCCTTTTGACATCATTTTCCTTGCAGTCATTGTTGATATCACATTGGATGGTAATTTCGCTTTTTCACTGATTACTATAACTTATAAACCTTCCTCATCCTTTAAAAATAATCACTTCTTGCGACAATCAACCTATCCATGATGTGGAGACAACCAATCCATGCCCAAAATAATTTCAAATTTGTCAAAAGGCAGTTCCATCAAGTTTACCGGGAACACAACCCCTTGAATATTTATCGGGAACTTTTTACATACCCGAGTTACCCTTGCACTATAACTCATAGGGTTCATTGCTATCATCTCACTATAAATTGGTTATAAAGGAATTCCTCTAGCTCTAATCAACTTTGTACTAAAATAAAAGTGTGTAGAACTAGGGTCAACCAAAAAAATACATGTTCATCAAAAAGATGGAATGTACCTGTTAAAATCTTCGGGTCATCCCGATACTCAGTGGTCTTAATGTTATAAATTCGAGCCACTCCTACAGTCTCTTGTCGCTGGGTTGACTCAAATTATCTGTTGGATCTTCCTCTTCCTCTGCTTCTATTAGATGCTTCTACTGATCTCTCAGTTTGCACTGATCTATCTCTAGATCTCTTAGAACAATTTCAAGAATAGTGACGAGTTTCACTACAATGGAAACAAGCGCTAGTGAACAATCTACATGCTCCACAGTGCGATTTTCCACACGTCTTGTAACACCAATAACCCGTATAATTATACCTGTACAGATTATCGATGCACCATTTTTCGAACTTAAAATGTGTATCTATGCACTGCTACAATAACTGCTATAGTAATTCTGAAAACTACATATTAAACTCATAAAAATTAACCTGTCATCACTATAAAATTTGCGTTTTTGTTTCCAACTTTATTCAACAAATTAAAATAAACATTATTAATTACATGACACTATCTAATTCAAATTCCATAATAGGATGTCTTACTGATATTGAAATATACTCCTCGATGCTTGATGTCATTCTGAAATCTTTACTCTACTGCTGGCTTTTTACCTATGCGTGAAAATCATCACACGTTAAGTATATACTTAGTGAGGCAATTAAAACAATAAACAGTGTAATACAATTCATCCATGAAATTCAATCTCAAATTCAAAATGACATAAAATCATGTTATTTGCATATCCAATATTTTACCATGATCAAAATAATATAACATTCTTATCAATAAATTTACCATTTATCCCATAAGCTCGTAAACTTATTTTTACCAACATACTTACCATTTATTCCATAAGCTCGTAAGCCTATTTTACTAATATACTTACCATTATTCCATAAGCTCGTAAGCCTATTTTACCAACATACTTACCATTTATTCCATAAGCTCGTAAGCCTATTTTACCAACATACTTACCATTATTCCATAAGCTCGTAAGCCTATTTTACCAATATACTTACCATTATTCCATAAGCTCGTAAGCTTATTTTACCAATATACTTACCATTATTCCATAAGCTCGTAAGCGTATTTTACCAATATACTTACCATTATTCCATAAGCTCGTAAGCTTATTTTACCAATATACTTACCATTATTCCATAAGCTCGTAAGCCTATTTTACCAACATACTTACCATTTATTCCATAAGCTCGTAAGCTTATTTTACCAACATACTTACCATTTATTCCATAAGCTCGTAAGCTTATTTTACCAATATATTTACCATTAATCCATAAGCTCGTAAGCCTATTTTACCAACATACTTACCATTTATTCCATAATCTTGTAAGCCTATTTTACCAACATACTTTCCATTTATTCCATAAGCTCGTAAGCTTATTTTACCAACATACTTACCATTTATTCCATAAGCTCGTAAGCTTATTTTACCAATATACTTATCATTATTCCATAAGCTAGTAAGCTTAATTTACCAATATACTTCCATTAACCTCATTATCAATCACTATTGGAATTCCATACATTCAATAGGAAATTCGTACAATTCATGTAATTTCCTTTTAATATTAGCACTCTCAGGGCTCTATCTGGAAAATCATATGCTTAGTATGATTCCCCTTTAATTTTAGCACACAAAGTGCCCTATTCAAAAATTCATACCATTAGTATAATTTTGTTACCATTTTAGCACATCAAATGCCCTTTGTGAAAATCCAAACCATTAGTATGATTTCCTTATCATTGTAGCACCCTTAGTACTTTATCTGGAAATCCATACACTCAGTATGATTCCCTTACCATTTTAGCACATAAAATGCCCTATCTGGAAATCAATATTTTCAATATGATTTCCTTATCATTTAGCACACTCAGTGCTCCATATGGAAATCTATACACTCAGTATGATTTCCTTACCATTTTAGCACATAAAATGCCCTATTTGGAAATCCATATTTTCAATATGATTTCCTTATCATTTAGCACACCCAGTGCTACATATGGAAATCTATACACTCAGTATGATTTCCTTATCATTTTAGCACACAAGGTGCCATTCGGTAATCACTATACATACATCAATAAATTATTCTATTTTAACTATTACTACATGTACGTACATAATTAAATGCACTCACCTTGACACTTTATAATTTCCATAATATGTGCCTCATTATCGTCCACAATAAACTTTTTTTATACTTGACTTGCTTCTATCACAAATCAATCATGATATGTATAAATAATAAATTCATAATGATACATATGTTATTATTGTACTAACATAAACATATCCCATAACAACTCCATAATATTTAAAACTCATTATCTATCAAAATACTTAACTCTTAATATTTCCTTTTAACATTGGAACCAAATTTTCCAATTTATACAAAATGGTCTTTCACCATTTTATCACTTAGCTTCTTAATACCAATAATTCAAGCATTGAAATATATTCCCATTCAAATACTTTCACAAAAGCATAATTTCATTTAAGTATCCCAATTATGCAAATGTTGTACTTAAAACACAAATCTTTTCAAACTTCCAAAATAGTCATATTTCACATCTAACACTCATTTAAATTCCAAAACAACATTTTTCCCACATAGTAAATAAATTATAGAACACTTACACAATAACCCATCAATTTTCCAGAATTTGTGAATTGATCCCCAATTTTCCAAAAATTATGAAATGATCCTCAAATTTTCTAAGGCTTATATAATACTTCCTTCATCCTTTCCAACCCTTATATAATTTTTCCATAATTTTCTCACTCAAACACTCCATAGCCGAATTTAAAGAACAAGTTCTGTAAAGATTTAACATGTTCTAATCATCATACATGCTTGAATATGAATCTACTACCTCAAAAAATCAAAACCCATCATCAATTTCATGATCCCTTTTTTGAACACAAACTATACAATTTGGGATCTTTGCACACCAACAAGATTATCATGCAATATTGGTACCAAATGATAGCGTTTTTTGCATATAACAATTTTCTATTTACAACATATTCAAAATCCTAAGTAAACTTTCTCTCACCTTTGGAGAAAACTCGCACAGCTTTGGATGAAGAAGATGGACAAATGAAATGAAATGTTGGGTGCATTTCATCTTTGTTTAAAATAAATTCCACTATAATGAATATAATATTCATTTAATTGATAAAATACCAAAACACCCTTAATGAATCTTCTTATTCACTATAAAACCATGACAACTCATCCTTATCATCTTTCAAGCAAGATGAATTAATTTGACTTTGATTTCCGAAATTCCCCATGAAATTTCAAAACTTGCATTTTAGTCACTAAATTCCACTGTTTCGGTTAAATATGAAACATTGCACATTTCCAAACCAAATTTCTCTGATATAAAATATTAAAATAATATTTCCATCCATTTTATAACATCCTTCAAATTTTTGTAAAATTCCAATTCGATCTGAATTTCCAATTCCTTATCGGCTTTAACCGTTTCTAATTTTTCTTCACTAAAATTCCAAAATCCAAAAATATGATTTCTATAAAACCCCACTCTCAATAATAAACTATGTATTTATGGAATAAAATCCTTTTTAGGAAATTTATCACTTAATTCCCTAAACTTTTTCCCAATTTTCTACTTTGACCATCAAACTTTCAAAATTTGCATTTTGGTCATTATTTAAATTTTTGGGGTATTACAATTCTCCCCTCCTTAAGAAAATTCTTCCTCGTATTTTAAAACTTTCTATGAAAACCTTAACTCCCCTTATAATAATTGTACTTTCCATTGTAAATTCATAACCTTAATTTAAGGTTATACTGACTGGTAAGCCATACACTTGCCTTATGCTAAAACCTCTTCTGGTCTTGCCAACTTCTTAAATTCTGGTTAGATCTCAATTTCTTATGATGCAATGACATGTGAAGGATCTAATCGATACTTTATAAGCATCAACACATGAAAAACATTGTGTACTTTTTCTAACTTCAGATCTCAATTTCTTCCAGAGTTAATGCTACCGGATAATCCACCAGTCTAACTCTTTTTAATTTTTCATAAGGTCAAATAAATCTTAGACTTAGTTTACCTTTGCATTTTGAGCGCAATTTTTTTTAGCTCTTATGTCATATGTCAAGACAACATGACTAAGAAAATCAACTTATGATAGCCAAAACTCACACTTTGTTAGTTTAGCATATATCTTTTTACCCTTAAATACCTCGAGCACAATACGAAGATAAGCATCATGCTCTATCTTTGTCTTCGAGTATATCAAAATGTCATCAATACAGACCTCCTCAAAAATTATTCCAAGTAAAATTGAAATACTCGATTCATCAAATCCATGAATGCTACTAGAGCATTTTTTCATAAACAACACTGATTCACCCCAAGGTAAAATATTCGGTCCAATGCATGCAATTATTGCAATTGGTTCATTATTCTCTTAACTCAATCACAACTATTCGATATGAACCCATATATACATGATTAATGCCTTGATAACCATTAATATTGAATTTCCACCTCTTAATCTGGAGGTAACCCACATAATAAATCTAGAAAGACATATGAAAATTCCCAAATTACGGAAATATCATATGATCTTACTTCAGATGCTTAAGTATCTCTTACCTTAGCTACAAAATCTATGCATCCTTCACACATCATCTTAATCGTAACCATTGCTGATATCAATTATTGATGATTTCAATTTTTCATCAATCATTACAATTTTTAATTTCTCTGCATTTTTCTAAATTAATTACTTCTTGCGACCATTAACCCAACCTTAATGCAAAGACATCCAACTCAAGATCAAAATGATCTAAAACTCATTAATGATAATCCCATTGAATTCATCAGTAACATAAGCTCCTTAATCCTTATCAGACATTTATTATTTGTCTGTCTAACATTTATATCATGACTCACAGGTCTTCCACCATAATAACACTTTTTATCAAATTGAATTCAACATCACTACTTTAGAATTCCTTATTTCATTCTTAAAGAAATCTGTATAACTTTTCTAGATCCAAAGATAATATTTTCGAACAGTTGAAACATTTTTAATCTCAAATGTAAGTCTCAGTGTTCACATCGTTCAATAAGAAAACTTGATATATTTGTTGCAATAACTTCATAGTGGTTAATGCTATAATCACACTAGTAAACAAATTTACTCATTTTTCTTATCATTATGAACTTGACACCTTTCAAGTTCTTCAGAATCCATCTCAAACTAAACAATAATTCATTTCAGCCTGGGAGGCTACACAATCCTGTAGACACCCATTTTCTTAAAAGATAGAACTAGCAAGAGTTCATCTCCTAAAAGGACTCTTCCACCACCATATCTTTTAAAGCAACAACCACACCAACAAACGTGCAACAACCAAGCAAGGAATCTAGTTGCATTAGGATTCTATTGTTAATAGGATTCTAAAAATAGTTAGTTTTTTTCACTATAAATACATGTAACCCTCCCCATTTGTAAGAGGATTTACATACAAGATACAGAGGAAAGCACGAAAAAATACAAAGGTAAAGCTATTGTAAACGATTCGAAAAGGAAATAAAAGGTATCATCTTTTTTTACATTGATTCGTTCATTTCTCGCATGTGCATGTTATTTTTATTAAGATTTGGTTTGAATAACCCAAAGCATGGGTTGCGCCGATGACCAAAAAGGGGTGGGGTTTCGAAGTTTCGAACCTAGATCTACTCCCGAGGCATGTTCATTTTTTAAAGTATTTAATATTCCCCCTAAGTCAATCTTAATCTTTAATTTACCTTGAAATTTACCCTTTAATTTTACTATTATATTAATTTCGTCCTCTATATATATATTTTTAATTATATATTTTTATTTATTTACTATATTCCTTTTTTTATTTTTATTAATTTTTATTATATATCTTATATATATATATATATATATATATATTTATTAATTTTTCTCCATTTACTATGTATATGTTTTTTCTTAATGTTATATTTTATACGTTTTTATATATATATTTTCTTAATATTCTATTTTTTTTTAATTTATTTATATATTATATTTTTACTTTATTTATTTTTTTCTATTCTTTTTTTTCTTAATATCATGTATATCTTTGTTTTTTATTTATTTTACTTAGTATTATATATTTATTATTTTTATTTGTTTTAGTAAATACTACTTTATATGTACAAATTATTTTTATTCCTTTTTAATTTCTTTTACCTTTTTTATTTTTTTACACCATTAATATTTTCCCTTTATCTGTGTCTTTTTTTTAAAATTTTATTCATTTTGTTTATTTTTATTTTTATATTATTTTTTACGTGTTTTGTTATTTTCTATTTTTTCTTGTTTTATTTATTATTCTCACGTTTGCACACTTGCTATCCTAATTCGATTTTATACTCCGCTACGAGTCAAACGTTTTTATCTTTTAAGGGTATTCAAATCAATCAATTTGTAAGTAATTTGAATCGGGTCTGTTAAATTTTAATTTAAATTTCAAATTTTCACAATTAAGACAACCGGCAAATTAATTGGTACCGAAAGGGCGGTTCAAGGGTGCTAATCCTTCCTTGACCGTAACCGACTCTCGAACCTGACACATTTCTGGTAAAAATACAAATCAGGTAAGATGGTGTCCGACCCACCTAAATTCATTTTAAAATGGTCGGTGGCGACTCCAATCCATATTTTTCAAGTCGAAGCCCAATTTCAAGGCCCAACCGAAAGACGGTTACGACAGCTTGGCGACTCCGCTGGGGAGAGGTAAGTGAGTCAGTCTGAAATTAATTTTCGGTTGCCTTTTTTTAGAGAAAATTAAAAGTTTAAATTTTAATTTATTTATTCGATTCCAATTATTTATTTTTGATTTTTTTTTCAAGTAAATAGTTGTACTGACGTTTTTTCAATGATTTCAGATTTTTAGAAAAGTTTTCATCTCTAGCTCTATACCCGAGCTCCGAACCCTTTTAAGTGGGGGGTGAAAGCGACACCTACGTATGAATTTATTCACCGTGCGGGCCTAGCAAGTAGCCTTCGAGACTCATATACCTTATGTCTTTGTGGGAATTTATTCACCGTGCGGGCATAAGGGAATATTTCCTCTCGAGTTTAACTTAGTCCACATAAGCATGTAATGAGCTTAGGACTAAGGGTCTGGTAAGCCCAAGGGGGCACTGGAAAGGAGAATTCGGGTCCTGTTTTTTAGAACCTAAACTGGGAGGCTATGGAGAATTAGAGCCCACCCCAAAATCTCATTCCAAACCCTAGGCTGCTTTGTTTCATGCTTTACTTTATGATCAAAGCATGTAAACTAGACAAAATATGCAGTTAGGATTTGTGTGGAATTAGCATGCGGGATAGAGATCATGTCCGGGTAGGAATTAAAGCATGTGGGGTAGATATCATGTGGGGTAGGACCTTTTATTTTCATTATTATTATCTTTACCTTACTAACTCTTTTCAATTTTTCTCTCTTTTATTTTATTTCCATCATCTGCATCATTCAAAAGAGGTGTTGATCCACAAAAAAATGTGTTCGTTAACCATAAATAATTTGCATTAATAGACAAAGGGGTTGTAATACAAGAGATGAAAAACGCAGGGGTCCGGCTATGGTCAGAAAAGACTCAGAAAGAAAATGATGACAATTTGCAAGACAACTATGTGTCACATTCGATCAAGAAGACATGGTGCCCACAATCAAGTACATCAAAAGTTAACTTTTCAAAAATGGGTTGACAAAGGTGGTAGGGGAAAGACGAGAAAAAGGTTACTGACCTCGAGAGTCCATTCAAAAACAACAAGAACAAGATGGCAAGTCACTGTCGACAAATTCAGGAAACAAGAAAATGAACTTCGGATAATCCCTTTGATGGAGAGGATTTCAATGGAATTTCTGATTCAACAAAGGATGAAAGCCAGAGATTCAGTCATTCAATACTTTTTGGGAACCAGTACAAAAAACAACTCAAGATTTTCACGGTTCATCCAGAGAGGCCGGAGTGGTTCAACATTTTATTAAACCGGTGAAAGACGAAGGAAAATGACTAGTCAACCTGTTCCGGGTCTAGAGGATTTAGTCGGAATGTACCTTTAAATATATTTATTTTCTCTTAAAGATAAAACACTTTTGTCCCAATAAAGGTTATTTACCATAACAGACATGTTTTTGGATCAATGCCTCGAACATTTCATGCATTTTTGCATTTTGCATCTACATTTCATTTTTAAGCATTTTCATAAACACGAAATTTCTTCATGGGGAATTCGATGAAGTGGTTTTAACAACATGACACCACATGGAAGCAAGGTTGTAACATCAAAAGAAAAAATTTAAATCATAACAAAAGAGCTTAATCAGCTGGTTGTACGACTAAGCCTGCCAAGATGATCTAAGAAAATAGTCCACATATCCTAAGGGCTACGATGTTGAAGCTGTTTGCAGTTGCCACATAGGATGCTCCAAACATTTTTTTGAGAACTATAAGGCGCTGAAGTGCGAGATCCAAAACCTGATGGGTTCAGGGGCACAGACAGCCGATGAAGGGGCATTGCATATATCATTTGCACTTCGAGGATTGTTTTGTTTGAACACGTCTTTGATATTTCATATTCGCTTAATCTTTTAAACGATTAAATTTATGCTACTTTCTAAGGTGGAGCAATTGAACAAATCTTAATTTTTAGTTTTTCGAATATTAAATGAATTAAGGATTCTTTTAATTCTTCAAGAATTATGGATTTTTGACACATGACAAGGTTAGACCTTTCTTATCATGTCTCAAACCCCAAAATAAAATATCTTGATTCTTTACCCAAAATAGCTCATGGTCATTACCAAAAATACCATGTTTTGACGTTACCACCCCTTTGAAACTTTTTCATACCATACCTTTCTTTGAGTCGATAAAGTCACACCATTGTTTTTTTAAACTCAAAATTGACATTTTTATGCCATCAAAACCCAAGGCATTGAGTTGTTCATTTGAACATGAGCATTCTTCTAAGACACAACTTGGGGCATCTCGCAGGGAGCCTAAACATTGAGACATGTTGGGGGCAAGAAGAAGAAAGAAGAATTCACTCGAAATAATTCTATCATGCATTAATTACACTATTTTCATGTGAATAAAATTAATCCTAAAAATCTACCCCCCTGGGGATACCTCTTCTGTAAAAGCTTCTATGTATGAAATGATGAACGACTTTCTTTCTTTACCCCTTCACAACAGGAGAAAATATATATCCCTTGTGTCCCCTTTTGAGCCTATAGTATTTTTCTTCTGATTCAACCCTAACCAAGGATCACCCTCCACACTGGGGGGCAAGGTGGAGAAAATATTCTCGCATGAGTGAAGACATTGAGTCAGATGAGATACCGAAAGGTGAACCAAATGCCAAGTGTGAAGATTCAATCAGAATAAAAAGAGAAAAAAAGAGAAAAAAGCAAAGAGAAAATAAAAAGAGAAAAAAAAGGAAAATTAAAGAAAAAAGAAAACAAGATGCATATGCAAAGGTTCTATCAAACGACGCATCGAGATTCAAACTATGAGATTGATCAAGCACAATCATTTCCGAATCACTGAACCACTTCACTCGAAGATCATAGAGCATCAAATGAGATTGATCAAGCACAATCATTTCTGAATCACTGAATCACTCCACTCGAAGGTCATAGAGCATCAAGAGAGAGACACATACGAGCATATTCAAATTGAGCAAGATATGATTGAAGACATCAGAATGAATTGATCATTGGTTCAATCACCCTTAAACACTTGTTTGGGCCTTTTATCTATTTCTTTCATAACCATGAACCATGACCTACATTACGTGCCTTAAAAGTCCCTTCTAATCATACATGAAGTTCTAGACAAAAGAGACTATCTTCAGATTTCATCTCGCCCATCAGGATTAATCTTTATTTGCAAAAAAACAGTGTAATTAATGTATAATAGAGAAAAATAACAAAAGGGGGTTCAATACGTAAATTCTGAATGACATCTTGAAACCAAAGGAGGATTCGAGTTGAAAACCTGAAAAGGCGACTCGAATACAAAAATTGGGCAGCTGAGGCGATCGTACAAATTCCCTGATAAGGCATCGCACAATCCGAGCATGACCATGAAAGTTGGGAGTCAGAGAACACTTCCAGTAAAGGAGCATACAAGGTAACCCATCAAACCTTTTAGCATCAAATAAAAAAAATGCCAAACCTTTGACCAAACACAATAACCTGAGACTTTTTATCCTTTCCTTACTTAACCATTTCCAAAAAATAGCTTTGATCTTGGCACGTGTCAAATAACTATAATTTATTGAAGGATTAACATTGTAATTAATTCTTTGATATCCATGAACTCTAGTTTTATGATTTGTCTCAATTGTAAAACCATGAAAGGGGCAATATTTTCAAAACTTCTGATTAAACATTTTTCGAAACTCTTTTAATTGATATTTTCATAACTTTGAAAATAAAAAGAGAAACATTTTTTCAAACAAGACAATCTCTCTAGAATGGATCTTGGTAAATGACATGTGGCTCTCAGATAGTAATCTCATACTTAGAATTAATGTTGAAGCAAGAAATGAGGAACAATAGGGGCACTTTTAATGTTGGGCATTTTTGGAGATTCAACATTGAATATTGGGGCATCTTCGGGGATTCAAAATCCTGATGCGAACGATCAGATCTTCTGAAGGCTTTTCCTCCACATGTAGGAACCAACATGCATAAAATGAGATTTTGTCCAAGGAATAAAACAAGAACTCATTCATTATGCATATATTTTAGAGCATCATATTTATCATTTTTTCACATACATAAGTTTTGCAGCTTTAGAGTCAAGTTTCAACTTCAAGGCGAAAGATACTTGATTCAAAAGAGTTTGTAAAAATCGATGGTGGTTGCTTAACTCAGCAGCAAGAAGTCACACTTCAACCAACTCGATAGATTGAAAGATCGATATTCATCTTCAGATTCAACATTTCCAATATAAATTTTGTCTCGCTTGAAACATTCTCATTTAGTACAGATAATTATTTCACTGGAGATTGCTTTTCTTAAAATAGACTTTGTCTCACTTGAGACTGTTTCACTTGAAAGAAGTCATTTCATTTCACTCAAGACTGTTTTTAAAAAGAAGATTTTATCTCGCTTGAGATAGTTTCCCTTGAAACAAAATTTTGTCTCCCTTGAGACAGTTTCTCTTGAAACATAAACATTGAAAACATTTCCCTTGAAATAAATTTCGTATCTCTTGAGACAGTTTCCCTTGAAACAAATTTTGTCTCTCTTGAGATAGTTTCCCTTGAAACAAATTATTTGAATATGTTTTATTTGAAACAAATTTCATCTCCCTTGAGACAGTTTCTTTTGGAACTAAATTTTGTCTCTCTTGAGACAGTTTCTCTTGAAACAAATTTCGTCTCTCTTGAGACAGTTTCCCTTGAAACAAAATCTTTGAATTTATTTCCCCTAAAACAAATTTTGTTTCCCTTGAGACAGTTTCTCTTGAAACACAAAATCTTCAAATTTATTTCCCTTAAACCAAAATTTTGTTTCCATTGAGACCGTTTTCATGAAACAACATATATCTTTGAGATTATTTCCCTTGAAACGAATTCTATCGCTTTCGACACAACTTCTCTTGAAGCATCATCTGAACTGTTACACTCAGCTCAGACACATACTTGAGATGGTCGATAAGCATTTCTCAAATCAAAAATATAATGTGCACATCAGATTTGAACATTTGAAGAATTTAAGATCACGGATCAGAACTTGAAGATTCAAGAATTAAGATTCCATAGCATCACATATATGCATAACTTTTTCAGGTTTTAGCTAGAGTCAATTTCAACTTCGAGGTGAAGGATATTGAACTCAAAGCGACACAATTTACTCGAGAGTAGATTTCAACTTCACGACGGAGAATATCTAACTCGAAGCCAAACTTCACAATAAAGGGATCATCCATGGTTTCAACTTCACGGCGAAGGGAATCGTGTCCACCTGCAACATACAATACTTGGATTTCAACTTCACGACCAAGGATATTCAAGTCAAGGCTCAACTTCACGACGAAGGAGCCATCTGCGATTTCAACTCCACGACGGAGGATATCGTACCCGCACATCAACGATTTCAACTCCACAATAGAGGATATCGTGCCATTTGAGGCTCAATTTCACGACGAAGGGGCTTCCCAGTTTCAGAGCCAATTTCAACTTCACAGCGAGGGATATTGGACTCAAGACAACACAAACTCAACTTCATAACGAAAGGGTGACTGATTGTCAACAAACAACTTTTCAGTTTCATTCAGAGTCAATTTCAACTTCACAGTGAAGGATATTGAACTCGAGACAACACAAGCTCAACTTCACAGGGAAGAGGCGGCTGGCTGTCAACAAACAATTTCTCAGTTCCAGAGCCAATTTCAACTTCACGATGGAGGATATTGGACTCGGAACAATACTACCCACTTGGATTTCAACTTCACGATGAAGGATATCCAATTACCAGGCTCAACTTCACGACGAAGGGGCCACCCACGGTTTTAACTTCACGACGAAGGGGAATCGTGTACACAAGCATTATCCATCTCTAAATTGGATTTCAACTTCACGACGAAGGATATCCAACTCAAAGAAGGGTTATCTGTCAACAAAGACCTTCGAGTTCGACTACGCTCAGCTCCAAGACACATAATTTGCAACATAACTCAAGGTAAGAAGGGTTATCTATCATCAAAGACCTTCGAGTTCGATTACATTCAACTCAGAGGTAAATCAAATTTACAGTATAACTCAAGGCAAGAAGGGCTATTTGTCAACGAAAATTGTCGAGTTCGATTTCATTCAGCTCGATGACACCTCAATCACACTATTATCCGGCTGTAATCGAGGTTTTCAAGCCGAGAAGAAGATATGGGTTAGCCGTGCCTTAATAGCAAGAAGCCTTTTTTCCGTCAGCATAGCTTAAGTCGAGAAAAGCTATCTGTCAACGAAGACTTTTCGAGTTCGAGAGTATATCAACCACATTGTGGAGTCAATGGATTACTTTATAGTCAAATTTTTAGCCAAGGTCTTTAAACCGAGAAGAAGACCAAAGTGGAATACAACGAGAAGCCACATTCTGATTCAAATCATTTCAAGATGGACTCGACTTCACGACGGAGGAGCCATCCACAACTCAATTCGATAGGGAGTTATTCTTCAACTCCACTGAACGAAAATTTGTGTCTTTTTATCTTTGTCCTATTTTTTGTTCCACGAAAAAGGACAAATAGGGGCAGCTGTAGACACCTATTTTCTTAAAAGATTGAACTAGCAAGAGTTCATCTCCTAAGAGGACTCTTCCACCACCATATCTTTTAAAGCAACAACCACACCAACAAACGTGCAATAACCGAACAAGGAGTCTAGTTGCATTAGGATTCTATTGTTAATAGGATTATAAAAATAATTAGTTTTTTTCACTATAAATACATGTAATCCTCCCAATTTGTAAGAGGATTTACATACAAGATACAGAGGAAAGCATGAAAAAAAAACAAAGGCAAAGATATTGTAAACGATTCGAAAAGGAAATAAAAGGTAGCATCTTTTTTTACATTGATTCGTTCATTTCTCGCATGTGCATGTTATTTTTCTTGAGATTTGGTTTGAATAACCCAAAGCGTGGGTTGCGCCGATGACCAAAAAGGGGTGGGGTTTTGAAGTTTCGAACCTAGATCTACTCCCGAGGCATGTTCATTTTTAAAGTATTTAATATTCCCCCTAAGTCAATCTTAATCTTTAATTTACCTTGAAATTTACCCTTTAATTTTACTTTTATATTAATTTCGTCCCCTATATATATATTTTTAATTATATTTATTTCTTTATTTACTATATTCCTTTTTTTATTTATATTATATTATTTTTATTATATATATCTTATATCATTATATATATATATATGTATAGATGTATTAATTTTTCTCCATTTACTATGTATATATATTTTTTCTTAATATTATATTTATACGTTTTTATATATATTTTTTCTTAATATTCTATTTCTGTTTTTATTTATTTATATATATTATATTTTTACTTTACTTTATTTTTTTTCTATTATTTTTTTCTTAATATCATGTATATCTTTATTTTTTATTTGTTTTACTTAGTATTATATATTTATTATATTTATTTGTTTTAGTAAATACTATTTTATATGTACACATTATTTTTATTCATTTTTAATTTCTTTTACCTTTTTTATTTTTTACTCCATTAATATTTTCCCTTTATCTGTGTCTTTTCTTTTACATTCTATTCATTTTGTTTATTTTTATTATTTTTTACGTGTTTTGTTATTTTCTATTTTTTCTTGTTTTATTTATTATTCTTAAGTTTGCACACTTGCTATCCTAATTTGATTTTATACTCCGCTACAAGTCAAACGTTTTTATCTTTTAAGGGTATTCAAATCAATCAATTGTAAGTAATTTGAATCGGGTATGTTAAATTTTAATTTTAATTTGGAATTTTCGCAACTAAGATAACCGGCAAATTAATTGGTACCGAAAGGGCGGTTCAAGGGTGCTAATCCTTCCTTGACCATAACCGACTCCCGAACCCGATACATTTCTGGTAAAAACGCAGATCAGGTAAGATGGTGTCCGACCCACCTAAATTCATTTTAAAATGGTAGATGATGACTCCAATCCACATTTCTCAAGTCGAAGCCCAATTCCGGGGCCCAACCGAAGACAGTTACGAAAAATCCATTTTCGTATATTTACCTTCGCAAGGTAACTCTATCCAATTTTATGGACTTGATATCTAATCTATGAACTTGTAGCGGACATCATATTTACCGCTTATTTAATTCCACTTACTCAAATCAACAATGATTTAAACAATTTAATGCTTAACTTAAATATTTCTCAATTATTTAAGCTTACCTGGAGAACCTCATAATCATCACTAGATTTAAAATTCTCTTATGGATCCTCATCCAATTCAACTTTTCTTGTAAGTCGTTCAAACTTTTTAATAGATTATTCCCATTCAGAAACTTCATTAAAAGCTAGGGAATTTCTTCCACATAATGGAGGAAAATCCCTTACAACTTCCACCATTATGAGGTGTTTTACAAAATTCATATCGGGTCCCTTTTAGGTCGATTTCAATCTTGACCTTCTTTTTAACATTTTCAAATTTCTTACTTTTGTTTTTAATTTCCAACATCTGAACATTGTAAAAATCATCATACATTAGTAAAGAATAACTTTACTCCCTATAAGCATCATCGTAGTATATATACAACTACCAGTAACTTTTGACATCCTAGTGGCACGTATACACTTCTTAACTCAAAACAAATTCAATTTAGTCCTAGAATCGGCTAAACTTGTAGCTCTGATACCAATAAATGTATCACCCATAACCCGTATAATTATACCTATACAGATTATAGATGTCACCCGAATTTCTAGAACCATTTCCACTTCAAAAGTGATTTAAGATTTATTTCATTTAAAATGGTAAATGATTTTATAAAAATATCATATCATATGAATTATGTTTCATTATAAAAAAAATTTAAAACCAAAGTATTTTTTATGAATACTGAACAATGAACAATGAACAATACCGTGAACAGTGAATAATGTATCGATGTACTACTACAGTAACGTGAACAGTGTATCGTTGTACCATTTTTCGAACTTAAAATGTGTATCGATGCACTGCTATAGTAAAATCAGCAAAATACATATTAAACTCATAAAAAGTAACCTTTCATCACTATAAAATTTCCATTTTTGTTTCCAACAAAATAAAATAAACATTATTAATTAGATGCCACTATCTAATTCAAATTCCATCATAGGATGTCTTACTGATATTGAAATATACTCCTCGATGCTTGATGTCATTCTGAAATCTTTACTCTACTACTGACTTTTTACCTACGGGTGAAAATAATCACAGTTAAGTATATACTTAGTGAGGCAATTAAAACAATAAATAGTGTAATACAATTCATCCATTAATTTCAATGTCAAATTCAAAATGACATAAAATCATGTTATTTGCATATCCAATATTTTACCATGATCAAAATAATATAACATTCTTATCAATAAATTTACCATTTATCCTATAAGCTCGTAAACTTATTTTTACCAACATACTTACCATCTATTCCATAAGCTCGTAAGCTTATTTTACTAACATACTTACCATTTATTCCATAAGCTCGTAAGCCTATTTTACCAATATGTTTACCATTATTCCATAAGCTCGTAAGCCTATTTTACCAACATACTTACCATTTATTCCATAAGCTCGTAAGCCTATTTTACCAATATACTTACCATTATTTCATAAGCTCGTAAGCCTATTTTACCAATATAGTTACCATTATTCCATAAGCTCGTAAGCTTATTTTACCAATATACTTACCATTATTCCATAAGCTCGTAAGCTTATTTTACCAATATACTTACCATTATTCCATAAGCTCGTAAGTCTATTTTACCAACATACTTAACATTTATTCCATAAGTTCGTAAGCCTATTTTACCAACATACTTACCATTTATTCATAAGCTCATAAACTTATTTTACCAACGTACTTACCATTTATTCCATAATCTCGTAAGCTTATATATTTACCATTATCCCATATGCTCGTAAGCCTATTTTACCAATATACTTACCATTTATTCCATAAGCTCGTAAGCTTATTTTACCAACATACTTACCATTTATTCCATAAGCTCGTAAGCTTATTTTACCAACATACTTACCATTTATTCCATAAGCTCGTAAGCTTATTTTACCAATATACTTACCATTATTACATAAGCTCATAAGCTTAATTTACCAATATACTTCCATTAACCTCATTTATCAATCACTATTGGAATTCCATACATTCCATAGGAAATTCGTACAATCCATGTAATTTCATTTTAATATTATCACTCTCAGTGCTCTATCTGGAAAATCATATGCTTAGTATGCTTCCCCTTTCATTTTAGCACACAAAGTGTCCTATTCAAAAATTCATACCATTAGTATAATTTTGTTACCATTTTAGCACATCAAATGCCCTATGAGAAAATCCATACCATTAGTATGATTTCCTTATCATTGTAGCACCCTTAGTACTTTATCTAGAAATCCATATACTCAGTATGATTCCCTTACCATTTTAGCCCATAAAATGCCTTATCTGGAAATCCATATTTTCAATATGATTTCCTTATCATTTAACTCACTCAGTGCTCCATATGGAAATCTATACACTAAATGTGATTTCCTTACCATTTTAGCACATAAAATGCCCTATTTGGAAATCCATATTTTCAATATGATTTCCTTATCATTTAGCACACCAGGTGCTCTATATGGAAATCTATACACTCAGTATGATTTCCTTATCATTTTAGCACACAAGGGGCCATTCGGTAATCACTATACATACATCAATAAATTATGCTATTTTAACTATTACTACATGTACGTACATAATTAAATGCACTCACCTTGACACTTTATAATTTTCAAAATATGTGCCTCATTATCGTCCACAATAAACTTTTTTTTATACTTGACTTGCTTCTATCACAAATCAATCATGATCTGTATAAATAACAAATTCATAATGATACATATGATATTATTTTACTAACATAAACATATCCCATAACAACTCCATAAAATTTAAAACTCATTATTTATCAAAATACTTAACTCTTAATATTTCATTTTAACATTGAAACCAAATTTTCCAATTTATACAAAATGGTCTTTCACCATTTTATCACTTAGCTTCTTAATACCAATAATTCAAGCATTGACATATATTTCCATTCAAATACTTCACAAAGCATAATTTCATTTAAGTATCCAACTACGCAAATGTGTACTTAAATCACTAATCTTTTCAAACTTCCAAAATAGTCATATTTCACATCTAACACTCATTTAAATTCCAAAACAACATTTTCCCACATAGTAAATCAATTATAGAACACTTACACAATAACCCATCAATTTTCCAGAATTTGCGAATTGATCCCCAATTTTCCAAAAATTATGAAATGGTCCTCAAATTTTCTAAGGCTTGTAAAATGCTTCCTTCATCCTTTCCAACCCTTATATAATTTTTCCATAATTTTTCTCACTCAAACACTCCATAGCTGAATTTAAAGAACAAGTTCTATAATGATTAAACATGTTCTAATCATCATACATGCTTGAATATGAATCTACTACCTCAAAAAATCAAAATCCATCATCAATTTCATGATCCCTTTTATGAACACAAACTATACAATTTGGGATCTTTGCACACCAACAAGATTATCATGCAATATTGGTACCAAATGATAGCGTTTTTCGCATATAACAATTTTCTATTTACAACATATTCAAAATCTTATGTAAATTACTTGAAAATTGAGTTGAAGCTTTCTCTCACCTTTGGAGAAAACTCACGCAGCTTTGGATGAAAAAGATGAACAAATAAAATGAAATGTTGGGTGCATTTCATCTTTGTTTAAAATAAATTCCACTATAATGAATATAATATTCATTTAATTGATATAATACCAAAACACCCTTAATGAATCTTCTTATTCACTATAAAACCATGACAACTCATCCTTATCATCTTTCAAAGTCAAAGATGAATTAATTTGACTTTGATTTTCGAAATTCCCCATGAAATTTCAAAACTTGCATTTTAGTCACTAAATTCCACTGTTTCGGTTAAATCTAAAAAATTGCACATTTCCAAACCAAATTTCTCTGATCTAAAATATTAAAATAATATTTCTAGGCATTTTATAACATCCTTCAAATTTTTTAAAATCCCAATTCGATCTGAATTTCCAATTCCTTATCTTCTTTAACCCTTTCTAATTTTTCTTTACTAAAATTCCAAATCCAAAAATATGATTTCTATAAAACCCCACTCTTAATAATAAACTATGTATTTATGGAATAGAATCCTTTTGAGGAAATTTATCACTTAATTCCCTAAACTTTTCCCAATTTTCTACTTTGGCCATCAAACTTTCAAAATTTGCATTTTGGTCATTATTTAAATTTTTAGGGTATTACACATCTGACATGCATTATTTCGTTCTCTAAACGCTCTACCCGAGCTAGCAACAAAAGACTATGATTGATTATTCTTCTGTGAAACTACATCAGAACCATCCCTATTATTATATCGAGAACTCGAACCTTTGCCTCTCTTAGCATGATAGGAAGTTAAAGACATTCCAACTCTTTTTCCCGTCTGCATGCCTTGCTCTGCGACTAAAGTCTCATATTGAGCTCTTTCGATGACTTTAGCTCGGTTTATGACTTCTTACAGACTAGGCAAGTTTAAAGCCAATATCATCTTTTTCAACTTAGGAAAATTCTCACAGCAGAACGCTTACCTATGACTTGTAAATTCATACCGAAAGAACTATCAGGTCACTTGCTCAGATGGTGCATACATCGTAGTGTTTGTCTACCACACTCGAGTTGATCCTCGAAGAAAAGATAAAACTCCTTCAAACTTTCAGAATCTTAGCATTGAAAACTTTCCAGCATCATCATAATGTCGTTTAACCATAAATCAACATCCATGGGACCATCATCCTCTTCCCCCCAAAACTCAAGAGCTCCCAAGCTTTTCAGTTCTTTTGGGATTAACATCCGCGATGCTGGAAGAGTTAGGGGAGGCAGAGGAAGTTGAAATCTAGTTAAGATTGCATCGAGAGCTTGCATAAAAGCTCCAAACTCTGGCACTGTCATACCCTGATGTGCCGGTGCACTAGCTTTTTTAGACGTAATTGGATGCTCACTATTAGCTTCATAGTTCTTGCTAGTCGACCCTTCTCTAACTTCTTGATCAGTCGCTCTATGCGAATTCGTAGATTCCAACATCTAATAGAACATACATAATAATAACAACTCAAGTTAGTAAGGAGCGACATCAATCATATTCTAACGACACCATATCAATAACCTTGACATCTTACTGGTATGTAAACCCCTTTTTAAAGTAAAATACACCCAATTTCGATCAAGAATAAGTTAAACCTGTAGCTCTAATACCAATAAATATAACACTCATTTCTCGTAAACATTTTCGTACACAAGTCATAGATGCCACTTAACTTTTAGAAACATTCCAAACCTTTAAAAAACAAGTAAAATTTTGTTTCTATTCATAAAACATTTTAATTTAGTAATAATAAAATGTTCATTAACTTTTAGTATGTAAACAAATCTTAAAATTTAAACTTATTAAATATTACATCATCATAATTCAATTACTTTTCAGAGCATTATCATAAGTCTATTACATACCAGCTAATAACATCAAAAGTATACATAGTTGTCATACAATTACTAATGAGGTGACCCTTGATTTACGATGTCAGTTGCACTCCTTACTTCGCTTGTACTAATACCTATGCATGAAATCAGCACACGCTAAGTAATCACTTAGTGAGGCATAATAATAATGAGGTGAGTTTAAAACATAAGACTATAATAACTATCAAAATACGAATTGAATATTTCAACTCATTATAATTTATGTGGTTTTGCACACATAGTGACGATACGGTAATTCACAAACTCATTATGAATTACGTGGATTGCACACATAGTGCCGATACGGTAATTCACAAACTCACTATGAATTACGTGGGTTGTATACATAGTGTCGATATGATAATTCACAAACTCATTATGAATTACGTGGGTTGCACACATAGTGCCGATATGGTAATTACAACATATACATCTAATAAAATGCATCTATTTCTATCATAACATTAAAGTACATAATAAATACACTCACCTGGTTTGTCTCACTATTATGCCCAAAATGTAGTTCGACTATTCGACGACGTTATCCTTGCCTTTATGTTTGCTTCACTTAGGAGCTTGATTACGATCTACACAAGCATCCATAATCACACATTCAAATATGATGTTAGTATACTTACTAACATTTATGTAAAGTAATAATATTCGAAAGTACTATAAATTTTGAATTCTATTAAAATTCACCCTAACTTATATATCAGACTAAATAGTATCGACACCCCTCCTAGGGTATCAATACTTCTCTTCTATGGTACCAATACCCACTTCGGTATCGATACCATTTTATTATTCTGGAATTTCATTTCTGATTACGATATCGATACGTTCCTCTTGGTATCAACACCTCTACCTTAGTGTCGATACTTCTTTAAATCGATATCGATACAGTTCATCATAATCATCTAATTTAACTTTATAGTATCAATATTCTTCTTCTAGTACCAATACCCTTGACCAGATTTTACCTCTTTCACTTCAAATTTTACATAATTTTCAACTAAATCTCTTACTCTTATCTCTAACCATACCATTAAACTCATTATCCCTTGTCCCAACTAACTTTCTTCCATAAATTTCTTTATAACATCCAAAATCTCCAAAGAACACTCAAAACTAAGAATCACACCCAAATTTCAAACATGTTTTCAAACACTTTTAAGGCTCCAAATCTCTTATTTACTTATTTGACAAGTCAAATATTCCTTTAAACTCCAATAACGAACCATATTTTATCAAATCACTTAAAAACCCATTTTATTAAATCTCTAATAAATCACTAATCTCTTAGTTTTATTCACTCTTGATCTTTCCTTAAGCTTCTATATCACTTAATGTTTCAATACCAAACAATAACCGAATGGAAAAACCAACTTGAAGGAAATATTACCTTTGATATGGAGGGCATGGGGATAACGAGAATAAGAAGAAGAAGAGAACAAAGTTTCAGTTTTTACCATTTTCCCTTATCCCATTAATAACTATTCCAAATAAAAAGGAATATTAAATTCATTTCTCTCTAAAAGACCATAATGCCCCTCCATTTATTTCATTCTCACTAAATAGGTCTTAAACACAAATTTCTTAAATAAATCCTTGTACTTTTCAATTTATTCAAATTAACCCACCAAATTTTAAATCATTTCACAATAGTCACTTACCAGATGTTTGAGATATTATAGTTTAAAATTGTAATTTTCCCTTATCTTGCATGCTTTTTTGGGTTATTCTCTATTTGGTCCCTGTAAGTTAGGCGTGTTTTTACACTTTAGTCATGTGTAGTGACCTTTTAATTTTATTTTATTTTGTGTAGACCGATTTTGTATTTTTTTCCTTTTTTAGTTTAACATGTTATTTTATGGTTAAATAAAATGGATAATTATCTTTAGGTCCCTATAATTTTTGCATGTGTTTATATTTTAGTCCCTAAATTTTTTTTATTTTGTTTTGATTTAGCCATTTAATTTTGGTTCGTTTTAATTTATCCCCTATTATATGTCTAATTTATTCTTTTTAGTTTAGTAATTTGATATTTATGCAATTTGGTCCTTGTGTTTATGCTTATCTTTTTTTTATGTTGAGTTTTTTTTTTGCCTTTTTTTATTATTTTAATTAGGTTATTTAAATGATTCGATACTTCATAGTTTTAATCTTTAGATTTCTCTCTTAGATTAGGTTAACACTCAAATCGGACTTAGAAATTAGGACGACACCCTAGTTATTAATTATGTAGCAATTCGAGTCGAGTTTTTGCATAGGATGCCAGATTACTCGAATTGATTGCTCAACTTTTTTAAAATTTGTTAATCATCAATATTTTCTAAAGAGACACTTTAGGTTTAATTCAATTTTAATAGGTTAATTTAGATAATACTTAGGATTTTTGTTTATTAATTAGCCCGCAAACTTTAGGAATTATTGATTTAAGTCCTTAAACTTTTAGTCTCTTAGAACTCGGTATTTTAGACCTTTGACCTTTTAGTCCCCGAACTTCAATTAGACCTTTAAGATTGACATTATCAATTAGGTTAAATAGAGCCTCCACTTTTAGCTAGATTTCAAAACAGTCTTCATAATTTATGGAATAATTCGAGTCGACCCTCGCTTGAATAATCAAGGGACTGTCTCAGTTATTCAATTTAATAAATAATTAAAATCCATTAAGGTTAATATTAAAACCAACACTTTAGGTTTGAGCCCTTAGGTTATCTAATTTTCATAATTCGATGCTTTAAGCTATATAAAACCTTAACATACCCTTAGCTTCATTAGGACGAATAAAAATTTGTTTAATTGCATTTAATTTTCAAACCTAAGGCCATGTTCACTTATTAGGAAATTAAGGGTATATCTCCTGACAGTATGTTAAGAGGGTGACTACTGGTGATTCCCGAAATAGGTCGCCATCCTTTTTAAAACTGCATCATGATTTCTAAAATTAAGACAATGTCTGATTATTAGGAACAATAGCTGATCTCCTGCATTTATGATAGGGGAGAATGCTATTGGCATTAATACGCAAATACCCTTTTCGATTTTTCATCTGTAATGTTTTTTAAATTAGATAAAGTTCAAACTCAAAATTTTCGATTCTAAATATAGGGTAATCAACTAGGTACAAATTTTTGGGCGCTTGTGGGGTGCTAATCTTTCCCCACACGTAATCGACTCCCGAGCCTAATTTTTTGATTTTTATAGACCCTAAAACTTGGTATTTTAATAAAAATAAAATGTTTTATTAAAGTCACCCAATTTTTATGGTGTCGCAATCACACCTTAAATGATTAGTGAGGACTCCTCACATTTCAAAACCTTTTCAAAGAAAAACCCGTAATTCAGTACTAGGTATTTCCCCGCCCGGGTGAAAAAGGTCTCGACTACTTGGCGACTCAAATAAGAAGATTTTGTTTTTTAAAAACATAACTAGATAGTTGAGCCATGAGTTGGTTACCCTATATTTAGGATTATGGAAATTATGAGTTCAATCTTATTTAATTTACGGTTCAATATATTATTTCAAAAGAGAAAAAAAAAGAGATTTTCTCTCTGGTTAATGCTTACACTTATATGAAATTATTTAGGACTGTTACATACCATAGCTCTAAACCCGAGCTCAATCTCAGTTTATCTAAGTAGAGAGAAATTCAATACCTCATGAGGATCATTGAGCTTTGTTGTATGGGTCTAATAAAGTATCTTTGGAAAGCATCTTAAGTTACCTGTCCGGATATCAGTTCTGAGTCACAATTTTATCGGTGTGATCCCCTGAACCGAATCCGATTCGTAAGTCTGTAATGGGCCAGAATCAGAATCAACCTTAGTAGGTTGTAAAGATGGCTTGTGAACCCTTTGCTAGAACACAACCTCATGTAGAGAATTTAGTAAACCTGCCCACTAAAGCCATGCATATAACCTAGGAGAACTAGAATGCATGTGGTTGGGACTCTTAATTTCTTTTGTATGCTTTATTTTTCATTCTCAACTTTGAGTGGTATTTTTGCTAGGCTTACATTTCTGTGACTAATAATTTTAATTAACTTGATTCTTTTTGTCTCACTAACTTGACTTCCTTTTTATGCTTTGTTGTATTTTTGCATGAGCATAACATATATTGCTAAGTTATTGATCCCTGAAATAACTGCTCATTTAGAAGGTTCTTGAAAAGCAATGCCTGTAGCAATGCCTTTCGATGGGTTAGATAGAATTTCAAAAAGATTTGGGGACAAAAAGAAAGTTACAAGGATTTAAAGACATTATATAAACTAAAGAGACAAGAAGGACCCAATAATGTTAAAAATTGAAGACAATAACAGAAAGCCGTGAACCTAAACAATGGAGAAGAAGAAGAAACTAAAGACTTTACAGTGCTAAAGTCTGACAGAAAATAACTCATTATCCAATTACTCGCACAAGTTGTAATTTTTGATTTTTGCTTCCTTATTGTACCGAGACATTGCCTGTTTTTCAAGAATTATTAAAAGAAAAGTTATTTTGGGATCAATCCTTTCGTTGCATTTGCATTTGCATTTTCATTTTTGTATTTTCATTTACCTTTACACCTTACTTGTTGTTATATGTCCTAACTTGTTTTCTTTTTGCCTTTCTTTTTCTTGCATCATATGGTCATAACATACACAGAAGGGTGTCGACGCTGAGTAGTCGTCATTTAAAAGGTTTTCACAATGGACAAGGGGTTTCATAATCAGATAGACCACGATATAGCTAAGAAATGGCATTCGAAAGAAGTTACGAGAAAAATAGAGAGTCGTACGTCCAAAGATTGCATGTTTGACGAATAAAAAAGTGAAATGCGACAAATAAGGGAGAAAGTGTCCAAGATGATGGATATAATAACTATGCCGGCCAAAGGAAAATAGCCTTCTACGAAAAGGGGGAAAGAACTTGACAAAAATAATTCTGTAACACAAGAGGCTACTTTTGAACAAGGTGATCCAGGTGAACTTGAGGAACCATGTACAATCATAATCCGCATCAACAATTTGTCAAGAAGTACAAATGAAATAGAGATAACTGTAAAATTTCAAGGAAATATAGAGGAAGATGAACCACATGATCATTTCAAATAGGGTAAATCCGTGTTCCCTAAAGGTTCAAATGCCACCAAAGTACCTGGGAATATGAAAATAAAGGATAACAAGAATCCAACTATAACAGTTCATAGTTTGAAGCCAGCTTCAAAAACTAATGTTCGCTCTACAGAGACTCACCTCATCGATAATTGAAAGTTAGTATGTAGTGATCTTGACATTGATCTTGTTCCTATCGCATATGGAGATTTACATAATAAATTGTTAGAAGCACGAGAAGTGACGCCATAGTATGTGAAGCCTTTGCAACTTTCGTATTTGTAGTGGTACGATGCCAATGCCAACTATGAATATCACGTAGAATCTTAAGGATATTATATTGATACATGTGTTGCTCTCAAACATCAAATTTATTTCCTGATAGAGCATGGAATATTGGAATTCAAAAAGGAGGGTCAACCTAGTTCAGTAGTCAAACATCTGGTCGAGGTGAAGCTGAGAGAGGCCAAGGACAAAAGCATCAGTGAGAATATCCAAAATGAAGAACGTCTGTTGAAATACTAAGCTCAAATACGTCAATTGCGGAGCAAAAATGACATTCTAAACAAAGAATTGGAAGCCATGCAAGATGGTTTTCAAAGAATCAATCAAGCCTTACAAAGTGTGGGTTTAGGCAATACTCTAGATGATTTGGCAAAAGAAGCCTCTAAATTGAAGAGTGACGTCGAACGATGGAGAAAGAATTGGAAAATACATGAAGGACGAGCAAGGAGGTGCTCTCGAGATCTACAGATTGCAGAAGGTGAACGTAGAGCAGATTTACAAGAATTTTGATTTGGAAAACAAAGAATGAAATATTAAGATAGAAAAGAAGATTTAGAGCAACATTACAAGTTGGTCGACTAACCTGCTTTTGCAAGAGATTTAAAGCAGATTGATGGCTTAGCACCAGACCATGTCTGAAAGATAACATGGCTCCTGAATGTGATAGAAAATCTAGGAGCTAAAGCTATTCGTTATATGTAGTTTGGCTATTTGATGTACTAAAGCCTTTTGTTATCAAGGAAAATCATTTAAGATGGTTACTATGGAATGAAACCTTTTTGCATACATTGATTTTTATTTTTATGTATTTCTAATAAAAATCATCAGATGATTTTTTGGAAGGTTACATGATAGTAATACCAAGATTTCCCACTAATATTTCTCCTCCACTCTCGATGGATAGAAGGTTAGAAGAAATAGAGCAATCCCAAGGAGAGTTACGAGATCAAATACGAGATCAGATGGCCACGTTGAAACTGAGTATGAGAAATTAGGCATTAGTTTCTCAAGACGAAGTGTTGGGTCAGATGATTGGAATATTGGCTACAATGTCCGTCAATTGAGAAAGAGCGTCCGCTGAAAGACGACAACAAATTAATACATCAACAGAAAATAAAAACAATTTAAAATTTAAGCTGCTAATCAACAAACAAAACTCACCCACAACCCTAACCAAACAAACAGTAGCCGAGTGAGTATTATTAGATTAAAATTCATACATATATATATATATATCCTAAGTTATTATAAATATTATAAATTTTTTAAAAAAGTATTATAGAAATAAAAGTTTAAGTGCAATTAAAGTTATATTTATAATTAATACAATATTATGTCTTTAGTTAAATAATATTGTATTATTTGTGTTGAATACTTAGTTGTATTTACTTGTATTTATTTCTTTATGCAACATTTCCCTCTCAACAGCAGCTTTATGTGTTATTAAATTATTAATGTTATTAAAAGTATTTTTTTCATAGATTCGTTGAAATGAAGGAACAAAATCAACTACATCATCTCAACGCTCAACATATTTCAAGCCATTTGGGAGAGATGGTGTTTTTATTTAATAATATATTATTATTTGATATAAAATATTATTAGTAAATGGTAGAATTTTATTTGATGAATAATTGATTAATTTCATGAATATTATAATTGTAGGAAGACGAGAAGCAAGTCTTCCGCCATCGGATTAATATTCTCGGTAAGTCACACCCTTTGATTGAAAATCACCTGGAAGAGGCTGGATTTTATTATGTTACATTTGTTTGGGAGTATAAGTTGGTCCTGGGTTTGATAAATGCATTGATTGAACATTGCAGGCCATAAACACATACATTTCATTTTTCGTGCAAAAAATGCACGATAACCATAGAAGATGTGGCCTTCCAACTTGGGGTTCCAACAAATGAGATGCCGGTGGTTATGAAAAATGATTAAAATAACGTGGAAGCACTTTGTAATGAGTTTATTGGGCAGACGACATTATGCCCAGATTTAAAAAGGTGGCATTTGAGGCTGTCGTGGCTGGAGAATCAATTTAAACTCTAAGAAAATAGTACCTAAGAATAAATTGTATATGCAATTTAAGCGTATATCTTGAAGTTGATTGGGGGAGTTTTGATGCCGAAATATGGTTCACACACAATATCTCCAGTTTTTGAGAAATTTTGAGAATACTCGTCGGTATACTTGGCGATATGTGATATTGGCATTCTTGTATCGTGAGATGTGCAAGGTGTCAATAATCATGAAGAATATTGATACAACAGAAATCGGTGGATATATGATATCGCTACAATCTTGGGCTTGGCACATACTTCCATTTTTAAAACTGATTAGTCAAACATCGATTGACTTTCCTCTTTCCGGAAGGTAATATTTCTTTTCTCTATTTTAATTTAAATTCTTAATTAGAATTTATTTGTTGTAATTAAAAATAATTAAATAATATTTGTTGGTATACAAATGAATGCATGAAATAGAAAGTACATGACTAGACCTTCTTCGTTATATGCCGGCATGGTTTGAGACTTCACTATGGTTCTTGGGTTGAATCACTTCATTGGTTGTAACAAATATGGTAGTTGATTGTACGATATATCCCAATCTCTATACGTTAGCTTCATTACCTTTATTTTCGCATTCCAAACCTTATCATATTTTACTTGGTATCCAAATTGGATTTGAATAAATGCAGCTAACACTGAACAACGGATCCTTGGATTCTTCTCAACCAACATCTTCACGTATTCGCATATTACATCAGATTCCAATAGTCTATGGTCTTGTTCGATTGAGTTTCTCAAACATGTGTGAGGACCATTGTACCTTATGATAACCCAAGCATCGTGTAACACCTTTTTCCCATATATGTCCCTGTACATGAGTCACAGATGTCTCATGACTTTTAAAATATTTTCAAACCTGAAAAGTAGTAAATTTTGTCTCTTTAAATAAATAATTTAATAATATAGTTTATAAAACGTTCTTCAACTACTAATATATAAAATGACGTTTAAAAATCCATCAAAGAGTAGTTTAAGTTCAAACATAATATAATACTACAACCAAATACCAAGTATCTTATCACAGCATCACAACATATCTAAGTACATGCCAACTAGTAATATCAAAATAAACATCTAGAGATGTCATACTGTTACGGATGAGGCAACCCTTAGCAGGTGATATCAACTGCACCCCTCACTCCGAATGTAAGCTATTACCTATGTGTTAAAATCATCACACACTAAGTATACAATCAATAAAGATCATACACAATTTGAAATCGCATAATATATATATATATATATATATATATAATATATATATATATATATATCTATATATATATATATATAACTCAAAATTGACTTGATAAGTCAAGTTTCCATCAAATAACCTATTATATTGTATTTCGTATGCTTAGCATACTAATAAATCAGTATATTTGAAAATATCCATTCACAGCCCTATGTATGACAAAAGAGAATGCAAGGTACACAATAACATGAAACTATCCATTTTTCGGAATAGCAATCTCGTACGACTACCATCCTTGCACACAAAGTTCCATAGCACACAAAGTACTCTTACAAAAATGCAATAATGCATTTTCTAAAATCGATAGATATCCATCTCACACCAAATATGCCAATTACATACATTCTGCTACAACACACAAAGTACCATTATAATACCACCTTATTTATGGTATTATTATTGCACCTATAACTCTTCATGTACATAGAATATGCTTTAAAATCCAAATTGAAGTTTAAACATTTATTTCAAACCATCAATAAATAATAATTTGTATGAAGCACATCCATTCGTGTTAGGGTAGTTCATACCCTAAAATCATTCGTAAAAAATCATTCTCATAAACTTTAATAAAATATTTCAAAATATGGTAAAACATGCTTTTACAAAAACATTCGAGGTTGAGTCATAGAAAGTCGTTCTCCTATCATATAAGTACAAAATAAATGCACTCACCTGGTATGCCTCACTATTATGACTTACTGTAGTCCAATTACTATGGAACTTTTTCTTTGGCTTTTTGTTTGCTTGCCTCTCAATTTTGATTATGATCTATACGAGCAGACATAATCACACATAAAAATATAAAATACAATGTTAGTATCCTCACTAGCATTTATACAAAATAATAATACTCAAAAGTATTATTAATTTAGAATTCTTTTAAAATTCATCTTTTCTTTTTTATTCATAATGGGCCCTTGTCATGATTTCTTAATTCCAAACCCAATAAAGCCCAATAAAATTCAGGCATTTAATTTCCAGATCAATACCTCAACAATACCATAATTACCACTTAAGCCACTAACTTTCTCAATATTCACCATTTTGTACTTAAATTTTTCCAACTTTCCAAAATGGCTTAATTTCACATTCTTAATTGAATTTCAGCCTTCAAACAGTAATTTCTAATAATCTAATAATCCCATAAATTTTCAAAATAATCAAATAGGTCTCTCAACTTTGAAAAATTACAAAATGACCCAAAATTTTTTCTAAGACTTGTAGAACCCTCCAAATATCATTTCTAATCCATATGAATTTTCCACAATTTTTCCCAACTTATTTCCTCATGGTCGAATGCATTAGGGTTATATTTCTCGTGATTTTCACTTGATTCAAATATGAAACCAACCTCTATTCAGCATTTCAAGTCCTCTATAATCAAACCCCTAACTTAATTTCATCAAAATACATCTTTCTCCAAAGCTAGGGTTTGGCTGAACATATGCTTATATAGCCATGTAGAAGTTATTTTAATAAAAAATCATACTTGTATATGATTATACAACCTCAAAAAATCAAAATCCTTTATCAATTTCATAAACCCTAATATAAACACAAACCCTAGAATTTGGAATCTTTGGACATAAGCAAGATTATAATTCAATATTGGTACAAAATTGATATGATCGCCAATAGAAAAGACCCAGAGAAGTACCCAAGTGGCCCCATCACACGAGCAAGGGCTAAGGAATTTCAAGCAGCCATGGAGAGTATGTTTACATCACGTTTGGAACGTGAATGAAGAAGGAATAATAAGGGAGGAACACTTTACTTTGCTTATGCATGAATTTGCATGAAAATTTAAAGTTTGCATAACATTCATTGCATTTAACAAGTGTGTTGTTCATTCAAGCATGCATTTCATTTAAATCATCTAGTTCATTTAGGGAAGTAGTTCATTCATCAAACTAGTTCATTTATTAAATTAACTCTTAATTGTTTCATGCATGTTTTCAATTAAATATTGAATAAAGTTCACCTTTGTGTCTAGGTGCATGAGAGAAGTTGATGTAGGCTGATCTACATGGTTTGGTGAAGAGAGTATATAGCCTTATTGTGTCCCGATCTAGGATTGACAAGTACTGATGTCCTTGAATTATAAGCTTGGTTGCAACAAAGTTAAGAAAGGAATATGATTAATAAAGGAAGAATAAATGGAATAAAAATATAAGAAATTAATTGAAAATAAGATAGAATAAAGATGGCTGCGGAATTGATGTTCTTGATGGATGATGTTGATGATGAAATGGAGATGGTGGTGAGGTTATATCTCAAACATGCCAAAGAGGAAATAATGTTAGGAAACACAATCCTGTTCTTCACAAACTTGCTTGAGGGGTGGTAGCAATGTCTTCAACCCAGTAGATATCAATCTAGGAATTAAAGAATCAAAATGGACAGAATGACGCCACAAGTATATGAATTATACTTGTTTAATCAAAAAAGTTCACAAAGAACTTTGAAGAGAAATTAACTCACAAGAGTAATTTTTACATATGAGATGAGATGAGTACAAATTAAGACAAGCCTCTCTATTTATAGGAAATGAGAGGGCTTGGCCGAATGGTTACATAGGTATTCGACTAGGTACATGACTTTAGATGGAAGTACATAATGTTTAAAATGAATGGTTGAGTCCTTTAGGCTTGTGATGGTTCGGCTAACCCTTCATAAAGGGGCTTGATGATTCAGCTAAGGATGGGAAGACATCTCCCTTGGCCGAATGGGCATGCTTGTTCATCTTGACGCCATTTTATTCTCTTTGACCGAATGATGATGTGTCTTCTCATGTTGGCGCCAAAAACTCTCATGTGCATGGAATGTGTTATGGCTGAATAGGTATGAAGCTCTATGTCATGTCTCTTGGTGATTTAAGCCTCCAATGAATGCAATTTCTTCACCAACGTGCTCTTGGATGAAAAGGCATCTTCATGGGCAACATCATTCATGAAAGGTCATGATGTTTGGGAAAGGTAACCATTCATGTTTGAGCTACTTCTGGTGTGAATGAGCTGGAGATGAGCTGGCCTTAGATGACTTGTAACATGGTGAACATTTGGGCAGCTCCTTATGAAAAGGTACCTCTTGAGGTGGCAACTATTCATGAAAAGGTACGATTTCAAAATTTTTGACTTAGGACATATTTGAAGTGTCCTAAGTGGTGATGATGATGCTGCAGCTCCCCAGCTGAAATGAGGTCATCTTGTAGCTCAAATCTTCAGCTTAATCCAACTATGAACTTACAGGCCTCTAGATAACTTTTCACCAATGAGTCCTTATGCTCTCCTAAACGTCCCTATATGAGTTTCCTTGCTATTACATGCTTCATTTAGCTCCAATGTAGCTCCCAAGTGTTGGATGAATATGCTTATATGCATAACATAAGAAAATAAACTAAGTATATAAACTTATATAATGTGTATATTATAAGAATGTGACTATAGTACATAATCAATAACTTATTATCATAATAACTATATATATAATATATAAAAATGAAAATAACTATATTATAGCATATGAAATAAGAATCTATAGGTATAAAGTTAGAAAGTTTCTTCCCTTGAAAGGTTGGAATAGCCATGGCAAACATGATGCTGATTTGGATCACATCATCCTCCCCTTCCTTTAATTGATTTGTCCTCAAATCAAAAGATATGCTTTTCTTAGTGTCCTTCCATTTAATAAGTACCTTTTTGAAAAGGTTCATATCCTTTGAAAGAATGCTTTGAAAGTTCTTGTCCTGAAAAGAAAGGAAACTTTCATTAAAAATGTGATCGAACATAATTAAAGTTAAGAAATACTTCCTGTTAGATCTATATTCAAAGTTCATGTCTATTGAAGACTTTTTGCTTTGAACGTTGATGTCATTTTGCATTCCAAAAATCTTGCCACTTTGTTCTTCCATAGATGTATACATTGATTCATGTAAGGTGACGACTTTTGGAATGGTGATGTCCTCATAAGTCACGCCATTTAGATGAACAATTGCCTCCCTTTGTCTTTTACTAGGCATAACTCTCGATTCTTGAAGGATTACATTCTTTGGATGAAGAATTACCACTCTTTGCTTTTCAATAGTCGCACCTCTTGGCTTTTGAAAGGTCACGTCCTTTAATTCCCCAACTTGATGGATTGTGTCGCTTGGATCATCCTACAAGTCAAAGTAAACTTCTGCATTGTTAAGGTTAGAAAAATCTTCATCGTCCTTGCATTTCATCAATAAACATCTTTGTATCAAGAACTTAGATGTATAAGCACTTGTTTTTGGTCTAGTTCCTTCCTGGCTTGACTTGGATTTTCCTTTCCTCGTGGCCTCAACACTTTGTTTCATCTTGATTTGATCAATTTGGACTTGTTTAGGTGTCAAGGGTGTTAGGATAATCTTATTTCCTCTATGGTTGAACGAATACTGATTGGTAAAACAATAGTGGATGGTCATTTGGTCATATTGCCATGGTCTTCTAAGGAGAAAATGGCTAGCATGCATAGGAACAACATCGCACATAACCTCGTCCTTATACTTACCAATTGAGAAATGAACCATCATCTGTTTGTTGACATTAAGTTCTCCTCGTTCATTTAGCCATTTTAATTTGTAGGGATTGTGATACTTCAACGTTTTCAAGCCCAGTTTCTCCACCATAATGGTACTTGCCACATTGGTATAACTTCGACCGTTTATGATCATGAAACATACCTTTTCATTCATATGGCAGCGGGTATGAAAGATGTTTTCCCGTTATGCATTGTCCTCTACCATTTGAGCATTTAGACTTCTTTTGATACTAGCGCTTCGCCTTCCACTGGAGCACCAATTTCTGCTTCTACCTCGACTTCAGTTGGTGTTGTTAGGACATTGTGTAGAGACGTGTCCCCTCCCAAGACATTTAAAGCAGCCTTCCACTGGAGCACCAATTTCTGCTTCTACCTCGACTTCAGTTGGTGTTGTTTCTTCCTCCTCATGGCCAGACTCAATTTCACCATTTCCAAGTAGTAACATGGTGTTTCGGTTAGGACATTGTGTAGAGACGTGTCCCCTCCCAAGACATTTAAAGCATCTAATGTCTCTTGATCGTTCAGAGGTCTATTTTCCTCGAATATCCTTGTTGAGTTGAGGAACACTTGATGATTTGGCTTTTTCCTTGGTAGGAGTAGGAGTAAAATTCTTCAAATTATTGGGACTCCATCTTGATAGTGTAGGTATGGTAGTGTGTGATATAGATGTTCTCCATAATTGCCTCTCTATTTTCATAGCCATTTGCACCATTTCATCAAGTTCTATGTAATGGTACAACTCTAGTGTATTGGCAATCTCGGGATTGAGTCTGGCAAGAAATCTAGCCATGGTTGCTTCTCGATCCTCACTATGACTCGGATCATTTCCACTTCCATTTCCTTATAGTAATCCTCCATACTTCGTTGGCCTTGTTTAAGGTTCTGTAATTTCTGAAACATGTCCTGGTGATAATGAGTAGGAATGAAATGTTTACGCATGATACCTTTCATTTCTAGCCATATTATGATTGGTCTCTCTCCATTCCTCCTTCTGGTAATAGTAAGTTGATCCCACCATATCAAACCATAATAGATAAACTCCATGGCTTCCAATCTTACTTTCTTGAGTTTGGAATAGTTGTGGAAACTGAAAACATATTCCATCTTGCTTTCCCATTCAAGATAGGCTTTAGGATCTTCTTCTTCATCATAATTTTTTAGGACATCATCTTCTGGAAGAGGTTGTTACCTCTGAGGAGTATCATTGTTACGAGTTTTTGTTTGATCTTGTCTTAGGTCTATTTTTTCATGAAGAGCATCAAATTCTATTCAAAACATTCTCATTATTTCTCCAATCAGTGCTTGCATTTGCAAGTTTGGTTGACCTGCATTTCCTTTAGGACTTTGAGACATGGTTAGTAGATAAATAAAACAAAAATAAACCTTACCAGCACACTCACAAAGTCTCACAAGTTCACTCCAAAGAAATAATAAGATCACTCCAGTCAACACTCGTGCTTACTATCGGGAATATATATTGGCTTTTAACAATTCCCCTTCTGATCTCACTCTCTCAATTAGCCTTTTCCACTCAATTTCTCTTGCTAAGTCCTTTGAGGAACTTACTCAATATTAGAACAAGTTAACTCTTTCCTTGTGTGCATCGGCTGTAAATAAGGTTAGGATAGAAAGAATAGAAGAAAATGGAAAGGTAGAATGAAGGTTTTATGGTATTAAAAGAAGGAAAATTGTTGAAGACAAGGAAAATGAAAGGATAGAAAAGAAAGAGGTGACTTACAATTCAAGAAACAACACTTATTGCATCCTTTGTCAAGAAACAATAAGGGTATTTTCTCTTTGTGTAGATGGCCTCTTTGATGTTCTTGAAATGGTAGAACACTTTCCTTGGCTTGCTTTCTTTTTGACTTTTTTTTATCTTTTTTTTCTGAATTTTTTCTTCTTTTAGTCTTTTCTTTTCTTTTTGTAATCCAATTTTGTTGAATGAGTCTTTTTCTTTTGCTTTTCACGCCAATGACACTTTTTTTGTCAATCCAACTATGCTCTGATACCACTTGATGTAGGCTGATCTACACGCTTTGGTGAAGAGAGTAGATAGCCTTATTGTGTCCAGATCTAGGATTGACAAGTACTGGTGTCTTTGAATTATAAGCTTGGCTACAACAAAGTTAAGAAAGGAATACGATTAATAAAGGAAGAATAAATGGAATAAAAAGATAATAAATGAATTGAAAATAAGATAAAATATAGATGGTTGTGGAATTGATGTTCTTGATGGATGATGTTGATGGTGTTGAGGATGAAATGAATATGGTGGGGAGGTTGTATCTCAAACACGCCAAAGAGGAAATAATGCTAGGAAGCACAATCCCGTTTTTCACAAACTTGCTTGAGGGGTGGTAGCAGTGTCTTCAACCCACTAGATATCAATCTAGGAATTTAAGAATCAAAATGGATGGAATGACGCCACAAGTATATGAATTATACTTGTTTAATCGATAAAGTTCACAAAGAACTTTGAAGAGAAATTAACTCACAAGAGTAATTTTTATATATGAGATGAGATAAGTAAAAAATTAAGGCAAGCCTCTCTATTTATAGGAAATGAGAGGGCTTGGTCGAATGGTTACATAGGTATTCGACTAGGTACATGACTTTAGATGGAAGTAAATAATGTTTAAAATGAATGGTTGAGTCCTTTAGGCTTGTGATGGTTCGGTTAACCCTTTATTAAGGGGCTTATTGATTATGCTAAAGATGGGAAGACATCTCCCTTGGCCAAATGGGTATGCTTGTTCATCTTGGCTCCATTTTCTTCTTTTTGGCCAAATGGTGATGTGCCTTCTCATGTTGGCGCTAAAAACTCTCATGTGGATGGTATGTGTTGTGGTCGAATAGGTATGAAGCTCTATGTCACTCCTCTTTATGATTTAAGCCTCCAATGGTTTCAATTTCTTCACCAATGTGCTCTTGGATGAAAAGGCATCTTCATGGGCAGCATCATTCATGAAAGGTCACGATGTTTGGGAAAGGTAACCATTCATGTTTGAGCTACTTCTAGTGTGAATGAGCTGGAGGTGAGCTGGCCTTAGATGACTTGTAACATGGTGAACAATTGGGTAGCTCCTTATGAAAAGGTATCTCTTGAGGTGGCAACTATTCGCGAAAAGGTACGATTTCACAAATTTTGACTTCAGACATATTTAAAGTGTCCTAAGTGGTAATGATGATGGTAGGTAAAGCTCCCCAGCTGAAATAAGGTCATCTTGTAGCTCAAATCTTCAGCTCAATCCAACTTTGAGCTTACGGGCCTCCATAGAACTTTTCACCAATGAGTCCTTATGCTCTCCTAAACGTCCCTATGTGAGTTTCCTAGCTGGTACATGCTTCATTTAGCTCCAATGTAGCTCCTAAGTGTTGGCAGAATATGCCTATATGCATAACATAAGAAAATAAACTAAGTATATAAACATATATAATGTGTATATTATAAGAATGTGACTATAGAATATAATAATAACTTATATCTCACATATTAATGAATAAGTTATTATCATAATAACTATATATGTATATATATATATATGAAAATAACTATATTATAAAATATGAAATATGAATCTATAGGTATAAAGTTAGAAAGTTTCTTCCCTTGAAAGGTTGGAATAGCCATGGCAAACATGATGCTAATTTGGATCACATCAGAAGTTGAATGGTTTCATCATATACAACAATGTCAATCAGAATGTCTTCGAATTGTGGATGCGATACAAATGTGTTTGGTTCTAGATATGAATTGGAGATTATTCCTCTATCTCTTATCTTTCCAACACCTTTTGAATCACCTTAATATGATATCGGGAGCTTGAGATATGATCGATTTATTGAAGACAGTGCAGGCTGGAATTTTGTTACGGGAATTTTATGCATGGATGATTTGGATGAGTTTGAGCCAAGGGAGAGACTTTTAAACTTCAGCCAAGAGACAAGCCATTGAAGGACTCTTAATTAAACCATTAAAGGCATTCAAAGCTGATTGTTATCTTCTAAGTTCAAGGGTTGTTCATATTCTTCAAGGGAGCATGCAATGAAGGGTGATTTAATTCACTTATCAAGACAATTTTCAGCATGGAATAGCAAGAGTCTTCCACCCCTTGTACGAAATTAAGGCCAAATTCAGCTTCAAATTTTCTAGATTCATCCCCAAAGTGATCTAGAATATTCATCCAACTTTGAAGATAAGAAGACAAAGCATTCAAGTGCATTTGATTGCTAAATTGATGAGAATGTTTTCATCTTTTGAGTCTTTTCATATGCTTCTTAGAAATACTATAATAGGAACCTTTGGGATCATTTGTGGACACACATTTTAATATATAAAACATATTTGAGAGGTTTCTTTCATTCTTGTTCTCTTGTATAACTTTATCGGCTTCAAGATAGTCTTGTAGTCTTAATCCATTTCCTTTTGTTATAGCATTGGTTCCTAGCTCATCTATAGCTAGTGGGTCACGTTTCATACCCTACCATTTCGATTTCATCTTTTTATATTGTTGGTTCTTAGCTCCAAATAGCTAATGAGTCACAATCCACTTTAACCTTACAACACTTACCACGACAACGCCATTCATATTTCACCATCTATTTTTATTATCATTAAACTACAACAACCATCACTCTTCCATCACCTTCAATCAACTTCCTCATTCTTTTAATTCCATCATTTCAATTATTATTTCATATCATTTCCTTTTTATGTTTATATTTATGCAATTTCAGAGTTCAAGCTATCATTACGGGGTTTTTTACTAGAATCACTATTGGCCATTCACATATATGACTCGAAAATATAATCGAGATCATATCATTTGGCATCAGAGCTAGCCGATTCAGTAAGAGTATCATTTCATTTTCTCTCTCCCGGGTTAATAAAAAATAAAAAAATCAAAAACAAATAAAAAAACAAAAGAAAAGAAAGAAAAAAGTTTAAAGAGGGATGGAGTAATTCTTTTCATCTTTAAAGAAAAAAAATATTTACTTCTTCTTTATATTCAATTATTCATTTTTTTTACCTTTACTTACCATCTCTTTTCCTTGTAGCCAATTTCTTTTCACTATCCTTACTACCAAGCCACAATTGTTTCAGCCAAAGTCCACTAAACCTTGTAAGATTTGAGGAAGTTCCCAAAAGGACTTGAAATCAAAGCACGAGTGGTAAAAGGCAAGAGTTATCATTAAGGGTAAAAGCCATCCCGAGTAAAACATGAGTGGGAGTGACTTTTCTTAGAGTGTTTGGTGAGGTTTTTTTATTTTTGTTTTGTGAGGTTATCTTTTTATTACTAATTATGTCTCAGCATTCGGGAGACAATGCTCAAGTTACAGGTACCATTGAACCAAACCTACAAATGCAAGACATGGTGCATGAATTGACTACGATTTTGAGGGAAGAGTTTGAACCTCTCCATGAACGTATTGACCGTATTGAAGAGGAGCGTACTCAAGGACTCCATGATCAAGAAGATGCCAATCAAGGAGGAAATGAAGAAGTGGAAAGACCATAAGATGATCGTGCATCACAACAAAGAATGTGAAATCGAGGTATAAGACCCCAAAGGTTTTGTCCATTAATGGATGATAATCTTGTTAATATCAAGATTTCCATTCCACCATTCCAAGGCAAGATGGATCCCGAGGCTTACCTAGCATGGGAAAAGAAGGTAGAACACATCTTCGGGTGCCATGATTATTCCAAACTCAAGAAGGTAAAACTCGTTGCCCTTGAGTTTATGGATTATGCACTAATATGGCGGGATCAATTGACATCAAGTAGGAGACGCAATGGAGAACATCCTATCAATACATGGGATGAAATAAAAGCAATGAGGCGAAGAGGATTCATTCCAACCCACTACCATCGGGAGTTATTCAACTGTCTTTAAAACCTTTCACAAGGTAATCGAAGTGTTGAAGATTATCAAAAAGAGATGGAGGTGGCCATGATTCGAGCCAACATCGATGAGGATCGAGAAGCCACAATGGTAAGATTCCTAGCGGGACTTAATCCAAACATTGTGAACGTGATTGAGTTGCAACATTATGTGGAGATGGAAGACATGGTGCATATGGCTATAAAGGTGGAAAAGTAACTCAAAAGAAAGGGTGGTGCCACACGATCTTATGGGAGTGAAACTTCAAAATGGCGCAAAGTTCATACAAGAACACTCCTCCATTGTTATCCCACGAAAGAGGAGGGCCACCCAAAGGAAGTAAGCCCATTTTCGAAACTAGCAAGGGTAAGACTGCCACCACTCCAAATCATTTCCGTGACATACAATGTTTCAACTGTTTGGGGCATGTACAAATTGCAAGCCAATGTCCAAATCGTAACACCATGCTTCTTCGAGATGATGGAGAAGTTGAATCGGAACAAGAAGAGGATGAGAATGAAGATGCTACTATTGATGAAGAAGAATTAGAGCATGCTGTGGAAGAAGAGGATCTTGTTGTCAAAAGGAGCCTAAACGTGCAATCCAATGGAGGAGATGAACAACGTGAAAATATCTTCCATACTCGCTGCCACATTGGAGGAAAGGTATGCTTTGTTATTATTGATGGAGGGAGTTGCACTAATGTTGCTAGTACCTTAATGGTAGATACACTTGGCTTGGCAACAACAAAGCATCCACAACCTTATAATCTACAATGGCTCAACAATGGAGGAGAACTCAAGGTGACCAAGCAAGTTTGAATTGCTTTCTCCATTGGGAAATACAAAGACGAGGTGTTATGTTATGTCGTTCTAATGAACGCAAGCCATTTACTACTTAGAAGGCCTTGGCAATTTGATAGGTGAATTTGAGAGGAAAATTCAACCATTAAAGGCATTCAAAGCTGATTGTTATCAACTAAGTTCAAGGGCTGTTCATATTCTTCAAGGGATCATGCAATGAAGGGTGATTTAATTCACTTATCAAGACAATTTTCAGCATGGAATAGCAAGAGTCTTCCACCCCTTGGACGAAATTAAGGCCAAATTCAGCTTCAAATTGTCTATATTCATCCCCAAAATGATCTACAATATTCATCCAAATTTGAAGATAAAAAGACAAAGCATTCAAGTGCATTTGATTGCTAAATTGATGAGAATGTTTTAATCTTTTGAGTCTTTTCATATGCTTCTTAGAAATACTATAAATAGGCACCTTTGGGATCATTTATGGACACACATTTGAATATATAAAACATCTTTGAGAGGTTTCTTTCATTCTTGTCCTCTTGTAGAACTTTATCGGCTTCAAGATTGTCTTGTAGTCTTCATCCATTTCCTTTTGTTATAGCTTTGGTTCCTAGCTCATCTATAGCTAGTGGGTCACGTTCCATACCCTACCATTTCGATTTCATCTTTTTATAATGTTGGTTCTTGGCTCTAAATTGCTAACAAGTCATAATCCACTTTAACCTTACAACACTTACCACGACAACACCATTTGCCACGACAACACCATTCATATTTCACCATCTATTTTCATTATCATTAAACCACAACAACCATCACTCTTCCATTACCTTCAAACAACTTCCTGATTCTTTTCATTCTATCATTTCAATTATTATTTCATTTCATATCATATCATTTTTATGTTTATATTTATGCAATTTCAGAGTTTAAGCTATCATTACGGGGTTTCTTACTAGAATCACGATCGAGCATTCACATATATGACTCGAAAATATAATCGAGATCATATCACAAATGATAGCATATTTCACATAGAACAACTTTCTATTTCACGACACGATCCAAAATCCAAAGGAAATTGCTCAACAATATAAAAAATAAATTTTCTTACCTTGGTCATGGGGAGCACGAAATGGAGCTGAAAAAATGGCCTAAGTTTCATGAAATTTCATGTAATTTGATGTTAATTTAACCTTTAGGTCATGGGGAGCACGAAATGGAGCTGAAAAAATGGCCTAAGTTTCATGAAATTTCATGTAATTTGATGTTAATTTAACCTTTATTTAAACTTAAAAAAAAATATTCAGTTAATGAGAAATTTTCATTTTTCCATTAATGAAACTTCATAATTACCATCCATCCAAGCCACATCAACCTTATCTTCTTCCATAAGTAAAAAATGAACAAATTATTTCACCCTTCACCAATTTGTGCATGAAACTTTCCAAAATAGCAATCTTGCCATTTTAATCCAACGATCTATGTTAAACATGAAAAAAATTCTTTAAATCCAATGATCCATATTATTTTCCATCATTTTAAAATGTGAAAATAATATTTTCAAGACTAATTTAGTATCCTTAAAATTTTCTCAAAATTTTTATTTGATCTGATTTATCAATTTTTTACCAGACATTAACCCTTTATAGTTTTCAACATAAATTTCAGATCAAGAATCTAATTTAAATAAAACCCCACTCTCAAAAGTAAACTATCTATTTATGGAATAAAAATTATTTTTAGGAAAATTACCACTTAGGTTCCTAAACTTTTCCCAATTTTATACATTGGCCACTTGATTTTCAAAAGTTATATTTTGGTCACTAACTAAATTTGGGGTATTACAAATCTCCCCTAATAAAAATATATCATCGAATTTTAGTACGTATCTGATGTGAAGAGGTACGGATATTGTATTTTCATGTTCTTTTAACTTCCCTAGATATGTTCCTCGACTTTATGATTCCTTCACGGAACTTTGACTAAATGAATATTCTTGTTTTGTAATTCTTTGATTCCTCTATCTAGGATCTCATCCGGTTCCTCTTCATAAGTTAAATATAGTCGAATCTCTATTTTCTTTGGTGTGATAATATGCGACGGGTCTAATCGATACTTTCTGAGCATCGACACATGAAAAAAATTATGGATCTTGTCCATTTCGGAAGGAAAAGCTAACTGATAAGGTACTAGTCGACTCTTTTCAAAATCTCATAAGTTCCAATAAATCTCAAACTCAACTTTCCTTTGCGTCCAAATTGTAATACTTTCTTTCAAGGTGATACCTTGTGAAATACCTTATCAACCACTTGATATTCAATCTCTTTTCTCTTTAGATATGCATAATACATTTTTCGATCATAAGCAAATTAACTGGTGTTCTAAACCTTCTACCATAAAGGGCTTAATAAGAGGTCATCTTAATGCTCGATTGATAACTGTTATTATAAGAAAATTCCACTAAAGGCAAATACTTTTCCCATGATCCTTGAACTTAAACACATATGCCCTTAGTATATCTTCTAATATCATAATAGTATGTTCCTACTGACCATTCGTCTATGAGTGATAAGCCGTACTCAAATTCAATCGAGTACCAAAGGCCTCGTGCAAGGAATTCTATAATCTTAAAGTAAACCTTGGATCTCTATGAGATATTATCAATACAGACACTCCATGTAGTCGAACTATCTCTTTTATGTACAACTCAAAATATTTATCCATCGAGTAATCGGTCCGAAAAGGAATAAAGTGAGCAGTCTTGGTCAATCTATCAATAAACACTCATATTGAGTTCGTTTTGTTGGGTGTAAAAGATAGCCATGTAACAAAATACATAGTGATTCGTTCCGACTTCTATGCAGGAATAGATATCGGTTGTATAAATTCTGAAGGCATTTGATGATCATCTTTCACTTGTTGACTTGTTAGTCATTTTGCAACAAACTCTTTGATAGATCTATTTTCATGCAAGACCACCAAAATCAAATCTTTATATCCTGATACATCTTATTTTCGCCTGGATTCATGGTCAGTAGACTAGAATATGCCTCAGAGAGAATATCTTTCTTTACTTCTTCATTAACTGGAACACAAAGTCTTTCACGATAATATAAACATCCATCAGTCTTGACTTTAAAGTCTTTAGTCTCAACATTTTCTACTTGGGCAATTCTCACCAAACAAATTTTGTCTTTCCTTTGTAATTCTCTTATCCAATCTAAAAGCATCAGCTTTAACTTTAACTCGACAATCAAGGTTCTATATTCCTTTAAAGACAAACATGTATCAAAAGCTCTAAAGGCTGTAAAGTCTTTCGGTTAAGTTCATCAGCCACCATATTAGCCTTTCCTGGATGATAGTCAAAGATCACATCACAATCCATTAAAAGTGTTATCCATCTTTTATGCATTGGGTTCATCTCTTTTTAGGTCAACAAGTACTTTAGACTTTTGTGATTCATATAAATATAGCACTGTATAGTGTACAGATAGTGGCGCCAAATCTTTAAAGCAAGCAAGACTGCTTCCAACTCTAAATCATGCATCGAGTAATTCCTCCCACGAGTCTTTAATTGTCTCAAGGTATATTCCACAACTTTATCTTCTTGCATAAAAACACATCTCAAGCCGTTACGATATACATCACTAAAAACCGCATAATCTTTACCCAACTCAGGTTATACAAGCATTGGTGCCTCTATTAAAATCTTCTTTAGCATTTTAAAACTCTCTTGGTATTTCTCTAATTAAATAAATGGCACATCTTTCCTTAAAAGCTTGGTTAGAGGTGAAACTAACAATGAAAAGTTCTTCACGAACCTTCGATAGTAACTAGAAATTCCCAAGAAAGTCCAAACTTTTAAGACATTCTTTGGGGGTTTTCAATCCACCATAGCATGAATTTTATTTGGGTCTACCCTTTTACCATATTCCGAAACAACATGGCCAATAAAAGTAACTTTTGTCAACTAGAATTCACATTTCGACAGCTTGGCGTACTACTTTTTCTCTCAAAGTGTCACCAAAATATTTTTCAAATAAAGTTGGAACAATAGATTAATCAAATCCGTAAATGCTGCAAGAGCATTAGTCAAACCTAATTGCATCACCACAACTCGTAGTGTCCATATCTTATCTGAAAAGCTATCTTAGTAATATCCTCCTCTTTAATCTTTAATTGATGGTATCCAGACCGAAGATCAATCTTAGAGAACACTGTTGCACTGTCCAATTGATCATACAGATCAACAATCCTTAAATGTGAATACTTATTCTTATTGTCGCTTTTTTCAACTGTCAATAATCTATGCATAATCGCATTGACCCATCCCCCTTTTCCACAAAAAGTATAAGTACTCCTCAAGGTGAAACACTCGGTCTAATGAAACCTTGATCAAGTAACTCTTATAACTGGACTTTTAGTTCTCTCAACTCGGTTAGAGCCATTCGATATGAAGCCATGGAAAAAGGCTTAATACCCTGATTATCATTAATCTTTAATCCCACCTCTCGATCTGGAGGTAACCCAGGTAATTCATTTGAAGAGACATGTGGAAATTCTCGAGTTGTGGCAATATCAAAAAATCTTACTTCAGATACTTGAGTATCTATCACATTAGCTAGAAAATCTATACATCCTTTGGACATCATCATTTTCTTCGCAATCATTATCGATATCACATTAGGCGGTGATTTTTTTTTTCACCAATCACTATAATTTCCAAATCCTCCACATCTTTCTGAAATATTCGTTTCTTGCGACCATCAACCCTACCATAATACGAAGACAACCAACCTATGCCCAATATAATCTTAAACTTGTCAAATGATAATTCCATCAGATTCATCGGGAACATAGCCCCATGAATCTTTATCGGATATTTACTACATGTCCGACTCATAGTTACACCCTGACCCATAGGGTTTACCGTTATCATATCACTTGAGATAAAGTCAAATAGAATAACTTTATTTTTAAAATTCATTATTTCATTCTTGAGGTAATCTGTATAACTTCTCCAGATCTAATGAAAATATTGTCGAGCAATTGAAACATTTTCTATCTCAACTACAAAAGTCTAAATGTCCACATCATTTAATAAGAAGACTTGAAAACTTTGTAGCAATAACATCATAGCAGTTAATGCTAAAATCGCACTACTAAACAAATTTGCTCTTTTTCTACCACTGCGAACTCGAAACTTTTGATGTTCTTAAAAATCAATCGCTAACTACATGCCAAGCATTTTATCAGAGCATCATAACTTATCTAAGTACATGCCAACTAGTAATATCAAAATAAACATCTAGAGATGTCATAATGTTATTGATGAGGCAACCCTTGACAGGTGATATCTACTGCACCCCTCACTCCTAATGTAATCTATTACCTACGCATAAAAATCATCACACACTAAGTATACACTTAGTGAGACATAATAAAGTAAGTAAGGTTTTTAAAACTTTGATATATCAATAAAGATCAGACACGATTTGAAATCGTAATATATATATAAGCAATCAAAAACTGACTTGATAAGTCACATTTCCATCAAATAGCATGCTAAACAATATTTTGTATGCTTAGCATACTTATAAATTAATATATTCCAAAATATATATTCACAACCCAATGTATGACAAATGAGAATGCAAGGTACACAATAACATGAAACTTACCATTTTAGGAATAATAAACCCGTACGACTACCATCCTTGCACACAAAGTGCCATAGTACATAAAGTACTCTTATGAAAATGCAATAATGTATTTTCTAAAATCAATAGATATCCATCTCTTACCAAGCATGCCAATTGCATACATTATGTTACGGTACACAAAGTAATATTACAATACCACCTTATTTATGGTATTATTATTGCACCTATAACTCTCCATGTGCATACAATAGGCTTTAAAATACAAATTGTTGGTTAAACATTCATTTCAAACCATCAATAAATAATAATTTTATGAAACACATCCATTTCATAGGCATTTCATACCTAAAATCATTCGTAAAAATCATTTTCAAAAACTTTATGAAAATATTTCAAAATATGGTAAAACATGCTTTTATAAAAACATTCATGGTTGACTCATCACAAGCCCTCCTCATATCATATAAGTACATAATAAATGCACTCACCTGGTATGCCTCACTATTATGCCTTACTGTAGTCTGACTATTCTAGAACTTTTTCCTTGCCTTTTTGTTTGCTTACCTCACAATTTTGATTACGATCTACACGAGCATCCATAATCACACATACACATATAAAAGACAATGTTAGTATCCTTACTAACATTTATACAAAATAATAATACTTATAAGTATTATTATTTTTTATTTATTTTAAAACTCATATGAACTTTTCTTTTTTATTCTTAATGAGCCATTGTCATATTTTCTTCAATCCAAACCCAATTAAGCCAAATAAAATTTCAGCATTTAATTTCCAACTAGATACCTCAACAATACCATAATTACCACTTAAACCACTAACTTTATCAATATTCACCATTTTATACTTAAACTTTTCCAACTTTCCAAAAAAGGTTTAATTTCACATTCTAAATTCAATTTCAGCCCTCAAATAGTAATTTCCAGTAATATACATCAATTATTGAGTAATTACACAATCATCCCATAACTTTTTAAAACTATCAAATAGGTCCCTCAACTTTTGAAAGATTACAAAATGACCCAAATTTTTTTATTAGGCTTGTAAAACCTTTCATATATCACTTATAATCCATAGGAATTTTCCACAAATTTCCCCAACTTATTTCCTCATGGTTGAATGCTTTAGGGGTATATTTCTCATGTTTTTCACTTGATTCAAGTATGAAACCAACATCTATTCAACATTTCAAGACCTCTAGAATCACACCCCTAACATAAATTCATCAAAATATATCTTTCCCATAAAGCTCGGGTTTGGCTGAATTTAACATAGGCTTATATAGCCATGAACAAGTGATTTTAATCAACAGTCATGCTTGTACTACAACCTCAAAAACATCAAAATTCTTCATCATTTTCATAACCCCTAATGTGAACACAAACCTATAATTTGGGATCTTTGAACACAAGCAAGATTATCATGTAATATTGGTACCAAATGATAGCGTTTTGTTTCGCGTAGAACAACTTTCTATTTCAAGGTACGATCCAAAATCCAAAGGAAATTGCTCAAAAATGAAAAAAAAATTATTTTACCTTGGTCATGGGGAGCACAAAATAGAGCTAAAAAATGGCCTAAATTTCATGAGATCTCATGTATTTAACCTTTATTTAAGCTTAAATGAATAAAATATTCATTTACTAAACAAATATCCATTTTGCTATTAGTGAAACTTCATAATTACCATCTAACCAAGCCACATCAATCTTATCATCTTCCAAAAGTCAAATATGAACAAATTATTTCACGCTTTACCAATTTGTCACGAAACTTTCCAAAAATTTCAATCTTGCCACTTTATTCCAAGGGTCGAAATTAAACAAGGAAATAAATATTCAAATCCAATGATCCGTACTATTTTCCATCATTTTAAAATGTGTAAATAATATTTTCAATCTTAATTTAGCATCATTCATATTTTCATGAAATTTTTATTCGATTCGATTTGTCGATTTCTGACCAGACTTTAACTCTTTCTAGTTTTCAACATAAATTTCAGATCAAGAATCTAATTTCAATAAAAACCCACTCTTAAACGTAATCTATCTATTTTTGGAATTAAAATATTTTAGGGAAAATTACCACTTAGGTCCCTAAATATTTCCCAATTCTATACATTACAACTAAATTTTCAAGACTTATATTTTGGTCACTAACCAAAATTTGGCGTATTACAAATCATGCCTCTGAATTGTGGATACTCTGATCTTCCACTTGCACTCTAGGCATATTTAACACACTTCGCATATATGGTTTTTTTGCTTGGACTGTGCAACATGTACATCAATATGGCCTTTGATGCAATACTCTTTAATCGCCAACGTAGCTTTATCTTTTCCTCTAAATTGCATCCCAACTGAAAATTCACCAGAATATTCTAATGATTCAACCATGTAGTATGGAGGTATATGTGGCATGTATGGGAATTATGGTGCCGTCATCGCATCATAGTTTATCTCGTACAAGTGAGGGGTATGTTGATAAGGTGTTGAAACTTCATTAGTGGCCAGGTTAGGTGCACCACCACAACAAAAATTATCATCGTCGACCAAAAATGGTTACTTAGTTTCTTCATCTTCACAGGAAGCATCATGGATTTCTCTCCATCAATTTTCAGCATCATCATCAACAATCAATTTTGAGTTATATATGTTTCTCTCCTCGTACTTTGTTGTTATGAATGTTCCACCGACTTCTTTTCCACTTTTCAATAGCTCCATAAAATTGTTTATCGATCTGTATGTTGGGTCCTCAAATTCACTTCCGAAAGCCATTTGAGATGAATTTCTAGCCACATTTCTTGATAAACCATGAACATCAGATATCTTAAACACATAAAAAAATAACTCAATAGCCGAAATATTTGTTGACTCATGTAATCCAATCATGGTTCCAATATCAGCATCTTCTTCAACTGGTACAGTAACATATCTAACTAGATTGGGACATACCATTAACCTGTAATTCAAACCATCAATTATAGTTTGAAATTTCCTTTCTATCATATGTTTCATTTCTAAAAATGTGATGTCCCTTTTGAACATCATATTTATAGGTCTTTCAGACTGAAAAACAACTCTGGCCTCATTACATCATTTTATAGGTCTTTCAGACTGAAAAACAACTCTGGCCTCATTTTCCATAATATGTCCATTATAATGGACAATTGTGAAAAACTTGTTGCTCTTTTTCTCTACAAATTCAAAATTTGTATTTAGAATAAAAAATTATGGTACACTATGATCATAAATCACAAAAATGATATTATATAATATAAAAATAATTTTAACATAACAATAATCGTAACAAAATAACAAATATTTATAAAAATAAAATTAACGTAATAATTAATAGTAAAATACCTCAAATAAAATTTCTTCAAACTTAATTCACCTTCGTTCTACAAAAAAAATTAATAAACTATATTACACTAATTTCAGACAAAATAACATAAATTTAAACCAATTTACCATATAATACATACTCAAATTCTGAATTACAATTTTCCCGATTTCATTCTTACATATATATAGTTCAAAGGAATTTTTTTATTGTTCAACTTGTTATTACAGCGTATGAGTTAGGCTAGCATAGGGGTATTGGTTAAACTTTTATTATTCGAATGCCAGATACCTATTGCACCTACGTGAGTGGCATACCATACGACTTTGCCGACCACTCGAGAAGGAGACACATGAGATTTTACCAACCATGTGAGGGATCCCTCGTGTATGTGGGATGGTGGCAACCTCGAGAAGACGAATGACAAGCCATGTGACTCCCCCTTTCCCAACGCCAATGCATCTTCGAGGGGCACGACTGGGAAACCGGGACGACAACACATCTTTAGGATTCCTGTAGCATTCACCCTATTTCATGAAATAATTTTTTACACCACATTATTCGAGCAATTATTTTTTCCAAGTGCATTATTCTAAAAATTCAGCCCTTGTGAGATGAAGGGTCAAGAAGAGTGAAGGATTTGTGTGGGTCACACGTGCTGATTTAGGGCACTTAGAGTGATCTGGGTCGTTAGATATTGGAAGCAGATATTATTGTCAGCAATTGGCTACGCACATGTCATATGGTTTACATATATATAGTTCAAAGGAATTTTTTATTGCTTCTTACCAAATTTAAACCACATGCTCATATACCATAATAGAATATCTATGTAACTTCAATTATTAAATTTTTTTACTAAAAATGTATTTTTTATTTAGTCCCTTAACTTTGTATTTTACTCAATTTGGTCCTTTGACTATAATTGTTGCAAATTCATTATTCTCATCACTTGCTTGACTCCTTTATACGCTCATAAATATTTTACCTTAAAATATTTTATTTAAAATATACTATTATGAGTATGTTTTAGGGTTAACTATATGGAAAAACACATATTTTTATGTTTGGTCCACTTTTGGTCATTGATTTCAAAAAAATAAGATTTGGTCACTTTTATTTTTAATTAATTAAGATAAGGTCAATTTAATTTTTTATTTAATTATGAAGTGGTCATCATGAGTTAACTTTTGTTAATAATTAACATGATATGTGACGTGATAGTTGGTATAATCATACATTTGGTCTATGTTATTTACATATTCTCTCAATTTAGTCATACTCTTTTAAACAAATTTTAATATAAAATATATACTTTTAAATGAAAATAAAAATAAAATAGTTTTAAATAAAATATTCTCCCTATTTTCTTTACTTTGTTTTCTTTAAACCAAAGGGTAACAAATGCCACTCTTTGATAAGTGAAAATAAATGTATTAAATTAAAATGAAGTTAATCCTTCAACCGAATGGTGACACGTGGCATTAGGGATTAGCAAAATTTGACTCGACTCGAAGAACCAATTTTTTTGACTCGACTCTTGAAAACTTGACTCGAATTAACTTCGAGTTGTAATTTCATGAACTCGATTCGACTCGAAAAATTTCAGGATCACACCGTGTTATAAAATACAACTAGAATAACTTAAAAATTCTAGTAATTAGTGGAATAATTTTCAAGTTTGAGTTGAGTCCCTTGACTCTTTATTATAAATTTATATCACATATGGAAATATATGTAGAAATACATATATATTGTATATGGTTATAAAAGATCATTTAAATTAAAATCAAATAATATCATAATATTATAAATATTTAAATTTAAATTTAAACAGAAACTCAAAAATTTTACTCGACTCGACTCTAAAAAATTTCAATTCAACTTCGAGTTGTAAAATATGGCTCTTCAACTCAAATAACTCTCATTTTTTTGACTCAATTAGACTCGGTTCGATCGAACGCTCACCCCTACGTGACTTGACATATGGCATCATTTGATTAGAGGATTGAATTTATTTTAATTTATTGAAAGTAAGGCTAAATTAAGAGAATATGTAAATAACAAGGACTAAATGTGTGATTATATAAAAATATTTAACTGTTATTAATGATAGTTAACTCGTGGTGACCACATCTTAATTAAATAAAGGGTAAAGCATATTAATGGTCATTCAACTTTTCTAAAGCTTTCATTTAGGTCCCCTAACTTTTAAAACTTGCAATATAGTCCTCCAACATTTAGTCCGTTTGTAATATGGTCCCCTCCGTTACACTGTAGTTAGTACGTTTGTAATATGGTCACTGAACTTTTCAGACGCTTGCATTTAGGTCCCCAACTTTTAAAACTTACAACATAATTCTCAATTTATAGCGTAACTTTCTTATCATTTATAGCGTAACTTTTTAGTCAGGGATGCATAGGAAATTCTAATCTAACTTTGAATTATATAGGGGTGTTGACTTGAATAAGGGTCCATTGAGAGAGGACCCGACCAAGGGACTATTGGGACTATCAACGATTGAAGGTGTAATGTTAGATACATGCCATCTCAGGTGAAGCATAGATGTTCGATGAAATGCTTGTGAGAAAAAAATGGGGTTAGAAATGCAGAGTTGACAAATACTACTAAGATGGACTAAGTATCATTGTTGAAAGTCACAAACAAAACTGTAATTCTTTTGTATAAATGGCATATAATAATTTCTTCGTTTGATCCTTGTGGTAAAAGATTTTCCAACAGATGATCAAATATAATGAAATCCCAAACAATGTATTCATCCTTCAGTCTCTTTTGTAACTCAAAAGGCATCATGACAGGGTCAAGTAGCTGCTCCAAATATACTACCCTGTCATGATGCCTTTCTAGTTGTGTGCTCCCATAATTGTCTTCTAAAGCTATAATTCAATACAATTCAACTGTAAAATTTCCAAAACATGTAAAAAAATCCAATTCGTTCACGATATCAATCCCATAATCAACATGAACTTATTAAAAGGAATACGAGCTCACATGACGTCTAAAACCACAGGTCGGATCAATACAATTCCCAGTAAACTAGTACCAGCAGTCTCTCGGATTGAGCCTGTCGATTTCAGTATGTCGATACTCACAACCAATTCCCTAATTTAAAGAAAAATCAAACAAAAAGATCAACAAAATTTATTCTAGGACCCTCTTTCACTTCTATTATGATGGACTGGATATCTTTCATAAGAAGTACTAAAAGTTTTGATTAAGAAGAAAGAAAGAAAATTATACGGTTTTGGTTCAAAACCAACACTGAATATCCATATCATTGTCATGCAATTCCAGAAACATAAAAATTTCAACAAAAAACACACAATGAGAGATGAAAATGGGAAAGTTCAAAAGAGGAAAAGATTACTTCCAAATATCCCAAAAGAGAAAATAAATACCTTCTTGCAAGTGAGGTGAGAGGCTAAGAAATAAACGCAATTAGTGCTGCGTTCCAACAATTCTTTCTCTATTTTTTTTTGTAAATAAAAAGATGAAAGATAGAGCATTGATTGGGTTTACAATTTTACATGGCAAAAAATTGAATAACAAAAACCAAACGAGAGTGCATGTGAGCAAAAGAGACTGGCAGGTTAATGTGTTGTTTGGGATTTTATTATATTTGATCATCTGTTTGAAAATCTTTAACCACAAGTATCAAACGAAGAAATTATTATATGTCATTTATACAAAACAATTCCAGTTTTGTTGGTGACTTTCAACAATGATACTTAGTTCATCTAAGTAGTATTTGTCAACTCTATATTTCTAACCCCATTTTTTTCTCACAAGCATTTCATATAACATATATACTTCACATGAGATGACATGTATCTAACATTACAACTTGAATCATTGATAGTCCTGGTAGTCCCTTGGTCTGGTCTTCTCTCAATAGACCCTTATTCAAGTCAACACCTCCACATAATTCAAAGTTATATTAGAATTTCCCATACATCCCCGACTGAATAGTTACGCTAAAAATGAGAAAATAGAAGCGAAAAAAGAAATTTGAGATCGAAAAAGAATTTGGGGTTTAAAATGAAATTGAAGACTATGTTGCAAGTTTTAAAAGTTGGGGGACCAAAATGCAAGCTCCTGAAAAGTTCAGTGACCATATTGCAAATGTACTAACGGTAGTGTGACGACGGGGACCATATTGCAAACGGCCTAAATATTGGAGGACTGTATTACAAGTTTTAAAAGTTAGGGGACCTAAATGAAAGCTTTAGAAAAGTTCAGTGACCATTACTATACTTTACCCTTAAATAAAAACAAAAGTAATCATATCTTATGTTTTTTAAAATCAGAGGAAAAAAAAATGGACAAAACATAAATATAAGTGATTTTTCATATAGCTGATCCTATATTTTATTATTTTAGATTGTATTTAACATATTAAGTAACATTATAATGTGGAATGAATATATATATATATATATTATATCTTATAAGATTAAAAAAAATTTGAAAATTTGAAACAAATCCTTGTCATAATACTATAAACAATTATAATAAAATTAGTATAGAAACTCAAATAACTTGACTCGAATTTCTTAAACTCAACTCAAAAAATTTCAAGTTAAGTTCGAGTTGTAAAATACTACTCGTTAACTCGAATAACTCAAAAAATTTTGACTCGACTCGATCAAATGCTCTCCCCTACTCATATATTCATATTAATTTAAATGAAAAAATAATTAAAATATAAATTAAAATAAACTCAATTAAAACCCCAAATATGTTTCTTGATTTCTAATTTGAGTTCCTTTTTAGGAGTTAACTCAGTTGCTCCTCGGAAAGTAATGTCTCCATCTTGTTCCTTATTTTTGTTGTGAGTTCCTCTTCTGGTGTTAACTCGAGTTCATGTTCTTAGGGTAACGTGCCTATCTCGATTTCTGTTATGGGTCCATCTTCTAAGGTCTCGAGTTCATCTTCGAAAGATATCATTCTCATTCTGTTTATATATAGATAAAGACTACACAGATGTAGTACCAGTGTGGCTATCGAAGGTGCAGTCTCAATTTTGTTACTGTATGAGGTTAAATATTTATTTTCAACCTTCTTATAACCGTGAAATGATTTTAGTTATGATATTATATTTATAAATATTTTCAAAAATAACCTATTAACTTTTATAGATCACTTCTCTATTCATCGTAATTACTATAATTCAGTCGTAACTCTTAGGTCATATCTAAATGTTATAATTTGAACAATATTTATTGTGGAAAAAAACCTTCTTCGATAGCTTGTTAAGTTTTGCAACCATCCAAACAGTTAAAAGAAGTATAGCTTATAAGATTAAAAATACAATATTCTAAAACATATATAAGAAAAAGAAAATAAAAGAAAGCATCCATCAACTTCAAAGACTCATTTGAGCTTTATTTCATTTTATTTCTAATGAAAATACTTTCCAGCTTTATTTTAATTCATTATTCAACTGTTTTTGAATAAGAGGTTCAATTTTCAAATATTCAAATCAGTGAGAGTTTATATAACAGAGAGAGTGTGCTTAAGGTTTTGGTAAAAACTTTAAGAGATGTAAAATTCCAAAATTAAAATAGTATAGTATGGTTGATTGTTTGTCTTACGATCAATTGTTCGAATTAAATTTCAAATTATATAATGATCATGAAACTTTGTTAAACTGATTCAATGTTTTGGATTGAGTGTTGAAATTTGAGATATTAATTATGGTGATCAAAATCTATATCTTTCAAAGATTTATCTCGAAGTAGAAAAATCATGTTATTGTTGAATTTTTTAAATAATATAAGGTGATTACAAGATAATATTTATTCAAATTTTGTTTAGTCAATTGGCATGCATATACACTCTACAAACAATGTTGCTCAAGCTCAAATCCTCACGAGAGAAGAATATTTACTTTTATCACCGAGACCATTACGTTGACAGCGGTTTTTATCCTGACGTTATATATTAATATTATTTTATTTTCTGCACGCCAATTACAATAGCCCAAAATTGGGCCCCAATTAGATAACCTAAATCCAAAGCCCGAAAAACAAGTTCTAGCCCAAGACCCGAGGCCCAACTACAGTACGACTCATTCTAGATCCCAAACTAGCTTAGGGTTTTACCCTATCTCTACAGCCGCCAACAACTTACAGCTGTTGGATCGACTTGTTGATCCAATGGTCCAGATGCAACCCATATTAGGATTTTCTTTACCCTAAAAGACAAATGTCACCTCCACTCATCTCAGTCGTCGGATCTGGATACATCCAACAGTCCAAATCGAGTAGTTGGTGTCGCCGTTTCATCCAATCCCCGACCACCATCGCTGCCACCAATCCAAAGCCATACAGTGTCAGAAATCCCATAACAAATCAATAAGCAACCACAAACTAAATCCACTCACAAAAATCATTTCATTTATAATGATTTCATATAAAAAATTAGAAAACCTGTAAAGTTGGGGATTATAAAACCCTAAACAAAACATGTAAAAATAGTTTTCATTTTTCGAAAAAATTAAAAAAAAGCAAAGAAAGTTGAAAGTTTTTCGAAATGTATATTTTTTTATTTTATAGTTTCGAAAAAATACTAAGGGGGCTTTGCATGTAACGAAAAAAAAAGAAAAATAGAGGGCTAGATCTTTAGTTACCTGAGGCACCGGGGCCTGTTCATCTTGGATGCGGTCGGAGAGTGAGAGGAGACGAAAAGTCGAGCGGTTAGGGTTGACTTTTAGGGTTGTTTTGGGAGCTTGTAGGTAGTTTTAGCCTTAAATAGGCATATAGGAGGGTAGATCTCAATTTTATGAGGTTTTTGGGTAGGTTTCGGAGGTCCAACCACCATGTACGGTGGTCAGGTTGCGAGTTGTGGCGGCCGGTCGAGGGAATTTGAGAGAAAATGAGAGACGAATTTTTTTAAGAATCGATTTCAAAATGAAAAAAGCTAAAAGTTTAATTTATTGAAGAAGTTTCAGGGGAAATCACGTATAGGTGCCCTAACTTTTAGTGTTTTTTTACAAAATAGTCATGTGTAGGGACCATTTTCATAATTTATGCTTTGTATTTTTTGTTTAATTTCTAGTTAGTCCCCTAGTTTAGTCGTGTTTTTGCATGTTAGTCACCTCTAGGAAATTCCTTTGTAATTTACCCACTTTTATGCATGTTATATATTATTTGGTTAAATTTCCGTATAGTCCCTGTATGCTTAGTGCGTTTCTATAATTTAGTCATGTGCAGTGACTATTTTATTTTTTTAAAATATTGATGGACAAATTTAGTAATTTCCCCTCATTTATTTCGAATGTATATTTAGGCTAGAAAAATTGAATATTTAGGAAATAGTTCCTGAAGTTTAATCATGTTTGTATTTCGAATCAGAATCTATTTATTTGTTTATTTTAATTTATCCATGCATTTTTAATTTATTACAATTTAGTCCCCATGCTTTATTTATTTTTATTCTTTGTAATTTCAATACTTAATATTGAAAATGCACAATTTAGTCACTTGTATACTTTATTTTGTTTTAATTCTGGCATGATGGTTTGATTGTTTATGTTTTAGTCCTATTTTTTTTAATTTTAATTTTTTCATGTTGCTTGCATGTTATTTCATTTTCGTCCTAATTAATTTTGTATGATACCCTCGTAAGCATCACTTGACTCGAATCGAAATAAATTAACTAAGGGTAATATTCGATCATTTTAATATTTTCGTAAAGTGATTGTCTTAACGTATAAGAAAGTTACTTTCGATAATTTTAAAATGAAAGTTTATCCTATTTAGTGAAACAAATTAAATCGAATTGATTTTAAAATTCAGGGATTGAGAAAAAAGATCATGTTCTTTTAATTAAATTAATCGAGGCAAGACTGTTAGATCGAATCTAACGTCTCGTCTCGAGATATTTAAATAACTGAACATCCTTATTCTCATTAAATATTGGTAAAATGATTAATTAATTATACTTGCTTGATATACGCTTTTAATTCGCTTTATTTTTGCATGTATTTTCCCGATTTCTCATTAAATATTGGTAAAATGATTAATTAATTATACTTGCTTGATATACGCTTTTAATTCGCTTTATTTTTGCATGTATTTTCCCGATAAGTTTTTCAAAATAATAACATTCAAATAAACATTGAGAATAATAATATCTTCTCAAAATATTGGTAAATGATTAATTAATTATACTTGCTTGATATACGCTTTTAATTCGCTTTATTTTTGCATGTATTTTCCCGATAAGTTTTTCAAAATAATAACATTCAAATAAACATTGAGAATAATAATATCTTCTCATTTTGGTCAGAGTAATAAATGACTGTTTTAGGGCATGGGAGATGATTTATTCTCGATTAGAAATAATTTGATATTACCCTTTTTTCTCGAATCAATATTGATTTCTAAGATGGAATGGTGATATCTCTTTATTTCAATTGGAGCAATAAATAACTGCTTTAAGGTATGAGAGGTCATTTATTCTCGATTGGAAATTATTAGATATTACCATTTTCCCTCGAATCGATATTGAATTTTAAGATGGAATAATGACACATCTTCATTTCGATTGGGGTAATAAATGATTGTCTTAAGGTACGAGAGGTCATTTATTCTCGATTGGAAATAATTAGATATTATTGTTTTCACTCTTAAAATTATTTTGGGTGTTGTTATTTTGAATTAATAGTGAACTTTAGAATGAAATTTTAATATTTCTTTATTTCGATTGGAGTAAGATTCAATTGCTTCAATGTTTGAGAGATCGATTCTTCTCGATAGGAAATAATTAAATATTATTATGTTTCGTCCAAAAATTCAAAGAATGTTAGTTTTAGTGGATCTTAAATTAAATTAAACCCAAACTTGTAAATTTCATTGCAAAGTCAATTAATTAATTAACTAGGTACCGATTTAGGGCGCTCTAGGGACACTAATCCTTCCCCACACGTAACTGACTCCTAAACTCGAATTTTGATAACGCATAACGCAAGTTTGTTGTTTTAAATAAAATTAATATTTTATTAAAATGGAAAATAAATTTTTGGGTTCCCAATCACACTCTAATCAAGGATTGATGGTGACTCTCGAACCACGTTTTTCTTTAACAAGTCATAAAAAAATATTTCGAAACGAGACTCCCCTTTCGAAAAGAAACCGTTTCGACAGCTTGGCGATTCCACTAGGGCCCTTTTTTTAGAGAGTTAGTCCATTAGTCGACTAATTAATTATCTTTGTAAATGAAAATTACAAGTTCACTCTAATTTGATTTTTGATCCCTAGTGTGGATTGAATAAATTTTTCACTTGTAATTTAATTAACAACTAAATAGTTGTACTGACATGTTTGCTAATGTTTTCAAAGTAAATAATTGTTTAGGGTTTTAGTTTTTTGTTTGTGTTATTTGTTTTGCTTTCGATTTCCTCACACACTGCACAGTCGCATTTGCATACCACTCTATCATGTTTAAGTAGGAGTGAGAAACTACTCCCTCATGTGGTTTTTACCTCCGTAGGGGTAATGAATCACTCCTGGGGCTTAGGCCTTTTGGTTTTCGTGATGGTTTTCACCTTCGTATGGACATAAGGAGATGTGTCTCTTTGAATTGAACTCAATCTGAAAGCCTGTGATGGGTCAGGATTGAGGGTTCAGCAGCCCAAGCGGAACTGGCAAGGATAATTCAAGGACATCCTACTTTAGAACTGAACCCAACATATAGTAAACTTATAATCCAGATAGTGCCTTACCCATATTATATGAATCTTGTTATTAGAGTACACAAGGAAAAACCTGTTTGAGCCTTTTAATTTTTGTAGTGTAATTTTGATTCCTGAATAAATGTATGCGAACTAGAGATCATGCAGTTAGATCTAAATTTTTGAATAAGCATGCGAACTAGATAACATGAGGTTATGATTTTCTATAAACAAAGCATGTGGGTAGAAACGCTGTTTGTTAGGATCTACTAAAGCATGATTAGGTAGCTAACATGTGGGGTATGTTTTATCGATAAATTATATTGTCCGATTAATTCATTTATGACCACTGGCCAATTTTTTCTTGTCCTTTTTTATTTTGTTCTCATCATGCATTTCACTATTCATCCCATTGGTGTTGATCTGTGACCGATGTCTATATAGAAGGCTAGTAATATGGAACAAAGGATTCAAAAAGAGGTAAAGGACAATACAGACATTCTAAGATGGTCCAAGTAGTCCCAATTAACGAATGGAGATAATTTGCAGCTTGGATACGTGTCAGATTTGATTGGGTATACACACATCAATATTCGTCAAAATGATCTAAGCGAGTTGAAAGAGATTTGGGGAAAGTGGGCAACATCCGATAAGCAGTTGTTTTATCAACTCTATGGAGACATCTCATATCTCTTAGATGTCCCGATTAACCAAAATTTATTTAGAGATCTGGCACAATTCTTGAACCCTGCCTATAGATGTTTCACTTTTGGCCGAGTTGACATGAAACCTACCGTAGAGGAATACCGTGCCTTGATTCTATGTCCAAGATTCCAAGCAGACAATGTCTGCACCAAGCCGCCTAATACTCATTCCTTCAAGAAGAAACTGCTTCTGATGACTGGAACGAGTGAAGAGTGGGTCGTAAGAGGCATAAAAAAGTTGGGAGACAATGAGTGCAATACATGGACCGCTCTAAGAGAAGTGATTGACCATTATCCATATAGAAGAAAGAAAATTGACATGTTTGCTCTAGGTATTTATGGGCTTGTCATATTTGCGAAGGTTTTGGGCATGTTGATGTATCAGTGGTTGACTCGTCTAAGAGACTAGACATACATGTGGATCCTATTCCGACAATCTTGGCATAAACCTTTCATTCCCTAAACTCTTATAGACGAGAAGGAGAAGGACGCTTCAGAGGGTGTGCACCGATATTGCTAGTCTGGATCCTCAGTCACTTCAAACACGTCGAGAGGGCACCCGATCAAGTATTTCTTAGAAGGATTTCCTTTCTCGAGAGTGGCATGGGTGTTTCACTTAGGAAAAGTGAATGGTTATTTTTAAAGACATCTGTGACAGTGATATTTTGTGGCATGCTTCGTTGAACGTCTCCTTGGACATATTGTAGAGGTATGGAGAAAGAGATTGGATTACGTTTCCATGCATATGGGGTTCTGTAGGGTATGCTATATTACTAGTTTCCAGGCAGTATGGATCCAGACACTTCATTCTGACAACTTAGGATTTATATGGGTCTGAGTTCACATACAAATGAGAGCATTATAAGAATAAAGACGAAGGGGTTGTCGATGCATGAAAGCGTTCTGGCAGAGTAAATCTCTTTGCCTTCGACTTAAGGATGTCATAAGAGTATTAGGAGTAGAGAAGTAACAGAGTTAATGATAATATCCCGATGGTCAATCCTGAAAATGATGAGGGGAAGTTGAGGGTTATGATAATGAAAAGGAATGTGACTTACCTTCTGAACTACTAAAAATGGTGGAGATAAAAGATAAACATATTTTTCCTCATGAAGATCCCATTGAAATTTTGAATCTAGGATCAAAGGAAAATAAGAAAGAGATAAATATTGGCACCACCCTATCTGCTGAGGGACGACTGAGTTTGATAGATATATTTTTTAAGAGTACAAAGACGTGTTTTCTTGTTCATATGAGGATATGAAAGGTTTAGATATTGAGTTAGTGGTACATAAACTACCAATAAAGCCAGAATGTAAACTGGTACAACAAAAGCTCAGAAGGATGCAACCCAAAATGCAGCTGAAAATTAAAGAAAAAGTAAATAAACAATTTGATGTTGGGTTCCTAAAAGTAACCAAGTATCTGCAATGGGTAGAAAACATCATTCCAGTACCCAAGGAAGACGACAAGATTCGTATGTGCATTGACTACAGAGATCTTAACCAGGCCAGCCCGAAAGATAATTTCCCTCTGCCACACATAGACACCCTGGTGGAAAATACAATCAAATAAAGATGCATACTAAAGATATGGAAAATACTACGTTTGTCACCATATAGAGCACGTTTTGCTACAAGGTGTTGTTGTTTGGGCTAAAGAATGAAGAGGCAACCTACTGAAGAGCCATGGTAACTCTGTTATATGACATGATGCATAGAGAAATCGAGGTCTATGTTGATGATATGATTGTTAAGGCAAAAAAAAAAGGAAGAGCACGTAGAGAATCTGATGAAACTGTTCCAAAGATAAATGAAGTGCTAACTGGAACTCAATCCAAGCAAGTGTACCTTCGGGGTAACATCTGGGAAACTCTTGGAGTTTGTAGTAAGCAAAAAATGGATTGAAGTAGATCTAAACAAAGTTAAGGTTATTCAGGATTTACAGCCACCACAAACATAAAAAGAAGTTTGAGAATTCATGGAAAGATTAAACTACATATCCTAGTTTATTTTATAATTAACTGAGAAGTGAAATCCCATTATTCGTCTTATCCATTAAAATAACCCAGAGGTATGGAACGATGATTGTCAAGGAGCTTTTGAAACAATAAAGGGATATTTGTCAAACGATCAAGTCTGAATGCCACCAATCTCAGGCAAACCATTAATTCTTTACTTGTCAATCTTCTAGAATTCAATGGGGTGTGTATTAGGGAAGCATGACTAAACCGAGAGAAAAGAAAGAGCGATCTACTACCTCAGCATAATTTTCACTGATTGAGAGGCAAGGTAATCACCAATAGAAAAGTTGTGTTGTGCTTTAGTTTGGAGTACTCGAAGGCTGAGGTAGTATATGCTTTATCACACTACTTGGTTGATCTCTAGACTTGATCCTCTGAAATATCTAATGGGTGTACCTACTTTATCTGGGAGATTGGCTCAATGGCAGCTTTTATTGTATGAATTTAACATCCATTATGTAAGACAAAAAGTAATTAAAGGAAGTGTTGTAGCTGATTTCATTTTAAGCAAGGCTTCTGAAGAGTATGAACCGATGAACTTTGATTTTCCAGAAAAATATTTGATGGCTATTTCAACTGAAGAAGCAGTTTCCTATACTAATGAAAGCTGGAAGATGAATTTCGATGGTGCCTCAAATGCCTTGGGGCACGTGATTAGGGCAATTATGGTCTCACCTAGTGGAGAACATTTTCCTTTCACCAGTCGGTTGAATTTCAATTGCAGAAACAAAATGTCTCATTATAAAGCAGGTATTTTTGGTCTTAAAGCTGCCATTGAACGTAAAGTAAAAACTCTCAAAGTATACGGGGATTAAGCCCTGGTGATTTATCAACTTGGAGATAAATAGGAAATAAAAGATACCAAGTTGGTGGAATAGCGTAAGTTGGTCCTAGAGCTCATCAAAGAATTTGAGGAAGTGACATTCTATTACCTCATAGATAAGAGAATCAAATGGAAGATGCTCTAGCCACTTTGGTAGCAGCCTTCAAAGTTAATGAACGTTCAAGTATGGTGCCTATTGTGATGCAAGTTATGAGTATATAACCCACTGCTATAGCATAGAAGATAAAGAGATGGAAATCTCTAGTATTATGATATCCTGCAATACATCAGATACCAAAGCTACCCTGAGCATGCAACTGATAATGACAAAAGAACTATACGGAGAATTGATGCAAGATATGTGGTTGATGGTGAGATCTTGTACAAGAAGAGTCATGATCAAGTTTTGTTGAGATGTGTGGATGCCAAATAAGCTAAAACAATCGTTAAAGAAGTACTTGAGGGAGTATGTGGTACCCATGCTAATGGACATGCAATGGCAAGACAAATAATGAGATTTGGGTATTAGTGCTCAACCATGGAATATGATTGTATCAATTATGCCAGAATATGTCACAAGTGCCATATTTATGGAGACAAACTCCATACCCCTTCTCATCTATTTCACAAATAATGTGGGGCATGGACGTCATTGGACAATTTTTTCCCAAAACTTCCAATGGTCTCCATTTAATATTGATGGCAATAGACTACTTCATAAGTGGGTAGAAGCGACTTTCTATGCAAATGTAACTCGGTCAATAGTTTGCAAGTTTTTGAAGAAAGAGATTATTTATAGGTATGGACTATAAGAAAGGATCATCACCAAAAATGCCTTGAATTTAAACAATAAGATGATGGAGTCAGTATATAAACAATTCCATATAAAACATCATAATTCTACCACTTATCGCCCAAAGATGAATGGGGCAGTAGAGGTAGCCAATAAGAACATCAAGAGGCTCATAGAGAAAATGAATGAGACTTATGAAGATTGGCATGAGAATATAACATTTGCTCTGTTTGTTTAATACCCCAAATTTTGGTTAGTGATCAAAATGTAAGTTTTGAAAGTTTAGTGGCCAATGTATAAAAGTGGAAAAAGTTTAGGGACCTAAGTGGTAATTTTTTCAAAATAATTTTTATTCCATAAATAGATAGTTTACTCTTGAGTGTGGGGTTTTATTGAAATTATATTCTTGATCCAAAATTTATGTTTAAAACTAGAAATGGTTAAAGTCTGGTAAGAAATCGGTAAATTGAATCTAATAGAAAATTCGGGAAAAATTGGAGGATGATAAATTAGGCTTAAAAATATTATTTCCACGTGTTAAATTGATGGAAATAATTTGAATCATTGGATTTGAAGATTTATTTCCATGTTTAATTTGGACTGCTGGTTAAAGTGGCATTACAATTTTTGGAAAGTTGCTTTGTAAAATTGGAAAGGGGTAAAATAATTTGTTTATCTTTGAATTTGGAAGTGATAATGTTTATGTGTCTTGGTATTAAGGTAATTATCAAGTTTTATTAATGGAAAAATGGACATTTGTCATTAAATGAATATTTTATTCATTTAAGCTTAAAATAAAGGTTAAATCAACATGAAATTATATGAAATTTCATGAAATTTAGGCCATTTTTCATCTCCATTTCGTGCTCCCCATGAACAAGGTAAGAGAAAATTTATTTCTCATTTTTGAGAAATTTCCTTTGGGTTATGCCATGAAATAGGAAATTATTCTAAGCAAAAAACGTTGTCAT